>NC_073705.1:27993527-29243527 GCF_023634085.1 Falco cherrug | reverse complement strand
TCCTCTTGGGCTGCTTCTCCTCCTAGAGGGAACCCCACACAGAAGTAAAGGAGCTGGTCGTGCAGGCTTCCTGCACTTGGAAGGATGCTTCCAGGGCAGCACCACAGACCCCCCAGGTCAGGCATCCCAAATGAAGCCTTAGATTTATCTCCTGTTGTGTTCCCTCTCGCTGATCTCTGCTCAGGTCATACACCCCCAGCAGTAACACCTCTCTTGTCTGTCAAAGACAATTGTTGCAAACCCCAGACCTGTCTGAATCTCTCCAAAAATCAGACATCCCAGGAAGAATCTGAGACCGGGGGTGATCACAGAGTGATGTTCACTCTGACCTCATTGCTTGGAGGTATCTGGCCTTATTTCTGACAGAAATAAGGGAGCTGCTTGTACTGCAGACTTGAGGGTGGTTGCTGTCCTTCTGCAGGGCAGAAGGATGAAGACTCTCTTGGTCTCTCAAAACATGGGGATCTGCCAAGTACAGGGCATGTCATGTACCCTGTCATGAGTTCCTCCATCCTTGCCCACAGCCCTGCAGAATCAGAGGGGAAAACCCAGCAAAGGGAGCTGCAGGGAGGCAAGATGACCCTACTGCCCAGGGCTGGACCTGGATCTCTCAGTCCCATGCAAGGCCAAGAGTAGGAAGGGATTTACCAGCACCAGGATGTCTTGGCTCTGTGCCTTGCTTATGTTGTTCCCGTGGTCCGGGTCACCTTCCCGGGATCTTTTCTTGCGTTTCCGTTTCTCCAGTTCTGCTTGGGCCTTCCTCACAGCAGTCTTCATGTTCTTCTCCAAACCAGCATAAATAGCCTGCGTCTTGTCTTTATCTTTCAATTCCCAGATATCCTCTATCTCCAAGGGTTTGCGATAGCCCTTGAAAACCATGCTGTGGAGCAGAGAAATCTCCTCTCAGCAAGCTTCCCACACTACACCTGTTGGCAAGTCCTTGCTGCAAACGCAGAGCCTTCACACCCAGCCTGGCCCTGAGTTCGGGCTGCACCGAATGCAGTGCCTCTCATGACTAACTCCAAGCAGCCTGTGCTGCAGGCTTCCCCAAAAAGGGATGGGCCAGCCCAAAAGCACCCCTACATTTCGCCAGCCCAACCTCCCACAGAGCCCAGCTCACCTGGTGTACCATTCAAAGGTGATGGAGCTCAGGAAGGAGGCTGTCACCTCCGGGTTCTAGGGTACAAAACAAAATGGGTACCAAGAGATGATGAGGGGTAGCGTTGACAAGAATTGACTCAGCACCCCCTGCCATTAAGGACCCCAGAAATTTCAAACTGTGCCAGCTCCAGCCCCAGGAACCCCACCTCACACCCAGAAGCATCAACCCTTGGACATACAAGCAGATGCCCCAGGCTGCAAGCTCCAGCTCTTGCCGTGGCTCTCGCTGAAGCTCTCAGGTCTTCCTTCCCACAGGGGCCAGGAGTCTTTGCATGGAGCTCACCCTACCCCCATGCCACACGAGCCAGGATGTGGTACCCGAGCCCCAAGCACAGTCCCGCATGGATGTCACACCTTCTTCCTGATTTCCTTTGTTTCTGGGGCAATATCTGAGAAGCCTGAGACAAGGAAGAGCAGCAGCTGGAGCCCGTAGGAGATGAAGAAAAGGACAAACCGTGGCACATCGGAGATTGATGCCTGCAGGAATGGAGAGCCCAGAGAGACTGCTGGGGGTTTGTCTCAAGGCCATCTGGTGCTTAGAGACAAGATCCATCCCCAGGACAGTGAATGTGGCTGAGCCCACCAGGGCCATGCAAAACTTGCTCTGGGTCCTGACTCAGCTTCCCTTTGCCACCCCTCCCTGCCCTCCTCTCATAGGTCTGTAAGGGGAGAAATTTGTCCTGGAAAGCTTATGCCTCCCTCAAAGAAACAGGATGAATTCAAACAGCAGTTACTTCTCAGGTCTCTTCTGGTTCCTAGAGCAGCTGGGACCTCAGTGATACCACTGAGAGCTTGTCAAGAGATGAAGTCTGAAGGGACTTTCTTTGAGGACAGAACAAGACTGTGGGGAAGCACAGAGCTTCCTGCTGAACAAACCCAACCTGCAGGGCTCTCCGGAGGAGCGACTGGAACGGCAATATCCCACAGAGGAGGGAGAGTGTCCAGAAGCAGAAAAGTATCCCTGAGTCTCTGCACAAGCAGAAGCGCCGCACATCATGGATCAACAGGACCAGGAGCTGGGGGAAGAAAGATCAGTCAGAGGTTCAGGTAGGGCTGCAGGACTAGGTCTGGGCTCTAAACGTGCCTTTGGGACATGTCTCCTGGGATGCCAGCACACGTGTTCTGCTGGGATTCACTGCCTTGAAGACACTGAGCTTACTGCCAACCCTAAAGAAACTTCAGAGTTAATTGCATAGGGCAAAGGTTTATTTCAGGAAGACATATCAGGATCCTCATCAGAAAAGCAAGGTCTGAAGGCACCCCGACAACGCAGCAGGGCACTGTTTCTCTTTTTAGCTGTTCTCACCTTAAATTCTCAGATGTGCCCAGCTGTGAGGGGTCACACCCTGCCTCCTGTGTCTTGCCTCCAGACCTGGAACTAAAGCCAGGTCAGAGTGCCAGCAGCGCACCTCTCTGGGCAGTCCTCTTGCTTAGAATTTCACGTGAACTCTGCACATGTAACTAAACAACATGACAAAATACGGAGGATAGCAAACGGGGGTGCTGCTTTTGCTTGTAGCTGCTGAGCATTTTGGCTTTATTAAGATTGCTAGAATATCCCATGTCTCACACAAGATATCTGCAGCTTCCACGCACATATTCCATCAAGCTAACAGCCTCTACATCCTCAGCTTTCTCCTCTGCCTGGGAATCCTGTGGCACTTCCCGACTGCACAAAACTGAGCAGCAACCCATGGGAAGCTGTGAGACATCAGAGCAGCGAGCCATGGTCTGATGTTCACGCTGTGCAATCAGTCCTGCAAAGCCCACACTGCTGCTGCTGAGGCTCCTGCCAGAAAGCTCAGCTACACTCGTACACATGTACACATATGTGTATATATACACACATACACAGGCATAATACCTATCCCAGTCTTAAGGACAAAGGGAGGGAGCACTGTACAACCAGACACCTGCCTGCAACCTGTCGCCCTTGTGCACCACCTGCACGTGTTCAGGGCTGGTCCCTACCCATTTTCCAGGCTATGCTTCCCTCATGGACACGGCTTCCTGCTAATCTCTGTGCTAGGAAAGTTTTCTGCTGCTTGACCCCACAGTCTCACACCTGTCTCTTTGGTGACACACAGCACATTTACCCACTGATCCCTTACCCAGGTGGCGATGTACAGGCTGGGGTTTGTGTACTGGACAGCTGGCAGGGGGTCCTGCTCTGTGTCCTCTACGAACGTCAGGGCCAACTCCACCACTGCCGTCAGCATCAGCAAGGTAGCCAGCACCTATGGGACAGCGGGGCAGCCGTGAGGGGAGACCCAGCCTATTGTGGGCACTGGAAACCACTGGGAGACAACACAGCTGGGCATAAAAGCACTGTTCCCCGTACAGCATTATACCCTTTCCACACAAACCTGGCTTGGGAGAGCTTTCTAGGGCCCTGTGAAGCTGCAGCACTTCCACAGGAGCACTGCCATCATTTTAAGCTTTGAGGAAAACAGCCCACAAGGTGAGAGGCCCCAGTACACACCTCTGCCCTCCCTCCCAGTGCATCCCAGCCCTGCTAATCACTCTGTCCCAGATACACCTTAGTTCTGGGTTCCTCTTTACATTTCTGTCCCAGATGGTGCCCCAGCCCATACGCTTCTCATCTCCCCAGCCCACACCTGACTCCAGCCCAGAGGCTTTTCCACTCACCACCCCTCCAGCCCAGGCTGCTCCAGCCTGCCCTCCACGCCCCCTCAGTCCCACTCTACCTGTTTGATGATGTAGAGTTTGGTCACAGAAGATTTCTTAGTTCTGGATTTGCACATGGGCAAGAGCTGCCAAGGAGCCAAAATCCAGAAGAAGCCAAGGGGGACCCAGACCAGCACAGTCTGCTGGAAGCACACAGGCAGGTCGGCATCTGGACGAGCAAGGTAGGAGGCATTCTGGGGGCAGCAAGGACAGACAACCAAGTCACTTGGTATGACTTGACCCTCACCTGGTTCACAGCACAAAAGCCAGCAGTCCCACAGCTCCTGCCCACCCTGCTCCACCCCATCACACCCCCTTTCCTCAACAACCACCTCCCTGGCTGAGCATTGCAGCACTCAGCCAAGGTCCCAGGTGATGTGCCCCTACCCATGTATCTGCCTGAACTTGGGAGGGCCTCGCCCACAACCACCCCAAGCTGGACCCAGATCATTCCCTGAGAGGTCCATGCAGGATGTCCCATGTTCCCAGCTGGGCTGCAGGTCTAAAATAGGACAGGGCTCACTCCAGAAGCTGTCACTCATCTTTAGCTCGCAGATACTACGCAGGCTGTGCACAGCGCTCAGTGCCATGGCAGTCCTGGATAAATAGCAGAACCTCTGCTGACCACTGCCAGTTGGGTCTCCCTGGCTGAACAAGCCGTGAGTCTTGGGAACTACTGCTCTCCCCTTCCACTAAGCCTCCTACCCCAAGAACAGGCAGTGGGGGTGATGCAGCCACTCACCCAAAAGACGGAGCCGCAGAACTCCTCCAGGGCTGCCGACATGGCTCAGGGCAGAAGAGACAGCAGCTTCTTCCCCTCACTCTGCCTGGCTGTGAATGTCCTGGGTGGATGTTTAGGACAAAAGTCCCCACACACCCTCAAGTGGTGTTGGGACAAAATCCCCGATGACACACAGTTAATTGTTAACTTGATGCTATTGCACAACACTACAGACCACAGCAGTGACCACGAGGGCTTTGGAAACTGCACGGGCTCTGGGGAAGGGAGGAGAGGAAGATCCAAGGAAGAGGCCAAAGGGGAGATGCAGGGAAGCTGCTGTTGTGGAGTCACTGCAGGACATCACAGCCGTTGCTCAGAAATCACAGCCTTCAACAGTGCATACCAGCAGAGACAAGCTCATATGGACCCACTACAGATGCTACTTCAGTGCAGCAGATCTCTCCTGCCAGAACAAGCCTGCTTAACGTTGCCAAAAGGTCCAGCAAAGGCTGGTCTCTCAGGAGTCAAAGATGACAGCACCCTTTTCCTCACGTGCCATCCAGCAAGGAAGCCCAGGACACCAGCAGTGCTACAGGCCTGAGAACTTGCAACATCTGGAAGCCCAGCAGACCGCATGCTGCAGTGGTCCGAGTCCCCAGGATCCGTGTTCCTTTTAGCAATTTATTCTGAGCTGCAGAGCCTGGAGACTTTCCCAGCTCTCCCTTTCCCACGTCAGTGTTGTCTGCATGTTCTGGCAACTAGCTGACCACAAAACCTAAAAGAGACTTTGCATTTTCATTCTAAAGCAACCCCCAACATCTGAGACAGCCAGAGGACCATCCCCAGAAAGCGTGACTGCCACTAAATCATCACCCTGCTGCTTAGAAAGGTGGTGTGGGGGCAGGTGAGAATGGTGCTGCTCTAAGGCTGGAACTGAATTTGCTTTATCACGCATGCTCTTGAGGAGCACTAGGTAGAAGGGGACAGCAGGGTGACCACAAGGATTCTGCTGTCTCATTGTTCATGGAGTTAGTTGACAGCTCAGAAGTCAAGGGTGACACAATGAGTAATTGCTCAGGAACAACCCCCTCACCATCAATAGCAAAGAAAGGTTCAACGTCCAGCTCACTGGTTAATTATTATTGGCTTGTCTGATTAAATCCACTTGTTTTTGTAAAAGTTACTCGTAGTGCTAGGTCCTCCGGGCTGGAACCAATACACTGAGGTGAGAGCAGCAATTTGATGTAACTGATAAGAAAATGAATGGAGCAGTCACTTCCTCAGTCCTTCTCCATCCAGAGTGGTGACATGTCTTCTTTCTTTTCACTGGCACAGGTGCCCTCTGGCCTTGCTTGTACCCACCTGGAGCGCTTCTGCCAAGGGGACCACTTGCTCATGACACCTTCCTATTTAATGCTCTGTCCCATACGCTGGTCTGTTTTCAGTAGATGTCACAGCCCCATCCTCACCCCATCTTTGGTCTCAAGCAGAGCACAAGTGCTTTGCTCAGCACCAGACCCCAGCTATCTTTAATGTTCAAAGCAGGCACACCCCCACTTTCTCTACCCTCATACCTGCGATATTCTACTCCTAAAAACCCACCAAGCTACCACATTGTCCTTCAGCTCCTTACATAAAGCTTCCTTCACTACAATACCCAGATGATGTTGACTGGGACCAAGCTAATCAAAGCAGTTCGGCACCTTTGGCCAACAATACCACAGCATTTCCCCGTGCTCCCCTGCCTTTACCCATCTGTTGTCCATCATCTTGTTGGAAATGTAAGTTTTCAACTGTCCATCTTACGCACAGCCTGGTCCAGAACAGAGGCTTCTGCAAGGCAATCTACAAATCAGTCCCACCCTCACTGCTCATCTCTGTTTCTGAAGGGTTTGTTTCTCTGCTTTGTTACGCTGTAACCCCATGAGTTCAAAAGCCTTTTTTTTGTTGTTGTTTTGTTTTTTTAATCTTTACACAAAAAGAGACAACCAAATTCTCTGTTTATGAGGGGTGGGGGAGCTGGGTCAGCAGAATATTCATGTTGAGCTACCAATATCTTAATCATCACCATGACTCATGAAAACTCACAACATAAGCCATGAACTCTTAGATCAGGTATTCTGAACTATACTGACTATAACCACAAATTTCATCATTTTGTCTTCCAAGTTTGGATCCTTACTACTGCCTGCACGTCAGCACTGAAGCAGGGTCTGACACCAGCACTAAGCAGCCATCTCCTTCCCAGCTCAATGTTGAGAACTAATACATATGTTCCCGAGGTGTGTTTTGGGAAACTGCAATACCTCTGACGGATCCATGTGAAAAGGTGGATGTACCCTCTGAGCTGATGATATGTCGTTAGTCTTGGTGATAGGTTTTCAGTGACCTGATTCTGCTTAAGGTGACAAAAGATGCTGCCACCTTGTCAAACAGTACATTTTCCTGTACATCCTCACAGGCTGTACACTACTGCAGACAGGCAGATAAATCTGAACCCTGTACTTTGCTTCCTAAGGTCTGCTATCTCTGCTGTCAAGGGGATTTCTCTTCAGCTTTGCGGACCTTTTAGAGAAGAGCAGGCAGCAAGAACAAAGGTGCTTTATCTCTGGGTATCTACTCTTTTAATGGACCACCCAGATGCTGCTCAGATCTTTTGTTAGATATTTTGCAGGGTAACTGAGATGAGTCTAAGGCTTCAATTCTGTTAGGCAGCATAACCCAACAGGCACATTCCCATGAGAAATGTCTGGAGAACAAACAGTTTGTGCTTCACGTTGAAAGACCTGGAAACTTCCTTAAAAAAAGCACCTTAGCCTCCCCCAAGGAATCTCATCATACAATCACCCCACCTCAAGCACTCACCACCCACAGCCCAGGATGCCTCACAACTTCCTCACCTCATCAGTCAGGCAGTTATAAGCTCCTTCCCATTAGAACTTAATGTGTTCATTAAGTTGTCTTAATAGTAGAGAGGTCTTAAAACCTCTGTGTATCAATGCACTTCTCTCCACCCAGCAGCTGCTGTGCTGCTAACGCCCAGCTATCCTCCTGGCTGACCACAGCAGGCCTTGTTTTCCAGCTGTGGCTATGATGTTTCCCTCCTTGGCATTCTGGATGTGATGGCATTTTCCTCTGGTGCAGTAGGGGCCCAATTAATTCAGGCTATGCAACACAGATCATGGTCTTACCTGTAAAATATAAATAATTTTTTCAAAAGCACAGCAGAGGGAGGCAGCTGCAGTGTTTATTTGACAATCACATGCAGTGCTACACAATTCAGTCCCCCTACTTGCTCAGCTCCCTTCCTCCCAAATACTGCTGAACAGCTTGCTGCCGCAACACCTGGGAATAAGTCCTTTTATTTAAAATGGCCAACATAAGTTTCCAGGCCAGGGACTGGTCATTCAGGGGAAGCCAAGGGAAGAGGTGTCAGGCTTCATCACCTAGTTCACATCCTCTGCAGCCTGAGGATGGAAGCAGTACCCATCTGTCCATGTGGCAGGGAAGACCCTGGAGTCTCAGTGCTCTTGTCCCAGCACGGTGCCTTCCACTACAGAATGTTCTTTGCGATTGCATTCAGGGTCCGCACTTTGGCCACATCTGCCACCTTTATGGAGTATTCAGGGGCCGAGAAGGACGCTCCCATGGCAACGTTCGGATTTCTGTCAGGAAAACCACAGGTTACTATCTGCAGGTGATACAGATAAGTAAGACACACAAAGAAAAACCCACTGTCTTCCCTAATCTCAGCAGCAGCCAGAGAACCTCCTGGTGCCACCCAAACCAAAGGTGAGACAGTAATACAAGAATAATCCAAAGAAACAACAGTATCAACAGAACCGAAGCGCAGACCTGTGGACAAATGTAAGCCATTCCTCCCTCACTCCTCTGGCACATCCTGCAGGCATCCCAAATCCTACATGCTTGTGTTAAACGCCTAAGGAACTACACCTCAACCTGCCTTCCCAAGTGCCACACCAGTACACTCACAAGTCCTGGGGCAGCAGTAGCAGTAGAAACGCCCCAAGAACCCAGTTCTGCACGGAGCTCATGTCCAGATGATGAGCGCCGCTAGATTCATACACTGCAGAACACAGAGCCAGGCATCATGATCCCAACCACAACAGTGCAATTAGCACCCACGAAGCTGTTTGAAATTTATGCCTGTTCCACAAACTCATGTCCACATTAATCCAGCTTTTCTTTCACAGTTCTGCTAAAACATAATCAGTTACCTGAACTTCATCCCTGAGTCACGGGCTGAGCGAGCAGAGCAGTGAAACTCAGAAGCAGTAGAGCCTTCCAGAATCCTCTGCAGGTTCCGCTCTGTGATGCCACCCCCTGGCGGGAAGAATCCCGATGTCACACACAGCCCAGATGGCACTGTCCCAGACCTGACATCACCCGGGCCCTATACCCTAAGGGACAAACACAGTATCTACACTGAAGGGAAAAAAAGACAGCCCTTGGGACAATGGAGATCCGGGTGCATCAAAACAGTGTAACCCAGGGCAAGAGCCCAGGAAGCAGGGGCTAGGGACTACAGGAGCTGTTACAGATGACAAAAAAGCATTACCTGGCACCACCACAATTCTGCCCTTCGCCTGAAAGAAGAATAACATGTTGGTGATATTGCTCAGCACTACAGCCACACGTGCATTTGTGGAGCAGCAAAGAAACCTTATGTGCATTGCCTTCCGTAAGCCATGGATGTCACCATGGCTTACAGTTCGTGCATTCTTACCCATCTGTTTTGTACTACTCAAGTTTTACAAGAAAAAGTGGAAAAGAATTTGCAGTTACAGCTAAGAAAACTTGACACCATTTCCTCCTATCTTTCTATCCCATCTGACTACCTCTTAGGTATATCCGTTGCATTTTCTAAACAGGAACTGTGAGACCCCCCCAGCAGGGACTTCACTTTGCTGTTTGTGTGGGTTAATCACACCAGCTGCTGAAACCAATTCCTATGCCCTCCTCCCACTGAGGGCAAGAACAAGCCAATCAGTCTTTGCTGTAAGAGACTCTGGGGTCTAGTCCACATGGCCTTGAGAATACACATCAAGGCCAAGCCAGAGAGGGAGGGCAATCGCTCCTTGACAGAAGTTCCCTTATGGAAATAGGTTTATCATAGAGGAGCTGCCCCCAGGCAATGCCCAGAAGCAGCCATAGCAACCCAGAGGAGCACTGGGAACACTTACCTGTTCCGCAAGCCTCTTAATTAAGGACAATCCTTCCAGTGCTGAGCTGTCACAGCCACTCGTCAATACCCGCTCAAACCCCAGAGAAATCAGGGTCTCCAGTGCCACCAGAGGGTCGTGCACCATGTCGAAAGCTGGGAGACCAACACAACAACTCAGAAATCACTCAACTAATCGTGCTCAAGCTCTGTCCCCCAGCCGGCTCAGGAGCCCAGGAGACAACAATAGGAAGGCTACTTCTCACAGCTGGCCAACCCCACAGGGAGCCACAGCTCCTGACTATAACGTCCCCCTTGCAGCAGTGGCAGGGCCACGATGCTCAGCCCTCAGACACCTCCTCTCCACCCAGGGCAGTGACCAAGCCTGGACCCTTCCCCTCCTGGGGGAACAGCACAGCCACAGCCTGCTCTTGCACAGCACACAGAGCTTTCCCCCCTCCAGAAAAACACCAAAGTACATTACGATCAGCTCCCTTCCCGTCCCACCTTCCCCTGGCAGCGGGGCAGAGGCTGGTCTCTGCCAGGGCCAGTGTCCCAGGTGACTCACCTCGGTGAAATGTAACTGGCAGGGGACGACACACCGCTGCAATAAGAAGACATACGGTCAGTCAGGGCTGGCACAGAGAGTCCCTTGTGCTAGAACCAGAAAAGCACACGAGATGAAAGAGGACAAAGGCTTCTCAGGCCATTCCTGGGGAGCTCAAAAGAGTTGCGGTACTTGCTGGAACAACACAGCTGCTGCTCGTTGTTGCGAGAGAGTTCTTCTGCCCTTTGACAAAACAACAAATCTTTGTTTTTATGAGAAACACCAAAATCCCCCACCTCATCTAGATCATGCAGAACCCTCATTCCCACCAGAAACGTCTTTCTCTGCAGGAAGGAAACAGGGAATTTGTATCATCTATCTGGAGAAGGGACAGGACCAGTGCTCTCTGAAAACAGTAGAGCTGATTTTCGTGATTTATTTAGCTACCTAGAACTTCTGCTCTCAGACCACAGCAAACTTTAGCAGAGGTGCTCTATTGACTGACTGTGCAAAGCTCAGTTTTTTCTATGAAAAGAAATCCTTCTGCCTCTGGAGGCAAATCCTGACAAGACCCCTCTCTTTTGCTGCACTCTCTGCTGCACATTCATCTTCATGAGAGAACCTCAGCACCACACCACCAGGAAAAGGCTCAGCCTGCTTTAGCTGTAGCTCACAGAAAAGATGTGGAAACAAATTGTCTTTCTTTCTACCTATTAGAGGTCTGGGCTAACAATTTTCCAGTGCAGCTTCAGTAGCCTTTTATATATTTCCACCTCTCTCCCATTAACTTTCCTGAGTGTGTTAGAGGAAAAAACGAAGATGAGCTGCCAGCTACTCACGAGGCCAAAGCCCATGAAAGACATATCCTAGACACCTATGGCAAGGATGTAACGAAAAGAACAAAGGGCAAAGAAAATGAAAGAAAATCCAAAAGCTTAATATACTGATGCCCCTAAAGCAGCTCACCTTGTACCGTTCTTAGACTTTGCTATTGCATCCCAGGTGGTAGCAGCCCTTAGTCTGCAAAGCTTTTTACCGATTTAATGTCTCACAGGTATCACAATAAATGAAAGCGAAGATGGTGGAGAGAGACGACAAGACATGCAGACCAAAACACCCTGCACAGTTCTTTCCACCTCATCAGCCAGAGCAGCACTGAACTCATGCCCACAGTCACAGCACAGATATGGCACCGAGCTCAGCAGAGCACCTCTGACCAGAGACACCCTTACCCAGCAACGCCGTGCAGAGCTCCGTGTCGATGCGCCCATCCTCGGTGAGGGCTCCAAACACCAGCCCGTCAGCCCCATGCAGCTTGGCCAGGCGGATATCAGCCTTCATCACTTCCACCTCCCGGTCCGAGTAGAGGAAATCGCCGCCGCGGGGTCGGATCATCACGAACACGGGGACCCGCACGCACTGCTTCACCACCTGCAGGAGTCCTGGGCAGGGCAGGGAAAGAGGCACCTCAGCACTCAGCTGCGGCACCCCAGCACCCAGCCGCGGCGAGGCAGCGGGGCGGGGTACGCGGGACAGGGGGAAGCGAGGCTGGCAGGAGGCGGCGAAGGGAAGGGAGCCCGGGAAGGGCGGCGGGCAGGCGGCCCCCGGACGGGCGGACGAGGCTCACCCATGCTCGGCGTGGTCCCTCCTTCCACGAGGCCCGCGCACAGCTCGATCCGGCCGGCACCTGGAGAGACACACGTTAGAACCGGCCCCGCCGGGGCCCGCCGCCACGCCGCCCGCTCCCCCGCGCCTTACCTCCGCGCTCTGCGTTGACGGCGGACTCCACCGAGTCCACGCACACCTCCATGAGGAAGCCATCGTCCATACCTGGCGGAGAGCGGCACCGTCAGCCAACCGACGCCCATGGCGGCCACCCCGCTCCGCTCCGCTCCGCCGCGGCCCCGCCCCACTTCCGGCGCTGGCCCCGCCCCCTCGCTCCTGCTTCCGGCCTCGCCTCTCGCGGCCCGGGCCCGCACCGCCCGCGGGCGCGAGGGCGGGCGCAGGAGGATGGAGGCGGGGGGCAGAGCCGGCGCGCCTCGCTCGCGCGCTGCGGCGCAAGCCCCGCCCCCGCCGCCGCGGCCCCGCCCCCGCCGCTGCCCGGGCCCCGCCCCCGCCTCGCACGCGCCCTCACCTGCGCTGGCGGCGCGCGGGGGTCGCTGCTGGCTCTCGGTCACGTGCCGGGGATTGTCATGGTGACGCCCAGGTGTGTCCGGAAGTGTTCGCCCTGCTTCCGGCGGCGCACGCCACTTCCGGGGTCACTCGGGATGCTGCGTGCGGCGGGCAGCAGTGTCCGGCTCCTGCTGTCCGGCGGCGCTGCGGAGGGGTGGGGGGTGCCGGCACGGGGCCTGGGCCCTGCGGCCGCCCCGCCGGCCCACTCCCGCCTCCCTACGCAGCGGTGCCTCCAGCGGCGGCTCCTGCAGCAGGCGCCGCCGCCCGCCGCCCCGCCCGCCGTGGGGCGATGGCTCCTGGTCTGCAGCGGCGCCGTGGCTGGTGCCGTGGTGCTGGGCGGCGTCACCAGGTGAGCGCGGCACCCCCAGCCCAGCGGCACCGAGCCGCGGCCCCTGCGGGGGCTCACAGTTCTGGCCGTGAGGACGCAGCGGTCCCCGCCGCTGGTGACCCGCTTAGGCCCCCCCTGTGGCCTGCAGCTGCCCCACGCTCGGAGCCCGCCCGAGTACGGCTGCGAGAGCTCCTTTAGCGACCTTTTGGCTGCAAAGGGGCACCGTAGGGCAGGGCTGGGAGTACTGGGGAGACTGGCCATGGCGCGTTGGTGCCAGCTGGCAGTAACTCTTACACGTTCCTGGTAACTTTCGGCCTGTTTGGTCACTCGCTCCGTGTGCTCCATCCTGTTCCTGACTGAGCATAAGAGCTGACTGGTGCAGCCAACAGCTCTTGCTGCAGTTTGGTAGATTTGCACGCTGTCAGGGAGTGAATTGTGCCTGATTGTGTCTCTGCTCCCAGGCTGACAGAATCAGGCCTTTCAATGGTTGACTGGCACCTGGTGAAAGAGATGAAACCCCCGAGAACGCAGCAGGAGTGGGAAGCAGAGTTCCAGAAGTACCAGAAGTTCCCAGAATTTAAAATGTGAGCGTGCAAAAGTGGAAGAAGGGTGGGCTGGGAGCATCTCTCCTGTGACTGAACCACTCAAGGACCTCTAGTAAGAAGGAAAATGTTTTCTAACATCACTGGGAAGGCACGCTAAGCCTGTCTGGCTGTGGCTCATCTGCTGTCGCTTCCTTTCTCTGAGGAAGGTGATCCTGTGTCGTGTAAAGTACAGTACAGGACTATGCATTACATAAAACAGTTCTTTCTTTTTGCTGTCTTTAACAGCCTGAATCATGACATGACACTGACAGAGTTCAAGTTCATTTGGTACATGGAGTATTCGCACCGTATGTGGGGCCGTGTTGTGGGTTTGGCATACATTCTGCCTGCCACCTACTTTTGGCGAAAGGGCTGGCTCAGCCGCCCCATGAAGGGCTGCGTCCTTGCACTCTGCGGGCTGGTGTGCTTCCAGGTGAGCAAGCTCTGCAGCCACAGGGGTTAGCAGCAGCATCTTCTGTGAATATCTTCTGATTAAGTGTAGTTGAGACAGTGAGATTTGTGAAAGCTTGGGGGGTGTTGGTGCTAGTAGCTGGTTGAAAGTGGAAGAAGCAAGTTGCTTTGCCCCTAATGTTTATCTGGTCTATGCAGTTGCTGCTGCCCTGTCTGGCTATAACACCTCTCCTGTTTTGTCAGGGACTGCTGGGATGGTATATGGTAAAGAGCGGGCTGGAAGAGAAGCCAGACTCCTACGACATTCCTAGGGTCAGTCAGTACCGTCTCGCAGCACATCTCGGTTCCGCACTGGTTCTGTACTCTGCTAGCCTGTGGACAGGGCTGTCATTGCTGCTTCCACGACACAAGGTACAGATGGCATGTCAGGAGTCAAAAGCACAGGGTAGTGTCAATTCAGAGGGCTGGGGTGAGGGTGATGGTACTTCTGTTTTAGTCTTTGTTCCTGACTCTGGTCTAATACTGTGCTACAAAATACCATTTCTGTAAACTTCTTGGTTATGGGACGTTTCCTTTGACTTGGTGGTTCTGCTCAAAAGTGACGAGTCTCAGAGCCTCTGCAAGCTCGGGCAGGGGTGTGTCTGACTGGGCTAAATGGCTTGTGGCAGCAACTGTCCAGTGGCCACTTCAGTTTCTGCACAGGGCTGGACTTGAATAGTCGTGGTTTTGAGCAACCACTGAAGTGTGACTGCTGTGTGGTGGTGTCCAGATTTCTCCTGTAAAATACAGGCCAACACCTTAGCCTATATATGCAGTGAAGGCTTTTCTTACCTGCTGCAGACAGCACTGGAAATGCTTTGCCTTGGTTTTTTTCTTTTTCTTTTTTTTTTTTTTTTCTTCTTACTTTTACAGTTACCTGAAACCCATCAGCTCCTTCGCTTGAGACAATATGCTCACGGCACTACGGCTCTTATTTTTCTTACTGCTCTTTCAGGTAAGACTGTTTCTGCTGTCACATCTGCAGCTCATTCCTCTCTGCCTTCCCCCTCCTCCCCTAGTCTGGCAGGGTCTGTGAACAACCCGATCATGTTCTGTGGGAAATCTTTGTTGCTGCCAGGAAGCTTACAGTTGAGAACATCCCTTACCAGTCTTTCCTGAGCAAGCAGAGGTGCATCTTCCAGCCTGCCTGTTGCTGTTTGATCTCTGTATGTGTTTCTGAAAGAAAGGGTCAAGCTGAGCTCTTGAGTCAGAGTTGCGCAACCCGGAGTGCCACCTTTGCCTACTCTAGTAGTCATTTTCTGCTCTGGAATTGCAGGTGCCTTTGTGGCAGGGCTAGATGCTGGCCTTGTGTACAATTCCTTCCCCAAAATGGGGGAGCGCTGGATCCCAGATGATCTCCTTGCCTTCTCCCCTGTGCTGAGAAATATCTTTGAGAATCCTACAACTGTACAGTTTGATCACAGGATCTTGGTAAGTGCTGTCTTCCTGCTATGTCTGTGCAGCTTCTCTGTTGCCTCCTGCAGCCAGGGTGTTCTCTTTTGGCTGTAATTCTGTCAGCTTGAGTGATATCCAGGGTGTCCAGAGGTCCTGAGAGCATGTTACCAGTTTGCTTCTGCAGAAAAGAGGAAGTTTAGCACTCTTAGTTTCAATGTGGTCTCCTTCCTTAAGGACATCTTCCTGCACAAGTTACAGACCTTGTTTCTTCGTGACTTCTCTTTCCGTAACGTGAGCTACAGACCAGGGTAGCCCTTGCTATTGAAATGTGTGGGAAAGTTGTGTGAAATAAAACTTGGAAATCCCAATATTGAATGCTTCCTCCAGCATTTCTGAACTTGGTTTACACCCATAGCACCCTGTGAAAATATCTTGGTTAGTTAGAGCAATCCAGATACTAAATACCACTGTCGGCACTGCTGTGGACTAAGCCATCGCTAAGACTGCAAAGGAAGATTAGGTGGCTTAGAAGAGGCATCACCTGGGGTGACCCTGCACAGCAAGATTATGCTGGCGAACTACAGCCAAGTGGTGAAAATGAGATCAGTTTTCTAGATGACATCTTCCACCTTCAGTTGTCAAGGTGACAGATAGGGAGAGAGCAGAAATAATCCCTAATGACTTGAAGAAATGAGGAAAAGCTGTTGGAAGGTGAAGCATTAATTTGGAGAAAAACAGAGCTCTCTATAACTAGTTACATTTCTGGGTCATTAACCTGGTGGGTGTGGAAATTCCAGGACTTGGTCATGGCCCTTAACACATTTCTACAGTTAAATATTGCTCACAGAATGAAGAGTGGAAGAAAGAGTGCTGCATGGAAGGTGCAGCCAAAGGCCACTGCACACACTTTCTTTGAACTTTTCTCGAAGAGTGGTTGTTTCTCTTCCCTTCTGTAGGGAATCACCTCAGTCACTGCTGTCACAGCGCTGTACCTCTTCTCGCGGAAGATCCCACTCCCTCGCAGGACCAGAATGGCAGTGACTTCCTTATTGGTTGTGGCTTATATGCAGGTACTGTCTCTCTTTTGGTTTGGTTTGTTTTTTCCTCCCCCCTATCTATTTTACTTTTCTCCCCGTAGTCCTTTGTAGCATATTTGCAAGACAGAGCTGTCCCCAGCTTGGCTCTGTGCTGGCCGCAGGGGCCTGGAGCTGTGAGGGTGGAGCTGCCGAGAGCTGCGTGCAGTCTGAACACCAGGGTGGGAGGCCTGGCTGTGGCCAGGGCTGTGTGTCGGTGATGCACCCACGGCAGCTCTTACCCCTTCTTCCTTCTCGGCAGGTGGGCCTGGGCATCAGCACCCTGCTGCTGTATGTCCCCACGCCACTGGCCGCCACACACCAGTCAGGCTCCCTGGCGCTGCTCAGCATGGCGCTCTGGCTCATGAGCGAGCTCCGGCGGGTCCCCAAGTAACCGGACAGAGGGAGAGACCCCCGGGGGAGCTGCGCTGCTGGGTCCGGAGCCGGCAGAGACCCCACACACCCCGGGTGCACGGTGGGCTGCGCGCCCGGCCGGGCTGCGCGCAGGGAGGCGGCGGCGGCAGGTGTGAGTGCGAACTTTGTAACATAAAGGCGTTTTTACGGAGCGGCTGGTGTCTGGCTGGGTGCCTCCTTCCGGGGTGAGGCGAGGAGGGGTACGGGAGCCCCGGCGGCGGCGGGGGGGCGGGTTGCGGGCGGCGGGCAGGCTCCCCGTGGCGCCCCCTGTCGGCGGGCCGGCGTACGCGCGGCTGCGCGGCTCCGCCAATGGGAGGCGGCGTGGCGTCAGGGCGCCGTGGGTTCGGCGGCGCGCGCGGCAGTGGGCACAGCGGCTTCCGGTGCGGCGGCGGCGGCGGGGCCTGGCGGTGCGCGGCGGCCATGACGGCGCACAGCTTCGCGCTGCCGCTCGTCCTCTTCTCCGCCTTCTGGGGCCTGGTGGGCATCGCCGCCCCCTGGTTCGTGCCCAAGGGGCCGAACCGTGGGTAAGTGAGGGACTCGGAGGGATGCGGGGGGGGGCGGGGCCGGGACCGGGCCTCCCCGGCCTGACATCGGTGTCTCCGCAGGGTGATCATCACGATGCTGATCACCACCGCCGTGTGCTGCTACCTCTTGTGAGTACTGCGGACCGGGCCTCGGTACACCCCCCCTGCCGGGACCGGTGGCTGCCGCTTAGCTTCCTGCCCGTAAATTAATGGGGCTGCCCCCGGGCCGTGGCCTGCTTCCCTCCCGGGTATTCACCCCCCGGGGCAGCAGGCCCTCTGCCAGCCCCCCCCCTTGAGGCGGCAGCGTCTGGGCATCCTAGGCCCTGCCCCCATGCTACCGGGCTGATGGCAGGTTGGGTCCCTTTGCAGCTGGCTCATCGCCATCCTGGCCCAGGCCAACCCCCTGTTCGGGCCGCAGCTGAAGAACGAAACCATCTGGTATGTGCGATTCCTCTGGGAGTGAGCAGTCCCCGGTGGCCGGCACCTGAACAGAGACCCCCCACCACCAGAATTGTCACCGTGAGTGGGCAGAGGGATGGGGTGGCAGAGATGGCCTTGCTTGCCTGCTCATATCTGGCTGGGGTGGGAGCTACAGCCTGGCTTTTGCTGGGTGGGAGATGCTTTGGCCTTTGCACATTGCGGTTGTGGGCAGCTGGTCTCCATGTGGAGCGGCTGGCTCTGTGCTGGGCCTGAGCAAACTGAGCACTTGCCCCGGGGGTTCTCTAGACTTGTGGAGGCTCCCTTGTGGGTGCAGTTTGGTGCTAACTTCTCCTTTCTCCCTTCCCCAGCTCTTGCTGCTGTTCCAGCCTCTACCCTCCTGTACCTGGCAGCCCCCAGAGGTGCTGGGACAGAGGCTGGACCCGCTGCCCCAGTGTACCCTGAACACTGCAACCTGGACCAGTGATGGCTGGGGCCCTGAGCATGGCAGGCAGTGCCCCTGGGACAAGGTCCTAGTAAGCCCTGCCCTGGGAGCAGCCACGCTACCAGGGAGAGATCCCCTCAGCTGTCAGAGTGCTGCAGTCACTGATGCTGAGCACCATCCTGAGAGAGATCTGTGTGTAGTGCCACCAGATCCTGTCCCTGCAGTGCTTGCCCTGCTCCCTCCAGTACACTCAGTCCTATCCCCTCGAGTGAACCCCCTGCTCGTAGCCCAAGCTGCCCAACTGGTTACCATATCCGTGGTCATTTCAGGCACTGGCTGCCTCTCTGAGAAGGCAGGAGCCCATTGCATCCTCTGTAGTATGATGAGTTCCCTGCAGTAGGGGTGGTCCTTGCTAAGACAGGTTCTAGCTGTGAGTGGGAGAAGGGAGGGCTGACACCAGAGGAGCATGCAGATCCCCCTGGGTGTGATGAGGGAGGTGCTGGGGTACAGGGCAGGGGGTTCTGTTTGGCAGCCTGCTGGAGGGGATTAGGGAGGTGCTATGTCTCCTCCCATCCCTCCCAGCAGCGAGGGAGCTGCCGTAGTGTCTAGGTATCACCACCACCTCCCAATCTGTGTTCAGGTTCTGAGAACAGAATAGGGCGTTGTGTTTTATGTTTCCCCTTATTTATTAGACAATTCGCCTGTATGTATTTATTTGTCTGTGTTAAATTTGTGTTGTGGAAATAAATCCTTTTTCTAGTAAGTGATGCTGGAGACTGAGTTAATTGCTGCTTTGAGGCTGGGGAACAGTCTTGGCTTTATTCAGTCTTCTTCCCTTCCCCCTAACCGTGCTCTTGCACCATGAGAACAAGGCTGGCATCCTCAGCTGTTGAGCAGGTGGTTGGCAGCACAGTGGTGCATGGAAGGTTTTATCCTTGATGCCACCTGTGCACTTGTCCTGTCGGACCAGGATCACAGGTAGGCAACTGCATGTGCTAGAGGGAGAATTGGGTACCTGCCCAGCCTCTCTTGTGATAGGTAGCTGTGCTGAGGCCATCCCCATGGCCATGCAGCAGCTGGGGAAGCTTAGTGGTCACTTTCCCAGGCAGCTCCACAAGACTGGGATGAGGAATAAGGTAAAATGGCAGGGAGCAACATCTTCCAGGGGCTCCTGGCTTTTCCACTTAAGAGAAGGGAGGAGGGCAGTAAAGGATGCCATCTCCAGGGATCAAACAGTTCAGTTTGGATCAGAGCTTCCCTTGCCGCTATTAGCTTTGCAGCTGAGCTCAGCTGTCAGTCTGCTGGCAAGAAAGCAGCTCCATCGTCCCACCGTGGTGGTACAAAGCAACGCTGTGAAGACATACTGGACCCCAGTCATGCCACCGGGTGGGAGCTGTCACTGCTGGGGAGGTACTTGCTAGAAAACGAGACTAGTGCTGGATGGCTCAAGGGGGTTGTTTTATTGCAACAGGAGTGAGAACAGCTGAGTTCAAGTAAAAAGTGACAAACTTCATTGGGTCATTGGTGGGCTTCAGCCCCAGGGGAGGAAGGCTTGTGCCTGTGTGTACAGCCACAGCCTAGACCTGCCCTGGGGCAGTGAGCTGGGCTGGAGTGAGGTGCTTCCCCCATGGGCAGGCCCAGCCCACACTCACAGGGGAGAGAACGACATGTCTTGGTGGTAGTGCCCGATTAACATGGGATGCCACAGGGCAGACATGCCCAGGAGGAAATGCGTGAAAGGAAAGGCAGCTCAGTTAGGTGGTACCTTAGGAACCAACCTCTGAGCCCTCAGGACTGTGCCTGGGACATTGACTAGGACAGGAAGACATGGCAAAGAGCAGGACGTGTCCCAGGGAATGCTCAGAGAGGGGCCCGGCTAGTTGGTGGGACTCAGCTCACCTGGCTCCTGCAGTAACTTCGCAGCTGACTGCCATTCCCAGTCTTTGGGCTTGTGAGGGACCGCAGAAAGGCCGTCCCAGGTGACGAGCTACAGCACAACCCACCAGGTTGGCTCTGCCAGCTGGTGGCTGAGTCATGGGGTGGCCCAGTGCTTCAGGCCACAGTCGTGGGCTGGCCGCATCTATGATAGTGTCCTGCTTATCTGAGGGACCTGCCAGGGCTGCAGCCTTGAGCCTGCTGGCAGCAGAGGACTTTGCTCTACACCGCATATTGAGGCAAAGGCCAGAGGCCAGGGAATGCAAAGATTAGCACTGGGGTGAGGCAGAGAGGGAAAGCCCTGGTGTCTGTAGCTGCCTCAGCCCACAGGCTCTGGTTCTGATGTGGAGATGGAGCGCAGAGTCGAGATGGGAAGAGTCCAAGCCCTCAGAGCCCCAGCTGTCAGCCAGTCCTAGTTCTGCTGGTGCAACTGCATGGTGGGTTTCACCGGCATCACGGCCCATTGCCCTGGCCCAGGGGCACCACCACCTTGTCCAGCCAGAGCAGGGAGAGCTGGGCCGAGCGCAGCTGCCGGCGGTGGATGCGGCGCAGCCGCAGGAGGTAGAGGACTATGGCCAGCACTACAACCAGGATGCAGGCGAAGAAGAGATAATGGTTGTAGACAAAAGAGAGTCGCAGCCAGGAGGCATGTGCTTGCCGGATGCTCTCCTGTCGGAGATCCCTGTGGAAAGTCAGGACCGGCTGTGAGATGCCATGGGGTACTACCAGGGTCTGCACCGCCACTCCCACTCCCCTTACTGGGGGTGGCAAAGCCCTCACCCAGCACGGTAACTCCAGCTCCTCCCCAAGCACCCTTCCATCCAAGCAATGCCATCGGCGAGCCCATGGTACCTGAGTGGCAGAAACCGTGTCTTGTAGAGGATGGCTCCCAGCGTCCACTGCACCTCCCGGTCATACACCAGCTGGGCCGTGCGTAGGCTGGGGTAGTCCAGGGGGAAGCGGAAGCCCTGGTGAAGGACTTGGTACATCCAGGCCGATTTGAAGCACTGATACCTGCAGGCACGGCACGCGGGAGCATCAGCCAGATGTTGCCACCTACACCGTGGTCCCTTACCCCAGTGAAAGCCCCCCACAGGAGGTTGAGCCATGGCACTCGCCCAGCAAAGCTGCTCACTTCAGCCGGTGCTCATCAGCGTGCGCAGAGTAGAGGCCGCCACGGAAGCGCTGGGTCAACACCTGCCATCGCTGGCTGCAGTACTCCTGGGGGAAGGAGTTGGGGCTCAGCAGTGAAACAGCCCCTGCTCCCTCCCAGCTGCAAGCACAGCAGCTCCCCAGCCCCAGGCTGGGGCAGCACCCACCTGGGCAGCAGATGTGAAGGTGGGGGCACTGTAGTGGCCGCCCAGGCGCAGCACGTCCTCGGTGCAGTAGAAGAACTCAGAGAAGCCATAAAACTCACTGTTGCTGAAGTCGATGGGCGCTTTGTAGGCCCCCACCAGGGAGGCCTGGCTGCTGTTGGGCCCAGCCAGGAGGGGCTGCAGCAGCTCTGCACAGGCTGACCAGTCCCCTCGCCCCCGCACATACAGGGTTCGCCCGCCCCTCACCACCGTGTCCTCCAACCCTACAGGCAGGCAGGGGTCCAGGAAGGGTGTCTCAGGGCTCAGCCCTGTCTGCTGGCCATGCAGGCTGGAAAACAGGCCAGGAAAGAAAGATGATTGCACAAGAGGTCCTGTACCACCCCCCAGAAGCCCAGTCTAGCACTGCCCTGCATCCATATACCCCCTGCACCAGACCAGGCTGCGCCCCTTTGTATCCCAGCAGTGCTGGCACCCACCCTGCCACCTCCTGCCAAGGCCAAACTTGCCAAAGCTGTCACACTGACCGGTGGCCATGTGCCCCAAGCACCTGCGAGGTGTAACAAGGCACAGCCCACCCCACCCAGCTCACGGGGATCTGTGCCCCTGTGCAGCCCCTGTGGATCTGGAGGCAGGGTTTGCTCCTGGCACAGGAGTACCTGAGCACCAAACCTCTCCACCTCTGGCGACAGCTTCACGTAGCACTCTGGGAAGGGAAGGAGAGACAGGAGACGGAGAGCTCGAGGTTGGGATGCAATGGAAAGATGTGCTGAGTGAATCAGTAGTGCTGAAGAAGGAGGGGGAAAGTCAGAGCAGGAAAAGTCAGAGCAGGAAAAGCCAAAAGCCACCAGAGGGGCCCCTCCGCAGCCTGCCACGAGGGAAGGAAGAGGAATGCAGGGAGCTGCAGTGCTGATAATGCGTGCTGGGCTTGGAGAAGGGCAGCACCCGCACACCCTGTGCCAGCCCAGGCATCTGCTGCTGCCACTGTGACTAAGAAGCTGTTATCGCCACGGGCGGCTCTTGGGGCAAATCCAAGGGGGAGAGGGTGGCCTGAAGGAACCAGCACCCCATTTTGCAATGCTGCAGCAGGGGCACCACTAGGTGAGGCAGCAATACCGGTTGTGCACATAGGTCTGGTTCAGCACAAGCTCCTCATAGCGCTGCCGAGCAAAATTGCCCCCAAAGCCGAGAAAGGTGTTGACATAGACACGGTACATGTGGCCAGTATGCTGCACATCACAGCCCAGGTTGAATTCTGCCAGCAAGCTCTTCGCAGCCTCCTCCTGGGAACACAGAGAGGTCCCTGATCAGCAACGACCCAGGGAAGGCAGGGGCTGCTCTTAAGGCTGGCCAGCCAGACACGCACCTGCTGCAGGGAGAAGGCTCCAGAGTCGGGCACTTCATAGGCAATCTGCAGGGAGGCACCCCCCATGTCCAGGATCCCAACCGTTCGTTTCCGAACCAGGGACTCTCCCTGGTCCCCCAGCGCTACAGTGACCACCACATCCTCCTCTGCAACCCACAGCAGCATGTCAGCGATGGGTAGGACCTGGGGCAGTATCTCCTCCCTTCCACCGTTACGCCCCCCAGCAGCCTCATGGGGCTCCTCCACCCCTGCAAGCAGCCCCCAGGGACCACTTGCAGGGCAGCACGTTCTGGCACTTGGAGCTGGCTGCCCCCCGGCTTTGTAGGTTCCCCCAAAGCATCCACTGTTGGAAGCCACCACAGGAACACCGCTACAAACCCTCTCTCCCAGGTTCTTCTCCCAAAATGCTGCAGGTGCTCCCCTGACACAGGGACTTGTTCCTGTGACAGGAGCAGGTGCCCCTCCAGGTTCAGGAGAGTTTCACACATGTGGCTGGATCAGGTATTGCCTGACCAGAGGGGCAGACACTGCCTGCTCCAGAGCTTGCTCTTAGCTCCAGTGCTGGGGCACTCAGACCTTCCCAGCTGCTCTATGAGCAGCCAGACTCACCATCCTCATGATCAAACCGGCCCAGGACAAAGTTGATGCCGATCCAAGCATAGACACCTGCATGAGACAGAAAGGGTCATTACAGCAATAGACTAAACGGAACCAAGCAGTGCTTTGTGGCAGCTCCTACCTTCCTGTTTCCCCGAGATCACTTCTGCGTGTGATTTGGAGAAGAGGAAATCAAACTCCAGGGGCACGTTTCTCACCAAGTTCTCCAGGATTGCAGCTTGGTGCCTGCAAGAGCACAGGAGAGGGGCACACACTGAAGGACCTTCACCAGTGACACTCCTTTGGGGGAGCACAAGAGACAGCAGGAATCCCTCTGCAATACACCCCATGTCCAGCCCCACAAGTCCTGCTGCTGCACCCACTGCACTTTGGACACGAGGAACTAGATCTATTCATCTGAGGCTTCAGTAAAATGCGTCTCCTCTCAGCTCCCTCCCAGCGTGTTCAGACTCTCCTCCCGCAGCCCTTGCCGCTTGCCCCAAAAACGCACCCTTTCCTTTCTCCAACACCCCCCCCCCGGATTCCTAATTCTCCCACAAGGATCAAGACGGGGAAGCTGTCCCCCTGCTTCTCACGGCTGAGGGATCCCAGCAGGTCCCTGGCCACCCCGGACGAGGCCAGAGGAGCTCACCCCTCGGGCAGCAGCCGCATGCCCGCCGTGCACAGGATGTAGAGCGGCGTTTCCTTGTGCTTCTGCGCAGGGATGTGGGCTGCGGCGAACTGAAGCAGCGGGCGCAGGTAGGGCGTAGCTTGCGTGGGGGCCGCTGCCGAGATGCCTGCCCGGGGAAGGGGGGCGGTGAGCCGGCCAGCCCCACCGCGGGCTGCAGCAGAGACCGGCGGCACCGACCTGGCTTAATTTTCTTGACGACGGGGCGGCTGCTCCGGTCCCTCATCTGCCTGATGTCCAGCAGGTCGTGGGGGTTCCCGTTGTGCGGGGGCCAGAAGTAGACGAAGACCCGGGACCCGCTGCTCCCGCAGTCGACGACCACCCCGTAGTTAAGGGCCGGGTCCTCCGTGTCGGTGGCCGTCAGCTCCTCTGCCCGCGCCAGATACCTGCGGCCCGGGGGAGCGGGGGGGGACACGGGGCAGGGCGCCTCAGACCCGGCGAGCAACGCTGAGTCCCGGTCCCTCGGCAGCTCCCCGGTCCCCCGGCAGCCCCCGGTCCCCGCTCACCTCTCGTCGCGCCGGGCAGCGCGGGGCGGCGCGGCCCAGCGGCGGGGGGCGGCAGCCGCCAGCAGCAGCAGCAGCCCCACGGCGAGGGCCGCTCCCAGCGCGGCCAGGCGCTGCCGCGGCCCCGGGCACGGGCAGGGTCCCGCCGACCGCCACGACGGGCAGGAAACGCCGATCCTACGGGTAGAGGCCACTGCTCAGCACCAGCACCGGCCCCGGGTCGGCCCCGGCCCCAGCCCCCCGGGCCGGCCCCGCTCACCTGGCCATGCGCGTCTGCCGCTGCCCGCCCGCGCATCGCCCCGCTGCCGGCACCCGCCGCCCGCACCGGCGGCCACGTCACCAGGAGCCGCCGGCGCGGCCAATAGAGGCCCCCGCAGCCGAGCCCCGCCGGGCGGCGCTCCGCCCCCCGAGGCAGCGGCGCCCAATCGGCTCGGGGCGGGAAGGCGCCCCCAGGCGGCCGAGGGCGCGCCTGGCTTCGTTCTTGCTCCCTGGTCCGACCTTCGCCGGACGACGTCACCTAGAGACCGCCTACCGCCAGTGCCCAGCCAATCCGGAGCGCCCAAATAAACAACACGCGCCGAGAGCCGGAGCGGCGGGAGCGGCGGCCAATGGCGGCTCCCCGGCCCTGCAGAGAGGCACCGAGAGCGGGCAAAGGTCGCGGGCCCGTCGCCCAATGGGCTGCGCGGCGGGGCGGGGCGAGAAGTTGAGGTACCCAATGGGCGGCGCGCGTCGGCGGGGCGGGGACTACGGGCAGCCAACTGGCAGCCCGCCCGAGCGCGCCGGAGGGAGCGGCCGCCAGTGGCGGCGTTCGAGCCGCGGCGGCGGCGGCCAATGAGCGTGGTGCTCGGGAGCGGTGGGCGGCGGGCCGAGCCAATGGGCGTGCGGCGGGGGTGGGCGACGGGCGGTGGCGGCCAATGGGTGCGGCAGGGCGGGGCGGAGCTGCTGGCGCGGGGCGGGGCGGCGCTGCGCGGGGCCGGGGCGGCGGCGGCGGCAGCGGCGGCGGCGGCGCCATGGAGCTGGGGGCGGGCGCGGGGGCGGGCGCGGGCCCCGGCGCGCGGGGTGGTGCGGAGTCGGGCCGCGTCCTGCTGCTGCTGATGGGCGGCGGCGGCGCGGGCCGGGCGCGGCGGGGCGGCGCGGAGACGGAGGCAGAGCCGGGTCCCGGTGCCGGCCCGGGAGGGCCCGAGGCGGCGCGGAGTCCCGAGCCGCGCTCCCCACCCGCCCCCGACTACGAGGCGCTGCCGCAGGGCGCCGCCGTCTCTACGCACATGCTGGCGGGCGCCGTGGCGGGCGTTATGGAGCACTGCGTGATGTACCCCGTCGACTGCGTCAAGGTGCCGGCACCGGTGGGGGGCGCGGCGGGGCCGCGAAGGGGGCGGTGGACTGGGGCCTGGCGGGGGAGGGAGGCGGGGGCTGCCCCGGCTAGGCCGCGCCGGGCCCGCGGGGGTGACGGCCGTCCGCCGGGGCCTTGTGTTGCAGACGCGGATGCAGAGCCTGCGGCCGGAGCCCGCCGCCCGCTACCGGAACGTGCTGGAGGCCCTGTGGCGCATCGCCCGCACCGAGGGGGTCTGGCGACCCATGCGGGGCCTGAACATCACCGCCACCGGCGCCGGCCCAGCCCACGCCCTCTACTTCGCCTGCTACGAAAAGTTAAAAAAGACGCTGAGCAACGTTATCCACGCGGGGGGCAATAGCCATGTGGCCAACGGTACTGCTCCCGACGCCCCGCCGGGCCGTGGGGGCTACCGGGGGCCGCCCCCCGCCGGGCCGGGCCGGGGAGCGGGGTGGGGAGCGGCAGGGAGGGCTGGGCCCGTCCCACTGGGCCGCGGGGCATCAGCCCCTGCGGGGCCGGGGTGCCACGGCCCCGCCGAAGCCCTGCGCTCTCCCCATCTGCCAGCTGGCTGCACGGTGCCTGCTGGCCTGGCACCGGGCAGGGGGATGTGCTGGTCCCGCACCTGCTGTGGCCGCTTCCAGGTGTCTGGCTCGAAGCAGGTCAGTGGCCCCGGCTCGGAAGGGTACCGGTGGACGGGAGCTGCCCGCAGATGAGCTGGGACCGGCCGCGGCCCCATGGGTTGGTCGTGCCCAAGCTCGCCCCAGGAGTGCCACATGGTTTTGGAGCCCATCGCGCCTCGGTGCCCGTCACTCGTCTCATGGAGCCGCCACGGTGGGGAAGGCGTGGGGCTGAGGGGAGCGGGGCACAGCGTGCCCTCGGCAGGCGTGTGCCGGAGTGCCGGCGCGTGTCTCTGCTGTGGGGCTTGGGGACACTGGCCATCCTCGGGGCCCCTGCCAGCAGGTGGCATTGGCCTGTCCCCCAAGGGCTGGGCCCGAGTAAGTCCCGGTCAGCCCACAGGACTTGACAGCCTGTCACAATCCTCTCCCTCTCTTTCTTGAGCTCTCTCCGGGTGGGAACTGCTGAGGACTGGCCAGCCTCTTGGAGGGGAGACGGAAGCCGCTTTCATATCTCGCCCTCTTCCAGGGGCCTCCTCCTGTCCCTCGGCAGGGGACTCGGGGCTGTGGTGGAGCCTCGGGGTCCCTCACACACGCACACCCCCCCTCACATGTGGCAGTTCTTGTTTTGCAGGTGCAGCCGGGTGTGTAGCAACGTTGCTCCACGATGCAGCCATGAACCCTGCCGAAGGTAACGATGGTCCTGGCCTGCCAGGGAGGGGAGGATCAGGGTCTGCCCAGGCCGCTTGGGTCCCCTCTGCGGCATGGAGGGTGCTTTCCTCAGTGCTTACCCAACTGCAAGGAACCGCTGGGGGCTGTGGCTCTGGTTAGGGAGCCCTGTGGCTGCCCATTATGGTGGGGGTAGGTAGAAGAGATTAATTCTGGGGACCACAGCAAACCCCAGTTTCTGAGGAGCCAGGAGGGCACCAGCCTTTCACCTAGGGGTTTGGCTGAGCAGGAGAAAAGGGAAGAGAGGTGTGATCTGTACCACTGAAGTTATTCTCAGTGTGTGGGAATTTGGCATTACTGTGGTGAGATCTCAGAAAGATGTGGTATAGTTCTGGGCCTGTGTTCAAGAAGGAAGTGAAAAGAATGGGGTATGAGAAGCATGCTTGAGATGTCAGGAGAAGGGAGATCTTTTCTTGTGGAATGTCTGGGTCTGGAAGGTACCTATTTTCTTGAGCCTGGTATGTATGAAAAAGGCAGAGGGAGTTTGTAATTATTACAACTTCTGTGAACATGGTGGGAGAAGGAGGAATAACAAGGAAAGGCCAGTCATGAACACATTTTTTTCTTCTTAAAACGAGGGCTTGTGACAGTGCAGGTTCCAGCTGATCTGGGCCCAGCAAGGCTTCTGCCAGCCCACTGCCTGGCTGGGGCCCTGAGGAGCAGGCAGCTGCATGGCCAGATTGTTATCATTCCTTCCCTGGAGCCCGGCTTCTTATCACAGCTGTAGCTGTTGTATCATTTTTAGCTTCTTGTGGCCCTGTAGAAATAGAGGGAGGCAGGACAGCAGCAGACTGCACTCTGGGCTCTCCCGCCCTACTTTTGGATGTGTTGAGGGCATCTGGTTGTTGCCCCGGAGTGGCTGCATTTCAGCAGCAGCTGCTAATGATCACTGGCTGGTGGGCTCTGCGATGTGCTGTGGTTATTCTGGGCTACATTGGGGGTGGTTGGGGAGGGACAGGCTTGTCCAAATTGAGGGCTGTCTGGAAGATAATAGATGGAAGGGGGTGCTTCTGACTGCACAGTAGCTCTGCAGTGGTGGATGGGGAGACATCGGTCATTTGGGAGCGAGGGTGGATGTGTACAATAAGTGCCTGGGTATTGGGATGTTTGCTGGGGTTGCCGCAGCTGTGGGGCTTGCAGGTGGTCCAGCAGATATAAACGGCTGCAGTCCTGCCTGCAGGACATGTAGGGCACTGCTGGTCTGAGTTGTCCATCATTAGCTCTTAAGCCAGCGTGACCAAACTCCGGGCACCTGGGAGGAAACCTGGCTGTGCACTTACCCTTCTCTCCCCTTTTCCCCTCCGTGCCTGGGTCCGGGCTGCTGCTGTTGGCTGCTGCCGTCTGTCCCAAGTGGTCAAGCAGAGGATGCAGATGTACAACTCGCCTTACCAGCGTGTGACGGACTGTGTGCGGGCTGTGTGGCGCAACGAAGGGGCTGGAGCTTTCTACCGCAGCTACACCACCCAGCTCACCATGAACATCCCCTTCCAAGCCATTCACTTCATGACCTACGAGTTCTTGCAAGAGCAGCTCAACCCCCACAGACAGTACAACCCAGGCTCCCATGTGGTCTCTGGAGCCTGCGCAGGGGCTGTTGCTGCTGCTGCCACTACACCTTTGGACGTTTGCAAAACACTGCTCAACACCCAGGAGTCCCTGGCCTTGAGCTCCAACATCAGCGGACACATCACAGGCATGGCCAATGCCTTCAGGACGGTGTACCAAGTGGGCGGCGTGACCGCCTACTTCAGAGGGGTCCAGGCAAGAGTCATTTATCAGATGCCCTCAACAGCAATTGCCTGGTCCGTGTACGAGTTCTTCAAATACATCCTCACCAAGCGCCAGGAGGAGCGGCGGGCTGGGAAGTGATCCAGAGCCAAATGCTGTTCCAGACCTGCTTCAACTCCCCCCCTGGTTTGTCTTCTGACCCCTCTCCCTTTTGGTTTGGTTTGTGTTGACAAGAGGGGGCAGCGAAGCCCTTTGGGGTTTAGTGATGCCAGTTTTTGCCTGTGGCTGCTGCAGTTCTGCTCAGGCAGCGCGGCTTGTTCTCTCCCAGGGTAGTCCAAGATGTCCTGCTGGGAGCTGCAGCCCCGGTCACATCCCCTGGCACTTCAGTGGAGCTGTGCTCCTGTCCTTCCCTTAACCAAAGCCTCCTCTCATGCAAATTGCCCCTCCTCTGAGGAGAAGGTGAATGTCCTACCTTGCCTCTGGCAGGGCCAAGCTGAGCTCACAGCCACCAAGGAGGGGGCAGGGAGGTGGCACTGGCTGGTATGCTGGGGGCTTTGTCTGGCTCTTGGCTGAAGCAAAGCGTAAGCCTTGCCGTTGTCTTGTAGCACGCACACGTGATGCTGACTGCCCCGGTGGTGGTGGGGAGGGGAGGGGAGGATGGCACTTGAGGGGAGACTGTAGGTTTGGTTTTGTTCCTGCTCTTGACACTTCCAATAAAAACAGTTCTGCTCTATCCTCATGGCCCTTTCTTATCCCACATGGCCCAGCTCCCAGCACTGCGCCTTTCTGACTGGGCCCAGTGCTGAGCTGATAGGTGCCAGGGGGTGAAGGGAAGCGGCGTCTGGGGGTGGCGGTGGGAGGAGAGGGCCTGCCTGGCTCAGCCACCCTGGCCATCTGCAGGGAGGAAGGTGGTCCCCATCCCCTTTGGCTTGTGGCCCATTGCTTGCTGCTGGCGTGAGTTGTGACCGCACCGGAGAAGCTGAGGTTCATGCTCCTTGGCCAGGCAGTCCTGCACCCTCAGTCTTACCAGGAATCCTGAGGATGCTTCCAAACTGCTCCAAACAGGTGTTGGCAGGAGGGTCCTGGGTTGTGTGTGTCAGGAACAGAACAGGAATTTTGGTGTTAGGTCAGGCTGGAGGGCTTTGCACCTCACACAGGGAATTTGGGGTTCAGCAGAGATTTTGCCCCCTGATTTTGAGTAATTAAACTAGTTTGATGCTCAATGAACATCTTAAAATTCTACCAACACACTTGCTCAAGGTGCTAGTGTTTTTGTCCAATCTAATTTTTTTCTAATCACATTAATAGAATAGCTTGTTTTTGTACATGTTAATATCTGTCTAGATACTGACTTCGTTTAGGGAACCTGGACCTGTGAGCCATCCTCGCTGGGTTTGTACTGAGCACTGAAGTTATCACCTAGTCGTGTTGACCTTCTTTCCTTGAGCCAGGTGCCCTTGGATGATCCTGGCTCTCACAGGATGCTCCCATAGTGCTTGTAGGAGGGGCATTTGTCCCACAGTGCCATGCCCAAAATCACTCCTGGAGGAAATGCATTCACACCTGTGGTATGTGCTGCCAGCAAGCATCTGGGTTGGCTCAGGGCTGCTCCAGAGGATCCACTGGCCTGGCCTGCACAGAGGGCTGCAGGGGTGGGCTGTGGCAAGGGGAAAGAGGGGTTTTCCTGTGGCTGGAAAGGCTGCTAAGTGAGCAAGGGCAATGTGCAATCTCCGGGAGCATTGGGCCCCAGTGCTGTTGCGGGGCTGGAGGACAGGGGCACCCACACTGAAGGGTGCTTGACACTCCACCCAAGGCCCAGCCCAGCCCCAGCTCCAGCTTTACCCTGAGCATCTCTCTTGCCCAAGTTCCTGAGTGTGGGTGATGGATGCCAAGTGACTGCCCATGGGATTTTCAATGGCTGCCCAGAGGTCTGGGTGTCCCTGGACACCGAGCAGCCACAGCCACTGCTCTGCAGGCCGGGTCCACCTGGGTTTACGCTGTGCCCATCCTCTGCTCCCTAGCATGGCTCCTGGTTCTTGGATGAGAAACTCCTTAAAGAAGCAAAAGCCTCTAGAGCCTCCAGTTTTCTCACCATTTCAGGAACTGGGGCTTTAAGAAATAGCCTAAGTATTGCAAGATTTGGCAGCCCTGCGGCTCCTCCACCCAAGAGAGAGAAATCTGAGAAGCAGAAATGGCTGGGAGAGACCAGGGGAGGATTAGCTTGGCGGGCAGGGCATTAGACAGGAGTTTGCAGAAGACGGGTATGACTGGGCTCTGCTAGGATGGGTCTCCCTGCCCAGAAGCCAAAAGCTGTTGGCAATGGAGCTGCAGCTTTCCTTTAGCCCTCGCTGCATGCTGGAACAATGACAAATCCTGCAGAGGGAAAGGCATAAACATGGGCTGGGGGGAGATTCACACTATTAAATCCATCAGCTGCTGGAAGAAGCTCTATAAATGTCAGTGGGCAAAGTCATGACTGAAGGTGACTCTGGGATGTTTCCAGGAATAACTGCCCACAGAAGTGTGGTGGGAGGGAGTGAGACCCCCAGGAACAAGGAGATGATAAGTCAGCACAGTGTCACAGAGATGCTACCATGTGAGCAATTGGCCTGAGTGCTCTCCTGGCAAGGGCATGGCCTTTCTGGTCTCCTGGCACTTTGTCAGCTTACCCAGCAGCAGCTGAGTGTCGCCCAGTGCAGGCAGCTGCAGGCAGCAACATCCCTGCAGAGGATGGTGCTGCCTGTGAGGAGTCTGGTGCTGCAGGGATGGCAGGGACACCCAGGGGGTTTCCAGATATCCTTTGGGCCAGGCCACGAAAGACTGGAAAAATCCCCTGTTCTGCTGCAGTCTCCATCGCCTGAGCTGAAGCCCTGCTGCAAGAGTGAGGGCTGGCCAGGGCAGTGAGCAGCTGCTCCCCAGCTCTGCCAGGGTGGGGGTGACCCCTTGCCAGCCAGCCTGGTCCCCCGGTACCTTTGGCATGATGAGATGCCCAGAGGTAATGGAGTTATTGACTGGTTCAGCTATGGCTGCTGCCTTTCCAAGGTCTGATCATGCCTCAAGTGAAGCCATGCTGGTCTGGGTCTGTCCTGTGGCCTCCTAGGTATTTGGCTGTGCGTCGAGTAAGATCCCTCCTACAGCCTCTTCTGAGTAAAGAGACTATTTTTGGCTTTCCAGCAAGGAAGCCACGCTCAGCCCGGGAGAGTTTTGGAGACAATCCCTTTTCCTTTTGCCTCCTTGCAAGATCCCCAGTTACATCCAGCACAGGCAGGGATTTGCTGCCTTGCCTTCCCATGTCTGACTGCCCCTTGAGCCCTGTGTGCTGCCACTGGTGCTGAGGGGGTCCCAGGTGGGGTGAGCCCCACAGCCCCCGAGCAAGCAGAGCCAGGCAGCACTGCCAGCCTTGCACTGTGCCGGGTGATAGATCCGGGGCTGCCACAGCTCTGCCATGGCACAAGCCCAAGCTATTTCAGGCAGCCCACGCCAGGAGCAGCTGAGGAGCCCCCAGCCACCTTCCTGGGGTAACTGGAGACACCTGCACTCCTGCAGGTTAAGGGGCAGAGCTGGGGTGAGGGGAGCTGGGGGGGGGGGAAGGGGTGAATTTCCTGCAGAGCAGGAAGGGGAGACCCCTCCAAGCATATCTGCCCCATGCCTTCAGCCAGGGACCAGCAGGCTGCTGAGCTGCTCCTGCCTCAGGACCCACACACAGGGTGCTGAGTCCCAGCCTCCAGGGGCCTTTGCCAGCCCAGCTCAGGGGCAGATGGTGGGGGACAAGGGTGCTGCCCTGCCAAACCACATCCCTGCCCGTCCTCTGCTGGCACCCTGGGCTACCCTGAGCTTTCCTGTCCCCAGCTCCTCTGCAAAGGGTGCCTGACAGCTCTGCTTGGTGGGAGGAGGTGGCTGGAGCCTGCAAGGAACACAGAGGTGGGCTCCCAGCCTCCCTCTAGCCCCGACCCACCCTGGCTCTGGGATTCCTCAGGGCTCTGTCAGACCCCAATAAACTCATACAAGTTCTCATGACCCCATGGCCTTACAGCGGTGGTAAACGTGGGCGCCAGAGCTGCTGGACACAGAACAGACATTGCCTTTGGTGGGTCTTGGGAAACCTTCTTCTGATCCGTGTTGCTGCCTGGGTTAAACTGCTGAGAGACAACTCCTGGCTGAGCTGGTCTCAGCCTGCCAGGCTCCAGCTGAGCATCAGTGTTGAGGAAGGCAGGGAACACAGCCTGAAAGGTAAAGCTGAGGCTGAAAACCTGCTTTTATGGCTGTAAGGAGCCACCGGAGGAAGCAGTCCCCAGGGCTGGGCTGGGACTGCTCTTGGCGTGTCTGGTTTGACTGGGAGATATTGGGAATACCCGTTCTTAGTGCAGGGGTGTGCGTAAAAGTCCCCTGACAAAAGACTGCAAAGTGGCCCTGGGAAGATGCTGCCTGGCTGGAGCTGGAGTGCAGTCAGATGGCATGTTGCACTGGGGAGGTGGCAGAGGTGGGAGAATTGCTGCTTCGGGGCTGGATGGGGTGGCAGGAAGGGTCACTCTCCCAAGGGCACATGGGTGAAGGCAGCTCAAGTGTACTGTGACACTAGAGCCTGCTCTGGGATCAGTCTCAAAAGCAGCTGAAACAAGGGCTGTTCCAGGAGTCTGGGGGCTCGGGGGGGCTCCAGCCCTAACCTCCAAGGCCCAGCACGTTTGCAGGTATTGCACTGACGACAGTGCTAGTCCCGGAGAAACCCTGCAGTTTCCCGTCCCCGCCCCAGGACACCTATGGCATGGGGGCTGACATAAGAGCCTCCTGGCAGGGCACAGACCATGCCTGGCACGGCTAGGTGGGTGCCGGGAGAAATGCGAATCCAAGCAGGCTTCTCCTCTGTCTCCGGGAGCTTTTAGATGCCCATTAGACCTGAGCGGTATGTCACCCGGCGCATTGCCAGGGGCTCTAAAAAGGCGAGGGAGCAGGGAACCGGGCCGAAATGGGGCTGTGCCTCCGCTAGGGACACAGCTCCCTCTGGTGAGGACGCAGCTCCAACAGGCACCAGGCGCTGGACGCCACAACCATCCCAACTGTCCTTGGTCAAGGACTTGCAGGGGTTGAACGCGGCAGCTGGAGGCTGCGGGCAGTGCCAGGGCATCGGTAGGTGGGGGAGGACAGGGGGTGTCCCAGAGGACTCCCCGACACTGAGTGAACCGCAACGTCTTGGGGCAGATGAGATAGAGCTACGAGCCTGCGGGACCTCGCACAACGACGCTGGATACTTGCGCGCAGTTGTAAGAACACTGAGCGCAAAACATGGCTCGCTAGGAACGGACCTGCACGGAGGCTGCGAGAGGACACCGGTCCTGTCCCCAGCTCTCCCACCGCAGCGGGGCACGCGTGGGTGCTTTCGCGGCGTGTACACGCCCGGCGATGCCGCCTGGTGCCGCAAAGCGGCTGCGTGTGCGGCGCCCCCCGCTCCCGCAGAGCCCCGCCGCGGACAGGCGCCAGCCCGCCCAGAGCCACCGCACCCAGCCAGCGTGTCCCACTGCCGTCCCCAGCGCCGGGCTGCGATGCCAGCGGGAGGAGGCAACCCTGCCCGCCGGCCCTGCAGCCCTCCAAGCCTGGCAGGGGCACCCGGGCACCCCCAAACCCGGCCGGCATCCTGCGGCGCGGGGCGGCGGGGACAGAGGGGTACCTGTCGCTCCCTGTCCCCGGGTGCTGGCCGATAGATGGCGGTGGCGTATCTCGCTTGGGGACAGGCCCCGGGAGCAGTGTCCCTGCGGGCGGCCGGAGGGAGCTGGGGTCTCCAGGCAGCACCCCGCCGGCAGCCGGGGACCCCCCTGGCCTCAGCAGCGCCCGCCTGCAGCTGCCCCGGGCGCGGCGACGGATGGCCCCCGGGAAGGGGTCTGTGGTTTCAATTGCCCCGGCGGGGGAAGGTGGCACGGGGCAGCCAGCAAGGGCTTGGCAGGACCGAGGGGCAGCTCCAGCCTTCGGCAGCGCTCTGCCCTGGGGGGGACAGAGATGCGGTCCCCTGCTCTCGGCGGGTCACCTGAATCCCTCGCAGCAGCGCTGTGTCTGGTCTCCCTGTTGTAGAGAGGAGAGAAGGAACAGCTAAAACACGGGGGTCTCCCCACACTGCTTAGTCAGGTGTAGTCGTCTTGTGATGCTTGGGACAGGCTGGAGGGGTAGGGAGGGTCTGTGGCCATCGGTGGCTCATCCAAGAAAGGGAGGCAGGTCCCTGGCCCTCATGCTGGCAGGCAAGTAGTGGGAGAAACCTTCACTGGAGGGTGCCCAGCACAAGTACCAATGTTTTACTTTAATTACCAGTCCATGGCTGGCCACAGCTTTCTTGGCACTGAAGAACACTCGCACAACAACCCCACATTGCCATTGCCAGGAGGAGCTTCCAGCATCTCCAAGCCCTGACATCTCCACAGAGCGCCGGTGGCCAAGCAGCCTCAGCATCTCCCAGCTTGTGGCATGGGACAGCTGCAGTGGGAAGCACTGCAGAGCAGGAGCTGCCACTCCAACCCATACCCTACACAGAGGGGCAAGTGCCAGGCACCGTCCCAACACGCAGCTGGGTCCCTGGGCTCCTGGCCCTGAGGCAGCAGGAGGTGGCTGTGCCCAGGCTGAAGTAGATGGAACTCAAATTCAGCAAGGTCTGCCCAGGTCCTCAGGCAGCCTGGCCGGCCTTGCTGGGAGCAGGCGTCTCACTCCGTGCCCAGGTGAACTTGCTGATGGCAGCAAGTGGGCGGTGAAGAGAGAAGGATGAAGGGTGCAAGGGGGACGGCTGACCACAGCGTGGGGGGAGGGAGGAATGGAAAAGGACATCAGAAAGAAGAGGAAACCAGAGCACATCTGCAGTGCTGCAGAGGGAACAGCATTCCTCCTGAGCATGGAGGAGAGGCCACAGAACACCAGTTAGCACTGGGGTTTGGATAGCGCCTCCCTAGGAACCACCAGACAGAGGCAAGTTCTACTCATGGCCTCTTCCATGGCCAGGAAACTTGAATCAAAAACAGAACCGGAGCCCATGCACAGAGCAGGCCTGAGGCCTGGTAGTTAAAGCCTGGCTGCTCCAACAGTCCTTCCTTTGCTTGAAACTGGTGCGTTGTTTTAGAGAATCTTGCTCCTTGTTGAAATCAATCGGCATTTTTCCACCCCAACTCCCAAACAGCAGTAAATCCCCTGATCATCCATGAAGAAACAACACACGCCGTCTGCCCCTTGAGCATGGCCCTCCCCATCCCTCTCTCCCCAGTGTCCCTCTGCCTGTGCAGCTGCCACAGCAAGACCATGTGGGAGGGAGTCCCACCAGCACCCTGTGCCTCTGACCCCACCAGCAACACCCCGCTTTGCCCCAGGGTGTGGGGTACGGAGTGCGTCACTGGCGGGTACTGCCTCCAGCACGGCCACGCAGCAACTTCCCTCCATTGTGTCTCCCCTCCCTGGACAGCCTGTCCAATCTGCGGTCTCCCACCTTCTCCCTCCCACCGGCCTCCTCCGGCTGTTCCTCCTCTTTGGAGCGCTTCACTTCCGCCGCCCTGCTCCAGGCCCTCCAGCACCGCCAGCTCTTTGTGCTGCTCCGGCCTGCCCACCAGCTCAGGGGCTTTGGGAGAGAGTCTGCAGAGGGGTCCCTCCCACTAACCCACTGCCCTCCCCCCAGTCTGAGCTGGTGGGACAGCTGGGATCTGTCCCAGGAATGGGGCTTGCGATGGTGGACATCTAGAAACTTCCACCGCCTTCCACCGCCATGCCACATCGGCCGGCAGCCAGGCCCCTCGGCATCCCCTGGCTGGGTGCTCCTCCAGCTCTGTGCAGGGAAACTGGAGCTGAGCAGCACATGTGGGTGTCACCAGGCGCAAGTGGGGTGAGCATAATACTGACCTCACACCTACAGCATTGCTGATAATGTGCCCCTTTGCTTTAGTTAACTGTCCTTGCCCTGGACACTGTGGCAATGGACATGGACAGCATGACCTGTGCCAGGAGTCTAGTCTTGCCCAGAGCCTCTGGGTGCTGCTGAGGGGGCAGTGGATTCCTAACCAGCTGCCATGTACCTGGAGGGGACATGCTAAGCTGGGAGCTCCTCTCACACACCCCAGTTTTGGAGGAGCTTGTATTGTGGTTGTGATTCCTCTGGCTTGCATACCAAGGCATGAACTCACATGGGTCCCCTGTTTTTTAGGCAACGGTCTGGCAGAACATGGAGGAAAATGCATCTTTCCTATGGCAGAGACAGATCTCCCCAGCCTGACTGCTGCTGCGGAGAGAGAGCATTACCTATCTTTGTTCTTGGCTATCCTGTTTCTACCCACGAGACCACAGGGCCTTAACCACTCATCTCTGAAAGCCAAGAGTGGGCCTGGGCTTCCTCTCCCGTGACACCTTGCTGCCATCCAACAAACAATCGGCTGGGCGTGCCGCATCCTCTCCCAGCGCCAGTGCCGCGAAGCCTGCCGGCCTCAGAGTGGCTCACGGGACAGTGGGGTGCCATGCCGAGCCAGGGCTGAGTGCCGGGGCCTGTTGGCTGCCTGCTCTGTACCTGCAGTGCTGCTGTGGAAAGAATTCATCTAGCTCCTTTCAAACAGCAGACCCCGAGGGTGCACGTTCAGCTTGGACAGTGGAAACGTGCAGTGCAAAGACAGGTTTAGCAGCGGTCACTACCTGCTGCTTCTGCAATGGCAGGCTACAAAAACCTGGCCCTCTGCTCGTGGTGGAGCAACCACCACACAGGGAGGGCAGGGGGAGGACACGGTGGGCATCGCTGCCCGAGAGGGGAGGCATACCGAGCCCCTGGGCTGTGTCGGTCCCAGCGGCTCCACTGGAAACACCTTTGGGAGCTGCAGCGTCGCAGCAGGGAAATGTGCGGGACGGTGCGGGAGAGCTCCCGGAGCCTCCGGCTTCTGCTGCCGTCTGGGGCGAGCCAGACGGGGCTCCGCGGGTGTCCGGCCCCCCCCGGGCGCGGCTCCGGCTCCGGACCCGGCGGCGGCACTCGGCGGGACCCGCACGGCAGAGGCACGGCCGCGGCGGGGCCGGGACCGCCCCAAGAGCTCCGCGGCGGCGGCGGCGGCGGCGGGACGGGGCGGCCCGGGACGGGGTGGGCGGGGGACGACCCCGCGGCCGGTCCCGCGGGGCTCGGGGGCCTCGGCCGCCCCCTCCCCCTGCAGCCGAGCGAAATGGCTGAACATGTAGCAATAATGCCCCAGCATTCAGGCTGCCCGGCCCGGCCGGCCCTAATCAGCGGCCCGCGGACCCCCCTCCTCTCCCCCTGCGCTCCCAGAATGGGGAACAAAACCCAGCACGTTTCTGCAGCCCCCGCGCATAAAGCGCCGGGCCTGGGCCTCAGTGGGGGGCAAAGCGGCCCGTCAATCTTGGCGCCGGGGCCCCTTTGTCCCTCGCCTCCCTGCCACACCTTTTGTTCCCGAATCCAATAAGCGCCTATTCCCGCTACCTTCCGCGGCGGCTCCTTTCAGCGCCGGCCCGGCGACCACAATGGGCCCGGCTCTGAGCTGCGCGGCCCCATTCAGCGGCCTTGGCACGCTCACAAGCCGGCCGGGCCGCCCTGCCCCGCGGGCACGCCGCTGCGACCGCCCCGCCGCCGGGCACCGACCCCGGCCCCGCCGCTGGGCACCGGCCGCTGGGCGAAGGAGGAGCGGGCGGCGGATATTGCACCTGGTTTATTGACTGACTCGGCGAGCTGGCGCTGGCAGTAACAGATACAGAGTAGATAGAGGGGCCGCGGCACCCCTGGGCCCCGCCGTCGGCTTTTTACAAGAAAAGCTGCTCCGCTGGCGCGGCGCGATCGGCTCCGGCCCGCCCGGCCGTCGCGGGGGCTCCGAGGGGTGGCGGCGCATCGCTGCGAGCTCGGGCGGCTTCGTCCCGCCGCGCCGCTCCGCCCGTCGCCGGCCCCGCACCGCTGCCCGCGGGAGCGCTGAGGTCCCGCCGCGCCGTCCCGCCGCCGCCGCCGGTCCATGGCGCGCGTTGCGCGGCGCGCAGCCGGGCGTCGGTGCGGGTGATAACGGGACCCCGGAGCCGCCGGGCCGTCCTGCCGGTTCGCTCCCGGCCCTCAGTGCGTGCGGGCTACCAGGCCCGGATGCCCTGCAGTGCGCCCTGGCTGCAGGAGGGCCCCGCCGCCGCCTGGTGCAGCGGTTGGCCGCCGCCGCCGAAGCCCCCCAGGCCGCCCACGTTCACGAAGGGACCGGCGGCCGCCGCCGGGCTGCAAGCGGCTTGCATGGAGGCGCCGCCGGTGCCCGCCGGGTAGGTGCAGCCGTAGCCGGGGTTGTAGGAGGCGGCGTTGCCGTAGCCGTAGGCGGGGAAGCCGTTGTAGGAGTACGGCCCGTTGTACGCCGAGCTGTAGCCCTGCGACCCGCCGAGGCACGGCTTGCCGTCGCGGACCAGCACGGGCACGGCCACCCTGCGCGGCGGCGGCGGGGCCGCGGGGCCGCCCAGCTCCAGCGACTTGTCCTGCCGCTGCCGCTTGCACTTGTAGCGCCGGTTCTGGAACCAGATCTTCACCTGCGTGGAGGTGAGCTTGAGGCTGCTGGCCAGGTGCTCCCGCTCGGGCGCCGACAGGTAACGCTGCTGCTTGAACCGCCGCTCCAGCTCGAAGACCTGCGCCTGGGAGAAGAGGACGCGCGGCTTCCTCCGACTCCGCTGCTTCGGCCTCTCCGCCTCCTCCGCCTTCTCCGCCGCATCCAGTGGCTTCTTCAGGACGCAGCTCTCTGCACGGGGGAGCACAGGTCACGGCTGCACCTCGCTCCCGACGAGCGCTGCACGGCGCTCGTTGCTCCCGACGGGCCGCATCGACGGGCCACATCGGCGGGCTAGAGCCCCGCGCCGCGTCCCGGCCGGCCCCGCGCCGCTACGCGCCCGTCGGGGAACCGCGGCGCGGACGGAGAGGCAGCGCCGGGACCGGCCGCCTCCGGCACTGCCTGTGTTAGTGAGGGGCCGGTTCGGCCCGCGGGGCCGGGCGCTTCCCCGCGCCTCCGAGCTGGCTGCGGCGTTCCTGCCGCGGCCCCGCGGAGCTGAGCCCCGGGACGCGCCGCGCACGGCGCCGGGCACCTGCTCCACCGCCTCGTTCCCGGAGGGCCCCGCCGCGGCGGGCGCGGGTTGGGCCTAACCCGCCCCGTTCCTCCCTCCCTCTCCGCTACAAAAATTGCGGAGCGCGGGCCTGCTCCGGCAGCACCGCATCAGGGCCCTGCGGAGGCGCTTCCCGGGGAGGCGGCGAGCAGGGCGCGGCGGCGGGCGGTGGCAGCCCCAGTACGTGCCCGTCCCGACTCGACGTGCCCAGGGGACGCGGCGGCGCGGGCTGCAGCGCCGGGAGCGGACCTTAGCCGGGCGATGCCCAGCGGGCTAGCAACGCACCGCGGGGAGCGAGCGCGGGCCCGTCCCGGCGGGGGAGCGCGGCGGGGCCGATACTCACTTGGGTCGCGGGCCGCGGGGTCCTGCTCCTCTCCCGGGCCAGGGGCCTCGCAGGAGCCGCGCAGTACTGCGTGCACGTAACTGTCGGCAGAGATCCGCGCGTCCGCCTGGCTGCCGGGCGCTGCCATGGGGCTCAGGTAGGACAGCTTCTCCTCCTCCTCTTCCTCCTCGCCGTCGGAGAAGCGGGCGCCATCGGCGGCCGCCAGCAGGCAGGCGGCGGGGTGGAAGTGGTGCTCCAGGTGGTGCGGGAGCTGGGCCCCATAGTGCGGATCCTGCTGCTGCTCCAGGTTGAGGATGTCTTTGACAGAGAAGGGGGTGGAGGTGATGGGGCTCGGTAACATCATCGGGGCAGCGCAAGCTCCCAGGCAGTCCCGCGGGCCCGGCGGCGCTCGGGCGGCGGCTCGGCGGGGAGCGCCGCGCCCGGTGCGGGGGGAGCAGGCAGCGCCGAAAGACGAGGGGCCGCGCCTGCTCCTCTCTAAGTTGCCTCCATTAGCCCGGCGCTGGGGGTCTGCGTTTTGTTACAGCTTCTGCAGGGACAGCCAAGGGCTCAGGAGCCTCCTCTGCCCCGGGCCGGCACGTCACGGCGAGGAGGGGCCGGGGGCGGCCTCGCCATTGGAGGGAGGGGGAGGTAGAGCCGGCCCCCTGCCCGGCTCCGGCCGCCCGGCCAGAAATAGCAATGTATTAAGGCTGCGCTCGGGGAGGCCGCTTCCCCGCAGCGCGCCCCGCCGGCCCGGCACCCGCCCGGCGGCCGCGGGGACTGTGCGCCGGGGCCGGGGTCCCCGCAGAGAGCCGGGGCCGCCGCCGCCGCGCCTCCCAGTGCTAAGCACGTGTAGGTAGGTAGGGACCCCCGCCCTGCCGCGCCCCGCTGCCCCCTGCCCGCACACGGCCCGGCCCGGCCCGGCCCCGGCAGAGCGAACACGTGCGGCCCCGCCGGCCCGGGCTCCGCGCCCCGCCGGCACGGCCGCCTGCCGCCCGCCCGGCTCCGCAAGCGCCTCCCGCCGATCCGCACTCCTCCCGGAGCCGACGGCGGCCCCGCCGGCCCGGGCGGACCGTCACCGTGCGACGTACACGTAGCCGACCCACTCCGCGTGCCCTGGCACTCCCGGTGCCCCGGCTGATCCCCCCGCGACCGACCAACCTGCCGCCCGCCCCTGTCTCCCGCAGCCGGTGCCACGCGCGCTCGCCCGAGGGAAGGCGCGCGCCGCCGCCGCCGCGATCGGTTCCCGCAGCCCGGCGACCGCCAGGCCGCGCCGGGCCGGGCCGGGTGGGCATCCCGGGGCCGCGGTGGTGCGGGGCTGGGGCTGCGAGCGCTATGCCGCGCCCTTCGGTGCTTTCTTTCGTTTTCTTTCGTTTTCTTTCGATTTGTTTCGTTTCTTCCGCCGGGAACGGGCGGCGAGTGGCTCCGCGGAGACACCACGCGCCGTGCCGGCGGGGGATGCACCGAGCGAGCCTGCTGAGCCCGCTGCGTACCACGAGCCCCCGGCCTCGGGGCTGCCCGGGGCACGGGCCGGGCACCCTGGTGCGGCGCGGCGGAGGGTGCCGCAGCCCCGCACCGGAGACCCGCGGCCCCCACACCCCTCCGAGGACTCCGCGCTGTCGCGGCGGGTGAAGCGGGCGCACCGAAGGGGGGGCGAGGGGTCCCAAGCGATATATTTCGTTCTGATTAAAATCCTGCCGCCCCGCAGGGCTCGGATCGGCGCCGAGACGAGGCCAAGGGAAGCCGGGCGCGCTCGCCGCGCAGGTGAGTGTCCCGGAGCCAGCGCTTCGCGGGGCCTTCCCGGGCGCTTCTTTCGGTTTGTTACAGTCCGGCGGCTCCGCCGTTTACGGGCTTTGTCGGTGCCCTCGTCTCCCCGGCTCCCGCCGCTCCGGACGCCCCGGAGGAGCCCATTCACCGGCGGCGCAGCCCGAGTCCCGCACTCTTCGCCGCAGCTCGGGCGCTCCCGGTCCCGCGGCGGGGCCGGTTGCCGTTTTCCTGGCGCGCCGGATCGTTCCCACCGCGCTGCTTCAAAACCCTCGCCATAAATCGCGGCGGATCGGTTTCTCCTCGACGCTCCCCTCCCGCTGCCGGTGCCGGCCGCCTTCCTCCCGTACGGAGGCCGCCCAGTCCGGACGGTGGACGGCGAACGGCGCTCGCCGTTACCAGGCCTGATCGGGGCCCGGATCTGCCCCGTCCGCCGGTGCGTGGAGAAGCCCGGTGCTGCCTCGCTACCGCGGCCCCGAAAGCAATTAGTAACAATTAGCCCGTTATCGGTGTTGGACATCCGTCGCCGGCCCCGCCGGCTCCCGCCCGCCGCAGGGCCCCGCTCCCGGGGAGGTGCAGGCGCGGCGGCCCGGCGGCAGCGCGGCGGGGCTTGGAGCTCTCTGCACGGCGCCGCGCTACCCGGGAACCCCGCGGTGGGGAGAGCAGCGGCAGCGGCCGGTGCCCCCGGTGGCGGCGGCAATGACGGCTGCCGGGCCACAGCCTAGTGTACGTCTGCCCGGCCGTCTGCGGGAGCAGCAGCCGCCGAGCCGAGGGCCTGGGCCCGGCGGGGTCTGGCTCGCCTGGCGCCATCGCGCTCCCGCCCGCAGCGGGATCCCGAGCAGGCCGAGCGCCAGCCGCGGCCTGCGGGCACGGGGAACCCGAGCCGGGCGGAACCGGCGCTTCGGGACGTCTCCCCGGCGCTTGGGAGCGGTCCTCCCGCCGGGACGCGGTCCACCGTGCCGCCGCCAGCCAGAGGGAGTGCTCGGGAAACCCACGCCCCGCGGAGGGAGCAAGCCGCGGCCGGGCCCCGACACGCGCGGGGGCACCCCGGTGTTATCCCAGCCCCGGCCCCCGTCAGTCCTCCCGGTGCGGTAACCAAGCCCGCGCCTTCCCTCCCTGCCGGCATCCCCCCTTTGGTAGGACAGGATCAGGCCCGCTTCGGCGGGACGCGAGCGGCGATTTCCCAGATGGGGAAGCCGAGGAAGTGGGGAGATGCTCGGGCCCGACCGTGCCCCTAGGCGCTCGGTACCCGGTACACCCCGGTACGCGGCGCGGGGGTGCAGGACCCAGGGGAGGGAGCAGCCCCGGTACCTGCCGGCGGGTGTCAGCCCCGGGATGCGGCTCCGGGGCTTTCCCAAGCCGGCTGGGCTGGGGTCACCGGGCTATTAATGGTTATTTTATTTATATCATTAGCGGCGTCCCCTGAGCTCTGTTTACAGCGGGGCCTTGTTGTCCCGGCCGCTCCTGCGCTCTGTTTAGACAGGGGATTATTGTAATGGATGGAGCTCGCCGTACGGATGCTGCAGCGAGCCAAGAGCCCCCTCCGGGCCCGGGAGGGGGGAGCAGCCCTGCAGCGGCCGCGCACAGTGCGGCTGGCGGGCAGCCCCCCCTTCCCGGGACCCGGGGCGCAGGCAGCCCGGTGGCCCGCGGCCGGGAGCCTCGCTCGGGGCGATGCTATCAGCCCCGGGGCTGCTAATTGCTCCATTAGTCTCGCGGGTGCCGAGCGCTGGAGCCGGCCCCGCGCTAATGGCCGTAAACAAACAAACACGCTAATCCGGCCCTGTCTCCGGCCCCGGTGCTCGGGGAGCCAACGGGGGACGGCGGCGCGGCCCCGGCGCGGCTGCGGGAGGCCCGCGGCGGGCGGCACCCACCTGCCCGCCGCCCCGGGCAGCGCGGCGGGCCCGGGCCGTTGCGGACCCGCGCCGCCGGGAGCTGCCCCCCGCGCCCGGCTCTATTTACACAGAGCCTGCCCTTGTGTAAACGCTGCGCGTCGTGGTTTATCTCAGGGCCCGTCTGTTTCTCGTTCTCTGTCAGCAGCGCCCGGTGAAGGATGGCCCTTTCCCAGGGGCTCGGCCCTGATTTATGTGAGAACCGCAGCGCGCCGGGGACGCCCCCGCACGGCGGGGCCGCGGGGAGACGGCGGGGCCCGGGGCAGCGACCCGCCGACGGGGACGCGCCCGGCCCGGCCCGGCCTCGCACGCCCCGAACACCTGCCGGCAGCGGGCCCAGCCGGTGCCCGCGGCGCGGCACGGCGCTCCGTCCGCTCCCGGGCCGTGCTCTCCCCGCACCGAGCGTCGGTGCGCAGCGGACGCGCACTGGGGGGCTCCGGAAGGAGCGGGCATGGAGCGGCCCAGCCAGCAGCTTCCATTCCGGGTGTGCTGCCCTGGTGTGCCCGCCTGGGTGGCTTTTATCCCAGCCCCGCCGCTTGCCCAGGAATGACTCACATCTTTTTGAAAGAAAACGTTATCTTCATTCCCCAGGAGAGGAGAGGGCTTCTGCAGGCAGCAGAGCCAGGTCCAGGCAAGGGATGCTGCACACTTGCCCGGCAACGTGCTATCTTTGTCTCCCACGGCTCTGTCAGCCTTGGCCAGGCAGCGCCCAGGCTGTCCTGCCCACTCGGGTCTGCCAGTTGACACTTGCCTGCACCTCGCAGGGTCCTGAGAACACCTGCCTTGGCATTGCCAAGAACCAGCCATCTAATGCCCATTTTCTTGAGAAACACATCACTGCAAATATTTGCTTTTCTTGAGTATTTTCTTGCTCCACTGGCATTGTCTGATTTACTTCCGCTTTGCAGTTCTTGCAGGGATGTATGGCTCGGAAATATGTCCCAAATGCAAAGCCTCGATGAGAAATGTGTTTTCTGAGAGTCAGAGCCAGACTCCTTAGCGTCTTGAGAAATGCATGTTTCCAAGGTGGGAACTTGATTTGGGGGGGTACAAGACCTGTGTACAACACTCAGCACTTTGGGGGATAGGAGTGGTGAATGCAAGGGTGCTGGTCAATGTAGCAAGGGGAGCTTGGTAGATTTGGGAACAAAAGGGAAGGCTGCCCTTGATTTCAGTGCCTGATGGACCTCTGAAGCTGAGGCTGACATGTCGAGCTTAGTGAAAACCAACTTGCAGGAACAGGTAAAGGTCATCCTACATCTGAGGCAATGAAGGATAGGAAATGTCAGTGCCAAGGACCCCCTACCGCCTGCTTTTATTTGGCATCTCTCGTGCGCAAAGGGTATCCAGGCTTCACAAAGCCACCCTGCTGCACAACACAACCCCGCAACTGTGAACATGCAGAGTGTAGCAAAACACCTCTTCCTCTGGAGGAGAAGCTGTCATAAATCACTGTTTACTGCTCATGCGATGAGAAGGTCCCCTGTCCAGCAGGACAACACTGCTGCAGACACACATACACCAGCCCTTGCTAGGGCAAACCCCACAGCTTTTCTGGGAGCGTCTTTGCTCCATGCCTTGGAAGCCATTGCTGCATGTTTGCGTCCATGTGGTTAAGAAGCTGGGCTGAAATTCATCCTTCAGCAGAGGCCCAGTATGAGGCTTGCTTACCGCTCACATCCACAGGCCTGCGTACCACTTGCATCCCGTAGGGCTTAAGTGGAGCCTAAGTGGACCCTGGGCCTTGCGCTGGCAGCCTGCCCAGTGCTGGATTTCAGCTTCGAGCCCAGGCCTGCAGCTTTGATTCATGCATGTAATCCTGCTGCGGTCAGCAGGTTTCATCCTGCTCCCACCGCAGCCCGCGGGACAGTTCACACGAGAGTGGCAAGGTCAGGCTCTGTGCTTGCATGCGCCGTAGAAAATGGGAACAATTGAAATTAAACCAATTAAATTTTAACAGGTCTGGAAAGCGTTTTATTACATAATAAACAGGAGGAATTAGCCATGTCAGGCTTTGCTCTGTGTGTGCTGGCGGAGCAGTTCCTTGCTGTCCGCGGCACTCAGTGTTCCTCTGGGCTGGGGACCTCCCTGCGCTGCCACTGTGGCCGGCCCACCGCAAACACACGGGGCTGTGAGTACAGCTGCATGCTGGCTCCCGGTCCTGTCCAGCGCCTTCCCCCGAAGCATTGTGGGTGCCATGCTTTTCTTAGCCCTGAGCAAAGCCTTTTCTAGAAGAAATCGCGCAAATTATTCAGTGGCTATTTCTATGGCGTCCTTCAGGGAGAGGGAAGCCCTCATGCTTCTGTACAGGCATGCTGGTGAGGACCCAGTGGCCAGGCTGGATCTGCGTGAGGTGATGACACATGTCTCATCTTGGAAACAGGGCTGATAAGTTCCTCTTGTTTAGGGCATCTGCCTGGCAGCCAGTCCCCACTTCTCTCCCTGCTTAATCAAGATTCCTCTGGCTGCAAGCGGGGCTTGTTCCCATGCTGATGAGGCCATCCTGGGCATGGCTACCCCCAGAGCTGGCAAATCTGTGCCAAAACTGGCACACAGCTGCATGTTTGTCGGGGTGGCTTTAGGGTAATTGGGCTGAGAAAGCAGCTTCGGCATAAACTGTGCTGCAACCTTGGCTGAGCATGTGTGGGGCGGTGCACAGGCAGTTGCCTCGCTGTGGTGGCACTTGCTCAGCTCTGCTAGCATTCATCTACAGGGGCTACCACAGGTCCCAAGGGGCACCCACAGTCAGGGGCTGTTGCACGGCTTCATCTTCTCAGCTGTAACTCACCACCTGCCAGCTCCGCAGGGTTGTGCACAAATACCCACCTGCTTTACAGCAACCTGCAGCTGGGGGCTAGGGAGGAAGACAGGGGCTGGGGAACCTCAACCTTTCTGTCTCCTCTGGGTAAATACGGAACAAGAGCCTGGCAGGCTCAGTTGCATTTTGCTCACTGCTTCCAGAGGCCACTGTGAGCCAGCTTCTGACACCATAGTGCATTTTTCTCTGGAAGCAGAACGCGTGCCATGGGTGGGGACTATGGAATGTTCAGGGACAGCAAAGGCAAACAGCTCCCTGGCTGGCTACTGTGCCTGGAAGGGTTAATGGTGGAGTGTGCGCTTGGTCTGCACATGTCTAATAAACACCCATTCTTTCGTTTTCCTTTAAAATACTTTTCATATTTGCCACGGCTGCTCAAGTTGCTCCCTCCTGTGACAGCTCCTCGTTGATGGCCACTGTATAAATAGAGCAGCCCTTGGGTCCTGCATGCGGGAGGGCAGGTGGGAGATTTGAAAGCTTCTGTTAATAGTTTATCTCTGAGTCCACCTAATGAATTCTCCTTGTAATTACTGCACAGAAATTGTTAGTGTATCCTGATGATTCAGAACTTTCTAACAACAACTTTGGGCCAAATTATAAATTGTTTTTCTATCTTGGAGTGGAGACTTGAGAGAGGATTCCTAATTGTTTTCGTCCCCTTGGGGGCCAGAGCTGGATTATCCCACACAGGCTTCTCTGCAGACTTGTTTTTAGTCTATCAGTGGGCTCGCTGCCAGACCAAAGGGATGTGGAACTCAGTTTTCCACATGTAAATCCCCCTTCCCCCCCCCACCCCCCCCCACCCCTACCCTTCCACTCCACTTACACCTCTAAGGAAGAGCATGGATTAGAAAGGATTTGCCCTCATGGGGCTTTGGTTTGGGTTTGTGAAGATCTGTCCTTAAAAGCTTTACCTTTTTTTTTTTTTTTTTTTTATCCTCATGTAAACCTGACTCCCAACATTACACCAGGAATGGGCAGAAGTGAAGTGCTGTGTTGTTCAGGGAGCAGAGATCACCCATTTCTTTTGAAATACCTGCCTTTAAATGGCATTTCCTCTTGGAGACAAAGGCTTAACGTGAAGGATGAGCAGGTGGAGATGGACAAGGGTGGTGTCTTGGGAGCAGGGCACTGCTGGACCCCTCCTTCTGCAGTTGCTGTGCTTCAGTCGTGCATGCAAAAGGCTGAGTGGACCCTAGGCTCACCCAAAATGCGTCCCTGTGACAGGGCAACCTGGCTCTCTTGATACAGCTCCTGATGGTCCCTGTGCCACTGATGTCCCAGTGCACTGGAGGCCGTGGGCATCCCAGAATGGATGGGACAGTCTCCCCAGGACCCATCCTAGTGCTCTTGCCCAGGACCTGTCCTGCACTGGGAATGACCTGTGCAGCGATGCCGTGTCAGGCCAACAGTCCCAGGGCACTGGGGCCATTACAAAGGTGGTCAGGAGTTAGCGTGGGGCCAAGGCAGCTCTTCCCTTCCTCGTTCCCTGCTTTGCCAGGGAAGCAAAAGGCCACGCCGCCGGCTGTGCCCCATCCTGCTGGAAGCACTGACGCCTGCCTGGCTGCCAGGACACCCCTCTGGCCCCGTCCCAGGCATGTGCCCTGTGCCCAGCAGTGGTGAGCGGGCACCATGCTGCATCACAGGGCCGCTCGGGCCCAGGCGCCCTTCTCCAAACATCCCTCCGGCTGTGTGCCCGCGGTACCCCCGCGGCTCGCCCATGTCCGTCCGCTCTTGCTGACGGCAGGGAAAGTAGGAGCCGTGTCCTTGCACTGACCTTCGCCTGACCTTCCAGTAAGGCTCGAGAAACCCTCGGAATGGCTTTCTCATTGTGCAGCCCCAGGGTTTCCAGGGAATTAGTCAGCAGGCTGGAATTGTGCTCTGCGTATGTGACAACCCCCCCGCCCGGTTCCCCCCCGCCACCGCCCGCCTCTCCCATCTCTGGAGCCGGACCGGTCCAAGAGATATGTTGCCAGGGTGACAGCGAGGTGTGATGGATGGACAGAGAGTGGCTGTGGAGTGGCAGGGCCGCTGGTCAGTAACCCAGGGCTGTGTTTATAAGAAGGAAGAGGCTGTTTCCTGGAGCTAACATAATGCAGCTCTAAAAAAGGCAGGGGAAATACATCATGCGAGGAGAGCGCAGCCCTGGGAGGGGAGGGCCGCTGGGGAGCCCAGCACCAAAGCGAGCCTCCAGGTCAAGGTGCCTTTGACAGGGGCCTTTTTTATAGGCCATTTGCGTGAGAGTTCGCTGCTGTTTCTCTGCAGCCCTGACAGCGGCTTAAGGCCCAGCCAGCGTTTGGGGAGGGTCTAATCTAAACTCACTGTTTTCCAGCCCTTCTCTTGCAGGAGCCGCTGATTTATTTGGAAAATAAATAATCGTTGCTGACTATTGTTTTGTTGCTGCAGAGCGACTGTCCCCCCGCCTTGGCATAGGTCTGTGCCTTGTCCCACAGGGGACACTCGGAGGTGCGGGGAGCTGGGGAGGGACCCCAGTGCAGAGGGGGCGAGGGGCTGAGCCCATCAGGAAGCAGCGATGCTGGTAGCCATGGTCCCTGACTGGGGTGGGGACCTGGGGCAGCACTCGCAGCACTCCTGGTGCCTGGGCTCAGAGCTGGGACAGAGGCGACCAGCTGGAAAGCCAAGGGGACATCTCACTCTCCTTCCCAAACACCAGCTGTGGCTGTTTGCCTCCCTTTAGCCATATCGCAGGTGTGCAAGGTCCTTGTGCCCAGCACTGGCATCTCCCCTGCTGTGGGGCTGGGGGCTCTGCAGCCCCCCACTGGTGCTGCTGCGGCAGCTGCAGGGTCATCCCTGCACCTCATGTCACCTCTGAGCCCTGCAGGCATGCTCCCCTCAGTGTCACCCCATCCGCTGGAGGGTCTGGCTGCGGGAGAAGTGGCAGCTCCTGGTGCTGCAGCCGGGGCTTTCGTTCTCACCCAGCAGCACGGGAGCTGAGCCCCCCAGGTGGGCTGGGGCACCACCGCTCCCTTGCCCTGCTGCTGCTCCCAGCACTCTGCCCTGCCCCTGCATCCTCTGGGCCTGAATTATCCCAGCTCATCAGAGAGCAGTTCTCCAGAAAATAGCTCCGGATTTTTCCCTACAAAAAAAAAAAAAAATCAAACTAAAGCATTTCAGAAAATAACTTCGCAAAAAAAAAGGGAAAAAAATCCAGGCTTATTCAGCTGTAAGTCCCACCATTTTCTAGGTAGGCACAAATTGCTTCTGCTGCACCTGAGAAATTATTAAAACTTTGAGAATCTTTTCTTCTTTCTTCTATTACTTTTGTTCTTACAATCCTTCAATAGCTGAGCAAGTGATATTGCATTTAAGGGTTTTCTTTTTTTTTCCTTTTACAAGAGTTTCAAAGCTTTGAAAAGTGTCAGTGTAGGGAATAAAAGATGAGAAAAGAGAGGAGGAAATCCAGCATGAATGTCAGGCAGTCTTCAAGCAGCTTTGGGGCAGGGAAGAAAAAGAGAAAAACAAGACAAGGAAAACATGAAAACACAGCGCTTCCAAATTTCAAACAGCTTTCTGGTTTAGGAAACTGAAAGGAAAAAATTGTTTCAAAATACGCTATTAAAAAGTTCAATGAAAATTGTTTCCATAGAATAGTTTTCAATCTAATTATTTTTGGGTACAAAATTTTTCAGTAATTTTTATACGGAAAAAGTATAGGCTTTATAGTTTATATTTCACATCATTAATAATAATAATTCTACCTCAGTATAATAATAAAAATCCTCAATTTCCACACTTCCAGCAAATGTCTGGGTTCAGTCCCATCCTCACTAGTGCAGGAGTAATTTTTTAAGTGGAGCCTCATTTTTGGCTCAGGTTTTTGCTTTTCTCTTTTTTTCTTTGGAGGACTGTTCTGTCTTTATCGTTGTTCATTCCTGCAAATACTGCCACATGCACAAATTCCAGAATGAGTTCAATATTAATCAGCAAATAAGTTTTTTTGCAGCCCAGCCTGATCACTGTCTAAAAGCCACTTTCTGAATAAGTATTTGATGAGTATTTGTATATTTGATGTTTGCATTGTTCTAAGTGACTTTTAACATTAGGTTCTCTCACCCACTTTCGTTTCGAGTTAGCACGTTCACATGCACTTACATTTGAATTTGTGTTCGGCTTGCATTTTATAGAGCTGTATTTGAACGACTTTCAAAAAAACAATCCAGATTTTGGAATGATTCAGTTTTGTATGACTTATCTGTCACAGCTGCCAGTGCAGGAGAAGGCGATCTGCGCTTCTGGAAGCCCCTGTGCTGGTGGCCCTGGGCAGCACTGCCTGTCCGGGGGAGCTGGACTACGCTGGTCTCCAGGCAGCCCCAGCCCCGCTGCACAGGCATCACGGGGCTGCTGAGCTGCAGCCCTCTTAAGATCAGCTGTGAGGTGGGCTGATGTTTTTCCAAAACACTGTTTATTACCATTTCCACAATCAGTTCTTCTTGGATTTGTGTCAGCCCCCCATGGCACCCCCAGACAGGCAGCGAGGGACAGGGAGCAAGGCTGGTCCTGGGGGGCAGGCTCGGGCTCATCTTTCCAGCTCTGCAGATTAGGGCTGCCCAGCTCCTCTGTGAGCCTCCCCAGGTGGCTGTGATATTTCTAAAGGACTTGTCCATGTGCCACAGTAAGCTCATTAGCTAATTCCCTTATTACACAGCATCAACTGAAGCATGTGTGTTTGGGCTTCCAGGCAGCCTCCTCTCGCCTTTCTCCCGAGCTCTTCTCTCCTCCTCATACTCCCTTCCCTTTGTTTTAGCTAAGAAGGCAGGCTGATAAAAGTCCCCTTGGCCCAGCCATTTTCGGGTGTACGCTCATCCCTCCCTTTCCGCCAGTCCCAGTCCTGGGGTACCCCCAGCGCGGGGGGCTGCTGCAGGCTGGGGCTGCAGTGGGCAGGACCCTACTTGCCCAGTGGTGCAGTGCAGCACTTTTACCTCTGCCAAAGTGGCTTTTCAAGCCCGTTCACATTTCCACGTCAATCTCAGAGCCCAGCTGAGTGAACGTGCTGAGGGTTTGATTCAGGCGAAGTGAGGAGCAGGGAGGTTCCTAGGAAAGAAGTCGTGGCGTGAAGCCACTGTGGTGGGATGCTGCTCTTTGCAGGGTCACCCCGGGTTTTCAGAGGGTTGATGGGCTCTTACATGTTGTTTGAGCTCCTTGCCCCTGATCCCGAACCCAGCAGATGCTCACCAAGAGCCAGGGAGTCAGAGTCCATGGGGCCAAGCCTTTCGCCCCCAACCATGGGGAGGCTGGAGGCCCTCTTCCCTTGCCGTCTGCTCTGGGAGAAGCCCGGTCACAACCCCTGCTCGGGGAAGAGGGATGGAGCCGACATCCCACCCTCTTCCTTCTGGGGGGCCACACACCGCAAAATCCACCTCGCGCCGGCGCTTTCCGGCTCTCTGTGAGAATGTGCAGTTTGTGGCTCCTTCATTGACTTTGAAGAATGTTCCTTTATTCACAATGTTATTTCCTTTAATCACTGTGAGGTTGCAGGAAATCTTCTTGGAAAATTATTTCAGATTGGCTGTAATCACCGTAATGTCACAGGGATGGAAAACTCACTTGAACTTGTTTTTATTTTACCCTAAAAAGTCACTGTCCCCAGAAGGTTCAGATGAATTTGGATAAACAGGCGAGTTCCGAGGATTTAGTTGTTTTTGAGAAGGTTTTTTTCCCAAATGAACCTCTGTGTCTTTCCAAGTTCCTGAGCTTTACTCAAGATCAGGGGTGCAGAACTGAAGGGAAAACGGGCCATTGGCATAAACAGATTGAGGACAGCAAATACATCATTAAGGGACACAATATGCAAGTAGAGATAACGAACCAGTAAGTGACAATTTTGGCCATCAGCTAAGAGCTGAACCAACTGAATTTTCTTTTACTTGAGGATATCTATGCTGGCTGACACAGGAAAATCAAGATGTGCTAAATCATGACTTTCACGGGAGTTTAGTGCCATGTCCATGTGTCATTCTTGTGCGCAATGGAGAAACGTGGTCGAGGTGTGTGTGGCTACGTGAAAGCACAGCTGGCTGAAAAACTATTGAAAGGGCAGCGCTCAAACCTCATATGGGGTCTGGTATGTGTTGAGGGCCAGTCAGTGCTTTCATCAGTGATTTTTACCTGCAGCACCAGCCTAGTAGGGCCTGCAAGAGTGTTTTTCTTAAGAAACTGGAGAAATCTGAAATAAACCTGCCAATAAGAACAAATTTTTATGAGTTGATTTTTCCCAACATCACAAGCCCTAGCTGAGGAATGAGCAGGCTTGCTCTGTGGGAAAGTATCTGGAGGTGACAGTGGGTCCCGCTGGGAGCGCAAGGCAGCAGCAGCCCGAGTGAGAAGAGCAAAACAGGACCAGGACGTATAAACAAGGTGTTTGTAAGACACCTGTGGTGATCCTGCTGCACTTAGAAAGTGTTAGTCTGAGCACTGAATCCCACTTGGGGCTCAGTGCTTCAAGTTGTGGTTCTTGGAGAAAGCCCAGGGAAGAGCAAGATCAGAAATTCAGAAAACATGACATACTGGAGAAGGCTGAAGGACCAGGGTAGCTTAGTATCAAGACAAAAAGACTGCAGGGAAATAAGATAAAAGTCTTTAAATGCAGAAAGCCCTGCCACAAAGTGTGAGATAATGGGTTATTCCTTCTTTAGAGGGTGCGTAGAAGAAGCAGCCATAGGCTCACCCTGCAATGATTGTGGTAAAAGAGATTAAAACTTGTTTTTCCTGGGAGCCGTCTTCACCTCTAGAGGCTTCTTTTAGGAAGAGTTTAGGCATAAGCTCCACCAGGAAGGGTTTGCCTCATCTGGGGGCAGGCAGACAGGCTAGGTGACCTTTCAAGGGCCTTCTAGGCTTATTTTTTATAATTCTGTGAATACAGATACTAAAAAGACAGAAGATCATTTTGCCTCTGGCAAGTCTATTCGGGACTGGTCCTTGCCAGGTGTGTTTTGCTTCAGCTGTAAACGTCATCTAGGTTTCCATCATCTTCATCAGCATTTTTTTGTTATATATTCCTAAGCATTTTTTTTCTATGCAATTTTCCCCCATTTCTGTACATCCCTGTGGTCCTACTTTTCCTGGAATGGTTATATGTCTTATGTGGTCCTCCCAAGCCCTGCAGAGAAAGACCACCTCTTCCCCACCTGATGGACCATATGCCTATACTTGGGATCCAAGAGCATCCTGGGGCAGACCCCATCCCACTCCTGAATTTGCCTGGTGACAGACTCCTGGTGTTGCAAGCTAATGTCTCGCTCATGGTTTCATTCCCATCACAAGGTCCCTGTGGGTTGTCCGTGGGCTGGGTGTTTTTCTGTTTCTAAAAAAGGACTAACAACTGTTGTCCCCCTCCATCTGTGGGTTTGCAGATGTCGACTGTTCAGTGTTTACGCTGAGTTTGTGCAATGGGAATTTTTCTGTGCATATTGGTAACACGATGTGTTTTGACTCATGATGTTTAAGATCAGAGTTAGTCATTAGATCACCTATGCTGATCTCCCTGACTGCCTTGTCTTGTCACTCTGGATCCGAATAACTTGGGGTTTTGCTAATGCACGAAGGCATCTGGTCTGGAGGAGCGAGGGAGTTCATGGTTTGGTCTTACTTAATCACTGATGGTTAATCCACCAGCTAATCAGCATTGCTCAGAAAATGTATGTCATGTTTCTTATGCAGGTTTGTCTGGCTTTTAATTTCCAGCCATTGATTCTTGTTCTGCCTTTTTTGGCTGGAATAAAAAAGCTTTAGCTCACAGTATTTTTTTACTATGAGAGTACTTGTGCATAGCAGTCAAATTTCTTAAGCTTTTTTAAGAAGAAAACAGGTTGAGCTTGATTCTGTCACTGTCGGGTGCATTCTGCCCTTGTGCCTTTTCTGTGGCTGTTTTCTGCATCCTCTCTCATTTCACAGAATAATTTTGGCCTCAGGTTCTCTGGTGGTACAGCCCGCTGGTCAGGCCTCGATCCACCAAATTTTGGAAATGTCTGAAGATGCAGGTCCCTGTGCCAGCACTCAGCGGTGCAGCCCACCTTGTGTCGCCCCACTTCCAGCCCACATCTCCCCGGTCTGGCTGCAAGAATGCTGTGGGAGACAGTGAAAACAAGGGGCGCAGTTGGGGGATCACATCTACAACAACTTCGTCTGCATCTTTTTAAAGTGGGGCACCAGGCTAGTCATAGTATATCAGGGCTGGCTTCCCATCCCCCACTGTGTAAGACACTGGCTCGTAACTCCTGTTTGCTGTGCTCCCTGCTCTAATGCTCAGGACTCATTTGCCATGTGATCCTAGCATTGAGCTCACATCCAGCTGCTCACCCCTGGAACCCCAAGCCACCCCAGAGGGATAGTACACTTCCTATGCCAGCACACCCAACTTAGCATTTGGCTTGGTCAAAACCCATGACCAGGTGACTCCATCCCCTCTATCACACACGGGATTGCAGCCCAGGTTGGCAGCAATGAGTTGGTGCTGACTTCCAGCTCGCTTGTGTCTGTGCTGGGTACCCAGAGTCCAGTGCTGGCTTTTCTTGATACCATTTCAGCAAAATCACCCTGTTAATAAGAACTTCTAGAGTCTGGTTAGGATGTAGGTAGTGGGTGGGCAATTAGCATTAATTAGGACAGATACTTAACTGGAATATTGTTACGCACCTTGCAGATACCTAAGGGTCTGATACCCACAGCCTCACTGCTCCTTGTTTCTCTGAAGCTGTTGTTTGGTCTTACAGGCAGTTCACGTCCCTGCTTGAGTCTCACAGAGACCTCCGTTTCCCATTTTCAAGCAAGATTCCCTTGGAAGATACTATGAAGACAACTATGGACTAATAATATCTTCACCATATATGGTGCATCTCATCTTCAGTTTGTGAGCGTGCATTACCCAGCAGCATGCAGCCAGCTGCTTGTGAGTGACTGCATGTCATCCAGCATAGCACAGCCGTGCACTGCAGAGACCCAAGGCTCGGGTACAAAACCTGGTACATTTTGGCCAGGCCCCTGCTTTTCCTTCCATGAAATATCAATGCTGGACGGGTTTGGCCTGTGCAGTGCAGATGACTGCTAGCGCTTACGTGTGCTTTTATAGTGTAGCATTTCAAAGGGCTGCTTGCAAGGAGGTGCATGCACTTTTCCTGTACGTCTGGCCAAAAATCCAATACTTAAGAGCGTCAGTGAACCCTACAGTTTCATAGAACATGCCATTTTGATGTTCACAAAAGACAAAGCACTGCCAAAACCTGGAGAACAGCATGGAAGGTGCCAGCATTACTTTCCTGCTCCTGGCTTCATTCAGTTTTATTTCTCGCTCTGCCCCTCCATGACTGTCCATCTGGCTTGTTCCTGTACTGCATGGGTCCCAGCTCTGTGAGGAATTGTGGTGGGACATAGCCCCAGCTGCACTGAGGCCCAGGTTTAGCCTTGCTCTTTGCCAGCAGCTTGGAGGTGGCCAAGGTGTAAGCAGCAGCACCAGTGCCAGTGGGACATGTGCAAGGCTGGGGAAGCGCAGGTGCCCAGCTCTGGAGGGCAGGTACATCCCCAAGTGCCAGCCATGCCATCAGGGGCATCTTTTTGTGTAGGCCAGCCCCCCCAAACCTGCCCAAACGTGCCAGGGGCTCTCTAACGGCCAGGCGGGAGGACAGACCTGGTGTTTCCAGGTCTCTCATGAGATCCGCCAAGTTCTCTTCCCGCACTAATCTTGTCCTTCTATCCAAAACAATTATGGAGGGCTTGTTGTTTTTGGCATAGTCCTTTATTTACAAATCTCATCCTGCTTATAGCTCATGGTTTCATTATCCTCTAGATGTTTACAGAGCTCCTTTTCTTAATATTTGTGCCATTATTTTACTAGGGACCCGGGTGAGACTTTCCAGACAGTAATTGTCTGGCTTATCCTCTCCCCCACCAGCTCTTGCTGCAGAAGCGCACATCTTCCTGCTGTCCCTGCCTGCCTGGGTGCCTGGCAGGACAGGGGTGGGCAGGACCGTAGGCAGTAGCAAAGCGTATCCCTGCTCTGAGGATGTGGCAATGGATGTGCAGAGGGAGCAGCTGCGCCCCACCACCCACACTGCGTGTGCACCCCCCAGCCCCTTGTTGCTGCACCTGAGTCACTGATGTCTTCCCGAAGCCTTGTGCTCCTGACGGGCACCTCCTGTCCCCCCTTGCCCCCGCTCTCACTGCTCCCAGGTTCAGGGTACGGGTGCATATTTCTGGCTGGGGGATTAGCCCCTCGGCAGGTTTTCAGCTGGCTGGGGACCATGTCCTGGGAAGGCAGACAGAGGCAAACCCAGCGCTGGGATTTTGGGTCATTAGCATGGTGCATACGTGGGTCGACGGTTTATGCTGTGCATCGCTCTGATGCTGGTCCCTGCCCCTGGGCTGTCTGTCACAGGGGCTTGTTTAACCTTCTTTGCCACAATATCTCGCAGTCTTTAATCTGTTTATCCTCGTAACCCCGCTATGAGGTGAAGGATAGTTATCCTCATTTCAGAGGTAGGGAACTGAAGGGATTCTTTTCAAATGTAGATCAGTGTTTAATGATGCAGAGATAAAGATTTTAAAAACATGCCTGAGACAGCAGGCGTATGGCATGTAACTGAGCTGGGTGTTTCTGCAAATCCCATTAAGTGCCTCTGCCTTTTTCAGCTGGTGCTGTCTCGGGCAGAGCTGGCACAGGGACCCGTGGAGGTGCCAGGCAGGCTCCAGGCTCCCGGCCTCATGAGGTGGGCACGGGCAGGGCAGAGGGAGACAGAGCTGACCCCCACGTCTGCTGTTCAGTTTCCCTGGGTGCACTGCAGGTGTGCAGTGCCACAGCAGCCTCTGCTCAAAGCAGGCTCTGAAACCTGAATTGCATGAGTGCGTAAGATCCTTGGCTGCATTTAGGGATGAAACCTAAAGCCTTTTTGTGCTGCAAACGTGCACATAAATGTGTAAGGTGGGGAATACAAGGGGGTACGTGTGCAGCATCACTCTGGCTGTGCAAGGCAGGCCATGCCAAGCCCTTTGCACTGCTGAATAGGGAGCAAGCAATAACATCAACCTCTCTTTGCTGTCACTGCCTGGGCAGTTGGTATCTGCAGTAGATCTAGTTAAAAAACCCAAGCTGTGGTTTCTGTGCAGTGATCCTGGCAGGAGGTGTTACCAGCTGCCATGCAGGCTCTTCCCGGCAGCTGGCCGGTGGGGTTTGGTGCAGGTCTCCCTTCTGTTCCTGGGCAATTGTTGCTGTGCTTGTGGGAATGCAGTGGCTTGGGCTTCGTGGAGGTCAGTGCCTTTGTCTTGTTGCAGGGAGTTTATCTCTGCGGATCTTGCCTGCTTTCCTGGGTCAGGCTTTACCTCCGCTGTTATCAGCAAATGCAGGAACAGCCCGGTCCAGAGCCAGGCTGTGTAGGAACCTTCGACCCCCTTGCAGGAGGAGGCAGCGCTCTCTCATCTCTCCCATGCTAACGGGCACTCGCCAGGCCCGAGCCCGAGGGCTGGAGATGGGACATGCCATGCCCCATGGTCCCCGTTCCCCCTGCACCACTTTGGCAGCGCCGTTCCCATGCACCCCACAGGCAGCAGGCAGAGTGCTGGCAGCAGCTTCGTGCTTGCAGCATGGCCATGCGTTTTGCAGTGGCAGCTACAAGCAGCAGCAAAGGAGGAGGCAGCAGAGCTGGCGGGGCCCTCCCTGCTCTCACCTCCTGTTGGGTCCTCCACCCCAAACACATGGGGGACAGATCCCCAGTGGTAGCACCAGCAGCACTGATTCCCCCTTCTCCGGCAGGCTGCCCCATCCCAGCGCACCCTCCCCTTCCCAGCAGCTCCAGCCGGACCCCTCCAGCTGTCTCCACAAACCCAAACCATTAGCATTTCCTGTTCAAACATTTCCAATAAATAAATGGAGACATCATGCCACAAGCCCACAAGTGACCCAGAGGCGGGTCCAAGGCCGGGATGGACACGACCACCCAGCGCCCGACCCCCTGGCTGGGCGCCAGCCCTGCCTTTGTTTGAATTCCCGGGTGAGTAAGCGCTTGGCTGACGCCAGCCAAAATGCCATAAGAAATTATTTTTCATATTAAATAAATTGTTTTCAGTAAATCTGCTCCTACACAAGGTCCAGTAGCTACCCGCAGCACCAGGCTCCCTGCAAGGGATCTGGAGTTCTCTTTCCTGGCCTCATCCCAGCCGTGCCAGGGCACATGCCTTGCCCAGAGGGCTTCAGCTGGGTCCAGCTGTGCCGAAGATGCCTTTGTCCTGCTGGCCCCAGGGGTGCAGCCAGGCTCCTGCAGCTGCCCAGCAGCCTGGGTGTACCACAGCAGGGCAGCTCCCTGTGACACATCTGGTGTCTGTCCCAAGGCACGAGCCAGTGTTGCTGGTGAGGGGGCAGAGGCTTGGGCAAGGGTTTCGCTGCCTCTGGGGGCGGCAGCAATTTCCCTGCATCAGACCTCCAGAAAACAGCTTCCTTGCCTCTGCAAGTCCATGCCTTGACATAGTGGTGCCTGTCCTCTTCTGGGGCTGGCTCAGGTACCAACAGGCCAGTCTTTTCTCCATTGGTCCTCTGCAGCCTTGGGAAGCCATCTTTAATGCACCAGGGTACTGGGTGTCAGCACCTGGGCAGGTCGTGGTCCATGGGCTGGTCCCCCAACATCTGCCTGTAGGTGCTGATGCAAAAGGAAAAATTAGGGGAAAGCAGGTCTCTGAAACATGCTTTTCTAGCCCCAGTGGCTCGTCCTGTGGTGAGCACTAGGACCAGCCCGTCCCTTGCCCCTCTCAGGGCCAGTGTTCCTCAGGTAGCTGTGCTCCTCTGAGGTGCCTAGGGGACGAGCAGATGCAGAGGAGGTGAGCATGGCCATGGGGTAGGTCCTGAGTGGTCCATGGGCTGTGCTGGGACTCCAGGGACACCAGGACTAATGTGCATAATGGGTTCAAATAGAGAAATGGTGAACTTCTGGCTGTGCCAGGGCAGCAGCGATGGTAGGAGAGGCTTGAGCCTGATTGGGTTGGTGGATGTGCTCCTTCTTTGGAAGGAGCTTTGTCCTCCCTGCTCTGGGTTGCTCTCTGGCTTTCAGCTGAAAGTAAAGAAGTTGGGTTTGGAGCTAACCAAGCTCTGTCATGGTGGCAATTAGAAAAAATACCAGTAACACAGCTTCCATTTTTTTTTTTTAAATTGTTTTGCTGAAGCCAAAACTTCCTGCAAGAATATGATGTTTAAAAGCAAAATTTTGCTGTTGAAATTTTCTGAAGCATTTAAAGAGCTTGAAATGCTCTTTGAAAGAGAAGGTATAGATGTTCTGCTCCAGAAGTTTTCATTCAGTGTGGTGTTATGCTCCAGCATTATGCGACTTCAGAAACTGCAATGCATTTTAAATGAATTGTTTTATGGAGAAATGATGAAGTATTTTCTGATTTGTAATTTTTTCATTTCTTTAGAGCTTCTGCCTTGCTCAAGGGAAACTCCTGTTGCTCCCACCTACAGCAGGTGAGAGAGGAGAAAGAACGATGTGTCGGGGGCAGGCAGCTGCCATGGACACAGTACCCGAGTGAGCAGCTACCAAGCACCCGCCTGTTCATCAGCAGCTCAGCACAGTGAGAACTGATTCTATCTTTTGTGCCAGTGGAAGAAATCCCTGGCACTCCCTATGTGTGTGTGCAGTGGGGCTGGTGGGGTGGGAGGTCAGGACGTGGGTGCTGCCGGGCAGTGTGGCTGGGGGCTCAGCCTTGGGGGCACCCATGGGGCTGTGCATGGTCACTGCCCATCCCTGGCTGCGCTGGGGTCTGAGCTGCTGTCAGTGCCCTGGTGCAGCAGGAAGGCAGCAGCGGGGCCCCTTCCCAGCCCCTGACAGTGCCCCTCGGCAGGATCTGCAGCCCCGGCTGCCACCAGGGCTTGGTGCCGTCAGCGCTCCCAGGCGCTGACAGATGAACCTGGTGAGGGGCTGGCGGGGGCCGGAAGCTCCTGATCCTTCTTTATCTGCCCCTCGCCCTGCTCTCTCATCTCCCCGTCATGTTCTCCGTCTCGTCTGGTATCTCATGCTCCTATTCCTGCACCTCCCCAGCTGCTGGGGGCTGCCCACCCTTCACAGCATCCCATGGCCAGGCACTGGCCCTCGGCTCCCCCATCCCAGCCACAGCACAGGGTCCCGGACACCCTCCGGGACCTGCTGGGCTCAATGCAAGGGGAGGCACCTCAGGTGCCCCCATCCCATGTCTGCAGGCTGAGCACCAGCCACAGTGGCAGGCGTGTGCCTGGGATGGGGCTCTGTGGCTGCAGTGCATTGCAGGTTGGAGCGGGAAGAAAGGACCAGGCCCAGCTCAGCATCATCATGTGCACCACAGAGGTCAAGGAATCTTGCTGCTGTTTCCCCCAAATGTGCTGACTGCTCCTGGGCCAGGGTCCAGCTGGGTACCAGCTCAAAAACAATCACAAGCCTTTCACTTGGCTCTCTGGGCATCCCTGATCCCCATTGCCCCATTGCAAAGCCACTGCCCCAGCTGGGCAGTGTTGGGGTTGGGGGTGTCAAGATTCGCAGTTAATGTAGCTGCCCCTAAACACACTGCCAGAGATCAGCTAATCTGATAATTACAGCAACAAAAGCCATTTAGACAAACCATGACCTGACCCCAGGAGCTTGGAATGAAAACATTTTACCCTCCTCTGTCTGAATCCTGCATTGAGAAAACATCTGTATTTAGAGGATGGCTGGGAAAACAGCCCCTGTGCAGCACCCCCAGGGAACAGCCACAGCTCTGCTCCCTGCCCACATGCTGCCTGCACCCAGCCTTGGTCGGAGCAGGCAGGCGCCTCCAGGCAGGGCAACCTAAACCCTTGCTGAGATGCTGCGATCCAGGGTGCCCCAGTGCTGGGCAGGGCTCTTTGGTGAGGAAGAGGATGAGGCAGAGGCCAGAGGGGTGCGAGGGTGGATCTTGCAAGAGGGGATGAAGACGATGAGGTGAGTGGAGCTTATCTGCACCCTCCAAGAATGGGCTTTTTTCCAAGCCCGCGTGAGGCTCAACAGGGCAGGGAGGGCAGCACCTGCCCCCCTGCAGTCCCCACATCACTGCAGCAGCCTGAGCTCTGCAGGAGCTGGGCTGGCTGCTCAGACCCCCTGCCTCCGACGCCCAGGAGGGGCTGAGTGCGGGGGGCCGTGCCTTCGTGTGGCATGGCAGTGCATGCCTGGGGGGCTCCTTCGCTCTGGGTAAGGTGTGTGAGCCTTCCCGTTGACTGGCAGGTCATTGCTGGCTGTCAATCGGAGGCAGGAGATGAAGGGAGGGATGCCTCAGGGCTGGCTCCCATGTTTCTTCTGCTTTTACATATATTTTGGTGGCACCCTTTGTGTAGGCTGGGGAGATGAAAGCTCAGGGCCAGAGGGATCTTGCTAACACAGCCACCCGGCTCGGGGGCCCGTCAGCCTGCTGCTTCGTGCCTGTTTGTCTCGTTCCTGCATCTGTTCCCAGCAGAGCCCCACTCCATGCTGTCAAGGGCAGGGGACACCGGCCGGGCTGGGGGCAGCCAGGTGCACTGGCAGGTAACTCCTGCTGGGTCAGTGACCCCAGCCTCGCAGGCACAGGCAGTGGCACAGACAGTCTCCACCAGACCAGCAGCACTAAGCTCACACTGCCCAGGAGCCCCCAAGGAAGGGGACCAAGACGGTGCTGATTTGGGGGAACTGCATTTTTTCCTGCAACTGGCACTGCTCAGCCTGCTCCGGCAGTCCCAAGCCGTGGCTTGGTGCAGCCAGCTTGGCAGGCAGCACCCTTGTGCCTTCGTGACTTCCCTGCTCTGCACTGGGAAAGTGCTTGGCCATGTCCCCAGATATCCCAGTGCTCTTTGGAGAGTAGCAGGATTAGAAACCAGTAAGTGCAGTGAGAGCCTGCCAGTCTGGGGAGTCCCCAGCACTGCTGTCTGCTCCAGAAATAGGATTCTCTAAGCAGCCTTGGTCAGCTTTTCCCATTGCAGCATCCCACTTGTTTCACTGCTTCACTCTAAGCAGAAAACACGACTCACCCTGCGGTGAGCTACCCTCATTTACCTCTGCTGTGCTTGTTCTCATTAGCTGCTTCCCTGCCCAGCACTGCAGCATCTCTCATTTAGCAGCATCCACAGACCTCAGGAAACCCAAGCGCTCTTCAACCAGTTGGGGTCAGAGTTAAGGGTAGGGTTAGAGTTAAGGGTAGGGTTCAGAGATGCCCTCCCAGCACCTTGACAAGGTCTCAGGCGTTTGCAGGGGCTCACAGCTATTGCAAGGAGCAGACCTGAAGCCTTTTCTGGGTTTCCACGCAGCCTTTTCTCAAGGCCCGACAGAGGTTTTATCTGAATTGGCCTAAAAACCCCACCGGGGCCAAGGCTTTGGTCTAGCACTGCTGTCTCGCTCTTCTGCCTTTCCCATTACTCCCTTTTCTCCAAAGGCAGGAGCACTGGCATGCCGCAGCGCCGCCGGGCAGCTCTGCCTTTTCCCCGCTCTCATGCTAAGCGGAAAGTGCACTGGGCAGTTCTTCCAGGTGCTGCCCGGAGCCGGGAGGCGAGGGCTGTGCCCCCGGGCTCCCTCCCAGGCAGCAGGGCTGTGGAGCCACCTTCGGCATGGGAGGGGGGCCAGGAGCCGAACTGGTTTTCAGAGGGATCTTGGCTGGGCTAACAAAGGGAGTGGATGACACGGGTTGTCTGCAAAAGCGTTTGGGGACAGCACGGCCTTTCCCGTCTCGTATCCCCGTGTTTTATGTCACGAGGGGTGGGGGAGTCGCACTGCCGGGGCTGTTGTTCGCGACGTCCGTCCCGTTTCCCTGGAAGCCTTTCCCAGATGCCGCAGGATCGCGGGCGAATTCCCACAAACTTCAAAAGCCGCTTGAGACGGGCGGCGGGTTCCTAACGGGGCCGGCCACGCACCACGGGCGGCTGCGAGCCCCCTCCCCGGGGAGGCAGGCCTGCTGGGGCGGCCCCGGGCCACCTCCCGCCGGGCCGGGCCGGTGGCGCCTTGCGGTGCCGCTCCCCGCGGGGCTGCGGGCCGAGCGGCGGGGCGGTGGGGCGGCGCTGCCGGCGGCGGCGGTGCGCGGGCCGGCTCTGCCCTCTGCCGACACCCCCCGGCACAGCCGCCGTGCCCGGCCGTGCGCCGGGGCCCCTGCGCTCGGGGAGGAGGGTCCCGAGCAAACGTGGCCTCAAACGCTCCCCCTGGGCCACCTTGGCCACCGGCCAGAGGCTTTTGCTGGGAGGGGAGACACCCCCAGGTGACCCCGAGGTTTCCTCGGGGCTGGGAGGGTCTCACGGGGCCACCCCACAGCGCCTGACCTGGAGGTGGTTGGGAGTCGGGAAAGCGCCTTAAAATCCTGGGGCAGGTGCGCCGGAGGGTCCCCCCCGTGACCCGCCCGGGCGGAACCCACCCGCCTTCACAGCCGCCCTCATCCCGCACCCGGGTCACTGCACCCCGGGGACCACCCTGCACCCCGGGCGCTGCCCGCCTGGGCACGGCCCCCCGGCACCTTCCTGCACCCCCCCCAGGCCTTGCGCCCTGGCACCACCGTGCGCCCCCGGGCACGGCCCTCCCGGGGCTGCCGTGCACCCCAGCTTTGCACTGCAGGGCTGATCTGCACCCACACAATATGCTGCACCCCGGGTCACCTGCGGGGACCGTGCCGTGCCCGCCGAGCAGCGCACCCCCGAGCAGTGCCGCAGAGCAGCGCTGCCTCGGGCACGGTACCCCGGGCGCCGCACCCCAGGGCCACCCCGCACCCCCATCACTGCAGCTCCGGGGCGGCCCCGCCGCGCGCGCAGAGCAGGGGGCGGGGCCGCGGCGGCGCCGGCCGCCAATAGGTAGCGCCTGCGTCCCCGCGCCGCTCGCGTCACCGGGCGCCGCCACCGCCGCCGCCATTGGCTGCCCGCGCTCCCCGCGGGGGGCGCCGCTGGCCGGCGCCGGGGGCGGGGCCTCCCGCTGCTCGCTGATTGGCGGCGGCCCGCGGCGGCCCTGCACGCCGGTGAAGGTGAGCGTCTCCTCCAGGCACCGCGCGCTGCCCGGAGCGCAGCGCAGCGCAGCGGAGGGGGCTGCGCCGCCATGGCTGCCTCCATCTTCACCGCCGTGCCCCGCGCCCCGCCTGTCGCCGTCTTCAAGCTCACGGCGGACTTCCGGGAGGACGGGGACGCGCGGAAGGTCAACCTGGGCGTCGGCGGTGAGTCCGCGGCCTCCCCCGGCCCGACGGGGCCCCTCCCGGCGGACAGGCCGCCCGGCGCCCTGGCGGCGGCCCCGCCACCTGCTGCAGCGGCAGGGCGGCCCCGGCGGCACCCGGGCCCTAAAGGTCACCGGGCCGCGGCGAGCGCCTGGCCGGGCAGCGGGTCACCGGTGGCCGTCAAGGTCGCGGGGGCGGCGCCGCGCCGGCCTGCCCGGCATCCTCGGCCCTCCCCCGGGCGCAGAAAGGACGGCTGTCCCTCTCCTCGCAGCCTACCGCACGGACGAGGGGCAGCCATGGGTCCTGCCGGTGGTGAAGAAGGTGGAGCAGATGATCGCCAATGACCACAGCCTGAACCACGAGTACCTGCCCATCCTGGGCCTGCCCGAGTTCCGGGCCCACGCCTCCCGCATCGCCCTGGGTGACGACAGCCCCGCCATCAAGGAGAACCGGGTAGGTGGTGGACAGGGAGCGGGGCCACTTCTTTCCCCGGGCTGCTGGTAACCCTGGGGAGTCTTCAGCAGACAGGGCAGGAGGGCACAGACATGTGGTGTAACTGCGGTTTGGCAGGATTTGGGGTTTCCTCTGATGTGGTCTTGACTGGCTGTAGGTTACTTGGTGAACCCACGTACCTCAAGCCGTTTGCACAAGTAGTTGTAGTTTTTGGGAAAGACTGAACATGGGCTGTGATTGGAATTACTTTTTTCTTTCATCTCCTGATGGTTGCCCCACAGGAGACTGAAGTCGGATAATAGGCCACCTTTCCTGAAATAAGCTGCTAGCTGGGAATCTGCTCCGTGCCAAAAAGTAACAGGAATAACTGGAGTCTATTAATAACTGTAGAAAGTGTCAGGACGGGCTTGAGCACTGAAGGAGGTTGAAGACCACTGGAAAGGGTTGCTGTCCTGGCTGGGGTGACCACAGGGAGCGTGTCTGGGATCTCGTCTCGCTCTTGCAAGCGCTGCTGTTCTGTGCACCCCAATAGCGAGGCTGGCCTGGGTGGACCCTGCTGGCAACTGTCTCTGTTGCAGATTGGAAGCGTTCAGTCCTTGGGCGGGACAGGGGCTCTGCGTATCGGCGCAGAGTTTCTGAGGCGGTGGTACAATGGAAACAACAACACAGCGACCCCGGTTTACATCTCTGCTCCGTCCTGGGGTGAGTGCTGTCGTCAGTGCTGCTATTTCCTTGCAGGGAGCCCCATGTGTCAGTGGGTGAGGGAGGCATGGCTGAGCTCCTTGCCAGAGGCCTGGGCAGTGAGAGGGGGGCCTTTGTCTTGTGGATAAAAGGAGATACTCAGAATGGAGAAGGTGGCTTCCTGGAGGCGAGGCCTGCTTTTCTGAAGTGATTTCTTTCCTCAGAGAACCACAACTCTGTGTTTGTGGATGCTGGCTTTAAAGATATTAGAACCTACCGTTACTGGGATGCTGCCAAGAGGGGTCTCGATCTCCAGGGGCTGCTGGATGACATGGAGGTGAGCAAAACTGGCATGGGACCGGCTGAGCTTGGTGCTGTGCTGTCAGCAGCTGGCTGGGTTCTTGCATGCTGTGCCTGGAAACGGATCTCTGCAAAAGAGTCTGGTGGTGCCCAGAGCAGCTCAGGACCTCTCTCTGCTGCGGGTGCCCAGTCTCATCCAGGTGTGTGACCAAGACCTGCTCTCTCCTTAGAAAGCCCCAGAGTTCTCCATTTTCATCCTCCATGCCTGTGCGCACAACCCAACAGGCACAGACCCTACTCCTGACCAGTGGAAGCAGATTGCTGCTGTTATGAAGGTATGGGCTGTTGCTGGACTAAAGCAGTGCTGAGGGCACAGATAGCTCTTGAGCCAGCCAGAGCACTTGCATCCAAAATGGGCTCTAGGGAATGGCATGAGATGTGACAGGAGCTGGAAGAGTCCTGCAGGGCAGGTGTTGAAGGGAGAGGCTGACAGGATGCTGGTTGTCTGTGCTCAGAGGATAGAAACATACAAAGTTCTGCTCATGCCTCCAAGTTCTTGCTTTCAGTTTCTGTGGCATGGCTGCAGTGAGGTTTCTCATGCTGGAAAGATTATCCACAGACACCTGCTTTTCACAGGTGCTGGATAGTAGGATATAAGGCAGTGCATCTTTCGTGCCTGTGTCCTCAAATGCAGTTTTCTCTTGCATTTGACATTTTATTGATTGATTTAGTCTTCCTATTCTTTCACCCCAGTAGAAAGAAAATAACCCAGTTTGGTGTTGCTGGACCATGTTTCCTTTGTAATCACCCGGAAGCTCAATGGTCACTTTTCCCTCCTGCAGGGACAGCGGCGGGTAAAGTGAAGGTTATGGGGACGGGGTTTCCCTCTAACACTGTTCCTCCTTGCAGCGCCGGTTCCTGTTTCCATTCTTCGATTCGGCGTACCAAGGTTTTGCTTCTGGCAGCCTGGACAAGGATGCCGGGGCTGTGCGATACTTTGTCTCCGAGGGCTTTGAGCTCTTCTGTGCACAGTCGTTTTCCAAGAACTTTGGGCTCTACAGTGAGTGTCTGGCAGTAGCCAGCCCAGTAGCATCATACCCAGACGGATGGGGCTGGCATGCTGGGGGGTGGGGAGATCTCTGCTTTGCCATGACGTGTGGGACCAATGGCTCACCTCTCTTGGCTTGTCCACAGATGAACGTGTGGGGAACCTGACTGTGGTGGGGAAGGATGCAGACAATGTGCAGCGTGTGCTTTCCCAGATGGAGAAGATTGTGCGCACTACTTGGTCCAACCCTCCTTCACAGGGAGCACGCATCGTGGCAACTACACTTTCTTCCCCACAGCTGTTTGCCGAGTGGTACGTGTTGCCAGGGCCGGTGGAAGAGGGAAAAGGTGTGGGGAAGCTGTCTCCCTGAGTGCCAGGCTTGGCTGGATGGCTCCAAACCAGTAAGCTGCCTGTCCTCATGCTCTGCTTCTTGCCTGTTGCAGGAAGGAAAATGTGAAGACGATGGCAGATCGGGTCTTGTTGATGCGGTCAGAGCTCCGGTCTCGACTGGAGTCCCTTGGGACCCCAGGCACCTGGAACCACATCACAGAGCAGATCGGCATGTTTAGCTTCACAGGGTTGAACCGTAAGTACCAAGTGGCCTGGTGAAGGGAGAATTGGGTGACCACAGTTTTGCTGGGGGTGAACTGGGCTGAAGTGGTCCAGGCGGGAATCTCTTTGGGACCTCACTGAAGCCCTGGCATCACTGCCTCTGGCTAGGCAGGGATGAAGCATCAGACAGTGTTTTAGTGGCCAGTGCTTGGAAGTTTTCTGCCTGGTGTGAAAGATTCAAGCAGCCCTGACTGGTTCTTTGGGCTTTTCTGAGCTGTGGGATCACTGTTGTGACCTGATGTCCAATTGTTTCCCCAGCTAAGCAGGTGGAGTACATGATCAAGGAAAAACACATCTACCTGATGGCTAGTGGGCGCATCAACATGTGTGGCCTGACTACCAAGAACCTGGACTATGTGGCCAAGTCCATCCACGAAGCTGTCACAAAAGTCCAATGAAGCACATGAACAACCAAACTTACATGAAGTCACCAAAGCTGTAGTGTGTAGTCCATGTTTCTTCCTGCTCATGGCTTGCCTTGTCCCACACCTTTTGAGGTTTAATAAAGATGGGAGCAGTAGCTCAATCAGGGATAATCATCTTTTGACCTTTTTGAAGTACCCCTTGCAATATGGTAGGCCAGTGCCCCCAGGAGGGTGGGGGCAGCATGAGCCACCTTGACTCTTTTTGACTGACAGCAGCCTGGTCTTCAGGCACTTAGAGCTGCATCTTTAGCACGTCCAAATCAAATCCATGTAACTGATCAGTTTGATCTAGGTGAAGTGTGGTGCCAGTGCAATGCGCTGTGGGTAACAGCCCAGTCAGCTGGGATCTCATATGGCTTGTGAACTAATGTCACTCAGTAGTATTTTGGGGAGGGGTGAAGCTGTTGCTGGCTCTGCCCTGCACCCCCCCCTTCCTTCACAGCCCCTGCCCCCCCCCCCCCCCCCCAAGTTCTGAGCCTTACGCGAGCAAACATTCGTAATTGTGATGATTGCTTCTTTGTGTTGCTGACAGAAAATTAAACCTCCATCTCTGAACACTACCCCTGCCTTGTGTGGTGTTGTACCTTCAAGCTGTGGTAACCTCTTCCCAGGCTGAGGTTACAGCCTCAGCATCCTGGTTTGTCCACCGGGTCTTACTCAAAAGTTTGTTTCAAGGCTTTCCCTTTCTCCTTCGCGGTGTGTTCCATCTGTGATGATCACAATTGCTACTAATGGGGCACGGTGGTGTTGGGAGAGTGTAGCCGAGAGCTCCCTGTGACTCTACATGAAGCTGACCATGTCTGTCTTGTGTTCCTCTTTCTGCCCCCCTGCCTTGTGCTGTCCAACTTGTCCTGTCCCTCTGTCTGTGCTTGCTTTCTGGATAATCGTGTGTTACCTAGCCATCTGGCCACCTCTCCCTGGCCCAGAGCTCGTGGCCTGCTGCTTACATGTCAAAAAGCAGATCTTTCCTGTTCCTCCTTCTCACCAGGCTCCTGGTGAACCACCACCTACTTCCCCTGGATTCAGCAGGGCCTGACAGCAATAGCCTGTGTTTCTGGCACTGAAGAAGAGCTGGGACCATCTGCTTCTGCTCTCTGCAGTCACTGCAGATCTATTTGTGAGCTGATATTACTACCTTGACAGAACAACCTCCTGCCAAGGTTTTTCGTGAATAAAGGGAAACAGCCTCTTTCCTTGGGTCAGTTAGTAATGGTCGCTGTTGCCCTGATGGATTTTTTGCTTGTGCTGCAGCTTGGACAGTAAAAGCAAAAAGGGTGCCTTGTTCCCTTGCTGTGTTTACCAAGAAGCTGTGCACAGGGCTTCTTGTTTGTCCTTTTCAGATTAGTGTTCATGTCACTTAAAAGAGTGAGCCAGAGGCAGCCTTTCCTCTCTGCAGATGGGGAGCTTTCCATCTTGGTGTCCATCCACAGCTGGGATAATGGGGTAGTGGTTAAAGGGTGATTTCTAGGGGTGATCTCATGAGAAGGAGTTGGAGGAACCAACTCTGCTTTTGTTATTTCTGACATCTGCTTACGCTTCTGTCCTTACAGACCTGTAGGTATGCAGCCTGGCCCACCCCACATGTGATCTGTACCAGTGCTTTGCTAGCCTTACCAGCCTTGTTTTTCCTAATGAGTGACCTAAATTTCTTCCTTTCTGTGGTGTAAGCTCATTACCCATTATCCCATTTACCATGGCAACAGAGAACAGATTATTCCTTTCCTCTCTGCAGCAGCTTTTTATGGTTTTGAAAACTTCCTCTCTCCCTTTCACATCCTTCATGAGTTAATCGTAAGTGACCCTGTTTCCTTCAGCCTTTGGGGTAAGTTGTTTTCCAGCCCTTGCTTTCCTTTGGCCTCATTTCAGTTGCTGTGTGTTTCCTTAGAAGGGCAGTGCCCAGACAGGGATGCACTTATTCCAGCTGAAGTTTTATCAGGATTGGTGGACTGTGAGATTTCTGTTGTCATCTGTCAGGCTATACTCCAGCATGTGTATCCCACTATTGTGTTTGCAGGGGCACGATTTCTTCCCCAGTCCTTGTCTGCACTGCTGAGTGCTTTCTTAGCAAGCAAGAGTTATGAGGAGCCCAGGTTCATGGGAAGAAATTGGGAAGCACTTGCTGACCTGGTCCTCGACCTGCTCCCTTCAGTGATGCTCAGTTCCATTATTCCAGCCACCTCTGGCCACAGGTACAAGAGCAGCCTAGCCTGGTGGGAGAGGTTAGCATGTCTTTCCCTACCCACATTGACACAGACAGGGGCATCGCTCAGGGAGAAATCACTTTTAATGTTAATATCCCTGTTGCGTTCGGCCTCTACAAAAACTACTGACCGGTCCGTACCAACCCAAAGGCTCGGCACAAGTCTCCCTCACGCAGGCAGCAATGTGCGGAGAGGAGGATGGTTCAATGCAGCGTGGAGCGGTCCTCCCCAGGGAGGGGGGGCTGCGCTCGGCGGTGAGCTGGGCTCCCTGCCCTGTGCCTAGCAGGGGTTCGGGAGTGCCAGGCTGTGGCAATGGTCAGCATGCACAAGGCGCTGCGAGTGTGCATGTCTCTAGGCATGGCACAAATGTGCTGGGGCCCTGAGCTGCATGTGGTGCCCCCCAAACAGCATGATCTCCCCGTGGTGGAGACTACATCTGTGCAGCACCCAGCACCGAGGGGCTCCGGGCCTCGCTGGGATGGGGATGGTAAATGATGCTAAGGGCAGTTCTGGGTCGGGCCGCCCCTCCCTGCTCTGCTGGCAAGGATGCCGTGCCAGACACGTCTCCACTTTTCCTTCTTCCACCTCTTCCTTGAGACCAGATGCTATCAAAGTGCAACTGGGCAAGGGCCCTCTGACTCCAGATAGCTGGTCCAGGCCGCCAGGGTGGTTCAGCCCTGCTGAGGGCACGTCCTTTCTCGCCTGGGGATGGGGCTCTGCACAAGTCCTGCAGGGAGGGGCGGCACGAGTGGACAGGCGGGCGGGCAGGCAGCGAGTGAGTGCAGACCTGCTGCTGTTGAACATGAGCCTCGCGGCAGGAGACCCCCATGCTGCAGACCTGGAAGACACAAGCACAGCCTGGTGCAGGTGGCCAGAACTTGCCCTTCCTGACCTGCTGTCACTCAAGCCTGCAGCACCTTTCCTAGCCAGGCTCAAGGATATTGGTGCAGACACACATTTCTAGCTGTGAAAACACAAGTCAAAGTCTCACCCTGTCTCTGACATCCATTTCTGCCCCAAGGATGGTTGGAGTCTGCTGCTACATCCTTTGACCCTGCTCCAGCCCCCAGCAACATGTGTGCTTGTGTGGGCTCCAAACGACATCATTTGGCTTTGCTGCTTGAAACTCGATTATTACAATTGAGCAACCTCCCATTTGCTGGGGAAGGAATATGGCACCAAGAGGCAAGTTCCTACCTCCAGTCTGCGTGGGCCTCCAGCACTGTGCTCCAGCCACGCTGCTGCTCAGGTAATTAACGGGGCAAGATTGGAGCTCTCCTCTGGCGTCTTCTCACCCTCCGGCGACGGCCGCTGCTTGTGCCCACCTACAGCAGCAAGGGTGCCTAGGGCTGGGGTGCTGGGGGCCAAAGGTGCTCAGGACAGGGGAGTGCATAGGGCTGGGCCAGGACCAGGCAGCTGGCTCTGCCTGAGCTAGCCCTAAGCATGGTTTTGCCATCTGCTAGGGTACTGTCAGGGAACTGGGCTACCCTTCTCAGCCCCATGCCAGCCCCATGCAGGATGTCCCCCAGGACGGGGCTGGGGAGCAGTTGACTTGGGCAGCAGGGTGCCACAACAGAGCTCTCCCCTGGGTGCTCCCTCCCTGCATCAGTCACTCACTGAGGGATCTCAGCAGCTTCCTGCCCGGCGTCTCCTCAGAGCTGCTCGGTGATGAGCTGGTCCCAGCCTCTCTGCCCGGGGACTCTGCCTCCAGGACTGGGTCGCAGCACTCACTGTCTGCAAAAGCGCAATGTGGCTGCAGCGCCCCAGGGCACCACAGCCCTCACCACCCCAGGGTCACATGTATGTGGGTCCCAGACAGACTCACTCTGCTGCTTGCTGTTCTCCTCGTTGTCAGCCAGCTCCTCCTGGATGAAAGGGATGCCCTCCATGCGCAGGAACACCGACTCACTGGGACTGCGCAGCCCCTCAGAGCGGCTGCCTGCAGGGACACAGGGCAGGCATGGTGGCAGGGCAGGGAGGTGCTGTGCCCTGGGGCAGGACGCAGCCGGGTGCCAGCCCAGTGCCAGGGACCCCCGGGGGATATGAGCACGTGGTGATGCAGAATTACATGCCTGCATGATTGCACCTGTGTGCACGTGCAGGCACAGAACAATGTCCACAGGAGCGTGCATGCAAACACCCACGTTCCCTGGTCCACATGCAACTGCGTCTCAGCAGTGGCATACCCATCATGCCAGCCGGTCCCAGCACGGCCCCCCAGGGGCAGCACTGGCCCATGGCAGGGAAGGGATGCTGAGTAACTCACACATGGCACTGTTCCTCTCGTTCAGGAGGGCGATGGGGTCCTCCTTTGGTGTCTGTGGGGTTCCTCGCGTGGTCGAGGCCTTGGTTGAATCCCTGTCGAAGGCCTCCATGTCGGGGGACTGGGGCGAGCTGTCCATGCGGCTGGCCACCAGCGCATTGTGGTACTGCTGCCGGGTGACCTGGGCACACAGACATGCACACCCAGGTCAGTGGGCACCAAGCCCCATTGGGACCTCCTTGTGACTTGGTGGCACCAAACCTCCAGACAGGAGGAGTGCAGGATTCCCCAGCACCCACCGTGCACCCCCAGGCTCCTGGGGCACAGCAGGGCGGGAGGGTGCCTGAGCAGGGGTGGCCAGGGTGGGACAGTACCAGCCCAGCCCGTACCTTGACAAACTGCACATCACAGAGGATGTGCACGGAGTAGTCAGGTGTGTAGATGTTGTTGCTGCTGCTGTGGAGCTGTGTAGTGCTGCCCCCATAGTCATTGTGCTCCCGGTTGGGGGACTCAGAGCGGTTGAGCCCACTGCACCGTGATGGTGACCTGTTCACTGCGGGAGGGGACGGCAGAGAGGCAAACATTCTCAGTCATGGTGCTGCTTGGGTCCCCGGTGCCAGCGCAGGGCCAGGGTGGACTGGTCACCTCCAGCAGTAATGTCCCGTGGACACCGGAGCTGGCAGGGGACCTGCGGTGGTGCCCTCCTCAGTGCATGCTAGTGGTGAAGATCCTGTGCCATGCCAGCCCCACACAAACCAAAGGGACTGGGCTGGCAGGCACCCAACCTGGCGCAAGCAGCAGAGGTTAAAGCTGCTGCCTGCCTGTCACACCGACTGACAGCTCTCCTGCTAACACAGGCCTTCACACAGCGTTTGGCAGAAATTCTCCTGGTTGCAGCTGGTAGCCCTTAGGGGTTTACTCAACCTGCCTTGAGAGCATGCTCCTGTCCACCCTGACTCCAACAGAACAGGAGCAGAGGCTGCCATGGCAAGCTGGCCTGTCACTCACGTTGTCTGATGGCCTCTGACATGTGGCACAATGGATTTTGTCTGGTCAATGATTTATTAGGGAACAAAGGCAACTTGTTCCTTGCATAGGTGATGTCAACACCTTGCTGACTTGGCTGCTAAAATGCCCTTCTAGTACCCAGACTGCCAGAAAATAAGGGAAACAGGGCTGCGGGTAACCGTCATCAGAAGCAGCAAGTAGCAAGAAAATCGTGAGTGCAGGAAATTACAGAAACTGCACACCAAAGAAAGCCCAAGCTGCCCATGGCTCCCTCTTGTCCACATCCCATTCTTCCTGGGATTTGCATCCTACTGGGGAGGCTGCAGCAGGGCTGTTGTCCCTGGTCTGCCACCCTTGCTCCAACCCACGAGAGGCTACCCAGTGTGGGGTGCCATGGGTGTCCCCCTTCTGGCAATGCCCAACATGCAGGCTGGAGGGGGCTTGGTGCACCGTGCACAAGGAGCTGTAAAGAGCCGGGCACATGCAGAGGTCTCTGCCCAAATCCATGCCCTCTTACCTGGAGAGCCAGCGAGAGAGTCCCCTCTGCTGAAGGCGAAGGTACGGGACACCGAGACAGGCACTGCAGAGAGAAGTGAGGGGGAAGGAAGGAGGGGGTGGGGAAAGGTGAGGGGCAGAGGTGGGGGTGGGAGACAGACCAAGAGGAGGCATGAGAAAAAGAATCCTGTGCCAGCAGCCCTGGGTTGAGCTCCTACCGCTGTCTCTAGCATCCCTTCCCACCCCTGCTCCGGGGGGGCACTCGGCAGCCTCAGCGACAGCAACACCGACCAGCAGGGACAGACTCAACAGGCTGCTCTGTGATGGGGTAAGAGAAGGTGAGGCTGGAGGCGACCAGCTCTTGCCAGGCCTGTCTGCACAGCCACACATCTCCCTAGAGCCACGGTGTGGGCAGAAAGCATCTTATTCCCATCTTCCCAGGCTGAGTGCTGGCACCCTGCTCCAGCCCTTCGCCAGCTACTTCCAGCAGAGGGGACTTTGTGGTCAGCTTGTGCTACCTGGGAGATGGGTGGAGGCTAAACAAAGTCACTGTGCTTGGCATCTGGGGTGATTCTGTGTGTGCAGGCAAGTGGTAGGGAGGGAATGTGCTCTGCAACAGCCCCTGACTCCACACAGCCCCACAGCTGCAGGCAAGGGCTGGCAGCAGCCCCTCGGTGTGATGCAAAGCAAAGGCATTCCTGCCAGGCTGTCTGCAGCTCTCTGCAAGGCCCCGGGGACTGTGCTGTGCGGGAACTGCAAGAAGCCAGGACCCCGCATCTGGGGCTGCCTGACCCACTGCCACAGAGAGAGCAAATCACAGGCCATTCATTCCCTTTCCACCTTTTATTGCCATGGGTTACAGCAACAGTAACAATTTCAAGGGCAGGAGCTGTCCTGCTGCCCTCCGCAGCATCCCTGGGCCATGGCACAGGAGGGCAGGGCTCCATGGGGAGCACGGAGAGACCAACACCCCGTGAGGGATGCAGTTGTTAACACCTCCTGATGCCTCATCTTTGTCCGCACTGCTGGCAGCACCCCCTGTGAAAGCACCAGATGTGAGCTCCTGGCTGCCAGCCCCCTCCTCCAGCCACTGCCATGCCTTCCCCAGCGGCCAGCCCTCCTGCCCAGGGCCTGCTGCCCTCCCTCCAGCCACTGTGCCCACAGCACAGCTGCAATGCTCTTAGGAGCTGCCCATGTGATTAATTTTTTTAAATTGCTTCAAAGGTAAAACCCCCAGGAAATGTGCCCTGCAGCCCCCTCCTTCAGATCTCCCTGCTCCCCCCCCCAGTAACTCCTGTTCCACATCCTTCCCTGGTCAAAACCTTCTGCAAATAAAAGTCCAAGCAAAGGCATAGCACAAAGCGCTGCCCGTAACAACCTCAATCAGCTGGGAGCAAAGAACGGGTTGATAACCCCTAGCACTCACTCCCTGCTCCCACCACCCGACCCTCCGGCAGCAGGGCTGGCCGTGCCGGGTCTCTGCCACCACACGCCTGTGCCCTGGCCACCAATGTCAAAGATCACCTGGCAATAAAACAGTTGCATAACAATGGTTAATTAGTAACATAAATGCTCAAGGGTTATGTCTGAATTCTCTGCTGTGACACACTACTCACACTCGTTTCTGCTGGGCTTTGCTTCAAGGAGGAAAATGCCAGCCCAGCAAGGGAGATGCCCTGTGACCTCTGCCTCCCAGGCTGCCTCCTTGCTGGCCAGGGGTGCAATGCCACACACATCCCATGGCAGGCAGAAATGGCTGGATGGCAGAAACCAACTCGTGACACAGCGTCACATGCGAGCATGGGGAGCAAAAGAGCCCTGAGTGGCAGCGTCCCGGCAGGCGGCACTGCAGATGTGTGGCTACACTGACGTGGCTCCCACTGTGGCTGGTGCCCTGCCTGTCCTGTGGGAAGCACTCACTGCCTGAGCACCAGCAAGGCCCTGGGAACAGCCACCGACAGCATGGGGGCATCAGGCCATGCAGCAACATCCTAGGGGAAATCAGCCACTTCATTGATTTCCTCTGTTCAAACTGAGCGTGCTGCGGATGCATGGGGGAGCAGGATGCGCACTGAGGGGTTAATTCAGCAGTCCAGGAGCCAGCCTTTCAAATGGAGCAAAGCAAGCAGCAAGAACTAGGCGAACCCTAGAGCTGCAAGCAGACTGGGACCCACAGGAGTGACAGTCACCTGCCCTAAGGAACTCCTCCTATTGCCTCAACAACATTGCTCCCTACACCTCCCTAAAGGTTGAACTTAGTGGGTTCTTGTATTGCTAAGCACCCAGAGCATCCTCAGCTTACCATCAGCACTGCAGATCTGACTGCAACATCTGGGGTTTGGGATGAAGGATGTGCCAGACTGGGGGTGGGCAGCGCCTCCACCTGCTTCCAAGCCACCAGGGAGCAAACATTTGCAGGGGTGAACAGCAAAGAAGCAGGGGCTCACAGTCTCCCCTAATCAAAGATCCCTCTTAACTCCTGCAAGCAGGGGACTGGGGCATCTACTTTTAACTCAGCTAACCACCACATGTGAGCAGTTCACAGGCAAACTGACCCAGCTCTGCAATTCCCAAGCGGCCCTTGCTGCCCTGGCATGGACCCACATTACAGCTTGTGCTCCAGGGTTCAGGAAGGCAAATGAGTCCAGAGGTGTTACACTGAGAACTAGATGCACCGTGCCAGAAGCTGCAGGGTTTACTGGTCCCGTCAGCATGGGCACGCTGCTACCTGTGGGCAGTACCCCTTGCAGTGCCAGCCATGCTGGGATCCACCCACAGGGATCCAGCGTATGGCTGAAACTTCAACGACACCTCAAAGAGACCTCAAAGGGACCTCAGAGTTCCTCTGTGGGGACCTAGCTGCATCAGCCCCTCAGCATGCTGCTTCTCCCCCAAGCTTTTCAAAAGGGATGATCTTGGCACAGAGCTGCTCTGCGTGGTATGCAAACCCACCCCTCCAGCCAGCTGGTGCCACGCAGGAGAGGTTTTAGAGCCCCAGCCTGACCCAAAATACTTACATAGGAAGGAGGATCCAGCCAGGCTCCCCACTTTTCGCACGTCATTATCTGAAACAACAGCTGGAGGTGTAGGAATCACAGAGGAAGGGTTCCTGCCTGCCCCACACCCTGCAGCAGGGCCAGCCCACAGCCAGCCCCCTCTGGCCACCAGCTGGCTTAGCCCCTGTGGAGGCTGCCAGAGCAAAGGCAGGGCCAGAGGGAGCCCACAGAGCACCTACCTGAGGAGACGACAGCCATAATGGCAGGGACCCCATAGTAGGTGAATGCCCCGTTCTCAAACCGCAGCCCTTCCTTGCCAACTTCCACCTCTACCTTTCCCTGGAAGGAGAAGGAAAACCTGCTCCGACAGGCTCCCCATGCTCCTGGCCACCAACCCACCCAGGGCTGCAGGGACACCCACCACCCCATATGAGAAGACCAGCACCTTTGCTGGCAGAAGCAGCCCAGAGCAAGGCAGTGAGGAGAGATGGGCCACCCCCTGCCACCCTCCGCCCGCCGCTGCCCCAGGCACCTGCAGGATGAGGACAAAGTAGTCAACGGGGCGGTTGCGCTGGTAGAGGTAGTGCTCTGCAGCCTTCTTGTTCTTTCGGTCATACTTGAGCTCCTGGATGACATTGGGGTGTTTCAGCAGCCGCAGCAGGATCTTCTCAGAGAGGTAGGGGGTCTTGAAAGGCTCCACTTCTAGGGGGGAGGCAACACACTTGCTCAACAGGGCTGGGGCTTCTGGGAACCCCTTGTCCTCTGAGCTGCATGGCCCCCCTCCCTGCAGCCTCCGCAGCGTCAGGGGGAGCAGTGGGATGCATGGGATGGGAGTCCAGACAGGGGGAAACTGCTCACTGGTGGGCAGCTGGACCCAGCAGTGGCTCAGGGATGCCCTGTGGTGCTGGTGCTGCTGCAGGGAGGTGCAGGGCTTGCACAAAGGCGAGGGTACCTGTTGCCATGAACCGATGGGTAGCCAGGAGCAGCTGCGGGGAGATCTTCACCTTCATCTCGCTGTCTGAGAGCCTGAAGATGGAGAAGTCCTGGGGCTTTCGTCCTCGGTGGGGCACTCGCTCCTTCTTCCGATTGTCCGCTGTGGGGCAGAGAGCAGAGTGGTTGCCCATCGGCAGCAGCCACAAAGCCACTGCAGCTGCAGGGCCCCATACTACATGTACACACATGGAAAAGCACATCTTGCTGCACCCTATGGCAGGGCTGCTGTGGAGCAGCAGCCGGAGCAGTGGCACACACAGAACATGCTGTGCATCACAGCCTTGGGAGCAGCTCCCTGGGGAGGGAGCAGGGTGGTGAAACACGCTTCCTTCTCAGGAACAAGTCCTGGGTTACCCTGGCTGGATGGATCACTTGGAGCTGGAAAGAAGCTTGGGAACCACCCATGGGCACTTAATACCCAACACATGTGTCCCTGAGTCAAGCCCTGCCCAGCCACTGGCTGCTGAAGCTGGTGCTTCTCTGTCGTCAGCATTCAAGCCTCCCTGACATCTGACTAGCATCTCTCCATCATTCTTGTCTTTCCCACCATGACTGTGAATTTCTCTGGGGAGGGACCACAATTTGCTCTGGCCTGTTTCCTACCCACATGTCTGTCTGTCTGTGCGGGCTCCCACCCTGGCTCCTGCAACCGCAGTAGCTGCTCTGGGACACTAACTGTACAGATCCGTCTCATCCAGGATCTCGGACTTGATGATCTCCTCAATGACATCCTCCAGGGTGACAATGCCCATCACCTCGTAGAACGGGTCTCCTTCCCCTTCATTGTTCACCCGCTGCACGATGGCCAGGTGGGACTTTCCTGCAGGGGGAGAGCAGAGCAGTAGTGAGACCTCACCCCTGGTGAGAGGGGTCCCCAGCACGGCGGGCTGGCAGGAGGACAGGGCTCGGTGAGAGGCACAGATCGCAGCCAAACCTCAGAAGCAGCCACTTCACCCCAACCCACCCCAACCGCACTAACTGAAGGAGAAGGGCTGGACACAAAGCCCAGCCTAACAGGGCTGCTACTCTCCAGACCATTTCTAGGTGTCACAGGGCTCTTTTTTGGGGCCACTCGCTTTCTCTACCCAGGCAATTTGCTGCCAGTCACTCTGTTTAGCTCCTCAACAGCCTCCTGTGCAGGAATGAAATGCACATTATAGCAGCTGATTCTTGCTTACCCTCAGCTTCAGTGGCATGAGACAACTCTAACAGAGCAATGAGACAGCGTCCTCCAACACAGAAACGTGAGTGTGTCCTTGGGCTCTACTGGTTTCCCTCATCCTCCTGGTGTTTTCACATTCTGTTGTTAATTAACTTTCCTATCAAATTGCCAAGAACAGCTCCCCCACATCTTTCTATCCACCGCTGTCTGGACTGATCCTAAAGCTTTTCTTAAAATACAGCCAAAACCTCCAGCTCCTCAGAGAAGCAGCTGGTTTTAATGCAGAAATGCGTATGTTTGTTTGCAGTTTTCAGCCCACTCCTGCAGAACTCTTGGGTGAACCATCTGGGCAGAGGCTGAACACTTTTCAGGCCATCAACTTGTACCGGAATGTATTCTCCAAACCCTGCCTCTGACAGCACCTCCTCTCTGTTACCTTAAACAAGCAGACTGGGACCAGGACCTTCGGCTGCAATAATGGTGACTCCTGCTTGGCAGCTGCAGTGTTCCTCATCACAGTTTCAGCTTCCTTACTTGCCCCCAGTAAGCTGGCAGCTCTACTGACACATTCTCAGGCTTCTTGCTTTTGGCATACTTGAAATATTGCTATTTATTTTTGCATGTCCAGATTTCTGCAAGCTGTTTTGACTTCTTCAACTTCTCTTTTCCTTTATTGTCTGCTCTGATTTATGCTCCTGCTCAGAAGCTTGACCAGAACCCAACTTCCAAGCCACAAACAACTTCTGGGTTTCCAGCTCAAACGCATGCTTGGAGCTGCCAATGAACAGCACTGGTTTTCTTACTGCTCCTGTAGCTCCTGCACTGCTCAGCAGCACACACAGGTTCAGAACCTCTAGTTTTACTTAAAACATTACAAACGTCCTTCGTTGGCAGCACAGCCAACAACTTCCTCTCCCTCTGTTTGCTCTACATCCCTGGGGTCTCATGTCGCAATGCCTGCACAAACCCAACTGTACTGTGGGCACTGCAGGGACCTCCAGAAAGCTAGGAGCACCCTATTTTCCACACAGGTTCGGAGCTGAGCTCCATGAGCAGCAATGGTCACCTAAAAGAAGGGCAAGTCCCTCCTGCTATGCAGCTGCCTCTGCATCTGCTTCTCCCATAAATCCTCTCCAACAAACCTGCCTGCTGCTCAGGCGAGAGGATGTGAACAGTATTATGCATAAAGATGCAACAAGGGTGGGCTTCTGCTTGCTGTACAGCTTCTTCCTTGCCCACTGGCACTTTCTGGCTCATCCCCATGGAGGGACAAGCACAACAAGGGCAGCCCAGTAGTCCCACCAACCGTGTCTTGCTGGGGACCACACGACCTTCAAATAACTCTGCCCTGGATCTGAGACGAGCAAATGACATTTCTCAGCCACAGATCTGCACTATACATTTCTCACAGCAAAGCTTGGGCATTTTCCACAGTATAAATTCCCTCCTCCTCATACCAAGCTTTTATTGCAAGATTTCAGAAAGCAGCTCGCTGCCTCCCACGCCTACAGAATTAGAAACAAGAACATAACATTGCAGCAAGTAACACTAAGATGCACTTTAAGAAACCAAATCAATAGCCTTGGGGCATTGAAAATTCAGCATGTTCTTTGGACTGGGCTGTTTCACTCCTTTCATACACGGGTTTGTGCATCTTGTCTGTTCAGTGGGTAATAAAGCAACATAACTTGAGACTTAAAAAGAAAAAAGCAGCAGTGTTGGCTGCAAGACAGCAGCAACAGCTATGTTTCGTCTTAGCAAAGTCCAGCTTTAGAAAATGTCTCCTTTGCCAAACCCTGCTCCCAAACACTGGGGCCATCTGGTCTCCTACAAGTCCTCGGGTGAGCAAGGAGAGGGGAGAAGTTATTTCTTTTGGCCGAAACCTTGTTGTTAATGACATTTACATGCAACCCAAAACCACCAAGCCCTTACAAAAAGCTTAGGTGCTACTTAAAGACAGTCAGAGAGTAATGGAGGCAATCCTTTTTTTGGCCAAACACCTACATTGATGCTGTAATTTACTTTAGAGCAGCCTCAGAGAAATGTGATTCCAGCTCCACATTCACGTAGCAGCAAATGAGATTATTTAGAAATAACCCAGCACCATTAGCCTGGGAGGAGACCCACAGTTTCGCTGCACTGGGGGCAGAGCCAGAAGGGTTGTTACAGCACTCAAGAGTTCTTTATTTTCACAGAAAATAAACACTTCTAGCCATGCTATAAACCCCCCGGTTTTGGTTTCCAGACGAACACCCATGTTAGAGACGGAGCAGGTACCCAGCAATGGAAAACTGTTGCAATTCATGTGGTTGCTCCAGGCCCATGCCAAATGAGCTGATCCCAGCCCCCACCCAGGCAGCTGATACCCGTATCATAAAAAGCTCCGCCCACCCCCCCCCTCCCAGCACTTGTAAATGACCACTGCTTCCAGCTGGCCCCCACTGGGAGAGGGCTGACTTGCCCCAATTCCCCATCTGAGGGACCAGAGATCATCTGCAAAGTCCTGCCCCCTGTCCTGACTGGGTCCTGTATCTCCTCCCATCAGTTTCTTAATAGTCCTTGTAAATTTGGCAGTAAGGGTGGTGGGTATTTGCAGGTGCCCTGGCTGTATGGTCATGGCTTGCTCCCTCCACCTTGGGCTGGGGATGCTGCCAAGCTCAGCTGTATCCCCCTGCCTGGCGCTAGGAGTTCCTACGCTTCCACAGGAGGAAAAGCACTGGCTTTTGGAGCATGTGCAAGGGCAGAAGATGGGTAATTTTAGGAGGTGGAAGCACCAATGTCCAAGGGGGATGGGGGGTGGCACAGGGACAGACCTGGGGATGCCAGAGGGGTCACATTCTCTTCTGCAGTTGTCACCTTGTAGTTCTGCATCAGTGGGAGTACAACAGAGGGAGATAAATCATTTAAACCCCCAAACTTGATCTAAAGCAGCTTTAAGATCTGTAAAACTGATTCCAAAAACCACACTATTGTAACTGTTGCTTGATAGCTTAAATGAAATGAATTATAAGGGTGATCTGCTTCCCCACTAGCAAGCTGTCACATGTGGATTTTACAGGGCTATCGCTGATGCAGGAAAGTGCAGTGAAACACATGAGAATCAAAGCCTTTGTTTGGCAAATGCTAGAATAAATGGGCAATTAACTTTACTCCTGCAAATAGCTCCACTGGCCTCTGCAGGGCTGTTCTCGCACAGGAAGTCTATAGGTGATTAAGTGTCTGCTCAGCATGGGCTACAACTGTACTAAATTCTTTATGAGCTGCATGAAATCTGCTCTTTTCAAATAACAGCTTCAGTGGAAAGTTAATGCCTCAAAATGTTAAATTACAGAGCTAATATAAACAGCTGAGAGCCTCCGCATAGAGCAAACATCTGAACAGGTATCTAAAGCTTTTATGCCTTTTTTTAGGAGCCTTGTTTTTCATAGGAACCTAAATGACCTTGGGCTTCACCGATCCACCTCAGACCGTCCTCCCCAATGGGAGAACAAGGTCTGAACACATGGAAATGTCTTTACTTGTGGGAAAGAAAATGCTGTTGGCTGCAAATATAGCCCAGACTACTTCCTTAACATCTTTTTATATAGGTGCTCTGCCAGAGGAATGTTAAGAGATGCTTTAGCCTTGTCTCTCGTTCCATGGGATGAGTGTTCTCAGCATGAAATTAATTTTCATAAATTTTATGGTAAGAGCTAAAGCTGTTCTAGGAGATCAAAGGTACAGGCACAAGCCATGAACCATTTACAGCTAAAAAATGGAAGGAAAAGAAAAAAAACTAATTGGTAAATAAGGTTGATTCATGAAACAATCATGATGTAACTTAAATCTGTTTTCTGTGTGCTTTTCACCAGAGCTTTTTTCTGAGCCAGGGTCTGCCAGCATCTCCCTGCCCCTTGCAGACCTGCATCTGAAGTAAGTGGGGACCCTGATTTGAACTTCTTAAACTGGAAATTTGTGTGTGAGTGGGCTCTTGTGTTACCATGACTCTGCACCAACAGTGAAGCCACACACCTGAGGAGCTGCACCTAGAGACAATCCACATCTACACCTAAACAGGGGGAAATAACCAAGAGGGCTGTGGGGGCAACCAGCTCTATGGGAATCACAGCTATGCAAAGGGAAAACTGTAAATTCTAATCTAATCCAGGCCTTCCTCAGAGGTAAGAACTTCATCTGCTTACACCTTTCTCTAGCAGAGTACAAAAGCCCTTCTTGTACTCTGCTTTGGTGCTTTTCCTATTCCTAAGAAAACTGGGGAAAAGATGGAATTTTTGGAATAGCCAGTGTATTACCACTGACAAAACAGATCAGGAGGGTAAAGGGGAGATCAGAGGGGACATGGAGTCTCATCTTCCATCTGCTGTACAACAGGGTTCTGACCTCCTGGGTACAGCCCCACCTGCTCACAAATGGTGGGTCCCCTTGCATGTTACCTGGAGCCTACAAAAGCCTACAAGGATGCCGAGGCTTTCTCAAGCTAAAAAAAAACAACTTCTAAAGAGCCAATGTAAAACAATTTTCATTGGTGTCTGTAGCATAGGCCACTTTACTCTTTCTCACAGCTCAGCCTGAAGGTGCCTTTGACAGTTCTCAAGAGGGAGATGGGTGGCTGGGTGCCCTCTTCCCTGAGGACACGGTTCTCCTCTTTGTGGAACACCTCGCCCAAAGCAGGCCTGCTCCTGGGCTTGCTGGGGTGGGGTAAAGCAGCTCGGGGTCTGCACAGTTTGAGGGGGAAAGCAAACTACAGTTTCAGGCAGAGTTGCAGCATGACTCACTAAGCCATCTTTTGTGTATCAGCACCTCACCCACTCTCAGCCTGGCCATCACCCTTCAGGGGACATGTATGGGATAGTTCCTGGGTAACAGCTGGCTCCTCATCCCATACAACTGGCTAGGGAGGCCACTGCTTCAGCCCATCAAGGTGCCCAAGATAGCGGCTATCATGCAGAAATCTCTTGAAGGCTGATTTAAATTTCAAGCCATGCTTTCTGCTTGCAATGGACTGCAGGCTCACAAGGACAGTAAAAAAAGCAGCTGAAATGGTGCTGACCGCAGTTCCTGGCAAGTGTGAGCACCTCCTCCAGCTACGTTCAACTTGTAGAAGTCTAATAGAGGCTGTGGAGAATATTGAAAAGCAAAAACAGACCCTGGGGCAGAGCTGTCCTCCACAGGACAGGCTGTTTCCCCTGCTAAACCAGGAGGTTTGTTTTTGGGAGAATTTACTTTTAGTAACTCCTAAAAGATGCCAAACCACAGAAGGCTAATTTGAGCTCCACCTCAGCCTCTTCCCTGCTGCAGGAAAATGAACATTAAAAGCAAATTTCTACTGTTCCTCCCATAGAGGAAAATATTTGCTGAAAGGTGCCACTGCTGTATATAGACTTCCGCAGGAAATTAGTCAACAAAATCCATAAATGAGTTGAGGAATGGGCTAAGATTATGACTTCCCAAAGGCACTAGAGAACAAGGAGGTGGACTGCACAAAAGAGCTCCCCATGAGGAGTTGTATCACCGGACTGAAGCTGCAACACGCATTGCTTTGGTTATCTTCTAGAGATGGAGGAGAAACAGGCTGTATCACCCACAGCATTTCACATTGAATGAATGCATAAACCTTCTCTTCTAGCTCCATATTCCCAAGGTGAAGTTTATCCTACTGGGACCTCATCTGCCCCTCTGCATTGCTGTAGCTTGCTAAATCTGGTGCAGTTATTTCTCTGGTGTATTAGGTACTTCCTCCTGGGAGCCTAGAATAAAGGCAGATACACTGACATGTACCAATATAAATTGCCGAGAAACTGTCTCCAAATTTTTTCACTCCTTCAGTAGTTGCAGCTTCTTTCAGGCTGCAGGTGGCATAATTACTGTACTGGTATCTATTTTCATATTTCTATAGGAGAGGGGGCACATTTTGTGTAGTGTCCTCCACTTAGCACTTCCATGTAAACACTGCACAACTATGCATGCCTTCTAGAATACCCTTGTCTAGCTTGCCTGAAAAGACGGCAAATTGGGTGTCCAGGCCTCATTATTTCTGAGTTTTGATGAGAAGACAGAAACAAAACCATCTTCCAGCACAAGTATTTCCTTCCTTCAGCTGAGTGTGTCTCATGCTGATGTAATGTTTTTCAATACAGTTTTTGCAGCTACCCTTCTCTTTTGGGCTGTGGGTTAAAGCCAAAGCTACCAGTCCCCGTCCCCTGCTGCTGTTTGCAGCCTTCTCTGGATTTTTTCCCAGTTCCCATTAGTGCCCACGATTTAACCGCCTTTCTCCAGCAATTCATGCCAAAAGAGACACCAAACAATGGCAGCAGCAGCAGGCTTGTGAAGGAGCAGATGTGAAGAGTTTGACCAGTTCTGCTGTGACGGGGCAGGGGGCAGGTTTTGCCAATCAGGAGCTCACAGCTGCTCTTGGGTGCTGTAACCACACCAGGCCGTTAGCTCCCTATCTGCTACTGCAGTGTATGCTACTATTTTCATATGATTTAAATGTTTTGGCAAGCTGATGCTACAGCAGTGCCCTTCCCCAGATCCATGGAGGATAATCCCATCTACACAGCGTCCTGCTGGGAGGGAGGGGATTTGTGACTCATCTGTGGATTAAACTCAAGGCAAACATCAATGCATTTTAACAGAACTGAGCTCTGCTGAGGTTAGGTGTGAGCATACCTAGAAACCAAGGAAGGAAAACTTCCCTTCAAACCCTGCTATAAAAGACCAGGGAGGAGAAAGAAGCTGATGATCTTCATAGCTAGGACAGCATGATGAGAGAAAAGAAATCCATCAGGTAAACAAGGATAACAGTGTGATAATGGTGAGTAGGAGGAGAGACATAAAGGGAAAGTGCTGCCGGAGGTGTGAGCAAGAGTCCCGGAGTGCTGTATTTAATCATCCCTTGACATTTTCAGTAAGAAAGAACAAATGTTTGTGTACTGTGGCAGGGAGCATTGGCAGTGAAATTGTGTGACTTACACATTATGCAAAAAAATGACATTATGGGTATAGTGGATGTGGCAGAACATTAATCATTAGTGAAACAGATCAGGAGTATACATTGCTATCCAGGAAAGAAAGATATAAAATGTGATGAGTATTCTGTATAAACACTGTAATAACAAAAAGAAAAAAAGGATACAAAACCTGTTTGAGTTAATCACAGGAGAAGGAAAAGAAAGCTGGCAAGGTTTCTCTAGAGGTTTGTCAGGGACCTACGGACCCAGAGGTGGTCATCAATGCCCATCCTTACCGGAGCCTTTAATTTCCTAGAAAGAGACTGGGCCTTATCAGTGGGAGCATTTGCTGTCCTTCGGGCACCCTGGATGTGCAACGTGATGAACGTCTTCATTAAGCACTCACTGAATCAACAAGCAATCAGGCTACTCTCTAATTAGTGGAGGTGTCAACTTCACCGTAATTCAAATGGACACAGAAAAGGAGACAGTGATGAAGATTCTTAATTACAAATGTGAAATCTTTATTTTAAAAATCAAGTAGTCAAGTGCTGCAATAGCAGTGGATGGGACTGAAGGCAGCTGGGCATGAATATCTGTTGCGGTGCAGGAGCCAGCATGGGAACTTGTATTTGGAACTGGGAAAAAGAGTTTAGGAGGGTTTGGGGCTGGGCTGGGGGTGACTACCTGCAAACACAGGGTGCTGGGGGGCGACCAAATGCCTACAAGTAGGGGAAGATTAATCGGAAGAGGACAGCAACACCTGGGGAGAAGAACATTTTGGGGAGGAGCTGGAATTGCTAAACAGCATGCTAAGTTAGATACTAAGACCAAAAGCAAGGCTTTTCATCCATGTAATTTAGAAAGCACAGAGAAATTAGGTAGAAACAGAAATAAATTTTAGGCAGAGCTCAACAGAGAGGCTGCAGCAAAACGCTCCAGAAGGCCATGAGGGCAAAGAGACGTAAAGGAAGAAGAAACTGAAGTTAAATGCCAAGAGTTTTAACAGAGCAAACTAAAGAAGGATGGATAATCTTAATTTGAGATGAGGACTAGCACGTGAGAGTATAGGGCAGGTAGCAAGGCTTGTTCATGTACCTGTCAGTTTAGGGAGCGACACAGACAAAACATCTCTGTTTAAGCAGGGCAGAGAGGATGGCAAACAAAGGGCAGCGAGCTAAGCAACCACAAGTCCATTTCTATAGGTCTATTGATCCACAGGCTGTAGCGAATTTGGTGGGGGAAGCAGCTGAATACATCAAAGTAAATCAGGATAAAGTGCAGGGGAGGCTGACCAAGGAGGGCTATGCCAAAGTCCTCTGATATTCAGTAACACCGAGCCCCCTAGACAACGGAGAGGCAGCAGAGACCTCAGGTGAGCTTCAGCAATGTAGTATCACACGGGAAGCCACAGTTAAGAAGGAATTGCAAAGCACATAAGAATTAGGAAGAGGAGAGACTGATTATGTTAGAGGAGGCATCAGGGCAGGGGGAGTACTGCAGCTCATAAAGGTTGAACCCAGAGACCAATCTTAATGCTTTTGCTAACAGTCTTGGTATAAAACCCAGGAATGTGCTGATTTTGCACCGCTGGGAGTCTCCAGTAGTGGTGTGGGGCAGAGAGGGTAGGTGGTGTCTGCCATGCAGAACTCTTCTCCCCGTGATCCTGGGAGGCAGTGAGGACATGGCTGTGCATCTCCAGAGCAGATGCTGACCTGCATGTATCTGATGATCACTTTCCTGGCACACAAGAAACGTTCTATCCTACCCTCCTCCCATCTCTGAAAATGAGCACGGAGATGACTCAGGGAAAGGCTTTCTCTATATCTGGGATGGACCAGGTTGGCCTTTCTCACATGATCAGCTCTGCTTGCAGCAGAGCAGCTCCAGGCAGCCGGGAGCCAAGTGCTGTCCTCCCACATTACATAATGCAGGATGTTACCGCTGCAGCCATTTCTTAAAGACTCACTCACCACGGTATGATGTACTGAGTAACATGCAGCAAAACACAATTCCCAGTGGGGGGAGAAAACACATGCTGTGTGTATTCTCAAGGTATGGTTAATGCACTACAGGTCTCAGCATCTCCGGGGCTGCTGGCAGCTGCTGCATTATGAATACTGTCACAGCTGAAAAAAAGTACAGCTCTTTCTAAAGGTTTAGGCTTTTCTTCTTCCTTTAAACCACTTGGACAGAAATACTTTCTAGACCTGCTTCTCACTGCTAAGCTGAAAACGTCAGAGCTAAGGAACAAGATGTAATCTCCTGCCATAAACTCCTCCATGTAGAACACAGCAGCGAATGCTGCCTTGCCTGGGCAGGGGCGTGAGGCAGGCACCGTGCCCGCGCTGCCAGGCCCCCCCAGAGACACCAGCCCTGCAGGACAGTCTCACCTGCTGAGGCAGCAGCCTCTGAGGCCAAAGGCTCTTACAGTCTCCATAACATCACAGACAGGACGAGCACTGCAGGCCCTCAATCTACCCAGGGGCTGTTCCACCAGGTGACACCAGGGTCATCAGCACATGCAGGGCCCAACTCCCCCCAGCATCCCTGGTACCTGCCAGGTCCTGCCAGGAGGCCATGCGGGGGTGGGCTGTGGGGGCTGCTGACCTGGGAACCACCGGGGGTGCAGAGGGGTGCAGGGGGAGCCCGGGCAGCCTCACCCTTCTTGAACTCCTCAAGCAGCGTGTCAAGGCGCGTGTCGTTGAAGACGCAGTGGAGCGGGCGGCGGTAGAAGCGGGTGACAGTCTGCAGCGGGGTGCAGTCATCGGGGTCAACGAAGGCCAGGTCCTTGACAAAGAGCAGGTCGACGATGTTGTCGCGCCGGTCGCCCTCGTAAACAGGAATGCGGGTGTAGCCAGAGCGGAGGATCTCGGAGACGGTGGCGAAGTCCAGCACGGCATCGGCACGGAGCATGAAGCAGTCGGCCAGCGGCGTCAGCACGTCCTCCACCACCTTGGTGCGCAGCTCCAGCGCGCCCTGCACCATGGCCAACTCCTCCCGCACCAGGTCGCCGTGAGGGCCGGCGGCGCGCAGCGTCTCCAGCAGCCGCTCCCTCGTGGAGAAGACGCTGAGCTCCTGCCGCAGCGCCCAGTCCAGCACCCGGCTAAGCGGGTAGCAGAGGGGGAAGGCGGCCAGCATCAGCAGCCGGGTGAGGCACAGGGTGCGGGAGGCGATGGCCAGCCCGTGCCGCGAGCAGACCGAGTAGGGCAGCACCTCGCCGCCCAGGAAGACGGCGGCGGCGCACAGCAGCACCGGCAGCCAGGGCGCTCCCCGCGGCCCGCCGGCCGCCGCCCCGCCGCCGGGCAGCGAGGCGCAGAGCCAGCCGGCCAGCGCCGCGTTGGCCCCCGCCTGCCCTAGCAGCAGCGTGCACAGCAGGTAGGTGCCGCCGCCGCCGCGCACCGCCTGCACCCGCCGCGCCTGCTCCCGCTCGGCGGCCGAGCCGCTGTTGCGCAGGACGCGGAGCTCCAGCGGGTCCAGCGAGAGCAGCGAGAGGCGCAGCCCGCTGAACAGCGCCGACAGCCCCAGCAGCAGCAGGGCGCCCAGCGCCCGCAGCCAGCCCGCCTCGGGCAGCGGCAGCAGCCAGGCGCCCAGCGCCGGCGCGGCCGGCCGCACCCGCAGCAGGAAGCCGCCCGCCGCCCCGTGGTGCGCCCAGGCCCGCCCGTCCCAGGCGCACAGCGAGAAGAGCCGCCCGCCCGGCGCCGCCGCCGCCTCGCCCTTGCGCGGCTCCCGCACCCGCACCTCGGCCAGCGCCGAGCCCGCCGCCCCGCCCGAGCGCAGCGGCCCCACCACCTCCACGTCCGAGGCCCAGGCGCTGCGCTCCCGGCACCGCTCCGCCGGGCCCCGCGCCACCTTGCCGCCCGCCGCCGCCGGCGGAGCCGCCTCCTCGATGAAGACCAGCCGCGGCTCCCGCTCCCCCGCCGGCCCGCGGCTGCCGTTGCCCTCGGGCGGCGGCTGGAAGTAGAGGCGCAGGAGGAAGCGGCTCCCCTCCGCCGCCTGCACCGCGCCGCCCTCCAGGGACACCCGGCCCGGCGCCGTGTCCTCGGGCCGCAGCCCCAGCAGCCAGGCGGCCCCGGCCGGCGGCCGCGGCGACAGCGAGAAAAAGAGCAGCAGCACGGCGCCCCGGCTCCGGCCCCAGCCGCCGCCGCCGCCGCGTCCCGGGCCCGCCGCCGCCGCCATGCCGCTGCGCCGGCACCGCAGCGCCCGCCCGCCGCCCCGGGACTGCAGCGGGGAGCCGGCACGGCGCGGCGCGGCGGCACACGTGGGCCGGGGGGCGGGCAGCCGACGCGCCACGTGCGACCGGGAGCCGGCCCGCGGCGCCCCGGCGGGAGGGGCCGGCGGAGCGGGGCTGCCGGGGACCCGGCGCGGGGGACGGGGGGAGCCGCCCTCCCGCCCCGCACTGCCCCGTCCCCGCGGCGGGCCGCACCGCCCCCTTTCCCTACGTCCGCGCGCCGCCGGTGGGGCTGCCCGGGAGCCCACCCCCGGGGGTACGGGCCGCCACCCGCCCCGGCAGCTGGAGAGGGCTGCCGGCCCCGAGCGACGAGCCCTGCCCCGGCCGCCCGCCACCGCCGGTTCCGTCCCGGGAGCACGGCGGGACCGGACAGGGGCTGCGCCTCCCCGTGCGCGCTGCAGTCGCGGTTTGCTGGAAGGCTCCTGCCGGCGGGCTCTGGAGCCGGGATCCGCGGACAGCCTCCCTCTGCTATCTGCCGAGGCCCAGCTCTTCAGCTTTTCGGTTCAAATTAATCGCCCTTCCTCCTGTGGGAGTGATTTTTTATTTTTTTTTTCCAAGGGGGGAGTATAGTTGTTAGGTTTGCAGTCTTGCTAGGAAGCAACTGTACCTAACAGCTACTCTCATTTCTAGACCTGATGGGGAATTTGATGCATGAACAGCGTTTACCAGTTTCGGAAGTATGTGCTGATGAAGGCACTTGGGGACTGTTGAAACTTTTGGGTCTTCCCTTGACTAGCGTCCACAACAACCTTAAACTGGGCTTAAGAGGCTGGGGAACTGGAAAAGAGTCACTTGCTTACAACTATGACAGGCCTATGGGAAAGCAGGAAGCTGGTTCAGAAAATGTCATGGAGGAAAAGGAGGTGCTCCATTACTGCACCCATGAAACTGGGCCACTTTCTGTGTCAGTATGTCAGCAGGCGGATAGGGTGAAAAGCTGCCAGGGAGATCTGTGCTCCTTGCTGCCTTAGGAGAGACTCTTCCCCCTCTTTGGGAGAGGCAGCTAACTTTTTTCCAAATTCAATTAATTTCCAAGGATTTCACAGGGGCTGCGTGGTGCTTCACAAGCGCTTGCTGATCTTCCCCCTTTCTAACTCCCCCCTCGCTCCAGTGAGGAAGGAACTGCCTGGTGCTCTGCCTGGGCATAATTTATGGAGGAGCCAACTGCCTTTTGCAGACCCTACCCAACTTACACCATCTGACAACCAGATTTCAAACTGTCCTAAGCGGTACCCAGAGCGACGAGGGACAAGCTCAGTCTGCTCCTGCTTTTCTGTCTGCAGGTGGTGTGGCTGAGCGCATAGCTGCTCCTTCCTTATTAGGATCCTGTGGGAACTACTGTCTGAGATCATCCCAAATTTTTGAAACTGCAGGCTGTCATCCACCTGGAATTTCTCACAGATTTCTTGATGCTGAGAATATTGTAAAGGCAATCCGGTTTTGTGCATCACTGCCATAGCATTTTGGACTGCTCTTTGGAAGCTGCGTGCCCATGCCAGCAGTTACTCATCTTTATTAACTTGCAGATTAGATTCCTGAAAGATTTTCTGGCGATCAGTTTCTCAGTATGGGAACTGAAGACTGTGAGTTACAGACTTGCATTAAGTAAGTGGAAAGTGTTCTTGTCCATAGTACTTTTGTCACAGAAGTCCTCAGCCAGCCATTTGGAAACCACTGGTCTAGGCTAGTATAATTTATAAAAAACAACCCATGGCACTGCAGGAGGAGGAACCACAAGGTGGCAATCTCTCTCCGTACTTGCACTGGCAAAAGAAACCTCTGGCAAAAGAATCTCGGACAGTAACTGTGTAAAGCTGCAGAGACGGATGGTCACGTCTTGTATCTTCCAGAGTCCCAGCAACGCTCATTTCGATGCTGGATTTTCTCTTCTGAACGCTTTTCCCTTTAGGTTGAAACCCTCAGTCTTGAAAAGGTGGCACTGGAGGCTGCTTTTTGCTGGCTTTTCCATCCTTTGTCCCAAAATGGGCACTAGACATTGCTTGCTGACTACCAGTGGTGCTTGCGTGCGTGCTGGTAGGAGCTACTGTGCGCTGGGAGAGAAAGTTTCCTCCTGCACTGGAGGCACTATCTACTTCAGAGTATTGCTAACCTGCTAGTGGGGATAGATAATAATAATAATGATATATTAATGTATAATGTAACAGTTGCATCAGGATCCTGCTTCAGGCACTGAGATGCCTCAATGGGAGCAAAATAACCTGGATGTTAGGACTAGGCAGTGACCTGCGGGCTGAGTGTGGCATATGGTCTTGACGGGACTGCAAAGCCTTAGTGACAATAGCTCCACTCCTAAAAAGATGTGGCCAGAGGGTATAAAAATGCAAAGAGAAGTAATGCTCATTTTGGGGTGGAGCTGCCCTGGTCCTACATATCAAACACCATCTGCTGCAATGAGCTCCATGTCGATCAAGACATAGTTGTGTTCTTGCCAGATGTTAGCTTACATGTGCTACATGTAAAAGTAAACTGGTGCGAAAGCTGTGGTCTGATGTGCTTTCAGTAGGATTTGCCCTGCATAAGTGACGACGTGCTAGCCAGCCTCTTGCTGAGAGGATGCACTCCAGAAGTTGCAGGTGTGTGGCTGGAGCATGTTCAATAAGTCAAGATAGGAAACATCTTCCAAAGTTCCAAATAAGACAAAACAAACTAAGCTTTAGCACATGCTCAGTTGATGGAGTCTTTGGCAAGTATGACATGAATTTGCAAGGCTCTCACCGAGGCCTGTCCCAGCTGTATCCTGCCTGCTGAGTCCTTCAGCAAGCACGGCATAGCTATCCTTGTTTTCTCCTTATGCCAAAGTCTCCTTTTTTTACCTGTTCTCCGCTTACAACGTTGCTCGGCTTTACACCCTGTGTGCCCCCACTGAGCTCTCTCTGCAGCTTCTGTGTCACAGGCTGCGACACCCATGATCCCTACCAGTGGTGACATATCTAATCACGGCTGTCGTCTTCCAGCTCTGAATGTGCAGGTCCAGGAGGAGGGAAGCATGGACATGGGGAGTTCTGTAAAGTCACATCACCTTGACTTCAAGGCCTGAAGTCAGGGTCCCAGAGGCTGTGGGTTGCAATTTGCTTCCTTCCTGGTTGATGGGAGCCCAGGGGTTCTGTTGTCTACTGATCCTCCAGGAAGGGCCAGGAGCCACTGGGGGACTGCTGGTGGGGATAGAAATGTTAGCAATCCAAATCATGATGGGAAACAGAAGGAATAAAGAATATCTGGATTTCTTTTTTTCTCCCCAGAAAGCGGGAAGAAATCTAGCGAGGACAAGGCTGGCTTCTCCTAGAATACATATGCAACATGATTGTCACTAATGTTCTGTAGCTGGCTGAGAAGATACTTTCCCCAAGTAAGTGAAATTAGCACTAAGATGTGGGATATATAGTAACTTATGAGGCAGAAGGAATAAGACCCCAGGCAAGGGAGCTCCAAACAGTGCACTCTGTCTTTTTTTTCCCCCGTCTCTGAGTCCATGTTTTTCAATTAACCCCTTTTATCTATCCTGGCCATGGTTGCTGCAGGTTTGCAAAGCTTTACCCAGCCTTCTGGATGATGACGTGTTAAGCACTCAGTTTGTGATAACCAATTTTCTCCTGAAATGATACCAAAAGTCTGCTGTTTTGATTTAAACTGGTTTCCCAAGCATTTTGGTTAATAATAAAAGACAGTCCACTCCAAGAGAATCTAACTTGAGGAAGCCATGAAATTTAATTCATTTCTGCAACTTAAATATATAATCAGTGACATATGGTAATACTAAATACAGGGGAAAATGTCATTGTTTAAGGCAAATTTCTGCATTCAGTCAAGACCCAATAGTTGTAACATCAAACTGTAGTTTCCATTGTACAGGAAATAAAGCATCATTTTTTTTTCAAAGAAAATAGACATGCAATTGCATGCCTATTATGTTGCTTATGTAGCTTTATTTTTAGCTTTCTCCATGTTGCAGTTACTAAAGGGCTAACAGAAGGGAAACTGGGGAGAAGAAACAACAACAGGCAACACCCGGATCGTGGTAGAAAGGATGAAGGAGATGTCTGCACTATGAATATATGCTTTTTCCCTGCAGTTGTTTCTGAGCAATAAGCTGCTGTGTCTGTGCTGGGGACCCTGCACCTTCCCCCTTGCTTCTGCAGACATGGCAGCACTGAAGCAGTGCTGAGGTAAGGCTATGTTGCTGTAAGGACTGTGGAAATGCTTCTCTCGGGGCTCTTTGTCATCATGCAACATTTCTCTCCTGCCCCATTACTCCCAAGGTAAGGGAAGGAACTATCTGCTTGTTCCTTGTCAGTAGGAGAGGTAGGGTTTATATCAGATTCATGTGAAGCTGCAGGCAGACCTTGTCTTTGCATGGTTTCAGCCTAAGAAGTGATGCTTGCAGACCTTTGTCTCTCAATCACCACCTTAAAGAGGAGCAGCTCAGGAATTTGACTGTTGTTGTTGGAATTTATGCAGAAAGAGGATTGCTTTTTCTGGATTTGAGAGCTTTTTGATGGGTGATGAAAGCAGACTGTTGGTTTAAGGTCTATCCAGTGTCAGCCCGTTTAAGGTCTATCTAGCATCAGTCTGTCTTCTCCTCCCTCCATTAGTACAGTTCAGTGATGTACTGCTGGCCTTCCCCCCTTGTTGGGTGGTGCTCACTCCTTACCCTCCTCATCTCCTGTGTTCATTCTGGGCGTTCAGTGCTTCTACACCACTGGCATTTTACTTTATTTCTCCTTCATCTACTTGTCTGGTTTTCAGGTGTGACCCATAATGCGCAGTGGTTCTTCCTCTTGCTCTCTAGCTGTGAGTTTCTGATTTCTCTAAGCAAACCAACAGTCTGCAGCTTTGACATAGCTGATTTATCCTGTCTTTGTCTATGGCAGGGCTGTGCTTAGTTGTCCTGACAGAGCTGGTGACAGAGGTGCCATAAGTGCATAGATACAGGGGACAGAGGTTTACAGTTTTATCATTACCTGAAAGATTCCCATTTTTTCCTGTCTCTTACCCCAGCAACATCTCTAACTTGAGAGCATTTTGGCTGCTTTTTCTTCCCCTGAGCTCCATCTCCTCGTTGGTTTCTGCACACAGCCCCTTCCTCTTTTTCATAATTGACTCGTTTGCTCCTCCAGCCTTGCACTTCATCCATCTTCCTATTTCCCCCTCTCTGATCTACTCCTCATGTCCGCTTCCTTCATTTTTGCTGCTGGAATGTGAAGCATCCCTCCAGAAAAATAGAAGGTCTCTGTGAACTTTTACCACCCCGCCCCGTATTCCCTCTTCCTTCACCTCTATCATCTCCTCCCAGATGGTGGGACAAATACTTGCTCACATTCATTCTCAGGCTTGTAAAACTGGCGTATTCACTTCTCTTTCTTTTTCGCGTGATGATGTGAAGCAAGGATAATTCTACACATTTCTCTGCTCCTCAGTGCTGGGCTCCATTTGAGGAAAATGTTTCTGAGGCTGTTGTGGTCTTTGGAGCGCTGCAGAGCTCCAGGTCTCACTGTTGTGTTTTTCCTCTGTATCTCTTTGACTATGACAAATTGCTGCCACATTTGCTGCTACTCAAGATCGAAAGACAAAAGCTAAATCAGTCCCAGCCATTGATGAGTACAGAGAAGTTCATGGATGCAAAGAGCATTCTCTGTCAAAGGGCGTTGTTATACACATAGGTATTCTCAGTCACTGGGGTTTTTTTCTGCTCGCTGAAGAGTGCTGGGCAAAGGGCATTTCTGTCTGCTGCGATGGCACCTGGTTTGACCAGCCTCTAGAGCAGTTCCCAAATCTTTATGGAAATCATGAATCTCGGTTTTTCAAGAACATGAAAACACCTGTTAGGAGATGGACACTTTGGGAGCCCACTAGTTCTCTCTATAGACAAATCTGCAGGGTTAGGGTACCCTGGGCTTGTCAGAGTAATTTTGACACCACATGTCAAATTAGGCAGGTTACAGAAAATAATAAATGCAGCTTATTCTAGCAGAGTACATGATATCTAACTGCTATCTAACATGTACATGATATCTAACAGATATCTAACAGAGTACATGATATCTAACAGAACTGGGAATTAAGTTACAGAAAGAAAAAAAAAAAGAAAAGAAAAAGATCATTGATCAGCAGCTGCCTAAAACCCAACTTCATCGCCCAGTTTCTCATGTGTCTTCCCATGGTATGCCAGCTAGGGAGAGCCCACGCTCCCACACTCCCAACCTTTATGGGACTTCTGCCTTGTTTTTGTCCCTGTCCCTGTCCCTTTTTTTTTTTTTTTTTAATATGTTTCCCAATTAGGCAGCTAGTGAGTACAGTGACTCTCAAAGGAAAGCCTGGCACCACTGTGCTCTATTTTCCTATGGCTAGATTTGGAAATACCAGTTTGTGTTGCTTTCATGCTGGCAAAAATGCAAAGACAGAATTGCCAACTGTACTTTTCCTGACCAGGCAGTTGGTTTTGATTGATGCCTTGCTTTTTGCACGTATGGAGGGAGGAAGCGCTCTCAGTAGGCTTGCTTTCCTCCCGCTGTTGCTGAGCTCCCTTGCCAGCCAGTCCTCCTAGCCCAGACAGATGTCTTCGCTTGTTACAGAACTTCCCAGGTTACCTACATTAAAGAGCAATGCACAGATACTGTATTAAATCAGGCAACTGTCCTCTGCCTGCTTGTTCAGGTTAGATGTGATATATAAACATGCTAGTAAATGGTTTCAGCAGTGGAGTTCAGACTGTGCAACACCCACCTTGAGGCACTGGCAGTTTTAGGAGGTTGCATTCCAGACATTAAGGCTCTTGTGGTGAAAATGATGGACACTGCAGTGCAGAAAGAGCAAAAACCTCAGTAAAAAGAATCTGTCATGCAACTGCATGCTCTGATGACCACAGCTTTACCACATTCACGGGCCTTGCTGTTCTTCTCAGAAATTGTCATGCCATGGTACAGGGCAGGAACTTAAATGTCTGGGAAGAAAATGTATTTTGGTAAAGTATCTATGGATAATGCTCTTCATTTTCACTTGCTGAATTTTCTCCTTGCTGGCTTCTTTTAGAGCATCCATAACTCAGGTTTACTTGACAGCACTACAGAAACAGACATGGCTGATATCTTGGGAATCAAAGACATGATTATTTTTTTTTTTTAAAAGGCTGTCTAGCCTGTTTTATCCTTCCCAGCCTAATGGAGGTTTGTTTGGTACAGGACATCCTCTGATGATAATAACTTTCATCATTTATGAGCAGAAGTTTATTTTCTAGTGAACTAAAAATGTTCCTCCTAAGACGGTTTTCCCCGTTTTGTTTTGGGCCGATTTGTACAGCCTGAGATCTCAGTTTAAATTTCCATTGTGCATTTTCTTCTTCTTTTTTAATCAGCCTTGCCATCCAAAGAGGTTTCTTCTGCTGAAACCCTTCAAAAACTGCTCAGACCATTTACGACAAGCACTTTCACAGGCAGTAGCTCTACAAAAGTGAGGAGAAATCGAAGTAATTACCTATAATAATGAAGTTAAATGCAGATTTAAGTGTTTGTGAATTGCGACTGACTGAAAGGGTGCCAAACATTTTGCAAATATACACAAAAAGATAGGCCCCTGCTCTAATCGGCTTGTAAATTAAAAGGAAAGTACATTGGCAAGAGCAGAAGAGATGATATGACATGCTTTAAATAGTTTATAGGGAGCTGGAGGATTGTTGTTTATTTGGTGATGTTGGGAAAATATTTAATGTGCTTTGGTTAAACTCTTTATAGAAATGCTTCTCCTCCCCCAGTTTTCTTTTCGAATGACTGTTCTGGAGATTAAAACCAGCAAGTTTAGAGTAGATGGAAAATGGAGAAACGTATTTCCAAATCGACAAAACCGCGAGTAAATCTTTATAGATACTTTTTATGTGAGTCAGGCTTTCTGAAGTAATTATCGTAATATAAGAAAGGACCAGCGCTTCACCGCCCCTGCGGACGGCGAGCCAGGGTCGCAGCTGGTGTAAATTGAGATACCTCCTATCTGGTGTGCACTGCTGGGAAGGGGGTGTACCGGGCCCCCCCGCAGCCCCCCGGGCCAGCACCGGGCCCGCACCGGGCGGCACCAGCGGCTCCGGGGGCGGCAGCGCTGGGGGCCCGGGGCTCCCTGCACCTCCACTGCTCGCAGGCAGCTAGAGCTTCTTAGCGTTTAAAGGGCTTCTACAGCAAAACTACAACTCATTAAAAAAGGCAAAAAAAGCCAAAAAGCAACAAAACGCAGAACTCCCCAAAGAGGTTTATTTTTAGATTCGAGTTGCCATCGCTGCAGCCAGGTGCAAAGTGGGGTGCAATTGCTTTTGCGAGGCCACCGAATCGGGGCAGGCTCCAGTTACTGGTGTGGAAAGCTGAGACAGGTAAGTGAGTATTTCCCTTAGTGCCGTCTTCCCAGAATCTGGAAGCTGACCCTGGCAGCTGGGAGACTTTTTGCTCCTTCCCCTGCTGTTTTATGTTGTTGGTGATATCTCCGCAGATAAGTGACTTCACTGCATCCGGAGTTTGCATTCAAAGCGGAGACTAATTGCGAGGAACGTTTCAGAATAAACACATTTCTCTTCCAAAGTAGTTTGCTTGTAAGGAAAGAAAAAATATATCAAGGAGGTTAAACAGGATAATTGGTTTTCTTTCTTGTCATTTACTATGTAATGCTCTAGAGTTTCGTTTTGAAGTACAGACTTCCTTAGCAGGAGGCGCGATACAAAAATTCGGCCTGCAACCACCACACCAATTTAAGCAAGAAATGCCCGTGAAGCCTTTCTGACATCTGATAATACAGGAAAAAACCATAAAATAACGAGATGAATCAGAAACTCGTGTCCCTCTTTCGGAGGTGACCCAAAAATCTCAACAGCTTCTGAAACGAAGGCTTCAGGTCCTGCATCAGTTTTAAGCGCTATTGCAAACTGCAGCTGAAGCGTTTGCAGCCGAACACAAATTTCCAGGCTTAAATTGCCTTCTTCCTGTCCCGGGATGCCAGGGCTTTGCACAGCTGAAATTGCACAGCCCTTTCCCCCGGATCCTCTTACTTGCAGCGCTCGAAGCCCCGCTGCTCCGGGCGCCCCCGTGCCGCCCGCTGCCAGCCCGTGCCGCGCCCGGCAGCCTCGTCCGAGCGGCCTTTCACTGAGCCCCGCTCCCCGCTCTGTCCTACCGGGATGGTGTCACGACAAATCCTGGTTTGTGCGTTCCCTGCTCACCCCTAGCAGAGCCAGAGGTAGGTTTCATCCCCTCCCCTCCTTTGCTATTCGGTGCACGGTGACTCCGTGCCCCGGCAAGCCCGGAGCTGGCAGCGGGGCAGGGGGGGCTGCCCCCCGGGGCGAGGGGCTTGGAGCGTTTCGCAGGGCACAGAGACGAGGAGACAGGAGATTTCCAGGGGAGACGGCGCTGCCCGCGGACTTCCTCGGGACCCAGGCCCGAGTGCCTCCACTTTCCTGGGGGCTCCGCCGAGCGCACCGAGCTGTGAGACGTCGTGGGAGACACCGGCTCCGCTCCCTCCGCCTCCCGGGCCCTGGCTGGGGCAGGCGGGGACCGCAGGTGGCTCTGCACGGGGAGCGGGAGGAGCGGGAGTGGGCTCCCAGCCGCGGGGAGCCCAGCCGGGAGAGCGGGCCGTCCGTGCGCTGGAATAGCCCCTGGCCCGGGCTGCTCGGGGCGGCCGCCCCGCAGCGCTCGCCGCTCGTACCCGGGCCGGGCGCCCCGCAGACGGCTGCCCGCTGTCTGGCCGCTCTTCCGTGCGGCTCCTTGCGGCCCGGCTCCCGGCGCCATGTGTGCCTCTGTTATGGAGTCCCGCTGCTCCCCGCGGCCCCGGCACCTCCCGACCCCGGCGCGGCGGTGTCCGCAGGTGGGTGCCGGCTCCCCGCCGCGCCGGGCCCCTCACCAGCAGATGGTGCTGCGGGCGCCCCATCCCCGGGGCTCCGGGGTTGCGGGGCCCCGACGGACCGCACCGGGCCCGGCTCAGTCCAGCCTCTCTCAGCCCTCCGTCGCCGGGCCGGGCAGCGGCACCGGGGCCCTGCGTGCCGCCTGGCCCGGACGAAGCGGGAACGGGGACGGGCCGCGGCGGAGGGCCCAGGTAGGGCGCTGTATGCGTCCCGGAGCTCGCCGGCTGCTGGCATGCGGCAGCCCGCGACTTGCCCAGGACACGGCTGCTGGCGTGGTAGGCTGCCCGGTGCTCGTGAGGGAGCATGGCCCATTGGGGTGGACACTTCCTGAGATGAACGATCGTTCCCGGGGTGCTCGGCAGCCGTCACCGATCCCAGGCCCGGGGTCACCAGCCTGCGCCCAGCGCCGAGACCCGAGTCCGCTCGCACCTCTGCAGCGCGCCGAGACCGGGCCGTCCTGCCGCGGGCCGTCTCGCAGGCAGGGGCCGCGGGCTGGCCCCGACGCGAGGGACATCGTCGGTTCCATCGAGCTCTGTTGTCCTTTGCACCCCCGATGCGGACGTTTCCACACCGGGAGCTGCCGCTGTCGCTCCCCTCCTTTCCCCGCCGCGGGTCGGACAACTCTGGGCCCAGAGGCCGGTGGGAGCGGGCGGCCGGCGGCCCGATTTCCCGCGCCCCCGCCCCCTCCGTGCCCGACCTGCCTCCGTGCACGGGCCGGCCGAGCCGGTGGCTCCGAGCGGGGCGATCCGGGCGTGTCGCGTCGGAGCTCCGGGTGCCGGCGGCCCAGCCCCACTGCGCCCGTCGAGTCCCGCGGAGCCGTCAGCGCTCAGCACCGGGGGCCTCGCCCAGCCCTACCGGTCCCGCTTAGTGGTTTGGTTCCCCGCCCCCCCCGGTGTGATTAATCCCCCTTTCCCCCAAACAGGGGTCGCCCCGCTGCCTTACCGCCTCGGCCATTCCTGCAGCTGGCGACAAGATAAGGCCGGGCTGGGCGGCCGCCGCGCTCCGGCCCCGGTCCCGACCCCCCCGGTGACTCGGTGTCCCGGCTCCGGCCCGGTTTTGTGCGGTGCGGGAGCTCCCGCGGCGGAAAGCGGCTGCCGGTGGGCGGCAGAGCCGGCGCAAAGCGAAAGCTCGGTGCTGGCGGGGCTGCGGCGGGCCGGCGGGCCCCGAGCCGAGGGGGTTAAACCAGGAGCCTCCCCTTACCTTCAAAAAGTTAAAAATGTCTGGAGCCTGCATCTCTTAAAGGGGCGGTGCTGGCTGCAAGGAGTCTTGGCACCGGCTGCGAGAAAGGCTGGTCAGGGGCGTGAGTTCCCCTCCACCAGCACCAAAACATTGCAAAAAAAGGCAGAGCGCCCCACACTTTAGATAAGGACAATTAGCCACCAGCGAGCCCCTGCAGACAGCAAGTTAATTAGGGGTTTCCTGCTCTCCGGCATGCCCTGTCCCAGCTCCTGCCCCCCCGGGCTCTTAGCCCTGATGGCACCTGGGCTGGCTCTCATGGCCACCTTCTCGCTGCCCTCCCAGGCCGGGGACAGGAGAGCGCTGCCAGTGGAGAAACCTCCAGGTGTGAAGGGAAGAACTCTCATTCTCCTTGATGTCAACACCAAGAGCCCTGTCAGGATAATCAGTGAGAATTTCCTCTCCCTACAGCTGGACCCCTCCATCATTCATGATGGCTGGCTCGATTTCTTAAGGTAAGGCAGGAGCCCCCCGGCGCCCTCCCCACGCTGCCCGCGGGGCGCCCCGGCGGCCCCGCCGCCCAGCCCCGCCGGGCTCCGCGCTGCTGGCGGCGCTTGTTGTGACGGAGGGAGCGAGGCCATGGTTTCCATTAAGATGCACATGTTTGCAATGGAGAAAGCATTTCGGAGACTTATCAGTTATGACTGAAAAAATGTCGTGCTCCCCTCGCTCCAACAACCGCTCCTCTGCAAAAAGCACAACACGGGGCCGAGGCAGCACAGGGAAAAAAAACCCAACCAACCAAAAACAAACCAGCCCAAAAAAACCCAGCAGCAGGAACGGGGCCGCCTGCCGAGCCGAGCCTTCCCCAGGTCCCGACGGGCGGAGAGCGGGGTGCCGGCCAGGTCTTCAGAGCCCTCCGCTCCCCGGACTTCCAGCCCGGCGCGGGGGGCAGAGCTAGGCTGCAGCTGCGCTGGGCTCCACCGGCGGTGCGGAGCGGCCGCGGCCTGGAGGCGCTGGGACGGCCGGAAAGCCCTCTCCCTGCGGGGTAAGTCGGGGAGCGGGAGCGGGTCTCCCCAGCACGCCAGCTCCAAGGGTCCCTTCGGCTGCCGCCTCCGCCTCCGGGGAAGGAGCGGGGCGAGGAAGAGGGAAGGAGCGGGCGAAGCGGAGCCGGGCCGGCTCCCGCTGCCCTCCCCTCCCGTCCCCTCCCCGCTCCGCTCCCCGGCGGCTCGGCCGCCGCACGGTCCCGCGCGGCGCTGAGCGCTTCTGCCGCCGGGACGCCGCTGCACTTGTCCGGGGGGCGCCGGGGCGGGCAAGGGGGGGGGGGGTGTCGGGGGGTAGCCGGGTCCTGCCGGCCTCCGGGCCACCACCGGCAGGCGGAGCGGCTCCCCGCTCCCGGGCCGCGCCGCTCGGCCGGCGCAAAGCCCCGCAGCCGGGCGCCGCTGCGGAGGTACCCGTGCGCATCGCGCCAGGCGGGGCAGCAGGGCCCGGAGAGGGCAACGGCGGCTCCCCGAAACCCCGTGGCCGCTGGTCGTCGCCGGTCCCGAGGCAGGGCGAGCCCGGCCCGGCCCGCGGCGCCCTCAGCCCGCTCTCTGCTCTCCCCAGCTCCCGGCGGCTGGTGACCCTGGCGCGGGGCCTGGCCCCCGCCTTCCTGCGCTTCGCGGGCAAGAGGACGGACTTTCTGCAGTTCCACAACGTGAAGAACCCGGCCAAGAGCCGCGGCGGGCCCGGCCCCGACTACTACCTCAAGAACTACGAGGACGGTGAGCTCCGGGGCCGGGGCGGGGGGCGGGCGCGGCGGCGGGGGGCTGCGGGCGCCGGGCGGTCCCGCTCCGCCTGCCCCGCGCTCCCCGTGCCCCGGCGGGGCCGTGCCGCGCCCGGGCTGTGCTACTGCCAGGCACCGGGCAGGGGAGCCTCCCCCGAACCCTTCCCTTCCTGAACGGGGGGAGCCGGGGAGATCGGCGGAGCCCGTCCGCCCGTTGCCGGTGGATCCGGCGGACGCCGACCCCCGGGAACAAAAGGCCGGCCCCGGGGAGCGGAGCTTTTCGTGTCCCACCGCTCGCTCCGCCGCACCCGCCGGCTCCCTCCGCTCCCAAGCCCCGAGCGGGCACCGTCGGGCGCAGCGGGGGCTTTGCCGCGGCTCCTGCCGGGGACCGGGCACCGCGGCCCCGGGATGGGGCTCTCTTCTCCCCGGGGCCCGGTACCGTGCCGCGTTCCGCCTCCCACCGGGCGCGGGCGCGGCTGGGCCGCTCGGTCCCCGCCGGTGGGTGCCCGGACGAGGCTGCTCGCTCCTCGGGGGCTCTGCCATCGCAGATCGTGCCGACAGCCGCCGCCTGGCCCACGGCTTTCTGCTGCTCCCCTCCTGCCCGCGCCTCTGCCCGCCTCCCCAGGGCTCCGCAGCTGCACAAAAGGCTTTCCGCACCTTTTGCGGCCCTTAATTCACACAAAGAAACTTCGTAGAATAGTCAGGGCCAAGTGTCTCTCCTAAGGCATTTATTTTAAAAAGCAGAAGATCATGTCCGCATGCAAGAATTTATCGATTTTTCTCTCTTGCTTGTTTTTTTTTTTTCCCAAAAACCATTTTCCCCCTTACTTAACATCTTACAAAAATTAGTTGAAGATATTTCCATAAGTAATTTTGAAGGCCAATTAATGCCAGACATATCCCAATGGGCAGATCTGTGGAACAGAGGAAGTTTTGCAGAGATCTAGTCAGCAGTACAGGGCTGAATGGAAAAAGCAGATGCATTTGCCAGTTTTCTGATGGCTCTTGCTCCCGCTGTTCCCCCATGTAACATCTGATCTCACTGAGATGAATGTCCCTCTATTCCCACACGCAGGCAGGTGGGTAAGTTTGTGTGCTCCATCTTTCTCTTGGTCTCCTAATTGGAGCAATCCTGATGTTATTCCCTGTTTTTCTTGTAACAAATCTCAGGCGAAGGGTTTGTTGTAAGCTCTGCCTACTGAGAAGCACTTTGGGAGAGAATGCTGACCAAACCTGCCGCAGCCACCTTGAACAGAAGAAATTAAGTGTAGTGCATAAAATTGTGGATGGGACTCATACGAAACATTTGTAGGAATAAATTTTCCCACTTTCAATATTTCAACAGCTTGCAGGAGAGAACTTACACTTATTAAATGTCTTCACAACAGCTTTCATGTTAGGAAGGACTGCAAGCTTTTGGCTTCTTTCAGTTTTCCTCGTGGCAATAAAGTTGAAATGTAGCAGCCCTTCAAAATGAAGCTTTTCATAGAAGTTGTAACCACAGGTCTTAACTTTTCATCACTTAAATGTGGAACAGAACCATTGCGAATGTGGGTGAGGGAAGGAGGGGACACATGTGGTGTGTATCAAGCATCGGTGTAAATCAGAAAGGTGTGGCAAAAGGGATTTCCTGCCTGGAAGCAAAGCTTTCGTATTTGTTAAGATCTGTGTGCAAACTCCAGGGCTAGAGTTGCTAGTAGCTTGCATCTTTTTGTGCTGAGACTGTACTGAGTGCTTCACTAGAGGGATCCAGTTCTCCAAAATGAAATCCTGATGCCACTGCAACTTGCTGCCCTGCTGTACTGGATCTGAGTGGCCATCTTCTCCTTTTGGAGCATTGGTCTGGTTTTTGTTCCTTCATCTGTGGCTTGCCTGGGACCTGCCTGGGATCAGGGCATGCGCAAACATGCAAGCAGATGTCCTTGCTGCGAAGAACTTACAGCCTGGGCAGACAGCACAGAAAAAAGATGGCAATCAGCACCTGAGTGTGGGGGAAGCCAGCAAGCATCCTGCTAGGTACCCTTCCTCCTCCCCGAGTTATCTGGTGTGGTTGGGGTTGTTTTCCACATCTGTGGGCTTTTGTATGTCCAGCATCTATTTTCTGAAATTTCTTGTCTAAGCTTTAGTGGCACAGGACTGAGGAAGAAAATGGGGGGCTCCGTTAGTTAAAAAAGAAAATCATTAAAAGAGAATTTTCTAAGTCTTACGCATCACCTTAGTGATTTTCAGTGAATGACAAGGTTAGGTTGGTGTTTTTTGGCTTCAAGTGTTTGTCTGTTTGCCGGGTGGGTGCACACAGACTCCAGGCCTGTGGCCCCAGCCCCTGGGCTATTTTTGCAGCCCCAGCGGGTGTTCCTGAGCCTCATGTTCCCATGTAGCCTGCACGTAGATGGGGAGGGAAGGGCACATCTTATGTTCCTCTCAGCTGCAGCAATTCAATAGCATGCAGGACTGAGAGGTGAAGGGCATGTGTACAAGACTGCTCAGAACTGCAGTTAGTAGCAAGTAACTCTGTGAGTAGTTGTTCACATCACAGGCAGCTGCACTCCTCTGCATGCTCATAGGCCACCCCACTGTGGCCATCTCAGGCATTCAGATGGGCAGCAGCAGCAACAGGACTGCTTTGCAGCATCCTTTATGAGTCCTCTGCCCTGTGACCATGCTTGCTGGAGTTTGAGTGAATGTCTGTGCAGGGATCTTTGCGCTGTAAATCCTCCTCTGTTACCCCATTGCCCTCCAGATCAGTTATTCCTTGCTGCTGCCTTTGATGGTCTTTTCTATCTCTGCCTCCACCTTCCTGATGATTGGACCTCCTCAGAGATTCGCCCTACTCTTTCCCTTCTGTTTAAAATTATATTGATTTCCCTTTCAAACTGTTACAGCCATGCATAAGTCCACCTTCTGAAAATTGTCTTTACCTAGACAGGTATCCAAAGGTAGGATTCCCCAACCCATCTTTTTCCTCTCCTTTCCTCCACAGAGAGCATGGGTACTCTCTGAGGGTTTATAGAGGTTACTTTTGACTTTTATCTAAAATGTACTTCATTTTTCTGAAATGAGGTGTTTCCTTTAGGCTTCAGGGTCATTCTTTTCTTGTACAAATTCTTCCTGGAAGCACAGACCTGGAAGTATTGTGTAATACCAGGTGTGTATGGCATCTTTCCTTTGTAACTCAGAACAGCCTCACCCCAGTCCAGACCAGTCATGTCTGGGCAGTAAAGGTAATGAAGTGGTGAGTGATCTGTGGTGGCAGCCTGTGAATGCCCATGAAGAAGGTGCATGTGGCAACTTGTTTCAGCACTGCGTATAAAGCTGGCCCAGCAATTTCATCACCTGGTGGCAGATTTGTCCGTACCTGACAGAGCAATTTGTAAAAGTGGTTGCCTATGATGAACGGTTCAGGTGAGCCATAGGGTATGCAGTTGCTGTTGTTGGCAGCATTCCTATATGTGCCTGCTGAAGTCTGCTAAATATTAGAAGGTCGTCTAACTAATTTGTTATTTTAACACCCCTGTCTATAGTGTGCACCAGGGGGCTGCCATCCTGTGCAGCCCCTACTTTGCGTGGTCAGCCCTGGAGTCCACCCTACTTGGGTATGGCACTGGCCAGCCTCAGGTCTGTTAGAGAATCAGTTTAATGTATGTCAAGCTCTGTGGTACCAGGAGGTGGGGCTGTGCCAGAGACTTTTTGGCATTTGATGATCAAGAGGTGTAACTTTTTTAGCCTGAGAGACTTTTCTCTCCCTTACATGGTGTTTCTCTGTATGTGCCCTGCTGAGTTTTTCTTCACCAGCTGTGCTAAGAGTTGTGTTTTATTATCTCCTGCCATAGGCACATGTGATCCCTGGGCAGGTACCAAGGTGTAAGGTCTCATGCTTTGTAGTAGACATGCTTCTCCTTTTGCTGTTGGATTGCATACCAAGCAATCTGTTTGGCCTGTCCTTTCAACTGCCTCACACGTGCCAAGGAGCAGCTGGGTCTGAGGAATGGGACAATAAGATACATTGGTCTCCAGGAAAACAGGCTTGGCTTGAGCAGCTGCTTTTTGGAGCAAACGCACAGTGTTGCCTGTTTGCTGTAGATGCCGGTACAAAAACCAAACTCTGAAGTTTGGTTTGATAAAATCTGATTCACGTGCTGCCCTGACGTTTGGTGTTGGGGTGTCACGTGTGGTGTGGAGATCTGGTGTTAGTTCAGCAAGGGATGATGCAGGTGCTGCCTCGGTGCTTGAACCTAGAGCCCATTTCAGAAGCTCTCTGCTGGTGGTACGGCATGAGTTTGGTGGGATGATGTGGAACCTCCTCATCCGCAAGGCAGTCTTCAACTGCCTCTCATCTTGAAGCCACACAGACCAGCCTTGGACAACCTGTGGAGGTATAAACATTGCTTAGAATTTCCCCCTGTGCATATGTGCTGTGAAGGGAAACTCAAGGGAAAAAGCTACTCATAGCTGGAGTTCTTCAAAATGTATTGACCCAAATGCACAGCTGCTCCATCCTGTCCCTCAGGCTTTGTGTAGCCTATTGGGATTGTGTGGCTGAGACCAAAGGACATTTACCACACACAGCCAGTACGGCCCTGTGTGGGTCATGGGAGAGAGAGGGGAAGGGGAGCACATATGCACACTGTAGGTAGTGCGTCAGAAAAGTTTCTGAGCTGAAGTGCATATGGACAACACATTTCAAAAACACTCTTTTAATTGCTGGTAACTTACTTCCTTCTATTCTATCTCCTTTTTTGGAGAGGATACTGGGCATCTGGAAAAATAGCCAATTACCACAAAAAACTGGAAAAATACATGTTTCTTAAGCCTTCCATACTAGTCTGCAGATTCTGCTATATAGCGTGGGAAACTTCACACTGTGCTGTGTAATCCTGGCACAGATTTTCTGGGTGTCCTTTCCATCTGGGATCCATTCCTTCAGATGCCTTCAGGTACCTGGCACTGCATCTGAACCTCAAGATTTGTGCAGCAGGGGGAATGTCATTTCACCCTTGCTCAGTCTGTATTGCACAGGGAGCTTCTAGGATGCTGTGCTTTTAGAGTATGTGCGAGGATGTAAGTAATTGAGTGGAAAGCTAGATAATAATCTGCTAAATGATCAGAGGATTCTTTTATATGTATGTGGGATTGCACAGAGGCTGGAGCTGACCTCAGTCAGGGCTGCTGCTCCCACTCTTCTGTCCCTTCTGGCATATTTGTGCCCTCTCCTATATGCCTGGAGCCTGAGTTTACATGGTGAGTCAGTTCGGAGAACTCAGCTGGCCAAAACCTGGTGGTGGAGAGATGATTGCACTTCAGCTTATTCAGCCGCCTAAACTGATTAATGGTGTGTGACCAGGAAGGTGTAGAGGACAGTGTTGGGAAAGGAAAGCCTGCAGTGAAAGGTGGCACTGCAGCAGCCTTAGCCTTGGTCAGATTAAATCCTGCAAAACTCTGTCCTGAAGGTGGTGAAGCTCATCTCTTGGTTCTCTGCCACCAAAAAGGTTGTTCCCCATGCCTTCTTTTTGCGCTGCTCTGTGTTCTGCTGCTTTCCTTGTGTTGGCTCTGGCACATTTCTGATCCTCTGCTAAGCCAGCAGAAAACCAATTAAGGAAAAAAAGGCAACTGTTTTACTGTGCATTTAGTGAGCAGGATTGTGAGGGTCGTCGTGGGGTATGAGGATAGCAGAGCCAGAGCAAGGGAGGGCTATTGCCATGTGGCTGGGACTGCCCCTTTGGCTCTGCCAGCTCATAAAACTTTTCAGCAGATGTTTCTGAATGACGAACCATGCTATTGTGCCAGTGAAAATGAACAAACAAGTTTTCCTTCATTTGAGGAATAGCCTTCTGTTTCTGGTCACCCAGAGCCCCCTTTTTGTCTGCCTAAGCACCCCTCAACAGTTTAGACATCTGTCCTTTCAGAGCTTGCAGAGGGAACAGTTGTTTTCATCCTTCAAGTGTTTAGAATGCGGCTCCTTTGGGAGGGCTGCAGCATTTCAGACTTTGCAAGCACTCAGTCCCTGTGGCCAGTACATCCTCTGATGCCCTTTGGTTTTCTGGGATTTGCCAGACCAGAGGTTGCTTAGCACATGGCATGAGCTCTGAGGCAGCCCTCCTGCTCCCTAGTTCCCAGGGACCATGCCTGCAGCGGAGGAGCTGCAACCTGCTCTGCCGAGCAGGGATTTCTGTGTAACAAGCTCCAGTGCTTAGCTGTTTCCTCAGAAATTAAAAAAAAAAAAAAGGCTACAGAAATCACCTTACACAAGGTAAGGGAGATCCCGCCTATGCTGGAGATACTTCCAAAGATTGTCTGTTTACCTCCATTTTTTCTTTTTAAATTTCAAACCGTTTTGGTAGAATCATGCATGAATTTTTTTTTTAATAACTGCAGAAAATGGTGCAATCAAACGATTAGATCCTGATTTGTTAGCTATTTGCTGGCATATGGGTGAGATGAAAGATTTCTATGGTTATATGTTTGATGGTTTATAACAAACATGCTAAATTCTCTAAAAAAATTACATACTTTTGCTAGTTCCACGCTTCTTTCTATGCTACCTCCTCTTCTTATGAACTGAGTCATGCAAAGTTTCATGCACAGGGGAAATGAGTGTGACTTTTCATATACAGCTATAGATTCTAAATAGTTGCCATTAAGGGAAAATGTTTTGAATTTATTATGGATTGGTCTCTGAATACATTTAGGGAAGTAAAAAATGAATCTAATGTTAGGAATATTAGAAAAGAATTGGAGAAACTAATTGAGAACATTCTTATGCTATAAGCAAACTAGGTGATAGCTTACTAATCAGTGTAAAGAATATATATGTATAGAATGGGGTGATGGAAGTGATCAAAGTCACAGCTTTCAGTCATCCAGATTGGTTTTTTTTTAAGCTTGGAAAAAATAACTGACAATATGATAAGTGCTGTGAACTCAGTGATACACGGAGGCAATTGGGGAATGATTATTTCCTTGTTTTCATGACACAAGAAATAGGGAGCATCCAGTGGAATTGTTTCATATAAAACAAACAAATATATAATTATTTATATATATATATAGTGGGAAATAAGTTGTGGAACTCATTATCAGGGAATTTTTCCCAGCTAAAGGAAAGGAATGCCACTAATGTGTCAGAAATTCACCTGCTGAAGACAGACATGATGAGGATGCAGTTGCTGGCTTCAGATATCTTCAGGCTTTCTAACTAGAAGCTATGTTCCCAATTTCAGTCACTGGGCATTTTATAAGAACTGCAGCAGGCAAATCTGGTTTTAAAAGCATTTTTAAATGTGTTGATTTAAAAAAGTAGGTATTTTAGAAGTTTGGCAACCTGCAATTCATGAGTTTTGCCTGTGGCCCATTGAACATCTGTCTAGCTTCTGCACCAACACCATTTACTAATATTCCAAATTTTTAGTAAGAATATTGGGGTTTTGTTAACATAAAATAGTTTTTTCCTTTCAAATCCACTTTCTAAGACCAGAAAGCTGAAGCAAACAGTCTCATTAGGAGGGTGGGCAAACTCAGCTTGTTCTGGTGTTGTGACAGTGGTGACGGTGGCTGCAGCTGGAGTGGCGATGACTGTGGGCAGCGCTCACTTTCACACACACATGGAAAGATAACTGACTTCTCAGCCTTCCATCGTGCATCCCTTTGACCATAACCATAACCCTCTTCCCTGTGCACATAAACCTGGGTCTGTGTCCTCCTCCTCCCATCTTCCAGCTGATGAACCGCGATAACCTGTGTGTGCTCTGTGACTCCAGTGACATGTGGCAGGGGGTTGCCTGTGGGCAGGTGGTGGCAGCTCGCTCTGTGGGTCAGGGACACCCTCCGAGCTGTCTCCCTGCGCTGTGCGCCATCCTGGACGTTTCACAGCTTGGGAGCTCTCTGGCCTGATACTGGTACGGTGGGAAATGGTTAGTGCAACACCTTGGTGCAGGTGACTCCCCGAAAGGAACTGCTAGAGCTCAGCTAGTCCTGGGATGGACATCTTGCCCTGGGCTGGGACTGCTGTGCTTGTGTCGCCCCGAGGGGTATTTTCTAACTTGTTCTTCGAAATTTCCCTTGTTGAACTGGGTGACCTCCATAGGCGGCATGCTGGCAAGCTCTGGAGGTCTGCGGGTCCCACGGCAGGACGGAGAAACGTGCAGGCAACTCGGCACCGAAGCGGCCTTTGCCAATCGGCACCCTCCGCCCCGGGCCGGCGGGGCAGAGCTCTTGCCGGGCGGGGCAGAGCTCTTGCCGCTGCCGGCGCCGCAGCCGCTCCCGGCAGGGCTGGGGCCCAAGGCGGGTGCCCCCCCCCCCCCCTCCCCCCCGCCGCCGGGATTTCCTCGCCGTGCGCCGGTGTGTCCCGGCAGCCGCAGCTCACCTGACCGCCACACGGGTGTGCTCCCGCCATACCGCACGGCGTCTGCCGGCCCGGCCCCGCGGGCCCCGCGCCGCCGCCGGGCCGCCCCGGAGCGCCGCGCCGCCGGGGGTCCGCCCGGCCGTGCCGCCGCCGCGGGAGGCTGAGCTGGCCAGGGTACTGACCCGGCACGGCACGGCACGGCCCCGGCACGGCCCCGGCCCCGCTCGGCGCAGGGCTCGGCCCCTGCCGGCTTTGGAAACCATTTGGCATCCTCTGGGGCTCCCACATCTGGAGTTCTTCTCTCGCACTTCTGGCAAGGGCTGCCTGGGCTCGTGTTTTGCTGGGCAGTTTCTATTTTTTTGTTTTCACCGCCGTTCAGGAAGGCGGCGAGTGTCCTTCTGCCGGAGCCCCTGCTCGGGGGCTGCCCTGCCCACCGCCTCCTGGGGCACCTTGCTCCTCGGGCCTTTCTCTTTGCTATCTCATCCTTGAAGATCTGCGGGCTGCGAGCTCCTTGCTGGCTGTTTCCCTTGGGTTGCTCTTGCTGAGCTTTCCCTTGAGGCTCCAGAAGCTGCAGCCTGCCGCCCCTCTTCCCCCGGTGCTGCTGGTTCAGGAGAGTGGTGCGGAGGTGCCGTTGCCTCCTCCCCTGCACCGAGCACAGCCTGGTGGGGTCTGGATGTCCGGGCACTGAGTTCTTGGGGGAGCTCCATACCCCAGACGTCAGCCCTGCGTTTAAGCTGGAGCTACAAGGAATGTGGGCTCCACCTCCATTTTTAGGTCTTGCACAAGTTCCTTGGGTCCTTCATCGATCTGAGAAGCCAGGACCTTGCGTCTGCTTCCTGAGTGCCTGCAGTGGCAGCTCTCTGAGCACCCCGTGAAGGTGACTGCCGGAGTGCCCCCACTTTCTGTGCCCTGCAGGCCTGCTCCCCAACTCTCCCACGGAGAGTCATTTGTCTGAATGTGACCTGACTTCCTTGTGCTAATCCCTGTCATGACAGCTCCATCACTGAACGACAGGACTCTGAATACTGCTTCTGCTCCTCATTCCTGGGCCGGGTCCCCTGGGCCTGCCTGTTGTCCCCAGACCCTGCTGACAGCACGCACCCCTTGCCCAGCCACGTGTTCTCTGTGACCGTGGTCCCTGAGGAGGGAGGCAGGGGTGTCGCACGGGACCCGCTGCCACGTCCCCTTGCACTCTCCAAGGTGCTGTCCTGGCCCCTCTCCAGGAGGGCAGGGACCCTGGTCCTGGGCCCATGGTTCCTCCACATGGCTCCACGTTGGCTCTGGTTTGGGTTTTAGCAGCCCTCCATCCCTTTTAGGAAACAACCTTGTTTTGACCCAGCCTGGACTCCTTTAAGTGGTTTGAAGAGAATTGGAGATGGTGTATTGACCATCTGGTTTCAAACCTCAGTCTTGTTCAGATGTGTTTTCCTCCATTTTGCCTTGGGGCTTTGGGGGGGTGTACACCAGTTGCGTTCAGTCCTGTAGAAAAGAAAATCCATCACCTGGGAAGGTGAATGACCATTCGTGAGCTCTGGGTGACACCAGTGGCCTTTGTGCTGTGGGAGAGTGATAAGACTGTGTTTCTCAGTCTTCAGTTTTCCAAATATCTCACACAAAAGGGGTTCAGGATTGTATCATTCATTAGTTGGGCAGGGTTTGGATAGGCCTAAATCTTACCCAGTGTCTACCTAGGAGGTTGTGCACCAAAAGCACTTGGTTGGGGGGTGCTCATTATCTGCCCTTTATTCCTTCCTCTTGCTCCATCTCATCTCTCCACATTGAAGCCCCTGTGCTGTATGTGGAAATATGGAGCCATATTTTCATGCTAGCTGGATGCTGCCCTATCTCTACTCCTGAGCATGTTAGCTGTGGGTGGAGGAGGGAGCTCATGACCCTGACTACAGACCACAGGTGCTTTAATGACGTTACTGTTCTGACAAGTCTTTTTTTAGGCAGGTTTTAGAGAAGCTGTGTTAATCCCAAACTATGTAGTAAAGAAACGGACAGAGCACAACCTGGGCAAGACAAGTATAGTGACTCTATAGGAAACTAGGATGAGGCTCAGAGACAGGAGGATAATGTGGCTTCCAGCCTCCACCTCACCTTTGGAGGGGGGTTCCCTGCTAGGGCCCAAGACAGAGCAGAGCTCTGAACCTAGGTTTGCTGAACCTGGGATTTGACACCTTGAATGACAGGAGCATGACTACTGGAAACAACTTGTGTTCCTTGATATGCATAACAATAATGGAGCTGGAGAGTGCATGTGGAGCAAGATGTGACTCTCTTCAGACAATAAGCTCCTTCAGAAACTTCTAGCTAGATGGGAATTAAACCAAGCAAAGCGCAGCCTCGTGATGCAAAGGGTGACCTCATACAATGTGATGGAAGAACTCCAGCTTCCATCCTTCCTTATCAGTGCTGGCTGGCTAAGATTTTGTAAGAATTAGACACAGCATATGGTGCCTGTGGATCTGAGCATGTTACAGAGTTTATTAAACCCAGAAAAGGACCTTGCAAGGACTAGTTTGCACCATTCCCCTCCTATTTAGACTGAACACATCTTACTTGATTCTTGTTCTACCCTGCTTCCTCCATCTTTCTATTTCCCTAGCAGGTGAGTAGTTCTAGGAGAGGGAGTATAATATTCTTATTTCAAAATATGACTTATAAAATGCTCTTATGAAGAAAAACCAGTTGTTAGATAATTGACCTGCCTCCTGAATTGAATGTCAGGAATTAGAAGGGTATAGACACCGGTTCAAAGATTTGTAAGCCATGCTGACCTAACTCTAGCTGTGATGGCTGCAGTGAGGATGAACAAGGTGAGAACAAGCCTCCTTCATCACCTCTTCGACAGACAAGGGTAGATGGAAGCCAGGGGTCACCAGAATGGGATTTAGTGTTTTATCATTATTTAGTGTCAAACACACCAGTAACAAGGTTGTAACATAAATGCTGGGAGACTTTTGCACTTTCCTGCAAGAGAGCGGTCATCATTGTAGGAGCTCAGCTGCTGGGCAGGTGAAGGCTGGAAGGGGCAGTAGGCTCTGTAAGCATGTTGAAGTCAGTGACTTGAGCTTTCTGTGGAAGAAAAGGAGACTTGAGCAGAGACGGTTCATTGGATAGGTGGATCTGAGGGGTTTGGACCCTTTTTTTGGGTTGCTCGTGCTGAGTGATGGTTGTGTGGCTGTCATGTTGGCTGGTGCTGATCCAAGCATCTGGTTAAAATAAAAGCTGAGGTTTGGCCATCTCCCTTTTTTCTTTCCCTTTTGCTGTAGACATTGTTCGCAGCGACATTGCCCTGGATAAGCAGAAAGGCTGTAAGATCGCCCAGCATCCTGACATAATGTTGGAGCTACAGAGGGAAAAGGCAGCTCAGATGCACTTGGTTTTGTTAAAGGAGCAGTTTTCAAACACATACAGCAACCTCACGTTAACAGGTAAGGCTGCAAGACCAGCTCTGGAGCCAGGAGATGGGGCTAGTTCTTGCTAACTCACAGGTGTGTCGGGTGCTTCACCTCTCTATGAATCAGCATCTCTCTGGCTGCCTCTGTTTCCTACCAAGATTACTGGGTGCTGGGAGGGAAAGGACCTGCAGGAGCTTGTGGTGGACTCATAAGGCCTCTGTGGCTGGCACCTACGCAGACACTCCAGATTTGGTGCCCCTGGACAGAATGTTTTCTACAGCCTGACCTAAGCAGAATACCACAGCACGTGAAGTGCTGGAGAAATCTCCCTGCTAACAGTTCACGTTGATGGGGCTGCAGCAATTACTAAATTTGGAGTCCTTTAAGCTGCAGCTGATTTTTTTTTCTTTCCAGAGCATGCACTTTGTGTGAACCCAGTAAATATTAAAGAGCAAATATAAAGGGATAATGGCCCAGACAGAGATGAGAGGATACTCTTTTTCTGGCAACTGTTTGTATTATCCAGGGAACAGAATCTCGAAGGATGGAGGACACTGCCACACTTTGGATACACATTTAATGGTGCTTATAAAGGACTGATGTCTTCAGGCAGTGAGTGGGCAGAAGGACGGGATCCCAGCAGCCATGAGTGTCCTTTCATAGCTGTTCTCCTTATCGCTACAGCTGGATGAGCCACAGACGATGGGAAGGAGGAAGAGACTAATAAATCAAACAAGATCCCCTTCTCCTCTTGCTGGGTCCCTTTCCTGTGAAAGGCAGGGAGGCATACAATTTTTGTGAGAGGGAGGGCCCTGTGCTCTGGCTAGGGAGGAGATGGCAAGCCCCATGGTGGCCCTCCCCTGCTGCTGGGCTGGGAGAGGCAAGTGGGTCCTGGGCAATCTCCTCCCCCACCCTGTCTGCTGTCCAGCCTCTGCCTTGAAGCCAACATGGGTCTTCGTCCTCACCAGTGCAGCAGTGAGCTCTGGCTCTCCTGGGGACATCAGTTGTGCTGGACCTCTGGGGGACCCACAGAGGTGGGACGACGATACCAGGGCTGGCAGAGGGCTTAGCCCAGGGGCCAGTGGGCATCGGGGCCACGAGTGTGGCTTAATTGCATCATTCCTGAGTGCAGAGTATTTAAATGGGATCCTCAAGAGCCATTCCTCATTCTCTGTAACGTAATCCACTTGGCTGTTTATTCCCAGTACAACTGCTGGAATCAACATTGTCAGCTTTTCCCCTGACAACTTGCTTACTTTCCACTAAACAAACTTCCCTCGAGAAGAGAAGCTGCTCTCCCCTATCCTCCTTCTCTCACTGCTTCAAAAGCTCCCCAGCATTGCTCACATTTTTAACAGAACCTGCAGAGCAGAGGTGCTACCTGGTTATCAGCTCAGCTCTTAGCCTTTCCAAGTGTGTTTACAAGATAGTTCAGAAGGTTTTAGCTCTGACTCTCCAGGGGAGAGAGAACAACTTCACTGGAATACTACCCAAAGAACTATTTTAATGTCCTTTAACTCCCTTTGAATGTGAGCAGAGCAACTTCGTAATTGTTATGAAGTTTAATCTTTTATTTCATAGACGTAGTCTGAGAACATGGACTCTAGACAGCTAAGCATAATATTTAACTGGAACTCTACTAACTTGTGTAAATATTTCCCTTCTCTGTGATGGATCTGGTGTTTGGGGTGGGCAGAGGGGATTGTACATCTGTTGCAGCAGGGCATTCCTTACCTTCAAAATTCAATCAGCCAGAGTTTGCTTGAGGACTTCTTTTTGCTCTGCACAGTGGTTTTGTACAGTGCTGTAGGGAGTCCCCAGGTTGTGAGGTGAGGTGCAGGAGCAAGGATCCAGATCTGGCTTAGGGAGGGACAGTCAAGGACTGAGTTTGCAGGGACAGAGTACCTGGGGGATCCCTGAGAACTGTGTTTCCTCCTGGAAGTCTGTATCCAGGAGTCACCTGGCCTCATGCAGCGTATGTACTGCGGATGACCCTCAGCACTCAGTGTCCAACCTAGACTGGGAGAATATTCAACTCCATGCCTCTGTGTAAGAGGGGATCCTACTACTGCTAGTTCCTACAGCACTTTAATTGTACCAAAGAAATGTAAATGGAGTATCTTGCCCAAAGTCATGTGGTAATAAAGGTGCTTTACAATGGGATAACTACTGTAGGAGAACTTGGGAGTAGGAATAGCACCGTGAGGCATCTTTATTCCCCTGCTACTACCACTGTAGTGATTTGGACAAAGAGTCTCCTTCTCTTCCTCCTCCTCCCATATGACATAGTTATACAAACAGCTTGAAAGAGTATAGATCAGGCCTCCCACGCTGCCTGCAAGTGTTGGCAAATGATATTGCCATCAAACTTTCATGGAGTTTCCTATGGCTTTAAGAATGAAAGCTCTTTGAGTGCAGGGAGTGTGATTCTGCAGTCCCTGTGGCATCAGTGTAAATCGTTTTTTTTTTTTCAAATCTATTCACCAGTTGCACATGGTTCCCAGTGTGCTCCTTATCTCGGTGATCAGGCAGGGTTGTGGTTTTGCACTGGGATTTCAGCTGCTCCCAGCAGCAGGTACCTCCAAGGTAAGAGGGTGTCTTAAAACGAAATGTGTTTTTTTGTGCTAAGACACAACTGAGACTGAGTGAAACCAGGCAGTGTTTCTGGCTCTTATTCCTTCAGGAGCACATGTTAGACTGGCTTAGGCCACTTTGGTTTCTCTAAGCAAGTATGAGCTTTCCTTAGCTCCCGTCTGCAGGCTTTCCCTTGCATCTTGCATTTGCTTTTTGTACGCGATCTTTCTAGACTTACTGAGCCTGCCTCACTGAGATCAGTGATAGTCTTTGATCTGTGACAGTACTATTTAAATGCTGTATAACATTTTGAGGCTTATTAATCTTTGCAGTTTCCCCCTTGGTGCTCAGAGATAGGTATCTCATTTCACAGGTCAGCATTCTCTGATGCTTCTGGGTAAGCCAGTGGTAGAGCAGGGGGAGAGTGCACAGCATCGCCTGCTTCTCTCTGGGAACTGGCGCTCTCAGCTCAGACCATGGTGGGATGGGGGAGGAGGAGGAATCTTTCCCTGGAAATGCTTCTCTGCTCCTTCCTAGTCTAGTTAGGTGGAGCAAGCAGTGATTCTTTTATAGCTTGTATCATCTGGAGTAGAAGTTGCAATCATCACACCAGGCTTCCCTCCTATGCAGCCCTCAGGAGAACCGTTCAGGTGACAGTAAGGTGATTTTGGAGCCCTGGAGCTGAGGCGTGAATGCACAGCATCGGGCTGGCAGCAGGTGAGGTGTGAAGAGCTGCCCAGGGCAGCAGAGACACAACATGCATGCAGGTTTTAGAGAGCGGAGCAGCAGCAGGCAGAGCTTTGATAGATTAAATTGGAATTCCTCCACCTGTGGTGCCAGGTTGGGCTGGGTTAACATACTGCATTTGTACTTGAAGAGACTGGATATCTGCAGGTTTCTGCACTGTTAAGTAAAGCCCGTTAAGCCCAATGGAAGAGGGAATTGCTCAGGTCAATAGACATATGTGAAAAACTGTCCCCTCTTGTATTTACGTGAGGTGTTAAGTGTAACTGAGCTTCCCAAGATACAAGTACAAACCATAAATTTCCCTCTAGGGGTTCTTATCCTGAGGAAACCAAATAGTGCCCCACTTCTCATTCTGAGCAGTGGAAAAACATCTCTTCCTTCTGCTCTACCTTCTGCCTGAAGCTACAGTGCAGATTACTTCACTGCATCAGGAGACTAGTGATGACAGCTCTCCAGTCTGTCCTACCACACCACATCTGCACTGAGAAGCTAGTGAGGAGACTGCAGAGTGTGTGATGGGAAGCCCTCCATCCTGACACATCATGCAATGCAGCCTCTCAAAACAGCAGTTAAGGGAGGAGGCCTGTCCCACAGGGCATACACTGCTCCCAGTTGACTCCCTGTGGCCCCAGTCTGCTGAGGATGTTAGCAGAGGGTCTTTTCCAGCTGCACTGAGAGAGGCTCGGGGAATTAAATCAGGTGGGAGCTGATAGGAACAGAGCTGAGAACTGCTGAAGAGTGTATTTCACTGTTGGTGTCCAACACTGCAATCAGGTGTTTTACATTGTCATCCTATAACCCCTGCTAAGGTCATTAGATAAACTGCCATAACAGCAGCTGTGAGTTCTGTGTGAGGCTTTCCTTGGGAGAATCTACTTCTGGAGTGTTAGCAGCCAGGGAGAGACCCTCTTCATCCAGGGTAAGTGGTATATGGGTGGGTGAGGTGGTGGTGGTGGTGGTGATGGAAGGGCGCACACCAGCTTTTCCCAAGTGGGGATACGTAATGGTGGGATGAGTGGGGTGAAGCAGAACATGGGGGAGTAGAGCAAGTGTGTGGCTACTGTAAAGCAGTCATGTGTGCATTCCAGCACAGAGCAGGAATGAGGGCGGTGTGTCTGTATGGAGAGCTTGTGAGTGAGATGCTGCCCCAGAGAAATATGTTTTTCTCCTCCCCCATGAAGACAGGGAGAGCCACAGTTGTACTTGTTTCTTGGCAGGGAATCACACAGCTCAGGTTGAGCACCTGTGGTGTTTGTGCTTCCTGCACTTGTGAACCTCCCCTGGTGATTCTGAGATTCCTGCTGAATTGCTGTGGTTCTGGGAGATGGTGGTCAGGACCCCATCCCATGGAGTGCTGGGTCCGGAGGGGGCTGGCTCAGAGGCTGCCCTCACGAGGGGTGCTGAGCAGAGAGCAGGGCGTAGGGCTGGGTGTGCTTTTGGTGCCTGTGCTGCTGGGCAGAAAGGCTGCTCCGCTTGTTTTTGCTGGAATTTCCCCCAGATATATGGTTTTATCCCCAGTTACAGCTAACTTCATGAGGCTGGAGGGGGGGCTGCTTTGAGATGGGACCTGGGAGGGTTGTTGCAGAGGTAGTACAGCTTTCTTGCCTTTTTGGCAGCTTGTTTGGGGTCAGCAGCCTAAACATCCTGTGGTCCGCACAGCAGTGATGCTCATCGTAGCTGGTTTTACAGGGTGCTGGTCTGGGGTGGTCCGCGCTGCGCTTGCTCTCCAGCTTTCCCTCAAGGAGAGAGCTGTCTGGGGCTCTGTAACAGGCCTGTGAGTGGCTTTTGGATCAGCCTGTCTGCCCTTCTGTCCATCGCAGCCCCTTATAATATAGATGTTATCCAGAGCATTGTACAAAATAGATCTGGAAAGGACCTTCAGAGGGCATCTTCTAGCCTTTTCCATGACAAAACAGCTGTACCTGGACCTCACTTGGAGAAAGGTGTATAAGAAGTGGCAATATATTTTATGTAATCAGCTGATACAGTTGAAAAAACAGACAGACTTTGGGGGGATTTGAACCTTTTGTTGGGGCTGAAGAAGAAAAAGTAGCATTCAAAGCTAAGTACACAAAACAGTTTCCCCGAGTTTGTTTCCTTGATTAGTACAACCAGGGTACTGGTGGAGAAGTCACATCAGCAAGGCAAAGACAATAATTTCATCAGGTCCTATGGGAAGGAGCGAGGGTGAGAGAATCACCATGAAACACTGCGGGGTTTCCTGGGAGGAAGGGACTGGGAAAATAGTAATATGTCATTAAAACAATATCTGTACTGAGCCCATAGTTAATGACCAGCAGTGTTGCTGGATCACTTTTGAGGATGGTTTGCAGGTGTCTTGTGAGACCTTGGAATCAGAGCTGAGGGGATGGTGCTGGGGAAAAAAAGTGTGTGGAAAAAACCCTCTTGTGACTGAGTATTTTTGTGCCATTATCAGTTGTTTATATGAGCTCATTCTGAAGCAAAATGTTGTTTGTTTTTAGTACACAGGTTGCTGAAGGTGTTTGGTGCATAGCTGAAATATATCATGTTCCTGGGCATATGCGTGTGAAGGCAGCAGGGTGTTGGGGCTCAGCAGCCAGGCACCAGCATTGCCCAAGTTGTGGGGACATCGCTGTTAACTGGTTCAAACTATGTGGCTTTATCCTTGTTCTTAAACCTCTTGATGTACCCTCCCACAACAATTTGTTCTAGGGTGTATTTATCTATATCATTATGGAGTTGTTTTTAAAATATCTTGCTTCAATTTAAGCCCATTACGGCATGTCCTCTCCCTGTGGACACAGAGAGCAGCTTACAGTGCTCCTTTCCTCTTTGCAGAAATCTTTTACATATTTGAGGCTTGTTATCGTGTTTCCCCGAAGACTTTTGTTCTCTACACCGAACAACTGCCTTTCATTTGCTCTTTCCTCATGGCCATGTTATTTTCAAGTTGAATGACACGTACGTGGTTGATGCTGCCTCTTGAGGTCCCTTTCAGCCCTCTTTAAATTTTTTTGTGGTTCTGTGTTTTGTTGGGGTCTCTTGGGCTCTCTCCACTTGGTCTGGGCTGTTTCTGAAGCACATTGCCTTGAAAAGAGCCCAGTATCGTAGCTGAGGCCTTTCTTGACTGAGAAGAGCAGCAGGGTTATTTCATGTACCTTGTGCGTGACACTTCTGTCTGTATAATCCTCTATAATCATGGATTTTTTTTTTTACAATATTGCTTGTTCATGCCTGCACTTCTCTATACAGTCTCCCAACCAGCTGTGTATTCCCAATATGGAATTAACTCTAGACTATTTTCCTAATTTTCTAATTAAAATGTTATATGAAGCTGGGGGTAAAGCTTTACAAAAGTAAAGGTGTAGAACATCTGTTGCCTCTATCTCACAAATGAGACCCTTTTGCTCTAAGAGAAGGCAGTTGCCTTCATGTGGCAGGGCTGTTGCTTCCAGCCCTTCCTTGCAGATGGATTGTTTGATGATTTGTTTCAAAACTTTTCCAGGATTTGAAGTTGACTGTCCTGCAATTTCCTTGATTTTTCAACTTGTTGAATATAGCCACCACATTGCCCTTTTCCAGTCTTTTGAAGCCTCATCTGTCTTCCAAAAATTCCTAGAGATAGCTGCTTATGGACCTCAGCCTATTTGAAAACATCAAACTTCAGTAATCTTCATTTTGCTCATGTGCTACCACCGTACCTTACACTTCTGCTCTGCTGCTTTTAATTGCATTAACTTTGTGCTCTTAGCTATCCTTTTTTGTGAAGTCTGAACCAGCAAAAGCATTAAACATTTCAGCTTTAACTTAGAGTTGTTCGCTATTGTGAAATTGTGTCCCAATTTATACCTCCTTGCTTCCTGAGACAGCTGCGAGCCAACCCCCTGGGATCCCCTGCCTCCTCTTACCCTAATTAGTAGTTTTACAACTCGTTGTGCACTGATGGGGTGTGTGTGTGTGAGAGAGGTCATGAAGGTGAATCTCTTTTTCAGGTGACACTCTCTAGTCTGTTAAGCAATACTTTGGCTTTCTCATTATCCAATTTGGTTATTGCTTTTGTAACTGTGGGGAACATGGCTTAGTACAGCGTGTTCAGTATTTATCAAGTTCAATTTGCTGTCTGATTTAACTAGCCTCACAAGAGAAGATATTTTATAAATTGTGCATCTTAAAATTAGCAATTATATTATAATATGTAATGTCATTACCAGAACCAGCCAGTTCAGGGTGCTTTGTAGAGAATAAAGAAAACGCATAAACCTAACAGAAAACAGATTTCGGTGGAAGGGGGGAGGGCTGACATGCACTAACAGCTTTGGAAGGGCTTGTGGCGTGTTCAGTGGCATAAACCAATCTATTAACCTTTTTTCCCTGCTCAGGAGGTGATGAACTCTTTGGTCTGCCTCTTCCCACCGATGTAGTTATCAAATGTCTCCTTGTTGCCGCTGGTGATCCCTGCTGCGTGCAGTTTCTGTTGAACACTTGGCTCTTTCGCTCCGTCTGTCTCTCCTGATGCTGTTCCTTTGTGCTCATCCACATCAGCCTGATGGAGTTTCCATTTCTCCTTCATGTGCTGCAGCCATGGAGGAGTCTGTGATTTACCCTTATCGTACCTCCCCCCCCAAAATAATTTTCATTTGTTCCCTTATCTTGCTGTGTGTTTACAAAACACCATCTTTCCTGAACTCCCTTTTCATTCTGCATGGAATCTCACTTGCCAACCCCCTGAGTTTACTGAAGCCTCAGTCCTTACAAAGCACTGTTTCTACCCTGCTGCTATTTTCCCTTCTATTCCTAATAAGTACACACACTCAGGCTCCCTCACCCATGGTGCTTTCCACCTTTATGTTTTTTCCCGGGTTTTCTCTCCTGATGAGAATAAAACCTCGAGGAGCCTCCTTCCTAGTTTTATTCCTGTCTCTTCTTTCACGATTTTTTTCTCTGTGCATTCCGGGAACTTGATGCAAGGCTGTGTCTGATGTCTTCCTTCTCTGGCAAATGTGTGGGCAGTTAAAGGTCCCTAATTACCAGTGGGTTCTGTGTTTCAGATGCTCCCAATAAGCCTGTGCTTCTGATCTCCCTGATTTTGTAGCCTAAAGCAGACCCCCAGTGTGCCAGTGTCTGGGCTCCTTCCACTCTTACGTTACACAGTGGTTTTTATACCTGCCCTTTGTACTACTGAATTTCACCTCCTGCTTTTGTGCTGGGCCCCCAGATCATCCAGACCACCTTGTGTGATATTTCTCATCTGCTGTGCTGAAGATAATTTTTCTCTGTGTCAGCATCGTGCTTAACTCTGACTTCCAACCCCTGGAGCTTGCTTTGACTTCCCCCATCAGGTTAGAAACCTCTCTCCCCCCGCACTACTGTAACGCCTGTGAGCAGCAGTCTCATTGTGTGGATTTTCCTCTTCCATAAGCTGAATAGATTTGGCTCCTTAAGTTTCACTTTGCTAGAATCCCTTCATAGCTCCTCCTTTGTCCTGTGACCATGCAGGACAGACTTTTCCATCCTGGAGATACAAGCTCTATATTGTTTTCCTGTACGTGTATTATCTTGTGCTTGGCTGAATTAAAGCATGCTTGGTTGGATGGTGGCCATTTAGCTGTACAAATTGGATCACAGGGTAAATGGGGGCTGTTTTGTTTGTTATTTACTAACCTACATTTGTGCTATCTGCAAGCTGCCTCTAAGGATATTATATTCATATTTACCTGAACGATTGATAAAAACACTGCATCCTGTGTGATGGGAAGCAGAGGATGGATATGTTTTTGTCTCGTCAGCCACTTCTGTCCACCTAGTTATGCCAAATTATTTCTATTAATGCAAGTTCTTAAATCAAGCTATAACATCGGTTAGACAGGACTTGATTCTGTACAACATATGTTGGCTGGTAATTAGCTGAGGCATGAATATAATGAATTATTGGTAGATTCTCATATTGGCTTTTAATTACTCTGTCTAGGTCTGCTTTCAGGCTGACTGACTGTCACCCCCTCGGTCAGCTAGTCCTGCCTAAGCACGGGCATGGGGTTAGGGCTCTCCTGCCCTTCTAGAATTACTTGGCATTCCGAGATTTATTAAAAATTAGCATCAGTGGGTCAGAGATCTCCTTAGAGCACTTGGAGGTGCAAATTATCCAGGGTGGGTGATTAAACAGTGTTTATCTAAAGCAGATGTTATCTAATGTCTCTTGGTCATTAGTAAACTGTGAAGTATATCATAGTCTTATGAGTTCATTATCATATCTTTCCCCCCCAATACAAAGCATGTACATTTAGAATTTTGTAATTACATTGGTAATTTTACTGTGTGCACAGAGTAATGGTTCTACATCTCTGTTCACATTTCCCTTCTTTCCTCTATATTTAAATTCTCACTAACTCGGCAAGTCATGAATTTTTCCATCATGTTTTTTAAATTAATTTTCTACACTTTGCAATTTGCAGTTGGTTGCTATTTCTTTAGCTTTACAATCATGGCTTATATTGTTTTCTATTATTGCTGTCTATACCACTGGATAAAGATGCGTTTCCAGCCAAAATCCCCTTCCAGCATGGTGATGGAATATGCTGATGTTGGCCATCTAAAACAAAGCAAAAAAAGCCTTTAATTATTCCTTTGGATTCTTTTGTCCAGTATTTTCTTCCCAGTAACTTAATTGGGTAAATTTCCTCAGCCTGGAGAAGTTGAAGCACTTAATGTATGTATTTCTGACTGGGATTATGGTCCCATTAGCTTTTCTCATGTGCAGGCTTTGAGGAGGCAGCCGCTGATGCAGACAGAGCAGGGAACTCGATGTCAGTTCCCTGCATTTAAAAAAAAAAAAAAAAATCCTAGCAAATTGTGACACAGCAACAAATTTTGCTACAGTTGGAGGAGTATTGACATCTTCAGCAATCCAGACACCATCCTGTGTATTTGCTCCCTGTGAAAAATAATAGGAATGGTTATTCGGGCATTGCTGGGAAGCTTGCAGCCGGGAACTGGGTATGTGTGTCTGTGGCGTGCAGGACACATCTTTGACAGACCCATGCCTTGTGGCTGGGCTAACTCATGGTGAAAAGAGGGGAGAGGCGCGGCTGGTAAGCCTGGCTTGGCGGTGAGCAGCGGGGATAATCTCTGTGGCCGGACCCTGGCTCCTGCCTGCACTGTGTTGCTCGGTGGGGGCACTGCCTGCTGGTGGGAACACAGTTTGGTTCCCAAGGCTTGTTCTCCAGTTGCTTGCTCTAACCCCTTTTCCATCTGTCTGTTCATTTATTATTTACCGCTTTCTCTTGCTCTTTTCTATGTTAGCTGGTTCCTGATGCTCCTGGTTCAGGAAGGGGCTGTGTTATGGAGAACATGAGGGCAGCAGCAAACACCGCTGTACTGCTCCTCTGCCAGCCCTCCTTATTGTGGGGATAGGACTGTGTGGCATGCACAGTTAATTGAATTATGTGACATCTTTTCAGAATTGAAAAGAGGGTCAAAATCTTGGAAATGAGAAGTTCTCGGAGTCCCCCATGCAGTCCATGCTCTGCTTTTTCAGAGGCTCATACTGGGGATGGATACGCTGGGGTGGGAGAGTAACGTGAGAGCCTGTGGATATGCATGCTTTGTGCAGCTAAAAGTGGTGTGGGGAAGAGCGAGGTTACAAGGTGTTCAAAAGAAATTTTGGATCTCTCTTTACTTCATTAAGTTTTATATTGGGTTGCTGTGCCAAGAGACACAATCATTGACTTTCTTAAAGAAATGAAAAATTCCATGAATTTAAATAGATTTTTTTTTCTGTTGAAAAGGTGGCAAAAGCAAAGGTTTTGCAGGAGAAACTGAAACCGGTTCAAATATAATTCTATTAACTAATTAGGGAAACCCTGGAAATGGGACCAAGACTTGCAAGCCTTTTTTCTTCTCTTTGCTGGGGCACTCCAAGAATCGGATCACCTGGGGAAAGCATGTTTAAGAAATACCAGATGGTCTCTGCGATGCTCCAGCTGTGGACAATCACTCCCAGCCAGGCAATCTGCCTTGCTGTCGAAGCCCTCTAAAACTGTGCTGCCCATTTGTCATGCTTCTCCAATTGCAGCGCTCTGGATAGCTTCTTTTTTCCTTGTCTGGCTCTTCCTTTCCAGTTTTTATCACCCACCCCCTCCATGAGCTAATGTAGTAACATCCCTTCATTGGCTATAAATCCATTGAAGAGCCATATATAAAATATTACTTTGTTAGGGAAGATTGGGAAACATCTGTTTTTTACCCGTAAGAGTCAGTCTCTACTTGTCTCATATGGCGATGTGACTATTTATATATTTGTAAAGTAAAAAGGAGAGAAAGATGGGAATCCTAGAAATAATTTGAGTGGAGCCTCTAAACGGAGGAAACTGATTCAGCTCTGGGATTTGTTTGGAGGCTAATGCTGTGGGGGGAAGTGGGGGGCACAGGCCAAGAAACTGCTTAGATGTCTGATAAACTAACAGTTGTACCAACTGCATATATAACTTATCTACTGCATAGAACAGGAAACTAGGAACAGTGACAGTCCTTAGGTAAGTAGGAGACTATACCATAGGGGTGTACATGCATAGCAGTAAAAATATGTATCTATGGAGGCGTTGCATTTAGGTGGGTATGCCAGGACATGATGTCTAAGCCTGCTGGCATGAACTGCCTGTCTTCCAACCTGCTTAGCACTAGTGCTGTCTGCTTTCACTCGCACATATGGCACTTAATCTGTATCTTAGTCCCCTTGTGGGACAAGGGTATTGGTTTCTGTGCATGCATGGGGAGGGCTGGCTCTGGGTATCCCAAGGTGGCAGTGGTGCAAGAGCAGGATGCTGAGGTGGCATCGTGCCTGCTGTGGGTCATGACGTGAGAGCTTGGGGGGATATGGAGCCTCTGGGGCTGCTGTGGGAAGTCCCAAAGAGCCACCTAGGCCTAGGATGCTTTGTTCGTGTTGCTGGCGTGAGCTGTGGAGTGAGGGGTTCTGTCAGCCATGCTGAGGTTGTAGGGACAAGTCTGTGTGAGGAGGGTGCTCGGGGTGAGCTGGGCCGGCAGGGCGGTTGAACCTCCAGAAGGCTTCCTGTGATGCTGGGTACTTTGCGTGTCAGGCAGTCACACTGCCAGTCTCTGAGCTGCTCAGTGGGTGAATATGGAAGAAGGAAAAGGAGATTTCAGTGCTTGAATGCAGGTGATGGCAGGGTTTGCCAGATGCCCATGCCACAGCTGCTTTCTGTACCCTGTGAGGCTGGCATATAGGAACAAAGTGCCAGAGCTGCTACTGATGGATGCTGTTCCATGCAGCTCTCTTCCTTTCCTGGCCAGGTTCAGAACCCTCAGCCTGCCCCTTTGCTGCACAAATGTGAGATCTTGCTCTCTGTTCTCCTTAGGGCTGTGTATTGCTGTGTTTGGTTTGGATCCAGCTTGCCCATCTGAGGTGGGGAATGCCTCAGAGGAGATGTCTTCCCTCCCTCTGCCAGCCAGCCTTGCACCTCCCACATAGCCTCTATGATGAGTGGCTGGCTGTTCTCCTCAGCCTGGCCAAAACCAAACTCTGCCTGTGTCTCCCCTGCTGAGCCCGTTTGTGCCTTTCTGCAGGGCTGTGGTTGACAGCCATGTCTTCCCTGTGGCCACGGAATGCACCCGCACTGCTCCTGCTCCCCTTCTCCCACACACTAGTTGCTGCACTGTGACACCCTCCTGCTGGGCAGGAGCTCAGCCTGTTCTGGTGGTTATCTGCCCGTGCTATTGCCTCGTGGCCCTTCTGCTTGGCTTTTGAAATTTTTCCTCTTTCAAGCTCCCTCTCATTTTCCCTCCCGTGGTGCTATGGCAGCCTCTCTTGCTAATTGGACCTTGAGCGCTCTTTTCTTCCCTCTCTCCAGTTCGCTGCCTGGGTGGTGTTGAGCTGGGCTCTGGTAGAAGCTCCCCAAACCTCACGCAATGCCCCCCTCCAGCTGGTGCAGCTCCCTTGTAATGCTAGTGACAAGTAAAAGGTTATTTTAAAATACTAAGATATTAAATAGACATTGCTGCACTAACACCTGCTGTATCTCTGTCCTCTCTGTGCCAAAGCCTTCAGTTATCTTGCATGACATGTCAGGGGACCAGTGTAGTGTCTGCTGCTTGGCTTTGGCAAGCTCCTGCAGCAGTGAGCCCTGTACAACTCTGAGCTTAAAAGTGGCATCTAATAGAACAGTTTTACAGGTGAACGCACGTTCATGTGTTTCGATACTGGGTATGAATTCGGACTTTACAGGATTAAAGAATATAGGCTAAATCTGAGGTGGATAATGAAGAAGGAGCTGGAGATGCTGCAAGCAGCTGGGTGCACATGAACCGCATGAGCAGAGCAGCCACTGGGGGGACAGGCATGACCGGAGCCCTCTAAGGGTCAATAGGAAGCTCTGATGTTCGAAACGGTATTGGTGAGGCAGTGTTGGGTGCCATGTCCAGTTCTCTTGTCCATTTTAACAAAGAAAAGATGCTGTATAATTGGAAAAAATTCAGAAAAGAGCAATAAATGTGACTAAATCCTGGGAATATGGAGCTATAGACAAGATTTTAGTAAGATTCATCTACTTAGGGAAAACTAAGAAGTGACTTAATGTACTAGTATCAACAAGGGGAAGAAAAAGTTCAGAGCAAATAGCTTTAAATGTTAGCAAAGAAAGGTACAAAGAGAAGCCTTGATTTAAAGCCTAATGCAGGACAACCCTGGGCTAATAATGTGCAGATTTATAATGCTAAGAATAAAAGCTGGAATGTTTCTACCTAATATGAGGTGGATTAACAGCCACTGTCAGCCTGAAAGCCAGACTCCTGAAACTGTTTCAGACAGAAGTTACAGATTTTGTGTAGTAATTACCAGCCCCTATCAAGTGGGAAGAAAAACTATATTATATTAATGGTCCTTCCCATCCTTTTCATCTGAATAAATGTGTAATGTGAGTGTTGTGCCTCCCAGAGAATAGGTGATGGCAGGAATTAATTGCTCCCTGGAAACAACTAAATTTGTTAGCCTTTGCGAGTATCTTGGCCAAGTGGACCTCTTGCTCTGCTGGGAACAAAGCTGAGCTTGGACTACAGGCTCCAGTTCTCTCCTGGTTAAAAGAGGAGTTGAACTGAGCCCCTGCCTAGACCTGAACCTGCCTGGCCTTGGTGTGACATGCGTTGGTACTAGAAGAAAGATCAAATTTGTTTGGCCAGAGGTGGCTGAATTTAGGAAAGCTTAACCACTTATCCTTGCCATAACTACCCCCAGGAGGGAGAAGATATGCTGACCAGGACAGCAGGGCAGTCTTTGCTCCCTGCCACCAAATCTTTCCCTGAAAAATGATCCAGAGACCAACCAGCTGAGATGCAAGAGCTTCCCCAGGGGGGACCTATGTTTGATACAGTAGTCTTTACTTCCTGGTTTATTTCAAAGCTTGCTCTCCCCCTCCCCGCCCAAAGATTTAACAGATATTTCATTGAGTAAATATAGTAATGCTACTTCTGAACTCTGGTGTCCTAAAGTTCATTTATGATCTTGCTGTATATAAATTCCCACATCTAGGATTTTGACACAGAAATAGTCTTCGTTTGATAGAATGTTACAAATTCAAGTTTCAGAAATTATCCTCTTGAGCCATGTCGATGGTGTTTGGCACCATGACAAGTCATTAGTCAATCCTGAAATAGTCATCAAGCAGAGAAACAGCTTATTTTATATACTGTTTCTTAGAGAGTTAAATATTTCCACATATTCAGGCTCTGGATCCTTTCCAAATGTTCAACCTGTAAAGATATTTGAGAACCCCAGGACTTAGGCTCTTTCCAAAAAATGATAGATTTCACTTGAATTTTCACAAATGGAAAACCACAACTCCCCATAGCTGCAAAGAAGCAGCTGTCATACCAGGTACAGAGTATGAGAAAACACTTTCTAAAGGCTTCAGGGACTTCCCATTATCTGGAAGTTTTTAGTGCTCTTAAAATTTGTGAAGAAAACACTGTGTTTTTTTCCGGCTCAGCGTTGCCTCAGATAATCGGCCGCACCTGTTTGGAAGCGGCACTTCACGTTGTTCCCTTACACAGACCCTTGCACGTGTTTCTGTTAATTTTTCCTAGAAACTCAAGTGTCAACAAATTGGAGCCCCTGCATTGCAACTTTGTGCAAAATCCCAAATTAGTGTTTGAGCACTTTGTCATGGAAAGTCTGTGGTCGGAGTGACTGAGTAAACTTTGGAGTTTTCTTGTTGAAATCCTAGGGTGGGGGGGTTACGGGCAAAAAGCTACTAAAGAAATCAATAGCTCCAAATTAATACTTTCAAATCTAAAGTTCTGCTTTTCATTGTTGTTGCTGCCCTTCTCTTCAAAAAGAGGGAATTTCCCAATTCAGAAATTGGGATAGATTTTGGTAATTGGCTTGCCTTTGGAAGGGTTAATTTTTGTTGCGATTCAGCACAGACATGCGTGATGAGAATTTGGGAAATGAGGAGTTAAGTCATGATTATGTATATCATTGTTCCACATTTAAAATAATAGTGCTTGGATAATTCTGATGTTGGGCTTCTGCTTTTATTGGCTGAGAGGTTGCCAAAACATGTGTGTGTTGCTCTGAATTGGTAAATGATTCCTATTTATAGGACAGGTGTCTTCTGATGTCCTGAGTTCAGTCTGTTCTGTAATCCCAGATCCTGTTTCTGATCTATGTTTAATAATGTGTGACAGAAGAAGATAGGAACCTTGCAGACCAAATCAGGCTAGGAATGTTTTGAATTTAGCTCTGCCCAGCAATGTCCGCTTGTTATGCAGGGTATCTTTTAATAAGGGACTTGCCCTTCTAAAATTCATTTTTGGACTTACTTTTTTTCTGAAACATGTTGTCCTTTGGCTCATTTACATGCAGCCTGAAGGCTGCTGAGTGTGCCAGCCTCCTTCCTTTGCACTGACTCAAGAGGAAAAATGCTTTCTTACATATATAACGTTTTATGCAGCTTTTCTAATACAGGAGCCATAATGAGGCAGGGCTACAGGGAGAGGCATGGTGGCAGCAGTTGTGCAAATAAACCCTTGTATTTCATTTCTAAATGAAACCACGTTTTACAGCTATTAGTTTGGGCTATGCGGTATCATCAAGCAAAGGGTCGGATTTGTTGCAATTAGTTATGCAACTATCAAAATGACTCCCGTTATTTTGCAAGCTGGTGGTGGAAATGAAGACAGACCTGGTTATTGTGATGCTGATGCTTCTGCTCTGGTCATTATACTGCATTTTGAAATAATAATAATAAAAAAGCCCCTCAGCTTGAAACGAATGTGGAGCCAATGGAGATGTTTGATAAGGGGGAAGCAAAAATATGATTAAGCGCCTCTTCTACAGAGTGTGGCCCTTGGAGCTGGTGGTTCAAAAGAGGTGCAGGCTGTTGGGAGGAGGGAGAGAAATGCAGGTTTACAGGCGGGGGAAGCTCTTGAGATGCCCAATTCAAGGGAAAAGGTGCAGCTGCAATGCCAGGGGCTGGGGGGGAAGGAGGAAGGAGTGGAGCTCCCTGCCATGGCTGCTGCCCCGTCACCCTCTGGTCTGTCCACCACAGAGCTAGGGCCTGTCATGGCATGTCTGGCCATGGTGTGGGATGGCAAAAGCACCGAGGAGTCCCAGGCCCACATGCTGCGTGCTGCAGGGTGGGTCGTCAGAGTGGTTTGCAAGGAGCAGCTTGCTGTCAGCTGAGTGCTGAGGATACCATTGTGCCAGAAAAGGAACTGGGTCTGGGGGGAGGTGGAGGGGGCCATGAGAACTGGATGGGAGGTTTGGCTCTTTTTCAAGCAGTTCTTGAAGCCAGATTAGTCCTCTTCGCCAGCTGGTGTGAGATGTTAGGTTTGTGTTATTTCTGGCAGCCCCACGGGGACTGGGAGTAACTCCATGCCTCTTGTTTCTCTTTGCAAGGACAGGATAGTCCAGAAGTAGCACAAGCTTTGCATTCCTGTCCCCAAGAGATGCAAGTCGTGGTTTGACCTAAGGTAGAAGGTGTGAGGAGAAGGACTCGGGCTGCCATGCTTGTCTTTCACCTCTGATGCCACCAGCTTCCTCTGCTGGGTGCATCTCCTGGGCTAGTCAGCTCTTCAAGTGGCCATCTGTCCAGGTTCCCCCAGATGTGTCCTGTTGTCTGTCATTGTCCAGCCAGATATGGCGTGTTCAAGTATCTCCTGGCCTTGCATGCTGCTGTGCGTGCACAGAGACTCTGACTGGACTGCCCTGTGTCTGGGAAGCCCAGATGTGTCCACAGATGCAGGAATCCTGATGGGCTGCCAAATGTCTGGAAATGTAGGATATGCCCACATGCATAGGAGCCTTGAGCTGCTGCTTGTCTGGAAATTGCTGATGCTTTTATGTGCAAGGGATTGGACCCTCTTGGGGAGTTTTGGATGGGCCAACTGTACATGTGTTATGTGATTGCTTTAGTGCGCTTGAAGGAAACAAGCCCTCAAAGAGGAGCTGGTGTGTGTGTCCGAGCCTAGTATGTCCCCAGAGGTTTAGGATTAGGTTTGCTGCACATGCACAGACCACTCTGTACAAGCCTGCATACTTTGGAAATCCCTGCCAGACTGTCCTAATCCTTCATGTTTTCTTCCTAGATGAGGGTATTTTCCTTCAGGATATAGTAGGAAGGCCCTCCATGTCGTGATGTTGCTTTGAGGCAAGACCTTGTATTTTTCCTGTGCCTAAAATTCTTTTCTGCCTGATCCTGCAGGGATCTGTACCTTCCCGTTCCCCTTTGCAGCAGAGAGGAGCAGAGGCTGTGGGACATGGTGACTAATGTGCGTCTGACATGCTGCTTGCTTGTGTTGGGACATGGAAGGACTAACTCTAGTGTAAGCTGCTGTGTTTGTACTGTGGCTTTTCTGGCCCAGGATCCCAGAATTCTGTGACAGGTTGGGAAAGGAAAGGGAGGAAGGATTAATAACTTTCTCTCCTAGATCCAGGAAAAATGCAAACTCGCCAGATTTTTCTCTGTGGCACTTCTCTGCTTCCCATTTACAGGGCTGTGGTCCTCGCTCTGGAAGTGAGTGAACCTGCTTTGCCATAGCCGCTGCCGTGTGCGATGTGTAGTGGGTGACTCCCACCTTCCTGAGAGCTGGTGGGAGACATGCTCTGAGTGTGGCCAGTGCAGAAGCTGCTTCATTCCCTGAGCCCCTGTTCTGGGGTGACTAAACTCCCAGCGTGTTCCCTTTTTCTTCTGGAAAACAGATTTGTTCTGGCATTCGCCCTTGTCCACACACTCCCCCTAGTGAATTCCAGGGTTACAAAATCATGTAGGCTTTCCGAAAGAGCTGCCTTGCTTGTCGTTTAATGATTCCACTTCTGAACTGGGACCCTGCTGTTTCACTGGCTGCCTTGACAATATCTCATTTGTCTTTTCTTCTTTTATTTAGCTTTTCCTACATTTTTCGCACATTCTGTAGATTCTCCTGCATTCCAAGTGTCTTATATTTTCATGCCTCCTTTTATCTCTCTATTCATCTATCCCAGTATAGACAACAGAAATGCTAAGTCCACATAATCTGTAGAAAGCATGAACTGGGTTGTTAGACATTTTCCAAACATTACACTTCATGGAAATATTTTCCTGTAAGATGTAGAAATGAAACAGCTGTCTCCTGCTCTCTCCTGGGCTGTTCCTGTGCAGGCTCTCCTGCTTGCTGAATTTACAGCACCGTCCCTTGGACAAGTAAGTGACCAATGGCCAGCTTCAGGCAGTTATATTTATGATGTGCCAAGCAGTGATGAAGATGATGGTGTTTATATGCTAGTCAGACCTATGTGGTGGGATTAACGTACTGCAAGACTGATGTTGAGATTTCCAGAGTCGGGAGCATTCCACCAGCAAAATTGTCACTAGGAAATTTGGTGCAAGTCATGGCTGATGGCTAACTGCAGACTGGGATAAGCAGGGATGCTCCTCACTTGTGAATCCTTGTTCCTCCTGCTCAGCCCTGTCCCTCTGGCTTTGTGCTTGGCCAAAAGGTAATATCCCTCCAGCTCCTACCAGGAGCTGAGTACTGGCATCAGGAATGAAAGGCATCGGTGTCTCATGTAACCCAGCTTGCTGGAAGACAGTGGGCACCTGAGTTTTGCCCTTGTCTCCCTGCCCTGTTGGGTAGCATCACCTCTCAGCTGGCCTGCTGTGGCTGGCATGAGCATGGGATGGTAAAACCTGCTGGGGTACTGGCTGATGTGGGCATGGTTCGGACACCCCCTCCTAATGTAATTGCTTATTCTGCCTGTGTGTCGTCTAACTTCAGCACATGGTTGAAGACTTATTGATTGCTGGAAGGTAATTATTTCTTGATTCTTAAAGGAATTTATAGAAAGCTTAATGCATCAGTGGAGTTGTCCGAACTGGAAAGGTAAATCAAGAAAAACGAAAACACACAGCAAAAATGTTCAGGCTGAGGCAAGCAATCCTCCCCCTTCCACATGGAGAAGTGAACACCAGACTTTTTGGACAGAAGTGTAAACATCAGTGTTATTGTGAGCTAGTGGAGAGTGGGGTCCCAAGCAGATGATGAAAGAGGAGAGAAACAGTAAAATTCGTATGTTGCCATCTCCAAACTGAGCAACCGGAAAAAGAGTAGGAGAGACCAAAAATTATTTGAAGATTCTCTTCCTTTCAGTGTTTTGCTGGAACTGAGTGAGCAGATATTCGCAGGCAGTATTCCAAGCTGAGGTTATTTCTTCAGAGCATGTTCTGGCAAAAGATTTTTGGCTACATCCCATCCTCAACCTGAATGACTAGGTGATACCACAGGGAAGAAATCAGCTAACAGCAAATCATGGATCTAAATTTCAGGCAGTTGTTGACTGTACATCCGTTATGCTACCTTCTTTATAAGTCTTCATATTGTAATCCAGTGCTTTTGGCTTTGACCTTGATAGGATAAGGCAGAACTACTCTATACCTTTTGAATGCTGCCCCATTAGAAGCGTGGTGCCTATGTGCACTGGCAGGAAGGGTGCTGTGCTCCATGGGAAGACTGAATTGCTGCGGAGGTGCCTGGGCAGTTTCTTAGCATGTGCCACCCAAGAGTGCCATGGGGGTCTCATGGTTTGGAAGCTACCCTGGCACGTGTGCTGATGAGTCACGTGTGCAGCTGGGGAATACCAGAGACTTCAAATGGGAGCACATCTGGATACACACAGAGCACATCTGGAGTATCAGAGTTACTGCATGTTTGCAGCATCGCTATATTGCATGTGCAATGAACAGCTTTCTGCCCTTTCTGTGATCTCTGGGGAAAACTTTATCATATTTAGATAAAATAACATTTGAGAAACACCTTCCCTTCTTTGCCTCCATGACAAGGCTTCACCTGTCCATCAGTGTGAGCAGCAGGGATGTTGCACTGAAGGATGAGCAGTCTCAGGACTTCAGTAGGAGTGTTTCAAGGCTGAATAACTGGTTGTGTTGCCTGTGTGTTGTCCAGTGCTCAGGTATCCACTGGTGTCTCTGAGAAATGTTTGCCTGTTTCTTTTATTGGGTAGCCTGGAGGGCCTTCTGTGCTTGCCAAGTGCTGGTGTGTTGTATCATTTCTCCAGACATGATACAGCACTTGGTGCAGCAGCCCTCCAGGCTTTGCCCTTGTAAAGACTCCAGAGTTATTCCCTGGGATGTGACAGTGCCCTGCAAGGGGGATTTGGGGGTTGCTCAATCTAACAACGTGCACATGGACAATGTAAGGGGAAAAAAAAAAATATCAGGTTATGTAGTGGTACCAAATTCTTACAAATGTGCTATCATTATACACCTTGAGCACCTTCCATCCCTCTTCTCTGCTCTGGAGTCTCTTGACTTAGAGTGGGAAGAAATGAGAGGTGTAGGATACTCCCTTTTCAACTATGTCTGGCTATATAGGATGATGACTATGGCTTCTTGTACACCTGGTCACCTATCTGGAGCGATTTTGGGGATTTATGCTATCCTGTGTACAGGGTAGACAGTACTTCAAATGCACTGGGCACATCAACATCCCCAGTCTTGGCAAGAGGGTGACTCTTGATCTGTTAGCATTTGCCACTGGCAGTTGTGTTGTTGCCAAGCCTGTGCTGCCCTGGTACGAGCTGGGGAGAGCTCTCCCAAGGCCATGGTGGGCAGAAGCAGGGGGAGGCTCAGCTGGGCACCTCACAGTGTCTTCGGATGAGTGCAGGCATCTGGCTAAGCCAGTCCTAGAGTCCTAGGTGCCTGAAGCAAGATGGGTAACACTGTCATTTGCACATTGCCTGATGCACAGTGATCATGTCTGTAAATGGGCACAGTTCAGTTTTTAATAAATAGAGGGAAGGAAAATAATTTTCTAAGCTTACAGGTAAAGGTAGGAAAACCTGGAAGAGGCAGCAGAGCTCTGGAGAGACTCTGGAATAAAATGTCCTATACATTCAACACAGCTTGAATGCATGAGTATCTGGGCTGGTTTGACTGGGGATCAAATAAGTCCTTGCAAGGAGGTGACACTAAAAGACAGTTTTTTGTATTGGAATTCAAATACATTACTGGGTTTGAACAAAATCGCTGTCAACTGCTATTTAAGATCTTCAGAACTTCTCTGGTCTTATGCTAACTCTGTAAATGAGGAGAGAAAAAAAAGTGCAAGTGTATTACTAATTTAAAACAATTTTCATCATTAATGTTCAGAGAATTTAGGAACACTATGTTCAGGTTTTTGCTTCCTATATAACAAAAAAAATGCTGTTCCTCCTGTAACTGTTTTGTGATGGGAAAGTTTGTAAGTCACCTTATCTCTGTAGGTATCAGAAACATCACATATGGCACTGCCTTAATGTCTCTTTTCTTGCAATTTCCTGGATTGCCTGCAATGTCTTTGTAGAAGCAAAGCGTATTCAAGCACCGGAGAGACTTGTAAGAGAGCTAAATTAATCTTTTCTCCTGAGCTTTGCAAAATAGGTTAAACCAACACACAGTACTCATGGATGTTATAAGCTCAGACATGCACATAAAATGTGAGGCTACTGAATTAAGAAATAACTGCTGTTCACTGTTTCAGCAGCTTATTGTAATTATCTCTCTATTTTTTTCTTTCTGATTTTTGCCAGGTAGAGATTATCAGAAAATTGAAAATGAGTTTAATATTGAAATATCTGCATTACTGTCTGTGCAAAGCTCAAAGCTTCTTCAACAGCAAAATAATGTGAAGGGAGACCTGAACTTGAGAATACATAACACAAAGCACATTAACTTACTGGAAACTTGGGCACAACTTCAATACACAGAACCAACCCGTTTCCACTGCTCTCGATGAACTCTTGCTTGTTCCCAAATGCTTCGTTTGGTATGACTAATGAATTTAAAGTCTTCTGAAACTGCTGGCTTCACCAGGCCCTTCAATACACAAAAATGCTTGTGCTTTTAAATCTTGATACTAATCCTTTACTTCAAACTTTTCAAACCCTTTGCCATGCTCGTTCAGGGACTTCCACTGTTAACCCTGTGCCACTGTCACACTTGTACTGATGTTACTACCCTGTGTGACTTGGTGCTGCAGCTGCAAGACAACCAAGAAATGTTGGGCAAAGCATTCAAGGATATGTGTGTGTGTGTTTAAATGTTTCCACTAAAAGAAAAATATACGCATTTTTGCATTAGAAGTATATAGCAGATTACTTAAAACCAAGTGTTAGCGCTGAGCAGATCAGAACCTCAGGCCAGGGTGAGTGTTGTGCAGTACAAAAGGAAAAATAATCCACAGGATGAAGGCACGACTTGTGTCACACTCTGTGGCAGTCCTTTCATTTTCTAACACAGCAACTACCTCTTGCTTCTGTGTCCTGCAATTTATGGTGAGAGCTGCTGCTAAATTGCTGGGTGAAAAGCCTGAAATGTTGTATCAAGTGCATCTTGAAACACTGCAGTTAGTGAATGCAGTGACTGCCCTCTGGGGGAACAAGGGCCACCAGGAGCAGAGACCTTGATGAGCTCTTGGCTGCTACTGTACTGAGTCCAGTTCAGAGTATCTTCAGCAGACTGCAGCAAATCCTGTTTCTGCCAAAGATGAACATTTGGGATATAAACTGGGTGTTCTGGGAACTCATTGTAACTGAAATGTTGCTGAGAAAGGATGGAGGCCTGTGGCTCTGCCATAAAACACAGTGACCCATGCTGGGGGTAGGCAAAGGGCAGGTTCAGTAAGACACCCTCCTCTTCCTCCAACGCCTTTGGCTCCTTGGCGTGTCTGAGGCTGTTTGGAGCTCAAGACAGTTTGGATACTTTTTCCCCATTTGTTCCTGTGTGTGGATTTTTTTCTGCATCTCAGAAGGCAATTGCCAAGGAGACAGGGAGGAAGTCCATCTGCTCAGTGCCTCTAGCCCAAGCATGGTTGGGGAACTAGAACTGCTACAGACGTTACTTTCTATGTTGGGATATTCAGCCTATGTACGTAATCTTTAGGGGACTTGTGTCCTGTGAAGAGTCAGCCAGACCTCTGTGATTCTTCAGGTCAACCTCGCAACTCTCCAGAGTCTAAGCATCTTGGTCTGGAGCTGCAGATGTGCCCTTAGATGTGACCTGCGTTGTATGGTCTGGTGAGAAGGAAAAGCGGCTTCCTGTAAGCAGGCGATCGAACAGAGCAGCTTTGCATTTTCACTGCAGCTCTCCCATGGCAGAACAGTGATATTAGCTGGTCGTGAGGCTGAGGGCTGTCCTGGAGGAGCCCAGGAGCAGACATCTGCACAGACATGCCAGGGTCATCTTCCTAGCTAGCTTCCTGGCCTTGGCCAAGCTCTGCAGTGCATCATCAGTTCCTCTGGGTGAGTTGCTCTGGTCTCGAAGGGGCCTGCAGGGCTGGTGCGAGACAAATGAGTCCCTCCTTTTCCTCCTCTTCCCCCAGAACTGCATGTATCTACATGATTTATGTGACTTCAGAGTAAACGTGAGCTAAAAATCTGTGGAGAGCCTGATGGCTTCTCTGTTTGCCTTGCTGCTTGCCTTAGCACATTGTTCTTGCTGCTGACAGTTGTGCTGGCAGTGGTTTTATTTGGAAAGTAGCAGGGGGTGGTGGTAGGGCTGGTGGTGAGGAAGACAGCAGTGAGGGAGAGGTGTCATGCTGTGCAGAGCCCGTGCTGCCGGTTGGGCTTCCTGACCCTGGGCAGGCAATTCCCACCCGTGCTGTGCTGCTTGATGGGAAATGCAGAGTCAGGGAAGTGTGTTAATGGGTCAGGAACCAAACAGGTCGGAGATGTTTGGAGCATTTCTGCAGGGGCTGGAGATGGGTAAAATCCTGCCTTTCCCCATCCCCGGGAGGCATCGGGCTGCTACCACCTGTCAGAGGAAACGGATAGCTCGAGCTGGAGCAAAGAAAGCAGCTCTGTGGATGAGGAGGGATGCAGTCACTGCTTTGCAAAAGCTTGATTGCCTGTAGGTAACGTATGTGGTTCTGCAAATGGGAAAGAAAGAAGTACGGGGGTTTGCTGGAGGCTTGTTACCATCAGTTTGGTTATATTTTGTGGCTCTTTAAGGGAGGATGGAGCAGGGAAAAGATAGATCTCATGCAAGCCTGTGTGGATCGGTGACTTCCACCAAAGCTGGGAGGAATTCTCCAACTCCCAGCAGGTGGAAGAGATTTCTGTGCGAGGGGCTTGCGCAGGCTGTGCTGCTGAAGACACATCTTGAAGTAATACACAGCTCTTGATGACACCTCCTCAACACTTAGTAAATTTGACCTCTTCTTTCATGTGCCATTATACTGCCTCACATGGCTGCACAGGCAGCTAGCACGTTGAATACTGAACTTCACGTTTTCAGGCAAGGAACATGTGCTCTTTCAAATTGAATGGTGATGCTACCAATGGCTGGCTCTACTTCCCATCGCCTGGGAGGTGGGAGGTCAGTTGACAGGAAATGTCATTCTGTGTCATCCAGGAGAATTGCCATCCTTCACACAAAGGTGGGTTTGATTTGCTTTAAAGCCCTTGTGTGTGTTGAGCAGCACAGGTGCTCAGCCCCTCCTAGAAGCACTTAGCCTTAAGTACAATGTGCTCATTCTTGGTGTTGTTAAATAGCTTTTATAACACTGAAGGTGCTCTGATTATACATGACCTTCCCCCTTTGCTTAGAGTCATCTCATTAATCTATCTATTAGATGAATAATTCTGTTTTGGGAACAGAGCAAATATAGAAATTGCACAATGAAACACATTTAATGTATTCAAACAACTTTTTCTTAATATAAAACCAATCATTTGCTGTTCGTTTTTCATGTTCTGTTGAGTATTTGCAGGCCAACATTGGAAACAGGCTGGTAATTTGGTCCTCCTTAATTTTGGCACCTGTAGTTATTTTAGAACTACAGGCTGTTTTCTGTGGCTTTACTGCTCTGTAATTCAATACCCTTTTAGGACCTTAATGCTGCCATTAGTAGCAAATTGGCCTCTATTCTGAATAAAACTCTTTTATTACTTTTTTTTGTTTAATTTTTATTAGAGAAGGGTTGCCCAACAACCACAGGGAATGAATTTCCTAGGAGGTACAGGGGTAGTGCCTGAAATCCCTTTCCCCGTAATTGCTGGTGTGAGCAGGAAAGCCTGAGTTACTCCAGGGATCTGCAGGGTGCACATGGTTAGTTCTGGGCTTTAGGTGGCTGGGCTGGTGGTGGCGATAGCATCTCTTGTTGGCACTTCTGAGTAATGAGCTTTGTTACCTAATCTGTGTACAGCTGAGGGCTCCAAGTCTTGTATATACTTTCTCCACTGATATGTCTTTCATTTTTCCTTTGCAAGATTTCTTTTTCCTGAAAAGATAGTTATTGAAATGTTAATCCCTTTATCCATTTTGTTGAAAATTTTCTCAGCTAGTGTAGTTTGTATGGTTTTGCCTTTGTTTGCAGGGGAGGATGCATGTTCACGTTAGCAGGGGGAGGATGAGGGCTGGAACTGGCGCTGCAAAGGGAGAAGGGGATAGTGTCTGTGCCCCTTCCTTTGTCCCAGTGACTCTCATGCTCACCAGAGTGGTGGTTTGCTCCCAGGGTTCTGTGGACCAGAGAAGAGGAGAGTCTCTTAAGCACCGGCCATACCAGCTCTCCTGTTGCTGGGACAGGGGATACTGGGGTACCTAACCGGGGCTGGTGCAGATTCATGTACTTGGGGTTGGGGGGGTGCTGGAGGGGGGAGCTTGCTCCTCCTGCTGTGTTTTGGAAGGAGCTGCCTAGTTCCTCCTGCATCCTGCCTTCCTGACTGGCCTTGGCCCCCCGTATCCTGGGCCAGCTCTGCTCTAGAGCTAGGGGAAGATGCTCAGCCTTTCAGTCTCCTTGGAAAAGGCATTAGTGCAGGAGGTCAGTAGGAACAGCTCACACCACCAGCCTCCAAGGGTGCCGGCCAGTGTGGCTCTGTCCTGCTGCTGTAGGCCAGCAGAGTTGTGGCAGTGGTCTCCCTGAGCCCCTCTGCCTCAGAGCGATGGGATGAGCTGAGAACAAGCAAATCCAGGGAAGCTTCCCCCCCTTTCTCTGTACACCACTTGCTTATAGTTCCACAGGTCTCTAACACACACAAAAGATTAAGTCTTGTTCAAGCAGATGTCTGACTATGAGAATGAGCATGTAACACCCGCCTACACCAGAGTGCTGCCGAGTGCCTCTAGCTCAGCAAAGAGCTCAGACTTGCTAATTTCCAGCATCCGTAGCTGCTTAGAGGGGAAAATTAAAGACCCAAGCCCCACATGTGGTAAAGTGCCTGTTATGTAATTACTGCTCCAGCCTTCTGCTCCCAGCAGTTGCTTTCTTTGCTGAAGAGACCGAGGTCTGTGTCGCTCCATGAAGGTTCTGCTGCAGACGTTTGCAAGTAGTCCTTACGCGTTTGCAAGTTTGTGTAATTTCATCTGTTTCTTTTGTTTCTGTAACAAAAGGTAATCCTAGACAACGTATCCAAAACCCTCTCTGTAAAGCTGCAGAAACAAGTCATGCAAAAGTTAGAAAATACCCAGGCCCATGCGACCTTAATTCGGTTCCCTTGCATATATGCATTACAAGAGTATGCGATCATGTAATTAAGAACTATTGGCTTGGCAGGACCTTGGCTTACTCCTTGCACAGAGTAAGATAGAGGGCTGCAAGAAGAAAGGGAATGTTTACTTGTAGTTAAGGCACTGGTGAGGGATGTGGGAGAACTGGATCCTAACCCTGGCGCTGTCACAGGATTCCTGTGTGATGCTGGGCAGAGCTGATCCCGCTGCAGCCACAGAGGGTGTTGAACTCCATTATCAGCAGCACACCTACTCCAGCTTTTCAAATATTCAACTTTCCAGGCTAACAAAATCAGTTAGCACTGGTTATTTGTCTAAGATATGCATCTGAATAAACACATGCGTAGACAATTGTAGAGAAAGGATGAAAACCTCTTATCGGAGGTTTTATCCCAGATTATATCCTTCTGTAGCCACTCCAGAGCCCGTGAATGAGGCTGGCTGTTTTCATGTTAGAGCTCTCAAGCTTTAAGGGCTCTCTGTGTCCAATTAAACAGTAGCATATCTCTTGAATATTAACACATTAAAAACAATATACTTTCACCAAAGAAATCTGATCCTAATTGGTCCTGGAATATTTTTATTTTCCAAGCTGAGCTGTGAGCTCTTAAGCTTCCTTTTTTAAGACTAAGCAAACATTACATTCTTAGGGGAAAGTCGGCCTAAGGAATGAGGAAAAATAGACTCTCAGACCATACCTGTCAATCTTCCGTTTTCCAGTATTTTTCCCAGAAACAAGCACAGGAACTAATTGACTTCTATCCCCTTCTGTCTTTTTTTTTTTTCCCCTTAACATAGTGACTCAAATTAAAACAAAGATAAAATTCCAGGGGAAGCTGGCATTAATCAGGGTTTGGATTAAATTAAATTAAGTGCTTTTTATTGAACTCAGCAGTATTAGTTATTAAAACCAGAAGGCCCTTCCCAACTAGTGTAAAAAAGCAAACAATGACTCATACTGTGGCATAGATTTTATTGGGGAGTTAAAACACTCATTTTCTCTTATTCTTTCTTCTTTTTCTTTTTTTTTCTTTTTTCTTCTTTTCTAACTTCAGACAAACACATGTAAACAACTGTTGGTGAGGGCATGCTCACAGACTCCTTAGCCCGAAGCCCCACTGCCATTCCCTGCGCTGGGGCTGGCTGTGCCCATGGTGGCACCCGATGGTGACAGAGTGAAACTGCTTATTCAGGGATAGTGCTTCCACAGGTCTCCTGTGCTCTTGATGTCAGTGTGACCTGTAATTGATGTAAGGACCAGTCCTTCGTGGTGCTGAGCTGTCACTGGGTAGACCTCAAGACTCTGAACATTGTTTATTGGCATCAAGAGTTAGTGAGGGATTTTCAAAGGCAGAACAGGGATGCCTGTCCTAGCTTTCCAGTGTCTTCCCACCCATAACCAGCTATGTTCTCACCCTCTTTTCTTGTGTGATGCTGCTTCTTCCAGAGCCGGTCCAGTTCATCCCTGCTGGTCCCATGATCAGGGATGTGGATACCCTATTCATGCCATGCAATGCCAAGTCCCGTCATTAACTCTTGAGGGAGGGATGAATCTCAGCTTTTCACATCCATGGGGTGGTGATTGCCCTGGGACTGCCTACTCTGCTTCTGGGAAGGACAGAGATATGGCCAAGGTGGTGCTGTGGACCAGGCAAAACTGTGCTGGTGTGTGGTTCAGGGGAACAGTAACTATGCTGGAGCCTGGCTGGCACTGCCAGGGATGCAGAACATGAAGCTCTTCAGCTGGGGTGGGAGAATGGTTTAGGGAAAAAATTTGGAAAGTATGTAGATAATCCAGTCTCTGTACCCAAACTGCCATCTTCGACAGTCAAGAAGAGGACAGGTTGCGTCCTGGCAGAAGGGAGCACAACCTGAAAATCCTTCTTTTCTAAGAAGGTAGACCTGGGTAATCATAAACTTATCATTTTGACTTTGATGATGAGGAAGATGCTAGAGCAAATTATGAACTAATTTAAGAACACTTCTAGGATAATAAGATGACAATAAACATGGGTCTAACATAGACCAGTTAAGAACAAATTTGTTTTCTTTTTTGACATCCATTGATCTGGGAAGGTAATAATAGCTGTGATATATTTTGTCTGTGAGGTAGTATGTGTCTCAAAAACAAACCAAGGGCACTTGGTTTGGATGAAATAAATACAAAACAGGTGAAAAAATATATTCAAAGAATAACTACAGCTAGTTCTTTGACAAACTGGAAGGAGAAATCATATAGGAAGCTTTAAGGGTCAAGTCCAGTGTTATCCGATAGTTTCATTAACTTACTTCATTCCTTTTGTTCAGATTCAATTTAGAGGGGTTTCAAACAAGCACATTTCCATTGCTGTTTCCCTGTGGCATGTGTTTGTTAATGAAGACAGCTGAGAAGAAGGGAGATCAGTGGGTTGAAGGTGTGCAGCCCTCCCCACCATCAGGGTGAGGGTGATGTGAGATGCTGCAGTTACTGACCTGGACCAGCCCAGGTTTAACCCCTCCTTCCTTCTCCAGTACAAGTATAAGCTATGGAAAGGGCTCCGAGATGAAGAAAACAACATAAATTGAAAGCTCTTGGCTAGCTGGCTTAAATCGCTTTACAGATAGCGTAAAAGCTTTGAATTTGAGGCAGCTGGACTGAAGCACTGCAAAATCTGGCTGTAGTTCAGTTGGGGAAAAAAAAAAGTATCTGTTTCCTTTAGGTGTTGGGCAGGTTTGTTACCAGCACAGTGGCACTGTGTATAATATGTTAGGGCATGACTGGTGCAGGCGCACACTGAGGAGAGTGAGGGTCAGCTACGACTTTGGCTTTTGTGGGTAATGCCTGATGATGATGATGATGATGTTGCTGTTTTGGGCTGTCCGTGGCCAGTTCATGTAAGAATTGCTTGTAGCTAAGCAAGGACTAGGCAGAGGAGGCTGGCTACATCTTGCTGTAGGGGAGCACGCCTGGCGAAAAGCCATCTTTGTGTATCTGCCTGCTTTAAGGTGGTGCATGCTCGTGTGTCCCGAGCGTGTACACGAAGAGGGAAAATGTTTAAGAATCCACACAGCATAGGAATGTGGGGCACCTTGTGTCTGGATTTCGTTTGAGGGAATTAAGAGTTGATCCTTAGCCGGAATATGAATCAGATCTGATTGTGTCTGTGTTGACTAAAAGAGGTTGTGTGGTGTTCATGAGCCGGAGCTCAATCTAATGTGGAAAAGTTTGATCCAGAGCTCTGTTTAATTTAATACTTGACTATTCTACCTATTTTAGTTCTGACTCAAAGTTCAGGGATCTTTCTCGTTGGCGGTTGTTTGTATTAGCAAAGGACATGTGTGCAACCAGAGGAGAAGGACTTTCATATACCCAAACCTCAGTGAGTCCAGCAGAAATTTTTTTTATTTGGCTCTGATATTTTGTTTTTGTTGCTAGAGGGACTGGAGGAACTTTCCCTTCACCCTGCTGCCACAATGCGGGGGTTGGGAATTAATATCCTGCGACATCCCATCAAATCCGCAAATACATTCATAGCACTGGCTTAGTAATCCATAGTTTTACAAGGTTTTAAACTCATAATATACTTCAGATATTTTACGTGCTTCAGTAAGTCTATTGTGCTATATTAAATGTATGTTAAGGAAAAGTCCCATGATTAGTTTTAGTACCTTTTGGTATCTAAATAAACACTGACTGAATAAGAATATCTATATCAAAGCAGAAATTTTCAGAGTAGTTCAAAGGAATACAATTTAATGCCCTTAATATCATCTCCTTTAATGGGAAACCTCTCTCATTACAACCATTCTTAGATTTTAAGGTCAGTAGGCACTAATACAAAAATCTTGTCTGTCTTGCACAGTAACATCGAACAAAAATTCTCATTCAGAATTTCCTACTTAAAACTCACAACTTCTGGTTGAAGTAGAGCAGATTTTAATAAAATTTTATATTCTTGCCTTAAAAAGATAACATGTGATGGAGAATCCTCCACAATGTAGATAAATTGTTCCAATGATTAACTGCCTTCACTGTATGTATTTATAAAAAGAAGGCTTATTTCTAGTATATACATTTGTCTTGTTTCATTCTGTCTCTAAAAATTGCCCTGGCTTTGATAAATTGAACTTAACTTATAATTAAAAAACATAATATCTTTTTAATGTATTCCGGTGCTTAAGAGGTGATTGACATGCTATCTGTCACTAGAATAAAATGAATAGCTTGTTCTTTGGTATCTTGCTGTGGAGCTGTTATGCCAGCGTTTCTAGGAGCAAAGCCATCTTCCATTCATCTGCAAATTTCCCCTTGCTATAGTAAAATTGAAAGCCCTCATTTCCTGCCCCAAGGAGGTCTAAGTGAATAAGAAAGTCAGATGTATTTTTTTTAAAACTAAATATATGAATATATAATCTATAGGCTATTTTCTTAGTGGAACCTTGAAATTTTCCAGGGGGTTGTGGGTGGTAATTAGGCTCATATATAGAAAATGTCAACCTGAAGGTGCTGGGCTTCCTGGGTTTGTGTCCCAGAGAGTACCCTTAGGTGCTGCATTCCCATGGGTGTCAGGGGACCACGGTGGCTGTGCAGCATGAGGCTCCACGTGCCCTGGTAGGCTAAATCCATTTCTGTGAGTCTGAGAAACTGATGGGAATTGCCTCTGAGTAGCAGTCTGATCCCTCAGGAAGGTTCAGTGGTGAAAAACTGAGGCTGGAAAATGTGCAGGGGCAAGCGGATGGTGAGAGGAAAGGGCTTGTGCAAGTGCTTAGAGCAGTCTAGATTAAAAATATAATAACAGAATGTTCAGTTATAAAATTACACCTTTCCTTAGCCTACACATTTCTACCTCCAACCCCCAAATTTTCCACCACTCCTGTATTTGTGTTTTTCCCCCATAAAACCCCCAACATTAACCTTAATAATACAACCCTGTCACAGATGGCATTGCAGCAAGCTCTTCTGGGAGGTACCACATGAAGCCAAGAAAGTGTTGCTCAGGGTAAGCACCCTGGTCCTAGTTTCATCATCTGTGGTACTGTGACTAGTATTCATAGCTGTATGAATGATGATGACAGAATTTGCTTGGTACCAAATCGCGTAAATTTGTGCCAGGGGCTGGAAGCGAGGCATTGTCCATCTACTGGTGGTTCAGGTTTTATTATGACCAAGGATTTCCAGTGTGGTTGTAGGCACAGTCCGAGGACCTCTCTAGCACCCACAGCAAAATTCTTCTGAACCCCCAAAAGACTGGCCTGTTTCAAAGTACCATCCTCCCTCTCTCTGCTGTCATCCTTGAATCTTAAGTTGCACTGTAAGTCCTCATTACTGGCACCTCTTCCCAAAGATCAATCTTAAAGTGATGATGGCAAGTCTCATTTAGGCATTCAGCTTTCCCTCCTTCTGGGCACTGCTGCTCCCTCCCTCGGAGGGATCTCTTACGTCTCTCGCCTTTAACAGAGAGTCTGGACAGGAGAGTTGTGGAATTGCCAGTGCATTGCCTACAGCTTGGTGCTTGTTGCTGATGGTGGATTTCTCCCTGCTTGTTCAGCAGAGTCCAGGGAATCCATCCAGCCTTGTGTCACCCTCAGCGCCCTTCTGGTGAAGAGCTCCTCTGCTTAATCACAGAGGGTGGGAGGAAGCTGGTACTGGCTGTGTCAGTTGCTGTTCCCACCTTGTGATTTCCTGGTGCTGGTGTTCCATGCGCAGCGAGGAGCAGTGACCAAAGCTCCCCTGTCCTGCCCAGCTCTGCAAGCCTCTGTCATTGCACCTCTGTCGATGGTGCTGTGGTTGGAGACATTCCTCTGGCTCGTCCCACGTAGGGCACAGCTCTGCTGTGGGAACCTTCTTTAGCTGCTTTGTACACATGCCAAGAAGGAATTTAGCCTTTCTGCTGTAGCCTTATCTTTTTGCCTCAGCCATCTACTGGCTCTACAGACTATCTGGCAGGCTTCCTCCTTTTGATGTGTTTGAAAAAAGCTTTTATTAGTTTTTAAGGCTTTAGTGAGTTGTTTCTTAAAATCTTTTTGACTTGCTTTATTATGCTTTTACATTTAATTTGCCAGAGTTTAAGCTTTTTCTGTGGTTTGGGGTTGATTTTTTTTTTTTTTTTTAATAGTCTGCATGGAGCTTGGACAAAAAAGACTTTTCCTTACCCTGCAATAAGGTGGTTTTGGGGGTTTGTTTCCCACATAAATGTCCCAACCTACCCACCCTCCCCTGTGATCAAAACTCCTGTATCCAGAAATCTTTTCTGATAAGTGCTGTGTCATGTCTTCCCTTTCCATCCTGAGCCCAGGACCCCAAGGGGCCAGGGCAGCGTAGGAAAATGTGCAATTAAAAAAGATCCCATCATCACTGGACCAGGTGCAGAAATGCATCCTGACTGTAGTAACATACCCTGCCATAGCTGCAGCCTTGGCTTGCTTTCTCCATGCTGAACACAACCAGAAGGGTGATTTAGTGCAGCACCAGGATGTGGAGGTCACTCCACAAACGCACACTCAATTGTTATTTCTGTTGAGCTGGACAGATCAGCTGTGTGTTCCTCTGATGCTGTCAGAGGCACGTTAACATTTCAGGAAATCTCTGGACGAAAAAAACTTGTAATGGGCACCACTTACACAGATACTGTGCAACCAGGAGGTGCTGGGCTGCTGTGGCTGCAGCCGCGTTACCCTGTGGTGCCCCACTGACCCTGGCTGCGGTGCAGGAGCAGGTGGGCTCCCAGTCGAGAGCAAAACAGTGCGACTGGCACCGGCTGTATCCATCACCATCATGGGGGGCAGCTCCCTGGGGTGGCTGTGGCAGAAGATCAGTAGGATCCTCTTGCTTGCGAGCACGGCACAGCCAGCCTTCAGCGGCACTGGCAGTGTTGCTTTCCTACTCCTGGCCTCTGATCTCCTCCATGCTCTGATTTTTATCTTCTCTCAGCCCAGGACTGTCTAGCTGCAGAGTTTAATTCTCTGCTATATCAGGTAGGGATGCCTCCAACACCAAGGTGATGATGCCTAATTTAGGTCATACCTGTCCTTTCTTATGTTCCCAGCCTGCAATTTAGGCATTGGGGTATCTTACCCCAACAGAAGCTCACCTGTGCGCTAACTGTGCTCATGTTCCCATTGCTCTCAGCACCAACCCTTGTTTAATTTAGTGGTGTATGGCTTCTTGATATGTAAGCATATATTGCTAATATAGAAGTACACCTCTTTCCTTTCAAAGATAGTTATTTTGCCACTTCCTCAGCCCTCTCTGAATGAACCACTGCTGGTTTCTGGATTCATGCATGACATTTGATTGCCTTTTCACAGGCATATCTTACTTAACTGTAAGTGTTATTAATGGCCGTAAAATTACCCAGCCCTGAAACAAAGTAAAAATGCAGTAAAAGCTTTAGCTTCAGTGAACTCCCAAGAGTGCGAATCCCAGAGAGGGACTGTGTGTCATGTAGCTATGTGTTCTCTTGGGGCAAACATGTCCTAAACTCCAGAAATGGTCACAGCCATTGCTTTAAAAAGCTCATGTGTGACTTACCTCATGCATTTGGGCTGTTTGCATTGTCTTTGTAGCAGGAAAGTGCATGTGCTTTTCTCCTTGTTGGACTTGTTAGTACCCTGAGCAGTAAATAGAAACAACCTGGTAGTTCTTCCAGACAGGTTTTGTTTTTAGCGATGCCCCTGCGATCCCTCTGTCCTTGTTCAAGAGCACTGCAAGGCTGAGCTCCTGCTAAGTGAATTATCCAACTTCAAAGCCAGCTGCTTTGCAGCAGCAGAGCTGGTGGATGGTGTTTTTATTAGTGTTCGCATCACATTTAAGCTGCTTTAAAATGGCAGATTTAAGTTCCAGAAACATGAAGTTTAAGAGGTTTATGCTTTACAGAAACACTGACTGGGACCTTGTGGGGCAGATCTCTGCTGGTGGCTTTCCGTAGGCTTGGAGCTGTGCCATGCGCTTTGGCACACAGCGACATGGATGCTGCCGCCTGCCTGTCTGCGTATCTATGAGGCTTCTGGGTGCCTGGGAATGGGGACCCCTCCGTGGCATGTGTTCCTCAAAGTGGTTTATTGAGGGAGGAGTGCCTCCAACAATATATTCAGTGCCAGCAGCTTCAGTACCACTTGGTTTTGTGCTGTTCAGATTGTCAGCTCTTGACATGAGAGCACGGTTCTCTGGCAGCCCCCTCCTCAGGCACTGAAGAAGCCAGACTCCTGCTGGTGGGTTTATAACTGTTAAATACAGCCTGTGTTAAGGCTGGGACCTGAGCCCCTGTGGGTTTCTGTCCTTGGGAGGGATTTGTCTCGCTGGACCAACAGGGTGGTGGAAGAGAGGAGGAGGAGAATAACACTATGTGTTACGGTGTGTCCTTTTTTGGCCTGTTGCAGGTAAAGATAAACGGTCTGCGTGCCCCCTGGGGATTTAGCTGCCATAGTGCATCTCTCATCAAAGCAGACGTGCAGGCTTTGGCTTGCTCAGCATTTGAATGCCTCAATGTGAAACTTGCTAGAGAGGGACGTGAAACTTTATATGTTCAGAAATAAGACGGGAACCACATGCAAAGGAGTGTTATTCCAGTGGCAATTTAGGTGTGATGGTATTTGGAATAATAATGACACTTGGGGAAGGGGACACTTGGGGCTGGCGGTTCCAGTAACAGCCAGTGGCTGCTTGGGCATGTGGGCACTGCTGCAGTTCCACTGGCTTATGGTGCATGTGTTGGAGGGTGTCATGTACTGGGGAGAAAAAGCAAGGTTTTACTTTAAGTAACTTGATGGGTGACAGGCAGGTGCAAGTCTTTGGAAATAATTTAGAGTACAAAAAGATGACCACTAGTGGAGATGTTCATATACCAGAAACCGTGGGAGAAAGTGAAGGGACATGGGAAGCTACATGCAAATACAAACTTCACGCTTAGGGAAAAGTCGTGCTTGCCCAGCTGGAGAAAGTGCGCCTCTAGATACCTAGGAGTTAGCTGTCAGCATCACCCACAAGTCCATCCCTCTCAGGATGCTGGTGCCTCCTGGTGTCTGAAGGACGTTTCTGCTAAAGCAATGTAGAGGCAGGCACCCTATATGGTTGTATGAGGGTTTCATTGTAATGTTAATGCTTCCTTTAATTAGAAGTAATCCTAGAAATTACAGCTGCTGTTCTGTCCCTGCTGACACTCGTGATTTTAAAAATCACATCTTTGTGTCCCAGGTGCCTCCCTGTGCTGCTGAGGAGGAGCTGCTTCAGGGACCCTGGGGGCTGCTGCATCCCTGGCCCTTACACCCACTGTATAAATGATGCACGTAAAACCAGCCTGGTACCTTTTTTTTTTTTTCTTTTTCTTTTTATTGCATGGTGCTTGACCTCTGCTTTGAAATGAGGAAGGCACACAGCTCTGTTACTCTGCGAAGAACTGATTTCACACTTATTTCTTGAGTGACTCCTTTAGGAGGTCCAAGAGAACCTGTAAAATCTTTTGTGTTGGCAATGAACTGCTGCTGACCCCTGAATCTTAGACACTCTCCCTTCTATCACGTTATTTATTAAGCAGCTCAGGCTAACCTTTTCCAGAAAAGATGTTTCTTATAACCTGCCAATTCATGTCACTTGTTTAATGACTAAGTCCTTGCAATTAAGTGGGGGATTGACCTGAGTTAAGTTGGAAAGTGCTGTGAAGTAAGGTGCATAGAAACGATAACATAATAGCACTCTAGGGTGTAGCCTGGATGGGAAGGGGACCCCGGTTTCTGTGCAGCATGGACAGATCTGTGTGCTTGCAACCCATCTGATGTGACTTCTCTGGGATGTAGGGCAGGTGTGGTTAGTGGTGGACAGCCTTGGGGTCAGGTTTATCACTGAATAAGGCTTAAGTGCCACATTTCATTAACCTGCCCAACCCCGTGGATTTACGATGGTGGGGCAAAGGTATAAAAAAAGCAAAATTCATTGTCACTTAAAGATCAGGTTTGCCCTGGAGGTCACAGTAGCTGGGGCATCTGAGCCTGGCTTGTCAGTTACTGCCACTCTCCAAGGACTGAAGTGCAGCATTTTGGCTTCTCTTGTTCTTCAAACTGCTACTCACAGAAACAGATGATCTGGTCCTCTTCTAACTTCTTTCCCTCATTTGCCCAAACCCTGGTTCCCTTGGGTGGGCACTGCAATACCGTAATATGTTTTGCATTGTATATCATGCACGATCACGTGGAGATCTGTCCATTTTTGTCTCTCCTTAGCTCTGGTTCTCTCATTGTTTCTGCTATACACCATCATGAGACAGGGATAACTGGGTGAGTTATAAATCACTGTCTGCTGTCGGAATTGTGAAGTGTGTGTTTCAATGCCCAAGAATCCCATCTCATACTTGATGTCTTTGTTCACATGTCAACAGCTCGTCATAGCCCATTTGTTCCAGTTGCCCCATGTCTGAGGCTCCCAAACCTTTAACTATTCCTTATGCCCCATCCCAGGAAACATTTAATCCTTCACTGCAGGGGCAGCAGTATAAAAGTGGATCTGGTGCAAGTGTTTTCAGTTTAAGAAAAAAAAAATTCTTATGCTTTTTGCTGTTGAGTAAAATTTAGATTACTGAGTTCAGTGAAGGTGGCTCTGGGAGGTGGCTGGTTTGGCTATGCAGGAGGGTAGCCTAGATGATGTGATGACCTTTTCTGACATTCATATGGACTGAGTTTTTTTCCAAGGATCATTTTCTGTGCATTGATGTGTGAATCATGTGTGTGAACAGGAATGTGCTTTGGGTGTTGCTGTAACCAGAGATCTCTGCACTCTACAGGACAGAGTTTGGTGCAATCTCCAAGGTCCCCTGACTTTTCCTTGTGGCCAAGAGTTGTTTTTCCCCTTTACCTCTTCCTCCCTGGGCTCCCCATGCACCAGTTGAGGCACCTATCTACTGAACACGTTCAGTTTGCTATTTCATCTTGACGTGTGCAGGTGGGAGGAGTGGAGGGTGCTCCACAGGGTGCTGAGAGGTATTGGCTCACCATGTTGAGGGGGAGTACCCTGCTACAGGAGCCTTCACAAATTTGGTCAGTTTAATGTATCAAAAAGATGACCAAAAAGTTACTTGATTTGTGTGTTGTCAGGAAAAAAAAAATCTACTGCAGAGTCTCTTAATCTAATGGCTGGAGGCAAAATAAGACTCGGGGGGCTGGAAGCCCAAACCAAAGTATTCTAATTAGAAATGGAACACAAATATTTAGCCGGCTGCATAAACTACCTAAGGAAAGAAAAAAAGTGGCTTTTCTTCTTCATCTTGTAATACTTTATATTCAGTCTGGATTCCTTTATAGAAAATATACTTCAGCCAAATTTGAGTTATTTGGCTCAGCACATGGATAAGTGGGTGAAATACTATAGCGTGTGATGTACAAGAGGTCAGACAAGGTGATCTGATGGTTCCTCTGGCTTTAGAGCCTCTAAGAAGTTTTAGCATGGCCGGAAGGATGGGGCCAGTTAAGGTGTGAGGCTGTGACTCCATCTGTGCTCTCCTGGGTCTAGCAGAGGGTCTGTGTGTGACTCTGCCTCTTGTTCCTCTGATCTCAAGAGAGGATGCACTGAAGCAAAGCTAAAGGTTATGAGTTTGGAAGCCATCTATAAATCTGAATTCCCATGTTCTTTTATTTTTTTTTTCTTCCCAACCAGCACTTAAGCCATGCGTGATCCAGCCCACATATGAGTTTGAAATGTTCCATCATGTTTTCATTATCTGTTTAAAAATGAGAATTGTCAAGATCTCTTTTGCTTTAATTACCTGATGCTACAAGGCTTCAGAGCGCCTTTTTACACTCTCCAGAACATGCCCTTGGGATGGGACGAGTCTGAGTTCTGTAGCAGATGCTTTCAGAAGAAAGTTGTTGGCATGAGTGGCTGAAAATAGAAGCTTGTTTACAAGGCTGGTTTTGCATTATCAGCTGTAGTGCTCCAATAATTAAGGCTGTGAACTTAATTAGCTCAACACTCCATAATTCTCTTCTGCCTCTCCAGGGGCTTGTCTGCATACAGCTCTGTACTGCTTCAGCTTGTGCTGGGAACATCTTTATCCCAGGGCGGCTGTGTTCACATGAGTACCACCTTAACTGCCATAAATCCCGTGCTCCATTTTTGAGTGCACAAACCCTCCGTAGGGCTTTTTGGAGAGCCCATCCCTGGATTATTTGGCTGCTTTTATTAAAACCATACAGGCAGAAGTACTGATCTCTACTGAAGCATCAGCAGAACTGAATGATGCCATTGTTACTACTGATTGAAAGGGTGCTTTTACACTGGCTTCAAGCTTGTGTCTGTTCTTAAGTGGAAAATGTTTCTTAATGCTGAATAATGTAGTAACATTTCTGGCCAGCGCAGTCTTTTGACAATGAAACATTGCCCCATGCTCGAGAACAGACCAGGGCTGCTGCTTTCACCTCTCCCATCTAGGCTAGGTGTCTTCTGAGCAGAACAAGACCCTGGGCAGGGGGCAGCATCCTCTCCAAGCCCCTACCTGAGGCGGCCCATTTCCCCGGTGACCCCGCTGCAGCGTGTCCAAGCACGTCCCATGGCTGAGACCACCCTGTTCCTGGGCATCGTCTCCCATGTATTTCCTGATCCTCAGAGCCAACCCACACACCACTGGGAGATGTTTTCTTTCTTGAGTGCGTGAGCTTCAGCTGTTCTGACTATCCCGCGTGTGTGTTCTTCCTGTTTGGACCGATACTTGATACGTACACCTCAAATGGAAAGGGCTGGACAGGATTAAAACGCACAGCCCAGTCACAGGCATCCTTTTTTCACTCACTGTCTGTTGTCCCCCCCCACGCTCCCAAGCGAACCTGAGGGTTTGTAACGATATTTAGAGTTTACTGGGCAAAGTGTTGAGTAATTCTTTAACTGTTTTAGGTGCAGAGGGACAGATGCAAGGTGTGTGCTGGCATGCCACGCCTGCCTGTGTCATGGCTGGGACTTGCTGTGCTTATTCTGAGGTACTTTCTATTTTTGCAGGAATATCTTGGCATAAAAGAGTCAAACCTTCCAGATTTATTTGGAGTTACATTAAAGTTTGTATGTAAACTGATTAGCTTTATCAAAATAATGAAAATTTTTAAATTCTCTGAACTCCCAGGATAACTGATGTTCCAAGTTATGAACATGTAACATTAACATTTACCCTTAATTACAGGGCTGTGATGAAAAGCTCTCTCCCAGTGGGTACGTAGCTCTAGAACCAGAATTAGTTCCTGGCGCATGATTAACAGCTCTGAACCAAGGCAGGACAGTTCCCTTGGACATACCGGCTCTGCCCAGGACTATGGCATTCCCATGGTGTATCCAACAGCCCCATTGCTCACATATAAGTGCAAAACCGTATTTGTTTTACTTTTTAGAAAAGAGCACTTGCATAGGTTGGATGCTGCGAAAGTCAAGGTAAAAGTAAATACTGGTGTGCTGGTTTTCACCAGCCCCGTTGTTAAACGGTTTATGTATGACGTGGTTGGCAGAACATCAGCAGCTAAAGCAAACGCACTAGTGCTCGTTTCTTTCTTATCCTTGTTTGTGCTGCATGGACTTTCTGCTGCACCCTGCCTTTCGGCACAAAGCTGGGCTGAGCAGCATCGTAGCTGTCAGAACAGTGGGGAATGGAACTATGGATTTATCTTCCATGTTGTCTTTTGTTCTGGCTCCTGAATGCTCCAGTGAGTTAATCACTAGCAGAGGGAGGGAGGGTAGGGAAGAACCATGTGCAAAAGAGGAAAGGGATCTTTTCAGCTGGGGCTGAGACAAAAACACAAGCTGTGAAGAGCGGTGACACAGAGACATGACTTTCTGGCCTTGCGATGGGGAACATTTCTGATGGGACTGAGAAACTTGGGCGCTGGCTCGTCAAGCAGAGCCGAGGGCTGGTCCAGAGCTGGTGTGCTAGATAGCATAAAGGCAAAACTTGCTGAACTTGTAATGGATAATTTATGATGTAACCCTCACAGAAATGGAGCCCCTCCATTTTGTGAAACAGAATGTCCTCTAGAAAATATTTGCACTTAGCTAGTACACACGGATTCAAGGAAATTCTTTCAGGAGGGTTTGAGTCTAATAAAACGGGAATGTGTGACCTGGCCTGCACCGTTATTTGCCCAGTTTTATCCTTTTGTTATTATTTCCAAATGTGGAATTCTCATTCTTCTACAATTCCGCAGGTGAAGCTAGGCCAAGAAAAAACAATGGTCTCCTGCGATTACAGGGAGCACCTATTAGGGCTCTAACCAGGCTGGCAACACTGGCCAGCATGCAGAACGGCATGTGTTCCCTGGGGAGTTGTGGCAATGTCCCTGCCAGTGCCCAGGAGCCTGGTCCCTGCAAGGGTGAAGAGGTTGGAGCGGTGGGACCCCCGCAGGGCTGGGTGACGTTCGCTCTCAACCCTTCTCTATGAACAGATGGGCTGCCTCAGCCAAAAAGAGTGCAGCGTTTGGCTCCGATGTTGCGGGACGCAACGGCTTACAGATGGTACCGTCCCCTCCTCTTCCAGGATGTAAATCCTCTGGGACAAAGGCAGTGCCATCTCTACATGCTCACGTTGGAGTGTCAGTGCTTGCGTGACGCAGAAGACGGAGCTGTTGTAAGAAACCCTCAGCAAGCTCCACGTCTTTTCTGCTCTAATTTTTATGAATTTATATACCAAAAGAGCTCCTTTTAGAAAATGTGTATGTTCCTGCTTCTGCCTGCCAGATATTACGACTGAGCAAGCTGGATCCTTCAAGTGTGCCCTTGTTCCCAGTTATAAACCCAGATTTGGACAGCAACATATATTTGCAAAGGGTTTTACATCGACTTTGTGGCACAGGTGAGGTGGGCCCCGGTACATGGTGTTAACTGCTGGTCGGTGGGGCTGTGGACTGCAGTGGAGCTGCCACTAGCACAGTGTGGGGACACTGTGGCTGCAGGACAAGGGGCAATTGGGATGAAGAAAATGACTGTTTTCCAGAATGTAAACAGCCTCACAGCTTGATGGCTCTATTTACGTTGATGGAGATCAGGAAACACACTTTGTTATTTTAGTCTGAATAAGCTCGTGCAGATGGTAAGCAGAAGCAATGTGTTTGGATTTTCTGGTGTTCTCTGACAGGCCAGGTTACACATGAGGGTGTTAACCTCACTTTTGAAAAGCACTTGATTTTTATCAGCTTGTTTACCAAACTGTCACAACAAGGCATAAAACCACAGAAGACTCACTTGCTGATATGAGAAATGTCCATGTTCTTGGTAGCAGAAGAGGAATGGGAGCTTTCCACTCTGTTAAATGTGGTAACAAGCCATTTTTTTCTATGAACCGCAGAGCGAGCTGTTGAGCGGGGAGCTGGAGTGAGAGGAAGATGTTCCACGCAACAAATTGCTCTCCTCTCCCACCACCTCCAGCCTCCGCAGATGTGTGGGGTGGGATTTGTCATGTTGCTCAAAAAAACCCGTTTGCATCATATTGTTTTCCGGCGCCAGTGAGTCCCCCATTCCCTCCTGGCCAGAGGCTTCCCATGCCGGCAGGCCGGTTCCCCGTGAGCTGGTGTTGCAGCTGCAGGAGCCGAACGAGTTAAGCTGCGCTCGCCGTTCCAAGTGGGAGCGAAGAGCCATTGCAAAATGTTTTTCCCCCCGTTGGCTCTGCGTGTTGTTTTAAAATTAAATTGGTTCTGGTTAGCAAACAAGAACAGGACGGCAAAATTAAATTTTCTGAGGAATGTTGTGAATCCTGTGTGAAAAATAAACCCCAAAATGTTTTTTCCCTCCTGCGCTCTTTGGCTTGCCTTTGTCCCCTCTTTGCCTGCCATCCCTCCCTTGCTGCTCCCTCTGTGGACCTGCTGGTGGGTGGCAAGGCTGGTGTCTTTATGCTGAGGTGCTGTAGTGAGCGGCAGTAGGAGTTAACGGGAGGTGGGACATCATGGCTTAGCCAATAAATTTATTTCTTTTTCCCTTCTACTTACTGTCCCACATCTTCTTTTCTTGCTCCTTTGTTCTCACTGTCCTACCAGACCACGCTCTGCCTGAGGGATGTTGTTGCACCTGCTCTGTGGCAGGTGAATGCTGTGCAGGTCCAGGGAATACCTCTGATGCATAGAGAGGACACTATTCATTTTATCATTTTAGAGACAGAATTGGACCTATAAAGTATAATTCAGCCCCACTCAGATGACTACCGCCGGCCATCTGCAACGCTTCAGTCTCACTGGAGTCCAGCACAGACTCTGCATTGGAGGAGCTACACCCACGTAGGGCTCTGTGATGGACAATACAGATTTCTCCCTGTCTGCTTCCATCTTCCTTATTTATTTATTTATGTGCAGATGGAAAATCTTTGACACGAATTGGCACTCCTTAGATTCTGTTCCTCTGGAAAGCTTCTGCAGTTCTTAAAAGCTTCTCCTCCATTTGGTCAGCCCTGCAGGCATTTGCTGTGCACTTCATAAGTCATTCTCTAGTCATTGCCTCAGTATTTGTGTCAAGTCTTCTTGGATCTTTATTTATAATTTGGCGCAAGCCTGTTCCGAGGGCTCAGCAGACTCTCACTGTTTTGTGTGAACTAGGACATCTTGCTCTCAGACCTTTAGATGGGACAGCAGGTTACTCAGAGTTGAGTTTTGTCATACCCATGGTGCATGTGAAGTGCTGGGGCTGTCATTTACTGGCTTTTGCTATTGTATTTATTTGGAAGTAAGACTCCTGATGCCTTGTATGCTTGGTGCTGTGGGCCACCTATTCCTGGGGGCCAGAAATGTGCCCTGGGAGGTGTCACAGCATGTACTCCTCTCGTGCTCTTCTCCAGACACCTCCTCTTGGCCATTGCTGGAGGTGGGAGAATCAAACAGTTCTCCAGCATGATGTGGAGCACCCACATGGGCTCATGTGACTGGGGACGATGTACAGGGTCAGACAACAGGTTTAAGAGAAGAATAAACATCTCCGAGGAGGCAGCATGGGTCTGCTGAAACCTTGCCTCCAGGTTGTACATGAGGATGGGTGCCTCGCCCCTGTGAGCAGTGTTTTCTGGAGCAGGGCTGTGTATTGGACCCCACGTCTGGAACAGGGCTGTGGCTGTCGTGGGCAGCCAGGGAGCACTCCTCCCTTGCCATCAGACCATTAGAAAAAAATAAAACAGCTCCGCTTACGCTGGATGAAATCAAGTCTTCTGGATTGAGGCCTAAACACGGTCAACAGCTCCTCTGGGCCCTTGAGCTGCCAATAGCTTGCACCTCCTAGCGAGTCTGTCCTTGGGAAGGAGCCATTAGAGGCTAAGGAAATTTTGCAGATCTCCATCCTTTGAGAAGTGGGAAATCATCACTGATAGGACTTGAAGCACCTCTTGTGTCAAGGAAGGGATATGCAGGAAATGCACTGGTTAGAACCCAGCTCTCGGTGCAATGTCCCAGCCCGCACCCCCCCAGAGAATGGTTATCAACAGCATTGCCAGAACTCCGCCAGGGCACTGTGGAGTCTGGGTTTCTTTCCTGCTCAGGCCTTGTGGTGATTAGATTGTGCTTGGGTGAAGGGCCATGGGCGAGCTAATGAGGTTTTCCAGGCCCCTCTGACAGTTACGGGCTTATGTTGCATTTTTTGTGCCAGGACTTGTGTGCGCTGGGGTGTCAGTAAAGTTCACCAAAAGGAAATCATGATCAGCTAGGGCCTGGAATATCAGCTAGATAAACCTCTCCCTGCTGCTGTCACCTCTTCTAACCCAAGTGCTGTATATGTGACTACTTATTTGGATGGCCAAAAGTGCTCTAAAGATGTAGTCATCTGTTTCTATACATGTGCACACAAAATATTTCACATTTCTCCCTAAATCGCTGTAAATATCCGCTTCTTCATCATCGTCAGTCTGTGATCAAAGCTGTTGTGTTGCACAGCAGCACACCACCACCAGGTCTGGTCACTGCTTCAGTGCTGCTGGGAAGAGGCTGGGGCTGCCTTGATCCTGGGCACCCTCCATCTCTCTGTCTTCTCTCCAGGAGGTGCTCCTGGTGCCTGATTTGTCCTCCTGGTGTCCAGCCTCTTGCCCTGTTGGCCCCCTTGGTGCTGATGTAGCACAAGAGTACATGGAAACCCGGGTCAGTGGTTGCAAACCTGGTTTAAGTGTTTATAATTTTGTCCTATCATCTCTCTTCCAATGGGAATTCTTTATGCTAAAGTTTTAGACTGAGGATTTGAGGAGATGACCTGAAATCTGAGTGAGAATCTGTTGAGTCATTTCTGAGTGCTGTGACCATAAATATATTTCTCAATTCTGAAAATGTAACGTTTATCAGCTGTACAGTAATGCGCAACCAGCCTTGTTTTGTGGGATCAGGCTTCCAACATCCACAGCCCTCAGCAATAAATGGAGCAAGGTCATTGCTAAGCTGGAAAGTAAATGCTTTTGAAGCATTTCCTCCCAGGACAAGACCTAGTCTTTTCTTCCAACAGCTAACACCTTCCTTTCCACTCAAAGCAAGCCCATAACCTTTCTCAGATATGGAAACTTTCATTTCTCTGCTGTCAAAAGCTTTCGGCCCTCCTTTTTTGTTTCCCTTTAATCTTCCCCAGCATGCCACGGTGTGTTCATCTGCCTTTCCCCAGGCTCAGCTTTTTTTGCACTTCCCTGTTCTAATGCTGCCCACATGGTTCCCATTTACCGAAGGTGGGAGCCAGTGGGCATATCCCATATGCAGTCTGAGGAGATGGGATTCTCAGGTGGAATTATTTAATTAGAGACTGCCAAGCAGTTTGGGGGGAAATTATTTTAATAAGTTGATTTTAATATTTTTCCATGCCTTTATTTTTTTCAGTGGAGATTATGCCATATTCAGAAAGATAACCATTTACTTAACTGGTGAGATACATTCAGTTAAACCCTGAGAAATTGTGTTTCCTTAGATCAACCTTTATCCCCAGGAATTGCCTCGAAAGGCTGTCTCCTCTGGCTGGGGGCAGAATCCCTTTCAGAGGCTTAATGGTGGTTATTTGTTTAGCTGAGTAAATTTAAAAATCTGACAAGTACATCTCAAAAATCTCAGATCCCTCTCCCAGAAGGCAAGCCAATGACACCATTAGCTTAATCCAGCACCTCATATACTCAATTTTAATACAACTCTTTAGCTCCAGGATATGATGTATTTTCAGTTGAAGGGTTTGTGTTCCAGTAGTAAGAGGGGAGAAGGAGGGAGGGCAGTGTTGTAGGTCACTCAGCAGTTGGGTACACAGATGTATTAAAAAAACATGCGGAGTGTCTTTCCCGAAAAGAGCTAACATCTGACATCTAAATCCATTCATTGATTGGAGTAACTCACGGCAGAGTCTTTTGCTGTGTGTTTAGCTGAGTCCTGCATACCTCATCTGCCTCTTCTGCCTACGTGGCTCCCTGCATTTTTGACAGCCACCTCTAGGCATGATACAATTAATGGATGGTATTTGGAGCTACTGTCCTGGCAGGCTGTGTGAGCACCCCTCTCCATCTCCACAGCGACCGAGGATGTGCTAACTAATGCGGAGGAGTTGTGCTGGCAGCAGTGGCTGTAGAGTAACTGTTGTGAAATTTAACATCCATCCCATCCAAGTCCGTATTTCTGCAGTGTTGATTTCCAGGGCTGGGCTAGCTTGGGGTTGTTCTCTAGGAAGACAGAGGTATAGAGCTCCTGTAGAGTTCACCTGTGCCACTTCATGTTCTTACTTCACAGGGACTCATGCCTGTTCTTCCTTGCTCAACCTTAAAAGGATAAAGAAAAGTAGCCCAGGTGATATCTCCATTGCAGTAAAGCTGGAAGAGATGCATCGCCCTGAAACACTGGCAAGCAGTGAGGGGAAGCTGAGGGTATCAGGGATGTGTCTGTGTTCAAGGGAGTAAAGCAATAAGTACACTTCCAGTATACCTGGAGTAAAACCGTTTCAGCTGAGTGCAGCATTATTGCAAGAGGGCATACTGATAATGGCAACATTCTGGGTGAAAATGAAGAAAACCTGTTGAATACGTATGAATCTCCTGTGTTTGACAAAACAATCTGACACAGATTTCATCATAACTAAGCATTTTTGTGGTTTAGGTTTCCCAAGTGGTCTTTTATCTGTTCCTTCCCTCTTTAGGTCTGCTTCTGTTTCACACCTGAAATTAATGTAATTAACAGCCACGTCATAGTTAATTGTTTCTGTGAGAGCTGCAAAGAGCTGCCTCTATGTCTGTACGTTGTTTAATCTTTTGCACTGAGTTACAGTTTGATATTTTCCTCTTTCTTCCTCCTATTTGTATGTATTTGCAGGGTATTTTTCTGCTGTTCTTTCTGCTGCTCTCTCCCCTGGACCCACAGCACAGCTGTTGCCTCTCCATGTCTCACTGGTTGGGAAATGCTCTTAAACTCCCTTCCCCAGAGATCTTCTTGACCTGTGCCCTGAATTTGTTCAAATTTGCTTTTTTTTAAAAATACATTATCTTTAATCCGTTGTTCTTGTGCTTTCACTGTCTTAAATTGCTGAAGTTCATGATTTTGTAACCACTTGCATTAGAATTCACTTCCAGTTTTGGAGTGTTAATCAACTGTCTGTATCAGTAATATCCAACCAATAAACATTCCCTCCCATACTACTTTCCCTTCTCCAGAGCAACTTTCCCCATGTACTCCAGCAGCTTGGTGTGTCTGGGATTTGCCCTGCTCTGTCTTTAGCAGATGCCAGGGTAATTAAAATTACCTGTTTCTACTAATTCTGGTTATTTGGCTGCTGCAGTCAGATGTTCAAAAAGGCATCATCCATGTCCTGTTTCTGATTAACGGAGCTCTGTGGGACATCTCCTATGCTCCTGATCTCTTCCCTATCCCTGTGGACATGCACAGGGTCTATTTCTCACTTTTTCCTGAACGCCAAAGTATTCTCAGTACCAAAAAATCCCCTTCAGATTTCCTCCTTCGGTTTCCTAAACAATGTACATCATCTTATATTGGTATTCACCTCCAATGATGTCTTTTCATGAAGCATGTGTGAGGCTAAATGCTGTAGGTGTGTATGAGGGCTTTAAAGCATTCTTCATTCTCTGTTCCCCTGGCATGTATGTGCAGATGTATAAGATGATCAGAAGGCTGCCCTGTTATTCTTGCTCTGTTTTTCTCTGAGCCTACTGCAATTTCCCTTCCCCTTAGCTGTCATATCCTGATCCTTTAGCTGGTGTTAGGGCACCCACCAGCTTTTGTGAGTAGCTGCCTTCAGACCTAGCTTCCAGACCTCTCTGTGGGTTGGTGAGGTACCAACCATCTTCACCCAGATGTTCCTTTTTCCAGCACCCTCTCCCTGCAGAAGACCACCTTGCCCAGGCAGCAGTGCCAGGCTGTCAGCAGTGGGCACTGGAGCACGGCTTTGCGGCTGGTGCAGAGGAACAGGAGTCTGAGCAGACCTATCCTCCCCTGGCACATCAGTAGTGTTTTGTGAGATCCTAAACATTGCACGTAGCAATGGTTTGTTGACATAGTTTGCTGTTCTACAAGTCTTACCAAAGAGCTGCAGAATTGATTGGAAGCTTGGAACAACTTGCATTACTGTGAGGGTACTGAAGACCTGCAACAAATGTTGCTTAATGGACGTGTGTTTAGAGGAGGCTTGATCTTAATCCTGAGCCATCCACAAGAAACAAGAACCTAGCAGGTGGGGGTATAGCAAGATCCAGTTAGAAGAAGGCCAAAACAGGTAAGTTTGGGCTAGAAGCCGGGTGCCTGCTTTGACCATGGACATTAAATAACTGCAAAACTTTACACAGGAACAGGCTGATTTCCATACTTGCAGCAAATTTTAAGCTGGCGGTGGTTACCTTTACAAAAGATCTGGTCTGTCCTGCTGAGGGACTGGGTTTGACTCCTGTGCTCCTTGTATGTGTCCTGGGCCGTGTGGTGTGGGACATCAGGCTAATGATGCTGGCCTTTCCCAGCCATTCATCTGTGCCTCCAAAATCAGGTTCAGACTCCACCCTGTGTGCTTTGGTACAAAATTCCCCCAAAGATTAGCTGAGGAGAGCTTCCTGCCAAACCGGGTCCCTCCAGCTGAGCCGTATCTGCGAGCCCAGAGGAGCAAGAAGAGCCAGGGCCAGTTCCTTCAAATACTTTACAGATTAAGACCAGGGTCTGGGATCTGTGGGAAGTCAGTGGAGTTCACAGACCTCAGCGGGTTGTGGTCCTTTCTGCAGTGCTAGTGGTCTGCGCCAGTAATTGCCGTCTTCCTCATCCGCCTAGCTTGGTCGCTCGCTATCGTGTTCAGATGCAGTGACACTCAGCAGCGTGGACAAGCCCTCTGACATTATTTGAGTGCAGCTGGAGGCATCTACTTTAGCCTTGAAAATGCCTCTTTCTTGGCAGTGCTTTGTGTTTATTATAATGCTGTCTGTAATGTGCAAAAGTACATTTCTGTTTTAACTTTCTTCTTTATGTACTAAAGAGTGTGGTTTTAATTAAGGATTTCAGATTGAAACATTTCCGGTTTTTTGCGTTGTTTTTTGGTTGGGTTGTTGGTTGTTGGGTTTTTTTGGGGTTTTTTTTTTTAGGACAGTTTTCAGTTAAAATGTTTTAGAGTTTTGAAAAATACCAGATGCCCAGCTCACAAAGTGTACAAAAAGCCCTAGTCACTCCCTCTTCCTCCCAGGGAAATCAGCTGCTCTGCTAAGTGGGAACAGCCAGGGATGGCTGATGGCGAGAACGGGGTCAGCAGGCAGGAGAGGACTGGCCGGAACTGGGATCGGCAGTTTCCAGTGGCACACCATAGCTGCAGCTCCTTGCACCATAGGAAATGTTGACTCAGACCTGTAAAATGAAGCACCTGATTTTTGTGGATTCTGGTTTGCCCCCCTCAAACAGCTGGGGATTGTAAGAGGAGATGGGCAGGACATTGCTTTAACAGCAGAGCATCCCTGTTGCAGCACCCGCTGGTGAGGAGTGTCAGGCACGCCCTTGCCATCCCTGGCTGCTGGCTGAAGCCCCCACCCATGCGGAAGCGAGGCCAACCCAAACAACTTGTAAAATAAAATGGTTGTTTTGCTGCACATCAACGGCTCTTAGAAGGAAAAATAAAAACAAGCCACATTTTAGCTCTCCTGGTAGTAGAAGAGCCTAAAAACATCCTATAAAGGCACCCAAAAGTTTTGAAAACAGCAGGCAATGAAAACTCTGTTAAGACCAGGTTTCTTGAGCCAGTCCCACGATTTTTGGGAATTTGACTCATGATTTTTGAATGTTGGGGTTTGGCAAGGCTAAAGTCCTCAGTTTGAATTTGTTCCCGATGTGGTGTTTCAGCTTCCTAGCAGGACTGATCAGTGTCACTCTCCTCCAGAGCAGCGAGAGAGCTGGGGGGCAGGAGGCAGATGGGTCCAGTACGAGGCACTGCACCTTCTGTGGCGCCGGGGATGCTGTCAGGTGGCCTGGTTTGCATCCCTGCGTGAAGCTTTTCTGAATCGAACCGTGTCTGCCACATGAAAGCGGTTCAGGCAGCAAAACCAGAACATGGGAGCTGCCGGCTGGGCTGGAGGGAATCTGAGCGCTAGATGCACGGCTTACCTGCGTTAAGCATTTTACTGAGATTAAATGGACATGTTAAAACCACACTTTGTATCTGTACGTCTCTCATCCCGGTTTAGCTGTGCAGCACGTGCACAGGGTGTTGCTCAGCCTGTACTGCCCAGCTCACATCTTGCAGGAAGGTGTTGAAAACATCTATCCTCTTGCTGCAGTGTTAGCACTTCAGGTGCTGTCAAGAAAAAGTATTTATAAAGAAAACCTCTGCCTGGCAACTGTGGCACCCTGAAAGAACGCTGTGGATGCAGCTTGGCTGAGCAGCCAGTGGTGCACAGGGGAGTGGGTTCCCGTGATGGCTGCTGTGGTCTGCCCCACGGGTACTGCCCCGCAGTGGGCGGGAGGAGGTGCGTGTGGGGACAGGTGTGGTACCTGCCCTTGTGTCTTCTCTGTACAGCAAGCTATAGCATTATCTTGTACATACCTCTGTGAGTTTGGGCTGGACCGAATTTCTCATGCCTGGGAGGTGAGCTTGGTTGTAGGGGAGATCCCCCTCCACGTGGCTTCCTTGGCTGGGGACCAGAACCATCCAGGGACCAAGTCACTTCTCCTCCCTGGCAGCACAGAAATGGCTCGTGTTTGCGCCTCAAGCCAGCTTTTAACTGTACAAATCACCATTCCCCCCACCCATGGTTAATGCTTTGCAGCAGCCCAGGTACTCGTGCCTCAAAGCCCCCCATCCCGATGTATTCCACAGCCCCATCCTCCCTGTGAGGCAGCTGGGGAGGGCATTTGCTCCTCCCATCCACCATCCCTGTCCATCTCCAGCTGCCTCCCTATTTGGGAGCTTGCAGACCGCTGAGTGCTTGAAGAGCTGACCACTACTTACCTATTTGGGAATGCTTTTAAATTGTTCCAGAAACTGCTGGTTGTTGATAAATTGGGGCAATTGCAGAGAAGTGTTTTAGCTAAACTGTGTAAAAGAAGGAATGAGCTGCAGCGCAGCACTGCCAGCTGTCATTGGATTTAGAAACACACATCATAGATTTTGTTGCTTTTCAGACAGCTGCGCTTATAGCTGCTCTTATAGCCATATAAAACAGTCATTCTGTCAGCAAACGGTCTGGCAGCGGAGCTGGGTTATATCTGCAGCCGTGTTCCCGAGCCTGGCGGGCTCGCACCCTCCATGTGCGTAGGTGAAGCCTGGAGGCAGGCGGCTCTGTGGCATGGGCTGTAACCTGTCCCCAGCGCTGTAACTTTGCCCAGGGTAAAAAGCAAATTGCCGGGCTGTACCTACTGCCTGTGTAGGGGATGGTGCTGACAGAGCTTGTCTTCAGCGCCCCTGGTTAGGAATGGGGAGTTGCTTTTTACCCTGACTCCGCAGTTGCTGCTCAAGAGGCTGGCTCGCTGGAGGTCAGGCTGACAAACCACAGCCTGTTATAGCAGCACTCACAGCGATCAGGCCCTGTCCTCTGCGGTCCATCCTATTCAGACTTTAGAGCTAAAGCCGAGAGTCCCAGGGACCAGATTTAGATTTTTAAAAGATTTCCTCAAGGAAAGGGAGATAGTGCCTATTTATCAAAATTGAACCTTTTCACAGGATCAATATCACTTTCAATAAAACTTCATCCAGGAAGGGTTTCCTACGTAACAGACCAGCTTTTAAATGCCCACTCAAAGTAGTATTTGAATGTTTTATACACACATTTTATTTGCATTCCTTTATACAAAGTGGAACAACCTCAAGCGAACGAGCTTGTCTGCATCAGGAGGTTTCTCCACGAGTGAGCTGCAAGAGCGGGAGTGAGTTATTGCTGTGCATGCTGTTTCACACCCGTCCCATGTGTGAGCAGTGCCAGTGAGAAGTGACTGCAGCACAGGCTATGGCTGCCTGTCAGTGGGATGAGCTACCCCACAGAGAGCCCCAAGGGCGCCCAGCAGGCCGGCGCTGTGCAGCAGGGAGGATGATGATGAGCCATACCCATGTTTTCTCTGGAGCCGTTTCCATGGCTCAAGCCCAGTGATCTGGGGTGGCTAACAAGGTACGCAAGAGCAGGTGGTGCTTGTGGTCTTATTTTCTGTTGCTCTGTTCTTCTGCTTTGCTCAAACCTATAGCCTTCTCCCTGCCCACCTCCCTTTCCTCTGAAATTTTAGAAGATGCTGGATTCATCCTGATCCAAATGGGAAAATGTCTGAAGTTATGCAGCAGAAGAAAACAGCTTTCTTAGCTGTAATGTGATATTTGTTCCTTCCCAGGCACCGGGCTGGAACAGAGGGTTTGGAAATTGCCCCTCTGGCCATTATCTGAGCTTTACAGCATTTGGAGATTGAACCCAGATCCCACATCTCTTCTGAAGCTCCATGTCAATTTACACTTGTTCCTAGAAACCATTACTGTCCTGTGAGCTCTTTACCACACTAGGATTGAAAACAGAGCTATTCTGCTCATTTGAGCTCTTTTTTTGCATGAAGGCAGAGCTCAGTGCTCATTCCTTTTTCTCACCGTCTGAGGATTAAGCCTATTCCTGGTTGTTATCCGACCTTGATACCGTTTACACACTGAACCCAATGCCTATGTCTTTTATCTGAGCTCTTACAGCATTTGGAAGTGAGCCATGCCCCTTGTCTGGTATCAAAAGCATTATATTAATTTGGGATTCATTCCACAAAATGAGGCTGTCAGCCAGACTCCTTAGCAATTGGATATTGAACCCAGACCTCGTGGTTGTCTTCCAAGTTATGTGCCAGCTGGGATCTCAGCCCACAATCCATGGCTGCCAGCCAAGCTCCTTATTGGCGAGAGATTGACACCAAGCCCCCAGACTGCTATTTCTGTACGGTGGTGTTAAGGACTAAACCTAGCTCACGTGGTCAGCATAATCACCTCTGCATTGGCAATGAAATGAAAAATCTAGTTAAAGACTTGAATGAATATCGAGGGTCAATGTTCAGCTGCTTAAAGACCAGGGATGATGACAACAATTCCCTTGGAACAAGGCCCCCTCAATACTCCGGGGGGAATAGCCCCAGATCCCCCATCTGTCATCCAGCTGGATATAAATTCCAGGTTCTCATTAACACACAGTGCACAGCATTTCTTTACTGGCTGGCAGTATTAAAGTTAGTTCCTCCAACTTTCAGGTATTCTGCAGATGGGATTAAACTAGATCCCTTTTCTATAGCACCGTTAGGCTCTGCCAAAGCACTTCTTGTCACTCAGAGCAGACCTCCAACGCTGCACCTTGCCTTGGGAAACGTTTCCCACGTGCTGCATGCCCCCAATCTTTGCTCCCCTGTAAATCAATAAGGAAGGCTGGGAGGTAAATGAGAGCAAGGGACAGTTCTGCAAACCTCCATCCTCTTTGGGGGAAATCGGGAGCCTCACCAGACAGAGGGAGCGTTTCAGGTGAAACGTGTGTCGGAGGCGAGCAAACTTTTTCCTCCTGCCAGCAATTTTGCCTGGGAATTCTTCAGCATCTTTACACGGTGTGGTTTTACTGCATAGCAAAAAGCTTCAGAAGACTGAATTAAAACCAAACAGCTTCCCAGCTGGGATGGTCATCATTAGAATGCAATTTCCAGCAACTGTGTGGGTTTCTTGGTAGCCTTGAAATCTTTAAAATTCTCATTAAGCAGCAACTTTGAAGGAATGGCTTAGCATGCAGCTAGAAAAGGAAAATCTTCCCATGATCTAGTGGATCAAGCTGGATGTTATAGTGCCTATGGACAGCGTGGGATGCTGCTTTTTCTCTGAACTTGCAGTAATGGTGAAGGCTACCCTTTGGTGCTCTAAATGTACAAACTGTGAATGGGGGGTTCTGGTTTCCCTGTCTGAAACTCTACCGTGACTGGGGATGGAATCCATGGGAAGGTTTCAAGCTGGTTTTGCAGACCTGTCCCATGGGTCTGGAATTACTCTGATTGCCTGTTACATATCTTCTGATTCATGTTTATTTGCTAAGAAAGCATTAAGTCTTTGCCACACACATGTGGTTTTATGAGGATTTTCAGCCCAAGAGAGCCAGTGCAAATGGCATTCAGCTGACTGTAGTGGCAATTTGTTTGTAAATAAATTTTCCATGTACCCGCTTGTTCCTCTGTAAGTGGGAATACCTTTCTTTTTCCATCATTTGCTCTTGCCAGCCATCTTACTCATCCGTCGTCTGAACATTCTGTACCACCCTTCCTGCCTCCTCCCTGTAAAGCTCTCTTTGGCGTTCTCTTTGCCAGGTTTTTCCAGACCCCTTCCCTCTGCTATCTCCTGTGGGCGCTTAAAGGGCAGGGGATGCTGCTGGCTTCGGTGCTGGCATCAAGAGCTGTTTGCTGGGACGCTCCAGGCAGTGCTCAGAATTTATGGGGAATGCAGAGTTGAGCAATACCCGTGATTAGTTGAAATCGTTATTTCTAGAACTGCATTTCTTTGCTTTATCAACAGAAGGGTTCATCTGTTGTGCATTTGCCTGATCTCTCAGCTAACCTGTGGATTTGGGGAGTGCAGTGTGTGCTGCCCACTCCGTGCTCAGCTCTCTCCCCGTCCTCCTCAGCGCTGGCATGCACTGCATGTGTAAGAGATGGACGTGGTGAACAATGAGGATAGAGGGAGAACAGGCTCTTCTTTCCTGTCCTCCTGGTTCACTTCCCAGAGTTACGAAAGCCGCTGGCATGCTGTGCCATGCCCCACCACCCCTCAGCCCACTGGCTGATCTCTGCCTCCATCTCAGCGCACACGTGTATTTCCAGTCTTCATGCTAAACCCTGCCAAAGCAAAATTCCTGAAGCAGAATAAAAAATGTGAAAGACTTTCAAACCCAGAGATTATTGAACTGTCCCTCTTACCAAATGGCGGTCAATACTATGTTCTTTATAAAGTCTCTAGTATAATGTTTAATTCAGTAACTTCAACTGGAAAGTCTTTCCAATTATTTTAAACTGCCAGAGACATTTTAATGTGCCTTAGATTTTGCGTTGGCATGCCACAGAGTGAAGTGCCATCCATCTTTCAGAGAACTTTAAAGTTTAGCCTCATATAAAAAGGATAAAAATGGGAAAGAATCTCAGAGGGTGCACTTGTCCCATGAACCTCACCATCTGCAGCCTCACAGACACCTACTCCTGCATTTTGAAATTGTCTCCCTTTGTGCAGGGTGGGAGATCCACGCAAACAGCCAAAATCTTTAATTCCTGTGCAGAGCTTCAGCTGAGGGCAGGATTCTGAGCAGATCTTTGCTGGCAGCCCCCCAGCCATGCGGGCAGTATTCACTCTCCAGATACATTCAAGCCTCTGCAACCAAGGATGTAAAAGGTTGAGAAAGCCTAAACATCTTCTGATTGATTTTTTTGTGCCAGGGCCACGGGGCATCTGTCTCTGACTACTGATTGCTGCTAGTCCCAAACCCACTGGGCAGGTACCCATCCCCACCGAACCCTGCCAACAAGCACTGCCGCTGGGTACGAGGGAGCGGAGCACGTAGCTGTGCTGCCTTGGTTAGCCTTGTTCCAACTACGGGAGCGTTAGCAAGTGGCAGAGGCTGACTCTCAGCATCCTTACACTATTTTTATGCCTTTTTTTCCTTTTTTTCTTTATTCCTTCTGCCTGAGCTCAGTGGCACGTGGGTGCAGAGTGTGTGCATCTCTGCACCGGACAGAGGGGGAGAAGGGGAAGGGAGAACATCTTATAAATCCAGTTCTGCTCTATTAAGATTCATTCTGGTACGACAATGGCTTTTTCTATTGAAATGCTTTGTGCAAGCCTTGCCTAATGATCTGTTAACTGGGGAAAGGTTAAATTCCTGCAAGATTTTCTGTGTTTGATGAAGAAAAAACAGTGCAATTATCCAGAATTCAAAGTGAGTTTTAGCCAACTGTTAATAATACTGTGATTCTTCATGTTCTCATTACTCAGAAGTAATGTGGCCATCCCTAGTCATGGCAGTAAAATATTTATAGCATTCTCTTTTGGCCCTGTTTGTACTTATGGAGGGCTAGAAATCACTCGAGGCCTTCTAAATATGCTTCTTTTTGTGCTTTAGCCACCCGTGACAGCACTCTTCTCCTCTAACTGCATCTGTGTGCAATGGAGGCATCCAGTTTAAGGCAGTCATCTCAGGAGGGGTCAGGGTCAGACATGCCCTTTAATCACTAATGGTTGGGCACCATGTGCAAAATGGTTATCAAGGCTATGTTAGAGTCACTGGAGAGGCTGGTGCTTCCAGGTTCACACTATCCCAAGACAGCTGCTAAGGATGAAGGAGATAAGCGGACTTGATACCTGATACTCTTGATACCAAGAGTGCCCATATGAACAATCTGGTTTGATGCAGAGATAGGTTTATTAGCAGTTTTCAGCTCTTTGTGGCCTTGTAATCTGCAGGTTGGGTTTTGCTGGAGACCACTGGAAACATGCAGGGGCAATCCCCAGACATCTCTGTGTTTCTCCCAGCTCCCTCCCCTGACTGCTGAGGTTTCCAGCTTAGAAAATGAAGGCAGAACATGAAATACATGTGGCATCTGTGTCCACGCACACGGAAACAGAGTAAGTGTCATGGGGAAAATATAATTTCACAGTGGCAGGCCCTGCACTGGGATAAACAGACAGCTTGTTTCCTCTGGTGGATGCATGGAAAATCAATTCCCAGTCCTCTGCAGAGGCTTCTAAACACCAACCAAATCCCCTTCTGTAGTACAACTGTTTTGTGCTGGTGAAAAGGTTTCATTTCTAGCAAGGGAACTGCAGGTAACACCTTTTTGCTATCTTCCTGTTGTCATTTAGGTGTCTATCTTATCCTTTTTATAGGACTCTCATTTCAAGTGCAGCTTTTTGCCTGGAAGTCTGAAGTAAATGAGTATTAAGTAACTGTATCTGTCTCTAATTCACTAAACATCCAGAAAAAGAGCTAATGTGCCTGAACCAGTGGGATGAATACATTAATCTAATTCAGCTACTTTTTGTTCAAACAACCAGTAGCATTCAGAAAAAGGTTGTGAAAGGGATTAGGAATTTCTTTTCTACATTTTTCCTTTCTTCTTCTTTCCATGACTTTGCTGTGTTCCATCAAACATTAGCTATTCAGTTAGCTTATTTTTTGACCATCCTTAAAACATTACTTTTAAAATAAGTTTTTTTTCTTTTCAGACCTGGCTCTGTATTCACCAAGGCTTTCAGTGACCAGGGAGAGCAACAGACTAAGCACAGACATACAGGCTGTGAGCAGCTTATCCTGACCACAGCGAGCAGGTCCCAGCTGTCACCATCTCACTTGCACCTCAGTCAGACAGTGTGGGTACCAGGATCTCAGAGCATCACCCCTGGGCTTAGGGCAATTCACTGAGCATGCAGTTGCTGCCTCTCCATCCCCTTTAGCTCCCTTGGCGATGGTGGTGCATGCTATCACCTTAGTGACATGGCAAGTCTGATATATGTATCCTCCACTCCTTTACATCCCTCTTTATTGGGAATATGCAAAAAGTCCCAGAACAGGCTGTCCAGACCCTTCAGTTTAACAGCAAATTACTGGTAGCTGCTCTTGATGTGTGTATTTCTCACTGCAGTTCAGTCTAGATCAGGGTTACCTCGCTTTCTGAAGAGAATATCGTGTGCAGTCGTGTCAAAAACCTTAAAAACCATCAATGTGTAAGACCTAAACGGCTGCTTTGCTGCCTGCAAGCCCTGCTCTCCTGTCAGTAGATTGCTTCAGTGTGATTTGTTCTTGACACATTCCTGTGGCTGTTGATCATCTCCTTATATTTTGTAAGTGCTGACAAGCAGCTTGATTATTTGTCCAAGTATTTTTCTGGGACCTGAAGCCGGTCTGCCTACTCTCTAATTCCCCCGTGCCTCCTTCCCCTCTTCTGAAAGCAGAGCCCTCGGTCTGCCCTCCCAGCCCCCTGGAACCTCCCTGTCCCTGGTGGCTCCTCACAGTTAAGTGGTTGCATCTCCGAGGCTGCTTCAGGAAGCTCGTCGAGTGTCCTGGGATGCAGTTCAACAGTCAGGGATCACTGAAAACGCCACAGTTATCTAATTACTCTCTAACCAAATATCCTCTCACTGTCACATGAGTTCGTGTCCTGCTAATGCTGGCATTAGCTTTGTCAAGCATTTGCTTGCTTTTGAGTTTTTGGGGAAGATTGAACCAAAAAAGGCGTTAAACCTTTTGGCTGTACCTGCAGCGCCCTGTACCTAATGTCACACCTCTCCGACTAGCGGGTCAGCTTTCTTTAGCCACTCCTGCTGGCTAGTGCTCCACTGCTCACCAAGGTCACAGCACAGCAGAGGAGATGCCAGCTGGGGAGCTTTGGGGCCAGTAGGTAGGACAGGAATCCCACAAAGACCCCAGCACCCCAGGAGGACCACTTGGCCAGGCTGTTACCAGGCAGCGAGCCCTCCTCTGTCCCTGAGCTCAAGGGGTGACAGGGATCTCCTGTCTGTGTGCAGAGCAGAGGTTGGCCAGGTGCGTGGTGCATGTCTTGGAGGTTCTATTTGATTATTTCTGGGGCTTGGTTGCTGCCCAGGGGGCTGTGGGAGCAGAGAGCTGGTTGTGGTGGTGGGCACGAGAGGTGGCTGTGAGCTGGCAGCCCTGGGGTGGTGATTGCCTCCTCTGCTCCCAGGCACTGCAGGGATCTGCTGTGAAAGAGATGCAAGGCAGGACAAGCACAGGAGAGGATGAACTTTCCTTGCCAAAAGCAGATGAAAGGATGTGTTATAAAGTCACTTGTCTCTGGTAACATGGGCCCTAGCTTTGACACAGTGGTGGAGGGCATCCAAGTTTTATGCTAGAAGAAGAAGAGCCCACACCTGGAATCCTATCCTGGTTTCAAAGGTCAGGCACATTTCTGCAGTTACAGATGTCGCGGGAATGGCATTTGACCCTGGCCCATCCTACACAGAAGGCAAGGTCTGATGGACAACAGGATCATTTGAACCTCCCTGGAACTAGCTTTCATTTGAATTACAAACTGTTTTTTGTTTCTTCCCAGCCAGGTCTTTAGACAAACTCTATAACTTTGCTGACTGCTCTGGCCTTCACCTGATCTTTGCATTGAATGCTTTGCGCCGAAATCCCAACAATTCCTGGAACAGCTCCAATGCCCTCAGCCTGCTGAAGTACAGTGCCAGCAAGAAGTACAACATCTCCTGGGAGCTGGGCAATGGTGAGTGTGGGAACAGGAGAGCCACGGGAACGGAGCTCGCTGTAGCAGGAAGGTATTCCCTTTTGGAAGAGGATATTTGCAGATCCCGGGATGCCTTGCCATGTAGTTTCAGAGGGATTTAAAGGCCCTTGCTATAAGGCAGTGTTAGTCCCTTAGCTGGACGTTTCCATGAACTGGTATTAAAGCACATGGAGTGTTTCTGGCTGAGCTGCTCTCAGTCCTTTGGTGGCCAGACCAGCAGCTGTATGGACTTGTATGGTGGCTGCAGTGCCAGGGGAAGTGGGGGACCCTACAGGGACAGGAGCACGACATCAGGGAGCAGGTCCTTCACCCAGCACACAGCAAAAGGGGGTGCAGGAGGAGATGCTGGCCCAGGAGAGTAAGCGGTGGCCCTCATCCACTTCTTGGAGGCTCCTTCTGCTGTTCTACAGAGCAGGCAGGCAGCTCTGCGGAGCTCAAGCTGTGCGACAGCGTGAGCTGTGTCTCTCTCTCCGGAAGCACGGATGAAGGAGCAGAGTTGGCAAGCCTTGCTTGTCTATTTTTATTTTCCCAGAGCCCAATAACTATCGGACCCTGATCGGCCGCTCGGTGAACGGCAGCCAGCTGGGGAAGGACTACATCCAGCTGAGAAGCCTGCTGCAGCTTATCCGCACTTATTCCAGATCAAACCTCTATGGGCCGAACATTGGGAGGCCCAGAAAGAATGTCATCGCTCTTCTGGAAGGGTAAGTGATGTTGCTTTGATGAAGAGATCAGAAACCCCTCTTGAGACTGATGCCCTCTGCAGCAGGTAGACTTGCTCTTTGGCTTCCCATTGCTCAACAGCTGCCAGGACAGTGAGGCTCTGTGTGGCTCAGCCACCACAGTACCAGGGACCTGGGGACATGGTCATCTCTGCTGCTAAACTTCTGCAGAGATGCCTGGTGGGATTTTGGGCTGGGCTGATTAACAATCTCCCAGTTATTCCCAGCATTTCCCAATTACTGGCAGACTGAGGTGCCCACCTTGTTGAGATGTGAAGATAACTCAGTGGTATGGATGCAGGCTCCTGCATGCCTGTGGTCTGCAGAGCCAGGAGGTGGGTCCTGGCACCGCTTAGCAGTGTAGGTGTTGTCTCAAGAGTCCTCCTGGACGAATTGCTTTGCTCTTCCCATTCAGTGATGACTTCTCCCTGTGCTTTCTCCATCTATGCAGAGGAAGAACCTGTAGCAACTTTCTTCACTGGCCAAGCCCTCTGCTCCCTCCTAGGAGAATTGGCATGTCTCTAGTTTGGGGAGGCCAGAGGTGGAGAAGGAATGGTGACAGTGAGGGACGCAGACACCTGGAGGTGACATTGGACAGCTACAGGAACCAGGGAGGTGTGGGAGCCTGCTGGCAGCAGGAATTGGGACTGTGCGGCTCGAAGACCATGCAGCAGAGGGGAAATTCCCTGCAGGACTGTAAACAGAAACTCCAGTGCAGAGGGCTGGGCAGGGGGAGGTGTGGAAGGGACTCTGCTGGGAGCAAAGCTGGGTCTAGCATTCATTAACATCTGCATGAATGATCTGGCAGAAACAATAAACAGCACACTGATTCAGTCCCTGGCGAGGTGGGGAGGGAGCCAGGGCCAGATTCTCAGCTCTGCTGCAGCAGCACAAAGAGACCATAAAGCTGGTTGAACCAGCTGTGACGCCAGCATCCCTCTGGCTGAGAGAAGTGGGGGAGCAGCCCCTGCACCCCCCCACGGCTGCTGCTGGTGCCACGCGAACGCATTGCTTGCCAGAGCCCCCGCATTTGGTATGGCACGGTGAAAGCGGTGCGGGGGGAGTTACAAAATGTTGTAGTAGCCTTGATCAGCAGGAAATCTATTAGCACCGGGAGGAGCAGGCTGAGTAAGGAAAACAACAGGGATGAAAGCCAAGAAGCTCTTAAAGAAACGGAAGTCCTACTGCTCCGTTTGCCCTTCATGCGCTGCAGCCGTGTCCCAGGGAAGAGGGGTCGGAAGAGCCATGTTGTACGGCCAGGGTGGTCCGGCAGCTCTGCATTGCTGGGGCTGCGCTGTGACTGACGGCAACCCCAGGAGCGAGGCTGTAGTGTGCAATCCTGTTGAGAGGATGGTAAACACACCATCTCGAATGAAAGGGAAGATAGGTAAGAATTAAGCTTTGAACAGCCCTGGCAACGTGATGGTGGGGGGTCTCCAGACCCCAACACTGGTCTGCAAGAGCTGTAGCAAGCATGCTGGCTCTCCAAGCTATAGGCTGTTTCTGTGCCACCATCCCTGCCTGCCAGGGTGACGCTGGTCCACAAGCGCTCAAAGTGATTTCTCTCTCCCATGGAGAAGCCTTGTGTCCTGCACTCCAAACCCTGGTGTCTGCAGCTCGTGGCAAGCGGCACGTGCCTGCACAGCCCACGAGGTCCTGTGAGAAAAGAGCTGCTTGTCTTTCCTCACAAAGACCCAATTATTACAAGGCAGGATGTAAAGAGAAGGAACAAGTCTGATTACACAAAGACAAAGGGCTAAATGCTCATTTGCAGTATTTGGAAATGGAGTTGCAAAAGGACAAACAAACAAACCCCAGTGCCTAAGCTGCCTGACAGTGTGAGCTTTACTCCCAGCAGCTCCCTGCGGTCTCTTCAGTACTCTTGGTTAGTGCTACCAACAGCTCTGCCTTCTGCAGGAGCATTGCAGAATTTCTCAATGGGATGTGGCTCAGAATGTGCATCTCAGGATCCTGAATGAGCTCCACAGGGTCAGTAAGCAAGAGTGAGGAGAAGTGTAGGAAGATGTTCTCAATGGCAAGCCTGCTGTCTGCCTGGCCAGACCACCATGAGTGGTCTACATAGTGCTCACAGTGGGATGAAGACTCCAGAGTGAATTAAGTGCATGCAATTAATAGTCCTGATGATGCAAAATCTGCAAAGTTTTTCTCTTATTTTAAAAAGTGTTATGAACAGCAAAGTCAGCCAGGTAGGAAAAGATATGCCAAGTAGAAGATTTTGACTCAAGTGTTAAGTTAGGCTGGAGGGGAGACATGAGACACCCCAAACGGGATGGACGGATTAATCTGCCAGGCAAGGAGTGCCCTGTTACACAAAGTGAGGAAGCGGGGTTTGGTGGGGTACGTAATGGAAATGAGCTCAGAGAGGAAGAGGAGAGCTTGGAGAGGAACAGGGAGTGATCTCCGACAGTAGAAGATGGCTTTAGATGTTCTCCAGGGAAAGCCTCTAGGGTTACCTGAGGTCCTGAAACACTCAGAGAAAAGTCTCATTGTGAAGTACTACCTAAGATTACATTTTCCTGTTGCATGCTCTGTCTATTGTTTAACTGTTATCTCAAGCAATGAAGCTAAACTTACTCTCACTGTTTAAACCTTGTCCTGTAATGGCAGCATCAACATGACAATGGGCATTGCTCTCTGCTGTGCACCAGGCTCTGTCTGTCTCAGTGGTGGGAGACGGACACCTCCAGGGCCGTTCTGACCCAGTCCTAGGGTCTGTCCTCCAGGACAAGGTGGGACAGAACTCCTCCTGGGGTGCCACCTCTCTGGAGTCTGCTAGACAGGCTAGATGGTGAGCACAGATCAGGTACCTCAAGGTTTGCCACACGTAGCGGGGTGTGCATGCATGCTGCCCTACTGCAAAGGCTGTCCCTAGGCAGGTGACACTGAGCTGTGCTGGGTGAAACCTGTGCACTTTCTCATGGTGGAGGCAGGATATGGTGAGGGGAGAAGAGCCCTGCCTGACACGCAGCAGCACAGGCTTTACACACCCTTCACTGCTGAGTTATTGCTGCTGAGCTCTTGCACCACCCTGCATGGTGCGATGGCTCTGAGCAGCCACAGAGCATATCAGCGTCACTCTGGGCTGGCAAGTCCTGGAGAGTAGACCAGGACTACTACTGCTGGTGTAAGGATGGGCTCTGCAGTGATGGAGCATTGCTCAGATGACTGGGGCCTGCTGTGTGGGAAGCTAGAAATGGTGTCTTGTGAATGCACAGGTGCAAGAGGGAATTTCTCCAGACACAACCAACAGTTGAGTTTGATGAGGTGTTAATTAGACCATTCATGCAGCCTGAGCTGTTGGAGAGCAGACCACGTTAGCTACCTACCGCGTCTGCAGGTACAGGAATCCCAGAACTGCTCAGAATTTGCTTGGGGAAAAAATTGTGAGATTCTAAGGAATTAACATAGATTTTAACAACAGATCAGGAATCAGACACAAAGGTTAATGCATGAATGCATCACACATTCAGTGCTGGAAGAGAAGAAACACCAGGGAAAGCGATTAGGAAGAATCGATGCTAACTTGTGTTACAGCTCAGAACATTTGGTACAAAACTTCGACCGGCACGTTTGGGCAGATTTGGCTAGGCGCTCTCATGTCCTGTTATTCCTCAGTTGGTGTAGCCTGGTTTTTGCCACTGGACAGACACTCCTAAGTGTTAGGGCGTTACCTCTATCACGGCAGGAGCTGCAGTGCCAGGAGGATAAGGGCTGGCAGGCACTTGTATCCATGCTAGGCTGGCTGCTCTTGATGGTCTGTAGCCACTTACAGTCCTGAGCCTGACGAAGTCACCAGAGAAGTGAAAAACTTTCTTGTCTGGAGCTATAGCCTCTCCCTACCTCCTCATCCCCCAGTCCTCAGAGCCACCCAATCTGCTGCATCCTTGGCTTTCTGTCTGCCCTCTTTCCAGCCTCCTTGGCCTCTTCTTGCTATGGCCATCACTGCTGCACATCCGCCCTCTGGTCACAGGGCCACAGCACCTCTGGCCAGGCAACAGCAGCAGGCGAGGGAGCTCCTACATGTCAGTCCTCACCTTGCAAGGCACAAGAGCTTCTTATCCTCCATGATTCTACTGCCTCCTATTCCTGGTTTGTAGTACCTGTGGAGAATTAACCACCTGTCTGGATCACTTTGGCTCCTTTTGGTGGTGATGTCATTCCACAGTGCTCTGAAAGGAGCCCGTAAAGGTGAGGAAGCATCTTTGTCAGTGGTGATGGAGCCCTTCCTCCCTGCTAGCTGTGGACATGGCAGAGTTGAGAGAGAGCATGGAGATGACATCTTGATTCATCTGTGGGCAGCCCAGGTAGGGGTCAGGTTAAAACCAGTTGCAGTCCTCAGCCCTGCTCCCTGCATCCACAAATCAACCCCAAGCACAGGTTCCTGCGTTGGTGCTTATGTGTAGAGAGAGGTGTTAGCTTATAGCTCATGAAATGGCACAGGCTGTATATTTGGGGTCCAACACAACCATACGCCAAAGCAAAATCAAGGTGCTAAAAATTGGGAGAGTCTTTGGTAGTATTTTTATGATGACTGCCCATACCTTGTGTCTGTGCTGTCATGAGCGCGAAGAGGGCTGTGGCTGTCTAAGCAGGTCAGCACACAGCAGTCTGTCTAGGCACTGCTTTTGACCTGTGACTTTTTCTGGAGTAGCAACCAAAGACAGTGTATGGACAGAGCTTGTTTGTTTAAATTCAAGTAGGGAAGAGAAACAAGGAGAGCCTGGAGTAGGTGGTATCCAGCAGAGGGAAGAACTCTGGGTGGGTTTCAGGAAGAAACTTGGTATTTGTCCTGTCCTCTTGCTGACAAGGACTTCTGCCCTGTTTGGCACAGGGGACTTGTAAGCACTGCATTTTTTAGAAGCTCTTTTTGGCTATTTGGCTTTCTTTAAAAAGCACATCCTTGCTGTACTGGTCTAAGGCTCTCTTGTGATGCTGCAGAGGCAAGCATGTCTCAGTCAGCAGAGCCAGAAGCTTCACCCTTATGCAAGCTACTGCAAGGCTGGTGGCACAGACTGAATAGGTCCGGAGCAAGAATTCTGTGCAAAAAGTCAAGCAACATTAATGATACAAAGGGAGGAGGAGGTCACTGCAGCATGACCTCAAGCTCTGGTAGCATTGAAATTATGAGTAAATCCATTCATAAATACATTGAAATGATGTGTGAAGGATGTGATGAGGCATTTGGCTATATAGCAGGGCCAGGGATCTGAGATCTAAGCAAAGGATTTAGCTATTGCTCTTTCAGGAGGAAAGGGTTAAGATAGTTGTTGCTGAAGCTTGATCTGGATGGCTGGAGTGCCAAAATCACAGTTACCTGTATAGGAAGAACAAAATGGGTAAGGAAAGACATAGATGAGATTATGCCACTGTATTAATACACAGTGTGCCTTATTTCTGATTGCTATCTACAACCTTAGTCTTTTCATCTCAGAAAAGATATAATAGAACTAAGGAGGGTTGCAGGGAGAGGAGCTGAGGATGTGCAGAGGTATGTGATGTCTTCATGTGAGAAGAGATTAAATAGGCTATGCCTCTTCAGTTTGTAAGGCAGGCAGCTCAGAGGGAATGTTACCGAGGCCCACGAGCCTGTGACTGTGAATGGGGTGTTTTTTCCACAGAGCAGAAAGTAGTTTGGAAGGAAAGTTTGGAAAGGAGGAAACTTTCACATGGTATGTAGTGACATTGTAGAAGTCATTGTCACAGGGTGTTGTGGAGGCTGAAGTTGTGCGTTCAGAAAGGGACTGGACAAATCAGTGGTGGGAAAAAACATCAGTCATGTAACTTCATGGTCCAGCTGGAACTCCCAGAGTCCCTGGAGTGCAGGTTACCGAGGCTGGTGGGTCAGTCTGGGACACAGAGCTCTCTTTGCTGGAAGGCTTGCGCAGCCCCACCGTAGATCATGTTGGGTGAAGAAAGGTGACACTGAGCAGAGAAAGAACACGATATAGCAGCAGATTTACACATAGTCCCCACCAGGCTCTGCTCCCTGGAGTGAAATTCCTGTCTGAAATCTGGCATTGCAGGTTAAAGTCTTTGCAGCAGGTGGCATGAGCTAGGTCTAGTACCTGTCTCTGCTGCTGCAGGTAGATTGTGCTACTGGAAGAAGTTAGTAAGTGAAGCCTGTGCCTTAGGCCGCCTCACCATCCAATTCAGACACCAGATAAAGCTCTTTCTACGTGTCACTGTTGGCTCAAAGGGCAGAGATCTGCCACTCAGCTCTAGCGATCTACCACGGTACCGCAGGCAGGCTGGTGTTGCTCCCACACTTGGCGCTTCGTGGGGGGGTCACTTTGCTTTTATAGTACTGTAGGGAGTAGCAGGTGAAATAACCTGTGTTTGTGAAGTCCAGCACCCAGGAGTCAGATGATGCTAAACCACCTGAGAGCCTGTGCGATGGTAACTTGTCTCATGCAGCTGCATTCTTTGTTAGAGGATTACTTTTTTTTTATCGTTTAAGGGATGACATCTGCAATTACCTGAATGGGAAAGAGGTTTCCAAATGCAGATGGCTCCTTAATGTATCAGGAACAAGCCTAGGAAGTTCCAGTGGCTGGAAGCTGAAGCTAGTCACATTCAGATGAGAACTTAACATACTTGGAGGCTAATTAACCATGGGAGTAATTTACTTAAGGTTGCAGTAGGTGCTCCATGACAGACAAGTATTGAATCAGGACAGGCGATCTGTTTCAGAGATGTGACCACACTTAAATCAGGTTGTGGTCCTGGGAGATATGGCTCTGGAAAATGCTCTGGGAGAGGTCAGATGTGAGCCATGGTTTCACAGGACAGAGTTTTGGTGTCAGTACCATCTCATGGTGTTGCAGCTCTCCTGCCCCACTCTCCCACAGCTGTGAGATGCTGTCCTACATTGTGCCAGCATTACCATTTCTGGGACAGAGCTGGGAACTGTTTGGGTGGCCAAGCAATGGTATATTACATTTTTCTCAGTGCTTATTTGAAAACAAGCTTGAGCCTCTGTTCTAGCTCAGCGCAGGGCCCCACAAGTAGTAATGCTGGCATGGGATGCTGGCACACGGGCAGCTGCAAGGATAAGGAGATGGATATACCTGAACTCGGTGGCTTTGTCTCACCCTCCGTACACAAACTCCCTGAATGAGTCTCCTGTTCCTCCACGTGCCTCTGACGTGTTCTGCTTTCCCACCTAGAGATGCTGGCCCAGCAGATTTTGAAGATTTTTGTGTTTTCCCAGGTTTCTGACATGCAGAGGGCCAGCCAGGGATACTGCACAGGCATGCCCTGGAGCTGCCACACATCTGCACTACAGGGCATCACTACAGTAGTTGCCCACATTGCCTGCACAGTGTGAGCTGAGCTGGTCCCACTGCCTCTGGGGGTTTTTACTGCACGTGTGCTGCGCAGCCAATTGGTGCTCACAGAGAAAGCCCAGTGTATAGGAAAATGGCAGATTTACTGTGCCAGCCCAGCCCATCTGTGCAGCACATGTGCAGGGATCTGAGCCCTCCCGGAAGAGTCTGGTTTGCTCTGCCTGCACTCCACACATGGACATCGTGCAGTCCAGGAAATCCCAGATAAAAATATGCCAGCACTGGTCATTTAGCCCCGATGGATCTTCACTGGCCTCAAAGTCTGTGGTTTGAGAAGCACAGGTGCTACAGGAATAAAGGGATTAATAACATCTGTACTCCAAAGCTGAGGATATTCTGATATCTGTGCATCACTGCATCTCCACCTGCCCTGGGCTTTCATCTCTTGCTCATGCAGTACCACTTGTTGGCTGTTGAGCTGCTGGAGGTTCCCTTTGGAGGGTACTGTCCATTGGCCAGGTCGTCTGAGGTACTCCAGGCACAGAACTTGAAGTTTTACCAGGAAATTTTTTATTCCACCCTGCAAAAATCTCAATAAAAGAGAAAAAAGAAAGAAAGAAAAACAGAATATGGAAAGCAAAATTTGAGATAGATGTGCATCTTTTATAGTCAAATTTGAAATGACCAGAACTAACCAATTTATTTTGGTCTTATGGAGACAGAACACTATGCAAACCAGTGCCTTTTCTTTCCTGCTTTTGGTCTGCACTGCGCTGCCTGAGTGATACCTGTGTCCTAGAAGAAATTTTTCTCAGCAGCTTTTAACAACAGGCCAATTAGCTGTCTGGAAACATGGGAGATGGGACAGATGGATGTCCTGCTTCTGCTGCTCCAAGGATGCTGGAAGTTATACTGAGGGTTTGCTTTGCTTTTCAGTCCCTGTTCAAAGACGGCTGTTGTGGGTGTATTTGCAGCAGGGCTGTAGGCACTGTAGAAGTGGTGAGGAAAACCGGACAGCTTCTCCCTCCAAGCTCGTTCTACTCATGGTTTTGGACTGTGAGTGGAGAGTGTTAAGCTGAGCCTGAAGAAGTGATTTAGTAACATCTGGGATGGTTTATTTTGCAACCAGAACATAAAACATTTGAGGTTATAAAGCAAGGTGGACTACTCTTCGAACACAATTGCAATTGATCGATCTTCAAACGCAGTATAGATTGTGTTCATCATTTCAGTTTAGAGTTCATTAGTTCACTCTTGTATGCTTCATCCATTACGTTTTAGGCAGCAGTCCCTGTAGTGAGCATTTAAAACCTGGGAGCTGGGTATTTTGATCCTTTTGGCATACTTCTGCACACATAGTTTTCTAGAACAGCAACCTTTCCATAGCAATATTTGCAAAATCCTCTTTTTGCCACATGACTGCTCCGAGTTGCAAGGAGCTCGCACCTCTCTGGCTGGTCTCCTCACCCTGCTCAGCTGGGGAGAAACTGTCCCCAAATCACCACCCTGGCACTGGTCTCCTGGGCCTGACCCTCAAGAGAGATGTAAAAGCCTTTCTGAAAGGCGTGCCTGGGAACTGAAGCTCACAGCACTGCTAGGCAGCAGAATCAGGGATGCATCAGTGCCTACGGGTTTTTACAGCGTGTTATTGTTTTTCCATTTCTAATTGTATCTCTTCCCTCTCTGTCTGCAGGGATTTATTACCACTGCCTTTGCCAGTGTCCTCTTATGCTTCACAGGGTCCAGCTGCCCTTTTGTCCCAGTCTATAATTGACCATCGTTGTTAATTTAAAGTCAGAATGATTGTTTCCGAGCTATATTTAGCCTGAAGCTTGCTGCTCTTGTTTCAGACCTGATTAGAAGCTCGTGCGCCGGAAAGCATGCTGCTCATCCCTGCCACCACAACTAGTCTGATAAAAGGTCTCATCTTTCCTCACAAACCTTCCCTTTCCTTCCCCACCCTTGGTCATGGACTGTCCTGTGGGAGTCGGAGGTTGCAGGACCCAGTGCCACCCATCCCTGTGTCCCCATCAAGTCAGGGCAGCTGTGTGATTCCTGTTGTGTTCCTGGGATCCCTGTGCACCAGAGCAGCCCACAACAATACAGAATCGGTCTCTCTCTCTTCATGTTCGCTTGCTCAAGCCGATGTCTTCTGTCATGTGCATAGATCACCACTTCCAAAATGCATCAGCTACCCAGCACGTTACATATTGAATAGAAAAGCTTGCTTGTTCAGTTGGTGTGTGCCTTTATTTGTTTTCATATCTGTGTCCTTAAGCATAATAATGTAGTAACTGCTTGGGCTTCCTTGTGGGAGCTGCAGTTTTCCAAGGTGCATTTTGGATTGCTGGACCAGGGAGCCCGGGAGGGACCGTCTTGGATGGCAGCAAGCCTGTGCTAGAGGCTGCTGCTATGGTGGTTGCACACAGTCCCCAAGATTAGGAATTGCTTAGGGTTTGGCATCGGTGGTGTAAGCAGATAACACCTGTGTAGCCTCAGGTCTGACTCAAATAGGGGCTGTCTGGAAGAGGTGTATTTTCTTTAAGATACTTGGGTCACAAACCATCAGGAGACTAATACATGTGTGTAACTCACTGTAACCTTGTGGATGGAAGTGCTGTGGTTAGTCATAGGAATGGGACTCACCAAAAGTGCACCCAGGTCAGCAACCCATTAGTTTGCTGACAGCCAATGCCAAAGAGAGAGCATCAAAAAAAGGGACATATGTAGCAAGCGGTATTTGTCTAACCTTTCCTCCCATCCTCCAGTGCTCAGGGGTTTCATGAGCTGGAATTAGCATCTTTGCATCTAATAGGTTTGCTGGGTTTTATTTCCATTTTCTTCCATTTTTCCAGTTCTTGCTTCAATCCGGGCAAGGAGTTCCTCAGCTTAAATACACGTTGGTTGAAGAAGTGTCTCCTTTTTCTTTGATTGCTATTGAGAATTGTTGCAGTCATAGAACTAAGTACATTCCCCAAGATCTTGTTCCTGAAATGTTGTTGTGCTCTGAAAGCTCTCCTTACCTTCCCCAAAATGATGCTCAGAGCTCTGCTGCCAGTTGGGTTTCACTCTATTATTCCCAGCTGTGCTTGCTACAAGAATTTGCATTAAGTGTAATTTATTCCTTCCGTTTAAGGATGCAAAGTTTTCATTAGAAATGGTCTGTGAGTGCAGTGACTGCCTTTGGTATCCTGTGGTGTAAGATGGGCATCGGTGGTTTTAGGACTTCCCCTTGACAACATTGGGCTTATATGGTTTCTTCCTCTGTTTCCTATAGGTTCATGAAAGTGGCTGGCAGCACGGTGGATGCTGTTACCTGGCAACAGTAGGTATTCACCATTCCTTCTACTTTCCAACACTAATTGCAGTGATCAGACTGCTGGGAGCAGAGCTGATGGGCTGTCTGGGTGTGAAAAGGGGCAGACCTGTGACAGCCACCTCTTCTGTCATCCTGCTACATTTAAGTAGGCGAAAAAGAGGCTCTGCCCCTCCTTCTGGAGCCTCTTGAACAAGTACAGGAGGGGATGTATTAACCTTTACCACTGCAGCTGAGACAGAGGCTAAAAATACCACTGCCTGCATGCCTGGCCTGCCTGACTGCTGGAACAAAGCCCCGAGCTGGAGTGCGGAGTCCTGGGGGCAGCTGGGATAGCAGGCAGCTCCGGTGGTGGCCGCGGTGGGGACCTCAGAGAAGCAAAAGCAGTGTGTGACAGATGTACGGGACTATCCGAAAGCCCTTTTCCTTTCACCGCAGTCACTGACTCCCCATGACCACTGCTCTGAAGCTAAACTGATTTGGCCCAGAGGAGGGAGAGGCAGCTTAGTCCAATGGTAAATGCGTAATGCCCAGTCCCTGCTCCGTTTTGTACACGTCTCGGATGCCCATAGGCACACTGCTGTCCTACGCTGTACATGGAGCCCCAGGAGCAGATGTTGATGGAAAGGGAGTGAACATCCAAGATCCAGGCCCTGCTGGGGCTGCCAGAGAGATGCTGATACCCAGTTTTCCTCCTGGTTCCTACATGTTCTGCAGTTTAGAAGAACAAAGCAAGCGCTGAGGGAGTGAGTGGAGGGAAAGGTTTCCTTATGCGGGGGAAAATCCATAAACATCTTTTTCCTCCTCTTATTTCCAACTGCCCCAGTTTGCACATTGTAGCCAGAGGCAGGCTCCCCAGCGGCTGTGGCTCTCTGCAGTGGGAGCACAAATGCCAGTGCAAAGGTTAGGCAGTGTGCAAGCACAGCAGTGATGGCCAAAATTGATAGAAAATGGGTTTGTGGGGCCAGCAGGACTCTCTCCTGCCACAGAAAGGACATGTTTCAGAGACAGGCATCCACTGGAGCAAAAAGCATGGTGAGACCCCCCTGTTCCCAGAAAAAGCGGATTTGCTTTGATGCTGCATTAAACTTTCCAGGTGGGGCACTGACCTGGAGCACAGGAACTGGGGTCTCAGGTCCAAGGTGGGCTTGTGTGTGCTGCCCGTAGGGCTTGTTCCCCAAGCTGGTCCTTCACAGCGACCCTCCATGGGGTGCTCAGGTTGCTTTGCTGAAGTGTAGCAGTGTGGATTGTAAAGCCCATCTGGAGACCTTCTTTTCAAAAGATCTAGGTTTTAAGATGTGAGATTTTTTTGCAAGTCTGCCCACAGTCTCTGTGTCAGTGTGTTAAACCTTGGAGCCTCCTGCAGAAGCAACTGCTGGTGTCTCAGAATGGTTTATAGCACCAGGCATGACCAGTATCTAGCAAGTCCTGTTCCTCAGTGGTGCTTGCTTGGGTGTTTGGCTCCTGGGGCTTTCCTGCCAGGCAGCAGCAACTTTCTGCAATGGGGGCAGTGGGGTAGCAGAGCGTTTGGAGCGGGATTTGTGTTACTTACAGGCTCATGCTGTGCAATAATGATCTATGTCTCAGCTGGGAATTTGCTTTTCATGATTACACGATGTGCTGATCACATTTACTTAGTCCAGGAATTTGCTTTCTGCAATGGGGCTTGATCACTGGGCCAAGCCCTTGGATGAGTTGAAGGAACAAACTTCCAGGCTTCAGATGTGGAGTTTCATCTGGTGCGCAGGGAATCTGCCTGCATGGCTGCTTTGAAACCTTTTCTTATAGGATCAGTGCAAAGTGCTCAGCAGCTCTGGTGCTGAGCAGCCAACCTGTGAGTGGGGTGGCTGCTGCAGCTCCTCACAGGGGTTGGCAGAGCTGAGATGCGGCTTGCTGACCCATTTCCACTGCAACGCAGGAGCTGCTTCCCCCCCAGCCCAGGAGATTGCACCCGTATGCGTTTGTGAGGACTGGCAATGGTCACAGCTCCAAGCTGGGCTTCTGTACTGTTTATGAATAAATGTCAAAACAGTGTCTCATCCCTCTGCTCCAAACAGCAAAACAAAACAAAACAAGTTCCTTTGTATCCAAGAAGAAAATTATTAGCAGGAAACTAAACTGCTGTCTAACTTCAAGTATGAATACTTCTGTTCCAAACCCTAACATTCTCCCGGGATATTGGTTATAAATTTGTCAAATCTGTTATTCCTTTGAAAAGGCTGTGCTCGATCCAGAAAGGGAATTGAGAAGGGAATACATTGCAGGGATCCCTATTCTCTATGTGAAAACAATATATCTGAAATGTATCTGACAGAAAAGCGACACTGGGTGGAAATAAGCAGCCTGTCCAGCCTTTCAGAGTATGGTTTCACTTACATACGCAACTCAGCATGTGTGCCTCGCTCTTCAGAAGTAAAGTGTTGCTGGAGAGGGATGTGTGAATGGCTTCAAAACACCCAGGGAATTTCCACTAAAGGAGGGTGTGGCAGGTGGGACTGACAGTGGCTCTGAGAGTTTTGGCATTTCCCCAATAATTTAGTTTGTTATGTTTGTTTATGAGTAAATGCTTGGTTTATTGTGGATCCTCTCAGCCTCTGGATGCGGGTTTCCACTGCTCAGCAACCTCCCCACAGCCATATCTGCTCAGTGCTGGCATCCTCACACGAGGTGAAGACCCATTGCCCACTTAGACCTGCAGCCATGCCCAGTTCCATCCCTGGCTGTGCTCTCAGTCTGTACAGCTGGGTTTCCATCCCAAGTCTTGTGCATGGCTCCAAGTCTGGCATATTTAATGGGTAAATCCTTATGCAGTGCTGCCTCTGAAGCACAAATCCCTATTACTTACGGAGAAAGTAAATGTTTGCATCTTCAAAACCAGTGGACATCTATCCCTGTGACTCCTTGGAAAATGCCGTGATATCTTCTAAGATGGAAAGTCACTTGCCCTATGTGGCAAATCAGACATGCCAGGCACATGGGCTTGTGTGAGATGCTGCTTAAAGTGCTTTTGCCGGGCTTGGTTTGAGTGACTTCTCTTGTTCTGGCTTAGACATGTTGAATGTGCCGGTGGAGATGCTCATGAGGCAGTAGCGGGGGGCAGATTTCCCAGAGGTGTCAGGGGAGAGTTGCCTAGCACGCACACACCCCCCCCCCTGACATATATACCATGGGTATATACTTGGGCTTGCACAAGCCTGCTGCAAGTGCTCAGAGAGCAGTGTCTGCCAAGGCTGTGCCTGGAGGAAGGGGTTGCATGATGGAATCACTGGCCCATCTCTGCTGGTAAGTAAACCTGGCCAGGGCACAGCTTTGCCCACTGGCTTGCCATCCTCTGCATTGTCTGATGGAGGGCACAGTCCCTGGCAGCCCTGGGCCACCAGCATGGTCCCAGGTGAGGCCAGGGCACAGCTGGGGAGATGGCATGGGTCAGAGACGGCTCCCACTAGTGGGACAGACAAAGGCACCTTGTTTGGGGGCAGAGAAAGACGTGGGTGTGAGTTGTGCCTTTAGGGCCAGAGGGTAGTCCCCAGTGATTTTTCTTTATCAATGCATTTATTAGTTGACTGGAGGTGGGCGGCACCTCTCCCCTGTGCCCACAGGTCTTTACCTGGGAGGAACAGGTCACATCCCGCCTCTCCTCTCCAGGGAGAGCCGTGGGGCTGCCCTGCGCTCTGAGCTGCAGACGGGGACTCTGCCTTCTCCTTGGGAAGATGCTCGGGGGTCAGGCTTGCCTCTGTCAGCAGAGGTGTCGTGGGTTCACAGCTGTGGTGGTGGCCGGGTGTCACGCTGATGGTGGGGATCTGCCTCGCTTGGCGTCCCTGGCAGGATGATGCCCTAATTCCTAGCAGCCTCCCCCTGTAGCAGCAGGCAACAAAGTAGATCCGGAAATTCCTGAGCTTTGGGAAGTGGGCTTTAATGTAATTAACTGCAACAGAAGAAGAGGTCAGATAATAGGGGCAAAGGTTTCTCTTTAAAATGAAAGAGAAGGTAAATGAAACCAGCTGCTCAGGAGCCAGTGCACTGCCTTCATCAAATATAGGATGATGCTCATGGTCCTGCGCAGCAAATCGTGGATCTTTCCAGAACATCATTTTAAAGGCAGCACAAGACCTGAAGGTGACAGGATAGAGTCAGGTTTGCCCAGGTGCCCTGGTGCCTGGCACTGTCCTTCTCTGGGAGGCACTGTGGGCATCCTGGCCTTGCAGCCTGCCCAAGAACAAGGGCACTTTTGACTGGCCACTGTGCTCAGCCCTACTTCAGTACTGTTCCCAGCTCTTGTCTTTGTGTCTCAAGTTTCATGCTTCAGTTCCAGCTAGGGATGGGGGCTGGGAATTGGGGTGGTGCATTTCCTAGCACAAATCCCTGCCCAGCCCTTGGCCAAGTACTCCCCCTGCACTATGCTCTGCTTTGGTCACCTCCACACTGATACTGTCACACTTCCCTTTGCAAAGTGCACTGATCCCATCCCGTGTTTCTAGGGCATATTCAAATTCAGTTTTTAGAAATGGGATAATGTAAACAGAAGGGGGAGAACTGGCCTCAGCTTTGTGTAGTATAATAGGGCACCCAAAGTACATGGTCTTTCTTCTGAGACATGTCATCTAGGATTTAGTTGCTACATCCCGTTTCCTTGCCTGGCTCTTCTTGTGTTCCTAAAGATTGTCTGTCTACAGTGATAGCAGCATCAGATCAGGGGACACAATAAGTCAGCTCTGCATGCAACTGCCCATATCTGTTCTATCCTATATTACGAGAAACGGCATGGTCTGCGCCCACGGTGGGCATGCTGATATCTCCTAGGCTTCGGGGCCAACTGATGCTGCATCATACCCAGAACCCAATGGAAGATCTGCCAGCCTGTGTTGGAGAGGGATAGCTTGTCCATGAGCTACATGTCTTCTGCCTCTGCAGAGTCGTGGCTGCCAGAGAACCCTGCCTGTGCTGGGGAGGGTCTGTCCATTCGTCTCCTTTGGCACTCAGACCTTGCCGGCACCAGGAGAGGAGGCTGTGGATGGTGCAGCCCCTGGGGCTGGCTTGGCCCAGCTGCCTGTGCACCGTACTGCTGCCTGGGGAGGTACTTGTCAGTGCTGGAGCTCTCTGCAGCTGCTGCTGGCTTTTTTGGAGGTTGGAGAGTTGTGACTGTTCAGGATTTTTTTTTTTCAAGTCAAGTGCACTGAGTCATTGTAAATATCAGGAAAGCTGTTGCCTTTGCTCTTGGGGATAATCCACGCCTAATGAGCACTTCTCCTGCTTTAAAGGCCTGACAGTTGTTTGCATTTTGCGGCTTTCTATACCACCTTTACTGACAGTTGGATTTCTCAAAAGGAAGTGCCCTTATCTCAGTGACGAAGCCTACAGCTGGAAACTGCTCCTGAGTAGCCTGGTAGCAGTGAAGACCTCAGTGCCTCTCTCTTCCTTGCAAGCCTTGTGCAGCTGCTGCCATTTTCTGTCTTTCCCATTCTGGGGAGGTTGAAAGCACTTCTTGGTGTCCCAGAACTTCACAGGCAGATCTGCAAGAGATCCTTGCATATCTTACAGAAGCTTGTCATTGTCTTCATGCTCTGCTTAAATACCCAAAGAGGATGTGCTCCCCTCCCTGCAGCCCTGGGAGACATGCTACCAACAAGATTTCCTGATGCTGAAGTGGGTTTATTTTTTTTCTTTTCATACTTCTCCCAATCCCCATTTCTCTGGTTTGTTAATGAAGGTGTCAAAAAAAATGTGACTGTGGCACTGTCCCAGGGCATTTCTCTTCCCTGCAGGGTCTTGGCTGTGCTCAGCACAGCAGCTCCTTCCTAGGCTGCCTCCTCCCCGCAGCCCCTGGGCTGGCAGAGCCTCCTCTGCTGCTGCCTCTGGAGAGATGTTCCTCTCCCTTGGCAGTGGAGCTGTGGGTCACAGCACACCTCGTGCTTGAATGAGATGATGGGGAGGTGCAAGCCTGCCTTTGCTTTCTGAGGGGTTTATTCTGGGCTCTGGAACCATACTGACTTGTGCAGACAAGCTGAACCCTACAGAAAGCCTGCTGCATACACAGACTGAGGTCTAACTCCCTCTTTTTCCCAGTCAATGCAACCTTCTTTTTATGGCCTTTCAGGCAGCTTTTGGCCCAGGTGATGGGGTTTTTGGTCCACAGCAGACTGAAAAGATCATTTCTGTTCAGTTCTTAAGTGCTGTACTAAAATCCAAACATCTGCCATCCCCAGAGTACATTGCTTTGTAATTTTGTCTTAAAAAGTAATCTCTGTAAACCCCACTGCTGCCTGCTGCTTACAGATCTGCTCTCCTCCCGGCAGCCAGTGGTTCAGTTGTGTATAAGTGATCAGAACGATTTTGAACACTTCCTAAGTCCTCCCCGGAGATAATCTCTGCCCTTAGCACCTTCTAGTCACCATGGTCATACAGAAACGCCTCTTGCCTCCTTCCCTGGGTTACACATCGGAGTGAAACTGGGGTGTGACTGGCATGATCCCATGCTTTGCTGGGGACGCAGCTGTGGCCGCACACCTGGGGGAGGGCTGACAAGGGAGGCTCTTCTTGTTTAATGCATTTGCAAGTCGAGCCTGTAATGCATTTCTGTTCTGGGACAGTGAGTGCTGGCGTTGTTCCCCCTTGGTCGCAACCTTGCACAGCTCCAAGCACATTTATTCTGTTACCTGTGTAGTGACTTGGAGCAGAGACACAAAAATCCTCTCTGAGCACTCGTGCATGTTGCACATGTGCCAGGTGCTCTGGCTGCGGCTGAGTTAGCCCATGGCATCCTTTGGGGATGCTCCTGCATTCCAGCACCCAAGTAAAGCAGCCGCTACAGCTTTATGCTGGTGTGAATGAGATATATGTTATGGAGAAACCAGCCCTGGAAAGGTGAATCCACCTTTCTTCAGACCCCAGGTCTTCGGCCCATTATGCATCTCAGCACCCATGGCTGCACTGAAGTCTGTGGAGAAGGAGAAGGATCTGTGTAACTGAATGCCAAGTGGACAAGGCTCCAATGAGGAGTGGGAGGCTATGGCTGAGCCCTGCCAGCCCCAGCCAGAGCTGCTGTGATTCCTGTGCACCTCTGTCCCCCCAGCACGGCTCCAACATGCTCCGTGGCTCACTGTGTTGGGTAACTGATGCACACTGCAGATTTTGGAGGAGGATGTCAGAAAGTTCTTCTTGCAAAACCTATTTATCAGCTAAATGGCTGTCCCAGGGTTATGCCAGTGCATGCTGCAGCAGACGTTCTGGTGTCTCTGCAAGGCTGGGAGGAGCCTCTGGGAGATGTGCAAGGGCTTCCACTGCTCCTTGCGTGGGGGCTGAGGTGCCAGCCCCAGACATTTCCTCAGGAGGAGCTGGCTTTGATTACCTCCAGCCACAGGGTGTTTGCACTCCAGGACAGACTGCTTTACCTTATGTCCTCGAGCCAGGAGACAGTATTGAGGCATTTCAGAGTCTTCTTCCCACACTTAGAGACAGATGATTCGCATCACGACTGGCAGCACTATAGCTGTGCTTTGTATAAGAAAGCATATGGAGAACAGGAATCAGCCCTCTGTACAGGCAATTCTCCCTGGCATTCCCAGGGCAGAGGGGATTTCTGTGAGAGCAGGACTGACTTATCTGTGTTTTTAAAACTGTGTGTCCCTAAGACAGGGGACAGGTACAGATGGGACGAGCCAGGTGAGCAGAAGATCTCTCAAGATCTCCCTGGTCGTGCAGCCCAGCTGCAGCTATCACAGGCATCGTGTGGGTGGGAAAGAGGGTCTCTTTCCCTGGGATCTCCATGACATCAGTGCAGAGAGTGCTGCCAAGCCTTTGTCGGTGGCATTTTGCTCCCAGCCTTTGGTTTTCTGCTCCCAGAGTTTCACCAGCAATAGTCAAGAAAGTGCAAAACTTCCCGTGTTTTCTGCAGTGCAGGATGCTCGGTGTTCGGGGTGTGTCCAGCTCACACACTGTTTTGGAGACTGAAAGCATCTGCCAGACACCGGCATGGCCAGAGGGCCAGGGCAGGGCAGGGTGTAATCAGGGACTCCCCTGGAGCAGAGGAGGCTTCTTGGCATGGGGCAGCAGCAGGGTGGGAGGACGTGGTTCTGGGCAGAGCTACTCCCAGCTGTTTGATCCTTGTCTTCCTATTTTCCTTCCAGTTACTACATCGATGGTCGAGTGGCCAAAGTGACGGACTTCCTGAAAACTCGCCTGTTAGACACACTCACTGACCAGATCAGGAAAATCCAGAAAGTGCGTGAGTGCAAAGGGCCTGCAAGGGGTGAGGGGGCATTGTGCCCACGGTGCCCGGTCTTGGCACAGCTCGTGGCCGGGGCTCTGGCAGCAGCACTGACATGCTCCCACAGGAGCTGCTGTGGGGCAGGGATGGAGGGCGGCTGTTGGGGATGGCTGTGCTCCCAGCTGAAATGCAGGCAGCCCTCCTGCAGGGAATGGGAGGACAGACCAGGCAGCATGATGCCCAGCCCCTGTGTGGGATGTGTGGCAGGCAGGTCAGCAGGGAAGCGGCCACGGGCTGCAGCGTGAGGTAAGCTGTGTGCAGGTGTGCCAGGTGTGCCAGGACATGGGCTGGATGCACAGGGCAGGGGCCGACTGCCATGCAAAGCCTTTCTAAAGTGGCCACCTGGCTTGACACTCTCATCTGTCCATTCCTGTAGCGAGCAGCATGTAATGTGGATATTCTCTGAAACTTGCTCCCAAGGACAAGGAGCAGAAGGAGCAGCCAGGCAGTACCAAACCATCCCCAGCGCAGCCATGCCTGCGCAGGAGGGGGCTCCTACTGCAGTACCTTGCCCCACTTGCTCACAGTGCCTAAAAATGCTGCTTGCAAAGTTGTGATAGTTGCATTTCCAGGGTGATTTTCACTAGTGAAGAATCATGACCATTATGAACAACTCTTTTTTTTTTTTTTTTTTTTTCCCGATGGTCATGTTTTGACTGTGTTATAAAACCCAGCTGTTGCTGGCGTGTGGTGTCAGAGCCCATGGCTCTGCCTGGCTAACGCAGCCTGCAGCGAGCGCTCTTCTCCCTGCCGGCTGGGGGGACCCTGCTCACATCTTTAGCAACTGGGTAGGTGGTGGGGGCTTTGCAAAGTCCCCCTGCTTTGGCTGATATGGAGGCCGTGACTGTGAGTGGCCCACTCCACTGTCAGTCCTGGAAGGAGTAAGGAGCACCTAGTAAGCGGGGAAGGCTTTAGGGACTAGAGGAGATGTCCATCTATCTGTCTTGTCTAAGTTTTCATACCCTACCAGTCACCACAATGTCTTACTGTTGTAATTCCTTCAGGGAGAAACCATAGGATGAGTAAACAACTCAAAAGAGGCCCCGGGAAAGGGGATGTGAGGGTCAGCACAGCAAAACTGGAGAAGAGCTGCTTGCTGAGTCCTCTGGCACAAGCTGGGAATCATCCATGCATGTGGATGATCCTCCTGCCGCGGGGAGGCATGAGGCAGCTGGCGGGATCAGCACAGAGGCAAACCAGAGGCACTGGCTTGCCCTGCTCCCACTGGGGGTACAACACCCCAACAAAAGTGGTGGCACATGTCCCACCTCTACTGCAGGTTGGGAACCTGCTGGGAAAGGAGCGGGACCCCATCCATCCCCAGACCAGAGGCAGCAGGAGTTGCCCTCAGTGCGGGCTGGGGGAACCCTTGCACCCACAGGGCAGGATTTGGTCTGTGCGGGGCAGGGCCAGGGAAGGGCTCTCCCGGGAATGCCAGTGTGGCTGAGCAAAAGCACAGCACTGGGTGCTAATAACCTCCAGCTTGGCTTTGAGTCTGTGCATCCTGCCGGGGCTGATTAGAGCAGCTGGGCTTGTCCACTTCCCTGTTTTATTGCTTCCTCTCCGACTGGGGAAGGTGGCGGGCTTAGATAATTACAGGCAGGATGCCAACACCTCTGGGGCTTCAGTCAGGGATATCGACTCTCACAGGCTGTGAGTGGGAGGCAGCCCAGAGCTGGCGTATTTAACATCTTTGAGGGATCCCAGTCCATCTAGCACATTCCAGCGCTCCTCACTAATGGGGCAGGATCCATCAGGCTGTGCAGAGCGCTCCTTGGGCCACTGGGTTTGCAGACATCTGGTCGTGGGAGCTTGTCGCCCGGCCTGGAGAAGTGGGATTGCAAGAGAGAGGACGGGGCACTGCATGGTGCCAGAGGCTGCTCATGCTGGGAGAGGGCAGCTCCAGCCATCTGAGCCCTCCCGTCCCAGATGGCATCTCACAGGTGTCTGCACTGCCAGCTGGAGCCTTGTAAGGGGTGGGCCAGCATGTTCGGACCCACGTGTCCCGCCTGTGCCAGGGACACCTTGGCTGGTAAAGTAGCCCCTGCTCAGCCACACCTGGAGGCATCCACTACTTTCTTCTCAGGTGTCCACCATTCCTCCATGTGGCTTCAGTACGTGTCCCAGTACTCCCACACCACATAGCCGCTGGGGCTGGGGTGCTCCCCGTGGCAGGCAGCCACCTTGCATAGGGACATAGAGAGCTGAGGTGATGTGGCAGGGCAGCCTGCAGAGTGTGTGGGGAAACCACAAGGAAAGAGCAGGGTCTGGGTTTGGGAGCATGAGAGCATGTTTGGGAGGGTGTGTTTGGAGCAGCTCCAGAAGATGGATAGGGGACATGTGACATTGGCAGGAGAGAGTGAGGAACAGTGTCCCACCACCCACCCATGGTGAAGACACCTAGTAACCATGCCAGGGCCAGGCAGGCACTGACTGCCCAGCAGCACTGTTACCGAAGGGCTCTGTAAGCCTTCCCAGGGTGTAGCATTGGAGATATCTGCCTTGGCTTTAAATCACAGGTTCATGAGAGTCATTTTGGTTGCTTTTCCCTTCTGTGCAGGTAGTGAACACATACACACCGGGGAAGAAGATCTGGCTGGAAGGTGTTGGCACAACCTCAGCCGGAGGCATGAACAACCTCTCCGATTCCTATGCGGCCGGGTTCTTGTGAGTTATGCCAGCTTGCTGGTGCCAGGGCACTGCCACCCCCACGGGCTCTGCGGGCTTGAGTGCTGCAAAGCCACTGTAGCTGGGAGAGGGCCAGCTCCGTGCCCAGAGAGCCCAACTGTACCCCACTTGGTACTCCCCAGCAGCCTGTGCACTGTTATTTCCTCTGTAGAATCTATTACCCCTCCTCAGCTCTGCTTTCCTGTAGGTGAGCCAGCCTTTGGCATATCCAGAGTAGCAGAGTAAGGAGGGGACCGCGTGGGATCCCACACTGGTATCAACGGTGTGGCCGCAGGGCATGGGCATGGAAGGGAGGTGTGATTCAAGCACCCCAGCTCTGGGACCCCAGAGCTGCCATCCTGACAGGCTTGCCTTGCTTCATAGCTTGGGATCACCTGGGCTTCCTCCTGCTCTGTGTTTTTGGTTCAGGCTGCAGCTATATGTCCTTGCATGCATTCACTCCTGGGGCGTCTGCCCAGGGAAGTGCTCAGCAGAGTTCTGCTCTGGAAATTGTTTTCTCTCCTTCTTCAAAGCTACAACCATGTCTGGCTCCTGGGGCTTGTCTACTGGCACAGCCCCATGGCATTGGCATCCTGCTGCAAAGCCCCAGTTCAGATCTTCAGAGCTGGCTGTCATCATGAAAGATGGAGGAAGATTATCCAGGCTTTGCAGGGAGGTGCGAGGACATGCCTGGGGTATCAGGGCTGTGGCAGGCTGTGAGGGTTGAAGACTTTTCCCGGGGTGTGTGAGGAGATAGGCTGGTGCAAAGGTCTGGTCCCCACTGCTGAGATGGTGGGTGCGGAGTGCTGGCAGGCTGGGGAGCGCCCCCGGCTTTGAGCACAGGGTTGTGATGCTGAGGTGCATGCAGGGGCTCAGGTACACAGTTGGGACATGCAAGCCGGGCACAGCTGGGGCAGAGGTGGCTGCAGTGGGGGGAGAGGTGTGGAGGCTTGCCAGGGCAGGGATGGTGGGAGGTCGTTAATACCTAGCTCACAAAACCATCTGTAAGCTTCAACTTGAGGTGCTGGGAGCAGGCTCCAGGTTGAATACATGAGAGCAACGCTGTGTTCCGGAGCGCAGCTGTGCCACTGGGGCTGGGTGGTCCTTCCGCAGCAGCCTGACTCTGCTCCCTCCATCCTCAGGTGGCTGAACACGCTGGGCTTGCTGGCCAGCCAGGGCATCGATGTGGTGGTGCGGCACTCCTTCCTCGACCATGGCCACAACCACCTGGTGGACCAGAACTTCAACCCCTTGCCGGTAGGTCTGCCCAGGGGCATTGCGCTGGTGCTGGCTTCTCCCTGCTCATTTTGGGGGGGATTTTCTCCTTGTGACCTGTCTGAACTCTGCTTGAAAATTAATTTTTCCAGATGTTTCTTGCAGTGTTAATAGGAGATGTTAGTTCACATCAAATGCAACATGTTGGAGGCAGATAGGAGAGCAATACCTCTGTAGCTGAAACTTCATTTGGTGCCCAGGGTTGGTAGCACAGGAGGCAGGCTGGTGCTACTGAGGGGTGCCAGTGCAGGCTGCAGAGTCCGAGGGAGGGAGGGAGGGAGGGAGGGGTGTGGCAGGACCACCATGCATGGCACAGGGCAAGCAGCTGGTTTGCTAGTGGTGAGCTGGGCTGGGGGAAGCCAGGCTGGAGCCTTAGCACTCGGCTTCAGATTTCTAGAAACCAAAGTGAAGGGAATTTGAAGGGCATTCCCAGCTTCACAGGCAGCAGTGGTTCTCACCAGTGCCCTGCAGCATCCCTCACTCTTCAAAAACACCTGGGCAGGGGGGAGTTCCCAGTACACATGGTACTGATAAAGAAACCATATGAAAACCCCTGTTAAAAGTAGCAGGTTTCCTTTTCTGGGGGGTGGGGATAGAGAGCAGCTAGTTAATACGCTGCCTTGTAGGTGGAGACCCTAGCAGGGCAGCTGGGCGCTCTGCACATCCCCTGGAAGGGATTATGGGTCTGTGACCCAGCAAAGGCTGCTGGCAGGATTGGAGATCTGCTTCGGGGAGGTGCACAGCCCTGATGCTGCCCTGAGATCTCAGGGGGTGGCCGCAGGGAGGCAAAGGCTGATGGAGCCACCTCTCAGTTGGCTCTACCTACTCAGCCAAGAAAACAGCATTCCCGCAACAGCATTCCTGGGTGTCAGGGAAGGATGCGGGAGAGCTGGTGACACAAGGTCTGCGCTAACTCCCCCAGCATGGCCTGGTGGGTGGCTCGAGAGAGCAAACCAGTGAACAGGAGAGCACAGTCCCCTGCTTGTGCTGCTCCAGGTATCTCCTGGAGCACCCTGGGCTCCCACATGTACCCCTCTGGCAAGCATACCTGCCAGTTCTGGGTACCTGGGCTGGGGAAAGCCTGGTGGGCTTTGAACTTTGTTTGAGATGAACCTGAGCCTGGGGCAAGCACTTGATGGATTTCTTCTGAAGAGCCTATTCCCCTGGCCAAGCCACATCCCCCACTCCCCAGGAACTCAGGACCCCCCTAGATTGCTCCTGGCTAGATGGGTGCAGGCCAGCTCCTGCCCGCCAGGCACGTGGGGCAGTGGGTGGCCCATGGCCAGGTCTCCCAGCACAGTGTGGGCAGTGGGTGGCCCATGGCCAGCTCTCCTGGCACAGCTGGGGCAGGAGCCCTGGAGCAGCTGGAGCACGCATGCAGTTAGGAGTGGGATTAAAGCCAGGGAAGGAGTTAGAGGAATAAACCCCAGGCAGTGGAGATCTTTAAAATGGATTTTGCTGTTGTTTTAAAGATAAGTCTCCCAATAAGTTAGATGACATCCCCCCTCAGGGCTGTTTCCTCTCTCTCCCATGTGCTTCAGTGTTGATCCCACATCCCACCACTGTGTTCCTGCACAAACTCCAGTGGTGCTTCCCCAACCCCTTTCCCTCAACTCCTGTGCTATAAAAGAGCCACAGACAGGTGCAAACCAACAGGGAGTTTAAAAGCTGCAAATACCAAAAAGCCCAGCGAGACCAGACCGTGACCTGCTCCGCGGGACAGCGGCCACTCTTTTCCCGTGGGAGCTATCAGGGAGATGAAAGCCGCTGGCTGTACCTGCACAGGGCCGCGGCACTGTGAAATACAATCTGCTTATTAGCTGCCACGACAAAGAGGTTTCCGCATGCCAGCTGGGCGTGAGGCAGCTGCCTGCTGAGAGAAGGGCTGCATCACCACAGCATCAATCAAGGCTCCAGCTGGCAGCTCCTCAGAGAGCTGGAAGCCAGGGCTGGGATCCCGATAGCAACCTTTGCACCTCCTCCTGCTCCCCTGCCACTGCTGATCCCTGCTTGTCAAATAAGAGGATGGCACGTTTCAGGGTGCTGAGCTGGAGCTGAGCCTTTTACAGTGGTGTCCTTAGGTGCTGAGTAGCTGCACAGTCCAGGGAGAGCTTCCTACGTGATCCAGGGATCATGCAGCGATGCAAATACAGCCCTCCATCCTTGTGCTAAAGACCTTCCCAGATAAAACCAAGTGATTTGTAGTCCATCGCCATATAAGCACTGCACTGCTGCCACGTGAGCCCTCCTCCCTGTCCTTCAGCTGGGACCCTCGGATGCTGCTGGTTTTGCTTATGTTGGTACTGTCTCTGTTAGGGCATGTTACAGCAGATAGCATAATGAAGCTTGTAAAATGTGGCGTAGGCGCCATGTTGGGGGATTGGGGAGTGCCGATAATGGGGGTCACTTGGTGGACACTGCTGTGGGAGTCTCAGTTTCTATCTCACCACATTTCTTTCTGCCTCTCCCCCAGGACCGCAGCGCTGAAGGGAATGTTTTTGTTAAGTACAGGGAAGGAGCAGGCAAATCACTGCACCCCTCTGTGTATAGCAAGGTGATAGCTGCTGTCATGGGCCATGCTGTGAGCTAGCGAGGGGTACCAGCACATTGGGCTGGCAGAAGGCACGGCTGCTGTCTGGGCATGGGTGCTGGGCAGCAAACCCGGGCAGCCTGGTAAGGCTTGCTCTGTGTTTTCTGTGGGTTAGCCTTGGATTGAAAATAAACTCGTGAACTCTGGCCATTTCAGTGGGAAATGCAAGAGCAACTGGGAATAGCTGTTTGCAAGCAGGGGTGCAGTGAAACCTTGAAAGCAGAGGTTTAAGTTGGTCTATCCCCAACTTTGCACCATGGTGCCTTGCCAGTGCAGTGCAGCCTGGCTCCTGAAAATGGTCTCAGGCAGCAGCAGTGTGGCCAAGGGGTACTGCAGCTTCATGGTGAAATTAGGGAGATGCTCATGTCTCTGCTGGGTTTTCTGCACACAGCTGGCTCATGAACAAAGCAGCATCTTGTGGCTTCTGGGGCATCTTGCAAGAGGCATGGCCTTTGCACCCCCATCCAGGTCCTTCACCCATGAAAGCAGCTCTGAGTGCCCGTCCTGGCTGCAAGAATTGCCTGTCCACCCTGTCCTCAGAGGTGGTGCCATCAAAATCCCCTACGAGGGACAGGTGCCACAGCAGGGGAAGGCAAGGTCATCTTTCTGAGTCTCCCTCCTGGTGCAGATCTGAGGAAATGGTTTTCTCTTGCTGGGCTAATGAGGAGCAAAGCAGGAGAAACTGGGTGACATGAGGTTCCCTGGCCCTGGCACAGACGTGATCAGGCTGGGGAATAGAAATCCTCCAGCCAACCTTAATGCGACTGAGCTCAAGTGTTTTAATGCCTTGTTATTTTGAGATAACTTTTTCATGTATGGTTGGAGTGCTTTTCATCTTGAGTGATTGGGGCAGCCAGCTGTATAATAGTCAGGGCTTGTGCTTGAGAAGCCCTTCAAATAAAGCATTTTGCAGTATGTCAGTCTGCCTCCCTGCTCCGGAACCCATCTGTACCCATGCGTGGGAGTGAGGAGCGGAGGAAAGGAGGGCAGGAGCAGCACTGATACTCACTTTTCACAAGGCAGTGCCTTTGAAATGCTGCTCTGACATTTAGTAGCTCTAGGTTCATTTCAGGCACACAGTGTACATAGTCTACCTCTCTCTCCTGAAACCCGTCCAGAGGGATGCGATACATTTATTTCACTGGAGAGCCCCCCCATGTCAGCGTGAGCTTTCTTTTCAGATTGTTACAGTATGTTAAAGACCTTTCTGAATGCTCTTCCATGTGGCAATCCTGTCTCTTTTATCCATCCTTGGTAGTAATTTCTGCTCACTTAATGCACAGTGCTGTAAGGTTACACCTATGTGTAGAAAAACTTGGGCATGTTTCTAGGCAGAGCCCGAGCAACACAAACCCCATGGAAAAGGCAAAGCTGAAATCCAGACTTCCATTTCCTGGTAACTGTGGCTCTTCTTGGACCTTCTTCTAAAGACTGTGGACAGTGAGATACTTGGTTCTCCAAAGTTAGGGAGATGCTAAAACTTCTTTTCTGGATATAAGTTTTGTATGCTGCATGAGAATGGCCCAGAGGGATCACAGAGTGAAGCAATGGCAGGGGCTGCCTGCTCAGCTGTGGTAGTAGAAGACAATATGATATTGCCTGTGAATTGATGGCGTCCTTGAGAAAGCATCACAGCAGTGCGGAGGTCTGTGCCTGACAGTGCTGTGGTCAGACGCTTGGATGCTGCGGGTGATTTTTCACCTCCTCTGCTTAGCCCAAAGGCACTGAGGAACTTGATGGGAAAGTTACTATCTGTCCTGCAGGAGGGAAGACACCAGGCTCAGATCAGGTCTGTCCTTAGTGATCTGTTCCCTTCCTAACTGGGTTTTCATAAAAGCCCTGGTGTGAACAAGCTTGGTGCCAGGCTGCGGCTGTCCCCAGCATCCCTTGAGGTCCCTAGGGCATGGTGTGAGCCGCACCTTGGGCTGCACCTGGCGATTCGGTACCAGGGGCACCAGCCTGACCCATCCCAGGCACCTCCCCAGCAAGGCATGGGTTGGGACCCCAGTGTCTGGGTGCAAAGAGGCAAGGGGCTCTCCAGCGAGGTGCCGTGCCAGGGGTGGGAGCTGCTGCCCTGACCATGCTCCTGCCTGCCGCATGTATGCGCTCCCCAGTGCGCTCATTAGCTGAGCTGCCTTGGCCGGAGGTGCTGCTAATTGCAGCTGGAGGTCCCAGCCGTGTCCCTGGACGGTGCCTCTCCCACCCCTGCGCTGCGCGGGAAGGGGCCCTTCCCAGACCAGGGCTGCGGGACTGGGTCCTCGCCCACCTATGCCCATCCCCACCCTGCCATCTGGTCGCCCAGTGGCTGCCCAGCTGCTTGGCTGGGCAGTGTCCAGAGGTGAGGAGAAGGCCTGGCATCCATAGGGGGAAGCATATGGAGAGCCCTTTCCTGCAAGCGCTTGCACTCCCGCTGCCGAGCCCAGCCAGCTGGCTGCGGGGCCGGGGGAATTCAGCCCCGCTGCTGCGCCGGCCCATCTGCACGCCCAGCACTGAGTCACCACGCTGCACACACGCAGCTGGCTGAGCTGCCAGGGGTAGGACTGCGGTTGCTGTTCCCCCCAGCAGGGACCCTCGGCTTTGGGGTCACTGTCGGAGAGGGCGGCTGGGTCAGGCTGCAGCGTGCCATGCGCCGCGCAGGCAGAGGCAGAGGCATGGTCCCAAGCCTGGGAGCGACAAAGGGTGGGGGGAGGGAGCGGGTCCAATGGAGCTCGCACACACATGGAAACTGTTCCTGATGACCATAAATCTGCCACGCGGGCGTCTGGCACCCCCATCTGCCCCGCACGCTGGAGCACTGGCTCTGGCAGGAGCGACGCCTGCAGACGGGGAAGGGGTGGGAGAGGAGAGGACAGGCAGGAGCTGTCTGTACAGGATGTTCATTCTGGCCATGGGACCGAGGGATGAAATCCCGGGCAGTTCAGGTGTGTGGAGAGGAAAGGCTTTCCCAAGAGATGTCAAGCCGGAGCACGGCCCACTGAAGGGAAGAGTGGAAATCATGCCCTGCAGAAATCTCCCAGCCAGCCCTGGCACGAGCACCTGAAGCAGATCTGAGCTGGGCATCCTCTCCACTGCCTTGTCCTTTCAACTATGATCATACCATGTCTCAAGGACTGCAGCATCCTCTGCTTTCTGCACTCTCGCTGCATTCGGCTTCCAGGAGCTCTTAAGTCTGCTCTGAGGCTCATTTTATTTGTGAACCAGGAGACAGATTTAAAGCATCTAAACTCTGCTCTCTGTCACAGTGGGTTAAGGGGCCTTTCCCTCTTAGTGCAGCATGAAAAAGGTCTTTGAAGTGCATATGCTTGAACTCTCAAATGCATCAAAGCCATGCTGTGGCTGGCAGCTCTGGCACCCACCCACCAGAGCTGTGGGACTTGCGCAGACCTAGAGCCGGGCTGCTCCTCCTGCTCCGGGAACTGGGGCAGAGACACACACTCCGTCTGAGACAGGCAGCTGTGGCTTGTACTTGGAAGGATGGACACGGCCACTGCCCACGCCTCCCAGAGGCACTGTGCTAGTGGCACACCTGCCCACGTTGGTGACAGAGCCATCCTGGGGCTGTGGGGGCAGTGGGATAGTAAAGCCCTTCCCAGGGTGGGTTGGTGTTTGCTGAAGGAGCAGAGGGAAGTAGTGTTTGGGTGAAAAGCAGCAGAACAGAAAACAATGAAGTTGCATTTTGTTTCCAAGCCCGCTGATCCGACAGCTCTGCTCCCTTCCTGCAGCCTCAGGTCTCCTGGACCCTGTTTGGGAGAGGTGATGACAAAAGAGAAGTTTGGCTGTTCCTCCATCTGCTCAGCTCCCAGGGAAGGTGGAGGCCACTGGCTGGGGACCAGCTTGTGAAGGGTGGTGATAGACAGGACCCACTTCCCACTCGCCCACTCGCCACTCTATAGGTGCCTGGGCAGGCTGTCCCATCGGCACCATCAGTGCCCGGCAGCAATTCCTGTGGCTGCTGCTCCCACAGCAGGAATTTTGCCTTAATGTCAGTGTTTGGTCTTTCTCCGGGGTGGAGAAAAAGAGCAGAAGAGACAGACACAAAGGTGAGGGGCTGAGCAAAGGGTGTAGCGGCTCGAAGGCTGTGAAGATGTGATGCTCATCAGAGACTTTGCACGTTGTGCTGCTGGCAGAGCTGGAGGAGACCCTGGCTGTAGGATGAATGGCTGATGCTCAGCCCAAACACAGAGCTTGTGGTGCTGCTGGCACCAGCGGATGAGAATGCTGCTCTCCGGGCCCATGGGTGCACACACATTAGCATGTTATTTGGGATGGGAGTAACTCTCTTGGCTGTCCCCTTGTACTGCTTTTTGGGACTTATTGCAGAGCTGTTGTAAAATTGGGCCCTGGTTTCCTTTCCCTAACCATGAGTAGGTATTCAGTCTACAAGACCAGACAAGAGCCAGCCTGCCATAAGCCCCCATAACCACACAGGATGCACAAAGCAGCCACAACAACAATAGTTCTGCTCTACATAGCTGCTCCTGGCCCAGCTAATGGAGCCATTGCCCTCCCTCGTCATGCCTGCCTCCCCTCCTCTCCCTCCATAGCCTAAAGGCACTGGGGTGTGGGACTGGCAGCCCCCACTACAGCCCCTTCAGCTGTAGACTCTTGCTGGCAGAGAAAGCTGCAGGGAAGATGTGAAGGCAGAAGGTGATGTAGGGAAGAGTGGTGTGAGATGAGACACTCACAGCCGTTAGGGCAGGAGGGAAGAGGATCAGCATGGTGAAAACAATAGACACCCTGGCAGAGACGTCAGCAGCTTCAGGCGGCTGGTGGTGGGCACCTGCAGGAACCAAGGCTAAGCAAGAAAGGAACTGGGAAGCATCAGCTGATCCTTTCACAGGTGCAGGAGCCTGGATCGAAGCAAGAGTCTGTCCTGCCCAGGAGGGACAGGGCTGTGTGGGCAGAACAGAGGGAAGAGTCAAGGGGGCTGCTTCACTGAAGCATCTCTCTGTGTGCTGGCCCCATCCTCCCCTGCTGATGCCACAAGCTCCTGGCAGCCCAGTCCACCTGAAGCCCCCTCGTTTGGGGCTAGGAGGAGTGTTGTTCTCCATTCATACACCTTCTCTAGAGTGTCCCCTGTGGTGCTCAGGGCACACCCGCAAATTCCCCCAGTGCAGCGGCAAATGTTGCAGAAAACTGCTCAAGTACTTAGCTCTTCAGGACCCCCACATGATGAGGGTGCACATGCAAAATGGCAAACAGCTCACATGCCTGAGGACAGATGCATGCAAACTTGTGAGAACAGCATCAGTGCCCTCTCCCATTGCTGATCATTTTGGCTTCAGCAATTGTTCCGTTTGGGGAGAGGCTATGCCCTGCTCTGCTTGTCTCAGGACCTTGCACAGGATTTGGGTGAGAAAACCTCTAACTCCCACAGTCCAAGAAGCACATAAAACTCAGGGATAATGTTAAAAGCGGCATTAGTCCAGCCTTGCTGAAGGAACGACCAGCCATGGCTTGAACAGGATGTAAGGACCTCCACAGGGAGAAAGCTTTGGATGCTGAGGATCTCTTTAATCTAGAGGAAAAAGAAAGAACAAGAACCACTGGTTGGAAGCTGAAGCCAGACAAATTCAAGCTGAAAATAAGGAGTGGAATTGTTAACAATGTGAAGTTTAACTGCTGGAACAGACTCCCTGGGAAGTGGCGGCTTCTCCATCTCTCCAAGCCCTCGCAACCACAATCACTACTTTTCTGGATGATGCTTTTGCCAAAAACAAACCATCAGGCTCAACAGAGGGATAAAAGACTAAAACTGTCTGTCCTGTGATGTACAGGAAGGCAGACCAGCCAGCTCGTCTCTCCATATGGGTTGCTTGGACTGTGGAGAAAGACGGATGAAGGTTGGAACAATCTATAACAGGCTGTTGAAACTCAAGTGTGCCCGAGGGGTGGAGGAAGAGCTTGGGCAGCTTCAGAAGAGGGAAGAAGCAAGAAGAGGAAGGGGGCAAGCAGCAGCCAGTTGATGCTGCTGGTGACATGGTGACACAGACCCATGCCCCAGCAGCCCCAGCCAGAGGAGGCTGTGCACTGCAGGGTCAGCAGCCTGCTCGTTTGAAGTTCAGCTGCCTTTGCCGGTTACAGCCCCCAGGAGACCAAAGCAGGACCAGCAGCTCCATTACTCTGGTTTTCTGGTTATGGCAACATCTTCTCACATGTGGTGAGTGTGGACTGAACAAACTCAGGTGGGTTGGAAAGCTGCTTTGCTGCCTCTAGGAGCGAGCATGGGAATATGCTCCTGCACCCTTCCTAATGGCTCTGGAGACGGGATGGTCTGGTTAATAGGTCTGTCTGAAGGTCTGCCTAATCAGCCTTGTTTCCAAAAGCTGAAGTCTCTAAAATCTCCTGCAATTAATTAGAATGTGCAAAGAGATTAATTGGGACCCTCTGGGATTTCCCTGTCTACTGGAAATCTGGTGGGTCTTCACTGGCTCAGAAGATGTGGCTGGCCCAAGCTCTGCACTTCCACTCACTTGAGACAAGCACCTCTCCTGCCTGGAAATCTGGGGTCCCGGCCAGGAGACCTCCTGAGGCACAGGACAGCTTTGGCTTCAGGTGCTCCTTGCTTTCAGCTCTGAGGGCTGCAGTGGCAGCACTGCTTGATGGGTCTGCAAAGTAATTAAAGCAAGAAAGCTCCCTTGATTCCCAGGGGACTAATAGTACACCAGATTCCTGTATGCTAGTCCTCCTCTGTCGCTACAGCTGTGTTGCTGGCTCAGCCCTCACGACCGAAGCCCTCCATGACTCCAACAGCCAAATTCTTTCTCTGGTTGTACTGGTTGGAACCACACATCTCCCTGGGCAATGCCAGGGCTGCCTCTGCTGGGATGCCCGGCACTGTGCTGCAAGGCAAGCACTTGTCTTTGCAAGGGACATGTGGGTGCTGCCAGCCTGGGGGCCATGCTCACACAGGGGCCACACTCACACAAGGTTTGCCATATGGGAGTGGGTGCCAGCTGCTGTCAGGGGTCCAGGAAGAGGTCGCTGATCAGTGAAAAAGCCACCCTGCCTTCAGCCAAACTGGGTTTCAGGAGCAACTGCTTCCCAAGCTGGTCACCATTCGAACAGGAGCCAGTGGCTACAGGTGCCCAGCAGCCTCGGTGTGATTGTATCTGGGTTTCACTCATGCCAGTGGTAGGAGCAGGCCCAGAGCACCAGCCCAGCTGGAGAAATGCCCACACCTGGTGGGTTTGTTTCAGTCATGCTAGGTGCATGATGGATTCATCATTGAAATGCTTGGTGTCACCAGCTCCTGGTAATTTATTGCAAGTAACATGATTTTGGCCTCTGCCGCAAGCGGACTTGTGATGATGCGAAAAGCTGCAGCTGTCTTCAGTGCTTCCCTGCAGTAAGCCGAAGAGCTTAAGTGCCTTGAGGCCGGTGCTGATGACTCCTTTTCCAGCCTCGTCATTTTCTGGCCCTCCTTTGAACTCTCTTTGGTACTTCCACATCCTCCTGAAAATGGAGACTTCAGAGTTAGCCTTGCCAGCAAGGCAAGGTAAAATCACTGCTGTCCCCTCACCTCCTGCAGATGCTGGAGGGAGAGGTTGGTCCCTGCACTGCCCTGGGAGCATTGCCTGAGCCAAAATACTGAATGCTCAGCCGTGGTCATCTCACACTTTGCACAATAGCTCGTCTTGCATCACTGCTGACTGCCCTACCTATCTCATGATTTTTCTTAGAAAAGCTGTGTAATCTTAGCTGGATCAGAAGCCCTCAAAACATGGCCAATGCTTCCCAGAAAGACAAGCATATGTCCTTGTGCCCAGCCCAGGAGAAGCTGGACAGCACAGCTCTGCCTGTGAGCTGCCTCAGCAGGAGCCCCAGGCTCAGCTCCCCCAGCTCTGCAGGGAAGCAGGGTTTGCCAAGGCACCCTTGGGAAAAGTGTATGCTGAGACACGAGATTTGGCAGCAGCTGGGGCAGGTTGTGGGGCTGGCAGCTCCCTGTGCCCCCACATTGCAAATCTTGCTGCTGCTGAGCCTTGGGAGCAGATGGACACCAGTGCTGAAGCAGGAAACCCCTGGGGGACTGCCCTGCCCAGAGGGGTGGATGTGGAGCTGCTGGCGCCAGCTCCTCATCAGGACGTGGCCATCGCGAGGCCCCTGCATAACAGCTCTTGAGACTCACAATGAAATTTTGAGGGTAGCCACGAAGTCTCTGGCCTCTATCACTTCCATAACTTGCGGGCAAAAGCAGCATCTCCTCAGTGGAAATAAGGAGAATAGGTGGGAAACCCCAGGGGAGCTGCTAGAAAGCCCTAAGAGCCTGAGCTGATGGGTAGCTCGGGGCACTGAACTCATTTATTTTCAACTCACGACCGTGGGGCTAAATCCTGTAATCTGTGCTCACCTTTGGCCTCACCGTGAACTCAAGTAATTACTCATCTAATGATGCCTGATAATTGGCGTGGCTCACTGGGGAGCCGGCAGTGTGCTGGGCATGGCTGCTCCCACCTGCCATGAGCCTGAGCAAGGTGGGCTGGCACAGCCCCTGCAGCATGGCACAGGGACATCCCCAGGGTGAGGGAAGTACCGCCAGCCAGCAGGGACCGGGACAGGGACAGTGCACATCTCTGGGGACACACATGTCCGTGGGATCAAGCAGCTGCAGCTCATCCTTCCTGGGAGCTTCGGCCTCGTGGGCTGAGCCTCCTTGGTGTGCACAAGCCTCTCCCTTCACCTTCGTGTCTCCGCTGAGGGCTGGTGTTTGCAGGGGAAGCAGTTATCAGGCTGGTGTGGCACAAAGTCCCATGGTTTTTGGCTGGGAGCAGTGAGAGGAGAGTGGAAGGCAGCTTTTCCTCCAGCACTGTGGTAACAGCTTAACCAGAAAGTGGGAAGTGGGTTTGGATCTCCCTTTGTTAGGTCAGCCCAGCACTGCTGGAACCGGTCAGCTTCTGCTGAGTGGAGCTGGAGAGGAGACGGGGCTGGCAGTCTGGTCTGGCCAGTGGGTATTTGCCTTGTGCCGGTGGCTGCTGCAGCGCTGCTGTGTTTCATCTGCTGGCCTCTCCATCCGAAATGCATGTTAATCAGGGGCTGTGTGAGGGCTTCCCATGCACAGGGTGGCTACCTGTACCTGTATGGGGTATCTGTGCTTCTGTCTGCCCGTCTAGTCCTGTAGCCTGGGGCCCTAGAGACCCCATTCCCCACTACATGCCCTTTTAGGTGGCAGGCCCCTTCTGGGTGCTATTCTGGCCATGTAGGGCTTTCCTTGTGCCTACCCAGGCAGTGTGCAGAGCCACGAGGCGTTTGATCCATGCTCCTTTCCACATCAGCAGCCCTCCTCGCTGTGTGGGTCAGACACTGCCAGGCAGAGCAGTCCCTGGTGCCAGCGTGACCGTCGCTGCTGGCATTCAACATTGCAGATGGGGATGGGGCACGTGGTCCCTCTGGGGCAACTGGTCTGGGTTGTGCAGAGGGGGCTTATCCAGGGTGCTGGTGTGTGTGAAAGTGCCCCAGCACCCAGGCAGTGCCCAGCACACCCACAGGCAGCACCCAGAGAAGCAGTGTGAGAGGCTCTGTCTCCCTGGCATCACCTAGGGTGCCCAGAGCAACAGCAGGGCAGAACAGCAGGCAAGTGCCTGAGCCTGCCCTTTCCCTTCCCACAACCCTGCTTCATTTACCACACACCTCCCAGCTTCTGCAGCGGATGAGTGGGGGGCCCTGCCGGCAGCAGCCTCCATCACTGCACAGCCTCACGGCCCTCCCCGGGGCTTGGGGCCCATCCTGTGTGCGAAGCGAGGCTGTGCCCTGCGGGAAAAAGTAGTATGTGGTGACGTAATTAAAGGCTGCATCATTAACGCATGTGTGCAGGGGCTGAATGTTTTGTGTTTCTTGAGTGCTTGGCTTCCCTGTACTGTGTTCATGGGTGCTTAACTTCACAGGAGGCTTTAAAACAGGTGAAATTCCTCTAGGAAGTGGAGCACCCTCGGCAGTCACCAAAGCCAGTGTGCCATGAACAGAGCTGGCGAGCACGGGAGAGCTCTGATGTGCTCCAGCCCCATGTAAAGGGTAGGGTAGGGGGTGACCTGCATGCTCCAGAGACATCACCATTCCATATGCATCAGCTGGAGCTGGTGCACAAGTCCATGGCATAGCTATGTGCAGGTTTGTGGGAACGTGCAAGGGCGTCTATGCCACTCCCCACCCTCTGGGCTCCTTTAGAGGATATCGGTGTCTCTCAGCACAGGCAGCGATGCTGTTTTGGCTTGGACTACGCAAAAAAAGTCACCCTGAAGCAGACATCTGGCACACAACATTTTCACCCCAACAGCCAAAGTTTTGCTAGGTTGTAGGCAGGGATGCCAGCCTGTCCTGCCCATTCTCGCTGTGAGTCGGGGGGACTGTTGTGCTGCTGACTGTCCGCTCTGCCCCCCAGGACTACTGGCTGTCCTTGCTCTACAAGCGCCTCATCGGTCCCAAGGTGCTGGCGATCCATGTGGCTGGTCTGCAGAGGAAACCCCGGCCTGGCAGGGTCATCCGTGACAAGCTCCGCATTTACGCCCACTGCACCAGCTACCACAAGTAAGCAGAGCGAGGGAGGCAGGGGGCTGCAGGAAGGTGATAAACAGGACCCCCGGGAGATGGGGACCATCAAGGACATGCTGGGGCAGGAGCCCAGGGTTTGGCTCCGGCAAGGCAGGTTGGCTTCCCAGGGGACTCGCTCGGGTGCCGCTCTGGCCACTGTCGCAGCGGAGGGAACACGCAGGAATGGTGATGCCTCCGATGAAAGTCACGGCAAGCTCTGCCTGGGAACGGGGCCGGCTGGGGCTGGTGCAGCGGCGGCCAGGCAGCCCCAGCAGCAGAGATCAAGGGGGTGGATTTCACACGAGGGGCCCCCGGTCGGTCGGGTTACGCGCCGGGCTGCGCTGCCGGGGAGCCCGGCCTGGTTATTGTTTCGCTGATAAGGTCTTTGAAAGCGCCCCAGCAAGCCGGGGGGGTGGCCACCTCCTCTGCAGACACAAGTTGCTATTGTGGAGGAGGAGAGACTGTTTCTTTACACAGTCCAGATGCTTTCAACATGCCTCCAGCTCGGTAGGAAACCTTGTCCAGTAACTGACAGGTGCAAAGTGCTTTATAGCCTTTGTTTGGGGCTGCCTGATTAGGCAGGGACAGAGGATCAGTGTCTGGACCTGTCAGTTAGGTGCCCGGGGCAGCGAGGGCAGCTGCCACCCGTGCACAGAGCTCCCCTCCGTCTTGGCACCTTTCTTGCAAAGGGCTGGGGGGGCTGTCCCGAGACCACACCACCACCCCCCCGCGACACTCTCTTGAGCTGTGCCACCCCTGGCTGAGGAGGGGGGAGGCTGGAAAGTTGTCATCAAGGAGCCAGGCTTTGTGATGGCGACGTGGCATCTCCCTATGGAAAGGGGCAGCTGGGATGATGACATCCTCTCTGGATGGCTGCATGAGGCCAGTGCTTGCAGAAACCCCCAACCCCCTTCTTGGCGGTGACGCTCCCAGGGACTTGCCAGTGCTGCCCTCAGCTTCCACTCTTCCCTTTGCAGCCACAACTACGTCCGGGGGTCCATCACCCTTTATATCATCAACCTACATCGCTCCCGGAAGAAAATCAAATTGGCAGGAACGCTGCGGGATAAGATTGTACACCAGTACCTTCTGCAGCCCTATGGCAAGGATGGGCTCCACTCCAAGTAAGTGCAGTGCTGGTGGCTGGGGCTGTCGCTGCCACCCTGTCCTCGATACCACTACCCCAACCCTCTCCTGGTCCCACAGGTCGGTCCAGCTCAACGGGCAGCCACTGGCCATGGTGGATGATGGGACCCTCCCTGAGCTGAAGCCTCGTCCGCTGCGGGCCGGCCGCACCCTGGTCATCCCCCCACTAACCATGAGCTTCTATGTGGTGAAGAACGTAAACGCGCTGGCCTGCCGGTACCGATAGCCCGCAGCCCAGAATTGGACCCACCGGCCCCGCTCCTGTCCCCACGCACTCCCAGGAACGCGCTGCCTCCTCGGCAGCCTGCACAGCCTCGCAGCAGGGCCACATCGGGCAGGCACCACACCATGCCCTTGTCCTCATGCCCTGGATGTCCTCCGGTTTGGCACCCTCTCCTACCCTGTGGCCACCGAGCTCCACTTGGCCTGGCCACCACCCTGCCAGAGCGGTGCGAGGGTGAATTTGCAGGGCCTGCCGCAATCTGTCCCACAAGCTGCGAGAAGCACCCGGGTCCGGTGCCCACCGGCTGCTGGGGAGGGCTGGGGTGCTGAGCCCCGGTACAGCCCACGATGGGCAGCCCCCTTGTCCCTCTGCCCCTCAGGGTGACCCCTCCGGCAGCCGGGTCCCCCTTTTCCTCCGCACCTTCCCGGGCGGCGGGCAGCGCTGCCGGTGCAGCAAGCGCATGGAAGCAGCTCCCTCTGCTGCCGCCAGCCCGGTCGGGACCGGCGCGGGGATGCTGCGGGCAGAGCGGGCCGGGAGAAGGGGCGCCGGTCTCTGCCGCGGGCCGGGGGGCTCGAGGGTCCGCGGCTGGAGATGTGGATAGTTAAATGATACGGCCCGGAGCGGAGCGGCGGGGCCCCCCGGGGCCGTGAGTGTGTCCTGCCCGGGAGAGGGGCGGTGCCGCGGGCAGGAGCAGCCGGGACGCGCCGAGACGCTACCGGAGGTGTAATAAAGTTGGGCTGTCAACGGCGCCGGCGTGTCCTTTCCGCCACGAGTCGGGGCCGGGCGGGAGCGGGACGGGAGCGGGAGCAGGACAGGAGGCCCGGGAACCGGAGCGGGAGCGGGGCGGGGCCGGGCCGGGAGCGGGGCAGAGCCGGAGCGGGAGCGGAGCCGGAAGCGGGAGCAGGGCAGGCGGAGTGGGAGCGGCAGCGGAGCAGGGTGGGGCCGGTAGCGGGAGCAGCCCCGGGAGCGGGTCCGGAAGCGGGAGTGGGGCAGAAGCGGGGCAGGTAGGCCGGGAGCGCGCAGCAGCGGGCTGGGAGCGGGAGCGGGGCAGGCGCGGCGGGAGCGGAACGGGGCGGAGCCGGGAGCGGGGCGGAAGCGGGAGCGGGGCAGGCGGGGCGGGAGCGGCCGCGGGGCGGGCCGGGAGCGGGAGCGGGCGGACGGGGTGCGGCGGTGCAGGGCCGCGCCGGGCCGCCGGGGGCGCTGCGCGCGTGGGCGCGGCGGTCACGCGCGGCGCAGCAGGAAGCGGCGCGTGGCGGGCGGAGCCGCGTGGTCCCGGTGCCCCCCTCCGCCGGGCCGGGCCATGCGGTGCGTCCTGATCGCCAGCACCGCGGCCGAGCTGCTCTTCTACTGGGCCGATGCCGCCTTCCTCCGCCGGCTGCGGCCGCCCCACGCCGGGCAGGTGGGGCGGGACGGGACGGGGCGGCGCGGGTGCGGGGAGGAGGTGCGCGGCCGTGCGTGGACGCTGACCCGGGAGCGTGTCCTGCAGGGCCCGGCGCTGGAGGACAGCCTCAACACCCTCTTCGCCCCCCTCATCATCTCCTGCGCCGCGCTGCTGGAGAAGCTCGCCGACACCTACACCTGCTTCGCGACCGAGCACGGGCGGCACCTCCACGTTCTGCACATGGTAGGGCCGGCACCGGGGACCGGGGACCGGGGCAGCGCGGCCGGTCCCCACCTGACCTCGCTGCCGGTTGCAGTTCGGGGACTGCCTGTACATCGCGGTGAACGGCGACGGGACGGAGAGCGAGGACGACCTGCGCCGGACGCTGTTCGTGCTGCGGCGCTTGGTGGAGGCTCACTGTGGCCTCGTCACGCTTGACTCCCACCTCATCCGCAAGGAGTGAGTGGGCACGGCTGCCCGCACGGGCTGGCACGCCGGGGTGCCCAGGCAGCTGCCAGGCGATGCCTTCATGCAGCCCCGGCGGGTGGGAGTAGGTGTCTCTGAGCTGGGACCCCCCCCTTTGCAGCAGGACACCCTGGCCGCTGGGCTGCAGCTGGGTTTTGGGGTGCCCGCCCCAGCCGGGAGGTGCCAGCTGGCTCTCGGCTCACATGCTGTGGCTCATCGCAGGCTGCGGCCGGCCGATTCGGAGCAGCGGGAGCATGTCTGGAGCCTGCTGCGGGGCCTGCTGGAGACCTACAGCCACCTGCGGGAGGAGGACCAGAGCTTTGCAGTGGAGGTACCATGCCCTGGGGTGTCCCTTGCTTTCGGGGCGTCCCAGGGCTGTGAAGCTGCTTGGAGTCCCGGGATGTGGGAAGGGCAAGGCTCTGGGCCAGAGAAGCCCAGACTTGCCCCTGGGGCTGCATGACTGGATCTGGGGAGGCTCAGCAGTCCTCCCTCCGACCTGCACCCCAGGCTGTGGAGCGGCTGATCCACCCTCAGCTGTGCGAGCAGTGCATCGAGTTCCTGGAGCGGCAGGTGGTGCAGCACATCAACACCAGCCCTGAGCGTGGCGGGGATGAGGTGGGTCATGCCTTCCTCCTGGTGCATACCAAGTTGCTGGCCTTCTACTCCAGGTACACCTGGCCCCACCACCCTCCCCAAGGCAGCCGCTCCCCCTCCCGGATGACCCTTCCCTTCTCTGGCCCACAGCCGCAATGCCAGCTCCATCCGCCCTGCAGACCTGCTCGTCCTCATCCTCCTGGTGCAGGACCTCTACCCCAGCCAGAGCGCTGAGGAGGAGCTCAGTCCCCAGGTGCTCCAGAGCAGAGTATGGGGGGCAGTGGGTCGAGGTGCCCCTGTGGGGTGATGCCTTGATGGCCAGGGCTTAATATTTTTTCCCTTGTTTCAGAAGCCTGTGGCAGGGAAGGTGCTCTCCCAGGGACCCAAGAGAAGCGAGAGCATCCCCATGAGTGGCCTTGGCTCCCATGGAACTGCAGAGAAGGACTCGGATGACCAGGTGAGGCCCTGGGATCAGGAACTGCAGGGTGGGATGTTGGCTGGGCTGCCTGCATCACTCCCATCACTGACCGAGCAGTTCTTGCTGGCAGGACACAGACGATCTCTCCATGCCTGAGGTCTACTACACACCCGAGCCCTCCCCGGGCAGGCACAGCACGGGTGAGTGCCCAGCCAGGCAGCAGCCCTGCCCCGTGCCTCCCAGCCCAGCAGAGGCTCCAGGGCTGCATGGGGAGCTGGCGGGGAGGGTGACCTGCTGTGCTTCCTGCAGGCAGCGAGAGCTGGTTGGAGGGTGCTGAGATCCTTGGCACTGGGGAGGCAGATGCTGCAGATGTCCAGGTGAGCAAGGGGTCCTGGCAGTCCCTCCCAGCTCCACACCTCCTCAGCTTGTCCTGCTGCTCTTTGCAGTCTCTGGTCCTCATCACTCATCTCTTGCTGTGCTGTGGCTGTCGGTGCCCCAGGCTCTAGAACTGGGGATGTGCTCTGCATCCCCCATGGTGTACCTAACAGTGACAGCTCTGACCACCCTCTCTGAGGCATTACTTACAGTCTCCCTGTCCAGAGCTGTCAGCACAGAGGGGCTGAGGCTGCCTCAGAGCAGTCTGGTGTCTCCCTCTGCTGCCTCTGGCCTTTCTGGGTTGTTCCCTGATGGATGTCGCAGAGCCTTACACACTCTCTGCAAGTGCTAGCCTCAGTGTAGGGCATTTACAACCTGTGTCTTTGCAAGCGGCTTCCCCTTTGCTGCTATCCCTTGGCTCAGTCGTGCCCAGTTGCAGCTTTCAGGGCATGGCTGTGTCCCTCCAGAGCATCCTGGCTTGGTGCAGGCTTCTCATCCCCACAGCGGGCTGAGCATCTCCTCTCTCTCCCCAGATGGCAGAGGACTTGCTCCAGACCTTGGGGCCTCTGGTCCCTGAAGCTTCAAACCCCAGAAGGATCTTCCTGGATGCCAACCTGCGGGAAGGTTACTGCCCCTTGCTGCCGCACACCATGTACTGCCTCCCGCTCTGGCCAGGCATCTCCCTCATCCTCCTGACCAAGGTGAGCTGCCTCTAAGGTGAAGGAAGCGATGTCGGGCTGGATCCTGGCTGACTGACCTTTCCCATCCCCAGCAGGGCCCCACAACCCAGGTAGCCATCACCTTGTACCAGCTGCTAGATGGTTTCTTGGTGCTGGAGAGGAAACTCGAAGAGGGGCTGGAGGCGGGAGCCCCACGCTCCTACCCATTCCTGGCCGAGCTGCGGCAGCGCATGGACAAATTTGTGAAGAAGCTGAGTGGGCAGGCCATCCAGGTGGGAGTGAGGATGTGAGGACCCTGTACCCCTGGCCTTGCAGCCTGATGCTGAGCCTTGTCTCTCTCTAGTTGCAGAACAGCTGGGTGGAGTTCAAGAGCAAGATATTTTCCCGAAGTGAGCCTGGGAGCTCCCTGGAGTGAGTATGGGATGGCCAGAAAAAGTCTCCAGGGCAGGCAGGGGCCTTTCTAAGCCTGGGGGCAGATGGCTGTCCCTGCTACCCTGGGGACCCCGGGCCAAACTCGACACTGTCCCTGTCTCCCGGCTCAGGCTGCTGCAGGCAGTGGCCAACGTGAAGCGGCAGCTATGCTCTGTGTACCGCCAGCTCTTCCTGGCCTCCACCAGCCACAGCCTGTCCCAGGGACTGCGGGACCGTGCCCAGAAGCTGATGAGGTGAGTGCATGGGGGTGGCCGGCATCCCCGTGGTGCTGCCCCACACCCAGCTGTGCTGGGGCTTGGGGGGTCCCAGCCCCACACTGTGCCTTTTCTCGGCAGGGAGAAGCTGCTGGACTGGCGGGACTTTCTGCTGGTGAAGAGCAGGCGCAATATCACCATGGTGTCATACCCGTCCCTGTGGCTGGGAACTCAGCCTGGCAAGGAAGGGTCCCCAAGGGGGTAGCAGAGGTGGGAGTGGGACCTTGCATCCACAGCACTGGGCTCAAGGGGTGTGGTGGGCGAAGCAGGTTTCCCCAAAGCTCAGGGGCTGTCCTGGAAGGGCACCAAAGTTGTTGGACACCCTTAACCCACCCCACGTACCTAGAGGACTTTCCTGGCCTGGTGCACTTCATCTATGTGGACCGCACGGCTGGGCAGATGATGGCACCATCACTCAGTGTGACAGAGAAGTCCAGCTCAGAGCTGGGCAAGGCCCCCCTGGCCACCTTCATCAAGAGGAAGGTACTGCTCATGGGCCTAGGGGTGGGATGGGAGCCACAGGAGCGGGTGACAGTTGGAGGGGTTTCTGCGCAAGCCTCAAGTGCCCATTGTTCCCCAGGTCTGGTCCCTGATCACGCTGGCCCGGCGGTACTTACAGAAGGGCTACACCACACTCATGCTGCAGGATGGTGACTACTGCTGCTCCTACTTCCTCTGGTTTGAGAACGAGCTGGTATGTGGGACCAGGAAGGGGCTGAGCCCTGCTCCCCAGGGAGCAGGGATGTAGGTACAGGTACAGCTCCAGCTCCTCAACGGTCCCTTCCCTGCTCATGCCTTCTACTGTCTCCTCTCCCCAGGGCTACAAGCTGGAGGTGATGGAGGTGCCAGTTCTCTCCGATGATTCTGCTCCCATTGGGATGCTGGCAGGAGACTACTACAGGTGAGCAGTCCCCAGCCCTACAGTTTGGCACCAGGGCCCCCGGCTGTGCTGGCACAGGGGTCCCCATGCATGGTGCTGTCCTTGTTGGGCTGTCACTGCAGCATGGTATCAGTGCTGTGGTGTCACTGGGGTTGCACCAGCCCATCTCCCCAGCCTGGTGCTACGGTCATGCCACTGGATGGGTGCTGTGTCCTTGCCAGGGACTTTATAGGGGGAAGGTGGTTAGAAAGGGAATGCCAGTCTGCACTGTGCCTGCTGAGCCCTGTCTTCTCCTCCCCAGGAAGCTGCTGCGTTACTACAGCAAGAACCATCAGGCAGAGGTGGTGAAGTGCTATGAGCTGCTGACTGTGCACCTGGGTATCATCCCCTCAGAGCTGGTGGTCCAGCAGGCCTGCGATTTGGCCCGGCGGCTCTGGGAGCCCTCCCGCATCCCCCTGCTCTGAGCTGTCTTCAGCCACCTCGGGGCCAGGATTAAAGTGGGTGTGTGGGTGTTCCTGGCACCTGGACTGCTTCCTTGGTGTCTGTGTGCCGTCAGCTGTGCCTACAGGCAGCCACAGGCAGCCTTCTCATCCTCCAGCCCGGCTGGGGCTGGTGCTGCCCCCTTCCCACTCCCTGTGGGCTTTGCTGGCAGCCAGCAGCCTCTGGGGATGAGCAGAGAGTGGGGCTGAGAGGTTGTTGGCAAATCACCGTCTTGCTGAAAAGTGCGTTTCCAAAGCAGGATTTATAGCATTGGCTTGGCATCACTGCCAAGTTTTGGCCAGAAAACAAAAATGGTGTAGCCAAACTTGTGTGGAGGAATGGTCCAGGGTATGTCCCCCTTTCCCCTCATCCCCAAATGTGGGGTTCAGGGCCCTTGGGGGTTTGGCAGGCTCTGGGGAGGTGCAGCCCGTCCTGCACCCCATTCCCCACACGTGGGTTCCCCTGTACCAGTCAGCCACAGGGCTGAGCTCAGCTGTGAACTGGGTGAAGCTGAGGCAGCTTATGTGTTTCCCAGGCACAGCTGGGCTCTGTGCACATGCAAACCCCTCCAGGCACAGCTGGGGATGGGGCCAGCCCCAAGGGACTGGCAGCCACTGCCTGTCATCGCTAGTGCTGCTCGCAGAGGGTGGGGATGGCGGTCTGGAGAGCACTGGACCATGGCAGAGCCTTTGCCCTGTCCTGCTTGGTTTGGGGCCAAGCTCGCTCCCAAGCTGCCTGTTTTCCCACTGCTTTCAGGGCTGTGCTTGGGGCTTTCCTGCTCGAGGAGGGCAAAGCTCCCCCTGTCCTACAGTGCTTGTTGGCTCATCACTCCAGCCACACGCCCCCAGGTTCTCCCTGGAGTGGAACAGGAGCTGAGGGGACTCTCAGGCCCCCGTCCACCTTCCCAGCACCTTCCTGGGATACAGGCTGGGGAGCACCTGGCATCCTGCTGAGCACCAGGCAGGATCTGACCCTGGCACCTTCTCAGCACTGGGGCTGGTCTGCCCACCTGCAAGCCCTCAGCAAAGCTCTGCCAGGCTTAGCAGCTTGCTGTTGGCAGTGCCCCTGGCAGGGCAGCACTCAGCATGCACCCTTGGCCTGCCCAGCCTCCCTGCAAGTGCTGGGACACGGTGTCTGGCCCTGCACCAAGGCGTCCCCTGCCTTGGCCCCCCCCGGCCCCTCCCCGTGCCTGGAAGCCCTGGGAAAAGTTCCACTGTGAAAGCAAAGTCCAGCTTGCTGGGTGCTGGGCAGCCATGGCTGGGCACTGTGTGGCGATGGCAGCTGGGCTCCGAGCAAGACTGGGCATGGGCTGCCTGTCCTGCTGCCTGTGGGGCTGGCATCTGTCCCCAGGGCTGCTGGGCACGCGGCTGGCCCATGCTGGGGCTGCAGGCCGGCTACAGCGGGAGTACGATGCAGTGGTGATTGGGGCAGGTAATACAGGGTGAGGGAGCCAGTGCTGGGCTGTGGGCAGCCGGTGGGGACCCCCAGCTGCCCTGTAGTAGCCAGGTGGGGACTACAGTGGTGCTGGGCATGTTGCAGCCCTCCAGCATGCTCCTTGTGCCAGGGAGGATGTAAGGGTCTGGCATGGCTGAGCGCATGTTGCAGCCCCTCGGTGTGCAGGGCATCTGCCTTGAGCACCTCTGTCACCTTTCTCTGCACCATTAGGGCCAGGGCTGTAGGGACAGGAGAGGGTGCTCCTAGTCACCTCTATCCCCATGTCCAGAACCCTATTGTTTGGGTGGTTGTGGCAGCCCTGCGCCCCAGGCATGGCAGGGTGCCCTGTGCTGTAGGACTGCCCCAACACTGGGCTTGACTCATCTCCCTCTCTCCTTGCAGGGCACAACGGGCTGGTGGCAGTGAGTACCGAGAGTGGGGTGCTGCTCTCTTCTGTGTGGAGGCGGGGGATCAGGGAGGGTCTGCGCCGTGGGCAAGGGAGGGTGTTGTTGGCAGTGCCTGTGGGATTGGGGGGCTCCCACAGGGCTGTGGGGAGTGGAGCCCTCCCTGGTGATTGAGGCACTGTCGGGGCAATGAGGACATGTCCCACCTGGAGGGACGGGCAGTGTGATGTCATGCTCCCTGCAGGCTGCCTACCTACAACGGGCAGGGGTGCGCACGGCTGTGCTGGAGAAACGCCACGTGCTGGGTGGTGCAGCCGTCACGGAGGAGATCGTGCCAGGTAACACTGCACACCACCTGTCCCCCAGCCCTGGCCAGCCCTGGGCACAGACATCCCCCACCACACCACGTCTTCTAGGCTTCAAGTTCTCCCGGGCATCGTACCTGCTCAGCCTGCTGCGGCCGCAGATCTATGCTGAGCTGGAGCTGCAGGTACCGGCACCGATCCCTCGCCAGGCTGCTGGCACCTCCTGACACGCTGGCAGGGTGAGCCCGCTGCCAGGCTGTCCCTGCAGGCTGGGTTCTGCCATCCCTGTCTTGCAGCGGCACGGTCTGAGGGTGCTCCCACGGGACCCCTACTCCTTCACCCCAGTGTTGGAGGGCAGGAGACCCCCCCGCTCCCTCCTGCTGGGGCATGACATGGCCCAGACCCAGCGGCAGATTGCTCAGTTCTCTGAGAAGGATGCCCAGGTACCTCAGGGGCAGCACCCAGCACAGCAAAGCCCCCAAGGGGCTGCCCTGCCCATGGAGTGGCAGGGGTGCTCCTGGGTAGGGTAGCCATTGCACCCACTATGGCACAGTACCTGTTGTCCCCTTCTGCCCCCTTTCAGGCTTACCCTGAGTATGAGGCGTTCATGGGGGGCTTGGTGTCTGCCCTTGACCCGCTGCTGGATGCCCCGCCAGTGGATACCGCTGCCCTGGGGCAGGGTTCTCTGTTCCAGCGGCTCAGGGCCCTGCGAGCCCTGCAGCCCCTGCTGCGGTCAGGTACATCTGGGATGCCAGGGGACCCCAGTGGCATTGGGTGTTTGCCCGCATCTGGGGCGGGTGATGCAGAGCTGCCCCTTCCTAGGGCATAGGCTCCTCAGAAGCCTGGGCTGGCAGGCTCTGACAGGCTTGTCCACCTTTGTCATGCCACCTGACCCCCAAACCCAGCCAGGCACAGGCAGTCAGCCCTAGAACAGCCATGCAGGTCTCACACCACCTCTCCATCCCCAGGGCTGGCACTGGGGCAGCAGCTGCCCCGCTATTACGAGGTGCTCACAGCCCCCATCTCCAAGGTGAGTGCCAGCAGTAGCAGCGTGCAGCCGCTGGCTGCCTCACTGCCTACCTGTGAGGATGCTGCGGCAGTCCCCCATCCCAAACCTGGTGCTCTCTTTTTCTCCTGGGCCAGATCCTGGATCAGTGGTTTGAGTCAGAGCCGCTGAAGGCAACTCTGGCTACTGATGCGGTGATTGGAGCCATGGCCAGCCCCCACACTCCCGGCAGCGGGTGAGGGTCCCTTCCACCCAGGGCTCGTAGCTGCACCGTTCCCCCGTGTCATCCTCCGTGCCCGCAGCTCCTTGGCTCTGCTGTGCCCCAATACCCCATTCCCTGCTCTGCTGCCTCTCCCTCCCACTGCCTGCTCAGCCTTGCCAGAGTGGCTCAGGGGTTGGGGCTAGGCAAGGGGCTGCCCCCCATCCCTGCCATGTGGCTCTCCTGAGTGGTCTCCACCTGCACCTTTGCTGTTTGGACACTTGCCCCAAGGCAGGTCAAGTTCTGGCCAGTGGGTGCTCACTGCAACTGAGCTGGATGTCCTATGAGCTGGTGTGGTCCCATCTATGGGGGCTGTGGCACCATCCCCACTATGCCCATGCAGGGGACAGACCTGTCCCCTTGGCCAGCAGCTAACCTGGGATCCTGCCAACACAGGTACGTGCTGTTGCACCATGTGATGGGTGAGCTGGAGGGACGGCGGGGTGCCTGGGGCTACGTGGCTGGTGGGATGGGGGCCCTGTCTCAAGCCATCGCCTGTGCGGCAGCTGCTCGGGGAGCCCACATCTTTGCTGAAAAGGTATGGGGTGTCTGGGTGCAGGCAGCTGCCTGGCTATCCTGTGGGCAGCAGGGATGCTCTTGGTGAAGTCCCATCCCCAGATGGTGTGCCATGTGGTGCTGGGCAAGGACGGGCAGGCGCAGGGCGTCCTGCTGCAGGATGGAACAGAGGTGAGGAGCAAAGTGGTGCTGTCCAATGCCTCCCCCCAGATCACCTTCCTGGAGCTTGTCCCCCAGGTATGGGGGGCATGGGGCTGCTGGGGGCTTTGCGTGGCCGTGTCCTGCCGGCCATGCTGTCTCCTCACGGCCAGACTCTGCAACGGTGTCTCCCACCTCAGGAACAGCTGCCAAAGGATTTTGTCCAGCGGATCCGGCAGACTGACACGCGCTCCCCTGTCACCAAGATCAATGGTAGGTACTGATGGGACGACCTTCACCACTGTCCCCTCTGGAAGGACACTGGTGCCAGGCTCAGCAACAGGCTGCACCCTGCTTCCCCGGTCCCCACCTCCCACACCTAGTGGCAGTGGATCGGCTGCCCAGCTTCCTGGCTGTCCCCAATGCCCGCGATGGCCGTCCCCTGCCCCACCACCAGTGCTCCATCCACCTCAACTGCGAGGGCACCCACCTTCTGCACCAGGCCTTCACTGAGGCCACCCATGGGCGCCCCTCCAGCAGGTAGGAGCCTGCACTGGCACACCCCGGTGCACTGGGGAAGGGGCAGGACAGCTGTGGTGGCTGGTGCTGGGGGAAGAGGCTTGGGGTGGCTGGGTCCCCCCCTGCCTGCCCAGCTGGTGTCTTGCTCCCCCAGGCCCATGATCGAGCTCTGCATCCCCTCGGCACTGGACCCAGGGCTGGCCCCACAGGGCTGCCATGTTGTGTCCCTCTTCACCCAGTACACCCCCTCTGTGCTGGCAGGCGGGCAGCCCTGGGATGAGCAGGCCAAAAATGCATACGCAGACACGGGTATGTAATGCATATGCAGACATGGGCACATAATGCACGCTGGACCCAGGTACCAGGAGTGCTGGTCCCTGTCTGTGGGCAGAGCTGCCCTGGAGCTGCTCAGGGGCCAGCCACCATGTCCCCCCAGGCTGTCTGCCAGTCCCTCCATCCCTCTCTAGTGTTTGACTGCATCGAAGCCTATGCCCCAGGGTTCAAGGCATCCGTCATTGGCAGGGACATCCTGACGCCACCGGACCTGGAGAGGATCTTCGGGCTTCCTGGTGGAGTGAGTACCATCAGGGCTCAGCTCTGAGCATCACTCTGGTGCCAGCTCTGGAAGGCACAGCCAGCTCACATAGAGCTCTTCTTGCAGAACATCTTCCATGGAGGGATGTCTCTGGACCAGCTGTACTTTGCCCGGCCAGCACCATCCTATTCGGGCTACCGGTCCCCAGTTCCTGGCTTGTACCTGTGTGGAAGTGGAGCCCACCCTGGTGAGTGGGGCTGGGAGACAGGACCCTCCTGGGGGACTGCAGGAGGAGGGCAGGGGCATGTGGAAGAGGTGCAAGGGCAGCATGGGTTGGGGGTGTCCACTCCCCTCTCTGCTCTCGCATGAGCAGGGAGGTGGGGCAGCTCCATGGGTACAGCCCTGGGCCCCATCTCCTGGGGCTGGAGCTGCCCACCACTTCGCATTTCTTGTTTTGCAGGAGGAGGAGTGATGGGAGCAGCAGGACGCAATGCCGCCCAGGTGGCCCTCGAGGACTTCAGGCGCCTGCGATGGCAGTAGTGACAACAACTTTGCCTGTGGAGGTTTGTGGTTGTAGTGAGTCATGCTGACTCCAGGCAGAGCCCTGCCTGTCCCCCACTTCCTTCCCAGGCACGGTAGGACAGCAGCATCCCCTGGGAGCTGGGGGGTGCAGGCAGGCAGGGTCTCTTGTGCTCCCAGCTGCTACCATCACCTCGAATACATGACTGCTCCCAGCCCACTGCAGCCCAGCCTTGGGCAGCCATGGCAAGCCTCGCTCGGCTCCTGCCTGCACCTGTAGAAATAAACCCTGGCTGGGGCTGTGTCTTGAGCATTTTTGCTGTGGTTTTTGGCTCTTTGTGCAGCTCCCAACAGGCTAGCATGGGGGGCTGCACTGTGCCATCTGCACTGTGGCTGGTGGTGCAGCCCTGGGGGAGCTGCCAGAGGGGACAGGTATGTCCCGGAGCAGTGAATGGGACCTCTCCTCCGCTTACTGATGTGGGGCTATTTGGCTGGAGCCACCCAGCTCTGGGCTGGCCAGGACCGCCCCAAGGTGCCTGGAACAAGCAGGGAACCGAGGAGCTGCTCAAGAGCTGGAGCCCCCCGCTGTCCTCTGTCTCCATGGCCCTCAGCAGCAGTGTGTCCAGCAGCTCAGAGACTGCAGGAGCCAGGTCCCCACAGCTGCCCCCTGTGCCCTGCACACCCCCCACACCCCCCATTCCTGCCAGGACCTGCCTGCACACGTTCAGGCCCCATCTCTCCATCCCCAGGGCAGATGCTCCGTGCAGCCCTGCAGCTCTCGCTGGCCACCCGTCAGCCGGTGGCGGGCCCGGGGTGTGCCCCTCGCCCGGGCTGCTGCCGGCAGCCGCTTGCTGCAGATTACAGAGCTCACATCCTCTCCCTGCCCTCTTCCTCCCCCAGACAATGCTCCCAATTCAGCTGCCCGCCTCACCTCCCGCCGGGCCCTAAATACGGTGCTGCCAGGCTGAGCTGTTGCACCTGAGCTGGCTGAATCAATATTGACCAGCCAGGAATAGTCCCGCAGCCCTCTGAGAATAGCCCCGCACGCCCACCCTGCTGCCCACAGCTTCCCGCGCACGGGGCTGCCCTGCTGCCAGCAGCGGTATTTTTAGACTGGTTTTGCTGGCTGCCCGGGTTGCAGGTGCTGGCACCCCCTGAACCCCGAGGGGGATGACGACGAGAGCGGACACCTCCAGTCTGCCAGGGTCACACTGAGCGGCAGGACACTGTGGCTCCACTGCTGCAGGTTGAGGATGGCAGGTCCCAGGTGTGGGAGAGCCCACTGGACTTTCCCCCGCCCCCGCCCCCCTCTTGCTGCCCCCAGGAGCAGAGGCAGAGCTGGGAGTGGGACCCAGCACCTGCCTGCCCTGCACCCCTGCCAGCTTCTGCCATGGGAGGGTTCAGGGGGCACTCATAGCCTCACACTTGGGTAATTTAAGTCCAAAAACGTCGAGGCACAAGTGAGTCATGGGATTTGCTGCCTGTCCCAGACCTGCCCTTCCCCAGGGCTTTCTGTGGTCCCCATGTTGGGGCTGGCCAGGGACCCCACCACAGGAGAGGCTCCAGCATGTGCCCTGAGCCCAGCTGGAGCATAGAGCTGGGACAAGGGTGCCCTGTAAGGGGGTCCCAGGGCCATGCACTCCTGCATGCTCAGGGGTGCTAGAGGCTCCCATGGGACGTGGCGATGAGCTCACGGGCTATTCCCGGCCGTGTTGATCCTGGCTCCTCCCGGCAGGAACCAGCTGCTTTGACTCTAAACAAACAGCCCGGTGGCCACCGGCACATTCCTGGCCGGCTCCTGGCCACGGCGAGGGCACAGGGCTTCCTGTTTATCCATGTCCCACGGCGTGGCACGGCGGGGTGTGTGGGCAGTGGGGTGCCCCGGGGACTGGCAGCACCCCAAGCCAGAGGTTGCTCCTGGGGCAGGTCGAGGGGAGGGCATCCCCCATCTCCACATCCCACGGAGGAGGGCTGTGCCCAGGGACCCCTGTAGCTAGCCTGGCTCAGGGGTGACCTAGGTGATGCCCCAAGATCCAGGACAACCCTGTTCTGGGCTCCCAGAGCCATCCCACCTCCTCCCTGATCAATGTGCCCCCCAAGTCCTAGCCACATTGCAGCACCCCCAGGCACCCCATGCCTCCATGCCCACTTGAGCTGCTGTGTGAGGTGGGAAGGGGTGAGGGGTGTCCTTTTGAGGTGCCCCCGGTGTGGCAGTTCATCACCCCCAGAAAGCACGTGCTGTGCCTGGCTGGGGGCCAGCCCCATGGTGCGGCAGCGCTGGAGGCAGGGGACAAACCTGACTGAGGGTATTGAGTTCATTCTGAGTGGGGTCCAGGCTCACAGCATGTGGGGGCTATCCCAGAGGTGCTGGGGCTATCCCAGAGGTGCTTGGACCTCCCAAGCTGGGGGGGAGAGGGAGGGGCAGGTTTGCCCCAGGGTGGCAGAGGAAGATGAGGCGAGGGGCAGGCACGGTGCAGGGCTGGGCTCCAGGCACGGTGCGGGGGGGAGCCGGGGCTGGGCTGGGCAGCATGGGCCCCCACCCGGGGCAGCCCACTCCGCTGCACCATAAAAGCAGCGGCAGGCGGTGCTCGGCAGCAGGAGAGCTGCTGGAGGCCAGCGTGAGCCAGCACCGCGTCCCTCACCACTGCCTGCCCCACGCTACTGCCTGTCCTGCACCGTCACCCAGGCCAGGGTGAGTGCTGGGGATGGCCCTGGGCTGGGGGGGTCTGGGCACCTGGAGTGGGAGGCAGCAACCCCACTAGTGCTCTGCGTGGGGATGCAGGGGGAGACACGGGGTGATGTGGGACAAGGGCTGTGTGCAGGGTGAGGAGGGGACCCCGGTGTCCAGTGGCAGGTTTCAGGTGGGGGGTAAAGGCAGGATCTATCGGACTCCCACCAGCGGCCCCAGGCGTGGGGCAGAGCAGTGTCCGTGGGGCTGCCCACAGCGGTTGGCAGCCAGGGCTGAGCACGGGGCTGTGGGTGCCTGGGGGTGCTGTGTCAGAGCTGGGTCACCCTGGCAAGGGGCAGGTGGATGTGGGGCTGGGGCTGAGCCCCGGGATGGCAGATGCTGCAAGCTGTGCATGGCAGGGACCAGCTCCTGCATCCCCCGCAGCACGGGGACAGGGATGTCACCGCTGTGCAAGGGGGCATGATAGCCCTCCACCATCGCCCAGCTCCTGGGGCACAGGGGAGGCTGCAGCAGCACTCGCCACCCTGCCAGGGTCCCCAAGGGCTCAGTGTTGGGCTGTCCCCAGGAATCCCACTCCCAGAACCACGATGGTGACACCAGCTGGCACAAACCCCATCCTGCTGCTACTGGTGCTGCTGCTGTGCTGGATGGCCCCCAGCGGGCAGGACCCAGCCCCGGTGCAACTGCGGCTGGCAGGGCCACGGGGACCGGCTGGGGAGGGCCGGCTGGAGGTGCTGTACCAGGGCCGCTGGGGCACCATCTGCGACGATGGCTTTGACTTCCACGCGGCCACCGTCGCCTGCCGGCAGCTGGGCTACACCACGGCTATCACCTGGACCCACAGTGCCACCTACGGCCGAGGGGAAGGTAGGGGGCAGCTGGGGAATGAGGGGGGCAGCGGGGTCCCAGCGAGGGCAGCGTGCTGGGTGAGCCTGTGCGGGGGGGCTGTGGGTGCGGGCAGCCTGTGAGGGGCACTGGATGGGGCCTGTGGTGCTGGGGAGGGAAATGGAGACCCCCCCAGTGGTGACCCCCAGCCCTGTGTACGTGTCCCCAGGCCCCATCTGGCTGGACAATGTGCGGTGTGGGGGCAGCGAGGGCTCCCTGGCAGAGTGCGTCCACAATGGCTGGGGCACCAGCGACTGCCACCATGGTGAGGACGCTGGTGTGGTGTGCTCAGGACAGCGCCTGCCCGGCAGCCCCCCCCAGGCCACCACCTCTGGTCACCTGGGAGAGGTGAGTTGGGGGCCATGGGGTTCCCGTGTGCCCAGCAGGGTACACCAGGGAGACTGGAGCACATCCCTCTGACCTTTCCCCTTGTCCCCATCCTGAACACCCTGCCCATGATGCTGGAGTCCACATGGCCACCCCTGTGCCCACTGCAGCAGGTGCCAAGGCTGAGCCTGGAGGAGGTGCGGCTCAAGCCCATCCTGGCACGGGCCAAGGTGAGCATGCCGGTGACGGAGGGTGCCGTGGAAGTGAAGCACAACGGGCGCTGGAGGCAGGTGTGCGACGCTGGCTGGACCAGGAATAACAGCCGTGTTGTCTGCGGGATGCTGGGCTTCCCCCAGGAGAAGCACATCGACACCAGCTTCTATCGGTAGGGATGCAGGAGACCCGCATTGCTGCTGTGTGGCTCACGGGGCAGGGTGCCTGGCTGGACACTCCGTAAGGGCAGGAGACTGAAGGGTTGGGTGGGTGTGCAGGGTGCTGGTGCGGCCTGGCCATGCCTGCGTCCCCTTCTTGGGGCCTCAATGAGGGGCAGGACTGGGCTTGGCAGCAGCCAGGGGATTGTGAGGAAGGTCACCAGCTGTGGCTGGCAAAGCATGGGTGGAAGGAGAGGAGAGGCAAGTAGTCCTTTGCTCCTCCACCCCCACCTCAGGCTGGGGCTATAAATACAGCCCATAATGAGTCCCTGCCGATGCCAGGAGTCCTACAGTCCCGCCAGGACACATGACATAGCTGGGCTTGACATGGTAATTGCCAGTGGGGAGAGGACCTTTCTTCACCCTGCCATGCTGTGGGAGGACCCCATGGCTCCAGGTCCTGCCACGGGGTGCTGGGGAGGGAAGAGATGATGTGGTGGTGGGGTCTGAAGACCTGAAGGGTTGGCATGGGCCCCACCAACCTCCCAGCTCTGTACACCTGCAGGAAGCTCTGGAACATGAAGCTGAAGGACCCCAACTCCAGGTAGGGCTCAGCTCTGGGCAGGGTGGGTAGGGGCACCCTGGTTGGACACCCAGCACAGGTGTTGGGTGGGGGAGAGTCTCTGGTGCCCGAGCTGACACTGGCCTCTGCTCCTCTCCCTTGGCAGCCTGAAGACACTCAGCCAGAAGAACAGCTTCTGGGTCCACAGGGTGCGGTGCCAGGGCACAGAGCCCCACCTGGCCAGTTGCCCCACGCAGGTGGCCCCGCTGGCCCCCCGCCAGCATGCCTGCCCCGGTGGCATGCACGCCATTGTCAGCTGCCTCCCCGGCCGTGCCTTCCAGAAGGGCACAGGCAAGGGCAGGAGCAAGACCTCCCCGGGAAAGGTGAGCCCCAGCACAGCCCCACACCCCGTCCCGTGCTTGCACTGGTGCCTGTGGTGCAGGTGGGTGGCCGTGCCCTGGGAACGCTGACTGGCTGCCCCCCGTGCCCAGGCGCTCCCGGTGCGGCTGCGAGCAGGCACCCATGCAGGCGAGGGCCGGGTGGAGGTGCTGCGCCGTGGGCAGTGGGGCACCGTGTGTGACAAGCAGTGGGACCTGGCCGCAGCCAGCGTGGTGTGCCGGCAGCTGGGCTACGGGACGGCAAAGCAGGCCCTAGTGGGAGCCCAGATGGGCCAAGGTGAGGTGGGCGGCATGGCAGGGACTCAGGGTGCCACTGAGTTTGGAGTGGCACGATGGGGAAAACCCCCGGTATACTGGGTGCTGCCAGAGCATCCTGGGATGTCCAGGCAGCTGCAGCCCGCCCTGGGATGAGGCTGCCCTGGCTGCTCCTGCCACGCGCAGCCCCGTTCCCATAGGGAACACCCAGACTGGGGGAAGGAAGGTGGGGGTCCTCCCTGCTCCAGGATGGACACAGAGCAGGGGATGCTGACCACCTCTCTTCTTCAGGCCTGGGGCCCATCCACATGAGCGAGGTACGGTGCACTGGCCATGAGCGCTCCCTGGGTGAGTGCCGCTTCCAGGAGGCTGAGCAAAGTGGGTGCCAGCATGAGGCTGATGCTGCTGTCCGCTGCAACGTGCCCCACATGGACTTCCAGAGCCAGGTGAGCCCCTGTCTCCTCCCCAGGGCCTGTGGAGCTCCGGCCCTATTGCACAGCCCCTGCCCCGCAAGCTCTGTGCCCAACTTGGATGTTCAGAGCAGCCCTGGGGTGGCCCAGAGGACAGAGGGACACAGCAGCATGCTGATAGGGATCTGCAGGATGAGCCAGTGGCAAAAGTGTTCTTGTGATGACAAAGAGGAAGGTGGGGCAGATGTTCAGCTGGATGCATGGAGCTGTCTGCTCCATTGCAGCGCTGGGTGGGAGTGCTGGGGGGTCTGCCCCATGCTCTGTCTCAGCCTCTCTTTGCCTGCAGGTGCGGCTGGCTGGGGGCCGCAGCCCCGAGGAGGGTGTGGTGGAGGTGCTGGTGCCAGTGCAGGGGCAGCTGCAGTGGGGCTCAGTGTGTGGTGCCCAGTGGGGACTGAACGAGGCCATGGTCGTCTGCAGGCAGCTAGGGCTGGGCTTTGCCAGCCATGCCCTCCAGGTGAGCAGGGTCCCAGCCTGCGACTGTGAGGGGTCCTACGGGATGTGTGGTGTGGGCATGGGGTGGCCAGGGGCTCTGGGATGGGACAGCCTGGAGGGACAAGCCATGGTGGCAGTGCGGGGGGAAGGGAGTGGGCAGGGGAGGCGGGGTGGGTGCTGGCAGGGGGTGCGAGGGCTGGTCCAAGTGCTGTGCTCCTCCTCTGCCCAGGAGACGTGGTACTGGGCAGGCAGCCCTGATGCCACCCAGGTGGTGATGAGCGGGGTGCGCTGTGCCGGCACTGAGCTGGCCCTCCAGCAGTGCCAGCGCCACGGCCCCGTCCACTGCCCCAGCGGCGGGGGACGCTTCTCAGCAGGGGTCACCTGCACCACCCGTGAGTACCAGGAGCCCAAGGGGTACCACTGGGAGAGGGATCCCAGTTCTCTTGGCACAGATAGCAGGGGGAGCTATGTGGGGTGGGGATCACCTGCTCCATCCCTGCTGATCCCCTCCATGCCAGACGCCCCGGACCTAGTGATGAATGCCCAGCTGGTGCAGGAGACAGCCTACCTGGAGGACCGGCCACTGGAGCTGCTGTACTGCGCCCACGAGGAGCACTGCCTCTCCCGCTCCGCCGACCACATGCACTGGCCCTACGGCCACCGCCGCCTCCTCCGCTTCTCCTCCCAGATCCACAACCTGGGCAGAGCTGATTTCCGACCCAAGATGGGGCGTCACGCCTGGACCTGGCACCAGTGCCACCGGTGAGTGGCCCGTGGGCAGGGGCTGGCAGGGAGCTGCCCCTTCCCCAGGTCAGGCAGGGCATGGTGGCACCCATCCTGCAGAAACTGGCCCGCCTGGGGTAATTAGTGGTGTCCACGCTGGCACTGTCATTATGGCTTTATTTGGCTTCAAGGCTGTAATTTGCTCAGAGCCTCTGGGTGCTGCCCGCTCCCAGCTGGGCTGCCACATGGTCCCCAGCCAGGCGCTGGCCCTGTGCTCAGCCCCTGTCCCCACAGGCACTTCCACAGCATTGAGGTCTTCACCCACTATGACCTGCTGACGCTCAACGGCTCCAAGGTGGCCGAAGGGCACAAAGCCAGCTTTTGCCTGGAGGACACCAACTGCCCTGCAGGTAGGTGTCAGCAGCAGAGCTGCCAGTGAACCTCCCACCCTGGTCCCCAAGGGGGGCTCTGCCTGCGCCCTCCCTCATCTCCCCTCCCTCCCACAGGGCTGCAGAGACGCTTCGCCTGCGCCAACTTTGGGGAGCAGGGAGTGAGCGTGGGGTGCTGGGACACCTACCGCCATGACATCGACTGCCAGTGGATTGACATCACCGATGTGCTGCCGGGCAGCTACACCTTCCAGGTACGGGGGACAGAGAGGCGGGGCACACCGAGCCATCAGAGCTCAGGGCTGGGGGACACACTTCATGGGCACCCCTCACCCTGCACATTGGGGTGCTTCTCTGCACCCCACTGTGCGTGCCACAGCCATGCCTGGAGAAGGCATGGCAGCAGTGCCCCCAGCCCTGCCTCTTGCCCTCCCCAGGTGGTTGTGAACCCCAAGCATGAGGTGGCTGAGTCAGACTTCTCCAACAATGTGATGCGGTGCCAGTGCAAGTACGACGGGCAACGCATCTGGATGCACAGCTGCCACACGAGTATGGAGGGATGGGAGCATAGGGGGCAGGGCAGGGGGAAGTGATGGGGCTGGACGTGCTGCAGGTCCTGTGTCCTCACACACACCCCCACACACTGTCGCTCTCCCCAGGTGATGCCTATGGTGCAGACGTGGTGAGCGATCTGGAGCGACGGGAGCGCCTGGCCAACAACCTTGTGTGACCCCCCAGCGTCAGCACACTCCCAGCAGCATGGTGGGACAGCCTGCCTCCTGTGCCCCAGCCCCTGCACTCCGGCAGCACCAGACTGAGCTCAGGGACTCAAAGACTTTTGTATTTATTGATGCTGCTGCAGAGGACGGAGATGAGCACCAAGGCCAGCAGGGAGTGCCCAGGGGTGCCCAGCCCCGTGCTGCCAACGGGACCTGTGAGAGGGGCCCAGGTACCACAGCAGCACCCACCTGTGTGGCTCTGGTGCCCCCCAGGATGACTACCTCAGCCTGCCTGGCCCCCTCTGCCCCAGCAGACTCAGGACAGGCCCCAGCCACTGCCACCTGTACACCAGTCCTGTCCTCAATAAAGATGCTGTGCAATGGGAGTCAGGTGCTGTGCTATGGGAGGGGGGGTACCCCCTTATCAACGACAACATCCCCTGCTCTCTTCCCCACCAGGATCATGAAGTCAGTCCCCAGCTGGGACTGACCCTGGTCTAGGCAATGTGGCCCCAGCCAGGCAGTGTTCCCCCTTTGCCACCAGCCCCCCAGCTGCCTGCATGTGGGCAGTGCCAAGTGGCTCTGGCTTGCCACCAGCAGTCCCCACTGGTCAGGGCACCCTGTCCCTGAACTGGTTGACCCTGTGCACATAAAGGGACCCAGCCAGCTCTGTGGCAGCATGGGCCGGCAGCCAGCCCACCGGCCACCGCGGCTGCAGCCGTCGTGCTGGGCTTTCCAGGCTGCCCTGGCAGTTCCTCAGCTCTGGGAGCAGTGATGGGGCTGCTCTGCCCTCGAAGCCCTTGCTCCTGGGCACAGGGTAGAAACACCGTGCCCTTGCTCTCTGTGTTTCCTTCCTCCTGTGGTTTCTAGCTTTTTTTTTTTTTCAGTAAAGGCAAATAAATGGGAATGCCACCAACCCACGCTCTGTACTGCCTAGCTCCCCGTGAGCCAGCTACCAGGCAGTGCCACCCCTCTCCTTGCACACCTATGCCTGTCCCTACCTCGCTTGCAGGCACCAGCCTGGGGTGGGGGGCTGCCAGCACCTACGTCGGCACAGGACAGGACAGGCTGCACCCACACGTCATGGTCCCTGCACATGAACGAGCCGCTGGGGACAGTGGTGACACACTGGGGTGGCCTGAGGCTGTGGCAAGAGACGGTGTCAGCGGAGTCTCGCTCCGCCCAGAGTTGGGGTTCGAGGGATGCCGGATGGCTGGGAAGATGCCTTCCACATGAGAGCAGCCTCACGCCCTGAAATTTCCACCAGCCAAGCTGCGAGCGGCTGGGCACAGTGGCTGAGATGGCTCCCAGCTGGCAGCACCACCGGCACAGGGGCAGGCAGCCACCACCACAGGGTCATGACCAGCTCCACTGCCACCAAGCTGGGGGACAGCCAGAGGACACAGGACAGCCACACAAGCCCTTCAACACAGGCTGGGGCACCACAGTCACAACCCAAACCATGCAAACCGCTGGTAGGGGTGGCAGAAAAGCATCATCCCCATCCTTACCTGCTGTGAAGGGCAGGGAAGCCCCACAAACCATGGCTCCAAGAGTTTGGGGAGGGCTACAGGGTGGGAGTGCTGGGGCACACAGGGTTGTTTTTCAGGTGCTGAGAGACGATGCAAAGCAAAGGAGCCACAGGAAGGTCCCAGCCACCCACCCACGTCCCTGCCCTGAGGACGGGCAGGAAGCCCCCAGCCCGCCAGGGCCAGCAGTGCAGCCACATCACAGCCCCGCACAGGGCTGGGAACGCAGCCCTGCCCACACGCCAACAAGGGCCCCGCTGTCTGGGGCCACAGCTGCTCCGCGGAAGTAAACAGGGTCCCTGCCAGCACATTCCTGCCTGCTGCCCTGCCCGACACCTCCTGCCTGCACCCCCCTCCCCCACCCGCTGTGGACACCCACCACTGGGGAGGTGTGGACATCCACCCCCATGGTGGCAGGGACCATGCGCAGCAGCCCCCAGCATACATACCCTCCCCTGGCATGCACGGGCGCAGAGAGCCACAACCTGGCCAGGCAAATAAAATAAATGGTATTTATTAGCAAAATATAGGACAGAAACTCTTGCTCACAAGGCCCTGCCAGGTGGCCAGGGCTGCCCCGCACAGCCCTGCAGCTTTGCTGCTGAGCTCCCCGCGTCCTGCTGCTGCTTCCACTGCAGCAGGCAGCACCGGGGGTCCTGCCCGGGGCAGGATGGGCAGCGCTGCCTGACAGTGACAGCATCTGCATGGCACCAACCAGCCTGCACCTGTCCTGCTTAGCCCTTTCAGTGGAGCAGCCTGGTGCTTTTGGATACGGTGCAGTATCTATCCCAGCTCTCGAGATGCAGGATGCTCTGCCTGCCCGCAGAGAGGGGCCCGGACACCCCAGCGGGGTTTCTAGTGGAACTGAATGTGCAGCCTCCCAGCTCAGTCCCGGCCCTCCCAGGCATCCTCCCGCTGCTTGTTCTCCAGGCGCTTCCTCTCTGCAGAGACAAGAGGAGAGTCAACCCCACGTTCCCACCACCCCACAGCCACTCGGCTCCCCATGGAGATGGCCAGTGCCCATCCTGCTGCAGACCTCTCCCACTCAGCAGCCTCTGAGAAGGGGCATTCATGAGGAGGGTCCCCCCAAACTACAACCCCTCCCAAGCATCCAAATCTCACCCTGGGCTTCTTGCAGCTTCCTCCGCTCAGCATCTCGCTGAGCTGGCGTCTGGTTGCTGCGTACCCCCAGGGCACCGATCACCAGCCGCCTGGCCAGGGCAGCCGATGTTTCAGGGCGCTCCTTTGCCGGCTGCAGGTAGTCTGGGTGAGCGGAGATAGGGGACATCAGTAGGGGCATCCTGGGAGGGATGGGGCAGCTGGCACGGCTCCACAGCACTGCTGCTCCATCCAGCTGCTCCATCACACCCCAGTTATCAGGACAAAGACACTGCATAAGCACAAGCCACCTCGGGGCACCATCACTCACCTGCATACGCCCTGGCTTTGGCTTTAGAGGCGCGGGTGCCATGGGAGAGTGGGCGCGTCTTCACCATCAGGTGCTTGGTGCTGAGAGCATCACGTGCTGCAGGGAGAAAGCAGTAGAGTCTGCTTGCAGGCCCAGCCCCATGCCCAGGATCCAGCCGCAGGAGAGGCAGGGAAGCCTCCCCTCTGCCCATCCCTAGCCGAACTGGGAGCAGTACCTGTTATGGGGCTGGAGAAGATGCCCAGGGCATGCGTATCGTCCACCCACTTAATATCAAAGCCTTTTTTCCTGCCGGAAAGAGGGAAGCTCAACAAGGCATCGGCACTGGGTAGGCAGGGGTCCAGAGCAGAGCCCAGGCAGGGGACCCCAGGGCCAGGGTCAGGGCATTGCCAGCAGACTCACTGATAGCTGCAGAAGACACGCAGCAGGTCTTCAGTGCGGAAATCCGAGGGGAAATCATAGATCTCGATGACATGGGGCAGCTCCGCATCGCTGAGATCTGGTACGGTGGGTTCAGCCCCGTAGTAGTTGAAGCGGGGTGACTGCTGGCTCTCCCGGTGCTTCTCACCCCCTGAGAGCTGCAGGGGTAGGAGAGGCACAGCACTGAGCAACCCATGTCCACCCACCCCATGCCAGCTCCTGATCCATGGCAAGTGCTCCCTGCGAAGTGGCCTGGCCCTCACCCCCTGCCCCAACACTGCAGATGGATTCATGGCATTCACATATTAGGAATTATTGACCAGAGCTCTCATTGCTTTTCCCATACCAGCATCCCTTCACTTGCCATGCTCTGTGGTCCCACTAGGGACGCAGTAGGAATGGTACTGGTGAGACAGAGCGTACACCGCCAAGCACACCCCTCCTTCCACAGTGACATGCTGACCCAAAATACATTTGGGGAACAACAAGGAGCAAGACAGCAAGTTCAGGAGGAAAGACTGACATCTGACTGCCATGTGGGAGCACCAGGCTCAGCATGCCTCAGCTGCAGCACATGCACCAGAGCAGCCCATCGGCACCCCAGACGCCAAATGGAAAAGCCAGCACTCCCCTGACGAGCAAGTTCTGGTGGTTAATCACCTGCCCAGCTAAAAATTTATGCCTTATTTCTCATTTGAGTTTGTCTGGCTTTGCTTTCCAGCCGGCGGTTCTCGTTCTCCATCTCGCTGGATTAAAGAATCCTCAGTCCCCAGTCCCCTCCCCGTGACTGCACTTACTCATGCTAATCAAGTCCCTTCTCAATCTTCTTCTTGATAAGCTACACGGGTTGCACGCCTTAGTATCTCACAGTGGGGCACTTTCTCCAGCCCTAAAAGATGATGGCTGTAGTGTTTTTCTACCTCTCCTATTTTCCAACCTTCATTTTAAAATGTGGGCAGCAGTCTCCCACTGCCACAACATGGAGGTGCAGCTACTCCCCTCCGCCCTGCAGCATCGGTGCCGGTGGACCACCCCGCACCACTCACTGCACCCCAGCTTTCCAAACCGCACCATGCCAGCATCTGAGGGGATTCACAGCCCTGCCCTAGCTGAGACACCAGGACAGGCACAGCCCAAAGCCAGCAAGAGTTCCCCCATCCCCCCCAGAGCGTGGGGCCAGCGTGGTGCTGGGGAGTGGGTACATAACTCAGCCAGGTTCCCAGCCCGATCCCCCAAGCGATCATAGCACAGCACACCATGGCTGGAAGGTTAGAGTCCATAAATCCCAGCCAGCTCAGTCAATAAAAAGTGCTCATTCCGACAATTTTATGGGGAAGATGGATTCACGGCAGGTGAGGGGAGTGCTGCCCGGGCGGCTGGATGCCAGCGGAGGGTAGAGCTGAGTTATGGAGCTCACGGGACAGGCTAGCACCGCCGACTGAGCCGCCTGCCCCACCACCATCACCCATTAACCAAGTGCACCCTGTGCAGCGCAGTGCATTCATCAGGCACCCCCTGCCTCCTCGGGGGAGGTGAAGGAGCCGTCCCTGGGCAGGATGAAGCCCTACAGCACCGCTTGAGGGAGCAAAGCACTCGGGTAGTCCCAGGCGCTGGGAAGATGATTAGAGAGCAGGAGCACAGAGTGCCAGAGAGGTCCTTGACCTTCACAAATCACCAAGTGTGGTGGGGCGGCAAGGACGGGAGCCGTCTGGCAGCCAGGCTCAGCCACGCGGCAGGCACAGCTCAACAGGTCCCCCCCCACGCTGCCAGCATGGGCACACAGCACGCCTGCAGCCCCCCGGACATGGGACAGGGCAGGGAGCAGAAGCCAGGGTACAGCCCCCAGCCCTGGCAGGCACCCTGGGAAGGGTCTGCTGAAGGATGGACAGATGGATGGCAGAGACAGGACGCCATGGAAAATGAAGCCTGTCCCTTGCGCCTCGCTGCTCTCTAAAGACACACCCTCGCTGGAGCACATTAGAGGGGTCTGTGGCTGCTCGCTCACACTGCCGCTCGCTCACCGAGAGCGCACCTCCAGAGCTGGAGAGAAGGCTGGCGTGCATGCGCCACGGCTCCCGGCACACAGGCACCGTGCCGGCTGATGGAGACTCCATCGAGCCTGCAAGGAAATGGTCGCAGTGCTTAATTACCCCCTGCATTCAAACTGATTTTTACTCTGAATTTGTCTGGTTTCAGCTTCCAGCCAATGGATCTTGCTATGGTGTTTTTTCCTGCTAGATTAAAGAGCTGTCCACTATCAGAAATCTCTCCTCCACACAGAACGTCATAAATCTTGCTCTCTGCTGGCTATCTGCGTCGCATAAGGATTCAGCTACAAGGAAGAATGCTACTAATTTTCTTGTCCTTTTTGTTCATTAACAACAGCTCCATCTCCCCAAGAGCCTGCACCCTCCCTGAGCAGCTGCGTCCACCTGCCGAGAGCTCACAGGGCTCAAGGAAGCACCACGCTTGGCATGGGAATCTGCAGGGGGTGAAGATGGCAACTTTTAATTGATAAATCCCTTATTCAGGTTGTTATTCACCCATCTCGGGAAGCTCCCTGGAAGGTTTATACTTTGCTCAGAGCTTGTGCACAGGAGAGCTAACACAGATACTCCAGAGCTCCTTGGAGTTAAGCACCCACGCTGCACAGCACAACCTTGCCTGCAGCATTGTATGGCTGCACCATAACACAGGTCCTCCTTGACCTGCCTCCCTGGCAGGGCCAGGCAGCCACTTTGCTGTGCCCGAGGATGAAGCCATGCCCACAGCACCAGCCCATGGAAAGCCAGTGCCAGCCCAACATGCACCAGCTGGCAGTGCTGTCCCTCTTGCACCGATGCTCACCACAACCTCCCAGCTGGAGGGCAGGGGACTGCAGCTGCGGGGAGGACAGCCAGGTAGGGATGGGGGTACCCAATACCCTTCCATGTCCCCCTCCAAGCAGCCCCGGATGTGAGCTCTGTGTCCCACACCTTGCCCCAGGCCCACACCGGGCTTGGAGAAGGCTTGTCAGCCTAGGCATGGCCCTGCGGACAAGGTGGGTACCAGTGCTCCTTGGTAAGGATGCTCTTGCATTAATCTCATCCCTTCACAGATGCTGTTATCAGCCACCACCCGCCACTCCACACCCTGCTTCCAGCCCAGGGTGGACAGACGCTGGCTGTAACAATATTAGCGCTGTTTGTTACTTTGGGCACATTAATGTCATTTGGAAAATTACCAGTTTGATGCTACTGATTTAAAATGCAATAAGGGGTATTCAGCCTCGCTGCAGAAACTGAACTTCCATTGCAAACAGCAAGAAAACAGAGTAGGTCCTGGTGCTAAGCAGCTAATTGTAGTAAATTCAGCAACACGCATGCAGGAGGGGATGGTAACGAGCCAAAGCTGATTAAGAAACCATAGTTTTGAGGAAACATCCTGTTGCTATTTCAGTGGGAACCCATACGTCTCAGCCCATTTCTTTATCACCAGCCCTGGTTTCATGAGGGTGCAGTTGCAGTTGCAGTTTACGGTGCTCAAGCGGGTTTTACCAGGTGTGCTTTATGTACTATAGAAGAAAGATCTCCCCCAGCCTTCGCCAGCCCCATGGGAAGGGATGGGAACCCGCCCGGGGGGAAGGTGGAGGTCCCAGGCATTTTGGCACAGCAGGCAGCTCATACCCTCAGGGATGGCTGGCAGTGACAGCAGGCAGCACTGGCAGGCTGGCCACATGGCCACAGCACCCCCTACCATGCACTCACCCAGGAGGACATGGGGACAGCTGACCCTCGGGGACCCTGTCCTTGCATCCCAGCAGGCAGTAGCTACCATCCCTGCAAATCCCCACGGGCACTGGCTCGCAGCACATACCTCCTCCAGCAGGCGTGGGTCCAGGCAGTCCCCATCATCGTTAAACAGCACGTCCCAGCTCTCCTCGGCACCTGGGCTGGCCTGGCACAGGGTTCCAGCACTGGCGCTGGTCTGCCCTTCCTTTGGGGAGCCACTACGGAGACCTTCCTCTTCCTCCTTGGACTCCTGGCTGCAGTGGTGCTGCTGCAGCAAGCCTGTGTCCTCACCTGCCCCAGACGGCTCCTCAGCCCAGGCTGCAGGTGAGAGGCCCTCTACGCTGTGGCACAGCAGCTCCAGGGGTGGTGGGGGCTCGTGGCTCTCCAGGGATGGGGGGGGCTCACAGCTCTCCAGGGGTGCTCCCTCCCACATGCCACTCGCTGGCTCCTTGCCAGCACCCAGCGGGCCGCTCTCTGCCACAGCGCTGCAGTCTGTGCAGACAGAGGTGCCGTCTGCTCCCTGTGCAGTAGGCATCAGGTTGCCCTCCCCACCGGGATGCCTGGCACCAGCAGCGCTCTCCTCCTTGCTGAGCAGGAGCTGGGACAGACTGCCCGTGCCCTGCCCTGGGGTGCTCTCCCCTGGGAGCACTAGTGTATCGCCCGTGTCACCCCTTGAGCACCCGGGTTCACAGCTGGCTCCTGGTGCACCCAAGGTGCTCTCCCTGGCAAGCTCAGCCATGCCTCCCCACCTCTCCACCTCCTCCTCTGGCACCCCAGCGGCACAGCCCTCACCCTGCCCTGCCAGCAGACACCCTCCCCACTCCTTCTCCTCCTCCTGGGCTTTCGGACCCATAGCCTCACACGCCAGCCTGGCCACGCTGCCCTGGCTGCCCACCCCTGCTGGCTGCAGGACACCCTCTCCTGGGCTCTGGGACAGGTCCCCAGCTGGATCTGGTGTGCTGTCCCCCAAATGCTCCAACACGCCACTCGGCCCTGCCTGACACGCTGGCATTGGGCTAGCGGGGTTGCCCTCGGGCTCAGGAGTAGCCTCCACAGCCCCAGGCTGGGTGCTCATTGGGGATGGAGGGTCAGGGTCAGTCCTCATCATGCGGTGGCCGTGGCTGAGCTCTCTGAGACCTTCACCATGGGATGCTTTGTCCTGCCCATCCCAGGGCTGGGCAACGACCAGATCTGGGCACAGCTCCCACGTGCTGGGTGATGCTCCCGGGGCCTCCGGTGTGACAGAGCAGCTGCTTCCCGGCCTCCAGCAGTGCCCTGCAGAGGCTGCCCGTGGCTCCTTCAGGCCAGCATGCACCTTGCTCTCCCTCCTTGCTGCTCTGCCCGCCTGTGTCCTGGCATGGGGGCTTCGTCTCTGCCCCTCGCCGCTACCCTGGCAAGTGTCCCGTGCCAGGCAGTGGTTCTCGGGCTCCCGGTGGTGCCCGGTTGGCACATCACCCACCACTTGCACCGCTCTCTCCCGCCGTGCTTTGGGCACGTAGAGGGCCATGTCAGGCTTCCGACGGCGCGGCCGGCTGCCCTCCACCTCCTGCTGCATGGTGCCACCGCTGCCTGCCAAGGAGAGACAGTGTTACCGCCCTGCCCGCATCCCAGTGGCCCCACAGATGGGCATGCAGGGGGAAGCCCCTGCCCAGGTCGGTGGGTTGGGGTCCCAGCCTGGCAACCACACTCGCTCCCACAGCAGCCAGCGCAGCGATGGATAGCAGAGCCCAAACACTGTCCCCACAGCAGCAGATCTGCAGATGGGGTTTGGTGCCTGCAGCACCCCACAGCACTACAGCCTTTGGTGAGGCGTACCGGGCTTGGGAAAAGCAGGGAAACTCTGCCAGCATCACCGAGGTGCCCACCTGCCTGCTCTGGCGGCTGCTGCCTGGGACACCCCAGCCCCAGGGGCCAGTGTCCACAGCTGAAGCAAGCCACAGAGCCCTTGTACCATTCATGCATCAAAAACTGCAGAGAAGTCTGTGGCAGCTGCAGAGCACCAGAAAACCAAGCCCCAGCCCAGGGACACCCCGGCAGAGGACCACGGCTGCCACCCTAGCATGCCGCAGCCCTGCTCACCTGCTGCCCCATCCCAGCAGAGATTTATTTTTCATCATCTTTGGCAGAAGCAGGCACGCCACGAGCTGCCGGGCCCCCCTGCCCCTATAAATATGCATCAGGCAGGGTTTATGGAGACGGATGGCGTGGGGGGCTGCACTGTGGTTGAGGCAGAGTAGGGCTGGGCCAGGGCCCCGTGATTAATCACTGCCCACTCCGTTTAGGGGGATTCATCACGGGCCGCTGTCAGGTAAATCACTGGAAAAACACCTCTTCAGTAATTAATGTGAAGTGACGGATGGACAGCCCCCGGGCCCATTAATCTGGACCATCAGTGCCGACCGAGATTATGAATGTCAGGATGCATAAACTGCCGGCGGATCAATAGGGCCAGGAACCCATCCAAGGCTCTCATTTCCGAGGCACCTCCGGTACATTAGCCTCCCCTCCACGCAGCCCCCGACCGAGGCGCGAACGCTCCCCGCGGCCCCTCACCAACAGCCGGCAGCGGTGCCGGGAAGGCGAGGGGAGGCCAACCGCTGGCTGGAAAGCGGCCGGGACTGCCCGTGCCTCCTGACGGACGGACGGACAAACAGACAACTGCCTCAGCTTGATGGATGGGTCTCTCACGGCATTCTGGAAACTGCTGGCAAGCCTGGGCAGGGCCGTGCTCCCCAGCATCACCGTGGTGCCTGTGCCTCGTGCTGTGGAGGTGGGCAGAAGCACCGTGCACTCCTGCCCACCTCCACGGCACAAGGTGCAGGCACAGGTGCTGCAGTGATGCTGGACACCATCCTGGAGCTGCCCCAACCATTTTTCTGCCTCTGCAGCTCTTGTCATATTTTTCCCCCTCTTTGATACACTAATTTTGCCAGCAGAACGATCCCCTTTATCTTTATCGACCATGAGAAAGGAATGTATCCTACAAACCCGCCAAGGTTTGTATTAGTAATTTTTCAGTCCCAAGGCATTATACAATTTGTCGCCGAGTGGCAGTCTGGGTGCCAGAGAGGTGGGGGCACTGGGACACCCCCACCCCACCCCCAACACCACCATTTCCAACCACACAGGGCTCCCAACTGCACCGAAGCACGTTCTCCTAAGGACTTTTTCCAGCCAAGCCCAGAATCTCGGTCCATGGGACATCACTGAATGCCTTGGGGGGGGAATCGCTGATCGCCCCAGTCTCTGCTTCCCAAGAATTTCCAGCACAGGGAGCTGCCAGCAGCAGCACTGCTCCACGCATATCCCAAGTCACCTCCAAGAGCCTTTGCACACAGGATTTATGGGCTCCTCGAAAGCTTGCCGTTCACCTTGCCTCACCCTCCAAAGCAGATGGTGCGGCATTAGCCAGACGGCTGGTGCTGGGAGCATCCTCTCCCCGCATAGCTTTGCCTCTGCCTGCCGCAGGCTGCTGGGGAAGAGCGGCTTCCCACAGCCCAGGGAGGACCATGGCAAGGTGGTGACTCGCCCATGCTGGCAGGGATGCTGCAATGGTTTGGTTTTTCCCCACAAGGCAGCACAGCTCCTGCCCCCAGCCTATTACACACTTCATCGATGCCATGGCCACGCATCGGCACCGACCGATTTCATGCTCTGGGAGGCAGAGCAACGGCCCTGGCTTCGGGTCTCATTCACACTACACTGGGCAGGGCAACCCTCTGCTTCCAGACTCCAGGACCAAGCCCACCCCAGGCGGCGATGGCCAGTGCATCCCCCAAAGGGCCCGTGCTGTCCCGCATGCTGCCCTGCTTCTCAGAGCCAGCTACCAAAACAGCTTGGCATTGTGGCACCAAGCAGGGAAAGGCAGCCCCAGACTCAGCATGCCATGATACCACAGTCAAAGTGGCAGTGGGAGCACTGCCCACCTGCCTGGCACATAACACCCACCAGCCCAGCACAACACAGCCTGGCGTAGCAAGGGGGATGCTGGAGCATCAGCCAGGAGGTGGCCAGAGCTCCCCACAGGCACCAGCTCCCTTCACACCATCCACAAGAACACACTACTCATGGGGAACTTGTGCTCATGGCAAGAGTTTGTGAGGCCTCAGAGCAGCTGCCCGGGGGACGTGCCAGCACCAGCCTGCCTTTCTCCTCTAGTGACCATCTGCAGCAGACGTGCAGCATTTTTTCCCTGATTTCTCTCCTTCTTCTATCCAGGGAAGGAACCCACAAACAGCAGCAAGACAGGGCTGACCACGTCACACACCCTCCTTCACACTGCACAGTGCATCGCCAGATTACCTCCACCATCTGCATCCCTGCCTGGCAGGTGAGGACACCTGCAGCACAAATCCGACAGCAAAGCCAGAGCTCCCGCTGCCTTCTTCCACTGTGGGCAGAGAAGCTGGCCATAGTACTGCTCAGGGAACCCAGGGATGGGCGCGGATGTGAGGCTGCAGGGCTCACACCGGAGCATGCCAGTTCCCGGAAAAGTTTCGATGCCACCCAGCGCCCTCCCAGCAGGCTGCCGCATTTCCTGGCAGGGAGCTGTATTTTTAGCCTTCGAGGTTTCTAATTCCACTCAATCCATACTCCCGTCGATAGAGCAGATAACCTTAAAGCCTTGATGGTGAACAGGGATGGCAACACTGGGGGACCGGGAGCCTTGGGGGACCGTGCGCAGCCTCAACATGCGGCTCGTGCACCCGCAATGTCACTCTTTACAGCCTGCCGCATATTGGGCTCTTTGGAGGGAAAAAAAAGAAATATAATAACAAGACTAATAAAAAGACAGGTACAAGGAGATTCTAAACAGCCCTGCTGGGGAACCCGCTGCTCACAGGGCTCATCCCATGCCAGGCACGTGCCATGGCATGCTCACTGACTGCACAACATCGGTGCACAGCAGCCCAGCTAAGGACCATCAGAGGTTCTGGCTACCCTGCACCTCTCCTGCCCTCACCAGAGCTCCAGCCCAGCCTGCCCAGCTCACGCAGCAGGTGATGGGGCCAGGGAAAGACCTGGATGCCTGGCAAGGAGAGGCAGAGCAAAAGCAAAAACACAGAGCCACCAGCATGAAGCAAAGCAAAGCACTTCAAGAAGCAGAAAGCTGCATCCCGTACAACGCCTGCCTGCAGCCCTGTGGGCTTTAAGACATCCCTGTCCCCTGCTGCCAGGAGAAAGATGCTCTGCAGCAGCCGGAGCAAACACTGGCTATGCAAGGAGGCAGCGAAGGCATCAAAGGCGCTGAGAAAAGAGATTTCAATCATGCCTTTCATGTGCGATGCTCTTAGGAGATACCTGGAACAGATGCTCTTAGGAGATGCCTGGAACAAGAGAAGGGGAACCTTTTAGACAGGAGGAGGATTTGTAAGTCAATAATGTCCCCCCACAGCTGCAGGGGGGGCAGGAAGGGACAACAAACCAGCAGAAGGAGTTAACAGCTGGCAGGCTAAGGGGAATACAAAGGACTTTATAAATATACTCAGGCAGAATCAGCACAAAAGTGAAAAGATCTATTAATAAACAAGAAGGGAGAGAAAATTAATGATGGCTCAAAAATAAAGATGATTCAAAAGGGCAAAATTACTGTTTTTAACAAGAGAAATGCAAATGAGGCAGAGGCCTCGAAGAAACAGCTGCAGGGAAAGCAAAACCAGCATCTCCACATAGACAGGGTCACCTGGCTGGTGTGGCCGGTGCCAAGACGAACCGATTAACCCGCCAGCACACACGTGGTGCCAGGAGGAACCCAGGGCCCTAGTGACAGGCAGAGCACACCAGGTGCTGATTTTGTCTGTGAGAAAGGACGACAAAACCAGAGTCTGGCACAGGATAAACCCTGTGCCCCTCCCTAGCACAGAACATAACGGGTGGAGGAAGGAGCCTGCACACCCACCGCAATGGGCTCCTGGATGAAGGACACTGGCTTGCAGGGCAGGTTATTTTGGAAGAATTGCTAGGCAAAGCTTTTGGATAAGGCAAGCAAGACGCAATTTAGCTGAACTTCAAGGGTATCATTTTATACTACCTCCCAAACTTTCATTTGAATAGTGAATTACAATTAAATTTTCAGATGATACCGAGCAGAGAGGCGTTGCAAACACCAGCCAGAGCACAAAAATCTTTCAAAAGACCCAAGAAACATAGTCAGGAAACAAAGCAAGATCCGGTCAGGGAAAATGAAGGTAAAATAACATGAAGCAGCTACTAGGAGGGCAGGAGCAGCCTGGAAAGCAAGGCCCTGTGGTGTGCTCAGACCAGGAAGGAGGTGGCCAGCGTGACCACCCCCCAAAATACACAAAGGGCAGAAGCTGGTCACCGGCATCGTGCCATGAGCCACCCCAGAGCTGTGCCAGCCCCACAGCAGGTGAAGGATGGCGGGGGTGCGAGGGCAGGCAGGCAGCCGTGAAAAACAGCGTCCAGCGCCTGGGAGCAGTGGGCACGTTTTACGAGCCGTGGGAACCTGGCCCGCCGAGTGCCCGGGGACGCCATATAACTCCCCTGCCCTCGAGGGCTGTCACTGCCGGCAGCGCCTGATGACTCAATAAGTTGGGGAAGAGTTATGCGGCCTGCAACGTGCCATGTCACCCAGGCACTCCGGGGGCTGCGTGCCAGCGGAGAGGGGGGAAAGGGCTGGGACACGGGGTGGGGGTCAGGGCAGGGACACCGCGGTGGGGGAGAGCGGGACACGGGGCGCAGCGCGCAACCCGGGCAGGGTGCGAACCTGGGGCTGCTGTGCCCCCGTCCCGAGCGCCGCGCCGGGCCGTGCTGCCTGCCAGGCCCCCGCCGTTACCAGTGGCCGCGCCGAGTCCCCCGCCGCTCCGCGCCGCCGCCGCCGCTTCCGCCCCACCGGGCCCGCCCCATCCCGTCCCGCCGCGGGGAGCGCCGGGACCTGTAGTGCGGCACCGGCACCGGCACCGCCCCGCGCCCCGGGCGGCCGCGCCACCCCCCGCGCCGGCACCCCGCGGGCACATAGGCCGCCGGCCCCGCCCGGTCCTCCGCGTCCCCGGGGCTGGGACCGCCACGGGCAGCCGCGCTGCCCTCCCTCCGCCCCGCACCAGCCAGCAGCCAGGGGAGGGGGCCGAGGGCAGGGTGGCCGGGGGGCAGGATGGGCACGGGGCTGCGGGGGAGGGAGGGCGACCCCCCCCTTCGGCCCCCGGGCGACCCCACGGGAGGCTGCCGTGGGTTTCCCGTTACCGTTTAATGTCACACAGCAGGCGGGAGCCGCGGTGCTGGCCGCGGCCGCGCTGGCTGTGCGGGCAGAGCCCCGCTCCCGCCTGCCGGGGGGCACCGGGGGAGCTGCCGGGGGCTCGGGCACGCCGGGCCCCCCTCCCGCGTCCCGCCGCCGGCTGGCCGGCCACTGTGGCGGCGGGGAAGGCGCCTGCCCCGGGGGGCTCGCTGCTCTTCCTTCCCGGCGTTGGGCGAGCACCGCCCGCCCGCGCCCGGCCGGTAACGGGCACCGAGGGGAGCAGCCCGGGCCCGGCGCGGCCGCCATCTCCTAACGAAGCGCCGGTGCTGCAGAGGCTGCCGAGCCGGGCCGGCCCTGCCGGGGACCGGTGGGGCGCCTGGGGCAGCCGGGCCGGGGTCTCCCGCGGGCGGGGGTGGGAGCCAGCAGGGCCGGGCCCGGGGATGCAGGAGCGCGAGGGTCGCTGTCACCGCAGGCTGCGGGGCAGAACACGGGGCTATGGGGGCGTGGGGCAGGCTGCTGCAGCCGCCTTGGTTTGTCAGGCTGATGGACTGGGGTCTCCGCCGCCTCCCACCCCAACCCCAACGTGCTTTCTAATAAGCCGAGGCTCTCCAGTGCAATTCCTAAGGAGCTGCTTCCCAGGCAGGCTCCTGGTGCAGGTGAGGGAGGCCTGGTGCCCCACACGCAGGCGGGGATGGGAGGCTGGTGCCCAGGCAGCTGGCAGCCATCACAGCTTCCACAGCTCCCTAGAGGTCGTGCAGCTGCTGAGGGACCAGGGACTGGTTACCTGCCATCCCGACAAGGCGTCACTGAGGCATTGCATGGGACATCAGTGCATGGGGCTGTGCCAAGAATCTTATCCCTCCTCAGGTACAGCTACAGGGCTGCGACTGCTGATGCCTGAGACTTTCCTGACTGCCCGGTGTGGGTCCCAGTACAGCCACAGGGGCTCAGACTTGGATAGGCAGGGTCATCCTGCCCCAGCCACATGCTGCTGTGCAGGACAAGGAAGGCCACCACCAGGCAGGGCCACCCGGCACACCCCGGGGAGTTGTCCCTGCCCAAGCCGGCCATGGCACATAGGGGACCACGGTCCCTCTCACAGGTAATCGATGGCAGCAGATCCTGATCGCTTTCATTATTATTATTTTCTTATGCATGTGCGCACAGGAGATTTATCGCCAGCTACGGAGGCAAAATCAATTATTCATGTTATAAATTAGAAAATGATTTATGTTTGTGGGAGGCCAAGCAGCGTGGAGCCCCTGGCCGTGTGGGAGCTGGGTTTGTCTGGGAATGGCACCAGACACCCCCTGCCAGCACTTCCCTGGCCTCTCTGTCCCGGCCGTACCCTGGGTGTCCCAGCCAGGGGTGCCCCCATCTCATCACAGCCCAAGGGTGACCCAAAGAGGGTGGCTGGCAGGGAGCACCTGGCCTCTCCCACTCTGTCAACCCAGGTGCCTGCAGACAGAGCCCGAGGACGGCTGGGGACAGCAGTGGCCTGGTTGCCCTGGCCGGTGTGGCAGGATGATGTTCCACAGCAGTTTCCATGGCAGCAGCAGCAGTCCGAGTGCTTCGAGTTGTGGGCTGCAGAAGGACCCCCGCACTTTCCCCTGCTGGAGACATTCTCACGTGTCCCCTTCAGCCCCAGCAGCTGTGCTTGTGCCCCTGCCTCCCACAAGGAACACTGTGATACCCTCCAGAGTGCCACCCACTGGGACAGAGACCCATTGCACTGCTGACACCCCCGTGCTCCCCACAAAAGAGGGGATGGGTGAGGGTAAGGGGGCGATGTAAATGCACCTCGCTTGCACCAGCCCCTGAGGCCATCTACCCCAGAGTGGGGCTGCAGGATTTGCTGGGCCATAGCCCACCTTCTCCTCAGCTAGTGGGGTCTCAGGGGTCCTGAGAATCTTCCCAGGCATGGAGATCCCATTCTCCAAGAGGTGACTGATGTTCTGCACAGAGCAGGGTGGCACTGGGCTCCCACCGCTCCCAGTGCTGGGACAGGGGGTTGGCCGTTGCTGCTGGGTCTGCCCCCAGCCCAGCCATGCCTCAGGCACTCAGGCCAGCACTGGTGGGAGCTGCAGCATCCCATGGCTAAGCACCAGGGGGCCCAGCACACTAGTCCTGGCTGCCTTGGCGTCCTAAAACCCACTGTCCGTGTCACGAAGCCAGTGGGAGTGAGTGCTTGGAGCCGGCTGTCCGCTCTCTGCTGATAGCCAGGGCTGCTCTTGCTTCTGAAGAGTCTTGATCTAAAACTGCCGTGTCTATGCCTCCCAGGGGACAGCAGAGCGGGCCGGGAGTGCTGCCTGCTCTCCTTGTCTGTTCATCTGCAGCTGCGTCAGCCAGGGCTGCGGGGAGGCACAGGCTGAAAGGAGCAGCACGGGAGAGAAAGGAGCTGTCAGTGGACCCAGATCTGGGTCTGATCACAAGCAAGCCATGCAACCAGCTTCCGCTCACGCAGTATCTTGCACTAGGCTGAGCCCTGGCCCTTGGGATGGGAAGGAGAGCCAGTACGGGCAACCTCTGCTCTGCTCTGGCTCCCCAAGCAGCCTTTCCTCCCCCAGCCCTGCCTCTGAGCCCTGGAGCCTCCTTCCAGCCACCAGAGAGCCTGTCATCCCATCCACTGTGACTCCCAGCGCTCTCAGGGAGCTGAGAACTTGCTTGCACCACACACACATGGAGGTGTCAGAAGGGGCCAGGGGTTTTGGCTGCCCCTCAGCAGCTCCCTGCCAGGCTGTGAACAGGAGGAACACCAACAGCCAGTCATGGTCCAGGGACAGGGAATCACCTTGCCCTGGGGTACCAAGGCTGCTGCAGCCATGTCAGCCCCCCGCCAGCCCTTGGGACACTCTGGGAACGCATGAGGGGTGCAGAGGAGTCCCAGCTTGCTCTGCTCTGGCTCTAAAGGAGCCAGACAATCCAAGGAGCTGAGAGACCTGCCAGCACGGCCTGGGATTCTCCCGAGCTTTGAGCACTGGGCTGAGTACTGAAACACCAGACAAAAAATGAGTCACGTTCTGGGGCTGAGCATTGCCTCAGGCACCTCACTACACCCCGGTCCTGGGGAGCCCAGTGCCAGCCCATGCTTGTATGAGCATCCCTCTGATTTATTGCTGCGGAGCAAATGCTGACAGAGTGCTTTTGGCAGAGAAAAGCCCTGGGGAGCTGCAACGGGCACGCAGGGGCAAGGAGGGAATTGCCCATCAGCTGCAGTGTGCCAGGGGCACCCAGAGCACCTGCAGCCCTGGTTCTCTCCCTCACACCCAGCCAGGGGACACGCTCAGCCCACGGGGAGGGGACTGCAGAGAGCTCGGGGCTGGGGCGGGTAAGATCTGCTTTGCATTATTGCGCCAAACACCTGGGGACTCAGTGGCTCGTGACAGTGCTGTATAATGTGGGGAAGCAGCCCACAGTGTGGGAAGGCGCCAATGCTGCTGGCAGCTCCCAGGCAGGATGCAATGGGGCTGTGCCCCTAGGAGAACGGGCTGGCTGTGGAGGGGGGAGCCGGGGTCTCTTCCTCCCTGTTTTCCTGCACATCTACAATGAACAGGCACAGAAGGCAGCACTTGTGCTGCAGGAATCAATACCAGTCTAGGAGAGGCCTGGGTGCTCCTCCCTGCACTCCCTCGGGAGCCTGCCCCCTGAACGCCTCTCCCTGAGCTATCGCTGTTGTCTCCTTCCAGCTATTGTTTTGCTTTCCAGCACCCTCAGCAGAACCGTGCAGCAGCATGGGGTGGCTGGTGACAGTCCTGGGGTGGGAAGCTTGCTAACCCCAATAGCCTGGCTCTTTCAGGAGACAGGGGAAAAAAGGAGAGGAGAACTCCGGGGGGGGGGGGGGGGATGCAAGTTTTATCCTGATGCAAAGTAGCCCCCATTGGCACTGTGCCACAGCCCGCTCCATTATGCCCCATCCTGTCGAGGTCCCTAGGAGGTACCAGGACATTGAGGCTAGCTCTGGCAGGTGGAGATGCTGCCAGGAGGTGGTTTCTGCCCGGCAGACAGCACTCGGGGATGCTGCAACTGGAAGCAGTTCCTGATCTTGCCCAGTGCTGGCTGTGGCACTGCCGCCGTGTTGGGTGACAGCCACTGCCCTGTGTGAAGGAACCTGACTGCTTTCAATAGATGGTGATGTGAATTGATTCATCAGTGAGTTCCACTTGGAGCTGGTAAATCTTGCAGGAGACGTTGCAGAGGACACTGAGCTGGGCAAGCTGGGCATCCCCCTCCCTCCCTGCAGCTGCACAGGCTCCTCGAAGGCAGCCAGCTTCCCTGAGCGTGTACCAGCCTCACGGGTCCTGCCAGCCCCATCCAGCTGCTGGCAAGCACCCCAGGTTTCCCTGCAGCCTGTTACCTCTTCCCCAGCCAGGGATGCTGCCTGGGAGGACTAGAGTGCAGCCTGCTGCCCTCACCCTGCCGAGACCTTCCAATCAGGAAGACCTGTCCCAATGCTCCTTTCACAAGAGATCACATCATCCATGGCCTAGAAGAGCTGATGGTCACTGGCTCCATCACAGCACCAGTCAGGTCCCTCCTCTGGCCTCCTGTTCCTTCCTCTGGCCTCCTGTTCCCTCTCCTGGCATGAGGCAGAGCAGTCCCCAGGCTGAGCGCTGGCACTGGTGCATCTCCATGCCAGCAACAGCTCTGGGATCCCAGGGGGTACAAGTCCAGCTAGTCCCGTATGGGGTCATGTCCTGCAGAGGAATGGGGGACTGGCCTCTGTCTCCCACCCTGCACCCAGCAGGTAGCGAGGGAAAGCAGGGACCGGGGACTGCGAGGCAGGAGGCGAGCACGGGTGTATCCGGTTACAGTCAGCACGGGGCAGAGATAGGCAGAGAACAGCAATGCAGCAAAAAGGGCTTTTAGTGATAATTAATAATTAACATTTCTAATGATGTCCCGGCGACAGGAAGAGTCCAAGCAGGGACCCGGGGGCACTGTGCACGGTGACAGGAGTGGCTGGGGACCATGCAGGGACCTGGGAGGCTGTGCAGAGCAAGTGGCTGGGGTGGGAGAAAGCCATGGGGCTGGGGGTCCCAGGGCTGGGGCTGGGCACCCCTGGGTGGACAGTGCCTAGGGCCCAGCCTTGGCACCCTGCTGCTGCTGAGGGTGCGGTAAACCTGTGATGAAGAGGACTGAAGAGGAGATTAAACACACCTCGGGGTTGACTTGGCCTCTGTAATAAGATAATGCCTTTCCAGGCCTTCCTGTGCCTAGTGAGCACCTGAGAGGGACGTTGCTGGCAGGAGGAGGGGACCAGGGAAGGGTACTGGGAGGCAGCAGCTCACAGGGAGCCACTGGGATGGGTGACAGTCGGCAAGTCACTGCCAGCCCCGACAAAAAGGATCTCCAGGGCTGGGACGTGTCCAGGCACAGGGAGCCACAGGCTGGCCCAAGGTGCAGGACCAAAGCGGGCAGGGGGCTGCAGGCAAGGCAGGAGGTCAGGTGCTGCGAGACAGTGACAGGGAGGGGACAGCAGGGGAAAGAAGGACCAAGTGAGCTGCCAGCTGAGCATGGGACTCCATCACTGCAAGCCACTGCACGATGGGTGTGTAGTCCTGGGAGAGGCAAAAGCAATTCTAGGAGGAACCAGGAGAGACATTTCTGGCAGGGCTGGGGACTCGCTTGCATCCCTGCATGGGCCTCGGGAGACCTGCCCATGCTGGAGCCAAACTGGGAGAGGAGCAGAGGCATCGTGGGGCTGCTGGGGGAGGCAGAGCCTGGAAGACCCATGATGGGAGGACAGTGGCTGGTGCCTAGCACAGCGCAGGCTGTGGGGGAGCAGAGCGCTCACTATAAATACATCAGCGGGGTAAACGCTGGGGAGGAGAAGAGCTATTTCAGCTAAAAGACAATGTTAGCACAAGAATGAGTGGGGATAAATTATCCATGAATACATTTAGGGTGGAAATTAGACCCTCAGAGCAGGGAAGTCCCAGCACAGCCCCTCCAGAGAAGGAAGCGGTGCCAGGCAGGAGCTGTGGTTGGCTTGGCATCTGAGGGATCCCACAGTGTGCTGCTGTGACAGCAGGTGCCCTCTTCTAGTGTCAAAAAGCAGCAAGGGTGGTTGGTACAGCCCGCCTGGCTGTGCTGGTGGGTGCAGTGAGCAGCAGTGCAGCAGCGCACAGTGTGTGTGTTGGGGTGCGTGCACATTGCTGCATGCACATGTGAGTGCAGACGTGAGTCTGTGCATGGGCTGTGTGCACATTTGAGCAGCGCATTGAGTGCTCGCATGCCATGTGTGTGCACAGAGAGTATGTGCAGATGGGGTGGCTACGCAGTCTGTTACATCTGTGCATGTAGGTGCACTTGAGTGTGCTGACAGTGTGTGTGTGCGTGCTGTGCACCCACCAGGCTGTGTGCAGGTGCCTCAGCCTCCACAATGCTCTAGAAAAAGGCATGAGAGCCACAGTGAAGTATCCTGGAGGTTAGTACCTTGAGTCAGCACTGCTCTGCTCACCTGCTCCCAGTTTGTGTTGCACTGTCTGGAATTTGCTGGAGGGGACAGACTGGGTGCTCCATGAATCCAGCAGATTCCTGTCCTGCTGAGGATCCCCCAGCTTCCAGAGCAGTGCCGTCTCTGCAAGGGCCATGGGTGTCACGTGGCACTGCCAACTCACAGGCTTACCCTGGCTGGCCAGAGCACTTGGCACTGCCAGCTAACAGCCCTGAGCCACCCCTCCACCCACTGCAATGCAAGCAAGGGGCGGACTGATTCCCAGCATCCTGTTCTCTTCTACCCAGGGAGATCCCGGGGCGGCAGGTAAGTCACCAAGCAGCAGGGACACCGGGTGTCAGGGCTGCTGGCTGCAAGAAGGTCCCCACTCCCAGGGGGCTGCGTCCACATGGATGGTGCAAGCACCTCAGGAACAAGGGCCAGGGAAAGCCTGGCCTCTGCCCCAGGGATGGGAAAAGGAGGTCCAGGGTGTGTGAGGAGGTGGCCAGTGCTCATGCTGGCCCCAGCTCAGCTGAAGAGCCTTCCCCAGCCTGTGTACAGCCCTTGGTGAAGCGCAGCATCTCCCTTCCCCCCGCAGCGTGTCTGGCTGCTGCTCGCTCTAATTTCCTGTGCATTGTCCCCACTGCCGCCACCACTGTCCCCTGCGCATTCCCGTGCGCTGCACAGCCAGGCTCCCCACACATTGGTGCCCGCTGATGCTCTGTGCTCCCCTCTGCAGCTCCTTGCAGAGACCTGTGTCCCACCTTGGAGTGCTTGCCCCACGGTGCCCCTCATGCATGTGCAAGCAGAGGGGTGGGATGGAGATGTCTGGGCCAGGTTGGGCCAGCACAGGGCACAAGGACTGATGCAGGACTGTGGCTTATGGCCATGGGTTATGCTAAGGTGCCTGCTGGCTGCTCTTTTCCCGCAGAGAAACGTCCCAGCCCAGCAGCATAACAGCATCCATGGGATGGGCACTGAGGGGCTCGGACAGCAGGTATTGTGGAGTGCCTTGCGGGCCCACAAATGGAAAATCACCCCACTGGGTGCTGGTAGCATGGGCTGGGCACGTGTGCCCCACATGCATGTAGCATAGTATACCCATGGGGTGTCATGGTATGAGCACATCCCTGCTAACATCTGCATGTGCTGCTGCGGAGCTGCATGTGTGCACACCATGCTGCATGTCTAGCAGTGCATGCCATGCATGCACACCTGTGTGTGCACACACGTACAGGTGCATGTGCAAGGTATGCTGGTGTGCTAGCAGGCCTGCCTGTGTCTGCTGCTGGTGTGCACGTGCTCAGGTCCAGGGCCAAGCCCCAGTGTGCTGGCATGCTGGGTTTGCAGCCCCAGGGAGCCAGCGTGCCCAGCACCATTCACAGTCTTGGCATGCTCCAGCTGGCTTCCTGCCGGCATTTGAGTTCTGTACCTGCCAGTCAGGGATGGCATTAAGAGCTGGCTTGCAGAGTTTGTGCTAATAATTACCCAGGTGGTTACTAAATCTGGGATGAGTTAACAACTCAGCAGAGGGGGTACTTGCCCTGAGCACACACATGCACGCCAGACTGCAACCAGGCACTGGGGCTGTGGGTCACCGGCAGGCAGAGTGCCCCCGGAGCTCTGGGGTGAATGAGGACATGAATTGCACATGTGTGATGGTCATGCTGACCTCCCATCCCTGATGGGTTTGCTCAGCATCCCAGCCTCCCCATGGCAAATGCAGAGAGTAGGGGTAGTTCCTGCCCCACTGCAGTGCCCTACAGCAGGTTCCCCAGGCCTGGACACTCGTGCTGGCTGTGGGGACCCTGCAGCAGGCAGCCTCACAGCAAGCCCTGTTAAGAGTGGGTCATCAGAAATGAAATCAAGGGGTACTTGATGGCCACGTGGAAGCATCTTTGTGGGAGACAACCACTGTGGCTGGAGAGCTCTTGAATCCAGCAGGGAGAGAAGAACTGGGAGCAACAGGCAGAAGCTGTAGCCAGAAATGTTCAAATGAGAAATAAGGGTTTTAGCAGGGCAGTTGATTAGCCACTCAAAGCAGCTTGAATGGTGTGGGTTCCTGTGGCTCCGGCTTTCTCCCCGCGTGTCTCTCTTGGTGTCTCCTGTTGCCTCTCCTGGTGGCTGCAGCCCCAGGTTCCATACTGGAGCACCTGCAAACCTGCTCCACTGAGGTGACCTGGCAGCCTTGTGCCCTGCCAGTGCTCTCCCAGTCCCAGCCGCAGCTACTTTCTGCATCGAGAGACACACAGAGAGCTCTGTGCCCATCGCCACAGCAGCCGTACAGGAGAAATGTGTCAGGGAAGGCAGGTTTGCGGGCTAAGTGCCATCCTGCCTCAGGCGTCCAGTAGCTACAAGATTTCGGGCAGGTCAGTGCCTCGCACGACCCGAGATGGGCCTTCCTCCCAGTTCAGACTGGCTGCCGGGGCACAGCCCCTCCCGGGCTCCCTGCAGAGGGAGGTGGGTGACCGCAGGGTGGGTGCTGAGCCCTCGGGGCGCAGCTCGGTGTTGCGCTACCGGGGCTGCCCGGCTCCCCCCCGCGCCCGCAGTTGCACCGCTCCGGGGGGCGCCCCCCGCCGCACCTAGGCTAGGGCCGGTCCCTGGCTCTGCTCGCCCCGTCGCCCCAGCTGCCCACGCAGGAGGTGGGGAGCCGTGCCCCGAGTGCCGCCCACCCCCCAGCGCCCACGGGGTGACCGCGGGGGTGCAGCTCCTCTCCCGCGAGCCGGGACCCCCCGCAGCCAGCCAGCTCCCTCGCCGCGGCTCCAGCCACCCGGGAAGCGTCGCCCCGGAGCCCCCGTTCCCACTTCCAGCCCCGGCGGGGTCAGGGCCCGGGGCGCTGCCCCCCGGCGGGTGCCCCCGCAGCATCCCAGCCGGAGCCGCCGCGGCGATACGGGCAGTAAATCAGGGCGGCGCGGCCCCACCTCCGCGCTCTCCATTGGCAGCGGCGCCCCTCACCGCGCTCATTGGCCTGCCGCCGCCGCCCGGCCATACATAAGGCGCCGCTCGGCCGGGCCGGCCCCGTCGGAAGCCGGGGAGCGGCGGAGCCGGAGGCGGGCGGCACGGCGGGCGGCGAGGCAGGCGCTGCGGGATGCGCTCCCGCCGGCGCGGGGGCGCCGGGCAGCCCCCCTGGCCCGTGAGTAGGGGCCGCTTTGCTGCTCCGCGAAGTTTTCTGGGGCGGGGAGGGGGCAGCGTGTCAACTCCGGCACGGTCACCGGCCCGGAGAGAAGTTGGTGGCGGGTGGAGCGGGACCGCAGGCACGCAGCCCGCCCCCGCAGCGCAGAGGTGTGGGATGAAGTATGGGATGGGGACGGGGAGGGAAAGATGCTGGGATGGGGGGGACGGGGCTCGGGAGGATGGAGCGGGGCAGGGGCGTCAGGATGGCGAGAAGCAAGGGACAGCGCCTCTTCTACAGGCACTTGTGCTTGGTGGTGGCTGAGCCCGTGGAGGGGCTGGGGGCTGTGGGGGAGAGGGGTCCAGCCGTATATTTGCCTGCATGGTAAGGGGTTAGCCGTGTGCTGGTGGCTCTTGAGCCCCCCAAGGACCTAGTGTCCCTTGGGGCTGGGCTCAGAGGCTAAGGTGGCTGCTCATCTCCACACTGCATTGGCTGCTGCTGGCTGAGCCCCAGCGTGCCGGGTCTGCCCCTGAGGAGTCCTGCATGGGAGGGGACAGGGACAGTCCAGCTGGCAGCTGGGGGCTCCGGGCCTGTCGGAAGCATCCATGACAGGATGCATGCACAGGCCAGGGTCTGTGAGAGGGACGTGGGAGGGAGCAGCGCTGAGCCCATGGCAGCAGTGAGCAGCCAGAGCAGTGGGACCAGGGCTTAAGGGCATTGCTGGAGCAGAGGCACTGCAGGGGCTGAGGTGCTGTGGAGGGGGCACTGCTGGCATCCCTGAGCAGCTCAGCTGCTACAAGAGAGGGACTACTGGGTCTGTGGGACGTCTCCTGTCTGTCCTCTGCCCTGGCAGGCATGGCTGTGGCAGCCTGGGAATGGCAGGAACAGAAATATGATATTACTGGGGCACATGCAGTGTGATGTCATGGGGTGCTGTGATGTCACCATGTTGTCACTGCTTTGGAGTGTGATGAGGCCCCTGCTGCATGATGTTCTGCAATGTCGTAGCGGTGCTGGAGGTGACTGCGGCCTGGGATGGGATGTCACTGCAGTGGTGGAGCATGACATCACTGGGGTGCGTGGTGCGGTGGGCAGCAATGTCATGGTGGCATGCTGGATGGGGTGGCTGTGCAGACTGCCAGCTCCCACTGTCCCTATGATGCGGGCCAAGGGCAGGTGATATGCATGCGGGTATGTGAGGAGCCCTGGGGACAGCATCTTACCACCTGTGGCGAGGGGTCTGGGGCACAACCACTTGCTGGCCCCACGGCTCCCTTCCCAGTCCCTTCTGTGCAGGACATTGCCAGCCACAGCCATGCATAGGGACAGATGAGCCTTACACGCTGCATCCCTGCCATGAGGCCAGCACTCTGTGTGGGTGCCTGTGGTACCCCCAGCCTTGCTTCCATCCCCCTGCTGCCTCTATTCCTGCCAGGCACCTCGGCTTTGTGTCACCAGGCTCAGCCGTGCTGAGCAGGCATTCTGGAGTGACCACAGGTCCTGGGGTGACCTTGCCACCAGATGCCACAACACAAGACAGGATGTGGCTCTGCTGGGACAAGACAGGCTGAGCTCTGCCCTGCATACAAGCAGGACTCCATAGCTTCAAGCCTCAGGCAGAGCTTCACGCCAGGGCCTCAGTGCCATCAGCAGCACACTGGGAACCATGAGGCTTTTCCCTTTCTGCCATGTGGAGCCTGAGTCTCCCTACCTTCCTCTTCCCAAAATGGCCTGGCTACAGGCCATGCATCCCTTCCCCATGGCACCAAGCACCGGATTCACTGGGAAAAGCCTTTCATCTCCAATCAGGAACATTGTTTCTTCCTGGAAAGGCTCCATCCAGCCTGGAGGGATTTTGGCTGCAGCTGGAGGGGGTGGGGGGAGTACCTGGGGAGCAAGCCAAGCTGTAGGGAGTGGGAGCTGGAGGGGCCACAGCAGGGAGAGCTCTGCCAGTGGCTTGGGGACAGCCACCCATCACCTGGCTGGGGCTGAGGGGGCACTGCTCTGCATCAGCAGGGTGCCCATGTGGCAGTCCTGCACCCATAAGCCCACATGTGGATGAGTTCCCCATGCTTACTTGGGTAAGCACAGTGTGGGGCTGTGGCAAAGATTTCCCCTCCCTCACTGCCTGGTACTGCAGAGTGTCACCCAGGGACTGTCCCATCCCTGCATAACCCGATGAAACCCTGCCCCCATCACATGTGCCTTGCATAGGGCACCTGCACCAGGGAAGGTCCCAGGCTGCTGCTCCTGGAGAGATGCTCCAGACAAGAAGGCAAGGCAGTGGGATTCAAGGTTTCCTCTGCAGCTGGAAACTACTTGGTTTTGGCAGGGGAATCCTGGCTCCCCAGAGACCCCAGGACCATTCCCATCCCTGAGGGTGGCAGCAGTGGGCTGTTCCCTGCAGCCCCTTGGGTCTGCCAGGATCTAAGCCTTGGGCATCTCCCCCTCCCCATGCTGGGCACATGTGGCACCCTGCAGCTGCCACAGCTTCCTTTGCTTGCTGGTGGGGTCTGCAGTATGGGGACCAGCTGGCAGTGGGGCCATTTGTCCCTGTCCCCCTGATAGTACTGGGAGGGCAGCCCTGCCCAGGGGATGGCGCAGGCTCATGAACCAGTGTCCCCTGCATTGGTGACTGGGTACCCCAGCCATCCCTCCATTCTGCGAGAGCAGGACAGCCTGGTTTTGCTCCCAGCTGGAGCACTGTCACATGTATTTGTGCCCATAGTATGGGGGGACACAGCTCACTGGAGGGGATTGCCTGGCCTGAGGCGAGGGCTGGCTGTCCTGTCCTGAGTGCCACCTTACTTGTCACCCATGCTACAGCCAGATCAAAGCCAACTCCAAAATCTCTGCAGCCTTGCCAGCAGTGCTGGCAGACACTGTCCTCCGCAGTCCAGGTTAATTGAGCTTCTCCTCCCAGTCTCCTGTTCCTCCCAGCATCTCCTTCCTGTGGCTGCATCCCTGTGCAGAAACCATCCCTGGTCAGTCAGAGTAGGGAAACTGAGGCACACAGGAGTCAACTGGCAGGGTATTCCCACTTTCTACCTGTGGCCTTCCCCAGCTCTGGAACACCAGCTGGACAGGGGACAAGCTTCCCAGCCCAGCGACTGCCTACTTCCTCTGGCTTTGCCAAGGGAGCAGTGATTGGCATTGTGACTTGCTGGGATCTTGGGTGCCAGCAGCCCCTTGGGGCAGGGCGAGCTGGGCCTGAGCCCAGCTTTGTCAGCACTCTGCAGCCCTCCTGCTGCCTCCCCAGTCCCTCCCATGGGAAGGGCTCCCAAGGTCCCACTCCTGCTCAGCTGCAGCTCCCAGCTCACTGGAGTACGGTCTTGTCCCAAGGAAGCCCAGAGGGTGAGCTGCATCCAGGAGGATGCATGGGGATGCCTGGGCTGTGGTAGTGCCCAAGGGTCAAGGGCCTGGTGGTGTGGCACAGGCTGGGGTGGGTGACAAGAAGTGGAAAGAGTGTCTCCTGTGCAAGGGTGGTGGTGGTGGTGCTTCAGTGCTGTGGAGCAGGGTCTTCTCCTGGAGCTGATGGGCTGCAGGTCTCTCCCAGGTGCCCAGGATGCTGGTGCTGTGCCTGCTGTCCCTGGCCTGGCTCAGTGAGAGCTCCCAGCGTAGTGAGCCCATGTTCATGGCTGTCACCCACCGCCTCCTACCACCTGACTATGACAGCAACCCTACACAACTCAACTATGGTGTGGCCGTCACTGACCTGGATGCTGATGGCAACTTTGAGATCGTGGTGGCAGGGTGAGTGGTGCACCCAGTGCCTTGGGGACAGCAGGACCTGGTGGCCCTGCAGGGCCAGGAGCTGCTTGCCCCTCCATGGGCGTCTGGCTGGATGGGAGGTTGTGCTCGGGGGTGGTGGGATGGGGGTCTGTGTGCACCCACATAGGGTGTTGATGCCACTTGGGTGCCTGTGTGGGATGATGTGGCTGACTCCGTCCTGGCCCTGAGGAGCAGTGGCAGCTTCCCAGAAGCTGAGATTTGTGCAGTGCAGATCCAGTGTGTCCCCCAGCCAGCTCAGCTCCACTGACGGGACTCGGCAGTCTCCAGAAGTTCAGTTAATTGGCTGGAGGCTTTTTATAGCCCTTTATTGGAGTGATGGCTTGGAAAGGCTGGCAGGAGCTGGGGAGGCAGGGAGCTGTGTGCTGTGCTGCTGGCACCTGAGTGGGGCTGGACACAGAGCAGCTGCTGCCAGAGGGTTCTGCCCTGGCTGGAGACAGTGGTGACCACAGTGCAGGCTCTGTGTGCATGGATGTGGCTGTGAGCCACCAGTGCAGCGTGTCTGTGTACACACCACAGTGCTTACCCCTGAAGGAGGCTTGCACACACAGGTGCGCTCAGCGGGAGGCAGCCCCTCACTCCCGTGGATCCCATCTGATGGGACTGTGGGAGCTGGGGGTACCACGGTGGCAGTTTGAGTCTGGCCTTGCTGCTGCTTTGAGCATCACCCTGGGGCAGCAAACCAGGGGCAGCACTAGGGACCCTGGCGGGGCCTGGGCCACCACTCCCAGCTGGGCTGAGCCAAGCAGCCAGTCGGGGTTTTGTAAGCAGCCGCGGTGCCCGTTGTATAACTTGTTTACTAGTGCACTGGGCAGGAGCGGGCAGGGAGCCGGTGGGGTGCACCATGCTGAGAGGATTTGCCTTGTGTGCCAGTTTCCCTGCCCTGGAAAGAAAAGGGCTGCAAGCAGGGACCTGCACTCCATCTTGCCCCACTGGTGCCTGGACCCACCCCTGCCCTGGCACTACCCTGGGGTACCCAGGCCAGGTAAATGTGAGATGCCAGTGTTGGGCTGGAACAGGTCTAGGCTGAGCCCTCTCCATTGACACTCAGGAGCCAGCCCCACATTTGGGTGCTGATGGCAACCCAGGTTCACCGGCCTCCCTGAAACACACAGATGTCTGCTGTGCCCATCATGGGGAAAAGCCAGTGTCACACCTGGTGTCCTCCTAGGGATAGGATGGGAGCTTTCCTCCTGTCCCCAAGCCTCAGGGTGCCATTGCCCCCGCTCACACCCACAGGTACAATGGCCCCAACCTGGTGCTCAAGTATGACAAGGTGCGGGGACGGCTGGTGAATGTGGCGGAGGATGAGCGGGACTCCCCGTACTATGCACTGCGGGACCGGCAGGGCAATGCCATTGGTGTGACAGCCTGCGACATCGATGGGGATGGCCGCGAGGAGATCTACTTTCTCAACACCAACAATGCCTTCTCTGGTGAGCCCTGCAGGAAGCCGTGTCCTGAGCCCTGGGTGTGGGGGGAGCTCCCAGCACGGCCGCCCGTGACCTTCGGCGCGTGAGGGATGTGTGCGGGCTGGAGTTAATTTCTCAGTTGAGTGGCTCCATTGATTGATGGCAGTGCAGGCGGGACACCGAGCCCAACCAGCCGCCAAGTCAGCACTTCCAGCTGCCCACTGCCCTCCCAGCAGCACCCTGAGTGGGACAGCAGCTTCCCCCCCAACCCCTGGGGCTGGCCTACCTGTGGCTGTGCTGCAAATCCCAGCTGTGCCCCACAGCAGCTGTACCCCTCTGTGCCATGGCTATCCTGTGCCTGCTGGACTAAGACAGGTCTAATCCTGCCCTGCCGGTGCTGTCCCAGTTTCTGGGATGCCTGTTGTGGGGAGGAGATGTGCATACCCCAGCCTGACACTGGGCATCCCTGGAGCTCCCTCGGTTGGTGCTCTAGCCCAGCTTTGCCATGTCCCTGTCCCACAGCCCTGACCTCTAGGCAGCAGATCTGTCTTCCTGATGCTCCTAATTACCCAAGCTGGCGGTGGCTGCCGGCACACCTGTCTCTAAATCAAGTGCAGCTTGCTGCCTGTGCTTGGCACAGAATCTATCTTTTTTTTTTTTACCTTCTTGGGTATGATCTACAGGGCTGTGCCCCATTGAGACACATTTTACCTTAATGATTTGATTCTTCTGTGTGTCTCCTAGTGGCCCTTAAGGGTCACAGGGGCTCTTATAGTGGCAGCCTGGCCCTGTGCCACTGCTGGGGGCTGTGGGACACAGAGCAGAGGTTTGGGATGCTCCAGGAAAGGGTACCTTTTCCACAGCCTCCCCTTGCCGCAGGGCACCCTCCTCAGGAGGAGGCGGGATGCTGCAGCCCCCTGACCCATGCCCCCTCCAGGCATGGCTACTTACACGGACAAGCTCTTCAAGCTCCGCGATGGGCGCTGGGAGGACCTCCTGAGTGACGAGGTGAACCGGGATGTGGCCAGCCGCTTCGCCGGGCGCTCTGTTGCCTGTGTGGACCGGACGGTGAGCAGGCAGGGCACAGCAGGCAGGGGGCATCTCCCCTTCCCACCCCCTTTGCCCCTCCAGCCCTCCCCCACACGATCCTGGGGACCTCTCCCCTCATCTGGGCATCGGCCCCACCCCACCCGGCACTGGGGCCAGGGGTGCCCCCCAGCAGCCCATGACTGTCGGGGCTGGCAGCCCCTACAGCCATGGGGACTGTGGGCACCTGTCCACACGGTTGCCACCAGCTGATAAACGTGCCTGTCGAGGTGATTTATGTTCCTGTCACCTGCTCTTTCTTCTTCCTCCTCCTCCAGTGGTTTGTTTTCAAACGATTATCACTAAATCAGGGTCTAGCTGCCGCACAGGACAAGGGAGGCAGTGGGGATGAGGGGGAACCTGGCACAGTAGGGTTGCCCGTGCTGGCACTGTGAGCCTGGGGACCACAGAGTTCCTGGAGGCAATGGGGCACATCCCCACTTCCAGGATGCTTTTCACCATGGATTTTGCAAAGCTCTTGCTCAGTACATGGCAGTGGTGCCTAGTCCCACGGAGCCGTGAGAGCATCCAGCCCCACAGCAGGATTGCTGCGGTCCCAGAGGAGATGCATTTTGGGCGGGTGGGTGCTGAGGAGATGCTGCGGCTGCAGGGGTCCGGCAGGTACTCCATCTACATCGCCAACTACGCCAGCGGTAACGTGGGCCCCCACGCTCTGATCGAGATGGACGTGGCCGCCAGTGACCCTGCCCGTGGCGTCGTGGTGCTGGTGGACGTGGCCGCCCAGGCTGGCGTCAGCAAGTACACAGGTACCAGCGGCTGCGGCGCCGCCGAGGGGACGGGGCAGCGCGGCGCGACCGTCCCCGCGTTAGGCTGCCTGACTGCCCCATCTAGTGGCAGCCCCACGGCCCGTGGAAGCCACCCGGGCCACGGGACGCCCGACTACACGGTCACCGGGGATGGTCCCTCCGGAGCCCCCGCGGGGCGGCCGGCAGTGTGCCAGCCTGCGCCCCACGCTGCCCGGCCGTCGCCGTGCCCCGTCTCCCCAGCGGTAAATTGTCACTAATTAGGAGTGTTGTCACCATGGTGATGGCAGCGATTAAGGTTGGGAGTGACACAAGCGGCTGCCAGGCCCAATTAGTGCCTCACGAGAGGGACTAAAGGTGGGAGGTGGGAGAGGAGGGGACGCCGGGGGTCCTAGTGCTGCCCACCTGGGGGTCTTGAGGGGGCGTGGGGGTCTTGAGGGGGCAGGGTACCAGCTGGCCCCTCACCCTGGGGCTCCTGTCCCCAGGGGGTCGTGGGGTGGCCGTGGGCCCCATCCTGAGCGACAGCGCCTCCGACATATTCTGTGGTAATGAGAACAGCCCCAATTTCCTCTTCCACAACTTGGGGGACGGGACGTATCGGGATGTAGCAGCTGCTGTGGGTGAGTAGGGGGAGCACCCAGGCATTGGGGACCTCAGGGCAGGGCTGGCTTTGCCTGCCCCTGCCTGCACGGGCTGGTTGAGTGCAGGGTGGGGGGATAGCCCTGGGGGCCCGGAGGCAGATCAGGGCATCTGTCAGCACGGGGGTACAGCCCTGTGTGGGGAGAACCTGTCTGGGGACTGTGGGGCACATCCCAGCAGGCATCCCGGGGAGATGTAGGCAGGGAGGAGGTTCTGTCTCCCCCGTCCCCTTGTGGCTCCCCAGGGCTGGATGACCCCTACCAGCATGGACGTGGCGTGGCACTGGCTGACTTCAACCGTGATGGCCGGGTGGACATTGTCTATGGCAACTGGAACGGGCCACACCGCCTCTACCTGCAGAGCGGGGGTCCTGGGCGTGTCCGATTCCGGGTGAGGGCTGGGACCATGCCACCCCACCCCTCTGCTGGCTTTGACACTGAGTCTCCTTGGCCAAAGGGGCCATCTTCACCCTGATGTGGCTTTGAGCCTCAATTCCCATCAAGAAGAGGACCCAAAGTGGGACCGGGTGTCCTGCTCCCTGTGCCCATTGTCACCCCATGCCCATCCCTTACACAGGACATCGCCACCCCCAAGTTCTCCATGCCATCCCCAGTCCGCACTGTCATCGCAGCAGACTTCGACAACGATCAGGAGCTGGAGGTTTTCTTCAACAACATTGCTTACCGCGGCTCCTCTGCCAACCGCCTATTCCGGTAGGAGCCTGGCAGGTACTGGAGAGCCAGGACAGCCTGCACACCGCTCGGAGGGGGGGCTGAGCAGCCCTCATGGTGCACCCAGGCTCACGGGGTTCCTCTCCAGCAGTGCCACTGCTCAGGCTCAACTAATAAAAGGCACCGTGACTGAACCTTTCCCGGTGTCATTACCAGCCACTGCGATCGTGCCTGCAGCAGCCCCTGGGGTCCCTGGCACTGCTGATTAGTGGTGATATGGAAGCTTGTTAGTGGCTTCTGTTAATTGTGCGAGTGAATTCCTCATTACTGCTGGGTGGCATCTCCTTACCTGGCATGTGGGGCAGTGGGAGCTGGTTGTCCACCCAGTGCTGGCACCCACAGATGGGTGGAGAGCAGTGGCTTGGCAGGGAGCCCCTGGGGAGGGTCTCTGGTCCCAGAGAGATGCAGCAGTGTTTGGAGATGGTGTTGCTGCTCTGCTATTCAGACCCACAAAAGCCAGGCTCTCATGACATCCCTGTCACCCCTGCATGGGGAGGGGACGTGAGGTGCTAACAGGCAGGGGCCAGTCCAATCCCCCAGCCACTGGGGCTGTCATCTCTTCTACCATGCTGCTACAGGAGGGGATAAGCCCTTCCTGAGAAGGGGCTGCAGGGGCTGGCATTGATGCCCTTGTCTGTGCTCGGCAGGCTCATCCGCAGGGAGCACTCAGACCCCATTGTGGAAGAGCTGAATCCAGGAGATGCGCTGGAGCCAGAGGGACGGGGCACAGGTGTGTGTCCCTGGCCATGGGGGCCTATGCGGGGGTGCACCACAGCATCAGCTGGCACCCTCTATGCCTGAGGATGCTGCATGCCTGGCTGAGTCACCTGCCTGTTCCCCATCAGCATGTTGGAGCCCCTATCGCCCAGGAGCAGCTCCATGCTTTCTCCCTCCACCCATACCCAGCGAACAGTGCTGTCTCCAGTTGTTACGCAGGGTGTAGCTCTATATTTGGGAGGGGGCCAGGCAGCCTTCTGTGTCTTACAGTCTCCCGGGCACTGCCTGTCCCCTCCACTGCTCAGGGAGCTGACCCACCTAATTGCAGGGTGTCACCCATGCATGGACCCTTATTCCTACCTGGAGTCACCCCTTCTTATCTATTGCCCCTGCGTTGCTGGGATTGCAGCTGCCACCTGTGGGAGCCCACACTGGCAGCAGGGTGTAGCGCTGGGAGACATGGGGTCAGCTGCAGACATGACATGATCCTGTCCTTGCAGGAGGTGCAGTGACAGATTTTGATGGTGATGGGATGTTGGACCTCATCCTGTCTCACGGAGAGTCCATGGCACAACCGATCTCCATCTTCAAGGGCACCCAGGTGAGTCAAGTAGAGGGTCCTCATGTTGTCCCTGTCCCTTCTGCCTCTCCTTACTCAGCATCCCTGCTCCCTTCTCCCTTGCAGGGCACCAGCAACAACTGGCTGCGTGTCATCCCCCGCACCCGCTTCGGGGCCTTTGCGCGAGGAGCCAAAGTGGTGCTGTTCACGCGGCGCAGCGGGGCCCACCTGCGCATCATTGACGGTGGATCAGGGTACCTCTGTGAGATGGAGCCTGTGGCGCACTTTGGACTGGGTGAGCTGTGGGAGAGGCAAAGAGCTGCCTGTCCCCCCTGGGCAGGGGCCATGTCTGCTGCCCTGGTGCCATGCAGCACAGCAATCATTCACACCCATCACACTGGCCATGGTGGTCTCTGGAGGAGACTGCAGGTAGGGTGCACAGCCACTGCAGCCCTGCTTCGAGGGGCCACTGCCCTCTTCCCCACCCCCTGCCTGCTGCTTTGCCCAGGCACCAGGGCTTTCTCTGCCCATTAACCTTCCACTGCCTCAGCACGGCTGGTAGCCAAGCCTGCAGGGGTGTCCCTGCCTGCTGGCAGGCCATCCCGTTGTCCCCGCATGCACCCCCCCTCTAGCTACATCCCCTTGCATGGGCTGTTAGCATGGTCACCTGGGGCTGGGCTCAGGGAACAAGGGGAGGCTTTGCCCCCTCTGTCTCTACCACGCCCCTGGCCTCCTTTCAGCCCCTGCCTGCCCCGGAGACCCCCCCCCCTGATGAGCTGCCCACCTGCAGGGCACGATGAAGCCAGCAGCTTGGAGGTGACCTGGCCGGATGGCCGTGTTGTGGCACGAGCTGTGGCCAGCAGCGAGACAAACTCTGTCTTGGAGATCCCCTATCCCTTGGATGTGGAGGAGCAGCTCATGCCTGCCCCGCTGGAGGTGAGGGCCAGGTGTGGGTGCAGGGCAGGAGGCTTTGGGGGCAGAAACAAGGGGCTGGGCTCTGTGGGCTCAGTGGCTCCCAGGGCTGATTTCTCCCCATCCCAGTGGTCTCTACTTTTCCCCAAATGCAGTGCGGGCAGGGATTCTCCCAGCACAAGAACGGACGCTGTGTAGGTGAGTAGCTGCTGGGGGTGCAGGCGTGCCTGCACCTGGGGTGCTGCAGCGTGGCCCCACGGCAAGCATGAGGGCAGCACCCTGCTACAGGGAGGTGGCAGCTGGGGAGGTGGTTGGGCACATAAGGCAGGGCTGCTGCATGGCTCAGTGCAGGGTAAGGCTGCCTGCCTGGGACTGGGGGCAGAGCACGGCTCTAGAGGGGGACTGTGGTGTCGTGGGGAGCGCTGTTCTGGGGGCGGGAGGCATAGCTGGCGTGTGGCAGGGTGGGCATTGCACTAGAGCCACAAGTGATGGAGGGGCAGCAGGGATGTGGCAACGTGGCCCTGTTGTGAGCCTTCTGGGCAGAGTCATGGCTCGTGTGTGGCTACCTGTTAGGGGAGTCATCTAGCACATGCAGGGGAAACTGGAGGGGCCATAGCCAGTAGCCTCAAGCTCCCAGCCCACCTTTCTCACACCAAGTCCCCTCTGCTTGCAGATACGGACGAGTGCACAGAGTTCCCCTTTGTCTGCCCCCGAGACAAGCCCATCTGCATCAACACCTATGGCGGGTACCGCTGCCGCAGCAACAAGCGCTGCAGCCGGGGCTTCGAGCCCAATGAGGATGGCACAGCTTGCGTGGGTGAGTGATGGCTGGGGTGCCCTGACCCCGTGCCACTGTAGCCTGGCCAATCCAGTGGGCGACAGCCCCAAAGCACTGCCTTGGGATGCTGTTGCACCCCTGCCAAAGGCCTGGCCGCATCCTGCAACCTGTTGGGTGGCTAACCAGCTACCTCCACCCTGGCTCTGTGTTTGTTCATCCTGTGCCTCCTGCTGAACCACCACTGACTCCCCTTCTTTCTTTCTCTTTCTCTCTTGCTCCTTCTTTCCTTCTCTGTGCAGCTCAAGTGGCCTTTTTTGGGGGATATCCCTCCGCCGGGAGCTGGCACGGGCTCCCCCACAGTACCCTCCTCCCTCTAGTCCTCGGACTCTGCCTTTGCCTCTATGCACTTTAACCCTTGCCCGTAACACGCCAGAGCAGCCTTGGCGGAAGGACCGGCCAGCCTCTGCCTGTCTCTTTTTCTCTCTCTTTCCCTCCATGTTGAACTGCCCTGGAAGTGCCAGCTGTGCCCTACAGGGGTGGCCTGCAATGGGACAGGCACGGAGCCCAGCTGCCCCTTGCACCGTGTCTGGGAAAGCAGCCCCGGGGCAGTGCCCCTTCGCCAGCACCTCCCCGCCCCAGTGCTGCTCCTGCCACACCGGTGCCTCCCGGGTGGTCGCTTGCTCCGTCGCCTTGACGTACCATGTGCCTGCTGGTTTGGCCTGCGACGTGTGTGCTTCACCTGCCCCCTCCTCAGTGAGGGAGACCCCCCTCCCCAGCCCTGGCAGAGGAGGGTCCCCCCAGCCCTGCAGAGGAAGGACCCTCCTGGTCTGTTTTTTTTAACGTATTGACCCCACTGTTTGGAGTCAAACCCTGCTCAGTCTTCCAGCCCCTCTCCCAGAGAACTCCCCCAATAAACTATATCCTGTCTATTAGCCCAGCCTGCTGAGCTGTGCAGGGCAGGGCTGTGCCCATGCTTCTGCCTGGGCTGCATGGGGAGGGGGCTTGGGGGTGGGGGGCATAGCCAGGAGCTAGCTGGAGGGTGCATGGTGGCCCTGGGCAGCTCTGCTGCTGCCCGGCCCTGCTCCCAGCCCTGGGAGCACAGCCAAATAAGCAACACTGGAGGGTCTGGGATGCAGCAGGCAGCCCTGCCCACACCACCACAACAGGTCTGTGCTGCCTTCTCCCTGCGTGCTGTAACCCCGTGCTGCTCTCTTCCCCACCACCAGACATCGACGAGTGTGCCCTGGGCTTGCACAACTGCAGCCAGCTCTGCACCAACACCCCTGGGGCACATGCCTGCCATTGCCGCCCGGGCTTCTACCCCCTTGATCCCTCTGCCAGCCAGTGCCTGGGTGAGTACCTGCAGGCAGCGGGGGTGGGCAGCCCATGGTGTCCACCCACCTGCCACTGCCATGCTGCCCTGGGAGCAGGGATGCCGATTCCTGGCATGCCCTGATATGCTCGTAGCCCCAGCCAACACAAAACGGGGGGCAGGATGGACAGTCTGTGACTGTGCAGGAGTTGGAGTGAGGAGGCATCTGCTACCCTGCAGCCTTGGGGACAAGTGTGACGGGACCACAGCTGCATGGCTGTAGGCATTAGAGATGCTTTCCGTGTCCCAGCTCCACCCAGCCCCAGAGCTGCCCCCCACATGCCTCCTCCATACCCGGCCCTGCCCATGCCGGACGAGCCCCGTACCCTTGGCATAGGTCTGATCCTCTCCCCTTCTTTCCCAGACGTAGATGAGTGCCAGGCACAGCCTGGCCCCTGTGATCATATCTGCCACAACACCCACGGCTCCTTCCACTGCCACTGCCGCCAGGGCTTCTCCCTGGGTGCAGGTGGACGCTGCCAGCGCAGCTAGCCTGCCCCAGCACAGCCATGTGCCCTCTGCTTACCCCAGCCCTGGGCCAGTTGTGCCCAGTGCCAACTGAATAAACCCTTTCCTGCACTGGTTTCCCTGTGAGTCCCTGTCACTGGGGACATGTGACTGCTACACAGGTCTGTCCCTGTGTTCCACGTGGACTGTCCCATCCCTCCCCCTTATTTCCTCCAGGCTCCCACTCCTTGTGGGACTCCATGCACCCCGATGTGCTGGGGGATGCCCAGCCTGGCTGTCTTCCCAGCGTTGCCCCACTCCCTGCTCTGATACAGGAGGACAGGCAGTAAGGGATGAAGCATGGGGTTTATTGAGGAAGGTCTCCATGCAGGGGGGCCCCAGCAGGAACGGTGGGGGCAGGGTCACCCCACACACATGCCATGACCAAGCCAAAAGGAGTCCCATGGGGCAGGGTCCTCCCTCCATGGACCCCACAAGAGAAATGCCCACTCAGTTCAGCCCTGCACCCAGGCAAGGACTCTTCTCCTTGGGGTGCTGGATGTCACAGGGACCCTCCTATTCCCCCCCCATCTGACGCTGGCCCGAGAACCCCCACACCTTGCAGCCAGACCCAGGTACCCCTCGAGGTCCCCACCACAGGCCAGACTGAGAATTGCGGTGCTGGTGGCAGATGCATGCAGGACATGTGGGCAGGGAAGGGCTCAGCAGCAGGAGAGGAAGGGTACTGGTGGAGCTGCTCCACCGGGCAGCCTTCCTGCATTGGTGCAGGTCATGGGGAAGAGCAGGCAGGGGGCTGCCAGAAGCCAGGTGTAGGCAGGCTCTGCTGGGAGTGCACAGGGAGCCCGGCTTGCCCATGCCACAGCTCAGCCTCCACTGTGCTGAGCTATGCGGTAGCCCAGGACATGCAGCACAACGGCAGGAGCCTGCCCAGCACTGTACCTCCCTGCCCTGGGCATGGGGCTTGGGGCTCAGGATCTTTCTGGGTACAGTTGGGGATGGCACCAGGTCAGGCAGGGAACAGAAGCCAGTGTCGTGGGCAGCGCTGAGGGATGCTGCTGGCAAGGATACCACTACCAGATGGGTGAGGGCATCTATCTGGCCAGGGCTGGGGAGCAGCAATTGGTAGCATGTGGGGAAGGTCTGTGGTGAATGCATGGCACCATCGTGCAGATGAAGCAGCACCAGGGCTCTGCCAGGCACCCTGTGCAGTGGGCACGCAGCAGCTGAGCCCACCCTGCAGCACCAAGAGCGGGATGTCCCAGGGAGGGGGCGCAGCAAGGGCTGGCAGTGCCTGTAGTCATGGGGATCTGTGTGTCCCCCCTAGCACTGCCTGGGGATTTGCTGCTCCCTGATGCACGATGCACGGCACGCGGGGCACTGCCAGCTGGGACTGCCCGTGGCAGGGCAAGCTCCTTCACTTGGGGGAGGGACAGCAGTGCGGAGCACCCAGAGGGCTGTGGGAGCCCCTTGGCACCAGTTTGGCTCAGCGGAAAGCACCTAGGATGCCCCAGCACCAACCCCTGCCCGCAGTGGGTCTGAGCAGGGGCAGATTCACTGCGGGGGGCACAGAGCAGACGGGGGTGGGCAGCCCCGCTAGGCAGCCCCTGGCTTCCCCCTCCCACCCTCCCTGGGCTCAGAAGCGCGTGCTCTGGTAGTGCAGCCTGCGGAGCTCAGAGAGGGCACTGTCCCGGCAGTATGAGTCCCTGTAGGGACTCCCTGCCAGTCACCGGCCCCCTGCCCCGCCACCCCCTCCACCGCTGCTGCTGCTTGAGCTGCCACTGCTGGAGCTGCCGCTGCTGCACCGGTCCTCATAGATGGATATTTCGATCTGGGCCTTGCTAAGGATCGTCAGTGAGATGGGCCAGCCCAATTGCCCAGCACCCACTCCCGATGTCCCCCCACTCTTTGCCCTCGTCACCCCCCTAGCACTTTACGTCCCAGAGGATACAACCCTCATGCCACGCTCCAGGGGATCAGTGAGCAGCAGGCCCCGTGGCGCATAGATCTTCTCGTTCTGCTCCTGAATGTACTTGGAGATCTTCTTCAGGACCTGCCAGTGCACAGAGGGATACTCAGAGTGTGCCAGCACTGCTGCCTGCTCTGGCCTCCAGCCCCCCCTGCTCCCTGTGCCATCCCTGTGCCCACCGCCAGGCCGGCAGCCATGCTTGCCCCTGAGCCCTCCCCTGGATCTCAGCACCTTCTCATAGTGTGTCTCCATGCAGAGGAAGATGAAATAGGCAGTGGCACAGGCCAGGCACCCCTCCAGGTACGAGCTGCCCCCAATCTTCTCCGCCTCAGCATAGAAGCCATTAAGGGTTTTCACGGTTTCCTCAAAGAGTTGCCGCTCGATCTAGAGCAGAAACCAGTGGTGTGAAGAGGAGTCTGGCTAGAGGCTGACCCCCTGCACCACCCTCTCCCATCCCCGGGGGAACTTGGGGAGCACTTAACCCTCTCCTCCCTGCCCAGCTGCTATATCATCTCCCTGGCCCCTGCCCACCTCCCACCCATGCCAAGACCTGCTGAGCCTGCAGCCCTTCACCAGAGCTTCCCGGTCACCGAAAGCACCCAAGCCCCAGAAAACCAGGCAAGGTAGCAGTGACTGCATGCACCCAGCAGCATCAGATGACCCAGAGCCATATAACACCCTGTGGAGGCCCCGTGTCTTCAGTGTCCTCTTGCCCCTGAGCCCACAACATAGGGCACCAGCTTAGGGCACCCTGCACCATGGCAGCCTGCCAGGCTTCCTACCCGGCTCTCCAGTTCAGGGGGGAACTTTGTCTGGAACTGGCAGGTGGTCCCATCGCTGTAATCCCGCTGAACGAAGACCTTGGTGGCCAGGGATGCGCTGCGCCGCAGCTCCTGCAGGCTGTGCACCTGGGGGGCAGCAGGGGGCAGGGGGGCAACAGCTGGGGGATGCCAGGCATCCCTGCCAGGGGACTGGGGAGCAGTGCCATTCCCCCAGTGTCAGAGGCTGCAGGCTCACATACCCCAGGGCAGGGACCCCCCAGCGCAGGCTGTGTCATGCCGGGAGCAGAGCTCGGTGCTGGAGGTGCAAGGCCAGGGGCAAGGGGAGGATGGCAGTGAGGGGAGGGCGCCGCAGCAGCCCGCCATCGGGGTGTGGGCGAGTGCATGTGCTCCTGGGCTGGTGCCTGGCCTCGCCTGCACTGGCTGCTGCATGCATGGGTGTGTGTCCCCTGGTGGGCCACAGCCTGGGGAGGGGAGAGCCCCCTGTCCCCAGCAGCGCCCTAGCACCCAACCACCCCGGCAGCTCCCCGGCGGGAGGACGGAAGAGAGCCAGGCTGGAGCAGGGGGCCGGGCTGCAGCGGCGGCGCAGCGGGCGGCCAGGCTGCAGCCGGCGGCTGCACAAAAGGGATCGGCAGCCCCGGTGGCAGGCGCGCAGCCCAGCCCCCCAGCCCTGACACCTCACGGGTTATGGGGACACACGCCAACCCCCCGCGCTCTGGGCTGCCGGGCAGCTTTGAGGGGGGGGGGGGGTGGGGGAGGGTGGGGGGGGTGGAGAGGAGGATGGAGGGGCCAGGTTGTGCCAAAGACGAGTGTCAGACCCCTCCCTGCTCTTTCCGTTGGGTTACATGGGGCCACCGCCTGCTGTGTGTCCCATAGACCCTCTCCGTGGCCCCTGGGAGAGCGACCCCCAGCCCCACAGCCACGTCTCCTCCCGGGGCACCCCACCCCAGACCCACGCCGCTCCCTGCAACAAGGGCGCCATGCACCACTCTCCCCGCCCCTCCCACCCCTCCAAGCACCCCACATACACGCTGGCCGCTCGATGCACACAGACCACGCACCCCTCCCAGCCCCCAGCCCCACATTACCCCAGTGCACCCCATGGGGACCCCAGCCCCACGCTGCCCCCCCGTGCCGGCGCACCCCACGCGGACCCCTACCCCCCGCGCCCAGCCAGCCGATGGCGGCGGCCCGGGGCAGGGCAGAGCGGGGGGGCTCCGCCGCAGCCCGGCCCGGGAGATGCGCGCTGCCGGCTGGCCCCGCCGCGCCGCCGCGCACCCACCTCCGTGGCCATGGCGCGGCGTGCGGCCGGGCCGCGCCGGGCTGGGCTGTGCCGGGCCGGGGACCGGCGCTGCCACCGGGGCCGTGCGGAGCCGCGCGGGGGCTGGCGCTGTCCGCGGTGCTGCTGTGCCGGGCGGCGGAGGCGGGCCCGGCCGCCCCGTGTGCGCAGCCGCCCGGCCCGCCCCGAGGCGACGGGGACGGGCGCCTGCCGCTACGGGTACGGAGCCCCGGGAGGACGCGGCCCCGTTGCTGCGGACGGCGGCCCCGGGATCCGGCTGCTCCGGGCCTGGCCCCAGCGGGGGGCTGCGAGGCGGGGCCGCTGCCGTGGGTGCCGGGGGTCCGGCGGGCACTGCGGGTACCGGGGCACGGCTGCCGGGGGGATGCGGCTGTAGGTCCCTGCGGGGAACTGACCGCCGAGGGGGTGCTGCTGGAGGCAACCGGGGGCCTGGGCGACCGTGGGGCTGGCCCGGTGGGACTGTGGGGAGCCCACCCTGGGGCTGGCAGCCCGCCGTGCCAGGGGCCGCCTCTGAAGCTGTTTGTTTGCAAGGGAGTTGCAGCTGGCGCTGCGCTCTGGAGCCAGTGCTGCAATCGCAGCGCGGGCAGACATCAAAGAGCGGCGCTAACGAATTCCCTGTTATCTCTGCCCGTTGACAGCTCAATTAGAGCCGGAGAAATGCCAAACAGGGGGAACAGAGGCCTTCCCGAGAGGCGGAGGAGGGGGTGCTCACAGCTGGGGCTGTGGTGAGGCGGGAGGGACGCGGTGGCCAGGCACAAGGCCCTCGCCAGGCAGGAGAGCAGCCAGCCCTTCCCTCAGCACCTGGGTGATGCTGAAGGCAGCGCAGGCCCTGCCAGCACGTCTGCTAACACAGCACGGCCGGCTGCCTGAGGCGCAGGGGCCCTGGCCAAACAGGGGCAGCTCCAGCCGACTCCTGCTCCCTGCCCTGAGCACCAGCCCAAGCTTCGGGCAGAGCAAATAGCGGCAGAGCCTAGCAGGTGGCTAGCAGGCAGCCCCTGTGCTCTGCGATGTGTCAGGGTTTGTGACCAAGGGACCAAAGGACACGTGCAGGCAGGAACCTGAGTCGGAAGGTTCTTCTTCCTCCAGACACATAGCTATGGATCCCATAGCTTTCAGGGGCAACCTACTGTTCCCACGGGTCAGAGCAGCCCTGCCAGCTTACACTCTGGAGCAGTGGGGTAGTCTGCTTAGACGGTGCCACAGGGCCAAAGGACCCCCCTCGGTGTGTGGGGGTGTGTGTGTGAACTCTCCCATGTACACATGCATGGGCATGCACACACATACACAGGCATCTGTGCGTGCGCTTGGATGCCCACACCTGCCTGCACGCCCCATGTGCCTCCAAACGTGCGCCCAGGGGCATGTGCACACACTCACACACCCAAGTGTGGCCCCAGGTGCCCCCAAAACCAGGCCCTGTGTGCTGGCACCTTCCCATGCTGTGTATCACTGCCACGTCAGGGCTCGGCTGCCCGCCTGGCAGCACCCTGCCAGTTGCCATGGCAATGCTGTGCCTGACAGCAGATGAAGTTTGCTCTCCCATGCCAGGCAAAGGACCAAGAGCAGCCAGGGGAGCACAAATGTCCCTGCTCCCCCAGGGTCTGTCCATCTGCCTGCACCCTGTGGTGCTGCCCCAGGGATGTTTATTCTCTGGCTGCACCAGCCCAGCCCAGGTTCCTCACAGCTCACAACCAGCGCTCCAGCTACCTCACAAGCCACAGACCTGCTGACTGCAAGACCAGGGCATGTGTCAAGGAATGTCCTTTGGTGGGACATCTTCACCCCATCAGGGAGAGCTGCCTTCTGCCAGCCATACTACCCAGGAGCAAGCCCTGCCGCACAGTGCTCGCCATTGCTGCACAGCCCCTGGCCCTGCCTGTGGTGCCTGCAGCCTCCAGCATCTCCAGAGCCCACTGGGGCCTGCCAACCCCCCATGCAGGATCCACCATTGTAGACTTTCTAGTTTTAACCAGAGCAGGGACACACTCTGCTGGTTTCTATGCACAGGGGACAGGCTGCTGTTGTGCCGTGCCATGCCATGGCTCCCAGTAGGGCAGGGCAAAGGCTGAAGGAGACTGGTATAGCTGACACCATCCCAGGCAGTAGGAGCAGGGGCAGCAGGGGCTCAGAGCAGCCCCAAAGTGCTGCATGGCCCTGCTGTCCCCTAGCCCTCAACGCTATGCATGGTGCCTGGCAGGGTGCCTACAGCAACAGGGCTTTGGCCCTTCTGTTCCATCTGCTGAGCCCCAAGGGGCTATTTTTAGGCTGCCTGGCAGTGGGGGCGGGCATCTCAGGCACAGCTGCTGCCAGAGCTGTCTGGGTCCTCCCCTGTGTTTGGAGTGAGGGGGCTCTGAGCTGTCCTGCAGACAGACCCCACAGACCTCTTAGCGCTGCTGGCTCTTGCCATTGCCCCCATCCATGTGGGACAGGCGTGGGGCTTGCCTGGAGCCCCTACGGCCAGCCACGCAAAGCCAGCATGCCCATGTCCATCATGCTGCGGCAGCCATGTCCCAACAGTGACCTTGCTCCAGCCCCTGCACTTGGCTCCCAGGCCAGGACCAGTGGGTGTCCCCAGCATGTCCCCAGGTGCTTGGCACTGTGCCTGGTCCCAGCACCCCAATCCTCCCTGCAGTCTCAGCACAGTGGCTGGGGCTGTGGAGGACAGCTGGAGCCCTGTGACCAGCCCCAGACCAACCAACCCCTGGGGTCCCATCCTGCACCCACTGTGTGCCAAGCCCCATCCCCAGCCTGTCAGGGCTGTCAGCAACCCTGGCTCTGCTTCAAAGGGGCCACGGTAGGGCCAGGACCTCGCAGCTGCTTCACATGGCACTGGGGGGGCTTTCATTAATGGGGAGGGAGCATGAGCTCACCACACCAGCGAGGACAACGGTGACATTTGAGAGACACACAGAGACAGCAGGGCAGGGTGATCAGCTGATAACCTTTCCTGGGAGACGGCAGGTGTGTGCACCGGTACTGGAGGGCAGCATGCCACCACACTGGGAGCCACTGGAAAACAGATCCAAGTGCCCCAGCCTGTGCCTTCATGCAGGACACGGAAACTGCCCCAAACTGGGGCCCACCAGCCCTATGGCCTGGGCACCCTGAGGATGGGCACTGCTCTGTGGCACCTGCAGCACTGCCACATCCAGCTGTGTCCATCCCAATGGGTGCTGCCAGGACACCATTGCACCTGGGACCCCCCCAGAGGCTGGGGGCAGCCCCCAGCATACTGTGCAGGGGTGCATGGTGGGGGAACACAACACTCTCCTGCAAACAAGCAAGCAGAGAGGGGATGTGGTTTCGGAGCAAGGTGCCAAGGTCTACCTTTGGCAAAGGTGCCGGCTGGGAGCCAAACCTGTGCAAGGATTGACCCCATGCCAGGAGTGGGGCTGTGCTGGCAGCAGACATGGGAGGCTTTTCCCACCTCCCCAGTGGGGCTGGGGATGAGCAGATGAGCAGCACTGCAGAGAGCGTCCCCATGTCCCCATGCACGCAGCCATGCTGCGAGGCAATGGGACTCTTTTCCCAGAGGTGCCCATGCCCCCTCCCTGCCCCTCAGAGAGGGGCTGGGGCCGGGGAGGGGGGCGGGGGCGGCAGTGAACAGGGGGTCTGTATGCAGGCTGGCAGGAGCCGGGCAGGGCCAGGAGCTGCCGGGGGGGCTGGGAGGGCGCCAGGGCAGCCTCTGTCCCGCAGCTGGGCCGGGAGCACTGCCAGATGCATTCCTGGGGCTGCCAGGGCCAGCCGGGAGCGTGTGTGGGCGCAGGGCAAGTGCACGGCCACCACTGCCCTTGCCCTCTGCCAGACCTACCGGTCCCATGCCCCGGGACCAACTCGGCCCCACAGTGCCCCCAGACGTGCCCCAACTTCCCTCGGCCACCCCCAGGCAGGGCCACCCCCGCAGAGACGTGCTGTCAGCCCTGCATTGCCCCCCATGTCAGGCACTGCCAGACAGCCCAGAACACGTGTCCCTGCACGGCCACCCCCAGTGTGCTGTCCCCTCCCGAGGGTCCCTGCTCCACGGTGGGTGCAGCCCACGCCTGGCACTGATGCAGCCTGGGAGTCAGGAGTCCCAGGGGCCTGGGATGGGGCTGGGAGAGGGAGGACAAGAGGACAGGGAGAATGGGAGGGAGCCCACCTAGCCCTCTCAGCCCACCCAGGCCCAGGGAATGTGTCTCTGCCCACAGAAACAAGGTCGGCAGCATCCAAAGCTGAGGTGGGAGAGGGAGTGGGGACACAATGGAGGAGGACAGAAAGCAGTGGCCAGGACCCTGCTCAGCATCTCATTCCCCAGAGGCCTCCTGCTCTCCTGGCTCATCTACACTGTGCTACAGCCAGGCACAAGTCCCTGGGAAGGGCCCAGAGTGGCAAGGGGGCACGCCCAGGGGATGTCATCTTACCGTGCCACCCTGGCTGGCTGTCCCCAAGGTCCCCACCGTGGAGGGGGCAGCCCCCATGGCCCTGCTTCCAGTCTTGCTGCTGTGAAAGGTAACACAGGCAGTGGCACAGCCAGCTCCTCAGAGTGACAGAGGCAAGTGTCAGTCCCCCAGCCGGCACTGGAGTAGCCTGCGCAGACAGGACACAGGGCAGAGTGCCAGCTCCAGCTGCCTTGGGGCCACCCCCTACCCCGAGGTACAGCCCAGATCTACCTCCCCTGGGACATCCCTGGTGGGAAAGGGTTAAGAAAGCAATGGGGGTGCAGCAGAGGCCCCCCAGCGCAGGGGCACAGCCTCAGCTTGAGGACAAGGCTGCCAGGGCACCTGGCAGGGCAGGAGCAGAGGATGGACAACCCTCTCCTGGGGCCAGCCCTGCTCCCTCCAGGTGGCCGTGTTGCCAGGAGGTTACTCAGTGGCTCTAATGAAGGCATCGTGACAGACAGGGGCACCGGGCCAGCTGGCAGGGAGCCCCTTGCCGCCCCCCCCCCCCCCCCCCCCAGCCCCTTTGCCTTCATCTGGTGGGGTGCCAGCTGGCACAGGGTGCTCAGCAACCCCAGCACCTTCCTGGGAGGGACTGTGTGTGCTGGGGGCTGGACTGGGCTGGGGGACAGGGCATGCTGAGAGCCAGAAACCAGTCTGTGGTCCAAAGCAGGACAGCACCAGTGCTGGCAATGCCGCAGGGACATCCCGGGGACACTGCACACCTATGAGGCAAGGTGTGCTCAGCATCCCGCACACTGGCAGCTCCATCCCACACATCTGGGCTCCCTCTGCCTCCACCTCCCCGCTCATGCTCCCAGGCCTCACCAGCCCTTTCCCAACCCAGCTCCCATGGCAATTACGTCCTGCGCTGGCCCATCCATCACGGATTAGCTATTTACTATCAGCACTTATCTCCAGGCAATCTCACTGCTGCTGTGACAGCCCAATGCCTCCAGCACCCTCCCTCCTGCTACCGGGTAGCCCCTGATAAAGGGCCACTCTATCTTATCATGCTCCCTGGCAGTTACACATTAATGGTGCCATCTCCGGGGCTTGGCCAGTGTGGGATGAGCTCAGACCACCCCCTGGCCTGCACCAAGCATCACTGGGTGATGCGGTGATGGGCACTGTGCCCAGCACAGAGGGCATGGGAAGGGCAGGCAGACTGCAGGCAAGTGCAGGTTGTGCAGGTGAGGTTCCCAGCATGGCCCCAAAGCAGATGGATCCAACCAGGACTGGGGGGATGGTCCCTGCCCCCAGCCCAGGGCAAAGGGTAGCTGCTATCGCTGCCAGCACTGGGCTGTTTGCTCTGTCGCCCATTAACAGAACCACTTTATCCATTGGGCAGGGGCCAGAGGCGCCCCAGAGCCCGTTGACCAGGCAGGGGCATCGATCGTGGGAAAGGAAGGGGGTGCCCCAGATAACCTCTGCAGACAAATGGGTTTCTAGTGGGGTCTTGAGCCTTGCACCCCCCAGCCCAGCCCATCTCCAAGGGGATGGGGGAATGTGGCCCCAGCAGGACCCTCACCCTGCTTGGGCTCCAGCTCTACCCATGCCCTGGGCACTGGCAGAGCCTGAGCACAAGCCCTTTGCTGGGAGGTGTAACTCCAGCTGTGCCTGTGCCCAGCAGACCATGGGCTGCCTGAGGTGCGTACTGGCAGGGCCATACACAAGCAATAAGGACCCCACACATAGCATTGCCTTGGCACTGATCCACATGTGGCACTTGGCACATGGGTACCACAGCTGAGCCCAGTCCTGCAGCATGAAGCCTCTGGCTCCTCCACCCTTGCACCCCAAGCATCCCTAAAACCATACCCAATGAGACACAGGAGACCGGGGGGGGGGGGAGGGGCGACACAAGGTAGGAACCAGGGTCCCCCGCTCCATGCCAGGGTGGGGTGCCAGGTGGGACGGGCGCAGGGGGGCTGGTGACAGGAGGGCAGGCGAGCCAGCCGTTCCAGAGGGCAGTGCTGCAGGGGCACGCACAGCTAGGCTGAGCTGAGGGGGCTGTGTGCGGGGGGGGGTCCCTGGGAGGGCGAGTAGCACGCAGCGCCATGCACCCACCTGCCTGCCCGAGGAGGGAGGGCTGGGGCAGCGGGGTGGAAGGGCAAGCCGCGGCGGGGTGGCCGGCAGGGCAGGCTGGCATGGGGCCGGGGGGCCAGCCCCGGGGGGGCCCCGCAGCCGGAGCAGATTGGCTGCCGGTGAGGCCTCCCTGGGCTCCTTAGAAAGGGCAGGAGCGTGGGAGGCGCCAAGGGAGCAGGCAGCGCCGAGCCGCGCTCCCATCGCTCGGCAGGCACGGCTGGTGGCGGCAGGCGGGCAGTGGCCATGCCGCAGGCGGGCAGCCCCCCGGGTGGCCGGGGCACAGCACTGCTGGCGCTGGCGCTGGCGCTGGCGGGGTCCCCGGGCAGCGGGCAGCACTACGACTACTATGGCTGGCAGCCCGAGAGCCTGCCCCACGGGCGCTTCTACGGGCGGGAGCCGCAGTGCCTCGACATCCCGCCCGACATGCAGCTCTGCCGCGACGTGGGCTACAAGCGCATGCGGCTGCCCAACCTGCTGGAGCACGAGACCATGGCTGAGGTCAAGCAGCAGGCTGGTAGCTGGGTGCCCCTGCTCGCCAAGCAGTGCCACACCGACACCCAGCTCTTCCTCTGCTCCCTCTTCGCCCCTGTCTGCCTCGACCGGCCTGTCTACCCCTGCCGCTCCCTCTGCGAGGTGGTGCGTGACTCCTGTGCCCCCGTCATGGAGTCCTATGGCTTCCCCTGGCCCGAGATGCTGCACTGCGGCAAGTTCCCCTCCGACCATGAGCTCTGCATCGCTGTCCAGTTTGGGAACAGCAAAGCCACACCGCCACCAGGTAAGTGGGAAGGGCACTGTGCTGGGATGGAGACACGTGGGGCACCTGCCATCAGCACGTCCCCATGCAGCCAGGCACCCGCATGCAGGGCCCCCTTGCAGAGCCCCTGCACCCCTCGAAGCCGAGTCCAGGGCACTGGTGCTGGCCAAGGACCCTCTGTCTGCAGCAGAGCATGAGAGGACACAATACCAGCAGTACCAGCTGCTTTGCCTCAGCTCCGCTTGCTGCCCAGGGTCCCCAGGTCCCACCCCAGCAGCAAAGAGCATCCTGCACCTGCAGTCTTGGCCCCATGCTACTGTCAGAGTGTGGCTGTCCCTTCAGGCAGGGGAGGGGACATCATCCAAAGGCAGCCCAGAGTCAGGATCAGGGCTGTGATACCCTTTAGGCTGGGGCCACCTTTGCTGCTACTGCTGTGCCCCAAAGTGTCAGCATTTGAATGGAGGGTGCTGCCGTACCCTGTTCCCTCCTGGTAGGGTGCTGGGACACTGGCCAGTGAGGTGCTCTGTGCCCCCCACACCACCCTGGCACAGCTGACCAGGCAGCAGAGGAGCTGCTGGGGCTCTCCCAGCATGTGCCCACGGAGCTGGCCCAGGTGACAGGCATTATCAGCAGGAGCTGTGACAGTGGCCGGTCTCTCACCATAGTGTCCAAGATCTGCACCCAGTGCGAGATGGAGCACAAGGCGGATGGCATGATGGAGCAGATGTGCTCCAGTGACTTTGGTGAGTGCTGCGGTCCACTTCCTGGTCCCCCCGGACAAGGGGCTGCCTGGAGGGCACGGTTGTATAGGGACAGCCCCATGGGACACCTCCCCAGGCCATTCCCTTGAACCCTGTGTGCATGGGATGGGTGCACCACAGGAGAAGAACATCGGGGTGGGGGTGGGGGTGTTGGGATAGACAGAATGGGACATTTGGGAAGGTCACTGGGAGCTTGTGCTGAACCCCTCCAACAGCCCCTTCCCACACAGCAACTTCCCCAGAGACTCTTCTGGGCTCCACCCCAGGGACAGGCTGCATCCTGTCTTGCACAGCCACCTGGCCCAGACCCCCCCCAGCATCACCCCAGCATTGTCCCCCGGCATTCATCCCCTCCCCCCCAACTGTGCTCCACGGCTGCCCCACACAGTGGTGAAGATGCGCATCAAGGAAATGACAGAGGAGAACGGGGAGCGGCGGCTGGTGGCCGCCCAGAAGAAGAAGGTGCTGAAGCTGGGCCCGCTCAAGCGCAAGGACACCAAGAAAATGGTGCTGCATATGAGGAACGCAGGCACCTGCCCCTGCCCCCAGCTCGACAGCCTCAGCGGCAGCTTCCTGGTGATGGGCCGCAAGGTGGGTGGCCGCCTGCTCCTCCTCGCTGTCTACCCCTGGCAGAAGCACAACAAGGAGATGAAGTTTGCTGTCAAGTTCATGTTCTCCTACCCCTGTCCCCTCTACCACCCCCTGCTCTATGGGGCTGGGCAGCACTAGGGCTTTGCCCACCCTGCCTTGTCTCAGGACTCCTGCACTGGCCTGATGCCGCACCCCTGGCACCCTGGCATCCCTGGTTGCACCCCAGAACCCCAGCTCTGCTCCCCTCGGCCCCTTGGCTGTGCCCTGCCCTGCACCCCCAGGAGCCACAACTGCATTTGTGAGAGCCCTGATCCACTGCCAGGACATCTGTCCCCTCCTAAGAGCTCTGCTCGGTACCCCTAGGAGCCCTGTTCTGCTCTCAGGACACCTACCCACACCCAGGAGCTTAGGCTGCCCAAGGCCCATGTTCTGCATGCTTGTGAACCCTGGTCTGCACCAGAGAGGCTTGACTACTCCCAAGCCTCCTGCCCAGCACCCCAGGGACCCTTGCCTGCGCTTAGGATCCCTGCTTGGCTCTTTTGGGACCCCTTGGCTGCACCTGGCATCTCTACCCTGCACTCCTGCATCCCCTGCCCAGCTCCCTGATAACACGCCCCAGACCCTCAGCCCCGCCACATCCCTACTGCAGCCCACCAAAGCATCCCATGCCCTCACCTTGAGCTCACACACCAGCTCTGGATTATGCGACCTTTGCAAGGATCCACTTCAGCTGCGGCCGGTCCCTCCTGCCCTGCTGTCTCCACAAACAAGACCAAGTGCCCAGAGCAGCATGGACCCTGCCTCGGCACCCCCACCCTGCCCATCCCACGTAACTCAGGAGGGGTGGGTCCTCCTCCAAGGTCCCAGACCAGCTCTGCTGCATCCCTCACACACTCCCCTGCCAAGATGCAGCCCAAGCACCCCTTGCCCACTCACACCACAGTAAATTATTCTGCCTCAGAGATGCCTGTGTCTGGCTCCCTGTGGTTCATGGGCAACTGCCCCTTGGGGCTCCCTCAGGGCCCCCAGGAGGAATGGGAGGGGGCTCCTGGTCCTGCCTGCTGGGGCAGCCTGGGGGAGCAGGGTGACACTGGGCTCTGGCTCTAGCCCTGCTCCAGGTGCTGTGCCCAGACCCCGAGGCTGGTCAGCCCGGCCAAGCTGGGAGGTGAGGTTCCCAGTGGTCACAGGCATCACTGGAGATTCAGGCATCCCTGTCACTTCAGGGAGCCTGGGAGGGTGGTGAGATGAGAAGGATGGGGGGCACGGGGCCATCACTGCTGCTGGAGCCCCACAGCTGAGTCTGAGGGTGTTTGCCAGAGAGGTTTCTCCCTCTGTCACCCCTGGGGGACAGATCCACGAGCTGGGAGTCGGAGGCGCATGTGCAGAACCTGGCATCAAGCACAGCAGGGGGCAGATCCTGAACCAGGCAGCCTCCACCCCTGGGCACCCCACCTCTGTACCACCCGTAAACCCTGCCTGCGGCTCCCAGCCAGCCCTGCTCAGCTGCCAGATCTCTCACCCCACAGCCTACAGCCTCTTCCCAAAAGGTTCCCCCCAAAAGGTTCCCTAGGGCCACCCACCTGCACCAGCTGGGACTCCCCCAGCAGCACCGGGACTAGGGCAGCCCCCAGTCTGGCCCCTCTGATGGTAGCAGGCAAGGCGGGCAGCCCACCCCAGTCCCACCCCAATCCTGTTTACCCAGTGAATTCTTGCATCCACCCATCCCGCCGGGTGAGGGAGGCACGAAGGTGGCTGCCAGGATATTTACCCAGTGCCTGGCTGCCTGACACTGCAGCTTCTCACCAGAGCTGGCCCTGCCACAGGGGAGCCTCCCAGGACAAGGGGGGAACTGAGGCCATGGGACGCCTATGCCCACCCTCCTCCTGGCTGACAAGGCCACTGGGCACCTGCCCCGCACGGGGGTGATCCCTGCTCGAGCATGGCCCCGCTGGCCACCACCCAGAGCCCTAAAGGGGACTCACATCCTGCTCCAGCCAGGGGGACATGCCCCCACCCCACAGCTGGCCAGGGACATGGGGCAGGCAGCCCCTGCCACAGCCTCACACCAGGGGCAGGCAGTCACTACCTCCACCCTCCACCTGGCCATGTGGAAAAAACCTGGGGGGAAAAAACCCTCAAATATCATTAGAAGGTACGTTCAGAGCGAGGCTGCTGAGCACACAGCCATAGGAATAAACATCGTCAATTACATCATTTTACCGCTAAACTTAAAGTGCGCAAATAAACCCCCATCTCCTACAGCCCAAGTTTATCTGTAGCCCTCTGTATTTTTTGTCATTAGCATCTTTCCAGGGAGCGTTCAGACATACGCAGACATCACACTTATTGCTCCAAGTGTTTTCTCTCAAAAGACAAGTAACTTCATTCTGCTTCCCGCCGCTCGTCATATGAGCTCTACAGCTCAAACCCCACCACCCCTTCACAGACCAGCACTTGCCCCATTGCAGATACACCCCCACAGCCCTTTGGGTGCTACACAGTCCCCTCCCCAATCTTAAAGCTGCACCACTGCTCCCGATAACTGCTGAGCACTCTGCATGCCAGCCCCCCCCCCCCCCCCCCCAGCCTGGCCTTGGAGCACACCCAGCTCAACTCAGACACGCTCATCATCACTGCAGAGTCCAGCATTCCCCCAGATTTCCACAGCACACGGCTCGAGGAAGGCATTTACAAACCCACAGCTGAGAGGAGGGCTCAGGCTGTCCCCAGGGCTGTCCCCTGCAAACTCCCATGCTGGTGGGGCATACAATCAGCAGCAAGATCTGCGCCCCCAGCACCTTCCCAGGCTGGTGGGTGTCACAGCCATGTGGGCACTGGGCAATGCCAGTCCAAGAGGTTCTGACCAGGGAGAGCTGGAGCTGGCTGGCAGGGACCCAGGCCATGGCCATTCCCAGCTGCACAGCAGCCAGGGTCACATTCCTGGGATGGCTGGGAGCTTTGCTGTTCACACAGGGAAAGGTCACCCTTGTGCATGCAGGCAGCTGCTGGGACCACCGCCTGGGTAGGGCAGGGGAAGGAGCAGCCCCAGGAGACAGAGAGGAAGCCCAGCAGCTCCTGCCAGAGCAGAGCTTCTTCCTGGCTCCAGCCCCACAGGATCCAGCCCTGGCACCGCCAAGGACGGGCAGCTGCACAGAGCCTGGAGTAGGGGGCAAATGAGGCCACCGTGTGACAGAAGATGGAAAGCCCAGTAAGCAAGGCAAGCTGGTGGCAGACACACACCCTTTCTCCATGACCACCTGCAGGACAGCACAGCCAAGGCCAGAGAGGTGCCAGGGTGATCTAGGACAGCTTTCACTGGGACATGACAGGAGCCAGCTGAGGACAAGAGATTTATTGGTCATTCTCTATATACACTTATATATTAATCTGTAGTAGAAAGCAGCAGTCACTAAGTGCACAGAGCAGCACCAACTTGTGCCTCTTCTCACGCCGCAGCTGGAGACTCAGCCACACAGCCCAGCCTAAGTTTACCCTCTTGCCTCCTCTGCACTACAGCCAAACATGGGGGGGGGGAAAAGATTAAACCTGCAGGCAGCGAGGCCGAAGAGCACTGGAGCAACCAGCAGGGTCTCAGCTGAGCCAGGACCAAAGACCACATCTCCTGGGGATGCAGGCAGAGCTCTGATTTGATCCCAAAAATACAGTCACCTAGCACAGTACTGGGAAAGGTAGGAACAGAGCCCTGAGGTTGTCCTGCCCCACCCAGGAGGTGGAGGTAGGACCATAAGTGGGAAGGATGACTCCTCCATCACTGAGCCAGGCCGCAGGGCCTGGGCAAGTATGTGGTAGGATGCAGCGAGTGCGAGGGAGCACCCAGGGCTTGCAGCAGCTGTGAGGGGCAGCCACAGGATTTGGGGCACAGCTGTGGGCAATGTTGCACCACAGGGACCCAGCTGGTGCAGCAGATGTTGCATGGCAAGGAAGGCTGATCTTCCCCCAGCCTGGCACTGGCAGGAGGAGCACTGAGCACAAGCATCCTCTGGCAGGGTGATGCCATGCTGGGAACCAAGCGGCCTAGGCTCCTGCTGCAAGGGTGCCTGCTGTCCCAGGTGTCAGGTAGTGCAGGACTCAGGAGCTGGCTGGGCCTGTTTCAGTCACTTGATGAGCACCTGGTTGCACAGAGCACACACGAACACCATCTCCCTCTGAGCTTCCGGGGCTGGAAAGGAAAGCAGGTGTCACAGATGCCACCCTTCCCCACTACGGGCTAGGGACCCCAGCCACGGAGCTGCTAACCCATCACTACTCTGTCCCAAGGCAGACTGCACTGGGCTGGTCCCATCTACCCTCCCCACCAGGGCTGGGGCAAATCCCTGCAGCAGAGTTCAGGGGAGAGCAGGAGCTCTGCCCTCCTCCACCTTTCCACTCACCCGTAGCTCCCATCACAGCCTTGGGGACTTTGAAGGAACAACACCTGGAGCAGAAGCTGTTCCCACAGTTACTGCAGCTCCGCTGTGGAGAGAGATGGAGATGAGACACTACTCCAGGCCCACTCCCAGCCCTCCCCAGCAAACTCCAGTGCCAAAGCACTGCTAACAGCATTCCCTGCTGAAAGGGAGTGAGTGCAAGCCCTAAGCCCCAACACCAACAGCAAAGGGGTCATCTGCCAACAACACCTGGACAAACTGCCCAGACCTAATGCTGGATCTGCATTCAAGTATGTTCTAACATCACAGGCAACCTGTGCCCATCTTGAGAAAGGACTGGGAATACAGGGTCCAGGAGGTTTAAAGACCTTATGTCACTTCCCATGCTCTAACCCTGGAGGGACACAAGCTCCAGAGAGTCCCAGATGTGTATTAAGACTAATCCAAGAGTAAGGGGAGGGTGCCAGAGTCTGGAGAACAGGAGGCAGCAGGAGAGGACAAGAGATGCATCCTTCCCATAGGACTGCATCAAGTGTCACACACATGGGCTCAGATAAGACAACAGGATGGCCTTTGCTCCTCTAGTTCCCACAAGCAGAGCCATGCTTTGCTTCACCAGAAGTTCTCAGGCCATGGTAAATGGGCTAAACCAGTGCACAGAGCAGGTGCCTTCCACACCAGCACATGCAGGTTTGGCCTGAGGCAGCTTCCAAAGGAGCAAATAGACGAAGGCTCCCCAGCACATGTGATCTCTGGCACCATTAGGCATGTGACAACACCCAGCACTTAGCTGGGGTCATCTGCTGCGGGGCTGTGACTGAGGCCAGCCACCCAAGTTGCCAGAGAAAGCCAAAGCAAGGCAGACACACACACCTCTGCCCCAGGTGCAGGCAGCAAGCTGGGCAGAAGACAAAAACTCACCCTCTTCTTGAGCACAGAGAAGGTGGCTGCACAACCTGTGCAGCTCCCTGGAAGAAAGAGAAGAGAGGTCAGGCAGGGTTCTGCTGCCTGGGACTGCAAGAGATACAGGAACACCCACAGCTGTTATAAAGGCTCAGTTCAGAGACAACATTGCTGCATCTTCCCATTCTTGCCCTTCCTGAGACAGCTGGGAATATCCTCCCCATCGAAAGGGCAGATCACTGGAGATGTCAGCATGTCCCTAGCAGGTACTACACCACTCTGTCTGTTCCCAGTTCAGTGGTCACCACCAGAAGCAGCACAGACACCACTCTGTTGAGCTCTCTCAAGCAGCACCCGCTCCCAGCCTTACCAAAGTTGTTGCTGGGGTAGCGCTTGCGCAGGCGCTCAGTCAGGCGTGACACCTTGCTGCGGATCACCTCATTTTTGCTCATAAAACCATTGTCCGGGAGGCTGAGGTCAAAATCTGCTGAGCACTGAGAGCTCTCATCATCCTCCTGCAGAGACCAAAGCCAGCTGAGTATGAAGGTGTGGCTGGGAGCATGCTCAAGGGGTGCAGGGCAGCCCACCCCAGAGATAGGCACCCAACAAGCAGGATGCTCCATCTGGCATCACCACAAGCCATCAGCAAACCAGGCAAAGGCTGCCAGCTCCAGCTGGGAGGAGATGCCCTTCTCTCGTACACCTTGGTATGGCAGTACTCACCATGACCAGTAGCTGGTTCTCCTTCTCCCGCAGCATGGGACAGAGAGGAGAGGCAGTACATATTTGAGTCAGAGGCACCCAGCCCCACAGCCACCCTCCCTGAGCACCCAGCTTGCCCACCAAGGTCCTCACACCTTCCCGCCTCAGCTGCCCTGCAGGTACAGCCCACCTCCACCAGCCTCAAACCTCAATAGCATCTTTGAACTCTTCATCAGGCTCTGCCTCCTCCGCCTCTTCCACACTGCCAGGGGTAAGGTCCTGCAAGAGATTCACAGAGCTAGTCCTGCTGTAGCCCCACACCCCCTGGCGCAGGTTCCAGGACAAAGGACCAGGCCCCTAGCAGCCCCATGAGAAGATAAGGATTCCAGAAGGTGAGGTGAGCCCCTGCCTCCCAAGGGTGCACCCTTACATGCAGCAAGAGAACTGAGCCAAGCCTCCAGCACAGCAAGGCAGCCCCAGAGTAACTCAGGAGGGGCTCCTGGGCTTCCAGCAAAGCTGGCAGCTGGAAGGAGTTTGTAAGTAGAAGGACAGAGGCACAGTCAGACCAAAGGGATGACCGTGCAGCTCCCACCCCACAACTACCAGCTCTGCCCCTGTCTCACCTCTGTGCTGGTGGGTGTGGGGGTCCGATCCAGCGGGGCAGCAGCTGGCAGGGGTTCAGCAGGTTCTGGAATGCTCTCAAGGGGTTTGGTGCCCACACACTGCTCAATTGTGGCCTTGAGTTCCATTATCACTGGTAATAGGGAAGCACATCTGGAGCAGGGTGGCACTTCTCCCAGCCTCACCACACAAAAGGCTGTTTGCAAGAGCCAATCTCCAGGGCTCACGCTGGGACACTAACACATACAACCTTCACCCATCAGGTAACCTAAGCCACCCTCCGCTCACAAAGCAGAGTTAGGGTAACAAGGAACCCTCTCCACCACCTGGCCCAGCTCAGGATAGGAAAAAGCAGGGGCCTTAGTCACAGCTCAGCCAGAGATCTCATCCAGCTCTCCTACAGCACATGCCACAGAACAGGGAGCACCTCCAGCTCTTCCCCTCCCCTCCAACAGCAAGTTTTCAAGCCTGCGTCATACACTGCCACAGGCACCAAGAGTATTACAAGTCCTGCAGAGCAAGGTAAGGGACGGAGATGGGTGACTATGCTCACGCACAGGCTGCATTGCCAGGCCATGGCTTGCCACAGCACAGAGGAGAGCAGAAAGCAGCACCGAGGCCAGGACGCACATCAGGTGAGGCTCCCACCTCTCCCAGCTGAGCCCCAGGCCCCCACCATCCAACCCGGGCTGCTGAGCACCATCCCTAGGACATAGTTGCGCCCTTGGTGGTGTTCAGGTCCCATGGAAGAGCCCAACATAGGACACTGGGCTCACATGATGGTGTTGGGAGAGGTCCACGGCAGGATCCCTGCTTCAGAGGGCCTTTCCCCATCCAATCCCACACAGGCCACTTCCAGGAAGGTCTTTTACCTTGGTAGAACTGGGTGTTACCCAAGAAGAGAGTGCTGTTGAAGATGGCCAGGACCCAGCAGAGAGGCAGCAGGTAAAGGACACAGACAGTGCCCAGTAGCGCTCCATAAAATCTGGTAAGGAGCAGCAAGACACTGCAGTCAAGAAAAAACAGTTCACACCACAGTACAAGCCCCCTTCCTTCATGGTCCTCCACCTGCTCTCTCCAAGTGCCAAACACATCAAATGCAACTCCACAGGCCTAGCCAGGCTCCCCTCCCTGCTCAGCCCACCGCAGGGTGCCTGACCTGGTACTACTCACTGGGAAGAGACAGTAGGGTTCTCCCAGTACAGTACGCGGTACACTGCCTCACAGGTGCAGCACATCCCACTCAGGAACCCCTCCAGCTGGATCAGGCTGCGAACAAGACCTCACAGTCGCAAAAAGGCCCAACAAACCCATCCTCTGACTCCCCCACAGTCATGCAGTTCACGGAGGGCCACACCGGCACGAACGCAGCCCCCCCGCAGCCACGGAGGAGCCTTCCCAGGCGCAGAGGCCACAGGAGCCCCGCAGCAGGGAGGGCTCCGGGGACTCACAAGCTCTTGACCTGGGCGATGGCCTCCTGCCGCGAGAGCTGCACCCTGCGCAGGTCCTCCCGGCGCACGCTGTGGTACCGCCTGCGCTCCAGCTCCGGCTCCGAGGGCCGGGCCCGGCACGACTCCTGCAGGTAGCCCAGCAGGGCCGGCACGGCGACCAGCAGGGCAAGCACCGAGTACCAGGCGGCTGGAAGAGGGGGGACAGCGTCAGCGCGGGGGGCGCCGGGAGGGGACCGGCCCCCGCCGCCGCACGCACCTTGGCCCAGGGTGAGCAGGAGGAAGTTGAGGCCGAGGCAGACCAGCAGGGAGCACACGGGCCGCTGCCACCTGCGGGAAGAGGGAGGGTGAGGGACGCGAGGCCCCGAGGGCGGGCTCGGCCCCGGCCCAGCGCGCACCTACCGCAGGAGGGAACGGACGCCCTCGGCGGCGTCCCGCAGCGGCTCCAGGTACAGCTCCAGCCGCCGGTAGCTCCGCACCAGCTCCAGCAGGTCGAAAGCGGCGGCGGCTCTGGGCGGCGGCGGCTCCGGCGGGGCCTCACCACTCCCCGCCGCCCCATCGGGGCCGCCTGCCGCCCCGTCCCGCTCTACCGCCTGCATGCCGAGCCGGGGGAACAGAACGGGCCGGGCCGGGCCCGCCGCCGCGCTCGGCCCTACGCCACACAGCGCTTCCGTGCGGCGGCCAGGTGCGCCCTGACCTCACCCGCGGCGCTGGCACGCAGCCAATCAGAAGAGCCGAGCTAGAGAGCGCCGGCAGAAGCCCCGCCCCCTGCGCGAGTTACGGGGCGGAAGAGGCCGCGGCCCCGGAAACGGGAGCGGTTCTGCCCCGGTACGTGCTGGTACTGGGGCCCGCGGGGGTGCTCCGGGGCCTGCCACCGGTCTGGGCCTGGGGCTCGGGGCCAGTCAGGGGCCGGGACGCGGGCCTGGTGAGGCCGGCCGTTATACGGGTCTCGGCCTTGATCCGGGTCCCGGCCCGGTCCCGATCCGCGTCTGGGCCGGTCCGGGGCTCAGTCCCGGTCTGGGGCCGGTCCGGGGCTGGGCACCGATTCTGGACTGACGCTGATCTGGGGCTCAGGCCCAGCCCGGGTCTCGTGCTGATGCGGGTCTGATCCTGGTCCAGGGCTCAGTCCCAGCCCAGGTCTCGGCACAGCCTGCTCCCAGCCCTGTTGGGGCACTGTGGGTTTGTCCCCGTGGGCTCCACTGCTGGGGCACCCCTCCACAGGGAGAGACCAGGCAGCTGCCCCACACCGGGGTTCCCTGGGAGGGAGCAAGGGGTTACCCCCAGGCCTGTGAGCGTGGCTGGCAGCCTGTCTGCTGCCCCTCCGTGCCCTCAGAACAGCCCAGGCCTGGCTGTGCAGGCATTGCCCTGCACAGCAGACTGCAGTCCTGCTCCCACCGCCCCAGGCACCACAGGCTGTCCTGCCAGGTGCTTGCAGTAGGGCAGGACTGCTGGCTCCCAGGGATGCTCTGGGGACCCCAGGCTGCATCTGATGCCAAAAGGGGAGGGGGTGTGTGCCATCCCATAATACTCCATGTAACCTTCTTAGAACCCTATGCCAGCCCTCGAGCTATGAGGGCAGTGCAGTGCTCGACACTGCTGTTTGCTGCCCACAGCCTCTGGTGAGCAGGGTACATGTCCCACAGGCAGAGGGGTGGGCAGCCCAGTGGCACCCCAGCTGCAGGTAGAGTTCCAAAGCTTATCCCTGTCTCGAGACTGTGGCCCAGGGCTGAAGCCAGCCCCAGGAGATGCTGGCTGCCCCCAGCCTGCCCCCAGCTCTCCAGTGGCCCAGCAGCGTGGGCACAACTACCCAGCAGCGCCCTGGCCCCAGCACAGAGAGCCCTTTCAGGCCAGAGTGATGAAGCTCATAGGAATGCAGCTCCATCCTGTCCCCGGTGAGTCCCTGCAGCTGCAGCCCCAGGGACTTGGCCTCCCTCTGCACTGCTGTGTGGTGGGAGGTGCCCACACGCAGCACCCACATGAGCACCAGGCTGTGCCCCGTCTCTGGAGGGGGCAGTGGGGCTAGGGACAGGAGACCCCAGGGCACAGGCCTATAGAGCCAGGTGTGATTTCAGCTCAGACCCCATCCCCAGCAGGTCGCAGCCCTGAAACAAAGCCCCAGACACCCATAAGCGCCAACGTTGCTTTATTTGGAAAGTGATTCCATAGGCACCAGAGGGAGGTCTGGAGGGGGACAGAGCCAGTGTGACAGGCAGGGCTGCAGAAAGCCAAGAAAAGGCACTTGTGGTGGCAGGAGCCCCGCTGGGCATTTTGGGCAGCCTGGGCCAGGGGCTGCACTGGAGCAGGTATGGGCAGGCAGTATCAGGGACCAGCCCTGACACAGATAGAGACAGCACATCCTGCCCAGAGAAGGGGTAGGTGGCCTGGGGGCTGGCAGGGCCCCCGAGCATGAGGAGGGATCAGCTGGGGCAGCACCTCGTGATGGAAGCGGTGACCCAGTGCCAACTCCAGACCCCTCCAAGCTCCAAGGGGATCATGGCTGCTGATTTCCACCTCAAAAAAAGGCACCAGGGAACCCCAGGCAACAGCCAGAGCCCGCAGCCAGCTGCTGGGGACACCCATCCTACCAGTCCAAGCCCACGCAGAGATTGGGACAGACCCTCCCTTGAACCAGGAGCGATGGAGAGGACCTGCCTCTAGGCAAAGCGAGGAGGTCTTGTGTCAGGGCAGCCCCAGTGTGGTGCTCCTCCAAAAATTCCCAGTCTCTGGCTGCCCATTGCTCCCGTCAGCCCTACACAGCGTCCTCAGGGCTTGGCACCTGGCAGGCTGTGGAGGCTGATCCAGCGTGGGATTGGCCCCGTTGCTGGTGTCCTCTTCTCCTGTTCCCCAAGACAGGCTGTGTCCCTGCAATGCCTGGCCCCAGCTCCCCTGCTGACACGGTGCCAGCAGCCACCCAGTACTGCCATGCTGCCATGCTCACCCTTGCCCTCCACCTCACCATGGTCTCCAGGCAGCGCAGGGCCCCGAGATGGAGCCAGAGAGTCCCGACATGAGAGTTTTCTGGGATGATAAACCAAGGGCTGCAAAGCCAGGCAGGGCTGCAGACCAGTTTCCAGCACCACCAGCAAGGTCGTGCCTGCCCCTGTCACAGCAGCCAGGCCACAGGGCAGGCTCGGTGGCTCCGAGTGGCTCAGAGCCATGAACCTCGCTGCAGGAGGGCAACGGGAGAGAACAAGCCGGTGCCCCGCTCCTTCAACCCCAGGGGCACCTGGCCCTGTCCCGGGGCAGTATGAACCTCAGGGCTGGAGGAATTCACCCCCTGCCCAGGGTCACAGGACCAGGCTATGCCCCGGCTCGCCCCTCCCCTCGCCCTGCAGTGATGGAGGCCTTGCTGCCCTGCACAGGCTTAGTCCCCAAACAGGACAGCGTGCCCGGCGGGCCGGGGGGATGCCGTGCCAGGCTGTGCAGGACCTGGGTGTCTCCACATCCCCAGAGTGCGGGGCAGGGAGGGGCTGAGCCCCGCGGGGCTCTGGCAAGACGGCAGACATGTTCAGGCCAGACAGGAGGAGGGGCCCGGGCTGGGGAAGCGGAGATCAGAGCCTCCCTTAGGGAACTGTGGAGGCACAGCGCAGCTGGGAATGGCAGGAAGGGGCTGCCAGAGGGTTGGGGGGGGGTGGCGTGTTTACGCCCACCCAGCCTCACTGCTTGCCACTGCCCCTAGCTCAGCTCCCCCAGGCCAGTCCACCTCCGCCCCAGGGACAGGCTGGCACCCACCTGAGCATGCAGCATCTGCAAGGCCGGGGGCAGGGAAGTTGGGCACGGGCCCTAGGGGCCTCCCAGAGTTCGGGGTCCCTCTGAAGGGCTCTCCGCTGGGGTCCTTCCACTTGCAATAACCTACGTCTGTCCAGGGCTGGGAGAGGGGCCTGTGCAGCAGCTGGGTGTCCACACTGTCTGGGCGGGATGCAGAGGAAGCCATGCTCGGGGAAGGCCTCTGTCCATTCGTCCATCTGCGCAGGAGTCCCTGGAGGAAGCGCGGTGCGTTCAGCCGGGAGGGGATGGGGCTGCAGGGTCACTTTGTCCCGAAGGGGGGCTGCGCTCTGTCCGCGGGTGAGAAGAAGGGGAGCCGAGCGCCATGGAGTCTCAGATGATGTCACGCTGGTCCTGGCAGCGCCGTGAAAGGCAGTAGAGCCCCGAGAAAAGGTACAGGCAGGCGGCGATGCCCCCGCAGACGGAGGCGCTCAGGTAGGCGCCGTAGAGGCAGTGCTGGCTGTAGCCCGGCAGGTTGCAATAGCTTCTCTGCCCAGCCTTGTAGCCCATGATGCCAGTGGCAGCTGCGTAGAGCCCCACGCCCAGCGCCAGGTCGTGCACCAGGTTGGTGAGGAGCCAGCGGGAGCCCAGCCAGGGCACCAGCGCCCAGCGCCCCAGCAGGCTCAGCCCGAAGAGGGCCAGGGTGAGAAGCCAGACCAGCACGGCAGCGAAGAGGGCGAAGTGGGCCGCTCCTTCGTACTTGTGAGCCGCCACCGTCACCCAGAAGGCAGCGCCCAGCGCCAGCTGCCCCAGGCGCAGCAGGCCCAGCGGGCTCCGCAGGTAGGCACGGTGCAGACTGAGGGAGCCGCGGGCCGGCGGCCCCGGGGGCGGTGGCACTGCCGGGGGAGCCGTGCGGGCCATGGCGGGGCCCTGCGTGCTCCGGCGCGGCTCGGGCGGGACTCAGGGCCCCGGCAGCGACTTCCTCCCCCGGCCGCTGCCAAACATCTGGCGCCTAACGGTCCTCCCCGCGCGGGGCCTCTCTGCTCCCCTCCCCGCCCCGCCCCCGCGCCCCGCCGCGCCTCCCGCCGGCCCACCGGACACCCGCGGGCCGCCGCGGACGGCGGCGGGGGCCGCCGCACCCCTCCCGTCCCGCCGCTGCAGGGGTGGCCGCACCGCCGGGCGCGGGAGGCGGCGGCGGCGGCGGGGCGGCCGGGTCCGGCGGGGCCGCGCGCCGGGACCCCGTGCGGCGGCCGGCGGGGGGCGCGCGCCGGGGCTCCCCCCTACGTCACCCGGGATTCCCCCTCGACGTGACGCGCGCCGGGGCTCCGCCCGAAGGCGGGGCCGGGCCCGCCACGCCCCCGCCTATTTACGTCACTTGCGCCACGTGTCCCCCCCCCCGAGAGGCGGTGCGGCCGCGCCCCTGGGCGTCGATTGGCCCCGGCGACGGGAGGAGGGCGCGGATTGGCGGGGCGGGTGAATGAACGGGGCACGCGGCGGCGGCGGGATCCCGGTGCGGCGGCGCGAGGCGGCCCCGGGAGCGCAGCGGCCACCCGGCAGACCCGCGCCGATCCGCCACCGCCAGGTCTGTGCCGGGGGCCGGCGGGCGCGGAGCGGGGAGAAAGTGGGTCACGGCGGGGCCCAGCGCCCCGGGCACCGGCGGGGCGGGACCGGACCTGCGTGCGCCGGCCCTAGCCGGCCGCCTCCCGCGTTCCCGGCGGCCCCGCCCGCGCGGCTGGCCTCCTGCCCGGCACCCCGGCCCGCCCCCTCCCTGCGGCCGCGGCGCGGCGTCGCCCCGTCGCCTGCCCTTTCCTCGCCGGCCTCCGGCAGAGGCGGGTCGGGCCGGGCGGCGGGAGCGGCGCGGAGCCTGACGCCGTCTTTCCGGTGCCCGCAGCGGCCGGGGCCATGGGCACGCCCGCGTCGGTAGCGAGCGACCCTCCAGGGCAGACGGCGCCGGCAGCCCGCGGCCGCAAGCGAGCATCGGCCAACATCTTCCAGGGCGTGGGGCTCCCGGAGCTGCGGAGCCTGTTCCGGAGCGGCGGGGCCGAGCGGCCCGAGGAGCGCGCCCGCCTCGTCTGGCGGTACGCGGGGCAGCGGCGCATGGCGCGGGCCCTGCGGCGGCTCCGGCGGCGGACGGCCCGGCCCGGCAGCGGGATGGCGGCGCTGCGACGCTTCGGCCGCCTGCGGTAGGTGCGGACCGGGACGGCGGGGAGCCGCGGAAGCGCCGCCGGGCCGCGCCGCTAACGCACGCATCTTCCCTGCAGGATTGCGGAGGAGCCAGAGGGCGGCCGCGGGACCCAGGCGCCCTTGGGGTCCACGTACCAGCGCTGACTGGCCGGGCCGCAGAAGAGCAGAGCTGCCGGGCTCTCCGAGGACACTAAGCGCGCCGGACAGGGGTCGATGTTTAATAAAATAAAAAGTGAACGCTGGCGGCTGCGTGAGGCTCTGGTTGCGCCCTACCAACTGCCGGCCTTTCCGCAACGCGGCAGGACCTTTGTCCAGGCCGTTGTACTGGACCCGGTGCAAGGGGCACAGCCCCAACCCACTCCGGGGTGCTGTGGGAGACGTGGAGGTAGCCAGCTGAACAGCAGCTCTGTTATTCAGACGGTTGCATGGTTTAAATACATTACATACATTTCTACAGTGCATTAGAACAATACATTTTGGATCAGTCAGAGATGCAGCTGGGTCCGGCCGGGGAGCTGGGGTCTTGCTGCTGCCCACCCTGTGCTTGCACAGCCAGGGCCGAGCCCCCTCGCGGTGCTAGAGACAAGGGACCTGCTCTCCCCTCCCAGGCTCAACCACCAAAGCTCCAACCCACCTGGTGTTCTGCTCCCCGCAAAGATGGGCTGGCAGGACAGTGAGACCCAACACCAGTTTCCCCCAGCAGCAAGAGAAACCGCAGCTCAAGGCAAGCAGATGCAGGCAGCAGCCCTGGTACCGTTTTATACAATGCAAGCTCAGCAGCTTCTGGAGAGAGAGTGGCTCGGTGCCTCACCCACCCACAGCAGGCCTGCGAGATTGTCAGCACCGGGGCAGCCAGGAGCCCATGCTGGCCCCCCAGTGCTCCCATCACACCTCCCACCCATGCAGTAGAAGAGCCCTTCTGGCTCTTCCCCAGCAGCCCCCTGCCCCTCAGGGGGCCTCTAGGCACAGACAAGGCTGGCACCATGCTGGCTGCACAGCAGCCAGGGGGCTTGCTGGGAGCAGGGGCAAAAGCCAAGCAAGAGCAGCCATGGAGACCCAGGAGGGATGGACTGGGGCAGCAGAGAGAGAGAGGGTGCTTGCACCCACCCTCAGCCCTCTCCAGCTTGGAGGTGGGGGCTCCCACAGGGCAGGCACTAAGCTACAGCCCCTCCCAGAGCTGCCTGCTCTTCACAAGGACAAACCAGCACCTCTTTCTCCTTAGTGCCTAACAGCACCCAAACCAGCCCCATGAGTTGTCCCTTCTATCCCCTCCTCAAGCCCCCAGCCAGAGAACAGCCGTTCATTGCGGTCCCCACTGCACCAGTGGGCAGCAGGAACTCCCCCTGAGGAAAGCAGCGTGCACAGGGTTGGGGCAGAAGAGGGACAGTGGAGGAGTACAGCAAATCCTCAGGGAAAGGGAGGGAGGCATAGCCACTACAGACCTTCCCAGCTCAGCAGCTGGCATAGCGGGGAAGAAAAGGGCCAGTGGCTAGTGTAAAGGGCTGGACGGATCCTGGCCAGGGCAGCCTGCTCATCCCAGCCCCACGCAGGGGCGCTCAGAACTGCACGCAGGCCAAGGAAGGGAGGCAGGGGCAGGGTCCCACCACACCATGGCTCCCAGCAGATTCCCACACCACCCCCTGGGCTCTGCCCCAGGCAGGGCACCAAGCTCCAACGGAGCTGAGGAGAGGCCGTGCCCAACCTGCCTGGCTCCTCCAGTTCAGCTGCAGGTTCCTCCAGCCGCACCTGCTCGCTCTACCCAGAAGGTCGAGTCCCAGCCACAGGAGCCAGCAGTGGCCCAGCTCCTCTCGCAGTGCTAGTCCAAGGCGGCCAAGCCCTGCTCACGGCTCCCACAGCTACCACCATGAGAAGAAAGGCTTCCGGCTCTGGAAGCTCTGCGTGTAGGACTCGCTGGCAGTGCGCTGGTGGGAACGTGCTGTTTCCACAATCACGGGTGGCATCTGAACCAGGTGCAGGGGGCTCTTTCCGTCTTTCAGCGCCTGAGTCAGGTTCAGGATCTGTCAGACACAACAGAGCAATGCCTGAGCTGCCCTGCCGGACCAACAGAGACTGTCCCCCCCTGCGCCCTTCCTGCCACACAGGCAAGACAAGGCTCCACACCTCACTCATCTGCCTTCCCTACGCACAGCTTACCTGGCCTCTCATAACAGCAATCTGTTTGTGAAACTGTCCCCTGTCAAAGCCAGGGTCTTTCTGCAAAAGACAGAGCAGATAACACAGTGGGTTTCTCCTGCTGCCCCACACCCATGTAAGAGATGTCTATTCCCCAAGCAAGCTTCCCTCCTCCTGTCCCACGGGTTTCCTGCTTCTCCCCACACTGAATCTTCAGCGGGTGGCAGAGGGATAACCCTGCTATGCCTCAGCCCAGAAACAGTCAGGAGCTTGGCCACCTTTCTGTCCCCTGTAGCCTTGACAGGGAGCTCCCCAACACCAACCCCACTTTCCTTCCTCCTGAAGCATCCTCATCCACTCCCCTAGCTCACCTTGAAGAGCTCATACAGATCTTCCTCTAGGTCCTTGACAAAGTTGGGGTCTGAGATCTTGGGAAGAATCAGGTCCTTGATCTCCTGTGAAAAGGGGATTTTGGCCTGGGGCAGCCATGCCCAGTAGAACGGATCTGTGGGAGGAAGCAGGAGACATTAGAGCTGGGGAAGGCAAAGGATGGTGCCACATGTCCTGGCTGCCAGATCACCTGAATTTGGGACACAGGGTCTAACACTCGTTTCCTACAGCCTGTGCTGAGGTGGAGCTGCCCACAAACCCAGAATGTTTGCAGAGGGACAGCCCCAGCCCTCTCCAGCCCTTAAGGAGGATGCTGGAGCACAGAGTTGTACAGCTTGTCAGAGTGCCCTGGCACAGCCTGAGGGACTCACATGCTCTCCAGGAGTCCGGGTGTTTCAAGGGAAAGGCCAAACCATTGTCAATAGCAGCCAGCTTGATGATGGGCTCCTTCACCACCACCCAGTCGCTGTCCTGGAAGGAAGCGGAGCATGTCACAAGGAGGCTACCCCAGCAGGAACAGTCCCCCTCTCACAACCTGCAGCCCCACTGCCAGGATCTTTGCCCTGGCTACCGCAGAGGCACAGCAGCCTCTTGCCCATAGTACGGCCCCTGGCCCGCAGGGAAACACCATCTGCTTTGTGTGGGAAGGGGACAAAGCTGCTCCCCCGACAGGCCTCACCCCAAGGATGCACAGGTCCAGCAACACCATCTTCTCCCCTAGAGCCCATCTGCCTCCTCACAAAGTCCCACTAGGACACAAACCACTGACACAGAGGGCAACGAAAGGCCCAGGAGATAAGATCAGGCCTCCAAATGTTCAGAAACCCAAGCCAGCTAGGAAATTCCCAGCTTGTCTGCCACACAGGCAGCTTGCAGGAATAGAGCTGCCTGTGGAGCCACGACCTGGGAAATGCTACTCACCCGCACGCTAGCGCTGTCCAGGGGACAGTCATACTTGATGAGCCAGTTGTCATTGCCCCGATCTGAAGGGAGATAAAACCAGCTGTGTCAGCACCACGGTCTGCCTGCACCACCACCGGGCAGAAAATCACTCCTCCTCTGACCCAGATGACCAGTTTTAGGCCCAAACTCTAGCACAGAGCCCTTGAGCTTGCTGCAGGCCTGGGAAGCCACATCAACCTCCACACAACCAGCTCTGGAGACCGGAGAGGTCCACATATCCCTAGCACTCTGGGACTTTTCTCTTGTGAGCTACCTCGACCCTTTCCAGCCTGGCAGGAGCTCAGAAGCTCAGCATGAGATGGGATACTGAGGCACAGTCAGGTGCTGAATCTCCAGATGTCCCTGGATCCTCACAACCACAACTAGCAAACTTTCATTCTAGCACTGTGCTGGATCCAGACCTCCCAGAATGCAGGCCAGCATCCAGAGCACAGCCACAGTGGTGGACAGCCACAGCAGCTGCACTCTACCCAGAGGCAGCTGCCACCTGGCAGCAACCAAGTGGTGTTGAGAGGAGTTTTGGATGCCGGGAAGAGATGCCAAGTCCCTGCCCCCCTCCCTTTTTTCCAGCTGGCAGGACGTGAAGGAGCAGGCAGTGTCTCACGCCAGGCAGCTGGCCCTACCGGTGTTCCTGATGATGTAGTCCAGCACCACCAGCCGCTCGAACTGCAGCAGCAGCTGCCGGTTGGTATTCTCTGGGAGTGGCTCAGCTTCAAACCGCCGCAGCCAGTAGTCAGCATCCTTGTAGCCTTCCACAAACAGCTGGAAGGAGCCCACCTGAAGCAAGGAGAAGCTGCATTACAGGAGGCCACAGAGGAAGAAGCAGCAGCAGGAGGCAGGTGCAGAGGCCAGCAGCCCTACCTTGGGCGGCAAACCAATGCGGTTGAAGCGCTGGCCGACTTTCGGCACCTTCTCCAGGGCCAGCCTCTTCCCTCGGGACTTCACCCTGTCAATGGCACTGTAGTTAAAGGTCTCACTGGCTAGATACACCACCTGGAGGGACAGGAGTGCAGATGTCAGCAGGGGCACCTGGCAATTGCCACAGGACTGGCTGATAAAACCAAGACACAGTATTTCCCGTGACTCTGCCCAGCATGAGGATCCCCATGGCTTCGGCAGGAGCAGTCCCGGTCCAGAGTTCTCAATACACATCTGAGGCGAGCAGTGCCACAAGACAAGGCACAAGCAGAGCTGTGCAGAAGCAGATAAAAGCCTCCCTGGGACAAGATCCCAGCAGCTGTCCCCTCACCTTCGTGCGAGGAACAATGCTGAGTTCCAGTTTCTGGTCCACCAGGCTGGCGCCCGCCTCCGACAAGTAACCCTGGTTGAGGACAAGGCAGTCTCTCCCAAAGCAGCATGGGCAGCACAACTTTTGCAGCCACTTGGTCCACTTGGGGTTCAGCTGCCCGTACGGCTCCTCATTCTTGGGCTTGAAGACACCAATGATTTTCTGTGAGTGGGAGAAAGAGAGGAGGGCTGACTTAAAGTAGTTGGCAGTCGGGACACTCCCCTCCAAGCCAGCCCTCAGCGGGGACACTCAGAAATGGGCCCAGAACAGCCCCTCACTGGGGCAATAACTAGCCCCTGGGACCAAGAAGACCCCACAGCTCCTGGGAGAGAGGCAGGCAGGGGCTGGAAGGGACCCTTCCCCAGTCAGTGCCCCATCCCATGAGAGCAGGGTGCTGCCCAAACAACCTTCATACCCAGTTCACACACCCTCCTTGTCCCAAAAGACACCAGTGATGCTGCTGCCCCCTGGTAAACATCCCAGTTCCATCCCAGCAACCTTTGGATGGCTGGGAAGAGCTGCTGCTTCCCACCACTCATTACGTCCACACAGGAGAGGAAGATAGCAACCCCTGCCCTCGCTCCAAAATCCATTGAATGGAGCTGATCCCAAACTGATCAGAGGAGGACCAGAACAGCTGAGCAGCTGGAGGACTCCCAGGGAGCCCAGGGCTCTGTGCTTGGTGGGCCAGCTAGAGACAGCAGAGTGGTTGGCTCTATGGGTATACAGTGGGCAAGAGGGTTCTGACAGCTCCAAACCAGCCACCAGCCCCTCAATCCAGTCTCACACACACCAACCCAGTAGAGGGGACACCAGCACAAGTACTCCATTGCTGAAAGGGGCACAGAAGCCTTGTGCTAGGTGCTGCACTATCACCAAACCAGCACTACCAAGACACACAACTGAGACAAGGGTCAGGACAGGAGCAAGGCCACCTGCCCCCACAGGCCAGGCTTCCCTGGGGGACTGCACAGTAGCTCCAGGCTGGAAGTCCCTGCTCTGGGGTGACTCAGCAGCATGTGTGACCAGCCCTTCTCCCCATGGCTGGTGCTGGCCCTGGCCTGAGCGGGTGGCATTTCCCCAAGCCAAGCTCCTACCACAATATGTAAGTGGGACGTGAGTCCCAGCACCTCAGCAGGGGACCCCAGTGCAATCCCAGTCTGCCAGGGGCCAGAAGCCAGCCCAGGGCAAGCAGGAACAGGGGTTTGTTCACCAGAAGAGAGGAAGGGTTTGAGGGAACAGGACCGCTTCAGCCACCCACAGATCACACGGAGGAGCCACTTCCCCTGGGCAGGCAGGAAGGCAATTCCCTCATCAGCCCCACGTGAAGGCAAATGACTGCCAACACGTCCTTGGATACAAGCCTGCAAGAGGCTTGTTGGGAGCTCTGAAAGCAGAATCGTGTGCTCTGAGGAGCTAATCCAGTAGAACAAGGCCTAGCCAGGCGGGACAGTGCAGAAGCAGAGGCCAGAGGCCTGGCAGCACAGCATCCCCTTCTAAACAGACCTGTGCCAGGAGGAGTGCTGGCAGGGAAAACAGGTCTGCTTGTTTTCTGCAAGGCAGAGGAAGCACATCCCAGCTGGGACAGCTCAAGCCCCAGCAACCCAGAGAGAAGAAGACACAAGAAAAGTTTTTTCCCTGAGTTCCCTCGCGCCCTGCCTGCCACAGCAGTATGCTGCACTCTCTCCCATGCCAGCAGCAGGGAAGTTTTGGTAACCCTGGGCAGCAGCCACAGAAACTACGCACACACCACATTTAATGACAGCAGGACAGTCTGGGGGACCTGCCAGGTGACATGGCCAGAAATATACAGACTTTAGCTCCTCGCATGCATCCTCCACTGGCCCTCGCCAAGCTCAAGTCTCCTACAGTCAGGCAGCCTCTGCCCTGCCACCTCCAGATAGCTCATCCAGCTGCCTACCCCAGTGACACCACGTCTCATATTGGGCAACTGGAAGGAGCAGGAACATAGCAGGGGTGCAGGAAGAGGAAGCATGTATTGCCCCAGAGCCTGCCAGCTCAGCTGGGACCTGACAGCCGCAGCTCCCAGAAGCCAGGCTCCACCTGGAGCAGGAAAACTAGGGCACACCAGAGACCAACGAGCCCAGGTCTGCTTCCCAGGAAGCATCCCAGCACACATGTGGAGAGGGAGTCATGGGAAGCAGCAACAGCTCAGATAATGGGGCTGGGCACCACAGGTCACAAGACAAGCCGCCCAGTGCTGTGCTCATATGGAGCCAGCGGCACGGGCACAGCTGCCACACAGCTGGCCAGACCCGGAGCGGACCAGCTGGGTGTCGAGACCTTTGCCTCGACTATATCGAGCGCGCAGCCACAGAGGAGACGCCTCCCTCCTGCCTCGCAGGCCAAAACCCAGCCCAGCTCCCAGTCCCAGCTGGAGCCACCGCGGTCAGGGGACGCAGCTGCACAGGCCCGGGGCGGAGGGCGGCCCTTCTCCTTGGGCACGGCCGCCGCCCGCTCTCGCCGCCGGCCCCACCGCGCTTCTCCCCGGGGAAGCCCGGGTCGGGCGGCTCCAGCCGCTGCCGCCAGCCCCCCCCCAGGCCAGTCACCCCCCGCTGCCCCGGGAGCGCCCCCCTCCCGGCCAGCAGACCTCGGGGAGCGGCGGGCCACCCCCGCGGCGGGCAGGAGGGCCCGGGCCGGCTCACCCCCTGCGGGTCCTTGACGAAGTAGCTGCCGCTGGAGCCCTGCGAGATGCGCTCGGGGAAGATGCCGCGCTCGCTGGCCAGCTCGGCCCGCCGCACCACCTCGGCGAACTCGGGGTCCTCGGGGAAGTCGTTCCGCTCCCGCTGCGCCGCTGCCGCCGCCGCCTGGGCCTGCGCCTGCGCCGCCGCCTGGGCCTGCGCCTGGGCCTGCGCCGCCGCCGGGCCCCGCGCCCCGCGCTCCAGCAGCGGCTGCCGCTCGCGGTCGCGGCCGCCGGGGGAGCCGGGAGGGGAGGGCGGAGGCGGCGGCGGCAGCGGAGCGGCGGGCGGGAGGGCGCGCACGGCGCCCCCCGGCAGCCCGTAGTCGGGGCCCTGCGCCCGCTCCGGCGAAACCAGCGGGCTCGTCTCGTCCATCGCGCCCGCCCGGCCCCGCCGCGCCGTCCGCGTCAGCGCGCCGCCGCGCCCCATCGGCCGCTCCGCCCCCCGCCACGCCCCGGCCGGGCGGGGCCGTGTGAGCCGCGCCCGCCGCGGGGCCGGCTGCAGCTGCGACGCCGGGCGAGGCGCACCCGGAGGCGCCCCGCACCGCCGGGCCGCGGCGGGGTCCGCCGGCCCCCCCGGCGAGGGGGCCGGCGCCGGCGCCCCGCACAAAGATGGCCGCAACGGAGCGGTGGCGCCCCCTGCTGCCCTTCGAAAAGATGGCGGCAGGGCGGGGGCGCCGCCCCGCTGCCAGCCCGCTCGGGGAGGACACCGCCTCGCCCCGCACGAAGATGGCGGCAGGCGAGGGCGTGCTGCGGAGCTGGCCAATGAGCAGCCGCGTTGCTAGCGGTTGCCGTGGAGACAGCCAACGGCGGGCGGGGATGGACGCTGGCGGCGTGGCCCCGCCCGGCGGGGCGGGGAGCTGGCAGGGGAGGTGGCCGCGGCGCCGCCCCTCGGCGGGACCAGAGTGGGGAACGGTGCGGGCGGCGAGTGCGGAGCCAGGTGAGCGCGGGCCGCGGGTCCCTGCGCCGCCCGGCCCGCCCGCACCGCCCCTGGGCAGGCATCGGGCCTGCGGGCATCGCCGCGGGTGTGCCGGTGGGGCGCGCGTGCACCGCCCCTGGGCGCGCGGACCCGCTGGGGCGTGCATGCACCGCCCGTGGGTGCACCCGCCGCGCGTGCCTGGACCCGGTGGGGAGCGCATACATCGCCGTGGGTGCATGGACACGGCGGGGCATTGGTACAGCGGGGTGTGCATGCATCAGCCGAGAGTGCGATCGCCACCTCTGGGCGCGCTGCCCGGGTAGGGCGTGCATGTGTCCCCCGTGGGTGCGTTGCCCTGAGGCGTATGACCCAGCGAGGTCGTGCACCCCTCGCCCCCCGTCCCGCGTGCTCCAGCCCGTGGGTGTGTGGCCCGGGCGGGTGGTGGGGCTCGGGGCGGCGGTGTGCAGGGCTCAGGCTGTGCTGCGGGCATCGCCCCCGCTTGCTGTGGGCCCGTGCATGCAGGGCTCTGGGGTGGGTGGGTGCCGGGAGCGGGGCACCCCCAGCTGGGAGGCAGGCTGGGTTGCTCACAGGGCAAATGTTGTTTGGAGTCCCCGGGATGGAGTCACAGGTGCAGGCACAGGCCGTGCTGGTGGGGGGACCCCTCCCCGCAGCAGGTGCTCACAGCCCCTGCCAGCACCCCCCTCTCCTCCTCCTGGCGCTGCAGGGGGGTCCCCGGAGGTCCTGGGCAGGCTGCGGGCTGGGGAGCCGGCGCTGAGCTCCTGGTCCCTGCCATCAGCAGAGAGCACTGTTCAGTCGCCGCTCGGCTTGGCTGGGGGCCATTTCTCCTCTGGACACAAAGAGAGTTCCCTGCTGTGCTCCCGGGCACTGTATCCAGCTGGTTAGCGTGGCTCAGCACCTATCTCTCCGGGGACGCATGGCTAGGTGTGAGCAGGGACACCCCCTTTGGGAGCAGGGAGCCCCTTCCTGCCACAGGCACTGAGGTGCTGGAGAGGCAGTGCCCAGCCCGTCTGCGGGGCTGTCTCCATGCTGGTGCCTTCCCAGTGTGCTGGGGAGGGCTGTGCTGTGTGGCAGCGGCTCTGGGGGTGTGCAGGGCTCTGGGGGCTACCGGCAAGTTTGCAAACCCTTGGTAGCCAAGCCAGGCCCTGGAGCCTCTCTCTGCTGTCCCTCATAGGGGAAGCAGCCACTCTATCCGTCCCTGGGGAGTGAACTAGGCCTGCCCATCCCTGATGCTGGAGCTGGAAACCCCACAAGCTCTCTGCACCCTCCCCTGAAAAGCCGGCACCAAGCACAACACAGCAAGCATCTCCTCTCCAAAATGTTTTCCTCCTGGTACTACCTCAGCAGAGCTGACAGCAGTCCCTGGCCTGAGTCTGCCATGGTGCAGGACCCCTTGGGTCCTGCTGGGAAGCTGTGCCAGAGGCAGCCAGCTCCTGCCATGCTCCCCTTCCTGCTGCTCGCTCACATTTCACGGGGCTGTGACCCCCTGTGGGCTCACATCTCCCTGAGCCCTGCAGTGGGGCAGGCAGCAACCCGAACCCAGCGGCTGGGGTTTCAGAGGCAGAGCAGGGTGGCCGTGCTCCTGCGGTCACCCCCTCATCTGCAGCGTGCCCCAGCAGAGCTGTTCCCAGGGAAGACGTGTGCCTCTCCGTGAGTCAAGGGGACACGGGGGCTCTGGGTGAGCCAGCCTGCTCCCCTCGCCCAGCAACAGCCCTCTGTGCCTGTCCCTGCCAGCTCTTGCCCTGCGCTACTTGGAGGCTGTCGCCATGACCCTCACCAAAGGCTCCTTCACCTACTCCAATGGGGAGGAGTACCGCGGCGAGTGGAAGGAAGGTGAGACAGGGCAGGAGGGGATGGTGCTGCCTGTGCTGGGGGCCAAGCAGCCCCTAGCCCCTGCCCAGCATCATGCTGGAGCAGATCCTGCCTTCGTCTCTCCAGTGCTGCCTGTTTCTGCCCCTCCCTAGGTCGCAGGCATGGCGTTGGGCAGCTGACATTTGCTGATGGCACCGCTTACGTGGGGCACTTTGAGAATGGGCTCTTCCACGGCTGCGGCGTGCTCACCTTCTCTGACGGCTCCAGGTGAGCACGGCACCCCTGCGTACACCCCCCCGGGCATCCCCACTGCTGCAGGGAGCTGCTGCCTCAGGAGCTCCTCCCGTGCAGGTACGAGGGGGAGTTTGTGCAGGGCAAGTTCAATGGCGTCGGCGTCTTCACCCGCTGCGACAACATGACCTTTGAGGGCGAGTTCAAAGGCGGGCGTGTGTACGGCTTTGGTGAGTGCCCGGTGGCACGGTGCAGGCAGCCACAGCCCTGTGCGGCCCTAGCTCAGCACAGCCCCATCCAGCATCTCCCATTTTGTCCCCCCAGCCCTGGGGGGTGCTGCTCCCTGCTCCTTCACTGCTAGCCCTTTCCTCCTCTCCTCAGGTCTCCTGACCTTCCCTGATGGCTCCCATGGGGTGCCCCGCAACGAGGGCTTCTTTGAGAACAACAAGCTGCTCCGGCGGGAAAAGTGCCCAGCCATCATCCAGCGGGCCCAGTGTGCCTCCAAGTCTGCCCACAACCTGACAGCATGATGGTGCCCCACATCCTCTCCCATTGCAGCAGGCCCGCCCCTCCCCACTGGGCACTGGCTGGCCCCGCTGGCCCTGGAGCAGGGATGTGGCACAGCTGGGTGTCCCCCTGTCCTCCTCACCACCGAGTCGCCCCCTGCCAAACGCCTGCCGCTGGGGGGGGATGAGGCCCTCTGCTCTCCACCCAAGTGCCCTAGGGCAGCCATGGTGCCTTCTCTCTCTGGCTATAGCCCTGGCACCTGCCAGAGCAGCAGGGGGGGACAAGGTGGCCGGGACTTGGCCCATCTGCTCCCCAGGAAGACTGTGGACCACCAGGGCTGCTAGCCTGATGCAGAGGATGGAGCAGGGGAGTAGGGGCTGGGCCCTGACCCCGCAGCCAGGGTGCCTTGGCCAGGGGCTGCTGGCTGGACCACGCACCCGCAGAGGGGCAGCTCCTGGCCCACTTTACTACCCTGGTCCCAAGACAGGACGGGCACCACGGGCACCCCATGGCCCTCACCCACATCTCTGAGCCATCTCTTGGCACCCCACGGCCATCTCCCCCACATGCCCTGGGCAGGGTGATATGGTGCCCCGAAGGACCCAGCCTGCTCTCCAGGCCAGCTGGTGGGCTGTGTCCCCCTCATCCCTGTGCCAATCCAGCCTGCCCACTGCCTTGGGGACACCTGTAGCAGCATCCCCACCAAGGGGGATGGGGGGACGCCTACCCGGGCCCATATCTGCTGCATGCTGCAGGAGGGCAGGAGCGACGGTGAGCAAGGAGCAGGGTCAGCCAGAGCCTGGGAAGAGGGGCATGAGCCCTTGCTGCATGGGGGGCCAGGGCAGGCCAGGACGCAATAGGGGTATGGTAAATGTGTAGGCAGGGTGGGCAGGGAGCACGCAGCTCCTCGCCTTGCCCCCTGCGTGCATCCATCTCCGACCTGTGTGCTCACCTTCACCCCTGGTGCGGTGTGGCTGGCTGCAGCACGGAGGTCTGCCTGTGGCGGGCTGCAGGGGCCGTGCCCTCCCTGCTGGTGTCTGCCCGCACCGGTCCCGTGCCTTGTGTGACCCTGCCTTGTGCTGCTGCCTGCACGGGCCTCAGCTGAGTAAACCACATTGCCAAACGCCTGGGCTGTGTCCTTTTTGCTGGGAGCAGGGACCAGGTCGGGGGCTGCTCACATGGGCAGGACTGCAGACAGAGCGGGGCCAGCAGGTTTATTTGCAGGTCACAGTGCCGGGATCCATCCCTTCTCAGGTGGGGACAGTGGGACCCCAGGGGCTGGCAGAGGTGCGAGGGTGGCCAAGGAGTGCTGGGTGTCCCCCTTACCCATTCTGCCTAGGGCAGCCCTGTCCAGCAGGAAGGAGTGAGATGGGTGGCTTTCTCCTGGCCACATCCCAGGGTCCCCACCATGTCCCCAGCTCCCCAAGTCCCTGGCTCCCCTGCCTTTCGAGCGTGGGAAGGGGCAGGGGTGCAACCCATCATAACCAGCCGTTGGCACTGAAGGTGCTCCTCAGCTCCTCAACCTGGGAGGGGCTCAGCAGGGTCAGGGGTGCACGGCAGGGACCCCCGTAGTAGCCAAACCACTCCATGGCCTTCTTCAGCCCTGGGATCCCAAACCGGCGGGTGACCTGTGGGATGGAGGGTGTGGGGACTTACCAGCTCCCATAAGACAGGGTGACATGCACTGTGGGCCCTGCTCCTGCTAAGCCCGCTTCTTGCTCACCATCACTCCTGCCCCTCCCCCATGTGGATCTGCAAGGCTGGGCAGGGTGTGGGGTGGCTCCAGCCCCCCATGAAGTGCCCACCGTGGGGTGGGGGTGCGGAGCACGTGGAGCACGACCAGGAAAGGGAGCATCCCTATGGCATGGCAGGCTCTTTGTGGCTGGGACCTGTAGTGGGATGGGGGGCCCAGGGAGGAGCAGGTCTTCCCTCCATCACTGCCTATAAATAGCCAGCAAGGCTCCCACAGGGGCCAGTCAGGTGCCCACTGCCAGCGGACACGCTGTTCCTGGCACCGCAGGGCTGGCATTTCCCACCCCGCCACCTCCAGCCCGGCTCAGCTCGCCAGCTGGGTGCTGTGCCATCCAGTGCCCCCTGGAGCAGCACTCCACCCCCTGCAGTCCCAGGGACCTCCATCCTTTGCTGCCCCCCACCCCGCAGCACCCTGGTGGGTGCTGATTGCTCACCGCCACGTTGGGCTCAATGAGCCTGTGCTGCAGGTCGCGGGCCTCCTGCCAGCCGCCCTCACGGCACAGGCGGTCCAGCTGGCACAGCGGGCCCCCCAGGACATTGGCGAGGGCGCAGACCCCCCCAGAGGCACCTGGGGACACCAGGGCACGTTGGCAGCCAGCACAGCGCACCGTGCCCAGCCAGCATCTCCTGGGCATCGCCGCCCCTGCCTGCCTCCCCCTCCCCAGCTGCCAGTCCTTGCCAGTGCCCCCAGGACAGCAACCCATGCCCCCAGCTGAGCAGGGGCAGCAGCACCTACCCAGGGCATAGCTTGCCAGCAGGAAGCTAGCCGATCCCGCCAGCACTTGAAAATCCTCCTTCCGTGTCTTGTGGACCATCAGCCCTATGCGGGTGATCTGGCAAGAGATGAGCCATGCCCTGGGGCAGGCATTACCCTGCCCGCCTCTGCAGGGCTCCTGCTGGCACCCCCGGGGCCTAGGGAAGGGCTGCAATTCCCAGCTTCCCATTCCCAGCTTGTTCCCAGCTTGGGGCCAAGTTTGGTGGCAGCCAGCCCGGGGAAAACCCTGCCCCACTCACGTCCCCACCGCTGTCCTTGATTCCAAGGATGTTGGGGTGCTGAGCCAGGGTGAGGACAGCCTCCAAGGGCAGGTCCAGGCTGGTGTTGGCAGGGACACTGTAGAGCACCACGGGGATGGGGGATGCGTCGGCGACCTGTAGCAGCCAGGCAGAGCTCAGCAGCTGGGGTGGGTTGGAGACATGCAGGACACGCTCCCCATCCTGCTGTCCCAGCTGTAGCTGCTGGCAGGCACCAAGCATGGCTCACCTCTGTGTAGTGCTGGACCAGGGCAGCACTGGTCATGGCTCCCCGGTAGTAGCAGGGTGTCACAACCAGTGCCACGTCAGCCCCTGCCTCTGCCATGCTGACCGTCATCTTGATGGTGGCCTGGGTAGCTGGGGAGGAGGCAGAGTGGTGAGGGCTGCCGGGGGGGGGATGACATGGCCCCTGCATTGCCCACACAGGCACTCACATTCACAGCCCGAGCCAGCCAGCAGCAGGCGGTCCCTGGGCAAAGCCCGGCGCACGCAGCTCACCACCTCCAGCCGTTCTTGGGGTGCCAGGTAAGGGTACTCCCCGTTGGAGCCCAGCACCACCAGCCCTGAAACACAAGCATGGGGAGGGCAGGGCTCGGGCACAGGAGCAGGGTGCCCACAGGGTGGCCATCCCTGACCTCTCCACACCCCACTCTCAAGTGGGTACCAGGCACCCAGGGAACCTGATGCCCACATCCAGCAGCCCCCGTGGGCCAGGAGGCTCCTGCAGGTGCCCCGGAAAGCCCTGGGCTCCCCCTTAAAGAGCACACGTGGGTGCATGTCCCCCAGACAGCAGCGCCCACCTGCACCCCACTGAACGCTGGCAGTGCCATCCCCTACCCAGGCACCTTTATGCATTTCATGCATGCACCCTGTGGGCTGAATACACTGCCTGCCCACCTCCGGCCCCAGAAACGGCCCCACACAGCACTGCTAGTGAGGCACTTACTGGTGCCTGCAGCCAGGCTGTGCTGCCCTGTCCCCAGCCAGGGCACACAGACCCCTTCTTTGGGACCCTGCCAGTGTTGTGGACGCAGGCAAGCCAGCTCCAGCTTGGCACTGCTGGGCTCTGCTGGGGCAGCCAGAGCCCCAGGGCGCTGGAAGTGCCAGGTGCCCCCATCGCCCTCGCTCCCCTCCTCGCTGCTGGGCACCCAGGCAGGGCTCTGCAACCCGCGGTGTGCCCTCTCCCATGTCTGCCCTCACAGCCCTGGAATCAGCCTGGTCAGAAGAGGGGAGACCCCAGGGCACACCCCTGTGACCCCCAGCCTCTTCCTGCAGCCCCTCTCCTCCCATCCATCCTGGGCAATCAACATCCCATGGCACTGAATCTGTGTGAGCATGCCCAAGTGTGGGGCAGAAGGTAGGTGCAAGCCTGCATGCGCGTGCAGCGGGTATGCAAGCATGCACTGGAGTGTGGTGGGTCTGTGTGAGGACACACGCGTGTGCCTGGGTATGTGCCATGCAAAGGGCTCCAGGTGGTCACCTGAGGGGCTGCCAGCCCTGGAGCAAAGTCCAGCTGGAGGCTGAGCACCTTTGGGAAGTGGCACGCTGCCAGCATGCTGCCACACACCCTCTGTGGCAGGCAGGGATCTGGCAGGAGCCTGTGCGGAGAGGGGCAGTGGGGAGCGCTTACCTCGGAAGGGGATGCTGGCGTATCGGCACAGGTTCCCCTCCAGCTGGGTATAGTCCACCTCTTGCATGGGTGAGAAGGGCGTAGTGAGGGGTGGGAAGATGCCCCCAAGGTCAATTGTGTGCCCTGGTACCTGGGGGGTGCTGAGCCCCCGGCACTGCCTGGGGGCTGCCCAGCGCAGAGCTGCCAGGGTGGGCCGGAGGGGCAAGGCGAGGCGGCTGCTGAGCGCCATGGTGGCTGGGTGCTGCTGCTGGCCGTGCTGCCTGCCCTGCCAAGGGGCTGTTAATGTTTGACGGGGCACGTGAGGGACTCGCGACCCGGCTGGGCAGACAATGTAGGGGGTGGTACTGGGTGAGCTCAGGGTGTTCTACGCCCCTCCAGGAGCCGGACAGAGGAGCTCAGCACCCCTCTGAGTGAGCCCCAGCTGCACCAGTGGCTCTTTCCCTTCTGCTTGCCAGCCCTGACAGCCATCCTTCTGACCAGGGAACCAGGCATTGCGGGAGTCCCAGGGCTGTGGGCAGGGTTCACCTGCTCTGGGTGTTGGTGTAGGGTCTCCTGTAAATGGGCGAGTGGGAGCATTTCTGGGTAGGGAGCAATGAGCACTGCACTTGGCAGAAGTGACCCAGCCTGCAAAGAGGCCACTGTGTCCCCCAAGGGATGGCTTCAGCAGGGAAGTGGGAGAACATGCCACCATGCAGCCCCGCAGGTGTATGACTGCTGCCCTCTGGCACAACCCCAGCCTCCAGCACAGTGTGGAACTGGGCTGAGCTGCCCTTGGTGTAGTTTTCCTCCCCGAGCCTACCCAGCTGGGACTTGGAAGCACTGCGAGCAAGCAGGGCATTCCACAGCAAGGAATCCCACCCTTGAACTACTCGTGTCTTGCCCCATGGTGTCACTGACATTAAAGTCTCTGTGCTAGGAGGCAGGGCATGTCCGTGCTGCTGGATAATCCCTGGATAACCCAGCTTCCCCACCTCCGTTGCCCCCAGTGCAGGCTGCCCAGCCCCACAGCCCCCCGGAGCCCAACGCTGCTCTTCGCTGGCTTTTATTGACATGAATAAGTCTCGGCTGGATCCAGCTCCTTGGAGCCAAGCCCGGTCCCTGGTCTCTGCTTGGCACTGTCATGCGGGAACCTCTGTCTGCCCCTGCGGCTGCTCTTTGGTCTCCAGTGCCTGGCGTGTGTCCACCTGCCACTGCTGCACCAGGTCCGTCGGGGTCTTGCCAGCCTGCAAGAGCAGGCAGAGACAGGCTGGGGCTGGGTGGTGCAACATGGTGGGGCAGCAAATGGCCCCGCTGCTGGCCCCCTGCTCACCTGGTTCTTGGCCATCATGTCAGCCCCATGCAGGATCAGCATTTTGATGATCTTGTAGCGGCTGAGCCGTGTGGCGTCATGCAACGGTGTGTCACCTTCCTGCAAGAGACACAGCCTGGCTGGGGATCGTGGTCCAAGCCTGGGGACAGGGACGCCCTGCCTGTCCCCAGCACTGCTCCCTGGTTCCCAGCACACCCACCTCCTTGCTAGGACAAGGAGGATAGTGTCTGCCCCAGCCCCGGCTGTGGCTGCCAGTACCCCGGGGCAGAGATGTGAGTCTGGATGTGCCCTGCTGCAGCTGCTGGGAGCCGCTGGTGGGGTCAGCCAAGGGAGGGGGGATCAGTGTTGTCGCCTCAGTGCTGGCTGCATGGCTGCAGCACTCACCCTGTCTGGGGAGTTGATGTCCACCCCAGAGTGGATGAGGTGCTCCACAATGTCAGGGTGCCCAGTCCGGGTGGCCACGTGGAGGGGAGTGCTGAGCAGCTTGAGCGGGAAGGAGATGAACACCAGATCAGTGCCCACCCCCGCTAACCCAGCACAGGGTCAGTCTTGGTCCCCTGGGACATGCCCATGCCCCGGACACAGCCCTGTGCCCCTGGGCTCTGCCCTGCACACCTTGTCCTTCAGGTTGAGGTCTGCCCCGTGGTCCTGCAGCAGCTTGACAGCATCCAGGTGCCCGCCCCGGCAGGCCCAGTGCACGGCAGTGCAATCCAGCTGGGTGCACAGAGCAAAATCACGGCGGGGGACACCTCCACCCCATTCCCATGCCAGGGTAGAGCTGGCAGATCCCTGCCCACAGCCACCTCGGTGGTGGGGACAGCACTGCTCTGCTGCCAGGACCCCAGCCCTGCTGTTGCTCCAGCTGCACCACACCCAGAGGGTCAGACCAGCACGGAGCCAGGGCAGGATCTAGCCTCACCCGGTCCCTGAAGTCCACGGTGGCCCCGCTGTCCAGCAGCTTCTGCAGGATGTCTGTGTGTCCCTCCAGCGAGGAGCGGTGCAGGGCGGTGCGATGGAACTGCAGGGATAAGGTGCCACATTGGCAGACAGATCCATCCTCTCTTGGCCCCACCTGGCCAAACCCTCAGCCTTATCCTGGGAGGTCCCAGCCCCTGCCAGGGGGCATGGCAGGGCACGGTGGCAGGGCGCAGGCGAGGGGTGGCCAGCAGCCACAGGGGATGCTACCTCGTCACACGTGTCAGGGGGGCCACCATCTGCCAGAAACTTCTCAATGATGTGCATCTTGCCCTGGACAGCAGCTCGCAGGAAGGTCTCTGGTTCCACGGGACCCTCCTGGCAGTGGGACAGGCTCAGGGCTGGGGCATAGCAGGGGCACGGGAGAAGGGACAACACTGGGGGCCCCCTGCCCTGCTTCCCCAGGGAGGTCCCTGGCTGGCAGGGTGACCTGGGGACTGGCTCATGGGGGCTCCAGCCTCTGCCCCAGCAGCCCCCCTCCTGCACCCCAGGACCCCATGGCGTACAATCTCCAGAGGCTCAGGTGGTGGTGGGGGCTCAGGGGTGGCCGCCCGCTCCTCACGTCGCTGTCGGCGCTGCTTGCGGAGCTCGATGAGGTGCTGGATACTCCCCACGTCAATGATCTCCCGCCGCAGGTCCACCGAGCTCTTCCGCACCCGCTCCTGGCCCTGAGGAGGGACAGGCAAGTGCCCCGTTTGCCTTCTTTGTGCTCTGCCACCTCCTGGCTCCCCCGTGCCCCAAACCCCCTCACCTTGACGGCCTCGAGGCCCCTGTTCCTGGGGCCACAGCGTTTCTCCTGCTCCAGCTCTGGTGTGCTCATCCGCTCCACGGCTGGCGGCTCCAGTGCACCATCCCGTTTGAGTAGCTGCATGGGCACAGAGGGGCTGCATGGTCCTGGCTGGATATAGAGCATCCCCACTGCTTCCACCCCCAGCCAGCCAGTGGAGATGGCTCTAGGCATGGCTCACAGCTCTCTGCTGAAGTCTATGGGATGCCTGACTTGCATCTTGCCTACCTGCCCTACTTGCCAAGCTGGTCGCCTGCCTGCTGCTTGGCTCTGCCCCATGGGCAAGAGCTCCCGCCCGGCTTGGGAACCTGGTACCCCTGCGAGCCCTTGACCACCTTACTGCAACCCCCAGGATGGCAGGGTCAGTGCCAGCCTCCTCACATCCAAGTCCCTGATGGTGGACACAGTGCAAGGCAGGTCCTTGCCGCAGCCCGGGCAGGTCCCCCTGCCCTATGGACCCACCTTCTCCTCCTCCTCTTCCTCTGCCAGCTTCTGCTCGATGAGCTCTTTGGCCCGTTGCACATCCAGCTCCATGTCTGCCAGCAGTGCACAGCGCCGCACAGGATGCAGCCTCTCCTCCTCGCCACCGCCGGCAAGGAGTGCCTGGCCCCGGCTCCCGGTGCTGCTGGTGGCTCTGCTGGCCACGGGGCTTTATGCCGCTGGCCCCTCCGTCCCGCAGCCCAAGGGCACCAACAGCTGTGGCTGCTCCACATGACTGGGGCAGCTTTGCCATGAGCTCACCCTCCTGCTTTCTGGTGGCCCTGGCTTACCTCCCAGCCCTGCACCCTCTTAAAGAGACCACTGCCCCCCCCCACCCCCCGCCCCCGGCTGCCTGGGACCCCCGTGCTGGATATGGGGAGCTGGGGTGCACACAGCTCGCAGCAGCCAGTCCAGAGAGGCTCAGCAGAGTGGGTACACAGTCCAAAGTCACCCCATGGGTCTTGTGCCACTGACCCTGGGCAGCCAGGATGCTCCCCACACCCCATCCCCACGCAACCAGATACTGCATCACCCGCAGGCATTACCCAAGGCTCCCTGGCACCTAGAGGGGGGGGGAGGTTGCTGCCCACCCCAAAGGGAGGTGATGGGGGCCCCTGAAACTTCTCAGCCAGCAGCAGGCGGTGCTGGGAGCTGTGGCCCCTTCACACCACTTTGGGGGATGACCTCAGGTGCAGAGTGTCCCAAGCAGCCCTGCCAACGTCCCAGTGGCTTCCCGGCCTCCCCTGCCATGCACAAGCAGCCTGGCAGTAGGACCAGCCTCACGTGGGGCCGAGGGGCAGAGCCAGCAGCTATTCCCAGCAGTGGGGACATTGTTCAGCCCCCCTGGGCTTTGCTCTTCCCCTTTGTAAGATGAGGCCGGTGCTGCCTTGTGCCAGGACAGTTAATGCGCTGGGCACCGGCCCCCAGCACAGGACCTGGGGGAAGGACAGATGGGGACACGTCATTGTCACCCTTCTGGGCAGTTCCCAAGGCCACCCTTGGGTGCCCTGTGCTATGGGTGCCAAGGTGCCATTTTCACCAGAACAGACAATGGTGGCCATGACGGTGGCCCTGGGACTGTCCCCCTCCATGGACTGTCCTGCCTGGCCCGAGGGCAGACACAGGCTGGAACCTTCAGATGGGAAGCACTGGGAAAGGGAAGGCAGTGGCCCCACACCAGCAAGCAGCCAGGATGGCAATGGGGAATTGCAGTGCTGGGGAAGGGTCCAGGCAGGCAAAGAGCCCCAGGCGTGGTGGGACAGCATTGGGGTGGTACCAGGGAACAGAGCTGGGGCACACAGGCTCTCCCTGGCCACCCTGTGCCCAGCCTGGCATGGGAGCAGGCACAGGACAAGCATGGGGCATCTCCCGTGGATGGAGGTGACAGCGCCCCCCCGAGGCCACAGGAAGGATGAAAAGGCTTTATTGATAAATACAGACTATGTACAGCGGGGAGACATCTCCACCCAGCCCAACGCCCCGGGGCCTCCCGGCCAGGGGGAGCTGGAGCCCAGCGGGTCACGGCCTCTCCCTGCCAGCACAGCCTGGCAGTGGGGCCCCAGCCACGCTGACCGCCCCAGAGACATTTGGTCTCGAACCTCCTGCAGCAAACACAGTGTGTGCCCATGTCCCCAGCCAAGGGGGGCAACCATAGGGGCACAGCCCCATCCAGACCTTCCTGTGGGGTCACATGGGTGGGGGACAGCCTCAGGGGGGAGCAGGGGCTGCCCTGGCTCTGGCAGGGCTGGGACACGGCACAGGGCATCCCCAGAGGTGCCACTGTCCCCCAGCCCCCTGTCCTCTCCCTGCAACCAGTCGGGGGTGGCTCAGTTCCTGGGTGGCAGGGGCTGGTTGACAATCACTTGCACAACAAAATCCTTCTGGATCTTGGTCTCCTGCAGCCGCGTGCGGTCAGTGAGCAGCTTGCCTGAGAAGAACCAGCGCTGCCAGGCCAGGTCGATGCCCTCCTGCGCCTGCAGCTGCTTCTTCAGCTGCCCGATGGTGTCACCCATGCTGGCGCTGAGCCGCAGGTCCTTGCCGGTGGAGAGCCGCACCTTAAGGGTGAACTCCCGACGGGCATTGGGCAGGGGCTCGGCTGGCTCTGCTGCCTCTTCCTCACTCCGTTCCAGGATCAGGTTGACAGGAGGTGCCAGGCAGTAGACTGGCAGCTGATACCGGTTGCCCAGCTCATCATAGCACTCCGTCAGGGACCCTGGGGACAGCAGGATGAGATGCTGTGGGCGGGCATCCCCACGGACCACTCAGATGGGGACAGGGCCACCCCAGGCAGTGGGGCAGGGCCTGTCTTGCCCCTGCTTGGCTGGGCTAAGCTGTGTGGATGGCAGCTGGGAACCCCTCTCGTCTCCAACCTGGGACCCCCATGTGCCCAGATATGGGGCACTCGGCACCCACCCCACCCAAAACCCTGGTGCCGTTCCTCACCGTGGGGCAGGGTGATACTGGCTCCATCAAGGATGGCTTGGGCCAGGCTGTGGTCGTTGGCCTCCACAGCATAGGCAGCTGCCTTCAGGGCATCCCAGATCTCCTTGCGGCCCTCAAAAGCAGGTGCTGTGTCCCAAAACTCATCCCGCTTGCTGCGCAGCTGCCCGTCTGTCATGGGGTAGTCGCTCTTCCACTTGGGACGCTCCTTCTTCAGGGGCTCATTGCGGCCTGGGGAGGGGTGGGATGCTCAGCCAAGGGATGGGGCTCCCCCTTGAGCCCTGAGCCTCCCACCTCTCCATCCCCACAGGTTCCATGCACACCAGCATCTGAAGGTCCACCCTGCCCAGCACAGTCCCCAATACAGCCAGGGGGAGCTCAGCTAAAGCAAGCCCTACTCAAGGTCCCACTGGCCTCATAGCAGCTGCCTCCTCAAGTGACATCCTTTACCCCCAGGAGGAACAAAGGCTCTTGCCCCCATGCTAGGGAGACCAGCCCCTGCCCCATGGGATGGCCATAGGGCCTTGGGGCCCTTTGAGGCAGAGCAGTATTTATATCTTGGGGAATTAGCAAGGAAATAAGCTGGTGAGTTGGAGTGGGAAGGGGATTACGAAGGCTGAGCTGCAGCCCCGGCGGGGGATGGGTGGGCAGGACCTTACTGTCCTCTCTGCCCACCCCAGGATGTCAGGGACCAGCTGTGGACACAACAGCAGGCACACAGCATCCAGGGCATCGGGGGGCATCAGACATCACTGGCATGGAGGGCTGCCACTCCACAGGTAGCCCCAGCAACAGCCATAACTGAGCTGGCTCTCCATGAAACAGCCCCCAACCATGTCCCCAGGGAACCCCAACAGCCAGCACTGTCCAGGGGTCTGGGCCACCCCCATGCCAGCCCCAGACTGCCCTCCTGCCCTCCCTATGCCAGGTTGTGCCCCGTGGGAACAGGCCCATCCTGTCAGCCCCATGGCTGGGCCGGAAGCGTGGGGCAGGAAGGAGCTGTTGTCACTCCCAGCTGAGCTGGGGACAATAAGTGACAACTCCTTCCTGCCACCCCCTCTCCCTGGGGCGCACAGCCAGCACCCTTCCTGCAGGGATGGAGATGCGGAGTCCCCGCCGGGCAGGAAGGATGCAGGTGCCCACACAGTGACCTGCCAGGCAAGGCAATGCCACACACCCCAGCTGCTGGGGACAGCCACCACTGCCAGCTGCGGGCTGCGCCATGTTCCCCAGGCAGCTTTTCCCTGGCAAACGTGTGGTGACAACAAGGCATTATGTGACCTTTTTTAACTGTACCAGCCCTATCCCACCCCGTCCAAGACCACTGGAGCCAGCACAGCACCTGCTTTCCCAGCAAACACCCACCTAGACCTAGATGTGACACATGGCACCCACCCCAGGGGTCCCCGTGGGGCACAGGAGCTCAGCTACCCAGGGCTGGATGCTGAGCATCCCTGACAAGCAGCATCCTGCCCACATCCCTGGAGGAGTGAGGGCAGCCGGCTGCAGCCAGCACTGCCGATTCAGCAGTCACGGTGCTGGGCAGGAGGGATTTGCAGCACCGCAGGACAGAGCAAGGTCAGAGGCAGCACCTGCCCCGGAGCAGCAGCCACAACCAGCCTGAAGGGCACAGCTGGGACCATGTTTCCACGCTGCTGTGGCCACCGGGCTGTGGCATGCGTCCCCACAGCCGGGACTGTCATGCATGGCAGGACACCCAGCCGGAGCCAGCCCCTCAGCTCGGCTCATGGCAAAGGGAAGAGGCTGGCCCGGGGGAGGCAGTAGGATCGAGCTGCGGGGCCCGGCCGTGGCGGGGAGCAGGGACAGGTTGCAGCTGCCCCATGCAGGCAGGTGTGCCCGGCAGCCTTGCCCAGGTAGGCTGGGGCTTAAGCCTTATCTATTTATTGCTGCCGCCCATCTGGGCCCCACAACCTCTAATCACCTCCTGCCGCTCTATTCCTGGTCCCTTGTGCAACTCTCCGCAGTGGCACCACCGGACAGGTCTGGCCGCTCGCTGTGCCCGGACTCGAGCCAACAGGATCTCGCAGGCAGCATGCCTGCCTCCTGCCCTGTGCCTGCAGTGCCCTGCCTGCAGCTCAGCCCCACCCGGTGCCCCGGTACAAGGACCCCCAGGCAGGAGGCTGTGCCCTAGAGGCTCTCCTGCCCTGGGGCTTGCTCCCTGCCCAGCTGGAGTCCTGGGGAAAGCTCAGCAGCCCCAGCCAGCAGGTCCTGGAGGTTGGCTTGGCATGGAAACAGATGCCAGCCAGATGGCAAGCGACACTGCTTCCAGCAGTGCTGGCTGGTCCCCTCTTGGGCCAGGCAGAGTTGGGATGCTGCGTGCCATGGGCATCCTACTACTCCTGCTGTGTCAAGCTGGCTACCCCAGGAAAAACACTGTCACCTGCTGTGGGGAGCCCTGGCAGCACCTCTTTGCAGGGGGTTGCAGTGAGCCCCAGCCAGGGCAGGAGCTGGCCTGGCAGGCAGGCTGCTTAGCCAGGCCCCCGCAGGAGCAGAGGCAGGCAGGCAGAGCACCCCTCCTCGCCAACAGCACGTCCTCGCATGCTGGGACCTGCCAGCCTGGGCCAGTGTCCCCGTACTGGTACTGCGGGTGAAGGCAGCTGCAGCCTTGCTTCACCCACCACCACCTGCTGAGTGGCTCCCATGGGCTGATGGCACCACACAAACAAAGGCAGGGATGGCATGGACACCGCAACAACCAGGGACAGTCCCACTCCCCTCAGAAGGGATGTGCTGCAATACAGCGGCAGCAGCTGCCAGGGGCACAGGGAGGGGACCGTGACCCATCCCAGGAGAGCCTGGCAGGGAATGAGTAGTGTTGATGGAGACGCAGCCTCTGCAGCCAGCTGTTGCCTGCCACAGGAGGGGAGCACATGGATCCAGATGTTGGGATCTGACCCCCAGCCACAGCAGCCCCAAGTTATGAGGCAACAGCCCCACACCTGCACCCAGCTGGGCGAACGGTCGGCTGGGGACCCCAGTACCAACTGGCTCCCACAAGAAGGCACCTGCACCCCTGGGGGCCAGAGCATGCTGGGTTGGGGGGCTCCGGCTCCGGGGGGGGGCTGTCACCCTAACCTGAGCCAGCAGGGCACCCCGGGGTGGGCACCGTCCCACTCCCCCACGCCACCCCCGCATCCCAGCTGCGAGAGAGGGCCGGGGCGCCCGGTCCCGGGCACATACTCCATGCCCCCGCTCTCCCGCCTACCACCGCCTCGCCATAAACACGTTAATTACCGGCTGCGATTGCCCCGGCCGGGGAGGCGGACAAAGGGAAGGCAGGTGTGATTCACCCTGCCGGCCCACGTCCCCTCTGCCGGCAGGTAGCCGTACCATCCCCGAGGCCTCCGCGATCCTCCAGGGAGGCGCCTCACGGCGCCCGGGTATTCGGCTGCCGGTAACTCCGGGGAGCCGCACCGGTACCCCCCGCCCCGCGGCTAAGTCACCGGCACCTCTCGAAACCCCGGGGGCGCAGGGATGGGGCTGTGCCCGGCGGCAGCAGCTCGGTGCACGGGCAGCACCGACCCCGGGCCGGCAGGGACCCAGCGTGCGGGGGGCGCCGCCGAGCCCAAGCCGAGGGCACCCCCTGCCTTGTAGCCCCCCGGCCGCCCGGGACACACCCTTCCCTGGAGGGACCGGGGAGAGGCAAATGCGCCGCACACCCCCGCCCTGACCCCGCAAGACCCCCGGAGCGCCGCCGGGCCGGGAGCCGCGGTGCCTGCTCGCTCCCGGGGCCGCGCAGCTGGCCGAAAGCCCCGGTGCCGGCGGGCCGCCGGCGGCGCGGAACGGGTCCTGAGGCTGTGCGCGGGACAGCCCTCGCCGCGCCATGCACTGCGCCCCTCCGGTGCCCGCGCTTCCCCCGCGCCCGCCGCGCCCAGAGGCACACGGGATCGCCCCCCGGCGCCCGCGATCCCGGGGGTGTCCGGGCGGGGCGGGCCCGGCCCGGCCCCGCTCACCTGCTCGCTTGCGGGGGTTCCCGGCGGCTGGCCGCTCCCGGCGCTGCCGCCCCACGCAGCCGCCCATGGCGGGGCTCGACGGCGGCGGCGGCGCTCGGCATGGGGCCGGGCCGGCTGCGCGCTGCAGCCGACCGCGGGGCCCGGCTCTGAGGCCGGGGCCGCCCCGCCGCCGGAGACGCCCCGCGCCGCGCCGCGCCCCGCCCCGCCAGGTGCGCATGTGACCGCCCGCACCGGCACCGCCCACGTGCGCGCGCCCGCTCCCGCCGCACTTTTGTCCCCTCCGCCCCGCCGTACCACCGCCCCCCCCCCCGCTGCCCCGGGCCGGAGGGGTGAGGAGGGGGCGCCCCCCCCCGCGTGCGCCTGCGCGGACTGTCACCCCCGCGGCGCCGGGCCCCGGCGCATGCGCACGGCGGGAGGGCCGGTGGCCGCTGCCCGGGGCGCGGGGTGTCATGGCGGCGGCCGGGGTGGGAGCTGCGGCGCTCGCCGCCTCCGTCCAGGCCTTCGTGGCCGGGCAGCAGGACGGCCGCGCCGCCGAGGTTGCGGCAGGTACCGGGCGGGCGCGGCGGCGGGGCGGGGCCGGGCGTGGGCGCGGGCGCGGCGGCGGGGCCGGGCCTGGGGCGGGCGTGGGCACGGCCAGGGGCGGTGCGGCCTGGCGTGGGGGTGCGGGGCGGGCCGTGAGGGTGAGCGTGGGGCTGGGGCCGGCTGGGGGTTGCGGGGCAGGGCCCGGGCCCGGCTGTGGGGCTGGGGCGTGAGGCTGCGGGGCGGGGGGCAGCGGGCAGGGCCTGGGCTGCGAGCTGGGCAATGGAAGGGGGGCAGCAGCTACGGTGAGGGGCTGCAGCGGCCAGGCAGAGGTGGCTGGGGGGCGATGGGGGGCTGTTGGGAGCCGGGGTGAGGGCAGAGGTGTTGGGGTCTCTCGGGGTTTTAGATGGCTGGCCTTGGAGCATGCGGTGGGATTGAAAGTGCTGCGTCCACTGGTGGTGCCAGGGGCTGGCCTGGAGCAGGGAGCGGGGCTTCAGCGTGAGGGGTGCGGCGTGGGATGTGTGAGCTGACGGGAGCATGAGGGGGCAGGCCCCAGCGCTGGAGGTTTGGGGGGCAGTGGGAGCTGCTGTGGGTGGTACCGGCTATGGGTGGCTGTGGCTGGGTGGCGGAGGAGGCACCAGTGGGAAAGGAGCTCCTGGTCTTGCTGAGATGCTGTGGGAGATGACCGATGTACTGGCTTCACTGGCTTCTGCGTCTGGGGCCCAGGCTCTGGTTGCATTCACTGTGGTTTCTCTTCCTTTCCTGGCAGGGCTTGAGTCATTTGGTTTCTTTGGATAATTTGTTCTGCTTGGAGTAGCAATTTGGTGACTTTGTTACATTAGGGAATTTGCAGCTTCAGGAACTTGGCTTTCTAAGAACAAGGCGGCATGTTTGTGTTTCTAGGCAGTGGCTTCAGTGTGTTTTAGAAAGGAGCTGAGAGAGCAGAGAAGGACTATGTAGGTTGCGTTACACAGAGGAGTAACTTACAGACCTTTCCCAAGGCTGATGGATTGTGAACTGATCCATGATATCTTGGTGATGAGATGAGCTGGCAAAATGGGAAGGTCACCCAGTGGTCTGTGTAACACAGAATGAAGAAAATGCCAAGGTTACTTGGAGGAATTCACTGAACTATGTGACATTCAAGATGTTGCAAAAGAGCTGCACAAAGCCTCTGAGATGCTTCAAATAGACGGGGGGAAAGATAACCTTACAACTGCTGGAGTCATCTGTGGTCATATTACAGAAGTGCCTGGAGAAAGCTTTGTCTCTTTGAAGACATACAAACAGAAGAGCTGCCCCTGCCTGCCCTCCCCACCCCCCAGCTCTCATCAGCCATACAGCACTTGTGACAAACCTACCTTGACAAGCAAGGGAGCTGGCAAGTGTCCTTTGGTCCCTCTGACCTCTTAGAGAATCACACATCAGAAAGTTTTAAATTGCATGATACATCCTTGAGTGAAAGGGAGGTTTTGTCTAACCTTGTGGCCATTTTGTAATTGTTGGAAGAAATGCATTGAGCTTCTCCCATGTGTTGCTGGGTACTAAATTGAGTGTAACTTGGCAAGTGGAAGAAGGGTCTTGGTGCTGTCACAGGCAGCTCAGGCTGCACAGGTCAATGGGTGGCAGAAGGGGGCTGAACTCTTATTAAAAGATGGGGAGAGAAGGATACTGCTGTTAGGGAAAACCATCACATGCTCCCCATGAATGCTGTGCTCATGTTTTGAGGGTATGAGGGAGACAAGAACCGAAAGCCTGCAGAAGTGATTGACGTCTAGAAGAACACTGTGTGAAAGGGGGACAGACATGTCAGGAAAGGGAGCAGATTGATTCCAAGTAATAATGTAGCAAAGGGTAAATGGCTTGCTTCTGTTTAGCCTCTGGGACTACCGGAACACCAGAATAGGAAGGCAGCCCCTCCTGGTAAGGGAGGGATTCAAGGGGACGTGCTGCTGCCAGATGTGGAGGCAGAAGTTTCATGGGCTCACCGCTGTGCCTGCTGTGTTGATGAGGCAGGTCCAATTATAGCTGTGCTTGTGCTTAAGCTGTCGTCTGCACAGCTCTGCCTGTGAGCAGGAAGCTGTATTTGCAGGTCAGGGCTGGTGTGGTCACTCCATGCGAGGTGAAGCTGGTCGCACCCCTGGGACCCTGAGAACAGAGTGAAGTTCTCAGCCCCAGGTGAAGGGGCTACTAGCTGTGGGGAGCATCAATAGCTGATTGTGGTTTGATCATTGCACTGCAGCTCTTTCCTGTTGATTAGGAAACCAGCAGCTTTGTGTAGAGGAGGCAGAGTGCTTGACCACACGGAGTTTCTCTCAGACTTCTTCCACGGTGGTTCAGAGGCACAAAGACTTCATGAGCTTGCAGAGCAGGATGTTGGGATGCAGGGTACGAAGGGGCCAGACAAGTTCTCTCGGCAGTCCACTCTGGTTTATGCTGGTGCACAGCACCTGCTTGCTGTTGCTCTGTGCTTCTTCTGCAGTAAATTTTGCTAACACTTTGTGGCTGTTGCTCAAGGCACCTCCTGTTCTGTTTATGGCTGTGGACTCTGCAGCCTGCTGGGCTCCTCTTCTTCCTTGCAGCTCCCCTTATGTGTTCTGTCCCTCTTCCTTCTCTGTCAAGCAGGATTGGAAGCCCTGTCTCTGGAGTCGGGGCTGCCTGCCGTCAGAAAACACTGCCAGCCCTTCTCCCATCCCCAAAGACCACTCTCTGATGAACAGCATGACTGGAATATACTGGAATTAACTGCTTAGGAAGAGCCAGGAAATGCTTGCAACAGCAGGAGACATTAGCTGAGACAAGGCCTGGGAAAGCCCCAGATGAAACCTTTAGGCTTCTGAGGGGGTGGGTGCCCTGTCAGTTATGTAGGCAAGACTTCATCAGAGCAGGGAGAAGAACAGGGCCATCTGGAGTTCCCAGAAGTGCTTCTGGGCAAAGTCAGTGAGTCTCGGTGACTAGAAGGTGCGTTTTTTGTGGAGGAAAGCTGTTTTGTCTGGGTAGAGAGTGAAGGGTGCTGCTAGTTTGCCAGCAATGTCCCTTGCCCACCTGAGCTACAGGTTAGGGGTCTAAGGTAAGGCAGTCCCTCGCCTCCCACCCCATGCCTAACTAAGGGGCACACGCAGAGCTTTCCTACTGGGAAGGTGTCACATTGGTGGTGAGTGGGAATGGAGAACCTGCCCTTCTGCCAAGGCTCTTGTAGGATGCAGCAGGTCCTTACCAAAGCCTCCCAAGGAGTGACTCTTTCCCCCAGTTGAGTTGCAAGAATGTTGAGGCAGGAGGTGAGTGAGGCAACCTGGTGGGGTGTGTCTGAGTCAGAGCTGGAAATAGACTCCAAGAGTCCCAGCGCCTTGTCTTCTTCTGACCACAAAGCTGCCTTTCTCCCTGCATTTCATCTTGGAGAGAGTTTGTGCAGGTCTTGCTCAGCATAGTGTGAAGGTGGTGCCAGGGTGGCAAGTTGGGTGATCACTGGTGTCTGGGCTATTTGCTTGGCTAGCTCTCCCCAGGAAGCACCTGGGAAGCTGCCTTCTGTCCCCTCCTGCCTTGCTCACATTAGAGAAGTGTTTTTTGGTGTTTCACCAAAGCGGAGCACAGCAAGGCTTCTCTTGGGAGCTACGCATTAGTGATGGATGCAGCCAGGCTGCGGGGCGGGGGTAGAGGCAAAGTGCAGGCAAGTTCACGCCTTGCTGCCTGCTCTCAGCTCTGATCCAGACAAGGCAGCTCTCGGTCCCAGACATGTTCGCAGGCAGGGCTGGAGGCAGCTCTACCAACTAAGTGCACATGGCTCCTTCAGTGCTTAGCAAGGCGTTGGCACCCAGCCAGCCTTTCCCCCTGTGGTGCCAGGACCCTTCCTGGCACCCATCGCCAGTGCTGTGCCCGACTGACGGTCTGGGAGCCTCTTTGGTTCACTCTCTTTACCTCCTTTCTTCAGGGGTGAAGGATGGAAGCTGGACGGTGCTGCAGCTTGTGGAAGCTTTGGGGTAAGAAAAACCTTATACCTGTTGTGTATCACATGAGAGCCTTGCAGGGGAGATTCCTGCAAGGAGGGACAGTGACAAGGAAAAGTGTGCTTGTCCGGGACGAGCTGGCTTCAGACACACCACAGTATGCAGGCCTGCCAGGATGTTGTCTGCTCACAGCATGGGGCCTGAGTGGTGCTTTGCCCGCCCAGGACTTGGGAGCTGTTTGGGAAAGGAGCAAGGCTGGAGCAGCTCTTGATGCTCTCCCAGGACCAAGGAGAGGTGTTGTGACAGGCAGCGAGCTACAGACCACTTTCAGTTGGGGCTGTCCCCAGCCGGAGCTGCCAGAGCACACAGCTGCACATCACTGTGTCACGAGCTGGCTGGCGCAGCTTTTGCTCCAGTCTCCGAGCTGTCATGACCTGGGCCTTAGAGAGGCTCGTTTCTCCCCAGCTGGGGGCTGGGTTTGCCTCATTGTAAGAGGCTTTGCCCTTTTTTGGCCCTTGTGATCTTGGTAGTCCTGAGTTTCAGATGCAGGACATGACGCAAGAGCAATTTCTTTTTGGTCCAAGTTGAGAACTTGGATTTCTTGCTGCGTGGCTCTGGGGCCAGGTACACATGTGCAACACAGTCAGGGGAAGAGGAGTCCACTCCCACCCTGCTGGCAATTCAGGCAAGGTTGGGCCACCACTGCCCTGCCCAGAGAGCAGCACCCCTTTGTTTTTACAGTGTGTCTGCTTAGGATGTGCTTCCTGCTTGGGTGTTCCTGCTCACAACAGGCTTCTTGGCCTTTCTCCCACGCGGACTAGGTCTTGTCTGGAGAGCACAGATCCTCGGACACGCGGGCGAGGCATCCAGCTGCTGTCACAAGTCCTGCTCCAGTGTTACTCCCTGCTCCAGGAGAAGGAAGGTAAGGGCTGCTCAGGGTCCTTGAGTGGCTGCTGGCAGGCTGGGGGCAAAGCCTGCGCCACTCAAATGTCTGTCTTGTGGTTGGCAAAGGGATTGATTTAGCACTGTGATGACTTCGTATGTATCTCTCAAGAATCAGAGTCCAAGGAGGGTACAGGGCCTCACGTTGCAGCCTTTTTGCCAACCTCACCACACAATTAATGTAATTCCCTAAACACACCAAAGCCCTAAGCTGCAGCTGGTGCCCCTGGCAGTGTGTGGGTGTTGCACGCCCAGGTGTGCTCAGCACCACGTGGGACGCCTTGGGGATACATCTGCATGTCAAAATCCTTGGGTGGTGATTCAGTGCAGGAAAACCGTCCTTCACAAAGCGAGTCATGTCGAAGCCCTGTGGCCTGCCTAGGTTAACTCTGGGGGAACCCTGGGGCCTGGGCAGGAGGGGAGATCAGTGTGAGGATAAGAATGGAGTGGAGGACCAGCACGGGGAGCTGAAGTCGTCCCATTCATGGAGGCAAGGAGAAGGTTTGGCTGTGTTAAATGCCCCATAGCAACTGGCTGGCAGCAGGGGAAGCCAGTAAGTGCTGCTGAACTTTGACGTGGGCCTGGAGGCCTTGCTGTTGGGTAGCTGAAACTGTGCCAGCAGGCTGACAAGGCAGGGGGTCCAGCTAGTGAGGTGGAGGAAGGGAAGGATGGAAGTAAAAGGTGCTTAGTTCTTGGTGTTTGGCTCTCTGTAAGGCTTAAACTAGTTCCAGGCAGGGCCAAGAGCAGCTGTGCAGAGAGAGTATGGTCAGACTAGGTACTAGTGTAGCTAGAGTCAGGTGTGATGACTGTGATGGGGTTGGGTGCTCTGGAGGGGCAGCTGGAGGTGGGGAGGTTTGGTAGGGATGCCTGGCAGAGTCAGGGCAGCTGAGCAAGGGGAGCGAGCTGGATTACAGCCAAGTCACCAGGAGCTCTGGAGGAGGGTGGGCAGAGCCAGCTCCCTGGAAGGCACAGGCAGCTGCTGTGACACCCCCAGCTGGCCCTGTCTCCCTTCGTGTTTCTCCTCACGCAGTTCATTTCTCAAGTGCTGCGTCAGGCTGCCTCCTGGGGGGGTGAGTTTCTGCAGCAGCTGTGGGTGCAGGATGCTGCTAGCCGGCTCTTCCAGTCTGCTTCCTGCTGCCACTCCCCACGGCCGGGGTGTGCAGGCGCCCGTGGCCGTGACTCAGGGGTCGGGAACGTGTTGTGGAGCCAAGTGCAGAGAAGCCAGAGCTCGGGCTCCAGCCCTGTGCCCCACCCCACGACATCCTCCAGCCTCGGCTGAGCAGGCATCTGCCGCTTTCCTGCTGGTGTCTGTACCCACAGGTCTGGACAGGCCAGGGCAAATGCCTCTCGGGTAGTTCCAGTACCTGTGCAGCAGCCAGAGGTGGGTGCTGCCCCGCTGCGGTCTGATGTAGTTGGTCATGAGGGGAGGGTGAAGGCATTGGAACCAGGTGGGTGCATCCAACAGTGGCAGTTTGTCCCGTTCACCGGTGCAAGATGTGCATGCTCTTAATCTGGCAGCTGCTTTTGGCAGAGTTGGGGCCAGCACCCGGTAGCTGCATTTCCTGGGTCTAACGCGTATGTGTGTCTGTTCCTGACAGTGCTGCATCTGGTCCTGTTCTATGAGAACCGTCTGCAAGATCATCACCTTGTGATCCCCTCGGTGCTCCAAGGACTCCGAGCACTGGTGAGCTCACACCTCTGAGCCCGTGGTATGGCAGTGTGCTCCAGAATGGTGCCAGGGACATGCAACACCTCAGCGCAGGCTGGAGCAGCATGTTGAGCAGAGCCTGGCTGGGCTGTCAGCTCCTGCCCGGTGGCATAGCCCTGTGTCCTCTGTGCTCCTGCTGTGCCCCTTGCAGAGGAGATTGCCTTGGTTTCCTGCCCCATGCTGCTACTGGGGCAAGGATTCCCTGGCCACTCTGGGGAGCAGTGCAGATGATAGGTGTCCTGACCTGTCCTGTGTATGGGGGTGGTGAGCTCTCCCTGTTGTAGGAGAGGATCCTGCAGGCAGCTGCTGTGGAGAGACAGGAGTTCTGTTATATGGCTGTCATCATGGTTTTCTATTCTTGCTTTTCTTTTCCTGTCCCCAGAGCATGTGTGAGGTGCTGTCCTCAGGGCTATCAGTGTCTGTGCTCAAAGCCATCTTCCAGGAGGTACATGTGCAGGTGAGCAATGTGATTTCCCATCCTCCTATCCCTGCTCCCTGCTCCCTGGGTGACTGGGTATGGCCTTCCCGCCCCGAGAACTGAGCACATGCAGCAGCAGTGCAGTGTAGCACATCCTTCCGCGCAGTGCAGTGCTTCTGCAGAGCTTAGAGACAGCATGGCTAACTGCAGAGGGAGAGGCAGACAACAGCTGAAGATCCCATTTGGCCCTTGTCCTCTCATCTCTCATCCCTGGGGGAATTATTTCCTTTGCTCTATTCAGGCTGTGTTTAAGTGTCCCCAGCTCCCAGATGCTCCTCTGATTTAAAATTGTTGATGCTGACAGGGCCTTGGCCAGCATTTGTGGCCCTGGTGTGACTGTGATGGTGCATTTATGCAGTGATGGACACAGCTGTGTTCAGGTGCCATTGCACAGGCATGTGCACACTTCGCATGTGCTGAATGGGATCTGTGTGCCAGGAAGCAGCAGCTGAGCTGCTGGGGGTCCTGCCCCCTTCTCAAGGGCATGGGCTGCCCTTGGCTGGTGGGTAGCGGTGCCACCATGTGCGGAGGCTTGTTCTGATTGCTCTGCTCCTCCCTCCAGTCCCTCCTGCAGCTGGACCGCCACACAGTCTACAGCATCATCACCAACTTCATGAGCACCAGAGAGGAAGGTGAGCGGGCAGATGCCAGAACCACTCTGGAGTTGTCAACGCTGGGAAAATGGCTTGCTTTCACCTTCTCCGGCGGCTCCGTGGCTCTGCCTGAGGAGAGCTGGAAGGGCTGCAGGGCTGGGCTGATTTTATGGCTTGGTGGTGAGGTCTGGTGTCCTGCACCTACTCACACTCCTTCTTTCTGCAGAGCTGAAGGGCCTGGGTGCCGACTTCACCTTCGGCTTCATCCAGGTGATGGATGGGGAGAAGGATCCCCGCAATCTGTTGGTGGCCTTCCAGATCGTGCGTGATCTCATTGCCAAGAACTATGCCCTGGGTGAGCCTGTGCCTGCTGTGCAGAGCTGGCTGGGAGACATATTGCTTTTCTTTGAGCTGTTGGAGGGATGGCTCTTGGGTCTGACTAGGGCTGGGGTGGTCCTTGACATGCTTTAGGAGCTGCGTAGCCAGCCTGTCGTGGGTACTAGGCATAGCTGCTGTATCTTAGCATCTCTGCTTACTCCCTCTCCTCTCCCTGCAGGTCCCTTTGTGGAGGAGCTGTTTGAAGTTACATCCTGCTACTTCCCCATTGATTTTACTCCAGTGAGTGAGTCTGCCCCATGCCATAGCCTATTCCTTCTGGGGTTGGGTCCCCTCCAGAGAATGGGAGGAGGGGGTGGGCAAGAGTCTTGGCTGGGGAGTGCTGAGCTGTGAGCTGTGGTACTCAGGCTGACAGACCAGTGCCATGCTGGCTGCAGTGACTGGCATCCAGCTGCCTTGCTGGAGATGTGATGCAGCCTCAGCTGACGGCTGGGTTGGGAGGTTTCCTGATGGGTGGATGACTTGCTCTCCGCTTCCTTTCCAGCCCCCCAACGACCCTCATGGCATCCAGAGAGAAGACCTGATCCTGAGCCTCCGGGCCGTACTGACCTCCACGCCCCAATTTGCTGAGGTAGGAAGCTCCTAGGGGGTTCTTGAGCACCCCATTGTTCCCTGAGTATAGGCTGCATTTCATAGTGCTGCAGCTCCTGCTGTGGCTCTTGGGATGGGAACAACTGGGACTAGGGGCCTGCACTAGGGCAGCTCTGTCTCCCGCTGGTGGTGGGTGTGGGGAGGGTGCTGATGCTGACACCCTGGGAAGGGGCTGCCTGTTGCTTACGAGGGTAGTTCTGGCAGAGGCTGAGCTTGCAGCCCTGCAGGGCCATGGACAAGGTGGTGCAAAGGCTGGGCTTGAGTCTAAGTGCCTCTCTCTGCAGTTCCTTCTCCCTCTGCTCATTGAGAAGATGGACTCAGACCTCCAAAGCGCCAAGCTTGACTCCCTCCAGACTCTGGTAAGGAGGGATCCCCTAGTGCCTTTCGCCCACAGCTGGCATGTGGCAGCAGCAGCCACCAGCCACCTCTGAGCCCCTCTCCCTGCCAGCCAGAGAACTCTCCCCTACAAAGCCACAGTTTCCAGGGTCCTAGTTTGGCCTGCATCACTCCCTATTTTTCTGTCCCTTGAGTGGTTTGTGTAGTTCAGCATGAGCCTGCCAGGATGGGCAGTGTCACGGCTCTATGTCCTCCTGGTACTGGCTTCTCTCTGATGTTTTCTCCTGGCTCCCTCTGGCAGACTGCCTGCTGTGCTATCTATGGGCAGAAGGAGCTGCAGGAATTCCTTCCCAGCCTCTGGTCTTCGCTGCGCAGGGAGGTGAGTACTGCAGGGCCCCTAACAAATGCACCGCCACATCTGGGCTCCTGCTGAGCAGGAGTTCACAGCCAGACCAGGCGAGCCTCATGTCTCCCAGCAGCCCCCAGCTGAAAAGTGGGGGACAGGCCAGCCCTATCAATGTGTCCCTGGGGCTTGGATGTGCCCTACTGCCTGGTCAAAGCACATAGGAAGTGAAATGGGAGCCTGAGCCCTTCAGCCCACATTGGGACCGTGAAGTCTGTGTTTGGGGTCAGCATAGGGCTTAGCTCATCCTATGGCCTCTCCTGCAGGTGTTCCAGACAGCGAGCGAAAAGGTCGAGGCGGAGTGCCTGGCCGCACTGCATGCCCTCTCTGCCTGCCTCTCCCGCTCTGTGCTCAGCTCTGACACCGAGGATCTGCTGGATTCCTTCCTCAGCAGCATCCTGCAAGGTAGCTAGCAGAGAGAACTACCCTGCCCTGAGCAGCCAGGCCTGCAGGCATCCTCCTAGCTAGAGATCTTCCCTCCTGTTCTCTTTGAAGCCTCTCTTCTCTTTCTAGCCCTCACAGCCACTGTTGGCTTCTCCAAGGTAACTGGCTGCGGGAAGGGAGGAGAAGGGGGCACAGTAGGAAATTCCTATAGGATTGCATTACTTCCCTCTGCTGAAATTGGGGCATCCAAGGCTGTCCTGTGCACTTGGAGGTGGGGGTGAGCAGCTCTTAGGGAGGCAGTGCTGCAGCTCAGAGCTGTGCCCTGGCAGCATGTCCCAGCCCAGCCCTGCACGCGAGGCAGAGGAGCTCTGCTGGTGCAGCTGACACCCAGCCTATCTCAGATTGCAGGCACCATCTGTGTGAGCCCGACATGAAGCTGGTGTGGCCCAGTGCCAAACTCCTGCAGGCAGTAGCGGGTGCCTCCCTCCGCGCCTACCACCATGTCACCCGCAGCGTCCTGCCTCTGCTGCTGGAGCAGTACAGCAAGCACTCGCAGGTGAGGGGCACCCTGGCCTCTGTGGTCACAGACAGCAGGGCCAAGTGCACCCGCTGGCTCTGCAGGGCTCTGTGGGAGCAGAGTGGGCATCTTTCCCTGGCTGTGGTTGGGGACCCGTGGGCTCCCTGTGGCCTTGCAGTGCTGGGCTGAGGCATAGCTGTGTCCCAGCAGTGACGGTGATCTGGGTTACACCTTTGTGTCCCTGCAGAGCAGTCAGAGGAGGACAATCTTGGAAATGCTGCTGGGCTTCCTGGAGTTGCAGCAGAAGTGGGGACATGTGGAAGAAGGTGAGGCTGGCTGGTCTCTCTGGCCAGAAGCACCCGTGTCCCAGGGGGCTGCTGGCTCTGGCCTCACCTTCATGTATGCTGACAGAGAAGGAAAGCCCAATGACCTGGGTGGCTGCATGTGCGACCCCCTGCTGATGCCCCAGGGACCCAGGGTCTGTTGGGTTCTGTGGTGGTGGCTGTGCAGTGACAGCCAGGTGTAGTCAGTGACTCTATGCCTCTGTCTCTCCAGATGAGAGCACTCTGCTGTCACTCCGAGCCCTGGTTTGCTCTGTGGTGTTCTCAGCGCTAACGGATCCCAGTGTGCAGCTGCAACTGGTTGGGATCAGGGCACTGACTGTCCTGGGCTCCCTGCAAGGTTGGTGCCTTGTTTCCCTTGGGGAGGCAGAGGGAGGTGTCGCCCTGTTCTGGTGCCGCGTGGCTGCTGGGCTGTCCTTGCCTGCTGCCTGTAGGTGCACAGGAGCGCTGGCAGCATTTTCTACCCGGGCCGTGAGATCCAGGGACGCTTGGTCTCTCTTTCTTGTCTGTTTGTGCTGGGCATCTTGTGTCTCTGGCATGCTGGTGTGTTGCTGCTAGCCTGGATGAGGGGGAAGGACGCTGGCCAGAACACGGGCATCTTTGCCTTTGGCCACGGGCAAGTTTCCTTTATGGCTTTGTTCCAGGCTTCCTGTCTCCCTCTGACCTGGAGCTGGTTGTGGATCACCTCATCCATCTTGCTCTGCGTGAGGAGGATTCCCAGAGCAGGTAAGGGGTGGGTTGGCACCACTGCAGTCATTCACATTCTGGGGAGAGGAACAAAGCCTGGATTTGCTACACAGAGGGGCTGTAGTCTTGGGAATAGCGCAGGAACTTTCTGAGCTATAAGACCACGTGGGTGTAAGAGCAAAGGGATAAACCAGATGACTTAGGGACTGGAGATGAGAAAGTCTGGGCCTGTCGAAGTAGAGGGGTCTGCTCTGCCTGCCAGTAAGGTGAAAAAGGGAGATTGCTGGGAAATTGGTTCCTGGAGGCACCTTTTAGCCCAGATCTGTGCAGCTGGTGTACAAGCAGCTCCAGGTTTGCAGTGCTCACATCACCCATCCTAATCTCTTCCCACCCTGGCAGCGAAGCAGCGATGGAGGCAGCTGGATCTCTGGCTCCTGTCTACCCAAAGGTTTTCTCTGGACGCATGGTACCCAGGCTTGAAGAGGAGCTGCAGTCAGGTAGGGCTGGCAGCCTTAGGAAGGGAGTGACCTCTGGTTTTGGTTGAAGCCTGTCCACCGCCATTTGGTTCCTGCCGGGCAGTGGGGCTGTGCCAGATGATGTAGGTTGGTGGCTCTCCTTGGGGAATTCCTAGCACAGACACTGTGGTACTGGCACAGGGAAGGCCGTGCCTGCTGCTGGCAACCAGCCTGTGTGGCCAGGATCACCCTGGTGGGGAGGAGCTGCTCAGCCACAGGGCAGGCAGAGTGCTTTGGGCAGGGGTCCTCAAACTTTTTAACCAGGGGGCCGGCACACAGATGAAGTGGCAGGCAGTCATCTGCGGCTGCTTGGTTTCCCCCCCCAACCCCCGGCGGGGGCGGGGCAGGGGGGTCTGTAAATACGGGGGGCCGGATTGAGGACCTTGGGGGGCTGTATCCGGCCCGCGGGCCGTAGTTTGAGGACCCCTGGCCTTGGGCCTGGCACGGGCTAGTTCTGCTGTGCTGCTTCACCCCGTCCACCCTGGCAGGGTCTGGGCCCTGAATGCCCTGGAGCGAGGGGCCCTGGGATCACCCCAGCACTCCTCTGAGGTGTGTTTCCTCTTCAGAGCGGGAGCAGGAGAGCTCCTGTGACCACCGCTCCCTGCGGCAGCGCTGCCTGCAGGCCCTGGCAGCTGTGTCCACCCACACCAGCATTGTGAGGGAGACTGTCCCTGTCCTGCTGCAGCATCTCTGGAAGGTGCACAAAGGTAATGCAGCCTGCAGCGGGCAGCTCTCTAGAGCGCATCTGGGCAGGAGCTGCCTCCATTGCCAGCGGTGGCTGGGAGGGTGGGATGGCAGTGATGGGAGGAGCCCAGGGCTGGGCTCTGAATCCCACTGGTGGAGGGGGACTAGGGAGGGCTGCACTGCCCTGGGATACCGGCACAGATCAGAGGGGTGGGTGCTGCAGCTGTTTGATAAGATGGTGATCATCGTGTCCTGCAGGGAGCGAGGCCGGGAACGCTCAAGACATTGTGTCTGTGTGCCAGAGCCTGCACCGTGTGGCCCTGCAGTGCCAGCAGGACGCGGAAGGCTGCTGGTACTACCACCAGACGGTGGTGCCCTGCCTGCTGGCCATGGCTGTGCAGGCTGCCATGCAAGGTAGGTGTGGGGCTGGAGCAGAAGAGGGAGAGCAGGCAGCTCCCTGGCTCTCTGGGGGGTCCCTGACCTTGCAGCCAGTGCTGCTGCTGCTGCCCTCCGGCAACTGCCAACACTGCGTGCCCACTGCTGCCTGCCAGAGGCAGAGCAGCCCTGCGTCAGGGCTGGTGTGGGCCAGGGGCCTGTGTCTGCCTCATCCCCCTGGGCAGTGGGCTGCAGCATGTCCCTTTCCTCCTGCTGCATGCAGAGAGCACCCACTCGCTGCTGGGCAAGGCGCTGCTGGAGGAAGAGGTGCTGGCTGCCATGGTCCCAGTCATCAGCGCTGCTACCACTCACCTGAGCCCTGAGTGAGTGATGCTGGGGGACACACCGGACACTGCATTGTGGGGAGGGGGCCGGCTGCATTCCCCCTGCTGCTATCTGTAGACGGCAACTGTTCGCCTGCCGGGAGGCACCCAGGAGCTCTCTGGTGGCCCTCCCAGAGCAGCACATTGCAATGTCTGCTTTCTCTAGGCTGGCTGCCCAGAGCGTGTCTCATGTGGTGCCCCTCTTCTTGGATGGAGAGGTCTCCTTCCTGCCCCAGAACAGTTTTCCCTGCTCCTTCCAGCCCTTTGAGGTGTGTTGGGTGGTTGGGGCTGGGGTGCTGGAGCAGGGCCAGGGGATGAGGATGTTGGCACAGGCTGGCAGCAAGGACCGTAATGACGTGGGTGTTGTTACTCCCCTGCAGGACGGGGAGTGCTTGGAGGCACAGAGACGCCTGGTTGCCCTCCTCATGGCCCTTGTCTGCTCCTTGCCCCGCAATGTAAGTTGGTGGGGAACAGAGTGGAGAAGGGGCCCTGACTGAGCACCCTCTGACCTGGGCCCACAGCAAGCTCCATGGGCAGAAGGGAGTGTCTGTGGCCCCGGCCTGTAACACACACCGTGTCTCTTCCAGGTGGCTATTCCTCAGCAGGAACGTCTGCTCCGGGAGCTGCTGGCGCTGAGCTGCTCCTGCAACTGCCCCTTCACAGCTACCACAGCTGCCAAGTGCTTTGCAGGGCTGGTGAACAAGCACCCGGCAGGTAAGAGGGAGCTGGGCAGGACAACACGGGTCCTTGCCTACTGCTGGCAGGGGAGTAGCTCAGCCTGTCCCTTCTGTGTCCCCAGGGCAGCAGCTGGATGAGATCTTGCAGCTTGCAGTGAACAGGATGGAGCCCAGCCTTGCAGAAGGGCCCCGCCGAACGCAGGCACTCACACTGCTGCTCTGGGTAAGGCCCACCCTGGATGTGGGAGAGCTGGGGGGCCGGCTTGGTGCTAACTCTGCTCTGCCTGCACAGGTCACCAAAGCCCTGGTGCTGCGCTATCACCCCCTGAGTTCCCACCTGACGGACAAGGTAGGCAGTGGTGGGGCTGGGTGATGCTGGAGGAGCATGCCTGCTCCCCGTGCGGCCGGCTGGGAACCCCAGTGGCCGAGCGCCTTGTCTCAGAGCTCTCTCCCTCGCAGCTGCTGGGCCTGCTGGGTGATGCGGAGCTGGGCCCTGCCGTGGCTGACGGCTTCTCCCTGCTCATGGCCAAGTCCCCAGATGTGCTGCACAAGGGCTGCCACGCAGACGTGCGCATCATGTTCCGCCAGCGCTTCTTCACTGACAACGTCCCCAAGCTGGTGCAGGGCTTCTACAAGGCTGGCCCTGGTGAGCGGCCGCCCCCAGCCCAGCCCAGCCTTGCCGCCCTGTGACCCCTTACCCAGGGGACTCGAGCTGGCGTCCCCTTCTTCCTCTGCCTGCCTGCAACCATCTCTGCTCTCCACAGACGTGAAGGCCAATTACCTGAAGGGCCTGTCCCATGTGCTCAACCACCTCCCCAAACCTGTGCTGGTGACGGAGCTACCCACGGTGAGACCCAGCCTTGGCAGCGGGGCGGGACTGTGGCAGTGCAGAGCACATGGGTGGGAGTTACTCATGATGTCTCCTGTGTCCTCCCCACCTGCAGCTGCTTTCCCTCCTGCTTGAGGCCTTGTCCTGCTCGGACCACGTGGTGCAGCTCTCCACGCTGAGCTGCCTCCAGCCGCTGCTGCTCGAAGCTCCCCAGATCATGAGCCTGCACATTGATACACTGGTCACCAAGTTCCTCAGCCTCACCTCCAGCCCCACCATGGTGCGTGCACCCCCTCCTTCACCCCACACTCCTCTCCTATGCCCCTGCGCTCTCTGCTGCCCTCACCCCTGTCTGTTCCAGGCTGTCCGCATTGCCGCCCTGCGCTGTGCCCATGCACTTACCAGCTTGCCCACAACAGTGGTAAGTGCTCCCGCAGCAGTCTGCTGCCTCCTGGATGTAAAGGGGCAAGGGGGTCCCAAACCTCCTCCTTGGGGGCAGCCAGCACCCAGCTCTCTCACTGTAAGAGCCCATTCTGTCCTACAGCTGCTCCCATACAAGGCCCGAGTTATTCGGGCGCTGGCCAAGCCTTTGGATGACAAGAAGAGGCTGGTACGGAAGGAGGCAGTGGCAGCACGGGGGGAATGGTGAGTGGTTGCCAGCCGCTGGGGTTGCTGGTGTTTGGGGACATGGCTGATGGTACCACCTCTGTCCCCACAGGTTCTTGCTGGGGAGTCCGGGCAGGTGAGCACCCCACATCACCTCCCTGTGCTGACTGACAATCTGACCGGGCCCCTGCTAACCCACCAAGCCATCCGACTGATGCCACGGACCCTCGAAGCCCAGTACTGCCCCGACCGCTGGGGCTGGAGCTTGAGGCCAGCAGACAGCACCCCTCAAAGCGGCACCTTCCCAACACCCACAGAGCGGAAGGAGCTGTACTGCTCGTGGCTTGTCAGCCTCTGCTGCAGCAAGGGACAGTGACGGACAGACTCGCCACGTGTGAATAGAGAGGGCAGGCCTGTGCACACATGTATGGTGTGTGGCAACCCCTGTGCCAGAGGAATAAATCTATCTGTTTTGGTAATGCTGTGGGAGGGTCCCTGTGCTGCTCAGGCTGCGACCCCAGTGCCCTTGCATATGTTGAGTAGCTAAAGGTGCTGCTGGTCACAGGCCCTTACTCGTCTTTCCATATTGCGGAATCATGAGGGTCCCTTTCATCCCCTGTACCCAGAGGTCTGCCCCCCTCCACCAGTGAAAAGAGCCAGGCTCCCTTAAAAAAAAAAAAAATTTATTAGATGGTCTTAAAAAGGCTCCCTGGGGAGTGCTTGCAGGGCAGGTGTGCCATCCTTGGCATGCAGGTGTGCCATCCTTGGCACCTAGCCCTGCCGGAGAGCTGAGCAGGGAGCAGCAGCTCTACCGCCTTTCCCCCTGGGCTGCCTGCAGCCACCAAGGAGCCATGAGAGCAGGTGTTCAGGCACTGGCACTGTCCAAAGAGCTTCCCATGGCTCTGGCTCAGGTTAGCAATGTGTGCCAGCACTCACCTTCTGCCAGGCACTTGGGCCAAAAGGAGTCGCGGTGGCAGAGCGGGTCGCCTGTGCGCTCCCCTGCCTGCGGGGAGGGAATTCTGTAGCACCTGGGCCTCAGATGGCCAGGAGTGGCGCACGCTGCTTGGTCACGCAGGGAGGCAGGTCCCAGCTCAGGCCTGTCCCGTGGGGCAGGTGAGGAGAGGGCAGCAGGACGCGGGTAAGCCAGTGCCTGTGGGGAGGAGGAGGAGTGAGGCCGCAGCAAAAAGCCAGTCTCGGGGCTCAGCTCTGCAGAGCCCAGCCAGGGCTGTGAGGAGCCGCCACAAAGGCTGAGCTCAGCTGGGACTCTTTGGCAAGAGGGGTGCTGGATAGGCCAGAGCTTGCCACCAGGCAGGGCTGAGGAGCAACATGGCAACTGCTGCCCATAGTCCTCTGTGCCTTGCAAAGCCCCGAGCAGCACACAGCATGGGATGCTCGCTGTCCTGCTCTGTCCCAGCACTCACGCACCGCCGAGCCACCACCTTCCCAGGCAGGGGCTTCCCCAGGGTTTTACCGTGGCACGTCCACACCCAGGAACACCTTCCAGTTATCCCAGCTGCCGTAACTGTAGGGGTTCCTGAAGATCTGCAGTGGTGGGGGGGGAGACACACATCATGCCTGGCTCTGCCTCAGCCATCCCTCCCGCTCTGTGGGCTGTGCTCACCTTGCCTTTCTTCTGCAGTCTCTGCCTCTCCTTCTTGTTGATGTGCCGCTCAATGCTGGTTTCCCCACGTGTGATGAGGGCAGCGTGCCACAGTGTTAGTGCGCCCAAGGCCAGTGCAACCGAGCTGGGGACAGCAAAGGACAGCAGGTTGCACACAAGCCTTCCTTCCCTGGTGCCGCAGCTGTGGGGGGCTGAGGCTGCCTTCCCTACACCCACCGCTGCATAGGTGGGTCAGCTTGTCTAGTCCCCTGTGACGGAGCCAAAAATCTCTCCTCCTCCATGGCCCAAGAGTTGGCAGGATAGGGACATCTGAGCAAGCCAGCCCAGCCCCGGGGAGGGACAGCAGTGTCACAGGGCAGGAGGCTGCACAGTCCTTGCCCCCCCCCCCCCTCACTCCCAGACCCTGGGCCCCCTTACCTGCATAGGACCCAGAGGTAGACCACACTCTTGTGGAATGCTCGCTGGCGGAAAGAGAAGGTGGGTGGTGGCGTCTGGTAGTATGTCTGAAAAAGGATCAGGGAGTGAGGGGATTAACCAAACTGCTTTATAGCTTGAAGCCAGACAGGGGGACTGCTGCACCGCTCAGTGATGCAGAGCTCAGACAGCTAGAAAGGACTGTGGCTGGAACCAACACAGCAGGCAGGGTGATGGGGAGGCAGCCTGAGACAGCCATGAGACATACAGACACCCAAGAGCTGGCACGCGGGTGAGAAGCAGTGGGCTGGAGGTAAGGGGGGAGGCAACAGCTGTGGGACTGGTCAGGACACACCACACTGCAGCTGGTGCTCAGGGCAAGATGTGTACGTACTGCTGCAGCTTGCCCAGGAGAGCAGGGCCTGAGCAGCACATGCCAAGCAGCTGCCACCAGCCAAAGCCCCTGGAAGCTGGGTGCACAGGGAAGCAGACCCCAAGCTGCTGGAGGCAATGCCACAGTAGAGCTGCCTGGCCCGCCCCAGCTCTCTGACACGAGATGACTGCGGGGGCTGGTTCTGGCTGTGACGTGCTCCTCAAGAGCAGGACCCCAAGCAGGACCCAGCCTGCAGGGCAGCTCTGCTCCACACTGCCTGGAGCAGCTGCGGGGCAGGGACGTCCCACCTGGTTGGCAGCCACCTGCAGTCTCTCCTTCTCAAGCAGTTTCATTCTCTAGGGGGATGGAAAACAGGGCACGAGTTACGTGTCTCAGAGGGCGCCCTTCCCCCTCACTGCCCCCACTGCAGGACCAGGGCAGCTGGGGGTGTCACAGGAGGAAGGAGCGGGGAAGCAAAGTCACTACAAGGCCAGACGTGGCCCAGCCTTGTTCTGCAAGCTCAGCTTGGGGAGCCCAGACAACCTCGGAGCACGGCAGGGTAAGGGCCAGGGCCTGCCTGCTCACCTCGATGGCTGCATAGGCATCCCGGAACATCTCCCAGCCGCTGATGCTGCAGTAGATGCAGCCCATGGTCATGAACAGGCAGAAGGAGAAGAAGTAGCGGTGGTTGTAGTGTCCCACACAGTTGTTTAGCCAGGCTGCCTCTGGGGTTAAAGGTATGTAACTGACAGACCATGGGTCCAAACCCACCCCAGGGACAAGGGCGGTTCTTCTTGGCCCAGCCCCCAGCCCCCTTCCCTGTGCTGGCTGACTCGGGTGAGGAGCAGGGCAGGGAGAGAAGGGGGAAGCAGAGCCAGCTTCCCCTAGGAGAGTGCCGCAGGTTAGTACTGCAGAAGGATACGGCAGTGGTGGTCCATCTTCAGCACGCACCTGGGAGGGAGGAGAGCAGCGCCAGTGTCAGTGCAAGCACTGCGTTCAGGAGGGGGCAGGCAGCCCCCCCAGCCCTGTGGGCTGTGTGAGAGATGAGACAAGAAGCCAGCAGAGCAGCGGGGAAGGGGCCCCGGTCTTGCAGTGTGGCAGGGGGCAAGGAGAGGCTGCCCCAAGTGCTGCGGTGGGCAGAGGTAAGGAGCCCTACCTGTTGCAGATGCTGCAGTGGTGGGTGCGAGCTGGCTTGGGGGCAATGCATTTCCTGCAGATGGAGACGCCAGTGAGATCGTCCTTGGCCTGTGCACAGGTCAGAAGAGATTTGTGCACCCAAGGCCCACACCCATCCCCTGCTCCCCATGCTCCTCACCTCCCCTCTGACCTCCCCCCACCTCCCCACCTCCCCCTGCCCAGCCTAACTGCCCCGATCGGGAGGCCACCTCCTGCAACGACACCACTAGGCTTGTTTAGCTGTTCCCAGTGGTTGTCCATAGCTGGTCCCCGCTGCCCAGCTGGGAGAGGCTGTGCTGCCAGTTGGTGCCTTACCTGCGGTGGGTGCCCAGGTGAGGTGGTGATAGCCATGTAGTAGTGGAAGACGATCATGATGAGGTTCCAGTGTCCGTAGGCGAGGTGCCAGCAGATCCAGGCAGGTGTGTAGGTCTGCAGGATGAGGGGCAGCAGGCAGATGTACACGATGGCCACGATGGAGCTTGTCAGCCCAATCACCAGTGCCACAAACACCTACAGGAAAGGGGCCTGGGTCACTGGAGTGGGCAGCACCTGCCCCTTGCTGCCTGGGGAGCGGCACAGGCAGGATATGGTCACAGGAAACCAATCTGAACCACACACTGATGTCCCCACTCCCTTCCTGCCTAGAACACAAGCAGCCCCGACACTCAGTTGCCCCAGCAGCGCGCTCGCCCCAGCCCCCCAAGCCGGGTGCCCTCTTGCCCGGTGAGGGTACTCACCACACCGAACCACCGGGTGACGTGGTCCACCAGCCAGTATACAGGCTCAAAGAGGGAGTCAAGCACCACGTCACCGTTGGTGAAGGAGTTGTACAGCAGGGAGCGGAGGCAGAGGTGCCCGTAGTGCCACAGCTGCTCTGCCTGCCGCACCAGCTTAAATCGTCGCCGCCGGCCCAGCCGCAGGCACTTGAGGAGCAGGCGCATCACCGCCGCAAACATCCGCTGCCGGCTCCTCATCCCTGCCATGCTGCGCCTGGGGGGAGAGGAGCTCAGCGTGGGCAGGCCACCCTGCTGCCTGGTCGTCCCTCAAGAAGGGTCTCCCCTCCCAGACGTGCTGAAGTCGATCACACAGCTCCCTGTACCAACTCTGCCAGACGCCTGCCTGCACAGCACAGCAGGGGCCTCTCCTTCACCCTGCATAAGGATGCAGAGCAAGGAAGCTAAGCCCAGACTCCTGGAGGCTGTGGGGCCACTGTCACCGTGATGGCTCTCTGCGTGGAGCAGGGGGCACAGGCCCCTCGACATCTGGGCTCAGATGCTCTCTGGTCCCATCTCGTCTTTCCTAGCGGGGAGGGGGCCGGGGGAGCGACACGGAGAGTCTGACTCAGAGGAAACCAGAGAAGGCATGAGCATCCAGGATGCTGGGCCAGTTCCAGGGACGATCCCAAACTTAGCCCTTCCCAACAGGTTTGGGAACAGGGGAAACCACACAAAATGTACGTGGAGAAATAGGGCCAGGATTACCCCTCCTCACCTAGTCCCTCTCCTCATCCCCAAAAAGCAGGGCCAGGATGCTACTTTCCTCCACCTCAACCTCTGGACCAAACTGCAGAGGTAACCTTGCACATTTCCCAACCTCACAGCCCTACTCCAAGAGTCCCAACGCTTTCTCATTCACCTTGGCTGGATCCACCTTGGACAACACCATGTAACAACAAAGGAGTGGCACAGGGGAAGCCCCAGGCTGAGGTGATGCTGTGCAGTGCTTCCCTACCTGCTGAGCCCCTTGTCCCACCCGAGACCTGTGCTGGGAGCAAATAGGAACCCGATCTGGCCCAGCAGCTGGGAAAATGATCTGCAGGGCTGGGGCCCCCAGGCCTCCGTGCAGACAGTGCCCATCAATATTAAGCAGTGAGGCTGCCCTAGGGTCCTACCAAGGCACGTTCTGAGCCTGGGCCAAATTCTCACCTTGGCATGGTGCCAGGCAGTGGTGCCACAAGGTGGGGGCCCTCCAGCGGGGATTGGCTCCCTGTGCTGCTGTACCCACTGCACAGTGCTCAGGGAGCGGCAGGGAAGGTAAGGGCAGGATCTGCAGCATCCACATGGGCTGTCCAAAGGAGCCAGGTGCTCCCCTCTGCCCTGCCAGATGAGTGTGGGGCTGACCCCAAGGCTGGAAGCAGCTGGACATGAGGACATCAAACCCACCAGCCCACTCCAGGTCACAGGCATGGCTCCTCCCCAGGCTTCCTGTACCCTGGTAAGGGAGAAGCGGGATATGCAAACCCCAGTGCCACCCCTTTCCCCATGTTTGCCCTTGACTCTGCCAAGAGCCTTCCTCTGAAAGACGTCAGGTGCGAAGTGGAGCAACAACTTGCTGCTGTGCAGCCTTTAGGTGGCACACGTCCCTGTGTTGTCAGCACAGAGACAAAATGCTGGAGCCAGCAGCAGGTCCCGGGGTAAGCCCTCCCCTCCAAATACACAGCACCTCCCTGCCCCTCAGAGAGGTTTCCTCGCCTACAACAGCTGGCAGCTGCTGAGCAGGGGGCCCACAGGGGAGGCAGCCAGCCTGCCCCAGGGCAGGACACCCCTCTGTCCCCAGGCACCAGCCAGCATACAGCAGCACAGCCACAGGGATGAGGCTCCAGCAGAGCCATGCACCCTCCTTGGCCCAGTCAGTCACTGGGGCTACAGGCCTCACCCTGCCCTTGGCATTCCCCACATCCCAGTGGAGGACTGAGCCCATGGCGATGGGACAACGCTAGCAGCACAGCCAAAACCACAGGCAACAGCAAAGCCAGGCTGCAGGAAACCTTAGATTTGGCCCTGCCTAGGCACAGCCAGGGTCCTGCTCCTGCTGGGTCCAGCCACCCAGACCCAGCCCTGTGGCACCCTCCAGTGGCGCCCAGCTCCACAACACCCAGCTCCCCCAGTTCAGTAGCACCCAGACCCACAGTGGCAAGACACTCTCTGGCACCTAGCCTCATTGTGCAAAGGCTGCCCATACCAACAGCAAAAAGCTCTCAGCCTCACTGCATCCAGCTCCCATAACACCCGGGATCCCCACGCCCCGCAGCACCCCTGGCCCCTCCAGGCCCACAGCATCCCCCCCACTGCCTCCCAACACCATAGCACCCCCAGGGCGACAGCACAACCCCCACTGTCTCCCAGGCCTGCAGCACCTCCTGCCCCAGGGCACCCTCAGCCTCTCCAGGCCCACAGCATCCTCCCCCTCAGCCTCTCCAGGCCCACAGCACTCCCAGCCCCTCCAGGCCCACAGCATCCCCCCCCCCCCGCGCCTCTCCAGGCCCACAGCATCCCCCCCCGCGCCTCTCCAGGCCCACAGCTTCCCCCCCCGGCCTCTCCGGGCCCACAGCATCCTCCCCACACTGCCTCTCCGGGCCCACAGCATCCTCCCCACACTGCCTCTCCGGGCCCACAGCACCGCCGGCCCCCCGGAGGCCCCAGGTCCCTCCCAGGCCCACGACACCCCATAGCAACAGCCCCGTCCGGCGCCTCCGACCTGCCGCCCGCGCCCAGCCGCCCGCCGCCTCCATGCCCGGCGCCCCCGCCGCTCTCACGGCCCCAGGGCCAGCACCCGGCGCCCCGCGCACTGCGCCTGCGCGCCGCCCCGCAGAGCATGCCGGGAAGCCGAGTGTGCCAGCGCTGGACTACGACTCCCAGCGGGCAGTGCGCCCGCGCTCCTCGCCGGGCAGGGGAGAGCCAATAGCCGTGCCGCTTACAGCGCCGCCTTGCCGCCGGGGCCAATAGGGTGAAGGATTTCTGAGGGTGCACTCCCGGCGGCTAACATGGCGCCTCCCGTACGGTACTGCGTCCCCGGTGAGTGCGGGCCCAGGCACGAAGAGGTGTGGGGCGGTGCCCGGGGCAGGAGAGCGGGTTCCTGGAGTTGGGGAGTGCCCAGGGCAGGGGTGGCCCGGGCGAGGAGCACGGGAGAGGGCGGCCTGGGCCGATGGGGTTTGCCCCGGGGGTGCGCGAAGGGGTTGCCCCGGGGCAGGGCTGCCCCGCCACACGGGGCCGGGCAGGAGCGGGCACTACGGAGCCTGGTCCCCCTGGCAGTGCCAGCCCCTGGACCCCTGTCCCTTAGGTGAGCGGCTGTGCAGCACGGAGGAGGCCACGGCTGGCAGCGGGACTTACACCCGGCATGGATTCATCTTCTCCTCGCTGGCTGGCTGCCTGGAGAAGAGGAGCGAGGACAGTGGGGTGAGCGCGGCCAGCGGCACACACTGCTCTTCCCCAGAGCCAGCTCCTGGGTGCTGAGGCTGCACAGCCCCTTCCCGGCTGGGAAATTGGGCTCCGAAGGGGTTCAGCCGGTGCCTGCTGCGAGCCTGGTCCTGCATGATCCTGTGCATGGGCTGTGCCCCAAGCTAACCCTCGTGTCTGCTGTCCTGCAGCTGCCTGTTGTGTCAGTGGTGAGAGATGCTGAGTCCCAGCTCCTGCCTGATGTGGGGGCCATGGTGACATGCAAGGTAGGGTGCACTGCAATGGCAAACTGCACAGCCTTTGCGCTCTCTGCCTTGTGCTGACCTTTGTTCCTGCACACATACAGGGTGGGATGAGGAGCCTCTGGGCTCGTTAGTACCCTCTTTATGACTGCTAGCAGGGCAGAGGGAGCCTAGTGGTTTCCTTGGGTCCCTCACTCACAAAACCAGCCAGATATTGGCATGGAGGATCCCTGCCTCTTAAATTTGCCTGCCCTGCAGCTGAGGTGCGCTGAGGGGAGGTTTTTCTTTTTCTCCCTTTCAGAACTCCCTCTGTGGCAGGGTGTGTGGAGGGCAGTGCCAGGGGTAGCTTGGAGAAAGGGTGACATGGCAAAGGGATTAGTGTCCCGATGGTGGGAGAGGGACTAGGGTCGCAGGAGGTCATGGCCTTATTTGCACGTCTTAAGTTCCACAAGTATCATCTTCCTCACCTGGCTTCCTGCTGGGTGTCCCACCTCTGCCACCACTACTTTGGTCATGAGGAGGTGGTGGCCAAATGAGACACAACCCCCCTGCATACAGCCCAGTCCTGCCTGCACCCTGCCCTTTCCTTGCCTGAAGTGGGGTGCACTGGTGTGGAAGCAGACCTGTGTTGGCACTGAGTCCCCTTTTCCTCTGGGCAGGTTTGTAGCATTAACTCTCGCTTCGCCAAGGTGCACATCCTGTACGTTGGTTCCACACCGCTGAAATCCACCTTCCGGGGGACCATACGGTAGGGAAAAGGCTGGGTTCCCTGTGAGACAGGGTGCCCTGGCACCCCATCCTCCAGGCGGGAGGAAGGCTTTTCTGGGAGTGCAGCCGGCTGCACTGGCAGGAGCTGTGCCCTGAGCGCTGGACAGGTGTCCAGCAAGTCCTGGCAAGTGCCCAGGCAGGCTGGGGCAGCTCCTGCCACAGGCTGGAGAGTCGCCTTCAGTCACTGGCGCTCAGATTCCTCCATCTCCTTTTTCAGGAGAGAAGATATTCGAGCCACGGAGAAGGATAAGGTCAGTGAGGCACTGCCGGTGACTGTGCTGCCGCAGCAGTCCCCACTTTCTGCTGGTGGGGGGCACTTGTCCTGCTGCTGAGGAGCACCCCAACACGCTGTGTGGTTTTGCCTGCTCTCTCCCATGCAGGTAGAAGTGTACAAGAGTTTCCGCCCCGGTGACATAGTCCTGGCCAAAGTCGTATCCTTTCCTCTTGTGCTGTGAGGGCCTGCCAGGGACAGCAGGTTTGCTCCAATCCCCCTGGGAAGGCCTTTCCCTTAACCCCTGTCTAACCAGATCTCCCTGGGGGACGCGCAGTCCAACTACCTGCTGAGCACAGCGGAGAATGAGCTGGGTGTGGTGGTGGCACGCAGCGAGGCAGGTAGGGATGGGCCGTGGGCCCTGGTCTTGGACCATCCTGCCTTTTCCTTGCCTGAGGGGCAGCTGATGCGGCCTCCTCCCTTTCCACATGGAGGAACACAATTTGGGGAAGGGGAATCCCTGACATGTGGTGTCCCCAGGGGTGCAGATGGTGCCCATCAGCTGGTGCGAGATGCAGTGCCCGCAGACACACACCAAGGACTTCCGTAAGGTGGCCCGTGTGCAGCCCCAGTTCCTGCAGACCTAGCAGCCCCCGAGGGGATGCAGGGACTGCAGGGCAAGGGGCTGCCAGGCTGGGGTCCGTGGGGCCAGAGCAGTCTCTGGGCTCCAGCCTCCTCTTCCATGCCTACAAGAGGCTGGCACAGCCAGCCAGGCTCTCGCTGGCAGGATGGATTTTCTATTTTTGGATAATAAATATTTTTTGAGAGTTTTGTGCTCTGCTCAGTTACGACACAGAGGGGTGGCTGGGGCTGCTTGCAGTGTGCTGGTCTGGCTCCCGTAGCTGAGCCGTTGACGGGACAGCTTCCCTGCCACTGGCCAGGAGGAAGCACGTGTTCCCAGCCTGCTGCTGGGGAAGGGGAACAACCTAGCAGCTTTGCTGCGGCAAGGCAAACGCCCTGGAGCTCCGGCTTGCAGCTGGGCTGCGCTGACTCCAGGCACTTGCTTCACAAGGTTGGTTTCCCCACATCAGCGTGGAGCACAGAGAACAGCTTGTTTCCCTGGCCCTGCCTTGATAACTGGTACAGGCTGCGGCTGCACTCAGCCGCAGGGTGCCGCATCACTTCTCCTCTGGCTACACATGCCCTGCCTGCCTCTGGGGACAAGGGCGTGCCTCACTGGCAGCCTTAAAACCTCGGAGCAGCAGGGCGTCACCCTCCCCAGCAGACTGCGGAGCTCTGCTTTACACCCGAGCCCTGTGCTGCCTCGCACATGTGTGATGGGAACACTCGTGAGGGAGGTGCTGGGCAAGCGAGGGAGCCACACATGCCACATGGCACAGGAAAGCACAGACACCTCATTATTGCGCATTACTCCTTTATTGAAGTGGAACAAGACAGCTGCTATTGTCGGACAGTGACACTGACCCCGTGCAAGCCCAGGCTCACGGCGTCAGCAGAGGAGGAGGCCACAGCAACAGGGCCACGTACACGCAGGTGGGATGGGGCACAATGGTACCTGCTTCATTAGCAGGACTAGGATGGGCTTCAGCTGGGGGAAGTATGCGGTGGACACGAACTTCTAGATGGCAGGCTCCCTCCCTTGCCCTTGTCCAAAGGCAATAAGTTAAAGCAGGGGCTAGCAGAGCTAGGTCCAGAGTCACGAGTACCACCCTTGGGTGCTGTACCACATGCACCAAAATACAACTCTTTCAGAATCTACCCGCCTTGTGCCACACACCCACGAGGGAACGGGATACCCATCTTGGTCGCTGCCTGTGCTGCACTCGCCCCACTGCTCCCGGGATGACTAAATCAAGCAACAGAACTACAGTAACCAGGTGACGAGAGCTGCCGGGGAAGCAAAGCAGAGGAGGAGCCTGGCACAGCGAGGGATCACTCGGCATGTACGCCTGCAGACAGGGCCCAAGGGCTGGGATCTCTGTGTGGAGAGGTGTGCAGTCGCTGTCTGGCAGAGCCAGGGCTGCCTTTCACACCAGACCTCTGCACGCACAGCCCCTCGCCCCTGGGCCCCCAGGCTGTCTGCAGAGGGGAGCCTGGTACCGAGGGAATGGGCCTAATCCTGGGGAGCTGCTCCAGCTCCGCAGTTCCAAGTTCCTACGGCTGTGGGGGGTGTGCACAGAGGGGTGGGGGATGGCAGGGGGCTCTACTACGTGCTAGCCTGCTGCCCGCCCTCACTTCTTAACCTTGCCCTGAGCAGCGACAGCTTCCATGGCCTTGCGCACTGTCTCCTCATCCCCCAGGAACTGCATAGGCTTGACGGGTTTCAGGTTCTTGTCCAGCTCATAGACGATAGGGATGCCAGTGGGCAGGTTCAGCTCCATGATGGCCTCTTCTGACATGCCTGTGAACAGAGAGGTGCCATCACTCATGGCCCTACCTGCACAGTGCCAGCCAGGGCAGCGGGGAAACCCGTATGATACCCCTGCAGGGCTGACGTACCTTCCAGGTGCTTGACAATCCCACGCAGGCTATTGCCATGGGCAGCAATAAGGACTCGCTTGCCCTCTTTGATCTGTGGGACAATTTCCTCATTCCAGAAAGGCAGAGCCCGGGCAATGGTGTCCTTCAAGCTCTCGCATGTCGGCAGCTGGTCCTCTGTCAGGTCAGCGTAGCGACGGTCCTGAGGGAACAGCCACGCTTAGGCAGCAGCCCAGTGGCCCCAACAGTGGGGGAAGGAGGTGGCAAGGCCTTTATCCCTCCCCAAGATTCCCCCTGAGGACCTACTACATGTAGGCAAAGTCGGGCTTGGAAGCAAGAAAGGCACCTTTAGGGCTGCAATCAGCCACAGTTGGGGTTGTGAGCCCCTCCTGGGGAAAGCCACACGTTGCTTGCTCTGGGCAAAGAGATCAGAGCAAACATCTATGCACATGTCACAGGACTAATGATTAACAGGTAATCGTTCCCTCTGCTTTGAATCTATCTGTGCAATGCCCAAGGGTTCAACTCTCTAGGAAGGGAGCGAGACACACTCAGCCCAATGCCAGCCAGCATCACGCATGACAGTCCTGGCTGCTGCAACAGAGACAGAGACTTTATAGAGGATGCCAGACTACGCTGCAGGGACCTAAGGTGGTTTTGGGAGCCTCCCAGCAAGGTGGAAAAAGAGCAGTGGGTCTTACCTTGCTGATGGTGCTGTAGAAGGGGTGATCGGACTGCATGGGAGGTGGAGGGATGTCATACGAGCGCCTCCAGATCTTCACCTGCGCCTCGCCATGCTTCGCTGCCGTCTCAGCCTTGTTCAAACCAGTGAGAGCCCCGTAGTGCCTCTCGTTCAGGCGCCACGTTCGGATAACGGGTAACCACATCTGATCAATGGCATCCAGAACGGTCCAGAGGGTACGGATGGCCCGTTTCTGTACCGAGGTGAAGCAGATGTCGAACTCATAGCCGGCATCTGGGAAAGACCGGGGAAAGGCGGGTAGCGGAGGGACACCGGGGAGGTGAGTGCTGGGACTTACGCAACCATTGAGGGGCCAAGGGACGCGACCGGTACCGGAGAACCCCCTCCCCAGTACCTGAGGGTATCCCCTCAGTAGCGGAGCCCACCCCCCTCGACACCGGAGAGCCCCAAAACCACCGTCAGTAGGCCGAGGCGGCCGCACTGGGCCCCGCGGCCTACCTACCCGCCCCGTTACCGGTCACCGGTACCTCGGAGGGCCTCGCCGCCACGACGCGCCTCTTGCTGACCGGCGGGGCTGAGATCGGCATCGTACCAGCCGCTGAAGCGGTTCTCCAGGTTCCAGGCGCTCTCGCCGTGGCGCACGAGCACGAGGCGGTAGGCGGCCATGGCGGCGGAGCGGGGGCTGCGGGGCGGCCGGGGCGCGCGCGCTCTTCTCCTTCCTCTCACGCCGCTGCCGCGCGCGACTGACGCTGGCGCCGCCGCCCCGCCCCTACCCGCGCGGCTGGGGAGGAGGGGAGGGGAGGGGGGAGGGGGGTGGCGCGCATGCGCAGAGCCGCAGGCGGGCGGAGGCGCACGTAGCGCATGGCGCGGCCGCGAAGGGCGGCGCGACCTTCAGGGCGTGACATCACTACGCCGTAACGCATATGCGGTAACGTGTCGCGACTGCTCAGCTGTGCCGGGCGCCGACCTGGCTACGGAATCGGTGCCGTGCGGGGGCGGCACCGACGGTGCCTTCTCCCCCTGCAGGGGGAGCTGCCGGCTGCCCCCGAGCCCCTAAGGTCTCCCATCCAAGCCCCGGCCGGGCGCGACCCCGCTTAGCTTCCCCGACAGTACTCCCACTCGCCCCGCCGGAAGGCGGCCAGTGGTGAGGGCACCGGTGCCCTCAATCAAGATGGCGGCGGGCGCCGGAAGCGGAAGGGGAGGGGTGTGTGGCGCGGCCACACGTGGAGCCGGGCCCAGCATGGCGCGGAGCGGGCGGCTCCGTTCGGGCGCCGCCGCCAAGCTGAAGCGGTGGCGGAAGGGCCACAGCAGCGACTGCAACCCCGAGACCCGCCGGCACCGCCTGGCCGCTCGCAGCCGCTTCTTTAGCCGGCCCGCCGGTAAGGGCAAGGCCCCGGGTGCGGGCAGGGCCGCGGTGCGGGCAGCTCCCTGCCTGGGCCCGGTTCTTCCCGACGGGGGCTGCAGGGCCGCGGGGGGCTGTGGCGCGGGCCTCTGAGGCTGGGAGCAGGAGGGCCGGGGGAGCCCCTCACCCCCGAGCTACAGCCCCGGGAGGCGGAGGCAGCAAAACGGGGAGGAGAACCGAGCCCGCGGCCTAGCGCGTGCCTCCTCCTTACCTCCCCGGGACACTGGGCCTGTGAAGCGAAACGGGGCGCGGCGTGCAGCAACCCTGTCACCCTGCCGGGCCCGGCGCGGGGCCCTGCCTGCAGCCGCCGGGACGGTGCTGTCCCAGTGGCGTGGCCCCTGCAGGCTTGTGGCCGGAGCGATTCGGCTCTCGGAAGCCCTCGGCCGTACCGGCAGGTGCTGCCGCGGTGTCGGCGTGGGGAGGAGCACAGCGGAGGCTCCCGTTCAGGAGGCTGCCTGATGGGGAAGGAAATCTCAGAGCATCAGTCTGTAAGGGACTGGAGTTTCGCAGCCCTGGCTGGTTCTAGCCAGGGAGGTCTTTCTCCTGCAGCTGAAGACTGCATTGTCTTGCAGCTGGTTGCAAGCTGGTGTCTGGGGCTCAGAGGGACGGGAGGCATGTGCCTTGGCTGCCTGGTTGCTAGGGCTCTGGGTGGAAAAAGATAAATGGGGCAGACTACCAGAAGCACCTCAGTGTTAAAGCCTTGGTAACCAGCACGTGTTTGTGATGCTCTCCTCCATCATATGAGTTGGCTGGACTGTGCCCTGGTTTGTTTTCACAAGAACAAGGAGCTCTCACCAATTACTGCTGTGCTTTCTCCTGCTCTGGCTGGGGTTGAGGGGGAGGGGGGTGGCAGAGTTTGTGGTGAATGGTGGAGCAACACAGCTTCACGGTTCTGAGCAAAGCTCTTCACCCCGACAGAGAAAAGCAACTTGACGGTGGATGCGGTGAAGCTGCACAATGAGCTGCAGTCGGGGTCCCCGCGTTTGGAACAGACAACTGACAGCGCTCAGCTCCGCATGGAGGAGGATGATACCGCGGAGGCCGCCACAGAAAAGTCCTCCGGCACCTTCCTGAGTGGGCTGAGTGACTGCACCAATGTCACCTTCAGCAAGGTGCAGCGCTTCTGGGAATCCAATTCTGCTGCTCACAAAGAGGTACGGACAGGAGCAGGGCTGGGGACGGGGTGGGGTCCCGTGTGGATGACCCCACAGATGTGAGGCTGAGGGCACCGACCTGCTCTGCTTGCTGTTCATAGATCTGCGCTGTGCTGGCAGCCGTGACAGAGGTGATCCGCTCACGGGGGGGCAAGGAGAGTGAGACAGAGTACTTTGCTGCACTGGTGAGTGATGGTCGTGGGGAGGTGGCGTGAGGGGAGCTGCTGTTGGCAGCATGGGTGGGCTCTTGGGAGGGCTGGTGGAGGAAAGTGCTGTGCTCATAGCTGAGGTCAGCTGCTGTTGGGCTGCTTCTGGTTTCTCTGCCCTGCTCTCCAAGGGTTGGTGTTGGGGAAGGGCTGGCCTGGTGTGAACCATTACTTGCGCTCACTCTTCCATTCTGTGTTCCCAGATGACCACACTGGAAGTGGTGGAGTCTCCTGAGTCACTGTCAGCTGTTGCCTACCTGCTTAACCTTGTCCTAAAGCGGTGAGTAGCTGGCAGAGGAGTGAGGAGAGCTACCTGGCCCCATCATGGAAGAGGGGTTGGTACTGGAACCCCTCCCTGGGCTGGGGACGCAGGTTCCCTGCATGACTACACCCACTGCCAACTCCCCACACCACTGACATGTCTCCTTCTCCTGGCAGGGTTCCAAGCCCTGTGCTTATAAAAAAGTTCTCAGATGCCTCAAAAGCCTTAATGGGTATCGTGTCCTCACAGGCCTGCAGCAGCTCCACCTCTGCCCTGCGATGGGTGAGTGGCCAGGAGGCAGCCGGCCATGCCAGCTCTGCCCCTGGGGTCTGCTGAGAGCTGGGGTCGAGGCTGCTGCTGCTGCAGAGTGGTGCTGAGTGGTCAGCCTGATGCCATTGCAGTGGGGAGGGTGTCTCTCTGTGGGCTGATGCCAACGGCCCCTGCTGGTCCCTTGTTGTAGGTCCTCTCTTGCCTGGCCACACTGCTGCGGAAGCAGGACTTGGCAGCCTGGAGCTACCCCATCACTCTCCAGGTCTATCACGGCTTGCTGAGCTTCTGTGTTCATACCAAGCCTAAGGTGAGCACCCGGTGGCACTGGTGACAGATGACACTGCCTATGATGTTCACTTTTGGGGCTGGCTGTGCAACTGGAGCCTGTGGCTTCTACCCACCTGGGCTCTCCTTTGCCAGGTGCGGAAAGCGGCGCAGCATGGGGTGTGCTCTGTCCTGAGGGGCAGCGAGTTCATGTTTGGAGATGCAGCACCTGAGCATCACCCTGCAGCACCCTCCACCGCCAAGTTCTGCGTGCAGGAGATAGAAAAAGCTGGAGGTATGGGGTGCTGGAGCAAGGGGCCTGCAGCAGAGTCGGGGGAGGGCCTGTGCAGCTGTGGGGTAATAAGGATTTGAAAGAAAGAGGGGAGGGGGCAGCACCCTGGATTGCTGGGGAGGGTACGAGATGCCTCTGGGACACCTAAGGTGTTTTGGAGGGTCCTCAGCCATCTGTCTGTTGCTCTACTCGTCCCAGGAGCCAGGGGGTGTTCACTCCAGCTCTGTGGGTCAGCCGCAGTGTTGTCACAGGGGCTTTGCCTTGGGCAGGGCTCTGCCATGGGGTGCCACAAGCTCAGATGTTGCTCTGCTCCTACAGGCACCAAGGAGGCAACCACCACCCTGCACGTCCTCGCCCTGCTGCGGGACCTGCTGCCCTGCTTCCCTGCAGCTGTGGTGAAGACCTGCTGTGAGACCTTGCTCCGAGTCATGACTCTCAGCCACACGGTGAGTGTCCCCATGCCAGGGATGGCAAGGGCAGCTCCTTTTCCCCTCAGCTGCACTTGGAAGGGCTCAAACCCCTCAGCTGCTGGCTGGAAGCCTGGAGATGCAGGGTGCAAACACAGAGGAGCCCAGGGCAGCTGGTGCTTGCTGGGCTTCCCAGGGCAGAGCCTGCTTTGGGGTAGGAGGACAGTGGGTGCAAAGCAGAGCCCCCTGCTCCTGACACTGTGTCCTTCACAGCTGGTGACAGCGTGTGCCATGCAAGCCTTCCACAGCCTCTTCAGTGCCCAGGCCAGTGAGGCCTGCCTGCCAGCTGAGCTCAATGGCCAGATCATCACCGTGAGTGTGGGGTGCCAGTGTGGGGAGGGATGGGGCTGACAGTGCCACGGCACTCACCCACCCTCTGCTTCCCCAGGCCCTCTACGACTATGTGCCCAGCGTGAGTGACCTGCAGCCACTGCTGACCTGGCTGTCCACCATGGAGCGGGCGCACATCAACCTGGGCAGGTATGGGCAGGGGCCGCTGCTGGGCATGGGGAGAGGTGGCCACTTGGTCTCTCACTTGCCTGATCTCTCTTCTCTAGGCTGCAGAAGGACCTGTGCTGGGCTCACCTCCCCCGGCTCTTCTCTGCAGCTATGAACTGCTTCCTCTCCCCGCACTCCCAAGTGGTGGCGACAGCAGCTCAGACCCTGGAGGTATTGCACACAGGCACCTCTTCCCACTGGGGCTGCCCTGGGCCTCATGGGGAGCTCTGCCCAGGGGTTTGGGGCTTTCCGAGGAGTGGTGTGTTCCTCTGTGCGTGCCAGGCTGGGAGATGTGTAGTCCACTGCTGTCCCATCTTCCCCGTTTGCCCTTGCAGACCCTCCTCAGCGAGTGTGTTGGTCCGCACATGGAGGACCTGGGCACAGTCTCTGCATCCGCCCCAGCCCCTGCTGCCTACCTGTGCAAGATGTTCAGGTGAAGAGCGGTGGTGTGGGAGAGGCTGTCCCTGTGGGCCTGGCTGAGCTCTGAGTAGCCTCTGCCTGGTCCCCAGCGGGGGCTGGCAGGCTGCTGGGTGCCCTGATCACTGCTGGATCAGTCCTTGCCAGCATGACCGTCTTCTCTCTCCTTCCCAGATCAGTGGAGGAGGGCCTGACGTACCGTTTCCATGCAGCATGGGATGAGGTGCTGCGGGTGCTGGAGGTCTTCTTCGAGACGTGTGGGAAGCAGTGCCACCCCATCATGAGGAAGGTGAGCCAGGCTTGGGGGCCGCAGGTGGGGTGGCTGCACTGCTGCCTGGGCTGCGTTGCTGTTGACCTCTCCAGCTGTGGAGCAGGGCCTTCCTGGTGCCCATTGTCCTGCCCGTGCGTAAGCACGAAGTGCGCAGCTCTGGGACTGGGCATGGGGACATGTGGGGCAGCTGGCATCCCTGGGCAGGCATAGCGAGTGATGTGCCAGGACTGTCTCTGTGGCTCCTCTGTGACTGTCCTGCTCTGTCCTTGCAGTGTCTCCGGTCCCTGTGTGACCTGCGTCTCTCCCCACACTTCCCCCACACTGCTGAAGTGGACCAGGCAGTGGGGGCTGCTGTGAGCACCATGGGTCCTGAGGTGCTCCTAGAAGCTGTGCCCCTGGAAATCGATGGCAAGGAGTGAGTACGGTCATGGGGTAGCAATTTTGGAGCCATTCATTATGTTCCTGTTCAGTCCCCATGCGGTGCCGAAGGTGTTTGGCTCTACTGAGCCCACCTGTGCCCAGCTCTGTGGCTGCGTGGAGGTGCCCTGTGCCCAGGGCCTAATGCCGGTCGTGCCCTGTGCTCCCCTGACCCATGCCTTCCCTCCCCAGGGAGACCCTGGATTTCCCCCGTAGCTGGCTCCTGCCGGTGCTGCGGGACTATGTGCAGGGTGCGCAGCTTGGCTTCTTCACCAGCTACTTCTTGCCCTTGGCAGCTGCCCTAAAAAGCAGAGGTGAGGAGGGTGGCATGGTGGGGGTCTGAGTGGGTGCGGTCCCGTGCTGCTGGGAGCCCCAGGGTGCTCCATGGGACCTCCCTTCTCTTCCCTGGGGTGGAGTGGGGTTTTGCCACCCCCGCTGCTCTGCTCATCTACCCCTTCTTTTCTGCAGCTGTGGAGTTTACCCAGGCTGGGAAGAGTGTGGAGGCCAAGATCTATGACACGCTGCAGTGGCAGGTAACGAGGAGTGCCCGGGAGCCCTGCCGTGGTGTACCGGTGGTGCCAGGCTGGGGAGCAGTGACGTGGGTGAAGAGTGCTGGCCTCCCATTTTTTTGTTTGCCTTCTAGGTCTGGACCCTGCTGCCTGGCTTCTGCACCCACCCCACGGATGTGCTGGGGGCCTTCAAGGGGCTGGCCCGCACGCTGGGCATGGCCATCAGTGAGCGTCCAGACCTCCGCCCCACCGTGTGCCAGGCCTTGCGCACCCTCATCCACAAAGGCTGCGAGACAGGTTGGAGGGGAGACAGACCCTTGTGGTGGGTCCCTGTCCCCTGCGGTGACCTGGAAAGGGGAGGTGTTGGTCTGTAACCCCCTGTCATCCTCTCCCTAGATGCGGAGCGGGCAGAAGTGGGTCGCTTTGCCAAAAATTTCCTGCCCATTCTGTTCAACGTGTACAGCCAGCCTGAGGAGGATGGGGCCAGCAGTGCTCAGCGGCGCTCTGTGCTGGACACTGTCCGTGCTTACCTGACCATCACTGACCTGCAGGTGAGAGGAGAGGGCCCTGGGGCAGTGGGGCAGGCTGTGCTGGCTCAGGCCAGCATCTCCCAGCTGGATCCAGTCTGATAGGGCTGTGGTGGGTGCTTGACTGGAGACTGGAGAGGGCAGGAGGAAAGAAGCTGAGCAAAGAGCAGCCCTTCCCGCCCTTATGGGGAGGGAGCCTTTCCCAGCCGGTGGTCTGGGATTTCCCAATCTTGCAGCAGCATCTGGCACATCATGCACAAGTCCTTTGTGATTTGTCTAGCTCTTTTTGGACCCACTAGTGCTTCTGGTCTCCACAAAGTGCTGCGGCAAGGTGTTTGCCAGGTAGATTGCAACTCTTTTAAAGGTGCTTCCTTCGGTCAGTTCTGATCCTGCTCTGTGTCCTTGCCCTGCAGATGGTGTGTGGGTTCCTGCAGAAAGCCAGCGTGAAGCTGACCAGTCCTGAGAGCTCTGAATTTACCAGGTAACACCTGGGGACTGGTGATAATGGGTAGAGCTGCTGGCTTCCTCCTGGTGAGCAGCGCTAAGACACTCATGCTGTCCCACGTGGGATGTGCCACTCCTGTGCATCCAGTGAGGCTCTCGGCCAGAGTCCCAGCTTGGCTGGGTAGTGTTGGTGATAAGGTGCTCACTCGTGTGTCCTCTGCTGCAGACTCTCCATTCTGGACCTGGTGGTAGCAATGGCACCCTATGCTGATGAGCAGTCCTTAGATTCCCTGTACCGCACCATCCAGCCTTCCCTCCAGGTGAGTCTGCTCCCAGCCCTGACAGGGGCAGGGGGTGCAGTGGGGCACCTTCTGCTTGCTGCCAGCTTGGACCTGGGCTATGGGGAGATGAGCAGCTGCTATAGGGGACAGGTCTCTGGTGAGTGGCATGAGGTGCTGCGGGAGTCCCTTCAGACGCTGTGACTGTTGAGGCTGTCTTGACAGCAGGGCCATGTTGGCTGTCCCTGCAGAGCAAGGAGCGTAGCATGCAGAAGAAGGCGTACCGTGTGCTGGAGGAGGTGTGTGCCGCTCCCCATGCCCCCTGCCAGGCCTTCGTCCGCTCCCACCTGCAGGATCTGCAGGCAGCGCTGCTGGACTCACTCAAGAGCGCGGCATCCCCGGCCAAGAGGGTGAGAGCAAGGGCTGCAGTGGTGGATCTTAGCTGCTGTTGGGAGGGGGCGGGGTGGGGTGGGTGGAGGAGGCAGCTGGGTGTGTGTTCCTGGGTGTACCAGTGCTGGACTGTTTCTTTCCCCAGCCTAGGCTGAAGTGCCTGTTCCACATTGTGAAGCAGCTCTCTGCTGAGCATGAGCCCTTTGTCACTGCCCTGGTCCCAGAGGTGAGCATGGCCCCTGGGGGGGGGGACCCATCTGGTTCTGGCCACAGAGGTGGCAGCAGTGATGTGACTGACATGCCCATGTGCCTCCAGGTCGTCCTGTGCACCAAGGAGGTATCGGTGGGGGCCCGCAAGAATGCCTTTGCGCTGCTTGTGGAGATGGGGCATGCCTTCATCCGCTTTGGGCCCACCCCCCAAGGTGAGCTCCTGCTCCACTTGCTCAGCCCCATGGGCGCCCCAGCCCCAAGGGACCAGAACCATGCCTGGCATCCTGCTGAAATGGGGCAGGGATGCTGCTGGGCGCAGGGTGAGCGGGGCCCTGAGCCATCCCCTCTTGCAGAGGCCATGCAGCGATTCCTGCTCCTGATCTACGTGGGGCTCACAGGCTCAGTCACCATGATCAGCTGCACGGTGCTGGCACTGACTCGCCTGTTCTTTGAGTTCAAAGGTGAGTGGGAGCAGGAGGGCTGGGGGCATGAGGGCAGCACAAGGGGACAGGGCAGAGCCCCTCCGGTGAAGGCAGGTGCCAGGAGGAGGCTGGCTGCGGCTGAGCCCCATCGTGGTTGCAGATCACCTAGAGCTGAGCGTGGTGGAGCAGCTCCTGCAGAACATCTGCCTGCTGCTGGTCTCCCGCACGCGGGATGTGGTGAAGTCGGCCCTGGGTTTCCTCAAGGTCACACTGCTGCTGGTAGACACCAAGCTGCTGGCCAAGCATGTCCAGACGATGGTGAGATCCTGTGTGGGGTGCCCCAAGGAGGCGGTGGGGCTGCCTTGGGTGTCTGGGAGCATCTCCAGCTGCACCCTGCTTCTGCACGGGGGTCAGGGACCCAACCTTGGTCTTGGTGACTGAGACAGCAGGTAGGAGGTCCCTCGCCTGAATGCTGGCACGGATCTGCCAGAGAAACCCCGTGAACCAGCCCTGCCAAGCAGGGAGACATCCCCATGGCCCTGCCTGGGGTGGGCATGGGGAGATGGCAGCAGGGTGAGCATGGTGGCTATGCAGAGGAAGGGTGGGAGGCTGGGTGCCCAGGGCAGGGGTGCTTTGATCTCAAGGGTCTCTGTCCTGGCAGCTGGAGGCTGTGGGAAACCTTTCAGACGACATGAGACGGCACTTCCGTATGAAGCTGCGAAACCTTTTCATCAAGTTCATCCGCAAGTTTGGGTGAGCTGGGGGCTCCCGGGGCTGCAGCGAGGGAGCTCTGGGAAGCAGGGCAGGAGGAGGTGGGCCCTGACTGCTCTCTGCACTCCTCAGATTTGATCTGGTGAAGGGGCTGCTGCCAGCCGAGTACCATAAGGTGCTGGTGAACATCCGCAAGGCAGAAGCCCGGAGCCGCAAGCAACGTGCCCTGAGGCAGGCGGCCACGGATACCGACGAAGAGGAGGCACCACCAGCACATCCCAGAGGAGACAGGTGAAGATGGGCCAGGGGTGAAGAAGGAGCAGCCCCCACAGGGGGCTTGTTGCTGGATCTGCTCAGCTGGTGCCTCTAGAGATGCTGGAGACATCTCCAGGGCTGCTGTGTGCTGTGAGGCTGGCTGGGGTCTGCACCCCTGGGCTTGTTCTGTTTCCATCATTCTGTCTGCCTTTTGACTAGCATGGAGGAGATCCTGGCTGACTCAGAGGAGGAGGAGGAGGAAGAGGAGGAACGGCAGAGGAGCAAGGAGTGGAGGAAGCAAGCACGGCAGAAGGGCCAAGCCTGGCTGAAGGAAGGGGAAGAGGATGAGCCCCTCAACTTCCTGGACCCCAATGTGTCCCAGCGGGTCCTGGGTGAGGAGTGGAGCTTTGGATGTGGCTGGGGTGGGATGGATGCGTTGGGGGCTGCTGTGATGTGCAGGGACCCTGGGACTACAACTGCCCACAGGAGTGGGTCCTTCCTCAGACCCTGACCCATCTCTCTGTGAGCAGCCACCAAGCCAGGCCCCAGGCGGTCCACGGGAGTGAGCCATGACTTCCAGGTGTCCAAGGACGGGCGTCTGATCATCCATGAAGAAGAGGAGGTGGACGATGATGAAGCCAAAGGTACTGCCTGGGCTGACAGGGGGCCACACTAGACTTGCTCTAGTACTCCGAATGGTTTTCTTCCTGCCACCCGTATGTGGGAGCTTGGGGGGGATGTGGGTGGAAGCGGCAGGAGTTGGTATGGCCTTGTGTCACACCTAGTGACTCTCTTCTGGGCCATTGCCACCCAGGGGAGGCAGCTCCCTCCATCACCAGAAGGGTGTTGGAGGGGACAAGGTCACAAGTGCTGGTTCGGCAGGGGCACCCTGCTCCTAAAGCCCACTCCAGGGGCTGGCGTAGTACTGGGGGTCCCCTGTGCCTGCATTCTCCACTGACACTTTTGTCCTGTACCATAGGAGCAGATGAGGAGATGGCAGATGTGCTGCAAGATGTGGGTCTCCGCAGTGTGAGTATGGGGCTTATGGTCCTGAGGAGACGCTGAGGGAACTCAGCTGTGCCAAACCCCTGCCTGTGCCATGGCAGCTGCAGCTGTGCCCAAGAGGCCAGTAGGGACACCAGGCAAGCGCCAGCTGCTTGGAGGGGTGCAGGAGGCTGGCTGGGGACAGGGACATGCACAGGCAGTCTGAAAGGTCTCTGGACCCCCATGGGAAAGAAGCAGGCCAGGGGTCCATGGGAGGGCAGAACTGTAAGTACAAGCCAGCTGCAGGGTCCCTGCTCCTCCTTCTGCAGAAGAAGAGCCAGAAGCGTCGGTTCAGAGAGGAACCAGATGATGAGGAACTCGAAGCTGAGACCTACCCTCAGTACAGAGGTAAGTCTTCCACCTGTGCCCGGTCTGGGGTTCCCCAGGGGGCCAGAACCACGTACCCACCTGTCTCACTGGACTGCTCCAGGACAGCTGAAGCAGAGATCTTTGCTCATGGGAAGTGGTCACTGTTCTCTGCTGTTCTCACACCTAAGAGCTGGAGGCAAAACTAGGAACAGCTCCCCCAGCCTGGAAGGGGGAGCCATGAGTCCCCTTCCAACACACATTCTCTGTTTTCCAGCTGGAGGCTCTGGGATCCACCGGCAGCTGAACAAGGAGCCAGTCTTTGGTGCAGAGTACAGATCCAAGGTGAAGGACAAGGTTTCAGTGGGGGGGGTGCCTGGGGCTTTTCTGGGGCAGGAAGCACCGTTTGTTTTTTGGAGGTCTGGCCCAGTAGCATAAAGGCTGGAGGAATCTCTGCACCAAGAGGAGCTGCCAAATCCTTGGTACCTGTGAACATTTCTAACCCATCTTGGAGTCCCTGTCCTGCCCTTGCAGGACTGTGGCCAGTTCCTGCTTGCTGATGAAAGCAGGTGTCTGTAGCATCATCTGAGTAGGAAATCAGCTCCCAGGGCCATGTGCTCAGCTGGTGCCCCACTGCAACATAGTCTTCGGGATGGCTGGGTGGCAGGGTTGCACCAGAACGGGACACATGCATCTCCCCTGGTGCTGCATCTTCTCCCATGTCACTATCTCCCACAGAAAGGTAAAGGCGACGTGAAGAAGAAAGGCCAGCTCGACCCCTACGCCTACATCCCCCTGAACAGAGCTAAACTCAACAGAAGGTGAGGCTAGCTGGGAAGGGCTGGGAGCAGGGCTAAACCCCAGGTTTGATCCTGCAGGGTTTTGTGGATCTGAGAGCTCCCTGCCAGCCTCTGCACTGCTCCTTGTGTAGCTTGGAGCATCCCTGTGCATTAGGTGTGCCCAGTGCCTGCACTAACCCAGTCTCCTGTTTCTTCCTTCTTCTAGGAAGCGGGCAAAAATGCAGGGCCAGTTCAAGGGCCTGATGAAGGGAGCCCAGCGTGGGGCCAAGGCTGGCCGCAGGAACCGTCTGAAGGCCCAACGCCCCTGAGGAGCATCAGGTGCTTGGCCTGCACCTGCCCAAGGACAGACAACACCCTGTGGCCTCTGGGCACCGGGGGTTGAGGGCTTTGTGAGTAGAGCAGTGGGGACTCCTGCAGAAAGTGGCCCGTGTCTGTTTGAGATTCCCTGGGAAACCACTCTGTTGTATTACAAACTCATGGCCCAAGCCCTGCCCTCCTGTACCTGGAGGAAGGTGCTGGGTTGTGTGGTGCAGGGGTATGTGTGAGAGTGAGTAATGTGTAATTAATTCCCTGTGTTGATAAATACCCACTGTTCCTACCCAGCCCAGATTCCTCCTCTCCTCTTAAGAGCTGTGCAGACTTGTGCTCTGCCTGCTGCCCTGTGCAGCAAGTCCTGCTGCTGCTGCAGCACTGTGCCCCACGGGGCTCACCCCTACATCAGCATGGGACCTGCAGCTGGAGCCCTCTCCCCAGCGTGGCGCTTGCCTAGGGGCTGTCAGGAGCAGCACTGCAGCACAGAGCAGTGAGGCAGTTCCCGTGTCCTGTGCCCTTCCGGCACATGTGCAGTAGGGGTGAGTTGTCGAACTGGCCAAAGAAAGAAGCCAGAGATGGTGAAGTCCTTTGCTTTTAACCAGCGTTCTTATACAAGCTCCCTCTTGGCAGCGTCTTCTGCCCTAAACTGTGGGCCAGGGAATCTGTGCCACAGGGGGAGTCCCTGCCATTTGGCAGCCACTGGTTTGTCCTGCCTCAGCTTTTCCTTTTCCTGTATCAACCATGCCTGGTTGTGGGGCATGAACTGTTCACTGCATATTTCTTCAAACTGACTGGAAAACTGCTACTGCAAACCTCTGTGCCTTGCCCTTTCCTTTATCCTTGAGAGCTGGGAGAAGCCTTTTCCTCTGTTCTGGCCACCTGCTGCCAGTAGACCTGAGCAGTGCAAATAATCCTTTTTAGCTTCCCAGACATCTCAAGTTAGCCTGAGCATCTGGTTTTGCCCAGTTACTTCTGCACTGAGCCCGAAAGACCGTGTTTGGCCAAAGCATGTTGAAGAGAATGAAGCTGAGGGTAGTAGATACAGGTGCCATTGTTTACGCTGCAAAGAACATGTATTTGTGAATGTAGCTGGCTTTCCCTTCATCTTCTGTATTAAAAAGCCTTTAGTCCTTTGTCATTTCCTTCTATGGTAGATTACACACTGGAATTGTAACACTTCTCAGTCTCCTAATAAGCTAAAGGGATTGTGCTTGTTCAGCCTCTTACTGCAGGCTTCTTTCTGGAGGCTGCAAATCCAGTTTTGTGGTGCTGTCATGTGCTTTTTGGTTTTTTCCAAGATCCTTATAAAAGCCTGGGGGTAGAGGAGGAGCTCTTGTACTGGTCTTGGTCCTGCCTTGTCAGGAGCACTTTTCCCTTCCTGCTTCCCCACCCAGGGCTTTCACTTGAGCCCCAGGGCCATGTTGAGCTGCTGCTGCTGCTTTAATCCTGCCAGAACCCACAGCCTGGCTTATGGAACAGTCATCTCCAGCAGCACCTCCTGACTATGTTCAGTCAGCAGGAGCTATATCCATAATTTTCTGCTGTCTGCAGCCTTGGCCTGATGCCCTCCCTCCCCTGAAAGCAGGGCAGGGGGAAACAGGCATCAGTCACCTTCTGAGCCCTCGACACCTGTAACATGGCTCCAGACTCACCAGAGCTATCTGTCTTCCTGCTTTCTCTTCTCTCCTTGGAGACAGGGAGTGAAGAAGGCTGTGGCTAATTCATTTAAAAGCTCCAGATTACTCACTGTATTGTTCTTCATTTGCATGTTGTTGCTTAAATTAGTGCATGCCTGTGTGGAACAGAAGAGTTTCATTAGCACAGAGGATGGTGTTCGCCTGAGCCAGTGTTCAGAGAACAGATTCTTCTGCAACAACATCTTGTTAATCAGCTAATTAATCATGTAATGCAATAGAAACCCTTGGAGAGGAGACGTCATCCTGCCCAGGGAGGCTGGCTGTGAGTCAAGCCTGCTCCCCACCAGCAGCTGTTCCTGGCAGGGAGCACAGCTACATCTTGGGGGCCTGCAGAAGCCTGAGCACAGCTCTCTGCTGTGGGGCAGAGTGAGGGATGATGTGGGGTCCTGCCTCCTGCAGGTAGGAGCCACAAATATTTTGCAGTTAACCACAGAGAAGCGCAAGATGAGGATCTGGAGTAATTCTTGGCTTTTGTTGCTCAAGCTAGGAGGTGGCTGGAGGCTATTTCTTCACCCAGCATGCCATTAAACCATGCGACTCCTTTCTACAGGCTACAGCAGGCACCGACAGTGTTACCAGTGTTCAGTTACACTTGTGCAGGAAATTGTCACAAAGGGCTCTTATCCTTGCAGATACCATCTGCAAAGTGGGAGGTCTCAAAGTCGTGCACTGCAGGTGTACTAGGCGTACTTGAGGAGAGGCTGGCAGGACTAACAGGCTCCTCCTGGTGCTGGCTCGGTGGGCCCTGGACCATCTGGGACAGGTGCAGATGCCTACCCTCAGTCTTAAGGCTTAAAATCAGGAAGAGATGGAAAACACCATTGTTTCCTTAACCTAGAAGCTACCTGCCTGGGTTGGGTCCACTGTGGCTTGCCGCTGAGAGGGACAGGTGTGCCCTGTTGGGGCGGTGTCCATGCAGCATCCAGCTGGACCATCACCTCTTCCTCTGAGCATAATGCAGTGCCTTTGGGGCTCCCCGCAGGCACAGCAGAGTCTCCCCAGTTCAAAGTCAGGATTCAGCACACACCAAGGTGGAGGGATGGGAAAACCCTCCTGGGGGCAGCGATCTAAGAGGAACCTCCCTGTGCATGCCAAAATGATTGGCGGCAAGATAATTAAGCGTGGAAGTTTAAAATGCCAAGGGACCACTCCAGCTGAAATCTAGTCAATTAAAAAAATGTCAGATTAATTCCTAGTCCCCTCAACACTCTGATCTACAGCTTTACTTGTTTCTAAAAAGTTGTCTGTTTCTACTTGAACAGTGTGTGCAACTTCAGGTGCAGCGAGTGTGCAGGGCCACAGGGACCGTGGCTGGGGACAGGGCAGGTGCTTCCACCCACAAAAGGGGAAGAAAAAATATTATAACTTTTAACTTTAAAAGAAACACTTTTCCACTGTTTCTGTTCCTCTAATATCTCCTTGATAGGGAGCATGGATAAAAAAATAGTAATGTAGAGATGAGTCAGGGTTTACGGTGTAACTCTTGCTTCTTTGAGCACTTTGTGCAGTATCTGTGCCATCGGTTACATGTAAGCCACATTCTAACAGTTTCCTTGAAGTAAAGTGGTTGTAATTTGTATTTTTCTGCTGAATACCAGGGCTTGGGGTGTCAAGTGCACACAGGACTCCCAAAGCCAGTGCCGGCCTGCGGCTCGGGTGTGCTGGGCATGATGCCCCGTCGTGTGCCCGGTGTGCCATCTGGGCCCTTCCCTCAGCCCCGGCCCGGGCGGGTGAGAAGGGGCAGCAGCTGGGGAGGGGCACGGCAGCCCCGCGCCCGTCCCGCGTCGCCTCCTGCCGCTCAAAGGCCGCTCGAGCGCAGCCAAATTGTCGCCGTCGCCTCCCTGCCCGCTTCGCCCCCCGAGGCAGCCCCTGCCGCTGGCTGCCGGGCCACTCTCGTAGCTCAGGGCGCGCCGCCCGCCGCCGGGCCCCGCGGGCCTACAGCTCCCGGCATGCCGCGCGCGGGGCGGGCGCCCGTGTCCCCCCTCGCCGTGCGCGCCGATCGGCCGTTGCCTGTTCGAAACGGCCAATGGCTGCGGGACGGCGCCGGCTACAGCCAATGGCGGCGCGCGTCCGGGGCGAGGCGGGGCCGAGGGGTCATGCGGCGGGCCAATGGGGAGGCGGAGCGGCAGGTATGAGATGGCGGAGGGAGCACCGGCGCCTGGCGGGCGGCGCGGCGGCAGGTAGGAACGGGGCCCCGGATAGACCGACACCTCCTCACCCCTCCCCGGGGCGGCGGGGCCCCTTCCCCGGCCCCTCGCCGCGTTACGGGTCGTGGCTCGGCCCGGGCCCGTTGTGGGCCAGCGCACCGCGGCCTCGGCCCGCCCACTGCGGCGCTTCTCCTGCGGGCCGGGCTCTCACCGTCCCCGCTGCGGCGGGGCAGCCGCTCCGCCGGCCGGGGTGCCCCCTACCCCCGCCGAGCTGTGGCAGCGCCGCGGTCCCCGGCTCTCGGCGGGGGGACGCCCCGCGGGACAGGCGTGAGGATCGGGGTGGGAGCCTGTGGGCCCCCCCGCGCCGGTTTGCGGCGCCTCGGCGCTGCGTTTGCCCCGTCCCCGCGGGCTCAGCGGCGGGCAGCGCTCCCTGCAGCTCCCCGTGCTGCATTGCGGGGGAGACACCGCCGGCTCCTGCGAGGCGAGCGATGCCGCTCCGAGCCACCCGCCCGCCCGCGGGTGAGGGGGCTGTTCCCTGGGGAAGCGCGACCCTGCGCGTAAATTAGCGAGACGAAGCCCCCCGCCCCGGGGCCGCCGTGCCCCCCCGCCCGCAGCCGTGTCCCCGCCGTGGCGCGGCCGCTGGCCGCCTGCGGGGGCGCGAGGCCGCTGTGGCCGGGCGGGCGCGTGGCTCCTGCAGCCGCAGTGACAGCGCCGAGCGCTTGGCAGTTGCAGGGTTTGGTAGGGTGATGGCACTGTATAGGCTTGCTTCGCATCCAGCCCTCTTTCTCCCTTGCTTTGTCCGCTCTGTGTGCGTTATTGTTGCTTTCTAAATACACGTGCGATCTCAGTTTCGCATAATTCACCTTTAGCACCTGGTTCGGTGTGCATAGCCGTTCTGTGACTGCTGCCGATAAAACAGCAGCGACTGCAAGAGCACTTCACCAGGACGGTGTTGTTGGATGACTGTTAAAAGGCTGTATCATTTATTTCTCCCTTTTTGTGTGTGTGTGTTTTTTGTTGTTTTTTTTTTTTAATCAATACCCCACCCCACCCCGGTGTGATGTGGACCTGCAAACTGAATATCCTTTGAGTGGTCATTTTTATGAACGTGCAAAACATATAGCTGAGGGCTGATGCCTCATACCTAGTCTGATTCACAGTGGTGCTGTCCTGTTCTCTGCTGAGTGGGACCCATCCTGATGGCACTTGCTGTGCTTATCTGGGGACACTGCTTTGGTTCCTGGGTTGGGGCAGAGCGTTGCTCTGGAAGGAGGGATGAAGAGATGGTGCTCAGTTTGAGCAGGGAGTGCCTAAAATGCCAGACCTGGTAAGGGTGCGAGTATGCTCTGTGCAGCTGAGAAACTCTCTTGGATAAAGCATTTTAAATGTGGGCTGGATCAGTCCAAATGACTGAATTTATTTGTTATGTGCTGCCAGTTGTCCCTAGGCTGTAGTCCCCTAGTTTTTACCCCTTCCCCCTCAAGTGATTAAATCGAAGCCTGAAGTACAAGTTTTACTCCAACGCTTAGCAAATTGATCGATCTCTTACTTTGCAGGTCTGTCACCACAAAGACCACAAAGCTTGCCTTTTTCTTTTTTCTTTTTTTTTTTTTTTCTTTTCTTGAAGCATGCTCCACAACCGTGCTTTTGCCCCTATTCCCTCTCATCTGGAGAGAAGCACAAGTTAGCTAGTAAAGCTTGCATGCTGTGCGTGTGGTCTTGCAGCAGGCTGACTTAAAGATTGGAAATGAAAGCTGATTGTCTTTACCTCCATACCAAATGTTACTGAACATGACAAAAGATGATTTGTGTGGGTCTCTCTTCAGTTTGTGGTCTCTCTGACCTCTGCCTGGCTCTTCATAACTGAGAATTATGATTGCAGTGTGCCAGAGTACTCAGTTTCAAAAGAGAAATATCTGTCTGTTTAATTAATGCATTTAATGTTTGATTCAAGCAGTGCCTGAATGCTTTGCCAGGCACTCAGTGTTCATGTCAGCCATTTGATATGGCAGGGGGGGATGAGTGGAAGGGGAAAAAGCCGTGGGCCTGGAAGGCAGGATATGCTAGGAAAAGGCTTGTTATCTTGCTAAAATAGCTTGATAGTGTGTCCCTGCACAACCGGACATCAAGAGCTCACATCGTAAACAGGTGATGAAAGGAGTCACAATTGCCAGTTATATTTTACTGCAAATAGGAAAACGTTCACTGTAAACATGACTTAATGGCAGAAAGTCAAAGTGACTTGCTGAGGGTCATGCAGAAAAAATGGTTGATTTCAGAGTTAAAGCCAAGTCTGAACACATGGCTACTTTTCTCTGAAGATAGCCTGGAGCAAGGAACAATCTTAATCAAATATTCCCTTTTCTGCAACCCTCGCTAAAATCTTTGAGACCTAGACTTGCATTTAACCCCCTATTCAGTCCAAGCTCCCTCAGGCACACATCTAGACCTGAACTCAAGACTGTATTGCATTTGCAATATTTTTTATGTTTGCAGGCAACATCCTGTTCTCATCCAGGGCCTGCGATGGGCTTGGACAACAGGATCCTTGTTCTGCTACGCATCAGTTAATTGTCTACTTGCATGAAGGAGGAGCATTGCTTGCCCATGTACCCCAAGGCAGTGTCCGGGTCTCTGCACCAGCCTGGTCATTGCCTTGTTGCTGTGTGCATGTTTATATGCATATGAAAATGTCACCAGGCTCTGTTAATGCTCTTTTAAAGGTGTGTGGGCACTCAGTTCAGTCTGAAACTGAAGCGCTGAGTGCTGGACACTCTGCTGGGAAATCAAATTCCTTGTCCTAAAGGTCAACAGTCTTCAGTGTGTGTTGATTTGATAAGTGGCATGAACAGATGGTAAGGAGACAGGGCAGCATGGAAATGTTGGCTAACATCTAATGGCTGCAACTGAAGTCAAGTTCCTCTTGGAAATACTGTCCCTCTGTATGCTGGGTTAGGCTCCCAGTCACAGCTTAGGCCTTGTATTTCCCACTTGTTTCAGAGTTGGCTCTTTCTGTAGGATCTCATTTTCACTTGTTCTTTAGCTGGAGGCAAGAACAGGGAGCTGAGAACTCTTCCTTCGTTCTGCTCTGCTGGGTTCAGGCACGGACCTGCTGTGCTGCTTCTGTGCCAGCTTTCACCAAACCTGAGCTGTGATCCTGGGGAGTGATGCTGTTGGTTCCTGTGTTACCAAGTTGCACGGGTCTTGGAGCCAACATGGGTAGAGAAATGGGAGGAACTGTGACCCTGTGGTGTGATACATTTGGCTGACCCTTTGTTTCAGGGCTTCACAGGTCTGGCATGTTCTGGCCTCTCATTTCAGTAATACATTACACTTACTGTTGTGTCTGATGAGTGTTAGGCCCTTTTCTCCAAGAGCAACGGCCTCACTCCCTGGCTTTTGGCATTTCTCACCTCTACGCTAGGTAATTGCAATTAAGCTATCTAGAGTTTCCTCATGAATTTTTTCAGAAACTGTAGATAGTAGGGAATGTGATAAGCTGCTTAAATAATTGTCTGTCAGCTGGCTTACGAGAACTTTTAATGTGTTTGCTTTTGGCCTATAAAGCTCTAATAATTTGGAGTCCAGCCAAAACATCTTTTCTTTTCGAGTGGTAATGTGGCAGCTCTGATTTCCAGAGGCAGGGAGTTCTCAGGGGAGCCAGCATTAGTTTCCCTTTTTGTTTTTCTGGAGCTCAGACTCAAGGTTGAAATGTAGCTTTATGGTTTGGGAGTTCCATATGGGCATTCCTACAGCCCTGCTTGCGAGCCGTCATATAGCAGGAGACAAGCGTGCCACGGCTGGCTGTGCCTTGGAGAGCAGGAAGCCTTTTCGGGAACATCCTTCACAAGCTCTCAGGGGTGCCTGGAGCTTTCCTCTCATGCATGTGCCACTCCACACTCTCCTGGGCAGCCCCTGAAGAGCACATAAATATATCCCTGCTCCCTGGGCTCTGCAGAGAAATCTGGTGAATCCAGACAGAGATGACCACAGGTGGGATGGGAAGAGCAGCAGTTTCTGAGCAGCATGGGAGAGTTGCATAAAGTTACGGTATAGGTTCTTGTCATATGAATTCTGTTATCTGTGTATAGTGTTCCAGTTTTTTTACATCCTAGCCTACCCAAATCCCCTTCAAAAGCGCTAGGCCCCCGCTTTGCTCAGTTTGGTGAGTTAATTGGGCTACTTTGTGCATCTCTCTCTCTCCGGTACTGCGTGCTGTGCTGCTCTGCGGCTGGCCCAGCCTGTTTATCTCTGTGCCTCAGCAGTGCGGACCAGATGTCACCATCTTATTTAAATGCTGGCATGCATCCAGGTATGCCTCATTGCAATTCCAGCTTGTGAGAGTTTACACATCTGGAACATGGGATGTGGCCTCTGACATACTCAGTGGTGTCTGCGGAGGACTGATGATGAGAAGGGATTTAATGCGCTCTCATCCTTTGCAAACACCACCATGATACAAAATACAGATGCAAGCATGCATCTTGCCCGTTGCACCTCCAGAGCAAAGGAGTGTTGTGGAATTATAGAAATTTAACAAATGAAAACAAGAGCTGTGACTTCCCAAGTACCTCTGTTCTCTGTATTTGCCAGGCTGTGGCCACAAAAATCTCACCTAACAGTACTGTCGGGAGCTGGCTGTGGGTCTTGCTATCCCCTTGGTCCAGAAAAAACCACAGCAGTCAAGTGAACCCGGGAGTGCTACAGCATGCTATGCTCAAATTGCAATGTTTTGCTGGGGCGCTGACAGGTGATGGTGGGATGGGATTCCCAAATGTGTTCTGGGCAGCAGTTGATGCTACCAATTTTGAGTGATTATCATCCTGTGGGAGGGCTGGAGGAAAACATCCTTCCTGCCCTGCTGGGTTGTGCTGAGTTCTGAGGCTAGTTGCTACAGTAGCTTGTTAATTTTGCTGTGCTGTTTTTGTGTGATTGATCGATTTTTCATGTCAGAAGTAAACCTGGTTGTCGTGGGGCACCTCTTTGTAGATGGTCATTCTGCTCTGACCTGGACACTGGCATGGAGCTACTGGACTGAGAAGTGTCTACACAGTGTATCTTTGCTAGTCTCTGAACTGCATGTTTCGCTGCCTCCGAAGGATGCCCTAGGGCTCTTATCTGCAGATGTAAGGGTGTCAATCAGGGGTGCAAGCAGCAATTTGAGTGCTAGGAGCCAAGGAGGTAAAGGTAGGTAGGACTAGACCATGCCTCTTACTGACTTCCAGTAAACTCAAAATGGGGAAGAAGTTAAAGATGTGAAATGAGGATAGTGAGGGAATGCTATCGTTGTTGGCAACTGGAAATGTACCATCAATGTACTTTGGGTATATGGCAGACAGGTGTGGACCTTGCAGTCCACCCAACCTAGGACCACACAGGCACAAGTGGGGAAGAAATGTTCTACCTGGGATATGAGTGAAGTTGAAGAGCAGTCAGTTGGCAAGAATCCAGGGACAGGTGTTCAGTAAAGACTTTTAGATTACACAAAGAAAGGTGTTAGGGTTCCTGGGAAGAGGAGGTGTCCTTGCAGTTTGTTAGACTCAGTAGTCAAAGGTCATGGTAGGTAATTCTGCAGTGCATGGGGAGAAAAGGCCCAAAATCCCTGTCCTAGACATGGCACACAGCATTCAGGGCAGATAGCACCTGGGCCCACGTGGTACCTCAGATCTATGATATGCTATTCACAATGCAAATGGCTCTAATAAAATAAAGCAAAAGAGATGCATTGTTTTGTCATGATTATAACTGTCATAACAGTCATAAATGGGGCAGGGAAAATACATCAACAATTTCTATACGACTAGCTCCAGGCCCTGGTGACCTTCTGAAGGAGGCAGCATGCCTGCCCAGCATGTTCTGGGTGGTGGGAAGTGGCTGCTGGGCTTCCTCAGGCTGAGACCTTCCCACCCTGCTGCAGGGGTCTGGATGCGGCCACACGGTGCCCTGCGTTGCTGCCAGGCTCCTGCAGCTCCCCAGCACTGCTGGCCTGTTGTCTCTGCCTCGCCAGCGGCTCCCAGCCAGTGCCTGGAACTCGGCTCTTGTGTCCTCAGCCCCGCGTCCCAGCCGTCCCTGCCTGATAGCTTTCAAATCAGCTCCTTTGTGCTCAGTCCCATGTCGCCCCTCACACAGAAGCTGGATTTCTTCTAAATGTCTGCAGTGTGACCTGATTATTTTTCCTGTCCTTCCTCGCCCTCCTTTTTAATAGTGTCTACAGAAAAGCTGGCAGAGTTCAGTTATATCAGTCATGCTGACTGATAGTGCTGCCTCTTCTCTTGGGATTCCTCCCTCTTTTCTGCCCCTCCAGCATTCATTTCAGATTTAGCTATCAGCCCTCTGAAGACAGGGTATTGCCTTTGTTCTGTGTTTGTACAGCATGGAGCACAGCAGAGTCCCCAGCTGTGACTGAGGTTCCCAATGCCACAGTGATAAAAGTGAATAGATCAGTAACAAGAGGAGGCAGCTGCTGCCATCTAAAAAGATTCAGTTTTGGTGCTGTTTCAGTGAAATCAGGATTGGATCTAAGGCTCCTCTTCTATTGCTGCTCCCAGTAGGGGTTTATGTTAAAATAAAGACACAAACTTTAGACCGCATTGAAAGTCATGAAAATCAGAGCGGCATTGCTATTTATTGCTGTTAGACTGTTATTCTGATGTTAAGGCAGACATATGAGCTTGCGGATCTTTAATGTAAAATTACCGGGTTTCTGGTGGTAGCTGTGTTTCTGCATTTTTTACAGAGTCTTGGGTAGGAGGAGGTTGAGCCATTGCACAGCGTGGGTGTGCAATGAGCTGTGGTGGTGGCGCTGGGAAGGAGACTTGGTGAGGAGCACTGCAGTGAACATGTGGTTCCTCTCTAAGGCGCCTCTTAGTTCTTTTTCTCCTTCTAGCACTAGAAGGCATCTGGATACTCTGATGTTGTGGTGATGAGTGGTTGAAGTACTGCTTTCTTGACTTCAAAATATTCCAGTGGCTATTATTAAAGATATCACAGAAGGATTCTCTAAGGTCAAACTTGAAAAATTTCATGGTGAAATGCAAATTTTGTGATGTTTCACATATTTCAAGATGTCTTGCTACTGCAGCTTTCTTTGACACTGGTAATATGTTGCATTTTCAATTTCTTCCAAAGCACGCTTCCCTGGTACCCCCCTCAACCCTTTTATCTTCCCAGATAGGTCCGTCTCCAGGTTCACATCACAGATGCGTAGCTGATGTTGCTGAGGTCTCCTGTGAGTCCTTTACAGAGACAGAATTAGAATTCTTAGATAATAGCAGTGACTCGGATACCCAGCTTACCTGGTGTCCAAAAGATGGCCACGTGTTACGTTAGTTCCAGGTTGTCCAGCACAGGCTGCCACTGCATAATAGCAGCTTTCTTCCCCAGCTCCTGGCTGTTTAAATTGTATATTATTATCTAGTCCCCATAGCCAAAAAGCTGAATCACTCCATGTTAGCTGTTTAAATGTGAAGAAAGCAAAGCAAAAATTAAAAAGGCAGTGTTTTCTAGTATGGTTTACTTGTATTAAGTCTAGAGACAGCATCCACTGTCCCATGCACTGTGTACTCATCACAAAAGGACTCTGCCCCTAAAGACTTTATGAGTATAACCCTAGGCAAAAATTGCTGCATGTTTTTCTTGACATTTTTTAGAGGCAAACCAGTCATCCCATGAAGAGTTACTGTGCCGAATCCAAGGCCTGAATGTGATCTTTGTTAAACTGTCTTACAAGAATGTTGGTCTGAAGTACAGTCCTCAAAGCAGCCTTAACTGTGAGGTCACTTCTAATGTCTCTGCAGTCCATTCCCGTTAGACTTCTTTTAAATATATATATTATTTTTTTAAATCTAGGAAATAATTTGTCTTCTAGTCCTTTTGTATTTAAAATGATTCCACATCATTCCACTATGGTTCTTTCATCTCTTTGCAAAATCTGGGATGGCTCCTATCTGGTTCTGGAAATACTCTCTTCAGACATCCTCGTTAATTGGTTCCTTACTCTGGCACAATGTAGGAGATGATGCTACTTCTCTCTCCCTGGGGAAATACGAGCCTGTGCGCATCTGTCCCGTCTCCCTTTGTGCTTAGCCAGGCAAAGTATTGCTCGTGTTTTGTGTTCTTTAGCACTGCCTGCTTATCGCCCTGTTCTCAGTATTTGGTAGGAGCCTGGCTCTCTCTCATAGGCTAAACATTTTGTTATTACAGAGGGAGATTTTCTTCCATTATCTGCCTTATTTTCCAAAGCTCTTTAATCTTTTTGCTCCTGTATGGTAAAACTCACCTGCTGTGGTGTGGGATGGACAGGGGTGGATTTTGCCCAATGAAATAGGTACATCAGGCTCGTCTGAAATCTGCAGCTTCCAGTTTTTCCACTTTCCCAGCTAGAAAAACACAGCTAATGCCTTGCCCCAAAGGTACCTCTTCCTTTTCTTTCTTGGCTTGTGTTCTCCTTATGCACTGTTTCATGTTGCTTGAACTGGTTTCTGCCTTCACGTGTGTGAAGACAGAATAACATAAAAACTGTAAAAGCCACCAAAACAGTTAGGTCTCACGTATCTGAATGCAATCTTGCTGCCACATGAGCAGACCACCACAGGTTCAATTACTAGGTTTTGCCAGTTTAAGTCTCATTTTTATCCTAGTTTCCAAGGCATTTCCTGGGCCTGGATCTAGTTACCTTAGGGATTAATTGATCCATCATGATTTTGACCTCCTGCACCATCCACTCCCCATGAAATGATGGGGCTGTCATGCCTGAAGCAAGAACGTTGTGTGTGACAGACAGCTTTCTTTGTGACTTGGCTGGGATCACAGGCTTCGCTTCTAAAATACCAGAATGGCGAGAATCTCAGCACAATATAGGACCCATTTTTTTTAATCTGCTGTCTTAATCACAACCTTATTAGTACAAGGTTTTCTTATTCATTGAGATTTGATTTTATTCATGGGATCAAAGAGGAAGCTATTTATTCCTTTATTTTATCATCTTCTGACACATCGTAAAGCAGTCTGAGATCACAGCATATAGAAAATATAACTCTGTAAGGAGGAAAAAAAAAAAAAGAACAGGCAATAAACTCCCTGAATGCATGTTTGTCTCCCCTTGGCTGCTGTTATATAAACTGTGAATCTAGGTAGAGTACATTCATCTTCCTTTTTTAACACGAAAACAGCAGATGGGGCACATGGCTTTTTCTGAAGGTTGTAGTGTGTGCAGCAGTGAGGATTGGCAGGGTTATTGTGTGTAAAGCCAGTGGGGGCTTTATCTTTGCTCAGAAATAGCGGTTTGCTTCACATTTCCATTTTGATTAGCAATAATGATACAAAGGCAAATTTTCTGTGCGAGGAAGAGCTGCTAATAAAGTGACCTTTCAAAATTAAGTAGCTCATTGAAGTGCCATACCACAATAAGAGTATACAAGGCTGTTCCCAGCTGCGGCAGGCAGGGAAACTGGATGGGAATCTAGAGACACATGGAATGGGAAGCCTGAAGTGGATGAATGGCACATGGTGGCACAGTAATAGTGGCAAAGAGCAATGGCCAGGTGCTGTTTCCAGCTCTGGAGGGGCCAATTATGTGCTTTGTCTTAGAAAGAATCTAAAAGTGTGAAAGGCAGGGGCAGGCATTGTTTCTAGCAAGGTTTCTGGGCATGGGGTTGTGCAGTTAAGGGACTCGACTATTGTCCTGCCAGTGCTGTAACATTGGTTGTGCTTGGATGCTGTTGGGAATGTGTTTGCATGGCTTTACTCATGGTAAACACAGAGTACATTTGGGCTATTTTGTGGATTCCCCTTAGATACAGGTGGAGAGCACTTAATACCACACTGGTCCTAATTCAAAACCCGGGTTTCTATGTAGGAATTATTTGCCGTTAAACTCCAGCTACGCAGCCTTTGGCAAGAGACATGAATCAATTTGTCCAGCTTTTCTTTTCTGTTTTGTCTCTGTGTGAAGGCTGATGCCCAGTGTGTGCCAAGGGGGCCTTTCAGACCCAATAATGCGCCCTTGTGTCTCGTAGCATGCGTGGAATTTGCATAGGCTGTGCTGGGACAGGCAGGTTTCTTTTGTTGCTGGAAACAAGGAGCAAGTTCTTTTCCCTGTCTCTGCTTCCTAATGCCTCTCCAAAAGCTCTCAGCACTCATGTAAGAAATTTACTTTTTTCTGTGTATTTTTGCATTAAATGTTAAACTTTGCATGACTTGTAACACGGGCTGTGCAGAGAATTGTCAGTCAGTTCTAGTTGACAAAATTGTTTAATTTTCTTTCTCTGAATCTAGATATCTAATTGTCAGAGGGAGCAGATAATCTGTGATGCTTGATGTAACTGCTGCAAAGTATTTGCATATCTTCTCTGTGGGGAAACAAAACTGCTAGTGAGTGAATAACAGTGCACGGATCATTGCAGGCAGGGTCACTGGGCCTATACACTTGCTATTAACCCTTCTCAGGATCTGTATTGCCACAGAATCAGTTGTCATGGGTTTCAGGCAAAGGGCTTGCTCCACATTATTGGCAAAGCTGGCACTTGCTTGTGCATTATAGACCTGTGCAATGAAATGTGAATATGATTAGATTAATTGGAAGTTGCTTTTTGGCAGCTGATATGGAGTTGTTGCATTTTCATCTTGATTTATTGCAAGTAACAAACTGTTGAAAAACAGGCTGGGAAGTGCTCAGAAAAATATGTCCCCCATTTGGAGTCGGCAGCATGCTTGCTAGGCCACTCTAAGCCATGCAGCTGGGAGCCTTTAAGAGCTTTCTAAAATTTTAGATGACCTGGCAGATTGCCTTGCAGTCTGCCTTGCAGACTTTCTTCCTCTCCATCCTCTTGAAGGAGTCTTTGACATCTGTGGAGAGCAGTGGCAAGGGGAGAGGATTTTGTATGGATTCTCACGATGCAAGTGTTGCTGAGAGCCTGGTTTCCTCTGATTTCAGCAAGTATCTTTGTCCTTGTGGAGCCTGAGTCCCAGCTTTTATTCTCTTATTATGATCACGCATCCTGGAAATGATGCCAAGATGGTCTTTCAGGTCAAAAATGTGCAGCAGTAGTTCACCACACCACAGCTGGGTTCACAGATACTGTGTGGAGGTGGGCTGGAGTTCATGTGACTTACCAGTATGTGCTTTGATATCTTCCCCTTGGTTACCTACCGTCAATTTACGTCAGAAAAATAAATTGCTGGGATCTCTGGGCTAGTAGCTGAAGTGCTCTGTTGTTTGAACCAGTGGACGTAAGGTCCAGTGTGTCGCAAACTGTTTTGGTGGCAGGCGTGCTGAGCAGTGAGCCCAGATGCCCAGCGTGGTCCAGACATGGTGATGTGGCCTCCACCCCTCAGCAGAGAGGAGAAGGTCAGAGCACTCCAATCTTTTGTGGGAAAGCCTGCTTTGAAGGGAAAGCCTTTGGTGGCCATGGGGGTGATTGGCAGAGCACATGCTTCCCCGTGGGTGCCACACCACACCTAAGGGACTGATACGATCCCTGGTGCACAAGTGCAGCGTTTCTATTGCATGTGCACTTGGGCAATTGCTATTGGAAAATAGTGTTCAGCAGGACCTCACAGCAGAGGAGGGATGTTGAAACCATGGAAAGTATTATATAAGAGCCCAAGAATGATTAAAGGATTGGGGAATGTCACACAGTGAAAGCATACAGTGTTTGCAAGCTGGGTGGGTAGGCAGCCTCCACCCAGAGCCCTGAAGACCTGGCACGCCAGTTCACAGGTCCAGACCAGCACTTTATAGCCAAGTATAACATCGGGGCAGTAGCTTGTGACTGGAGAATAACGACACTAATCCTCACATTTAAGTAAAAGAGGAACAGGAGAAGCCAGCTAAGCAACTCTAGCCTGTGGGCTTGACTTCAGAAGTGGGCAAGTGTTTGAAACGGTGGGAAGATGGTAATGGAAGACTTACAGGCAGATGGAAATTGGGATAAGTTCTAAGTGTGAGCATTAAGAGCACTGACTAGCCTGAGATATTTCTTTGATAACTCTTTTGATTTTAGAAATGGTAAAGGTAGCTCACCTAACCAGTGGTAGGGCTAAGTATCTGTTACAGATAACCCTTAGCAGAGCAGTGTCTCAGATGCATCCCTTTTCCATGCTGCATGAGAAGCTATGAAATGGAGAAAGTAGAAATCAGTAGAAAATAGGGAGGTCAGATAAAGGACAGCTTGAAGAAGAGGCAAGAACTGGATGAGCTGAAAAGAGATGTTCTAGGAGAAAGGTTACTAGGGGTTCCTTAAGGACTGACTTTCTGTGGTTTGTGGTGATACTGATGAGTTCAGGCTCACCGTAGACTCAAGAGTGCACAGCTGGGCAGTTGTCATAGCTGACGGAGAGCAATACCCAAAGATCTGGCAGCTTGTCACCTGAGAGTGTTTCACCACATCCCTAGCAGAACTGTGGGTCAGTATTATGGCATGTTTATGATTATAAAAACAAAGTCCCAGGCCATGGGAACTATCTATTTGGTGATAGGACAGTAGGAATGATAGATTGGCAATGGGAACTGATGAGTATAAGCTGGCCATGAAAAAATTTAGATTGGGGTTTAGACTTTCAGGCCACTGGGATTGAATTTCTGGGAAGGGAGACAGACCAATCTTATTTATGACTGAGAGTGGTAGGTTAATGAAAAGTATTGGGTGACCTATCTGCCTGAGTTAGTAGGATGTAGATACAGTGCAAGTTTTAGTTGGGTGTTGCCATGTGTTACATGTGTTACCACCACGCTACAGAATGCTAGTCTTGGGCTGTGTTGTACAAACAGGCCAGAGAGAGTTTTGCTCCAAAGGGAAATGTAGCCGCGCTGTGCGGAGTGCTCACCTAAGACAGCACTGTTGGTCTAGACTGGGAGCTCCTGTGTCAGCAGATGTCTCCTTCAGGGCAGACCAGCTGGCTGTAAAAAACAAAGCAATGAGGAGTTACTGTATTTTTTTTCCTCCTTCCTTTTTTTCCAGTGATGCCATCTGCAATTTTGTCATTTGCAATGACTCCTCCCTCCGCAGCCAGCCCATCATCTTCAATCCTGACTTCTTTGTGGAAAAGCTGCGCCATGAAAAACCAGAGGTGTTCACAGAGCTCGTTGTCAGCAACATTACCAGGCTTATTGACTTGCCTGGGGCAGAGCTGGCCCAACTAATGGGAGAGGAGGACCCAAAACTGCCTGGGGCAAACAGTACAGCCTCTGGATTTTTTCGGTCTCTGATGTCTCTGAAGCGCAAGGGTGAGTATAGCATGACGTCTGGTGCTCACCTTCAGGGTGATGCTGACTGCCATCGTCTGTTACATGTAGTTTATGAAACTCTCAGTGTAGGCCTGTTGTTTTGAGCTTGTGCTGAATGGTTAATACTATAGGTTTGTAATCTCTGGGGATGACGCCTTGTTGCATTGTGTATGAATCTGACACACGGCTAAGGGAAGGAAAGCTCTCCCACTGAGTCACAAGGTTCACAAAGGACCCTCTTGCTTTCTAAACCCCTTCTCAGAGGGGAGTCTAGATCTGATCCTAGTCTCAGACTTGGTTGACAATTTAGGTCTTGGCGGATTATTTGTACAGCCACTTATCAGAGTCAATGTTTGCCTGTCAGAGCCCTCCCCAGGACCGTCACTGAAAGAGTTTCACAAAGTTGAAAGTACAGATGATTTATTAAAGCAACAGATACAACAAATTCAGAATTGCTATTGATAAATACACTTACTGTGAAAATCGAGCTCATGTGAAAAGTTCAGCGCTCTTGTTAACAGTACTTTCCTGGGTAACATCCAATTTAGTTGGAGGTGTGAGTCTTACCAAAGAGGTGTCCCTGCTTGGGAAGGAGAGAGGTCCAGGCCCATTGACCTGCCTGGTAGTTAGAGTTCTTGCCCTCAAAATTCTAAATACCAGATTTGTACTCGTGGCAAGGTGGAACGAAGTCAATTATTGTGTGCCGATTGGCCCTTAGCAAGGATTGTCAGTCCTGGAAGGTCAGTGGGGCCAAACAGTTCACCATGGGGTGGGGGATTAAGTACAGATGTACAGGGGTCCTTCGGGCTTTTACTGAAGCAACACAGGGCTGCGAGGCCCCCGCCTCACCCCAGATGTCACTCAGTTTGAGTGTTAGACCACACTCGGTGACATCTGTTTCGTGAGACAAGCATGTCACTGAAGTCAAACGCCACTATTCTTGCTGATTCACGGTAACTTCTGTCACTGGCACCACCAACTCTGCTGTCCCACACCTTTAGAAAAGAGTAAAATGGAGGCCAGGAGGTTCATCCCAGAAATGCCCTGCCCTTCTAGAGTACTTTTCTTCTGGAGGTTATTGCTGTGGTTTATGTCAGGTTGGCCTCGGTGGGTCAGCTGCTCACTGTGCGCAGTGCAGCACATACCACAGAGAGATTTCTTTGGCCTCTGTGTGTTTCTGGCCTGGCTCTGTGGATAGCACTGAGCTGCAGAGTGGTGCCTGAGCAAGCTACAGGTTCTTCCTCTACACACCAAGGTGTCCTTGTCTCTCTGCTTGCTTGTGTCCATGGAAGTCCATGCTCTGTTTTTCCTAGCTTTCCTTGTAAGTGGTGGAATATCGGTAAAGGCTGAGAGCATCAGGTTCCACAAACAACAATAATGCCCAAGCTTCCCAGGCCACTGACTTCACTCAGGGCCCACTGTCATGTTCAGTTGCTGTCCCGTGCTCTGGAAGGTCTTGCCTGTGCAGCTCAGAAATCTGTACAAATCTGTGATCCACATCTCAATCCAGTGAGTCAGTGACAAAGCTCTGCAGACTGACTCTGCTGAAGTCCAGATTCAACCCTGGGAGATGACAAATTTCTCTCTGAGACAATCATTCAGCTTGAGTTTCCTTCTGGTAAACTGACAAGTGACTTATCTTCTCTTTCAAGTTCAGCTGTCTTATTATGAAACATTAGCTCTAGGCCCTTTCTCAGAAGTCTGAGATTTGCTTTTGTGCACAGTTGTGTTCAGATCCTCTCCTCTTCACTGGCTGGCATTTACCACTCTGTTTTGTTGTAACTGAAAGCGTGTTCTAGGTGTGTGTGTGCCTTCTCCCACCTCTGCTCACGCTCAAGGGGAGCCTGGTTCTCCCAGTAAGTTCAGTTAAACCTTCTCACTCATCTAGACAAAAACTGCCTCCATCTAGGCACCTCTCACATCCCTCAGCAGCTCTTTTCCTAGCTAGACTGGCTGTCTGCTGGCAGAGAAGCTGTGGGTAGCAGCCTTCAGATGTTGGCAACCTAGGGCTGAACACTTCTAATCAGCGTTCCCCTTCTTTTGAGCAGTTCTGCTGTTGTGAGTACCTCTGAGAAGAGAGCTATCGCTATGTTTGAGTATGGGTTTTTTTTGTCTTCAACCTTTATATAGTTTCTCTAAGTGTTTCTAATTCTACCAAACCTATTCCTCCGCTGTGTTTCATAAAGACGAGCTCTGCAGCCCCACTGCTCAGGCTGTATCTTCTGGTGCTGGCTTCAGCCCTCCACTCCCGTCTCACCCAGTGGGAACCCTGGTCAGATATACTCAGGGGGAAATCAAGTACTACAAATAAATTCCTTTAGCATCCTTAGGTGAGAACTAGTCAATATTGCCATGCTTACCTTGCTGCTCCATAGTAACAGGTCTTCATGCTGCCCCCAAACTGCAATTAGACTGTGCTCATACCTGTTATTGCTCCTGCCTCTGTTCCCGGAGTGTAGTAGAAACACCTTAAATTCAGACCGTTGCCACTTGACAAGCAGAAGTGAGTGAGTAACCAAGTTGAAAGTGTTTCCTTAGCATGTATGGAAACTTCCACATTCTTGTGAAAACCACCTAGCAGGGACTTCTGAGCCTTCTCTAGCTTGTTTTTTTTAATTATCTGTACTCTGTTGGAGCACTGCTCTTATCAGACCTGACATCTGCTAGCTCTCTTCCCCAAGAGCTCCGCCTTCCCCCATACAGACGTCTCCATGGCCATGTGTCTCACTACAGTTACAGCTAGCAGATGTTCCCAAGTCTGCTGGCTGCACTCCCAGGCTGCAATGGCAGTGTCTCTCTGCATTGACAGGCACTGTCTGTGAACTCCTTGGCCAAACTCTGAGAAAAATAAGTTTGTGTCTACAGAGAAAATCGGTTTCATGTACTATGTTTCATCTTGGAGCCATCATTTGTTGCATCATTGTTGCAGTGTTATAGACCACCTAGAAAAAACGGGTTTTATTTCTTCAAAGCCAGAGGCCAAGGACCACAGAGCTCAGAGCAGATGAAGCTGCAAATACTTGCAATTTCTTTGAGCATCAGGAAACTCAATCTCATGCTGCTTCTTAGTTTCAGAAGCAATCATACAGTAACATCTAATCCTTTGTAACTTAGCATTCATTCTCCAGACAAGTCTTTCAAGTTTCTTTGAGAATCAAATTCTTATTTGGGTATCAACTTCTGACTTCAAAAGTAAATCAGATTTATCGGGCCCTGCATGTGTCAAGAAGATATATTTTCCTCTTCTCCTTCTGGCCCCTATTGATTCTATCTGTTGAATGTCTCATGAGTTTAGTTTTCTTCAAGGACAAGAATATTTTGCTAACCCTTCTCTCCCTTTGCACTCAAGTGGATAAAACCCTCACATTTCCCTCATTTCTCCTGCAGGACTGAAGCATGCGCTTTGTCAGAGGGAGCTCAAAAAGTTCTTATTTAACAGGAGGCTGGAGTTCCTGGTGGCTTATTATGTGTTTCAGGAGTCCTGGAAGAAAGCTGAACATTCTTCAGGTGGAATAAATTTAGTTGCACAGGAAGGTTGCTAGAGAAATGCATAGAGTTAAACAGGTCTTTCCTATATGCTGTGAGCATCAACACCACAGAACAGTAAGATCTGTAGTACAACAGACCAAAAGCTAGTAAAATCAAAATGTGCTGGGGCGGGGGGGGGGGGGGGGGGGGGAAGCAAGAGAAAGCTTGTACGAGAGATAAATGTTATCAGACCAGCCAATGCACTGCTTGGATTGGTGGGCTATCAGCTGTACAATAAGGAGGGAAATCTGCAGCCACAGAAAGCTGGGCAGGTGCCCAGCTTGCCCTCAGAAGTGGCCCATGCTTCTGGCAAGTCTGGTTGTGGAGAGAGGTATATTCTTGTCTTAAATCTGTTGGTTCTTTGAAGCCTTAGTGCAAGGGCAGGACAAACCAGCTCTGTACCTGGTTCCAGTTCTCAGTGCCAGTCAGCATGTTGTGGTATGGTCTATCCAGCATCTAGCTGTCTCTAGCTGTAGTCAAAACTTCCATGCACCTGAGGGAAGAAGCGATGCTGAGGGCTCTGGTTGCTGCCAGTGAAGCACCTGGGAGTTGCCTCAGCTTTCTTTTGTATATCTGATTGAGAAAGCCATTCGTCAGCAGGACTGCATTTATTAGAAAATACTGTCTTACCTGGGAAGTCCCTCTGTGGACAAGAATAGTTTTGTGCATTGGTTCAACAAGGGCCTTTCAGTTAAATGGGCTTCTTATCTAATGTCTCCTCCCATGCAAGGATCTTCTTTCAGCTCAGTTGCTTCTATCTTCTGGGGCGGTAGCCTGTGTTATTTACTGGAGTTCTGGAGCTGACAGCTTATGCTTGATCTGTAACAGCCCCATGAGATAAAAGCAAACTCTAGGATTGAGAGGAGCTTGTCAGTGCTCCATATGGAGAAAGGCCCAGCTCATTGCTTCACTACTCTGCTCTTTTTTTTTTTTATAACTCTTCCTTGTTCAGCCTTCATAGTTTACTGTAATTAGGCCAGGGCAGGTGAAATGGAAGAGACATTCACTGGGATCTGGGAATTCCAGGAATTACCCATCCCTGAAAAGGACAGTGTGAGCCAGTTGGAACATGTCTGCTCTTCCCAGTAGCGCTTGTTCTACTCTCCCATAGTGTCATAGCTGCATGTCTTCTTTCTGCTCCATACCATCTCAAGCCACAGTGAAGATTAATCTGGACTTTGCTTCCCAGGTGTGTGTGTGGAGTGTGGCAGCCACCTGGGTGATCCAGGCTGCCACATCTGCTCTTTGCACTTTGCTGTTGCCATAAGGTCCAGGCTTGCAAATGATATGCCCTTTAAAATTGAAGCATCTGTTCTGGTGGTGTTTTCTTTTCAGGAGCTAGAAAATGTTTGCTTTAGCTGATAAAAAACTGTAATTAGGCTGCAGTAAGAAGCAGTGTGATTAAGCCATTTTAAGTACAGCATGGTGAGATGAAGTGACTTATTTGGGAGTGCTTGTGATATATCTGTGGGGGTCCTTGTGACCTTCACCCTCAGCATTTTGGGGCACTGGTCTTTGCATGCTGATAGCCTGTTCTTTGGGGACCACTTACCTCTGTGGTTGTTGGGTTCTAAGCTGCCTGAACACATTACCTTCTGTTCTGCAGAGAAAGGGGTGGTGTTTGGCTCACCGCTGACAGAAGAAGGCATTGCACAAGTTTCCCAGCTAATCGAGTATCTGCACAAAAGTAAGCGACTCTGTCTTACTGTCTTCCTATCCCAAGGGGTATCTGTCTGGCCCACCTCAGGTCTCTGGTGCAGACAGAGTGAAAAGCTCTGAGCTCTCCACCAGCAGGAGTTTGGGGCTGCCCTAGGCAACCGTTGCCCAGAATTGCCTAGCAGATATGTTAATCTCTTCCCTCTGTGCATGGACTCAGCTGATGGGAGCCAGCTTGAAGTCATGTGTCTGAACACAGTTCACTGAGGTTTGCTGTCAAGCTCTGGAAAGGGGAGGGAACTGCTTTGGTAAGAATCAGCCTCTGGTTAATCAGTGGCCTTTTTTCTCCCCTCTGCTGAGCAGATCTAAGAGCAGAAGGCTTGTTTCGGGTGCCAGGCAACAGCATCAGGCAACAGATCCTAAAGGATGCTCTGAACAGTGGTACAGATATTGACCTGGACTCTGGGGAGTTTCACTCCAATGATGTGGCCACCCTACTTAAGATGTTCCTGGGTGAATTACCAGAGCCACTGCTGACACACAAGCACTTCCATGCCCACCTCAAAATTGCAGGTGAGTGAGCAGCAAGAGATAGTGATGAGCAGGGGGAATGGAACTAGCTTCCTAGAAAGCTGGTAATGCTACAGAGCTGTGCACCAGGCTACGTAAGCGTAATCCTTGAAGGCAGGGTAAGAAGGAATCTTCCTTCATCTCAGCCTAACGGTGGAAAGACTGGAGCTGAAAATCCTAAGGAATTAGACCAAGCCTGTTTAGCCCAGTCTTCTCTCTCCAGCAATAAACAGATACCTACAGAAGCAGAGCCTGCATTGGTAACCTGGGTCTCCATCTGATTTAAGTCTGGGGGCCTCCTGAGTGAGGTGTGGTTTTTACGTACTTAATAACTGTTATTGATCTACCTTATGTGAACTTCATCCATCTTGCCTTCAACTCATCACAACTCTTAGCCAGCGTGTTGTCCTATGGGAGGAGTACCACAGATTAACACATTGGGTGGGGAGCTTGGGAGCTGGAGGGAGAGACAGAGGGCCAAGAACTGTGCAGGAGTTTGGAGATCTGCGTACGAAGAGGGGAGGGTAACCACTTGCGATAGAGCTGCTGTTAGGAAAGCTGATGCATGTCCTTCACGTTCTGCCTTGTGATTTGGCAGACTTGACACTGTTTGATGAGAAAGGGAATAAGACCAGCACTCCAGACAAAGAGCGCCAAATTGAAGCCCTCCAGCTGCTGTTTTTGATCCTTCCCGCGCCTAACCGCAGTCTGCTCAAACTGCTGCTGGACCTGCTCTACCAGACCGCGAAGAAGCAGGATAAGAACAAGATGTCTGCCCACAATCTTGCCCTCATGTTTGCACCCCACATCCTATGGCCCAGAAATGTGAGCAATGCCTCAGTATTTGCGGGTGGGATATGGCAAGGTAGAAAGCAGCTTTCTTTGGCAGGCCTGCAGGGGAAGAACCAAGATGTGAAGGTTAAGTATTGATATGGTAATGTGAAGGTTGGAGGCTGGGATGGTGAGGTGGAGCTTCCCGGCAGGACTCAGTCCTAGTGTTCAGTCCAGACCTGCCATAGGTCTCATTTGCAACAGATGCTTCGTCTTTCTCAGTTAAATTGAAAGCACAGGACAGTTCTGCTTCTTTTAAGAATGACAGCTCCAGACAAACCTTGCGGATCGCTGCTGGTGAACTGTTTGGCCCCAGCGTTGTCTAGTTTTCCTCTCAGAGCAGCTTTGTCTTTGTGAGCTCTGCCTGCCCATCTCCTCAGAGCAGGTCTCCTGCTGAGACACCATGTGTGTCTATGTCCCAGAGACAGTGAGGGCAGCAGAGACTCTTCCTCCTCCCCTTCTAACTGCTGCACCTTTGGCTATGTCCCCTTGCCAGGTGACAGCGAATGACCTTCAGGAGAATATCACGAAGCTAAACAATGGAGTGACCTTCATGATCAAACACTCTCAGAAACTCTTCAAGGTAAGCGTGCTTTGTGGGCTTGCTCTCCCTGGCCCTTCAGCAGGAGACTGGACGAATGCCCCTTCTCCAGACAGATCCCAGGTGTCAAGTGTGTATAACGAGCGCTCTCTTCTGCGGTAAGAGAAGGAGGCTTTCTACAAGAAACTGTTCCTTTAGTGACTAGGGAGAATGGCTTTACTAGGCAGACAGCCCCGGAGGTGGCTGTGCAGGGGCAGGTCAGAAGCACGGTGCAGTGTAATACCACCCTCTGCTGGGCACCCAGACCTGCTGCCCGGCTGGGAAACCTGCTTCTGGGGCGCAGGTAGCAGCCGGACTCCCCTTGGGTTCTGGCAGGATAAGGAAGCTGAAGGGGCTTGTCCTGGATGAATGCTGCCAAGAGCTGAACACCTAATACAGCAGGTCATTTTGTTGTGAATGTCTCTGCAAGTGGTAGTCACCCCCCTGCTGTTACAGGCACAGCTTGCAGGCATGGACCTCTGTCTAGCTCAGAGCAGGGTGTAGCGGTATGACAGTCAGGAGCATGCGGCTTTCTGCAGGTTCCTCCAAGGAAGCTTTTCTGCCACAGGCAGCCTCTTGACTTCTCAGGACCTTCCTGGCCACTGTAGGCATCTGCTCCCTGCAGAGAGTCCTCCCATAGAAAGTTCCCCTTCTGCCCTCTTACTCAGGCCCCTGTTTGGCCAGCTCAGAGCTGGGGGAACTGCTTGGAGAAAGTTCTCATGGAACCCTGCTCTTACTGTGTTCTGCTTGTGCTGGTTGCCTGCGTCAAAAGGAAACGGTGAACAGGGACTGCACTGGGGACATGAAATCCCATTGTTCTGTCTGCCCTAAACAGCTGAATCTTGATGGAAATGGCTTGTTGTGGTATGTTTGAAGAGCAGCTTTTGTTGGGGCCACTCTTACCCCAGGGCCAAACATGCTAAACATACATTTGGCCTTTTCTCTGTCCATCATCACAGGCCCCAGCATACATCCGGGAGTGTGCCAGGCTGCACTATCTGGGGTCCAGAGCCCATACATCAAAGGTAAGGTCAGCAAATGCAGTGGCTGCCCTGTGTGAAAGGGCAGAGGCTATGACACTAGGAAGGGATCCTTGTGAGTGAAAGAAGCTGAAAACAAACCAAGTCATGAAAGAGGATCTGTCAGAGAGCAGGAGTGAGGGAACCATATGGTGTGGTGCAGGCGGCTGCATTAGGGAAATTGGGCAGAGCTGAAGCATCTGTTAATCAAAAGCACAGGGAAAGCAAGCTACCAGCCCCTGTTTAGCAGCAAACCTGCTCCCTGTGCCTAGTACATGCAGCACCTGCTCCTTCATGGGCTCGTGCCTTCCAAACAGAGAGATGCGCCTGCTGCTGTGGCCGTGCTGCTTGGAAGAGGGGCTGGGATAAAGGCTACTTGCTGCCACTGGGATAAGATTTGTCTGTGTCTTGCCAGCAAATGCTTCCCTGCCTTATATAGCTGCAGAAGAGGGAAGATGCATTGCAAGGAGCTGCACTGACCCTTCTCAAGCCTGGAAGGGCTTCTGCAGCTGGCATCCGGGAGGGGAGGGAAGAAGCAATGGGGTCACCTTTGTATTGCTGTCACCTCTCCCTGGCACAGGGCCTGCTGGTGCAGTGCTGCTGCAGAGGGGTAGGGAAAACGCAGCCCTTCATTCACTGGGGTTAAGGCAGCTCACGAGACTCTTCCCAGCCTGGCTCAGATGGGAGGCTCGTTTGGATTAAAGCATGGCAAGCGACTACTGTCTCCGCTTTCCCAGGACGACCTGGATTTGCTGACATCTCCTGGCTCCAAGGAGCTGCAGCCCCTCAAGTCTCAGAAGCGAAGCCGGCTGGACACTTGCCACCAGGAGGAGACCCAGCAGCGCACGGAGGAGGCACTGAAGGAGCTCTTCCGCCATGTCCACAATATGCCTGACTCTGCAAAGAAGAAGAAGCTTATCCGGCAGGTAGTGTGGGGAGGAAAGATATCTTTGAGGTGTGCTTCTCAGCACAATCCTGGGCACAGGGCTAAAAGCAAGGCCTTTTTGAGAGCTGCTCCTAATCTTGGGCAGGCTGGGGAGAGTGGGCTTTGGGCTGTGTAAGTGGCAGAGCTGTATGAAGTCAAGGGAGGAGACTGCCTATCCCAGATGTGGCTGACCATGGAGCTTGCTGCACCAAGCTGTGCTTTGAGCTCTGTTTTCCAGGCCAGGGACTTGCCGAGCTAGCAGTTCCCCGGTCCTGTTGAGCTTCCTCCCTCAAAGGGAAAAATCTTTTCGCCTCTTGCCTGCAAAGAGTGGACAAACTGGCCTCCTCTTGGTCCCATGAGCATTCTTAGCCAACCTGCTGCTCCAGAGAGACTAGTTGATATGGTCAGCACTAGTTGTGGCTGCCAGCCTCCAGCTGCTGCCCAACGCCCTTTCTGCTCCAAGACCTGTGGATTTTGGCTAATCGGGTAGACATCACAAAGCCCTCACACCCAAGCTCCCTGTAATCCTGGGTGGGAGATGTGGCCTTCCTCTGCTTTCTTCTCCCTGCAGCTCCGAGCTGCTCCTCCGTTTTGGGGTGCAAAAGAGAGAAACTGAGTTCTAGGAGCAGGTAGAGCAGCACACAGCAGCAAGGGACTGGTGTAACTGTAACAGTAACTGTGCTAACATACTGCCCTCATATTTCATCCTAGTTTAACAAGCATCCTACAGCTCTCACTCCTGGCTCTGATGTACCCACATCCCCAGCACCACGACGTACCCGCTCGCGCTCCTTCAGCGGCCTCATTAAGGTAAAGGCAACCTCTGACTCAAGCTCTCTGCTGTGAGTTTGTGATGTCGCTCTGTGCTTCTGCTTTGCCCTGGCTTGAATGAGGCCCTCAAAGGGTAGGGACTGTTCAAAGTATTGGGTCCCAAAACCATAGATCCACTGGGGACAGAAAAGCCAGCACCGTGACAATAAGCCTTGTTACTGTAAAGTATAACCCTCTATGAAATGCGTGACTGTAGGATCTATGCATCTTTCTGAAGGATTGTTTGCTTCCCAAGATGAGATGAGGACTGACAGGGTCATGTAGTCTAGCCTGCTAGCACAGGTGTTAGCACACTTGCAGGCTGCACCACAGCAGTGTGTACCCGCTTCTGACAGGCTGGGTTCCTGGCCAGAGCTCAGGTCAGCTCCCAGGCCCTTCGCAAGCTGGCAGGCTCAACCTAGTGGCATGGTATTTCAGGTGGTTCTGCTTTGCAATCTTTGTCCCAGCTTGGCTTCCTTTTTTCTTTCCCAGCATCCAACTGTTTACCAGCAATGCATCCTGCTCCTTCCCTTTCTTTTTCACTTTGCACTCTAAGCACTAGCCAACAGCCCTCTCTTCTTACGGCAGCGGAAAGTTTTAGGAACCCCAGTTATCCTGGAGAGGAAGAGCAGGGATGCCACACCGGAGCCTGAGCGAGTCAGCAAAGAGAATGTCCACCTGGTAAGAGCTGCTGCCAGCACCACTGAAGCTGCTGGTGGTGGAGCGTGTGAGGGGAGTTCGAGTGCAACTTGGGTGCTCGTTTCAGTGATCCCTGGGGGGGGCTGCTTGCTGTTTTCTGCCCAAGAGAAATATCTTCTGTGTGATCAAATAAAGGTCTCAGGAAGGTGCTAGGAGGAGAGCAGAGCAGATGGCAAGGGTGGCATCGGGACAGGAGTGGCATCACTGGGCCTCCACTCCAGTCTTATGCCTCTGGCTGTGTTCCTGGCCAAGGACATTGGCTTGTGGCCCCTTCCTTCTCTCCCATCCTCCTCCGCAAGTTATACAGAGCCTGCTGCCTGTGGGTAGTAGCACTGTCCAATGGCCCAGACTAACTTAAGGCTGGATTTGGGTGGTCACTGCTCTCTGGTGGTACAGGCTGCTCCCAGGGAAGGCTGTGGATGCCACTTCATTCCACAGCTCTTTACTTTTTTTTTTTTTTTTTTTTCCCTCCTCTCTCACCCAGTTACAGAAATGTGGATCTCCAGCTCACATGTCCCAAGCAAAGCTGAAGTCTTTGGAGGGCCAGAAAGCGGTGAGACACGTTCATATGCCCATTCTCCTTCCTGTGGGGTACCTGGGCCTGACATGTGCAGGGGTGATGGCATGCACGCAAGACTCTTGACAGCTGTGGTCCCCTGGCTTGTAGCAGTCTGCTCCATGCCAATCTGCAAGCAGCTGGCATGCTGAAAAGCTGGGCTTTGAAGGGTTTCACCAAAGCAGGTGTGTACAGCCCTTCTACCTGTGAGTTGGTAGGCAGGCTGTCACGGGAAACAGAGTGAAGCTGGCAGCACAGGGTGGTACTAGCAGCCTGTCAGGGTGGCAGTGGGGCAAGAGGTTGGTGCAACCCAAGACCAGCTGCTGTGTTTGTCCCTGTCTTCTCAGTGTCTCCTGTCTCTGCTTTGGTAAAAGGTATAGGAGGCAGACTCCAGGCGGGAGTCCTTGCAGGGGGAGGACAGCACATCAACATTTTCTTGCATGGCATTCTGTCTCTCAAGCATTCAATTGCTCTAATTCTCTGCTCCAGGAATCCTGCAGACGCATGCGAGCCCACCTGCTTTCCAAGGATTCATCATCCCTCTGAATCGCCTCGCACCCACACATGGTTTGGGAATGCCCAGCCTCGCAAGCTGTGAATAATGTGCTGCACTTAGAGGGGAGTGCTGCAGGCTCACGGCAGCCCTCGCCAACATGGCAGTGCTCTTGAAACTGGACCTTTGCAAAGACTGCAGGAACTTGTTTCTTTCTGTATATAAATTATATTTCATTCTACTATGGGGCAAACCACTATCTAACCAAAATTTGTGCAGCATGTCTGACCTGCTGGCTCTGGGAAGAGCTGGAGTGCTTGCTTACAAGGAGAGCCCTGTGCATTGCAGGGCCCTCTGTGCACTCCCAGCTTTCTCTGCAATGTTGCTAGGCTGTATTCTTTTGTTTTTTCTGCTCTGAGTTTTTAACATATGGCTTGGTTTTGCTCCCTCCCCTGTTAGCAATGGGAACGGTGGACTCCAGCATTCACCCACATCCTGACAGCTAGCCTTACCTCCAGGCCTCCTCTGCTTCCTCTGGGCTCCATTTCACCCTGCTGTCCCCAAAGGGCTGGAGTGCATAAACGGTACAGGGCGCAGGATGAGCCTGGGAGAAGAGGAGAGGCTCTGGGTGCCGTCATTTCAAGTGGGGCAAGGGGAAAGCAGCTTCCCTGATAAACTCATCCCTCTGTTTCAGCTTTAGCTGGAGGCAGCCCTTGCTCTCTATCTTCAGATTCCAATGGCACAGCTCTGCCTGGTGAGCAAGGAGTGTCTGCTTTGTGTTCACGCAGGGAGGCTGAGCTTGAGTGGGGAAGGAAGCTGGAGAAGGCTGTCTGGGGCAGAACAGCCCAGCCTTTGGAAGCCAGGGTGTCTGGAGCAGGCAGAATCTTGTGGCTGTGTGTGCAGCATAGGAACACTGTGAGCAGCGTGAGAGGTGAGAGAGGGCTTTAGCTGTTTGTGATCTGCTGCAAATGGTGCCAAGGGCTTTGGCTCAAGATATCTGGATGGCTGGTCAGGCAACTGGCTGATTAGTCATTAAACTGGGGGAAATGGCTGGAGCTGGGTTCAGCTTTTTGGTCTGAGCTGCAGAAATGAGATGAAACCATCTAGATACAGGATAAACCCTCATCACAGCTGGCCAGTGTCAGCGGTCTTGTTAAGCTGAAGTGCTCCAATAAACCAATCTTGCCAAGTACCTGTCTGCAAGCAATCTGGAGTAGGCAACACACAGGGTCACTACTGTGAAATAGAGGTTTAATCAGCTGGGGAACCATCTAAACACTTCTCAGTCCTTCTTGGCAAAGCAAATAATCTCTGGAATCCAATTATAATTGTCTTCTAATCTTTAAGAACCAGCAGCTGGCAGGAGTTAGAGTTCTGTCCTTGACAGCTTTCTGAGACAACTGGTGGCAGGAGGTGTGAATATTGGGATGTGAGCAGGGAGTTCAGTCTGACTGGCTAGAGCTGTCAAAACAGGACATCGGAGCCCTGTGCAGCTTAGCTGGAATTTGTCACTTTTTTTTAACTGTGATTTTTTTTTTTTATTATTAGTGTGTTATTTTTAGATACAAAGCTATGTGCCTCATGCTGCTCTGTCCAAAGGGATGTTCCTGGTACTTTACTGGGGGTGTCTGTCCCCAGTATGACCCTAAATTGGAGGAGCTGCCTTGAAAATGTTGGGGGTAGTGGGACTGCAGATGTGTGAGATGGGAGTTGGTAGTGTTAGGAGCCTCTGTCGCAGCGAAGAAAGAGCTCTGGTTCTTCAGGGACCAGGCAGGCGAGGATGCTGTGAAGAAGGGCAGAGGCAGTTTGCTGTGGTAGTAGTACGTGTTTTTTGGATGTGTCTGTAATCATTCTCTCTAGAGGCTGAGGCTGTCTGTGTGCTCTTCTCCAAAGGGGACTGTGTTTTGCTGACCGCACTTCTGTCCTGACCCGGCAGTCTGCCATTAGTGGAGTGGAGACCTGGGAATCTCGGCTTTGCCTCTGAATAGAAATGAGGCAGAGCCGAAGGTCGAGCAGCAGCGCCGAGAGAGCTGGGTCTGGTCCTGCTACCTCTGCCCTTACTTGCATCGAGGGTGGGTGCTGGATGAAGCATTTGTTCATCACCTAGCTTAGCTGGGCGCGTGTCTCTGTATGGGTGTCCGCTTGACAAGGCGGTCTTGTTCCTAAGACTAAATACGCTGCTCCCCTGTAGATGAGAGGAACGTAACTCTTCACTGTTCCCGCTTACTGATGGCTCTAGCTCAGGGACTCTGCCTTCTGGCACAGCTGATATGTGCTTAGCTCTAAGAAAAAATTACCTATGGGGTATCAGCCCAGTGTTCTGCATCTCCCAGATGCCCTCCCTGCCAAAAGGGGTGGGTGCAGGCTCCAGACAAGGCAGTCGCAGGAGGGGTTTGGTGCCCTGGGCTTTAGCCCAAGGTGCTGTCCTCCCTGTGCTGAGGACGGTGGTGGCGGCTAACAGATTTGGCCTCTAGGACCCTTGGCTGTTGTAGTTCCAATGTGTTCACACTGTCTCACATGCAAGGGGGAGTTTTAGTCATGGTTGACGTGTCTCATTTGTCTGCCCTGTGCAATGACCCACATGGATGCTTCCTCCCAGAGCAGCCACTAACTGTTCCCAGAGTCTATCGTTTCCAAAGTATTTTTAATCTTTATTTATATATGCTATGTATGTACTGTTTCAGACTGTTGCCTTTCTGTGTGTTCATGTGAAAACCCCATATTAAATGCTTTTATTTTTAATGGTTTTGCTCAGTGGCTTAAGCAGTTTCATTGGAACAGTGAGGACTTGGTGGTGCATCCACCTTCAAAAGAAAGGAAATGTCTGCTCAGAACCCCAGAGCTCCTACCCCTTAAGTGGGGGTGCTCGGTGAGGCACAGCCTGCCTGCAGGGATGGCACCAGCTGGCCTCCTATGGCACTGGAGGTTGTTCCCTCTCTGGGATCCTAGTGTGATGCAGCGTGCCCAGATGGGCTGTCTTTCCCTTGGAGGTATGAAGTTAGACCTCTTCTTTTCCTGTCTTCCCCCCGCTGTCATGCAGGGTGATGGGAAATCAGGTTTACAAAGAACACTTTATATAAATAATGGATCAAATGAATAAATTTTTCTCTGTAGAACCATTCTTCTCTTGCCACTCTTGGCTGCCGAGGGAGGATGGTTTCTGCTTGTGTTTTCTTTTCCTCCTTCTTAATAATGGTGTCTCAGATTTTATGCAGATTATTTCTCTGTGAAGTTCTTCCATGTTTGAAATGCCCTGGGCTTGCCTGCCGTGGCTCAGACACTCATTAACATCCTCGCCATGCAATTGAAAAACAAGCAGGAGAAGCAAGCGGTGCGGTACATTTGAAACCAGCACTGCCTTCCTGCAGGGTGGGCTTCAAGCAAGCCCTGTTCCCCTGTAGGGCTGCAGTTGGGTGTCGTGGGACTGGTGCACCCCATCTCCACTGGAGGAGCGGGGGGGGGGGGATGGGCTTCTGTGCAGTTGAAAGTGGGCATGGGAGTCTAGAGAGATGCTTCTGTTCTTGAAAATGTTGAACAAAGGAATGCAAAAACTCACAACAGCTATTTTGAATACTGCAAACCCAAATATCACCTCCCTGATAAGCTGTGATTCAAAGTGACAGCTTTATATGGTTTACATAATTAAAGAGATGAATAGTTTTTAGCCCCTGAAACCACAGCACAAGTGCTTGTGCTTGGCTGCTGTTGAAAGGACAGCAATCATTGGGACCAAACACTGGGTGAGGGTACATATTTAGAGGGGGATCGCTCAGCTTTCAGCGTGTTTGTTTTGGCCTGTTGGTATCCTGCACAACGGTGGCATTACAAAGCAAACAAGCAGTGCTTATCCTTCATTTCATTAAGCAATTTTTATCTTAAATTGCACAGCACAGACTTGCAAATAAGTTCTACAGGGTGTCACTGCTATCTAAATCAATTTTTGCAAGTTGTCTTGATTTTTTTTTTTTTTAACTGTTCTGCTCTGGTTCGGAGTTGAAAAAAGAAATTTTTTTCTCTCTTAAATTATCATGTGTGGCTGGGAGCTGTCATGCTGCTGCTGCATCTCACTGCCTAGGGCAACAGTGTAGACAAAAAGCATGAGTACTGCTAGCGATAGATGTTGGCACCAGCCAGGCCAGTTATCAGGCTTTACAATCTCATTGGCTTGGATTAACTAATATTTTTTCATGGAGCGAATAAATTACCATGTTTAGTTCTGTTTGCTCATCCCCCCAGCAATGGTTTTGTGCTGAAACTCATAAATTGTGCAGGCACGTAGATGCCAAGATCTCTCTGCTGGGTCCTGTACTGACCTTCCACTGGTGCTGCAGACCAGGGTGGGATCCCTGCTCGCGCCAGCTGTCCAGCCCCATCCTGTTCCAGCCCAGCTTTGTTCATGGGAAGTGCCCATGCATGAGGAATGTGATGGGGTTGTTTCTGGGCTTCTGTGTTTCGATGCAAGGAGCAGCTGTCCCCAGCCATACATCAAGGGGTGAAGTTCAGATATTTCCCAGCACCAGCCTTGGAGAGCTGCAGATTTCAGTCCACGTTGTGGGGAGCAGAGTTTTTCTTTCCCTGCTGAGTCCCAGCTGGAGTGGGCATTACTGTGCTCCCCTTCCCAGTCCTGCCTCACCTGGATTAAATCGGGCTTCTCTCCCAGGCTAAATCAGCATCCCCTGCCTTGCTGCTGGGATTTACAAACCCGCCACCCAGCCCTCCCACGAGGTGCCATACATGATTTTAAGCCTGGCTGCTTTGGCACCGGAGCGGAGAACTGGATCCCACTTAATCCTCTCTGCTTCTGGCTGAAGCTCCTGTGCCGCTGGGGCTGAGAACTGGGATGAATGGAGGTGTCAACCTGCCTTGGCCATCGTGGCTGTGTGTAATGGGGTGTGTGCACAGGTCTGTGATGTGGGGGTGTCTGTGCTGGCCGAGGTTATTAAAATAATAATGTTTGTTTCTTCCAACCTTTCCGCTCACAAAGCCTGAGCCTTGCTCCCCTGGGGAGCAGGATCTCAGCAACCTCTTGCACAAAAGCCTCTGGCTCTGTTGTGCCTCGCCAAGGCCGTTCTGCAGCAGCAGCACAAGAGGGGGCTGGCAGCACACGCTGCGGGACGGGACCCCCTGCCTGCCCCGCAGCACCGGGGGCCCAGGGCCAGATGTGCTTGGGGGCAGGCCTGGAGATGCTTGATTCTTCCTCCTTGGCTGCATCTGGGGCATGGAGGGGATGGGAAGCTGGGGCTATAAATAAGGTGAACAAGAAAAAAGAACACAGAGGAGGCTGAGGGCAGAGGCTGGGGAGAAATGCCCTCTTACAAAGGACAAAAATCAGCTCTCCAGGTAGCCCCTAGCATGGTCCTCCAGATCCACTGAGAGTCCCTGCCCACATCTGGGGCTCAGCAGAGCTGTCACGTGGCAAGCTAAACCCTTTCCCTCTCCTTTTCAAGTTATTTTTGGCTATTGGCATTCTCTTGCCACCCTTCAGAGCCAGACCCTAGTAGCCAGTCACTCAAGCTCGTGCCTCTGGGGCTGCTGCCCCTTCCTGCAGCACCTGCACCCTGAAAATGCCTTCTCTACCATGTGGGAGTTTGGGCAAGGGACACAAAGTGTGGCTGGCACCAGCTCTCCCATCCCACATTGTGCAGAATCTGATTTTCTTCCAGCATCTAGTAGCTTGTAACTCAGTAAGGGCTGGGGGAGGAGAAGCAAGGACACGCTCACAACTGTAGGACAGGCAAGGCACGGAAAGGCTGCCCATGGCTGTGGAAGCACAATGAGCCCAAGCGGGCACGCAGTTTATTGATTACATCCCAGCATGGGACCGTCTGCCAGCTAGCCATAAATATGGAGCAGAGGCAAGCTTGTCTCCACGCAGGGCATCTTCATTAACGAAATCGGGACAGAGCTGCTGCCTCCCTCATCCATCAGGCTGAAGCGCTCCTTGTTTCTCAGGTTAGGTGGTTTCCCAGCTCAGGGAAGTCAGTGTGACGTGGACCGCGATGGGTGAGAGGGGCTGGTGGGAACAAGCTCTGTTCTAAAAACAAAGCCCGGTGTCTGCTCACCCCATAGCCAAGGTCATCAGCTGAATCCTGAAAACCCACCTGCTCCTACTGGGAGGCAGGGTTTTATGGTAGAGGAGCTGCGGTTTATGACACCATGGAGAAATATGTTGGATGCGCTTGGCAACAGCAAATGGAAAGTTAGTCTATTAAACAGTAAATTATCCCTCCAATGCATCTTCATTGAGGAGGGTTAATGAGTGGCTCCAGGCAGAGCAAGCAGGGAAGAGCGTGTGTGTATGCATAGCGTGGCCGTGGAACAATTGCTGCATCTGGGGACCGCTGAGTCCCTGATCCCACGCTGCACCAACAATAGCATTTCCATGTGCGAGGCGCTTCACAAACACCTCCTTGCGTGTGGTTTATTCAAACCAGCTTGCGCTGCACCACAGAGCTCCCAGGCGGCTGGTGTGTCCAGCCACACTGGGAACAGCATCCCCCCATCTGCATCTGGGCTGCTTGGAGTGAATGTTTCCCTTGTGGGCTAGAGCTGGTTTTGGAAACTTGGGGTGTGTGGCTTGGCCTCTCTGTTCAGCCACACCATGAAGTAAGGATGCAGTGCCTTGTGGACTGTCTCCCTCCTGCTGTTCTGTAATTGTTCAAGGGAGTGGGACAGGCTGGGTTCCCCCTGCTTGGACATCCTAACAAGGCTGTGTGAGGCTGAGGCCAAATCCACCTGCTCGGGAGCCCCAGCATCTCCCACATCATCCCAAAGGACCCAGTGGATGCCGTTCCCCATACTGGGTCCCAGTGGTAAGGACTCCAGGCAGTGGAGCCGCCCCCCTCTGCTGCAGTCAGTGGGGCCACATTCACAGAGCAATGCTGGCTGTGTTTGCAGGGTGGTGCTGGCATGGGATGATGCTGGCCATGTTCACGGGGTGATGCTGGCAGCGTTCACAGGACAACACTGGCAGCATTTGCAGGGTGATGCTGGTTGTATTCACAGGGCAATGCTGGCCATGTTTGCAGGGCAATGCTTTTGCTGTTTGCCAGTGAGGTAGGGCTTGTCCCTGGAGAGATGCCAGAAAGAGCACATCCCGGCTTTGCCTGCTGCTGCTGCTGCTAACCAGATGAGATTTACTGTGATCCCAGTGGCCGACGGCTGCCCACAATAGACCCATCAAGGGCCTTGTCACACTGCACAAGCCCAACAGGTGCCCTAACAGGGCCGATGCGCCGGCCTGCTCCCACACAATGCCTCACCCTCCGAAGCTGAGTGTGTCTGGTGGGACAAAGGCAGCCTGGCCTCCCAGCACGAGCCAAGCTGGCCAGGCATGACAGATGTGGCCAGCGGAGGGGCAGCTCAGCAGCCTGCCCTGTGTGGGGTCTCTGGGGGGTGCTGGGCAGTCAGAGGTCACCACCACTCTGCTCCTGGCATGTCTCCAGATGGTCTTGTGGCCACTGCTCCCAAACCAGATGTGTTTTAGTGGTGTTGCTGGTGGGAGGAAGGGTTCGAAGCACAGCCCTGGTTCAAGGGGAGCTGGATCCTGCCATTGGCAATGCTCCTCAGCAGAGGCGTTGAAGCGGGCACCATGAATGCATGTTTGTATTGGGTTTCTACAGCACGGTTTTTGGTGGCAGGGGGGCTTACAGGGGTGGCTTCTGTAAGAAGCTGCTAGAAGCTTCCCCTGTGTCAAATACAGCCAATGCCAGCCAACTCCAAGATGGACCGACCACTGGCCAAGGCTGAGCCCATCAGCAACAGAGGTAGTGCCTCTGGGATAATGTATTTAAGAAGGGGTAAAAACTGCAACACCAGCAGCAGCCAGAGAGAGGGCTGAGAATACGTGACAGCAACAACTCTGCAGAGGGAGGCAGGAGGGGCTCCAGGTGCTGGAGCAGAGATTCCACTGCAGCTCATGGTGAAGCCCATGGTGAGGCAGGCTGTGCCATCAGCCAGTGGAGGCCCATGGTGGAGCAGATCCCCACCTGTGATCCCTGGATGTTAATGGTGGAGTGGGTACCCACCTGCAGCCCGTGGAGGTCCATGGTGGAGTGGGTACCCACCTGCAGCCCGTGGAGGTCCATGGTGGAGTGGGTACCCACCTGCAGCCCGTGGAGGACACCACACCAGAGCAAGTGGATGCCCGAAGGGGGCTGTGACCCATGGACAGCCCTTGCTGGAGCAGGGTCCTGGAAGGGCCTATGGCCCTGTGGGGAGCAGCCCGGGCTGGGGCGGGGTTGCTGGCAGGGCTTGTGACCCTGTGGGGGACCCAGGCTGGAGCTGGCTGGGCCTGAGGGGCTGTGCCCCGCAGTGGGGGACCCACGCTGGAGCAGTGGGTGAAGAACCACAGCCTGTGGGAAGGACTCATCCTGGAGCAGTTCGTGGAGGACTGTCTCCTGTGGGAGAGACCCACGCTGGAGCAGGAGCAGAGTGTGAGGACCCTCCCCCTGCAGAGGAAGGAGCAGCAGGGACAGCTGTGATGGGCTGACCCAACCCATTCCCTGTCCCCCCGTGCTACTCCAGGGAGGCGGTAGGGAACTTGGGAGTAAAGTTAAGCCCAGGAAGAAGGGATGGGCATAGGGAAAGTGTTTTTAAGGTTTGGTTTTATTTCTCATCGTCCTACTCTGATTTGAATGGTATTAAATCAAACTGTTGAGTCTGTTTTGCCCACGACAGTAACAGCTGAGTGATCTCCAGGTCCTTACCCCCACCCATGAGCCTTTCGTTACATTTTCCAGCTGAAGAGGGGAGTGATGGAGCGGCTTTGGTGGGCACCTGGCATCCAGCCAGGGTCAACCCATCACAACGCTATTGCCTGCGTCTCAAATGCTTCTGCTCTGCACCAGTGCCTAGTCCTACCCTGAGAAGAACGGAGCACTGCTGTGGCCTAGTGACAGCCATGGCACTGCTTTGAAGTGCAGCATAAATTACGTAGCAAGCACTGGGACATGCTGCCTCCTCCCCTGTGCGCCAAGGTGCGGGGTACAGTGCAGGCTGCTTCAAAGCCCAGGTGTGCTGCAAGGGGCTACCGGCCGTTGGCAGCTCCAGCAGGATCCAGCCCAGACCATGGGAGATCTAACGGGTGCAGATCGCAGCCCATCCCAGGGTGGGTGGAAATGCCTGGATTCTGCCCTGGGGAGCTTGGCTTAAAACTGGCAGCAATTTTTGTTTGAAGCTTTGTAGCTGCTTCGCATCTCTTTGCACGACAGGTCTGGCGCGTACCCTGGAATCCTTCCCCGGATCTTCCCATGAAAACTCCTGCAAAAAAAAAGCTTCTGCTTCATTTTAACCAAACCCAGAGCCCATCAGACGATCCAGATGGTCTCTCTCTCTATCAAGCAGTTTGGCCCAAATCCCGGTGGCAGACGGCAGGACCAGGCCTCCCCTGATAAAGAAAAGGTTTAGTTTTATTTTTCTCCCTGCTCCTCACCTGTCTTCTGGGCCTTTCCTGGGCAACTGTTGCTCTCCAAGGCCCACACCAGCTCATACTGGGTGCCTGGGTGATTTGGGGTTGCCCAAATGCACCAGGGCTGATGTGTGGGATGGGGTCTCAGTGCCCAGTCTGTCCCCCTGCCCTGCTGTCCTGCCTCGCCGGGCTTGCTCAGCCCTTGCCATGTAGGCAGCCCTGGAAGGAAGCAACTGGAGCTGTTGCAGACGGGTCAGCCGCGGCCAGCAGCCCAACTCAGTGGGATGCTCTGTGGTGCCACAGGAGAGCAGGAGTCGAGGTACTGGCAGGACAAAATGTGGAGGTTAGCCTGAAATGGGGTTTTTCAGCCTCCCAGGCCTGTAGTCCCACTGGAACTGGGGCAGGTGATGGTGGCCTCCAGGCAGGACCCTGCTGGCTACTCCCTGTGCCAAGACCACGGCCCTGGCTGTAAAGTGACCGGTGTTGCTGCAGCTGGACACAGACACGGTGGGAATCTATTTTTTCTGCGGATTACAAGGTTTTGCCTGAGGCAAGTGCCTGCATAAGGGAGGAAACAAGATCCCTTGTCCTGTTCCTGCCTTCCTGCCAGCATCAGAGGTAAAGGGCGGGTTAGGAAGACTCCGCTCTGCTCTGCTGGCCAAGGGGCAAGGGGCAGTTTGGGAGGGAGGTGGGTTGCAAGCATCACACCAATAGCAACGAGCTTTGGGGAATGCTGAGCCACTAGGAAACAACTTTCGCTCCCCAAAATTCAGCTGAGGTCTTTGGCACAGGGCCTCTTCAGGTGCCATTGCCACCGAGGTCCCCCTCAGAGCCCCAGGGTGAGCTGTGGGGCACCTCTGCTGAAGCCATGCCAGCGAGGGGTCGGCTCCCAGAGTCCTGGGAAGCAGCTCATCTTCCTTGCTGTCAGGGCTGCTGGGTAGCAACAAGGAACAAACCCCTTTCATCCATCTCAGGCACAGCTTCCTCCTGGGATTGGGGCCAGAGGAAGGAGATGTCACGAAAATGCAGACAGATGATGGGAGCCTGCATTCGGGATGGGAAAGGGCTGCTGATCTGGGCCAAGCTGGTGCAACCCTGTGTGTGTGTGTGTGTGAGGTAGCCCTTGCTGGAGCGGGACCCATGCAGACACTTCCCTCTCACCCTTACTAAGGAGCTTGTGGAGCTCCATACGCACAGGGCATTGATTTAAGAGTCACAGCTGCCCCTGAGACCTGCCACTGTCCTTGAAAATACCTTGTTGGCTGGGGAAATGAGTGTGCGGTGGGGTGTCCTTGCTCACACACCTCTACTCCTGCTGCTGGAGCAATGCAACAGACTCCCACCTCCACTCCTTCCATGGGTTTCCTCTCTGAGGAGGACATTTACAGCAGTTGCAGCCAGCAGCCAGGGCTCTGCGGAGTATCTCAAAATGCCTGTTGGTTTTCTTAAGGACTCAGCTCTTGGAGCCATGGGGTTACAAGTGTTTCAGGTGTGCTTAATAAAAAGGTGACCAGCCCTCCCTGTTGCACCCTCCTGATTTGCATTTGCAGACCTTAGGAAAGAAAATGGAAGGTAATAAAATGAATGCAATACTCGCATTTCTGAAACGTCAAGTGTTTGGGGCCAAAGTCACCAGATTTCTTGGCTTCGCTTTTTGCATTGAAATAGATATATTTTGCCTCTTTCTTCTCGGTGGATTGGCCACAAAGACATTTTTGTTACTTTATTTCTTAAGAAGTTCCCCCGAAAGGGGGAAGGACATAGCTAAGCCACAACCCGGACTTTTGGATTTGCTGTCTGTGTGTCAGGCAAAGAGCAAAGTGGAGATGCACGCCTGAGTCCCTGCTGTGTGCCGAGGTGCTTGGCCACCAGGTTCCCATGAGCAGACCAGGTACCATCTTGGCTGCCGAGTGCCAGCCTGCCGTGTGGTCCCCATGGGCCGCCGGGTCCCCACACTCACCTGGGCTCTGGATGATGGGGATGGGGCTCTGGGCTGCCAGGTGGGAGACAGGCCAAGGGTTCCTGGAACACACCAGGGGATGCAGAAGCTCTCGGCACCCCCCAAGGAGAGGTGGGAATGGTCTGCCGGCCGCTGCATGGTTCGCAGGCTGTTTCTCCGCTCTCTGCCAGTCCCTGGGGTCCTCCGCCCACACGCCACCCACTCGCCTAGCTGCACCCCGGCATCCCGCAGCCGTCTCACGGCGGGGGGTCGGCTGGCCCGCGGGCCAACCCCGCTGTCCCGGGTGGGGGGACCGAGCCGGAGCCCACCTTGCTGCACGGCCGGGGCGGCGCTGAGCCCCGACGGCCCCGGCTACCGCGGTGCCGGTGCCCTGCCGGGCCGGGCCCGCTCCTAGCCCCGCAGCCGCCGGTGCCGGGGGCGCGGGGAGGGGCGGTGGCGGCGGCGGGGGGGCCCGTCGGGGCGGGCAGGGCGGGAGGGAGGAGCCAGCGCGGAGGCTGTGCCTGGGCTGCGGGATGGGGCGGCAGTGAGAGCGCCCGGGTGTGCGCCGACGGGGCTCTCGCCCCGGAGCCGAGCCGTACCGAGCCGCGCCGAGCCCAGCCCAGCCCCGCTCCTCTCCGCTCCGCTCCCCGGTGATGCGCGGCAGCCTGGCTGCCTAACCCCGCTGCCCGCTGCCATGGCGGCCCCGACCCCCGGGGGGGCGGCGGGGGTCCCGGCGGGGCTGCGGGCCGCCGCCTGGCTGCTGGCGTGCGCCGCGCTGTGCCGGGGCCGCGCCGCCGCCTGCCCGCCGCTCTGCGCCTGCAGCGGCACCACGGTGGACTGTCACGGCACGGCCCTGCGCGCCGTGCCCAAGAGCATCCCCCGCGGCACCGAGCGCCTGTGAGTACCGCCGCGCTTTGTCCGGCCCGGCGGGGGGGAGCGGCGGCCCGGGGCGGGTGCGAGAGCCCGGCAGGGTGCTGGGACCGGGTGCCTGTCCTGGGGGGTGCGTGTGCAAGTGCCCAGCGCGGGGGGTACATGTTTAAGAGCCTGTCGGGGTGTGGGCGTGTGTGCAGCAGCCTATCTGGGGGTGTGTGTGCAAGTGCCCGTCCAAGGGGGATGAGTGTGTCTGTTAAGCGGAGTACTTGTGCAAATGCCTGCCCGAAAGGTGCCTGTGCAAGGACTTGGTGGGGTGGGCGCATGTACAGCATCCCACTCGGTGGTGGGGTTGGGTGTGTGTAAAAGTGCCTGGCCAAGGCACGCGGGTGCAGGAGCCTGTTGGGTGGGTGTATGTGCATCATCCCCTCCATGGGAGGGGTGCAATAGCCTGTCAAGATGGGGAGCAGTGTGTGTGCAAGAGCCATCTGGGACAGTGTGCACGTCCAACCCTTCATCTGTAGGAGTAGTGCGCAAGGGGTCTGGCATGCACAAGAGCCTGTGTGTGCTGGTGTGTGTGCAAGCGTGCAGAGCAGGGTTTGGCTTAGAGCTGTGTCCGAGGGTGTGGGCTGCCCCAGCGGGGGACATTTGTACTGGGGCAGCCCAGAATGGGCTGCACATGTGGGGCTGTGTGCCCCATGGCAGGTGTGTGGCAGCCCCTGCTGTGACTTGTCATGGGGTACCCACATGTCTGGAGGGGTTGCCTCAGGGTCCCTGGCACTCCAAGACCCTACCCGTTCTGGGCACCCCTTTGTCCCTGAGAAGCCCTCCTGGGAGTGCTGCACATGGTGCTAGGATCAGGCCCCATTCCCCCACGCTCCCCTTGGGAACACTCCCAGTGTGACCAGCCTCCAGCTGTGCACACAACTCACCCAGCCCTGCCAGTCCCCTGTGCCTGCATGTTACTGCTCATCAAAGTCCCTGCCGCAACCCCAGGAGTGCTGGGGGTGTCTCTGGGTCTCTTGGCCGGACTCCTGTAAGAAAAGCTTTATTCTCACAGTCACGGTCCAGCCAGCTGCAGGGGTCCTGTGGTGCCCGCTGAGGTCCCCTGAGCAGGGTGCCCCTTTGCTGCTGCACCCAGCTGGGCAGATCTCCCTGCCTGGGGGCCCTGTGGCTGCACCAGGTCCCTGTTCCAGGGAGAGGGGCATGAGCTGAATATGTCCAACTCGCTGCTGGTACCAGGTTCCCAGCTTGCAGTTGTCCCCCATCCCGGCAGAAAAGCAGGGCTGTCCCCAGCCTCTCTTCTCTGCTGGGGGACAGCAGGTGCCCCATCCTAGGGCCTGTGGTGGAGCCTGGTGGCACAGTACCCCCTGCCCCCCAGCCCCAGCAGTGGGGCCAGGCTGCCCTGACATCCCCCGTGCAGCACGGGGAAACGTTGGGCTGCTGCCTCCTTGGGTGGCAGAGCTGCAGGATGGGTCCTGGGACAGCCACACACACGGTGTTTCTCCTGTCCGTGTGCTGTGCTGCCTCCGGTTACCGGTTACCGGGGGTTGATCGTGCCCTTTGCCTGCAGCTGGGGAGAGACCCCGCGGGCAGGGACCGCAGGCAGCCTGGCAGCTGCCAGCGCTGCACCCAGCATGCAGCACCGGGAGCTCTGCGGGACACTGCTTCAGTGGAGGTTTCTCTTCTCCCACCGTAATTATCCTCATACAAACGATGATTACCCAGCACGGCAACCAGGGTGCCGTGAGCTGTGGCCCCATAGAGCCGGTTTATGAGCTCTGAGACAGGAGCCCCCTTTCCTGTGTGCCCAGGGCGGGGGGGAAGGATTGCGCATAGCCTGCACCAGCCCTTTCCGCCCCTTGGGGAGCTCAGTGGGCTCCGCAGCATCAGCTCTCCACGCACCCGGGGGCAGGGTGCTGGGGAGCGCGGGCAGCGAGCCCCCGCCTCTGCCTGCCGGGCAGGTGCGCAGCACCACTCAGACGAGACGCTGCTGGAGTGGACTGATGAAGGATGCCCTTGGGTGGGTGTCTGGCTCCTGCCCTGCAGGGCATCTCTCCCCTCCGGCAGCGGATTCTGCTTGCTGTCTTCTGTTCTGCCTCCACTGCCCTGGTCTTCCATGTCTGTCACCACTCGGTGACACTGGGTTTTCTGTCTGTTCATGCAGCTGCCGATGCCAGATCTGCTGGCTGGGTTGAGCTAGATGTGCTGCTCTCTCACGGGTGTTGTCTGCTGGATAACTACTTCCCACTGTGTTGCACGCCCTTGCAGGTGCTTGAGGGTGTCTGTGCAGAGCAAGTCTGTCTCTGAGCAGTGAATTCCTGCTGTAACAGCTTGTAAGCGAGTTCGAGCTCTCTGTAAAGAGGCTGCAACCTCGCAGTCTCCAGCTTCTCACTGCTTGATGGAGCAGGGTCAGCTAGCAACCGCCGGGGAGCCTGCAGTAGGGTCTGTGCTTGGGACTCGCTGTCTCCAGGGGCTGGCTTTCTTTGGGAAGCCAGCAACCTCTTATTTGTGCCCTCCGCTGCCTGCAGAGCTCCAGGATTTTTCCCAAGCCCTGAGATGCACAGGATGAGCAATGCCGACCTCACCATGTGTCCCACAGTGCTGGTGAGCAGTGGTGTCCCCGCTGTCATGTTTCCCACCTGTTGCATGCCTGCAGTTTTGTGGGGCAGCCAGCATGGTGTTTGGAGGCTCCAGGCTTTCCCCGGGCTCCCAGCTGGGTGAGCCTCGTGGTGGCATGGGCTGAACCCCTGGACAGGGCAGCACTGCTGCTGTGGCCACGCATGCTGGCACTGCCAAAGTCATCCTGGGGACTCGGACAGCAGCATCCTGTGGTGAGGTCTGAGCTCCATCGCTTTTGAAATACACCCTTTTGCTTTAAAGAAGGGGGAATGATTTGCTCTGTGGAGTCACTGCAGCTGTGGATAATCATGGGCTGGGGAGAAACTGTCTTCTGCTTGAAGGTTTTGTCTGTGATGTCTCCCAAGTGCTGTGCTGCTGATGCAGGGAAAGGGCTGGAGACATCTCTAGGGTGGCTGCATGGGGGGACACAGGACCACTCTTTCCTCGCAACAGGGCACAGCACATCACTCCTGAAGTGCCTTCTAGTCTGCAACCCGACGTAAACACCAGTCGGTGCCTGCACCCTCCCCCTGCCTGGATCAGGCACTGAGCGGAGAGGCTTATGCTGCAGCAAGGCGGGAAGCCGCAAAATCTCCGGGCACTTTGCAAGGCTGCCTGTGCTCCTGCCTACGCCTCTGGCAAGCATGATAGAGCAGGTCCTGGAGGCATCGTAGGCAGGATGGAGTGATAATCCTCCAGCTCTACAGTGTTATCTGCTACTGGGAGTCCCTCAGGTCTCAGCCTCTGGAGAAGAGCCGTGGGAGAGGGGCACAGTTCCCTTTCCCATTTGCTTGCTTTCCTTTCTTTCTTTCTTTGAAAGTGCCTCTGAAGAGCAGATTGCCCTGTTGGGGTGATGGGTCACTCTCCCCATGCAAGCAGGATCGGTACAAATTTGCCACTGTCAAATGGCTGTTTCCAGCCCAGGTCTTTGCTTGTGAGGAGCGAATGAGCTTGATGGTATTGCACTTGCTCCTGCTTTTGGAGTTTTCAGCTGACAGCTGAAAATTGCACCACTCACCCCTTTTGCCTCCTCTGGTGTGCTGAACACCCTCCGTCTCACTGTTCGCTGGGCAATGCCCCTCTCCCTGACGTGGGGGGCAGCAGAGCTGAGTTTGGGGGTCTCCATTACTGCATCCCCCTTGGCTCCTTCTTCCCCCTCCCAGAGTCCCTGCCCTCAGCATTGGAAGGGGCTCCCGTTTGCCTTGTTCCCCCAGCCTGGGGTTTGCTTGTGCTGAAATGGGCCTCATCCAGACCACAGCAAGCTCTGCCATCTCCCCCGATCTGTGTTGGCAGAGGAAGGGGGTGCTGAGCTCCAGCCTTTGGATGCTGGATCGCAATGCTGGGGTGGCTGCACCTGAAGCACACTCGCGTGCTGCCTAACCATCCCCTGCCGAAATTATAGCAGCGAGCTCTTGTTCAGAGCATATTTAATTCATGCACCTGCATCTCCCTCTAGCTGGTTAATCAAAATAACTTGCAGCGGCAAGGCTGGTGTATCGCAGCAGCACTCATGCATTCAAGACCGGTTATTGGGCTGTGCCTTCTTGGGGGATTTGGGGGAATGTTAATTCTTAGGAAGCACCTTGAAAGGGTCAACCTCACTCCTTCCTGAGGTGCCTGGGCAAGTTTTCTGTGTTGCAGTTGATCAGGCTGGTTGCAGAGGCAGTGAGGGGGTGTGCAGGCTCTGCAGAGCTCTGGGGCAGTATGCAAGACTGATATCCAGCTGGGATAGTGCTCAGCCAGCACCGTTGCCCTCGGCTCTCGGGAAAGCCTGTGCTGGGCACTGGGAGGATGCGGGCTGGCTGGGGAAGGCAGCCTGCTCAGCCCGCTGTGGTAGCTTCCTTGGGAGCCTTCCCGGACAGAGGAAATTTGCAATTCTATTCCAATTTCTCCCTTCAGCTACGTCCAAGGCAGATGCTGTCTATATATTGCCATGGTAACGCTGTGTTCTCGCTCTCCATGGAATTGCATGCTGGAAAAATATTAGTTTAAAAAACTATGTCGTGTTTGTATTGACTGGAGCTGAGGCTGATAGTGGAGGATCTATTGTCCCCTGGTTGGGAAAAGTCACCAGTAACAGGCAATAAAGCCAGGCGGATTGGCCTCTGGTGACCACTTCTCACCCCGCACAGCAATTGCTTCCCTATAAACCCTTCTCTGGCTCTGTTTTATTGCATCCTTTCAAATAGATATTTTTGCCTTAAATGTGCTGCCACTTTGCTCCTCCAGGGTGATGCATTGTGCTGCCAGCAATTCCTCACCACTGAGGTGGGAGTGAGGAGAGGGAATTGTTCCTGGCTTTAATTGTGTGTCTCTCACATGCACCTTCAAATGCCATCGCTGCTGCCGCCCGCTGTCCTCACAGCCTGCAGCCATGGGGTGAGCTGGGCATGGTGGCAATGTTGCTGGTGCAGGATGGTACCCCATGCACACGCACGCAGAGAAATGACCTAGCTGACTTATTACAGGACATGCATTTGCTCTGAGTTTCGTGCTCACCTACTTCATTGTTCCCTACTGAACCTCCGGCCAGCAGAAGAGCCAGGCAGCTATAAAATGCAAAGGATGCTGGAGAAACCCCTGTGTGGGAGCAGAGCCCGCAGCCCAGGGGAACAGAGGGGATTCAGACTGCCACCAAGGTGGTGTGGGCAGGGAAAGGGTGTCCCACCTGCAGAAAGGTGTATGAGCCCGTGACCTGCATTGAGAGGGATTTTTCCTGCCTCCTTGCTCTGCTTTGCTCCCCGGGGAGCTGGCACAGGCAGGCAAGGCGAGCACTGGAGCAGGACATGTGCGTTGTGTGCGTGCACAGGAGGGTGAGGTGGGCAACCAAGGAGCCTGTCTTTGTCTCACATCCGAGTCCTTCATGGTTCCTTGCCTGCTCCAGAGGTACTTAGTGCCGCAGATGCATCCTCTTTATTTTGGTAGCAATAAAGATAACCCTTCATAAAACCTGAAAGGCAAGGAGATATTTCTGTGCATGTTTTGCTGAAAGGCAATAAAAAAACCAGTTGTGCATTAGCAAATGGCCCCGTCCTGGGGGATGTCAGACCCAGATCACTGCTCCCTGGCAGGCTTCCAGTGTGAGTAGCTCCAAGGCCAGCTCTGGCAGCTGGCCCCTGTCCCCACTTGGGGGACATCCAGGGACGGCTGCAGTGGTGGGAGCGGCGAGCAGAGGTTTTCCTCCTGTATGGCACCAGGCTGCAGTTAGCAATGGGGGCAGTAAGATGGGACGGACAGTTTGTAGCCTGGTCATTAGGGTCGCAGTGCTTCTGGAAGTGGGAAGGGAATGAGGTGGGATGGAGGAAACCCCTCTGTGGTGCTGGTGCAGGGTTGGTCCCAGGCTGTCCCCTCTGGGACCATCTCAGGCTTCCCTGCCACATGCAGGCTCTGAAGCTGTGCTGAGTATCTGCTTTCCTGGCATGCATTTTGGATGCACTTGCTGCTCAAAATAGCAGAGGCAAGTGTCCTATGGGGGAGAGAGGCTGCTAGGAGGAGGAAGATCAGAAAAAAGGGAAGATTAATTTTTCAAACGATGCAGCTGAGGAGCAGCCCTGGGCACCAGGAGTGGGAGAAGATGTAAGCTCCTGGCTCTGGATATTTCTCAGCAGGAAGAAGCCCCAGCTTCAAAATGGAATGCTCCTGGAGACCCAGCTGGTCTGGGGTCGAGCAAGCATCTGTAACCGAGCAGTTTGGGTGCGCTTGTCTTACCATCCCTGCTGTGAGCTGCTCCAGAAGGGATGAGCAAAGGCGATTTGCTGAGGAAGATGCAAGGTGGATTGAGCCTCAATCTGCTGAGTGGCGGGACAAAGGGAAGCAGAGGAGCCATGGGAGCAGGGATACTCCTTGCCAGGCTACTCAGCACAGCACAAAAATCCAAATTTTGGGGGTATCCCGGCCACTCTGTTTTCTTGGCTGAGCCTCAGTTTCCCCATTTGTGAATCAGAAATGACCTGCTGCCTTTTCTCTGTCACACCAGGGTTGAGGGAAGTGATTTGTTTATTTTTAAACTGAGGTGACACCATGATGCTGCGTGAGCTTAAAGCTTTCCCTGACTGCCAGCCACTAATGGCTGTGGCATGAAAACCCTAGAGAGAAGTTAGGAAGAGCAGAAAGCCTTCGGGATCCTCACTGTTACTTGCACAATCAATGCTGTTTGTAATGCTTAAAAATTTATTGTGATGCTAACCTGCTTTAGTACCTCATAAAAGCTTATGGAGCCTCCTGTGCTCTGGGGGCCCACGCTGTGCTTGGGGCTGGGTTCCCCTTCAGCTAAGGGCAGTTGTTCTGAGCTGAGCCCGAATAGCACATTGCTGCTGTTGGAGCTCTCCACTTTGGGTGCATCACCCTGCAGGTGCCTGGAGGGGGTGTGGGGGTGCTGGCAAGGCGTTCACCCTGGGGTGTATGGCACCCTTAAAGGGACTTTGATGAATCCCATGGGCACCCTCACTCTGTCTTGAAGGATCTAGTCAGGGCAGGGATAGGAAGGAATAGGAGGAGAAGGTGCTGAGCTGCTTGTGCAGCTGTGTCAGCCCAGGGTGTGGGTGCCCAGTGCCCCCTCCCTGAGCAGCAAGCAGCAGCACCCTGTACCCTGCTTGCACCTCGGAGGGGATGGGGTTAGCATCGAGCCATGCCCTCATGGGCTGCATGGAGCTGGCAGATGTGATGAGCATCCCTCCATGCTGGTGCTGGGGGGCACCAGCTCTCCAGGGACTGGAAAGGCTTTGCCCTGCCTTTCACTGCTGGGGCAGCTCAGTGAGCCTGTGCTGGGACTTGATTACATTCAAGCAGCCGAATGAAATCTTCAGACTTGAAAAATGCAATAAAAGTATAGGATGAGAGGTTGCAGCTGCTCTGTCCCCCCGGTGCTGAGCGCAGGGGTCAGTCCAGGGTCTAAGCCTTGTCCATGTTTCCATTAGCAGTCTGCGTGATGGGACACAAGCTGCTTATGACATTTGCAGATGCCACCAGGCTGGGAGAAGTGCAAGAGGGCTGGAGGACAGGCTGAGATTTCGAAGTGGTGTTGGCGAGCAGAAGGAATGGGCTGACAAAAAAGGTTGCTGTTGCCTGGGGACTTGAGGAAGGTGTTTGATGAGAGGGCATCACCAACAGCACAGATGTGGGATGGGAGCACAAGTCGAGTGGGTCCTGCCCCTGCAAGGCAGAGAGACCCCGAGAGAAGGCTGTGTCCCTAGTGCTGGGGGCTTGTTGGGGAGAACAGGACTGGGAGACAAGACCTGCCTGGGCAAGGGAGCAGCCTGGTGTCTGCACCGTGGTGGCCGGAGCAGGCAGGGATGGGGTTCATCTGCAGCAGGAGGGGTTCAGGTCAGAGTCTGGGAAATGGTCCTTGAGGCAGGAGCAGTGGTATGCTGGAATAGGGTGTGGGGGAGTGTCAGTCCCTGTCCCTGAAGGAGCTATGTATGCATCTGTCAGGATTGATGGAGGGCTGCAGAGATACTGCTATGGGGTGCATGACCTTGCAGCCTTCTTTTCTCTGCTTCCCTGATCATTGTCTGGCACTGCTGGCTCCAGCTGGGGTTAGGGCTCTGGGATGACGGCTACAGAGCCACTGGGAGGGGAGCTGTGACCCTAGGTCCCCTGAGCCAAGGGCAGGAACAGCAGGGCAATGGGGACCATGGAAGGTGCGATGCATCATACGAACAATGCAACTGCCGTGCTGGGCACCAGGTCAGTGGTGGCCCTTGGAGTGGGGACCACAGGAGCATGGGTGGCTGCAGGCATTGCTGGCATCGAACACCTTCTCCACCAGCCCCTGCAGTCACTGCCTGGGTGCTGTGGGTACCCACACTATGCTGGTGCTGATGGGGCCGGGACACATTTCTCCACTTGTGGGTGCAAATGCAGGGTTTTGTCTTGCAGACTTTCCCTCTGCCTTCTTAAAAGCAGGAGTCTGGGGAGCACAGCAATTAGGAATTCTGCCTTGGTGGGAGAGCAGAGCTGAGCTGAGCACAAGGACAGGAGTCAAGTGTGTGCCGAATAGCTGATGCTTTGCAGTGGAGTACAGATAGTGGGATTGTGCTGTCGGCTCCTTCTCCTTCCCGCTCCTGATAAATCAGTGCCCAGGGAAATATCACTCATGTTGGCTGTATTTAATAAATTACCTCTCAGCATTTGCACTCTCTGAGGTTGTTACTGAGTTAGTGTAGCTCTAAACCCTGCAAAGGGAAAAGACGCATCAGACCCTCCCAGGAACGGAATAAGCCATCCAAAGCTAGAAACCAAATATAAACGCAGACTATGCAAATCCAGTCTAACGAACCCTGCTGCAGCACAGACATCCCATCTGGGAGTAGGATGATCCACAAGCAACATAGGAAAGGGACTGCTTGTTTTAATGACTTTCCTCTTCCCAGGGAGAAAGGGAGGCAGGGGTTCTGAAACTTGAAGGTTGCAAATGAAAATTCTTTCTCCAGTGAGATCTGGGGTGCTGGAGGGCATCCTGGATGAACGTGAGGATGCTTTCTGCATTAACCCCTATGGATTAACAGGGAAAAAGCACACCCTGCATCTCTACTTTCAAATCACAGTCCAGAAATGCAACCAATCTGCCAGGCAGCTCCCCAGACACAGCAGTCCTTATTGAAGCTCTGCTGTGTGGGGCAGGGCAGGGTGTTTCACTTCACTAGGAAAGGGCACGGAGGCAGCGGGTGAGCAGCTGAGCAGCGGGGATCTGGCTTTCTGGGCACAGCAAACTGTAATTTATCTCCGTGAGGAACTGAAGGGGGTTTAGAAGGGGGAGAAAATGGCACAAAGTTAAATAGCAGTGTTGCCTCGGCATCCTTACAAATAAGCTTTACCTGCTGTTCATTCCCATCTTGGTTGCAAAGGCCATCATTTACCCAAACAAAGGCAAGGGGGAATGCTGAGAACAGTTCTCAGGGAGCATGCAGGGCCAGTCCCCGAGGGAGCTGTGATGGGGCCCTGGGACACTGCCCTGCTGGGGGACAGTGCAGCCCCAGTGCTGGAGCTCCCTGAGGATGCTCAGAGAGCGTGCAGGGAGTGGAAGCTGGGCTGGGCAGCACAGTTGCCCCCCGGGGTGGTCTGTCCCCAGGGCAGTGCATCCTGCTTGTGCCTCCTGGTGTTGAAAATGTTCAGGCTGCTTTGTCCCAGGAGGTGCCTGGTCTGGGCTTGTGGAGGGAGTGGTTGTGTCCAGTCCCTGGCTCTTTGGTTTTTCTGCATGTATCCACGCTGCTTGGCCTGTGCTCTGCCTCTGGCTAAGGCTCTGGGGTGCTGGTGCTCTGAGGACCCCAGAGGTGTCCGAGCCCACCTGGAGCTTTGCAGGCTGAGGTGTAAGTTTTGCCTTTCAGATTGAGCAGTTTTTAAATCAAGCCTCTCTGCTCTCTCTGTCTGCAATACCGGAGATTTTCTAACTTCCACTTGCACATTTGCAGCCCAAGTAATGTTAGGTGTGTTTAAAAGAAGGCAACATGGGGACCCTCGTTTGCCAGGAGCTGGGATGGGTGCTGTTACCTCCAGCATAGCCCTGGGGAGCTCCCAGGCAATCTGCTTTGGCCAGGACCCTTTAGGACATTTGGAGAAAACCACTCCCAAAGCCGGGGTTTCTCCGTGCCCTTAGCTGACCCCAAGGCTGTGGTCCATCAGGAGGTGGGCACACATCTGCATGTACCGAGGCACCCCTCTTGCAGTAACAGAGGTCCCTAACATGCATGACCCGCTTCAGTGCTTCATGCCCGGGACTTACAGCCTGGCTGTGGGTTTTGCTCCCTGGGAGCGGGGCAGGACTGAGCCCTGCAGCGTGCGATCTTGCGGGTTGGAGCCCCATCCCCGGCAGCCAGATGTGCAGGCTGCGTGCTGGCCGCATGGGGAGCGGGGAGAGCCGTGGGGCTGCAGAGCCCGAGCACGGGTTTCGGTTTAATCGCTGGGGCCGGGCAACTTCTATTCATTCCCGCTTGCATTCATCTGCGTCCTAGTAACGTGCTCTCCCAACCTCCTTCCCAACACAGGCACACACGGCCGGATAATGGCAGGGGCCCGGCAATCTCGGCGCTGAATAGCGGTGTAATTAGGAGCCTATAATGGCGAGCTGGAACTCATTAGCCATTATCAGCCATTTCAGCAGGACAATGGCAGCACCCCGGGGTGCGCGGCTGCGCGGGCTGCACCGGGCGGCCCTGCACGCTGCTCAGCAGCTCCGGGGCCAGCCTGCCACTGACCTCGGCCCCTCGCATGGCCGCAGAGCCCGGGGAGGGAGACTTGGGCTCTGACTGGGAATGACGGACTTTGTGTTCAGCCCGTGGTGTGCTGTGGGGTGTTACAGCTCGCTGGTCCTGCTGCCGGGGCTGGGGGGGTTGTAGAGCCCTGGGTGCTGGAGTCCTGCCCAGGCACCGCGACCTGCTCCGGGGTGGCACCCTCCTGCTTCTCCCCTGCCCTGGCTCTAGCAGCTTGTCCTTTCCTTGACTACCTCCTGCTCCTGTAGTTTATTTATTTTCCTCTGTATTTCTGTGTCTGTATTCAGTGCAGGCAGCGGGTCTCCAGCATGGGAGCCCTCCCTGGGCTGTCTGTTTGCGTGGGCATCCTCTGTCCCCAGCCCATGCCGTGGGCAGATCGGCCTCCTGGCAAGGAGCAAACACTGGTGTGCTCTGTGCTGCTGAGGGGGGAGGCTCTCTCCTGCCACTGGGTGCTGCACAGGGACCTCCAGCTCTGCAGACTGTGGGCCCCAGGGCTTATGGTCCCGCTCTCCCTGCAGTGCTCTCAGCCCGTAATGTGAAAGGCACTGCAAAGCTGGGACTGCGAAGCGCAAATCTCTGCAGTTCCCGGCTCAACATATTTTAAAGCAGGATAATCCTAGCAGGGGCACGCTGGAGAGCATGGTGGGGGGAAGACGGGGAGGTGTAGCTGGCAGGCTGGGAGCAGAGTCCCTGCCATGTGTGGGTCCAGCAGTGGGGTACACCTTGCCCTGGTGCTGAGCTGAGCCTGGGCAGGACAGCAGCCATGGGATGGGTGTAGGCATCCCACGGGCTGCCTTCTCCTCTTATTTCCACCGGTGGAGTGAGCAAGCTGAGACAGCATCTTCTGGCTAGAGAGCCTGTCCCTGTGCTCACCCAGGGCTTTTTGCATGAAAGAGCGATGCCAGGAGAAGCAGCTTGTCCTGTGCAAGTGTCTCTTGGCAGGTGAAACTTGAAGTATGGCTTATTCTCCAGGCAGAAGGTGTGAGATGGCTGCTCACTGAACCAGTCATGATGCATGTGGGTGACTGGCAGCTAGGTGTTTGGAGGGATCCTGCTTTTCTGAGGGACACCTGTTTGCTTTCTTACTACCCCTGCCCTCTCTAAGCTGCTCTGTGTGTTTGTTATGACTCTACCAGGTGTTTGCTGCATTTCCAGAGTGGGGTAATGTGCATCCAGCCAGGCAGATGCTGGTGTCACTGGGCTGCTTATTGCATTGCTGGGGGCTCTGGGGCTTCTGTCCCAAGAGCGGCATCCAGCGTGGACACAGGGAGATGGGGTTGCTGGGCAGCTCCTGCCCCTCACTGCTTTATGGTCCATGAAAGATGCCAGCTTACATACCCCTGGCCAGCCAGACTTCATGTACCCAGTGCTGCTGGCCATTGAGTCCTCTTCAGAGCCTGCTGCCAGCCCTGCCATTCCCAGTGAGGGGCACAGAAATGCAGCAGGCACTGCTGTCCTTTGGGCCCTGTCTGCCCTTTTTGGGGAGCTACTGGGGAGCCCCAGTGCCTGGCCACCTCCTGAGCACTTCCTTGCTGATCTCTGCCTCTTCTCTCCACAGCGAGCTCAACGGCAACAACATCACGCGGATCAACAAGAACGACTTTGCTGGGCTGAAGCAGCTCCGTGTCCTGTGAGTTCCTGACAAGGGACCAGCTGCCTCAACCTTGGTGGCCCCCCTGCTTGGCTTGTGACCCCTCCTGGGGCTGGCAGAGATGCTCTTGAGCCCTTTTCCTGGGTATCTGGCAGTGGGGCTGGAGGGCATCTGCCCTGGGCTGAGCATGGTGGGCTTCCAACCAGGAATGAGCGGGGAGAAGGAGGCTGGGTTGGGTTGAGGGGGTGGCAGAAGCATGGTGGCCCTGGGTCTGGAGGAGCATCAGGGACATGGCCAGTGAGATGGGGGTGCTGGGGACCACCTTTCCAGAAAGCTGACCCCTTCTCTCCACAGGCAGCTGATGGAAAACCAGATCAGTGCAGTGGAGCGTGGGGCGTTCGATGACATGAAGGAGCTGGAGCGGCTGTGAGTGCCTGGGCACGGAGGCGGGTTGGTGAGGGCCGACAGGTTTAGTCGCAGAAAGCATCCTTTCCTTTTTGCCTTAAACCATAATGTATCGGTGCTGCCTGACTTCAAACAGCTTCTCTGCTGCGCAGCGGCAGTATTTTACAGTGTGGGAAGCAAACCTATTTCTGTTTCCATAGATCTTAAAAGTCCTTTCTGATGCTTTTGGGGTGAGGGGCAGGTTAAACACAAATCACTCTTACTGCTATCAGCTGTGTCCTGTGTTAGCGAGGGAGCTGTAAGTTCCAGTCCAGTACTCAGTAAAGTAGCTCAACAGTTTAAAAATCCCGAGCTGCTCAAGCAAATAGGAAGAGCTGAGCGAGCAGCAGGTTAACAGCACAGTTAAGCAGCAATCAGCAGTTAACAGCTTGGAGTCCTGTCTGTATGTAATTACAACATTGCGAGTAAGTCTATTACTGCCCTGTTGGTTGCCCCCGCTTGGTAGTGCCATGAGCAGGACAGGGATTTTCGTTCTAGGTAGGATGCTCTGCTCTAATGGCTCCTCTGAGTGAGCTAAAGCATCCAGCTGTGCCTGGAGCTGCCAGCTGGGTTGCAGGTGGGGTGATTGCTTTTCCCCTGAAACCCTAACCCTTTCCTCCCTCCCTGTAGACGGCTGAACCGCAACCAGCTGCACACCCTGCCTGAGCTCCTCTTCCAGAACAACCAGGCACTGTTGCGGCTGTAAGTACCCTCCGTGCCGGTGGGGCTCACCTGCCTGGCTGTGGCATGGGGCTGCTGTGGGGTTTGGAGGGGCACTGACGTCCCCAGAGGGTGCTGCTTCTGGGGAGCTGTGCTGGTGGTTACTGGTGTCTTGTCCCAGCAAGTCCCTGGAGCGTGGCGGGGAATGCACCCTGTTTCTGAGAGACCCCAGCACGCAGTACGGCAGGGAATCAGCTTTGCCTTGTGGAAGACCTGAGACCAGTGCTGTTAAAGACTGTTAAACATCCTTGCAGTGCATGGGGATGTGGGAGGAGGTGCTGGCAGTTTGGGCTGGCATCACCGAGCTGGGCTGTGCCTGCACAGTGCCAGTTGCAGAGGTGTTGCGAGCCCTGCAGCCTCCTCTCTGGGTGTGGATCACAGGCTCTGGAGCAGGGTGTCCTTCCTTACGCTCTAGACTGAGTTGTCATGAAGGGAGGGTGGAAGAGGGTGTCCCCAAGGGGGTTGCATCCTGCCCAGAGACCTCTGCAGGGCGCAGAGTGCTCCACGGCCCTGCTCTAGACCTGCCTTTCTGGCGGTATCTGGGGCAGCCTGGGGAAGGTGGGGGGAAAGCCCTGCACGGGGCTGATCCAGCCCCTTGTGCCTGCTGCCCCCTCCCCACACAATCCTGCCTGCCCCCACATCTGCCTGTCCCTCTGCACCTACAGAAACAGCCCCAAGGACTTTCTCTTGTCGCGCAAGCCCCAGTTCTGCAGACCCCTCTGCTCCTCCTCTCTGTGCAGCAGCAGGCTGCCTGGGGAGGGCTGCTGGGGTTTTGATAAATATTCTCTTTTCCATATTGGCTTTTCCTTGCCTGGGGCTGCTTTGCTCGGGCAATGGTGCTGTCGGCAGTGCCAGCATTGTTCAAACTGCAGGAAATCATCTTACCAAAGAATTTACCAGCTCTCAGCTATGTCAGGCACCATGTACATCTGGAAGCCATGAGGAGGAGAGGGGGCACGCCAGACTGAACCTGGGTGCTCTCCACAGCTTGGAGAATGTGCTTATACCCTATGGCTGATTTACAGTGCATAGGAGCAGGGCAGTTGTGGCTGGGACACGAGCTCTCTGCTTACTGCATCTTGTGTCTCCATTTCTCAGCTGTGAAATGAGGATGCTACATCCCTGCCGGGGCAGGGTAGGAGTGGATGAAGTAGCTGAATGGGCCGAGACATTGCCAGGACAGGCATGGCCGTGTCAGGGCCAGGCAGCCCTGCCTGCGCAGGCAGGCTGTGGCTGAGCTGTTTTGCTCGGCAGTGATGCCATTTTCTTCCGACCGTGCCAGGGAGTCAGTCCCAGAGTCCAGCCGGAGGCGGTGTAATGAAGGGTTAAAACACCGTGTGGGTTGCCAGCATGGGATGTGTGAAACGGTGGACTGGTGCCAAAGATGGGCCTAGGTAATGGCAGCTGATAGCACAGGCGTTCAATTAATTATCAAATGGCATTTGTTGAGCTCAGCTGTGCTGTATCCTGGCGCCAGCAAGGGCCCATCCTCCTCCAGCCGCCCATTGCATAACAGAAACACAGTTGAGAGAATTATTTTACAACGTTAATGTTTCCCTTTTAATCTTCCCTGGATTTTAATACTAGTCTCTTTCAAAAAGCAAACCCCAACAATTCGTCAGGGGGATGTAGCAGAGCAGCCTCTCGGGCGGGCTGTGCTGTGTGCCCCTCCATGGTCCTCAAGCTCATGTAGAGCTGGGACTGTGCCATGGTGTGCATGGGGCTGTCCGTACCGCCGTGGGTATGCAAGATGCTCCTTGCAGCTACCCTACGTTCAGGTGCATTTCAGCCTCTGCCTGTTGCTTTACTGTTGTTTCCAGTGATGTGGTGGTTGTTTCAAACCTATTACCTCCTGCCCTGCCTTGAAGCAGTTTTCTGGCCATCTCTGCTGTTACAAACTCTGCCTGGACACCAGCACCCAGAGCTTTTCTTGTGTAATCTGGGGCTGTGTGCATGGGCTTAGATTTTGCAGCTCCTCAGCTATAGGTGGTTCAGTGTCTTGGGGAGCTTTGATGCACGCTTGGAGCAGAAGGTCCCTGTGATGAGCTGTGGGACTGGGGATCCACTGAGCCACCTGTCATGCTTCTCTGCAGCACATTACCTGACATGTCGCCTGTATCAGTGAGGGCAGGGGTGCAGCACAGGGGTCTGCCTGGGGAGCACGTCAGGAGCTGCTGCCCTGGCAGAGCCTCAGGTGCTGCATTTGGGCAGCAAAGCCCTATGCACTGAGGACCTGCTGTTCACTCTCCTCATGGCTGCTGAGGTGCTTGAGCATGGTTTGGAGCGGGCGTTGGGGCAGGGGGTGCCCAGGGCAGAACTTGTCTACACACACCATTACACTGGCTTAGCAGGAGGTGGGATCTGAACTGGTGCTAGTCTGGCTGGTGCAGGAGGTCATAAGGACGCTCTTAAATTGCTGCAAACCTGGCTTAGGCTACAGGGATATGAATCAGTGGGGAGCAGGTTTAAGCTAAATTGAAATCAGCTTGCCTTGAACTGAAATCGGAGCCTCTCCACCAGACTTTGTGCTTATTTAACTGCTGAAATGGATCTGGGGTGGCCCCGCTGCTTGGTGCCCTCTCCCTGCCCCAGAAGCAGGCTGGGACCCATGCTGATTGGGATAGGATGGAAAGAGAAGCCTTTTACCAGCACTATGCTCCTGCAAATCCTGGTGTCCAGACCATTTCTAGCAGGCAGTGCCCTGTGCAGGTTTCCCCTTGCTCTGGCCACTGCAGCCACCCACAGCGTGCTTGCTCCTTAAGCTCCCAGGGGTACCTGCTAGGTCCTCATGTCCTCAAGCCTTGATACTGGGAGGTCTTGAATTAGCAGAAACTGGCTGAACCAGTCAGGCTGAGATCTGTTTAGCGGGGAAATGAGGCTGCCAGGTCTGGCAGGTGGGTGGCAGCTGAAGCAGAAAGCCAGAGGTGGATGCAGAAACCAGGGGTGGCTGCTTAGATGTGTACCAGGGTGCTGGCCTGGACACTCCAGGCTTTTTTGGCCTTAGTCTTGATGCATCTTTAGCAACAGATCAGTAACACAGCAGCAGGTTAAGGCAAGTCTGTTGAATGTGGGGTGTGTGATACCCATAAATCGGTCTTCTACTGTACCTCGAGCCTCGTGGAAATATCTCACAAGCACAGGGAGGGAGGACCTCAGGTTCAGGTTGGGATGGAGAGCTGTTTGCCTGTCTTCTGGCTCTGAGTGTCAAAGCCTAATCCACGTTGGTGGTGCTTTATGGTCTCCCAGCCTGGCTCGAGCTTCAATTAGTTACTTGGATCTTGGCTATAAAGAGCATTTGTGCATTGGGATAATGGAAAGGGTTGGAGTTAAACCTGATCCGTCAGGGCTTAAATAATCTGGGGAATGGCAGGAAAGGGCCAGCAGAAAGCAAACCTCAAGTGAGGGCGTGGGGGAGGTGAGATGCCTGGAGATGAATGTTTTCCCCTCGGTATTTGGGAATATTGAGCTGACGCCTGCCTGGAGCCCGTCTTGGTCTGAGATGGTGGGATGGGGTGGGGGGGCTGTGCCAGCGCCTCAGCAGCGGGACCGGGAGGCAGGACTCTCTGCATGGCCTCCCTTATTTATATCCGCCACAACGAGCGGATAACTCATTAAGCAGTCCTGGTGGCTGGAAATGGTGCCGATCTGAGGTTTCACTGGAGAGCGCCTGACCCCCGTGACCCCATCTCAAACTGGGTTTAATTAAACTGTCAGCACTGGACAGAAGAACAAAGCGTCATGGGCTTGGAGGGGGGGCTGAGGTCCCCCCGCAGCTCGCTGGGGAAGAGCACGTCTTCTGTGAGGTGGAGAGCTGATAAAAAATGGATCTTTCCTTCCATCAAGGATTACCCAGGCAAGAAAGTGACCTCTGCTCTTGCACTGCCCAGCGCTGGTCCCCGGTGCCCTGCAGCTGTGCACATCTTGGCTCAGCACTGGTAACCCCGGTGCAGCCCTGTGGCATGGCAGGAGTGGGGCGGGGGTGGGGGTGGGGTGCTGGCAGACCTCTCTTCAGCATCTCTCCTTAGCTGGCAGAAGTTTTTTATTCCCTTGGGAGGGGGGTCCCTCACCCTTGAGTTTCTCTCTGCTCCCTTGGGAGGTGTGGGGGAAAGATGGGAGAGCTTTGTAGCCCTGTCTCCCTTCTCCCCTACCTCCCCTTAAAACCTCCTCCTGAAGCTGTTTCTAAGCTCTTTTGGGGGTCCTGGGTGGGGGATGCGAGGAGTAGGGAGGAGGCTGGGATGGCTGTAGCAGCAGGGTGAGAACAGAAATGCTGCGGGCGAATCGTCAGGGAGGCAAAGACGTGGGCTGTCAAAATGTGCTAAAGGCAGCCAGGATGGCTATAAATAAGTGGTTTTCTCCAAGGGAAGCCGAGCTGGCATGAGGGAAGAGAGGAGCAGTGGGCGCTTGGCCGCCGGGAGCTCTGGGGAGATGCTCGCACAGAGGAGCAGCAATCCCGGCTGGATGTATCCCCCCCCCCAGGAGCAGCTGCCCAGAGGTTTCCCTTGCCGAAAGCCACAGCAGCTGCTCCATGCTTGGCAGAGTGGGAGCTGAGAGGGAATGAGCAGAGAGTGGGGAAAAAAGGTCTTGTCTCCAGAAGGGGGAAGATTTAGGACATGGGCCACAGCCCATCAGTTCCTGTCAGACCCATGCCAGCAAAAATGGTGGAGACACTGCCACATCCGAGCTGGCAGCCAAGCCCAGGGGAGAGGGATGGTGGTGCTGCTTTCTCTTGTCTGTAAGGGCAGGGGCTCCCTGGAAACAGCATTAACATCTCAATCAGGACCTGTGGCTTTCTGAGTCGGGGACATGTGAAATGCTGTAGGAGTTGGGGGATTGTCACGCTCCTATGAGACTCTCCTCCAGCAGAGAAGTAGCAATGCTCTGCACTTACTTCTGCCTGGGAGCTGTGGCAGAGACCAGGGGCTGATCCAGACCCTCTCTGCACCAGGGGTGTTTAATGATCTGGGTGTTGAGGGAGTTTTGAGCTGAGCTGCAGGGAGCACTGCAGCTGGGTGCGCTGCCTGGGCAGGAGAGGTTACCTTATGGTGAGCTCTGGGTCAGGTTCCTCGCACCATCCCTGCATCTGGCTAAACCCAACCCTAATTGCCTTTAGAAAAGCAGGCAGAGAAAAATAGAGCGCTGCTAAATAACTTGAGAAAAATGCAAATTACATCCTTCAAGAAGGAGAGGACCACAACCACGCAGGAGGAAGCTGTGAGCTGAGTAGTAGCAAAACAGGGTGACAAGTGAAAAAGGAGCTGTCGGAGAAAGGAATAACAAAACAGGCCCCGCTCGGATGGGGCTGGCTGTGTGTGGGAGGTGTTGCTTGCGAGACTGTACCAGTGACCGTTCCTCTTGGTGGTGCACTGGGAAAACCCCCGAATAGGGAAGGGAGAGATGAAGAAACATTGGGACAAAAACCGCATGCTTGGTGGCAGCTGGGTAGAGGAGCTGTCCCATGGTGGGTGGCCGTGCGGGTGCCAGGTGGGAGGTGTGGGTGCGGGGAAGATGCTGGCCGAGGGATGCAGGTGCCACAGCTCTGCTCCCCTCCCAGCCTAGGGAACTTGCCTTCCTGAGCTCTGGTTTTGACTGGCGGGGGATTTTCAGTGTGTGCCTGCATGTTGGCTCTCTGAAAATCCTGCCGTGGTGGTGGGCTGGCTCTGACCGGCTCTCCTGTGCCAGACGCCTGCCCTGTTCTCCCATGGCTGCTCCTGTCAGGGCTTTGGCTTGAGGTTCGCTACCTCCGGTGAGGTTTTGTGCTCGTTCTGCAGCCGGCGAGCTTGGCATGCCTGGGAGCCTGCAGCCGCTGTGTGGGAAGGGGCCTGCGGGCACAGCATTGTGTTTTCATCTTTCCATGCTGGAGCAGAGCTGCTTTGGCTCCCCAAGCGTAGGCACCTTTGCTGCTTTGCTCTTCGTACAGGTGTGTATGTGCTGGTGTCCCTGCACAGAGGTCCGTGCTCCAAGAGCAAAGTGCCAAGGTCAGAGCAGAGAGCAGCTGCCCCTGGAGCAAACCTCCCTGCTTCCCCTTCCCCAGCACCCTGTGTCTCTGTCCTAGCTCCCCCCTCTGGCAGCATCCCCCCCCCTTGCCGGGCGAGGGCCAAGCGTCCCTGCTGTCACTGTGCCCGTGTTTCAGCCGTTGTCGCCTGGACTCCGGGTGCTGTACCCCCTCGCGCTCCCCGACAAAGCCCCTTCTGTTGGGGACGGAGGAGGGCTGGGGGGGCAGGCTGGGATGTGTCCCCCCGAATACCAATCAAGAAGGGGAGCATGTTTACCCTGGTAGCAGGCAGGGACTGCGGGGTCTGCATGCTGCAAGCCCCCCGCCCCCCACCAGCCAGGGGGATGGGGAGGGGGAAGGGAGGCCTCTCCGCAGCCCCCGGGAACAAAGAGTCAGTGTGGCTCGTGACAGCTCTAAGGAAACGAAGGGAAACAAATGTGCCACTAATAGGTGGGGAGGTTACCTAGGAAAAGAGCTGCCAGGCAGGCGGGTGGCCAGCCCCCTCCCCAGCAGGCTGGCAGGCAGCGAGGGGCTGGGGCTGGCACCCCTGGCCTCAGGGGGCTGCAGTGGGCCCAAGCTGAGGCAGGCTTGTGTGTCCTCACGCTGCTGTCCCCATGGGGACAACATCCTTACGGGCACAGTAAGGACATCTCTGGGGTTTTGTGCTGGGTGTCCCAACCGAGAAGTGGCACCGTTGTGCAGGGAGTTGCTTGCTGCTTGCTTGCTCTCCCCCTTCTTCCTCCATCCTTAACGTGCCACAGACCTCGGCATTTTTTTGGGGGGCCCAAAAAGACTCCCTAAAGGATCCCGAGTACTGCCAAGCCTCAAAGCTTCACAAGTTAAACACTTGTTTAAGACCTTTTTATATGTAAGCACCTCCATAAGCTTTTTGCAGTCTCTGGAGGCACAGGGGTGGCAGGGTGAGGGTCACTGCCATGCCCCAACCTGCTGCTGAGCAACCTCCTGCTTTGCTTCCTACCAGCCTGGGCCCCCTCCACTGGATGATGGTGCAGACCCTGCACGGGGGTGCCACAGTCCCTGGCTCTCTTCTGTGCCATTATCCCACCGGCAAGCCGGAGCTGCCAGGAGCGGGCATTGCCAGCCGGCTGCCTGGAGATAATCTGCCCCCTCCCTCCATGCACCCTGTTGTGCTCCTGACCCACGGCCGGCTCTGGCTTTCTGGGTGTTGAGCCGCTTCCAAGGTTTCCCTGGCAATGCATGGGATCGAGCCCTGCTTCTGGGGCTCCCTCCTCGTACCGCCAGCTCCGCTAGGCACACCCTCAGTCTTGTTTTGGGTGCAGGCTTGGGTTTAGCTGTCATAAAATTATTAAAGCAAAGGGGTCTGGGTCTGTAGTGAGGTGTAGCTTCCAGCCTCCTGCCCCTTTCGGCAAAGTGCCCCCCTCCACAGGGCATCGTGCGGAGCATGCTTGCCCAGCTCCCTGTGATCCCTGCTGCACTGACAAATGAGAATTTGCAACCTATGGGAAAAAATAGTGGAAAATCAAGTCTTCCTAATGCTGAGCAGCAGTGCTAATTACACAGCTATTAAAACATAGGAATTATTTATTCCCTCCCCCACCTTGCAGCTCATTGCCTGCATTGTGCCACGTTCACCCCTTGGCCACGTTTGGTCCCCTGAAAGAGTTAAAAGAGCACTCGTAGGATCCCTTTGTCCATACATTTTGAAAGCAGAATAAAGGCATTTCCTTCCTCCTATTTTCACAGCTCAGACAGAAGAAAGGTTCAAAGTAATATTAAAGAATCATGAGCAGAATTAGCCTTTGGTAATTTGACTTTCAGAATGTTGAAGACAAAAGTCTTATGTAGTGATTTTAGGGTGAGTTATAACTTGGTACCCTTGCACATGTATCCCACAGACGTGTTCATGTGCAAAGCCAGGTAATTAACCTGCATTTGCTGGTTGATTCTCCTGCGGGTGGGTGCTGGACCCCCTCATCTCTCCTGCTGGGACTGCCATAAAAACAAGCTGTCAGTGGTTTCCAGCACTGCTTCAGACAGCTGTTTGCAGGGGTGTCTGTGCCACATCCGTTCTCTGCTATTCCTGAGGGGCCCACGGTGCTGTTGGTATTGGTGCTAGACCACGCAACCCACAGCCCTGACACCAGCAGCTTGGCTTGCTGGGCACTGGTGCCAGCTTCTTGCCCAAGAAGGCTGCCTGGGGTACCAGGATGCTTTAGCTACAGCAGTGGGTGGGTAATTTTCCCTGTGCTTAAGTGCCATAAAGACCAAACATGTGAGTGTGAATGGGGAAGATGCTCCTTCTCACACCCAGGGTTTTCTGGTGCAGCAGGGCTTGTAGGCATTGCCAAGGGGAAGCTGTCCCCCACCCGCAGGGATGGGCTGGGGGCATGCTGGTTTGGAAAGCCCGTTTCTCTGTGTGTGCTGATCAGCCTCCATGTGCAAAGAAACCTGGCTGGCAGTGTGGTGGGGGTGGGTTGTGGAGGTGGGGATTCATTTCCCAGATTCTCATCTGTGTTAAATTAATTATCATCTCAGTCTTATCCTCACTTAACCAGCGAGACACAGACGTCTGTGGCTGGGACCCCCACTGTCCTGCCAGAACTAAGGAGCATATGGATTAGAGGGTCTTAGTGGCTGCCTCCCCTGGCCTCTCCATGGTTGTTGCACCCCCCTTTGCCCCCAGAGGCTTTGGTCCCCGTTTGTGTCTGTATTTTCCTTCAGGACAGGAAAAGCTGGATTAATTTTTTACTGCTCCCAAGGGAGCTGTTGGTAACCGAAGACATCTCACTGTCTTGTTTGCTGTAAACTGGGAGGCAGGAAATGGTAGGGATGGTTTAAAATGGTTTCCACACCCCCCTTCTCCCTGTATGGTCCTTACCCCCCCTCTGATGGGGGATGGTGTTTGGGGCAGAGCTGCTTGGAGAGAAATAAAGTCGCTCAGGCTTTTTCCAGGCTTTGGGGCTGGAGGAGAGAGGTTTCTCCAGGAGGTGCAGGTGGGAAGAGCTTGACTATCCTCTTGAGTGTTTGGGAAATGGTAATTTTGAGGTCCTACAGAGGAGGAGTGAGAGGTGTTAGCCCCAGTGCACAGAGTATTAAATATGTAAAGCACAGGAAAAGCTCCGGAAAAGTGCCTGTCACCCCAGAGCTTGGAAGTCCTCCATCCCCCTTCCCATGGCAGAAGTGGGAAGGAGACCCACGAGTCCTGGCCCTGCATCCCCCCCACCTTCCCATCCCTGGTCCGGCCGGGCACTTCATCCTCTCTCTTTACCCCTGGGCTGCGATGCTTTTTCCCAGGGGCCACCGTTGGCTTGTCGCTATGCGATGCGGGCTTGCGGGTCACCTTGGCAACGGTGGCCTGGGGTTGTGAGTTGGGGGTCGACCCCATCATAGGACCCTTTTGGGATGTTTGCCTGGAGGCTGATGATCCTGCTTGCTGTGGACCAGCAAGTACCAAGCAAAATGGGTGTCCGCGTGTTTTGCTGGGTACGTGCTGCACCGTGCCAAGCACGATGGAAATGCAAAATTGGTGTGTGCTGTGTTGGTGCACGCATAGCACAGGGTGTAGGAGGGTCAGGGTTTCACCTCAGGGATGCTCCATTGCAGCTCCTCTCCATTGCACAGCCAGGCTGTTACTGCCCAGCAATTAGTGCCAGCGCTATTAATTACTAATCATAGAGACAAAGTCAGGGCAATGTAGTGGGGGTGGGGATCTGTGCTTGTGGAGTAAATAGGAGCAAGCAAGCAAGGAGCAAGCAGGGGGCTTGGCCACATTCCCAAGACTCAGCAGTGTTTCCAGCTCTTGCTGTCCGACTGGAGGCATTTCCACCTCCCGGCATTGCCATCCCGCTCCAGCTCGCTTGTTCTCTTCCCCACGGGCTCAGCGTGTTGCTCATTCCTGCATCCTACGATTTCACAGCATCCCCACAGCCGGGTGTTAATGAGATTAGACCCAAGCTTTAAGATGTCTCTCTCTATCCTTTGCCATCCAATTACACAGCCCGCATGGTATCTGATTGCCTGTGAGAGGGGAGGACTGGGGCTGGCTGGGCTGGGAGGATGCAGCTGGTCTTTCTGGGTATCAGCCCCACCGTGCCGAGTGGTTTTCTTCTCTTTCTTCTTTCTTCTTTTTTCTTTTTATCTTCTCTTCTTTTCTTCTTCTTTTCTTCTTCTTTTCTTCTTCTTTTCTTCTTCTTTTCTTCTTCTTTTCTTCTTCTTTTCTTCTTCTTTTCTTCTTCTTTTCTTCTTCTTTTCTTCTTCTTTTCTTCTTCTTTTCTTCTTCTTTTCTTCTTCTTTTCTTCTTCTTTTCTTCTTCTTTTCTTCTTCTTTTCTTCTTCTTTTCTTCTTCTTTTCTTCTTCTTTTCTTCTTCTTTTCTTCTTCTTTTCTTCTTCTTTTCTTCTTCTTTTCTTCTTCTTTTCTTCTTCTTTTCTTCTTCTTTTTACTTACTCCCCCCGCTTTGGCTTTGAGCTGCTTTATTTGGCTTTTTCATCGTTTCTCGACGTGGCGGCTGGGCAGAATTTGTTTAAATTAACTGCTTGAATGGCAGCGTTTGTGTGTGTTGGTGGGAGGGAGCTCAGACAGCACCAGAATGGAGGGGGTCAGAGCGGGGCTGGGATTTAAGGTGTCTAATGGGTTCCAGATGGGCATCCTGGACTGGGAAACACCCCCCACAACCCCAACCCCAGCCAGGGGCTGCTGGCAAGGGGCTGGGAGCTGGGATGCTACAGCAGGTGGCTGCTGGGCTCTCACACAGCAGAGCGGCTGCTCTGAGCATGTGCCCGTGGGACTGGGGTGCCCCAAAGCTCCCAGGTGCTGGCTTCCTCTGCACTGCTTGGCCATGCCCGGGGTAGAGCAGGCAGATGCACTGCAGGAGGCATCTTCCCTGGCTGGCCCCCAGCACGGGGTGCAGCAGGCTCTGCTCTCCCCACTGCAGGCTCTGGGGACGCAGGGCTGGGGACAACTGCTGGGTGCAATTCCGGCTCTCAGAGGTGCCTCAGCTACGTTATTAGCTGACATGGTACATGCAGCCCATCACAGCAGCACCACTGGAGTGGCAGTTTCTGCTCAGTAGTCTGGTTGCAACGTGAAGAATTATAACACTTAGTCTTTGGCACCTTCCTCCTGGGCTCTGGGGTACCTCAGGGCACCTGCTCAGTCTGACATCCCCAGTGCTGCGGACATCAGCAAATTTTTTTCTTATTTACAGATGGAAAACCGAGTCCCAGAGACAGGAGCTAAATTGCCTGCGTGGTCCTGCCAGTTGCATTTCCCAAACTTGTAGGGGTTAGAGACACAATGACAACCCTCCTGGGCTCTCGAAGGGCTGTGCCTCCCACCAATGGCCAGATTTCTCCTCCGGACCTGCTACATGGTGCCAGGGCTGTGTGTTCACAGCCTGTCTGGTGGCAGTGCCTAGCTTGGAAGCACATCAGTCCCAAGTGAGATGAAGCATGCAGGAGCCAAGGGCTGGTGAGGAGGGTGTCGCTGGCAGGGACCATGGGGTTGTAGGCATTATCATTGCTTTTGAGTTTTATTAATGGCTGAGAGCAGGAGCAGGACATAAACTATGAGCCAGCAGGCTGCTGGGAATATCACCCATGCTCATCATTTTGCGGGGGCTTTAAGCTTCTCAGGGGAGTGGGCTGCAGAAGATCCCATCAGGTTTAATGGGAATGAGCTCTGAGTGGTACCTTTTGCTATTGAAAGCTGGAAAAGCCCTGTTCCTGGTGGGAACAAGCCCACTCACCCTGCAATGGCTTTTTGTGGAGGCAGCAGTTTGCTCCACTGTGTCTGGCCACATCCAAGCAAATGACCAAGCTGGGCGATGAGGCAAAGCACTGGAGAGGAAGCCTTCGGCACTGCTCCTGATCCAGAAGGGTTGTGGCAGAAGGAGGAGGCTGAGAAGAGTCTGTGCAGTGTGGCAGGGGGGTGTGCAGGACTGTTGGGAAGCACTGGCTGACCTTCCTCACCCGCTGACCCTTGGCTGACACTGTCTGCCAGCCCTCCCAGCCCATCCTTAGCCCCACATTCCCCCCGACTCTCATTTCCTTACACAAATATTGAGAAAATAAATAGCGTGACTGAAAGGGGATGTCCCCATGTCCCTCCGCACACAACTGCCTCCCCGGGAAGCTGCACAGGTGGTGACCCCTCATTCCTCAGCCTGAGGGTTAACCGGAGAGAAAGCAAATATTGGCTTCTCCAGGGGCTACCCCAGCCTGTGCCTGAGGCCAGGGCTGCCTCTTGCCTAAAGAAAGGGGCTGGGGGGGCAGGCAGGTCCCCATCCCTGGCAGGGGTGGTTGCACAAATCCAGGTCTTCACCCAGGTGGTGTGAGGTCCCTGCCGTGGTCTGAGCCTGCTCCTTGGGGCAGGAGGTGCCCTGGCATGGCAGGGGTGGGCAAAGCCACTTGGGTGACGAGCTGGAGGGTCAGCCTGTGCTGGGCACTAGCTACAGTGGCCTGGGGCTCGGCGGGTGTGCTGCCAGGGTTGCCTGCCCCTCTGCCTGCCACTGCATCTGCACACCAGGCACGCTTCTGTGCCTTGGGGAATTGAAAGCATGTGGCTGGAGAGGACTCATGGCCACCCCGCAGGAAGCTCCTGTGTGCTGTGCTGGTGGCATGAGCCCAGCGCTGCAAGCTCCTTTGCCACTGCCTGCCCATCTGGGCTGGGCTGCTTCGAGCCTCTTCAGCTGCTTACATGGTTTTATGGGCCAGGAGTTGCTGAACAAAGCGTGGGACCCATGAGGATGCCAGGAGCCTTTGCAAGCGCCCCACTCCCCGGGGCAGGATCTGGCCTCAGTTGCATCCAGCAAAGCATACTCTCCATCTCTCCCATCCTTCTTCACTCCCTCCATCCCAGTCCTGTCTCTTAGCAACTGCCCCTGGCCAGGACCTGGGCTGAGTAGGGAGGGAGGTGACACTTTCTATGCATCAGTCACTTTTCCACCTCAAGAGTGACAGCGAGGTCATTAACCCCCGCTACACTGGTTGGGCTGAGGCATAGCAAGCAATGGTAAAGCATCCCTATGATGCCTCCACCCTGGTAGCAGCAGGCTGCTCTGCCTCCAGCTTGACACCGATCCCCGCTACAATAACAATACGAGCAGCAATCAGGGAGGAATTAAAGGATAATTAATGCCAATCCACATGGAAAATTGCTCTCGTCAAACAAACCTGATATCATTTTTTTTGATGAGCTGACAAATTGGGTTGATAAGCAGTGACTGTGCTGACATGATATACTGAGACTTCTGCAAGTCATTTTACTCTTGCCTGGAGGATATTGCAATGAAAACATTAATATTCTGCAAAAATCAGTGTAGTATTTCTGACAATGTGCTTCACTGGTAGACTTCCTGGGGGAATTGCAGCTGTCACCTTTCTGGCAGGGTGCAGTGGGGGTCTGATGGTGATGAACCATCTCTGCAGAGCCGCGGTGGTCTTGGGATCTTCAGTGGCAATACTGACTTTTGCTGACCACCCCCTGAGTCTTCTAGCCTCTTGTTGCCTCCTCCTTCTGCCCTGCACCAGTGAAGGGTATGCGGTGAGCTGGGCAGTGTAGGTGATCTAGTTAGGTAAGAAACTGCCTGCACCATCGCGGAGCTTGGTTTGGAAGGAAACACAAACTGATAGGTGAAAGGAGCAGGGCTGGTGCTACGGGTGGGATGCTGCTCCAGCAGGATGCTCCACCTGAAACACCTGTACAGGAAAGCAACCTCGTGCAAGGTCACACAGCTGGGAAAAAAAAAAATGTAGGTCACAGCTACAAGATAGGGAACAGTGTCTGGGGACGCAGTTACACTGAAAAGGACTTAGCAGCTGTTGTGGCAGCCTGCTTTGGGATGCGGGCTTCCAGTGCTGCAGCTTGGGGAGTGATGGATGAGCAGAGCAGCTCTGGGTATGGGGGGCTGGGGGGCTGCTCTTTTGGGGGGCAGTGGGGAGGCCTCTGCTGAGCATTGTTTCTGCTTCAGGGCCCACGGTTTAGAGAGATGTTGGGAAATTAGAAAGCGCTTAGAGAGGAAGTGCAGGATAATTGGAGGTTGGAAAACCTGCCTTCCAGTGAAAAGAATTAAAACACTCCGCCTATTTAGTGTATGCAAGAGGAGGTTAGGAGGGAATTTCATCCCCGTCTCTGCATACCTGCATGGGGAGAAGCCTGGTTGTAGGCACCTCATTAATTTTGTTTAAAAAAAAAAAAAAAGAAAAAGAGGAAAAGAATAAAATCATTCAATAGCTGGAGGCTGAAACCAGACAAATTCAGACTAGAATTAAATTTGGCTTTTTCACCATGGGGAGCAGTTAAGCACTGAACACTCAGCTGGGAAGAGGTGAATTGGATGTCCTTTAAAGTTACAAAAGAGACTGTACTTCTTTCCCCGGTGGCAAAACCAGGAAGAGACAGGATTGGAGCAGGAATCCCAGGGAGGATTCTGTTCTGGGCAAGGCGTGCAGAGGTGTCTCTGTGATAAAGTGTTCCTTTCTGGGTGATGGATGGCACCTCATCTGCTATCTCTCTTGAGCACTGGGGGCATCAATCCAGCACCTCCATCCCAGGGCAGGACCTTAATTGCTCGCAGAGCCCCAAGAATCCCTGTTCTGTGAGGCTGGCAGAGCAAAGCCAGCTGTGGAGGCTCTTTGCCATCCAGGGTGATGTGAAGTGATGTCTAAGCAGGTACGTCTGCTGGTGGGGACAGGGCTGCTGCAGCTGGGCAGTGGCTCCCAGGCTTCCCCTGCTGCTCTCAGCTGGGGTGGGGGAGATCCACTGGCGCCGGTCTTCCCACACTCTCCCTGGGGGATGCTCAACTGCATGACCTTCCCGACCCCTGCACTGCAATCCTGTCTGAGCATCTTAGGCAGAGTTATATTTTACTAGGGTGGTAAAAGGGAAAGACAGCTTTGCTTTGATTTTATGAGCTACAGAGTACCTTGCCTGGTTAGGTGCTGGCTGAGCTTTGAAGGGCTCTGGCTTGGAGTTCACAGGGCAAATAGTGGCAATGGTTGAAGATACTGTCTCTCCCCTACGCCACTCCCTTCCCCATCGCAACTGCTCTTCCCTCAGTGCCCCCATCTCTGCAGAGCTGGGCAGGATCTGCTGCTCTCCTGCTCGCATCTCTCTGCAGAGAGATACCACTAGTGACTGTGACAGCGAGGCCAAAATGGAGCGCTGCCGGGTTGTCCGCCACAGGGTTTTTCTGGCTGCCAGTCCCCTGAAATTGTGCCTGGGAGAGTGTGAAGTCAACAGTTGGCTGTAGCTGGGGACATGGCTCTGGGAAGGTCCCACCTCAGCTGCACCTTTGGGGACAACGCGTGCAGAGCAGTGGGATGCTGCAGGGAGCCATCGATGCCCCCATGAATGGGGTGGTGTGTGCAAACGCTCGTGCGCCCTTGCAGCCTGCTGACCCCTGATCCCCCAGTTGTAGGAATGTCTTTACATGCTCTGGGAATCTTTGTGCTCCTGTCCTTGCAGCCTGCCACTGCTGGGCCTGGGTTTTGTGCTTTCACTTCTTTTTTTTTCCCCCCCTTTTTTTTTCCAGCCTCTTTCACAAAGACACCTATTCTCCACCCTGCACCCCAGGGATTTACACAGAAAGCTTACCCTCAACACGGCAAAAGAAAGGCCCGGGCTGCCCGGGAGAGGAAGCTCACACAAAATGCGGTGTGTGGCTCTTTATATTCCCTTTGTAATTCCTCTGCACAATGAACTGGCCCGGCCACCCACTAGCCCCGCGATACCCCCAGGTGCCCGGTCCCCCATGCCCCACAATGTGGCAGTGGGCAGAGCTGGGGATGCTCCTCGCCGGGTGGCCGAGAGCGCAGCCTTTGTGCTCGGGAAAGGGGAAATTTGGGCAGGATAGAGATCGTCATGTTCCTGCAGCAGCAAAAAGCCTCCTCCCATCCCCGCCAGCCCTGGGCAGACCGCTGGCTGGGTCCCTCTGGCAGAGCCCTTCCATCAGCCCCACTCTGATGGCTTTTAACATGCTAATGACCCTCTCAAGGGCAGGAGCAGCTCTGTGTAAAACCCATGTTCAGCCCTCGGTCATGGACATTTGCTCGGAGACACAGTGTTAAATATTTATCCTCCCCGCCCCCCCCCCTCCCCCGCCCTCTCCGCAGGCATTAACAATAGCGATCGCAACCGGCCCCTTCCCCCTCGCCAGAACATGTGGCTCCCGGACCATGACAGCGAACGTTATCGTTTGTACCTGTGAATTATTGATAAGGTATAAGATAGGTCTTGCGGTGAAAGAATAATGAGGGGGAGAGGCTGTTTGCAGCCTGGTGGGGCGGGTGCTGCTGCAAACCGTCTTCTCCGTGGGCAAAATCGGCAGTGGGACCCATTCCTGCCGGGCCCATCCACCAGCTGACCGTGCCAGCCCTTAGCAGCATGTGGCCGGCACCAGGCTGCCTTTGTGCACCGCGGCTCCTCTCGGCATGGGTCTGGCTGGCGTCTGTCCCCTCCTGGCTGCCCGCTGCCTTCCCTGGGGGAGGTGGGCAGCTGCCCTCCATCCCCAGCCCCGTGCTGCCTGCAGCCGCCCGCGAGCTGGGGGATGCTCGCTCAGGCAGCTGCCTGCGGGTCACGGAGGTGAGTGGGGATGTCCCAGCTCCGCAGGTCGGCTGCCCACCACACGGTGCCTTGGTGGGGAAGGGGCAGGTATTGCCTGGCCCCGCAGACACCGTGACTCCAGTGAGCAGATGGGGTTTGGCCTGGGAGAGCCTTTCAGCTGGCAGAGCTGGGGGGCTCAGGAGGTCTCCAGGGGCTGGAGGAGGGAGAGTGGTCCTCGGTCTTTGGCTTTATGGCCACTGATGCGCACTGTCCCTGTGTCCTAATTTGTCCCTGGAAAAGAGGGATGAGTCTGCTGAGTCCCTGGAAAGCAGGTGGCAGCCCTGGAAGGGGGTCTGTTCCCTGGCTTAGGGCTAGGAGCTGAACTCGGCGCATCCATCCCCTGAGCTATGGAGGCAAGAGCCTGTCCCGAAAAGCCCCTGACTCTGCCACCTCTGATGGGTCTCAGATTCAGCTGTGCTTTGCAAGAGTATGGGATGCCAGCGGGAGGGTGCAGATGGCTCAGGGAGATCTTGTCATCAGTGGCTTGGGCAGTCTGATTAAAATCAGGGTGCCTCTTTAAGCCCGTTCAGTGTCTGGCTTTGAGGTACTTAGACCCTCAATCCCACCATATTTTGCAGAGAGAACATTATCAGGAGAGCCAGGGAGTTAGCGTGCAGAGCTTGGCCCAATCTGGGGCTATACATCTGCATCCCTGGGCTGGGTGACAAGGCATTGGGGCACTGCACGCTCCCCAGGGACAGTGAGAGTCTGAGTCAAGCATGGCTGGGATGAGGCACCCTCCTTCCCTGCACAGAGTACTCCAGCAACACCACCCCTGCCCAGGAAGGGGCTGCCCAGACCTGCCGCGCACCATCATGTGTTGCTTTCCCCAAAACGTGTCCGAATCTGGTGTCCTAGACTCTAGGCATACAGGATGTCCCGTTATTTCTGAAGATGCAGAGTGCCTGGGAGGCAGAAGAGCTCCTGCCCCTGCACCCCATGGCTGGGGGCCACTCAGGCAGCACTGCTCCCCACCTCCTGCCCCATTCATGGCTCCCAGTAGTGGCTATGGGACTGGGAGGGTTCCCATGAGCCATTCACCTCAGTGGCTCCCTTACTGGGTCTCCCCGGGAAGGTGGAGGTGTGGGACGCTTGTGAGCACTGCTGGGGGGAGGCAGATGCCTCATGCTGTTCCTTGGCATTGACATGGCCACTGTCCCTTTCTGTCTGGCTTGAATGGTTTGGATATTGGTTTTAATTGCACACTGCAGTAGCAAAATTGTTCCTAGCCTCCAGTTTCTGTCTTTCTGCCCAACCTCCCTGGAGTAGTCCTTGGGTTGTGTGCCCAGGGAAGCATTTCTGGGTAGAGCATTGTGCTGGTCTTTTCATAAGCCCCAGAAGATGGGCTGGACTCCTGGAGGGGCTGTGTGTCACCCTTTACTGCTCCCGGAGGTGCTACTCTTCCAGGTGTGCTGGTGCAAGGGTGGGTGAAAAATGACACTGCTGAGGCAAAGGCTTGAAAGTGAGAATTAAGAAGTGATTAAGAGAGCACACGTGTGTGCAGGGTGTCTGCGTGTGCGCGGTGTGTCTGCACGCTGGTGGCTGTGTGGACGTGATGCAGTGGGCCATGGGTTGCAATGTGTGTGCTACAGTGTGTACAGGCATAACAGGAGATGCTCCCAAGTAGTGCTGCAGCGTGCAGAGAGCCCCTGGTCTGAGGGTGCTCCTGCGTCAGACAGCGTTACACCTGAGTACAAGCTGCAGCATGAGAGCTGTAGCAAGGAAGGGGCTTAGTATGGCTGCTCACTCCTGCTGCAGCAGAGCATCCCTGAGCAGGCAATTGATCCCACCATTAAAGGCTCTGGGAGCGTGAGCCCTCGTCTCCCTGCTCACCCTCCCGCTCCCTGACTTGCAGCATATACAGGCCAGGCCACTCTGATATCAACTTTGAAGTGTGAATTTCAAATGCTCCCTCTGTCCTCATCCCCTCTCTGGTGTCTGATGGGAGGTGTGGAGAGCGGCAGGAGCACCAGGCACATGAAACAACCTCGTTCAAAGCCTGGCACTGCAGCTCCCACTTGCAAGCCAAGTTAAGTTTGCAGGTAATTACCCAGTGGTGGTGTTCCCTGCCTTTGCTCCCAGCCTTTTCCCTTGCAAACTGCCTGCTCTTTGCATTGCTTTTAGGGGAAGAATCTAGCACCAGAGCAGATACGAGCTGCATCAGGCTGGGCTCCTGCCTGCAGGTTATGGTGAGGGATGCTGCAGCCCTCCTGTGCCCCATCCCATGGTCCCCACAGCTCCACCTCAATGCTGAATTGGCCTTACACCGAGCCGGTGTTGAAGATGAAGGCACAGGAGCTTTCCGTGCAGCGGGCAAAGCAAGGCAGTGGTGCTTTGGCGTCATTTAGAGCTGACACATGAGGGTGAGACCAAACCCAAGCCCTTCTCTCTCCAGGTGCTTTCTGGGTGGAGTGCAATGGGGATGGTTCATCTGGCGCTGGATCCCAGAGTGCTGCAGGATGCTCGCATGCTCAGCCGGAGCTGGGGCTGTGTGTGCGGGGGGAGGATCCAGCCCCTTCTGTGTGCGAGGCAGAGGCGAGACAGTGTGTGTGAACTTGACTTCACAAGGCATCAAATGTGCTGCAGTCGGGTGGAAATTGGCTCTTGGAGAGCCTTGATTCTGGCATGGAGCAGCTACCCGCTCCTGCTCCCCCCTCTGCGGGTGGATGGGCTGATAATATGAGGAAGGGCCTGCTCTCCTCCAAGCCGCAGTGCCTGGGATCTCATCTCTAGTCTCACCGACAATTTGCATTTATGTTTACTTAACTAAGCGGGAGCACTCTTAGATCCAACTGCCTTTGCTGGGGGGCTTGTGTGGCTCATGGGGTAGTGGGACCGGCAGAGGCATTTCTGGGCTGCCTCCTTTGTGCTACAGGAATTTTAAACCCTCAGAAAAAAAACCTTTTTGCCAGAAGAATGGGCCCTTCTCCCAATTTACTTGAAAAGATGTCCCAGATTTCTGCCCAGCCAGGACCTTGCATTATTTCCAGTCAGGATTTCAGTGGGGGAGACAGCTAATTTGCAGTATTTTACATACATATTGTCAGAAATGCTTTTAAATCCCTATAATACTTAATTAGGAGGCAGATTTTGGTGTCTTAGGCGGGAACAGGGCTGTCTAATTATTTATTGCTGATTTCATACCTGTAAAGGTAATTAAGTAACAGCTGGAGGCAAGCTCCTGTGCATGCACCCGCCCCATTTTGGAGCTGCTCTGGGATGCAGTGGGGTTGATGCTAGTAGTCTGGCCTTGGAGCACATGTACCTGTTCAGGGCTGCTGCTGGGCTTTACACCTCTGTGGGATGAGGGACAGCCATTCCCCATGGCAGGGTCCATGCCCAGCTCACGGTCCCAGCTGGACCACGGTCAGGTCTCCAGCCACCTCCCTCAGGGCTCAGACACCTTCCTGGGCTTGTGACATGCTTGTCTTCCAAACATGGTATTTCTGATCTCAAAACTGAGCTGCGATCTGACAAAATATGAATCATCCAAGAGATGTAAGAGCGGGCAGAGTCCCAGGCAGACTGGGTGTATTTTTAGCCCACGTGTTGGAATTTGACTGTTTCTTAGGGAAAAAAAGAGGTTTTCAGATCTGAGTGCCTAGCTCTGGCCATGCTGGGAGCCTTGCTGCTGGCTCCATGTTGCATCGCCCGACTTGAAAATCAAGGTTTATGGCAATGTGGGAAGGAGGACAGGGGCCAGGCTGTGCTGCACAGCCCCTGCTCACCTCTCCCATTGCAGAGAACTGCACCGGGTATCTGAGCCCTGCCCTGTGCCCAGTGTCGGGGCCTGAGGGGTGCTGGCATGGGCACATGCGTGCAGCCAGGGGTTGGCTGCTTATCCTTCTGCTCTCCCAGGCCAGCAGCCGTGGCTTGGAGTAGCAAACCCTGGAGCTGGTCACGGCTGGGGCACTCCCAGGAGCATGGGTGTCTCTGGGAGCACCAGCACCTAAAGCTGCACCTGTAGCCCGGCTAGGCTGCCATGTCCTTGAACACATGCCAGCAACAGGTGACACATATCCCTCCCTGGTCTCCCCCAAGGTGGTCCCTGCTGCATCCCATGGCGGGGTCCCAGCCTGCAACGTCCCTGCTGTAGGATGGGGCTCCCCAGCCACCCACCTCCCTCTGAGGGGGCTGATATCTGTCTAGCTGCACCGATGTGGGTCTCTCCTCCTCTGTGGGGTTTGCAGCCAGGACCCCACTGTTCAGGAGATTTCATCCCCACTTTAATCTTGGCGGCTGGAAGCTGGGGAGCTGATAATGATGAAGGAGTGTAAATGTCAGCAGGAAACCGGCTTCAATCAGAACTGTTAAAAATAAACCTGCCAGGCCTGCTCTGGCAGAGGTAATCAGCCTCAGCGGCTCCTCTCCCCAGGTCCTAGAGCACGAGCCACAGCCATGCCAAGCGGTGCCAGGCCACCCGAGCAGCCACACTGGAGGCTGGCTGCAACGTTGGCAGATCCAGCCCTGGCCAGCGGCAACCTTGGAGCTGGGAGGAGTGACCCCCTGAGACAGCTGGGGTGCAGGGTCCCATCCCCTCTGTGGCCGCACCCTGGCTCTCCCCTTAGCAGGAATCCCCACTGCAATGCCAACTGGCCTCGAGCTAAGTTTTAAATGGAAGAGCATCGCGTGGGAGAGGGGCGCGGAGATAAGCTGCCTCTGGCGTGCGTATTTCTTCTTAGGGATCCACATGAGCTGCGTGCTTTGGTGTAGCATGGGCAGCGGCAGTGGGATGCTCAGCCTTCCTGAAAACACCTGTGACTGTAGCTGCTTCCTGGGAAACGCACAGCCTCCCCTTCCCAGCTCAGCTGGGCTGTGGCAGGAGATGTGGACTTGCAGGTATTCAGGCATGTCTGCAAGGCACAGGGAGCCACAGGCTCTTGGAGCCACAGAGCTGGTGTCCCCATCTGAAGTGAGATGTTTGGAGCAGAGGCAGGAGGTGTATTGTTAACCTCGGAGATAATTAACCTTGGGGCACCTTGCAAAGGGATGTGGGGCTGCTCCATCACTTGAGCTTTAATATGGAGGCTGAAGGTCTCTGCATGAGGCCCCCCCAGGCTTGGCACCAGGGCTCCCTGGTCTGTGCCTTGCAGTCAGGTGCTGCTGCCAGGCTCGCTGCTCCTCCGAGGCTCCATCCATGCATGGATCAGGGAAAAGCAGGAGGAGCACCCAGATGTGCCTCTGGCAACTCATTTCTGCCTCCCCGAAACAAGGAGGAGCTGTTGATCTCCAGTACAGGCAAGGTCCGTGGGCAGCTAAGTTTTATGACTGGGGTTGGGGGGTGCTGGGGGTGTGTGGTGATGCTGCAGCTGTACTAGCTGCGTGCAGGCAGAGACTGCCCCAGACTCCACGTGTAGCCAGGGACTCTTCAAAGAGCTGCTCTCTGAAGGGAAGCCCTGTGGGCTGGGGTGAAGCTCCCTGTCCCCTGTAGCATGGCTGTGACTGAGTGCTGCTCTTCCAAACCCCTTTTGGGAACGACATTACTGGGGCAGGGGCAGCCCCAGCTTGGGCCCAACCTTGTGGCAAGGCTTTGCTGGCCTGCCAGCAGTCTTTATCCTACTTTGGTATGTGCCACATGGGATGGAGTTTCTTTATTAGCCTGTTGGGTTTTCTTGCTGTGAGCCCCTGTTCTTGGTTCCCATGCTTGGGCACTCTCACAGCCTTGCATTTGCTCTGCCCTGTTTCCCACCCTCCTTTCCTGTTGGACTCTTCTATCAGGGCTGTTTCCTACCAGCCCTGTGTAAAATCACATCTCTTTTTCCAGCTTGTGGGCTGGATTTGAGATTTCCCATTGACTCCATCCTGGCTGCCACTGGGGGCTGATGCTTTTCACCCTGTGATGCATCTCCTGCCTTGCATCCCACCACTGGCTCTGTGGTCACTCCCAGGTGCTTTCAGGAATCCGGGCTATGAGATGCAGCCACTGCTGGGGCAAGAGTTTTGCCCATCTTAGTGCCAGTGCTGAGCACGAGGAGCATGGAGGACCCTTGATCATGCCAGGGCATCTTGCCAAGTAACTCCAACTGGGTCCTGCAAGGTTCAGTATTGCTTTCAGATCATCTTCCAGGTCAGAGGGAGCTTGCTTTAGCCCTGCCCAAGGTTAGGACCGGGGTTTAGAGTTGCTATCCCAGAACCTGCAAAGCTGAGGAGCAGCATCACATATCTACAGCATCGTTCCTTGGCTCACCAGCCTGCACCAGATCTGGGACAGCCGGGATGCAATTCTCAGCTTGGCTCAGGCTCATTCACACCTCGGAGGAATCCAGAAGGGCCGGCCGGGCTGGCTTCACACTTATTAGCAATTAAAAGCCTCAGAGCCTGGGAGTCAATTAGCTCTGAGCTCAGCAGTGCCGCAGACCCAGGGGATGAGCCTGCTAACGAGAGCTGCAGCCAGCTCCCCACAGGGCTCGGGGCTGGCTCACCAGAAATGCTATTTGCTTTTTCATTTACACCTTGGATGAGTGTTGCTGCATGGAGTTCAGGGTATCTCCCTGCGTGTGAGCTGCCAGGCAGGGAGCACACGCTCACATGCTGGAGGCTTCCCAGCGCTCAGGACTGGAGCCTGGCACCTCTCCTAGCATGGTACAGCGCTGTCACCCAGCAGGTCCCTCTGTGCGTGGGGTCATGGTGGGGTGAGGGGGATTGACCTTGTCCTAACCATCATGCGGCTGCACGGGAGGGTCTTGCTGTGGCACGCTGCTGTCTGCCAGAGGTAGACCCACTTGTGGTTCTGCAAATCCCCACTGCCACTTTCAGCTTGCTCTGCCCCAAGCTCTGGAGCTGCTGGGCTGCAGTACCCTGATTTGCCAGTCGTCCTGGGACCTGCTGGATCTGTGAGCACTGGAGTGCTCTGCTGTGGGCAGCGGTTTCCCTCTGCAACCAACTCAGTGCTGGAAATCAGCCAGGTGATGCAAATGTGAAGCAGGTAGGTGCACAGGCTGGAGGGTAGCGTGAGAGCTGGAAACAAAATGCATTTTGGTGGGGGGTTTTGCAGGGATTTTCTGCTACTAGAGGATGAGGCAGAAGCAAAAACATGAAAGGAGGAAGGAGAACAAGCTTGCTGAACACCAGGGCAGAGGGGACTGGGGGGTGATGAAAAGCAGGGATGGAGACAAGCAGGAGGCCAAAGGGCTGCAGGCTGGGTGCCCCAGTTTCCAGTGGCAGTGGGATACAGAGGCTGTGAGCCAGGCAGGTGCAGTTTTAATACCCAGCGTCCAGCCAGATGCTTGCTGGAGAGGACAAGCCCTCATCCAGCAGTCAGTGGGAGCCATGAGGGACGTGTCAGCCACACAGCAGGTCCCTTTGCAGACAGTGGCAGGTTGGCTGCTCCTGAGCGTGTGCTGCAGGGCACCGCCTGCCCACCTTGTCCTCTGCCAAACCGTGGGGTGCTGGGCACAGTGGGTGCTGTGGCTGTCTTAAAGCATTTTGGGATGATGGACAGCTGCTGGTGATGCCTTGGCCTCACATTGGCTCCCCTTCCTGCAGATAATGAGGTTGCAGGAACAAAGGGACAGTGTGGGGAGGGGGCTGTGACCAGCGTGCAGGGTTTGCAGCTTGTTATTTTACTTGTGTTTCCATTAAAGCGTCTGCTTTTAAGTTGTTTCAATCTCTGTAGAGACTGTAAGGTGGGTGGCAGATGCTTTATTCCCCCTCCCTCCCACCTTCCTCTCTTTTCCTTGGCCAGCTCCCGTTGTTCCCATAGCATCCCCCTTCCCGCAGAGGCTGTGTCCCGCAGCTCTGGCTTTGCAGCATAGCCCACGCAGGAGCCGCTCCTTGCTGGAGCTGGACTGGAGTCACCACACAGGTGCTGCCCTGTGCAGAGAGCTGCTCGGCAAAGGCCAGCCCGTGCAAATGCCTTCCCTGTGCACATCATTCCACTCACAACGGACGCCACATGTCCCTGACTTACCCTGTGCCCAAACACAGGGCCGCTGGTGTCGCCCAGCGTGTGTGCACTCACCCACGCACCTCGGCATCCCCAATGCACACCCTCAGCATAAGCAGGCACTGTGATGGCACTGCTGGGTGATACCAGCTGTTGTCAGTTGCTGGTGCTCCAGTAAGGACAGCAGCCTGGGTCATGGCGTAGGTCAGCAGCGTCCCTTTGAAGCCACCGAGATTTATGTGTGCCCTGAAATGTTTTGCTAAATCAGCACCACCACGCTGGGGCTGGGACTCTTCTTGCTAACTGTTGCCATGAGCATATGTTGCATTTTACACATGATCTACTTGGCTGTCCAAGCAACAAACCTCTCCAGCTTTAATGTTTTGGGAAGCATCTGCATCTCCTGGGAGGGAAGGGGCTGGGGCCAAAGCCTGGGGTCAGCACAGCGCTTTGGTAAGCCTTTCCTGGCAGGGGAGCAGTGTGAAGCTTTGTTCCCTGGTCTGGCAGTGTTCATTTTTGCTCTTTGCTGTGTGTATGTGGTGGACAGGCAGAATTTGTTGGTTGAGCTCATGTCGCTGAGGTCTATGGTGTGAGGCACTCAGCACATCATGATGCCTAGCAGTGTGCTGCCTTGCTGCAGCAAAGGATTGTTTTGTCCTTATATATATATATGTGGGCTTGGCAAGGATGAGCTTTGATCCATTGCTTTCACTAGTGCTGAGATAATAAGAAATGCTTGTGCGAAAAACTCAGGTGGGAATAGGGACACTGTCTTAAGGGAAGTGATTGTTTATTGTTGCTTGGATCTCAGTGGATGTGACCTGGTGTATCATCCTGCCTGTCAAGAGGTGCTGAGGACCCTGGTCCCTTCAGGAGCACCATCCCACAGCCAGGAATTACATCACCCCCTCCATAGGTGGTATGTAAGCAGGTGATGGACACAACAGGTATATGGCCCTTGTGCAAGGGAGGGGTCCCCCAGGACCAGGCAGCCTGTGTGACTCAGAGCACAGGGACCCTGCAACTGCAGGTGGGGACGTGAGCCCCGCTTTCCAGCTGGCTGGGGTAGAGGCACACATGAAAGCGCATTTAGAGGCCAAACTCCTCATGTCACCCAGGAGCAATGAGCCCTGCACAGGGCACGAGAGGCCGGTGGTGGCTTTCAGGCTGCTGTGGTGGCTAGAAGGATACCTGGATCTCCTCATCTCTAGGGCTGCTGTAGGGACATCTCCCTGCCTTTGCACAGCACTTCACTGTGCCACAGAGATGTCTCCTGTGCTGAATATAGGTTGCTGCCACCATCCTTGTCCCCTCTGGCTGTACCATCCCTGTTTTGTGCACCCCTGTCCTCAGTGCCCATCAAGGCTGTCTGGGTTGGGAGGCAGTTTCTGTGGCTGCAGGTTGCGGTCTCCCCCAGCATGCTGTGGGCTGCGGCACCCGGAGCCAGGAAGATAATGAGATCTTAATAGTCCAATTATATCCCATCGATTTACTCAGCACGTAATTGTTGGTGGCTGGGGCTGCCTGATGAAGCGCTCGCTCCGGCTGCCAGCGGGGAGGGCTGTGCTGTACCGCCCAGCCTGCGATGCTCTTTGCAGCAACCAGCTGTTCACCCTTGAACCACTGCAGGAGCAGCCCCCCCCGACTTGCTGTACCCCCTTATCAAGAGGGGCAGGGACGAGAGTGGCAGGCAGAGAATGGAGCGGGGACCCTGGCACCCTGCCCTGGCTGGGCAGGGGGTGCTGACATCGGGCTGACCCCAGGCTGACATCCCCGGTGGGTGACGGTCCTTGCCAGCTGAGCAGCAGCTGAGCCATCGGCCGTGGCTGGCAGCCTGCACTGGGCAGTGTGGTGACTACCAGAGGTTTGCCCAGCTGGTCTGGCAGCAGAAGCCAGCTCCCGAGCATCCACCTGCAGGTACTCCTTGCGACAGCATGGCATTGCAGGTGCATGTCTGCGCTTCTATTCATTTCCCTTTTGAGCTGATTGTGGCTGGAAGTCCCATGGACTAACCACACCTGATTTGAAGGAGTCATTTTTAGCTGTGATTTTAAGCCTGCCTTTGTGATTGCGCTGGTCATCCCTTGCTCTGGTGTCGTGAAAAGCAGTGAATAATGTTCCTTTTCCCCCTCACTGTGCTGCTTTGGACCCTGTTCCATCCCGTCCCTTTTCTCTTTCTGGCTCCTTCCAAGGTGCCACTTCCAGAGACCCCACCATCACTTTCCTGAGTGTCAGGGTCTCATGCTGAGCCCACCATGCTGCACTCTGGTTTGTTTGCATCCGTGCAAACCCACCTTGTCTTGCGCAAACACCATCAGCCCTGGGGGCTGTGGTCACAGTGGGTAGCAGACAGCAGCAGGCAGCATGCAGGCTCCCAGTGACCTTGGGGATGGTGGAGTGACGCAGAGGTGCAGGAGGTGGGAGGTCTGCCTCATCCCCCTTGGCCAGGATGGAGTGTGCTGGCAGCTGGGCCAATGGAGCCCATTAAAAATCAAACAGCCTGACATAATGCTGGGGGCACGCCACGGGAGCCTGAACTTGAGATGGAGCTGCAGGACCCCACTCAAGCCAGTGCTGGGGATGGGGACAGGTAACATGGCAGACAAAATCCTGCCTCATTACCCCAGCATCCTACTGATGCAGCAGTGGGGCAGCTGCCCCCAACCTGTGGCAAGCAGCTTCCCTTCAGGACCACCCCTCCTTGGGCGCTGGGTCCTTGCATCACTGTGGACTTGTGTCCATCACCTCAAGTGGATCATACAGCTGGGACACGTGGGTGATGCTTGTTTCCTCCAGCACGGGGCTGTGGGTGCTGACGCTGCACAAACAGTGGGTGCAGCTGCTCCTCCCCTGCACTGAGAAACACCAGCACAAAACCCTGGGGGGGACTGTGGGCTGTTGACCACTAATGTGAGTGCTCATTAGTGTATCAATCTTGGGTAATGCGGGAGTCTTTCTGTCCCTTTGCCATTGTCACCTATCAAGCAGTGGAGGTGGTGTGTGAACAGCCGTCAGCTCTGCCCATCCCTCTGCCCTGGGCAGCTGTGCTGGGACAACCCCTACGTGTGGGCTGCTTAATAGCTGCTGGTGCTGTGGTCCTTGCTGGTTAGTCCCTGGCTGGCCCTTTTGCTTCGGGAAGTGCTGGCTGCACCCTGGCACAGCCTCCTCTGGCACAGCGTCAGTGAGGCTGCGATCCAGGGAGCAGCTATCCCAGCCTGAAACAACGGTGCTGCCCAGGGCTGCGTGGCTTTGGTTGCAAGGGCACTGCCTTGCCTGCTTGAGACTCGGTGGACGGTTGCTGTGGCTGAGCTGGTACCTGCAGCAGCTGGTCCTAGCGCGGGTGGAGAGTTGCTGCTGAGGGAGGCACCCGGCCTCTGAGCGGGACCTGCCATGCATTTTCAATGTGGGAGCAGCGGCCTGGCAGCAGCTGGGGGCTCAATGCCTTTGATCTGTCCTAGTGACTGGGAGGGGGTCCGGCAGACCTCCAGGTGCTAAGGAGTTTGCAGCATGGAAACCGGGTAGGAAACTAATTAAAAGGTGGGAGCAACCCCCTGTGCTTCACCCGCCGGCACCCGGTGCTGGGCACGCAGATGCTGCTGGGTGGAAAGCCACTGGCCTGCCACTGTGTGCTGCAGCAGCCCTCGCTGGCGCGGCTGGGACACCACATGGGCTGCAGCTTTCGCCTGGACGAGGTGCCCTGATGGCTGCCGACGCTGGGTGAGACGTCCCTGCGCAGCGAGAGCAGAGCCAGCCCCGGCAGGTGCTGCCAAGCTGGCCGCCTGGCGAGGGGCGCGCTGTGCCGGAGGGCTGCCAGGCCGCCCCAGCGCTCTTGGCAGGCGGTGGGGGACTTGGGGATGCGGGGCCAGCAACACTGGGAAGCAATTACCTCCCCGCTGTGTCCGGCCCTAATCCCCTCACACGGCGTGTGAGGAGCCGGCTCGCCAAACAAGGCTCAATCAGGTTAAAGTGTGAAGTCAGGATTAGCCGAAAGAATGAGAGCGTGGTAATAGCCCCGGCCTCCCTGCCCGGCCGCCGCAGCCCGCCGTGGCCCCCTCCCTCCGGCCGCCCGCCGGGCTCTTGCCGGGGAGATTAAGGCTGCCGGGGTTTGTTTGCCTGAGTGGGCTCCCCACTGGGAAGCCATGTCGAACAGTTTTGCTCGGTCGCCCCGCTAAGCGCTGGGCAGGGCGGCGTGCTGGGGGGTTGGCTCCCGCTGCCGAGCCCCTGCCAGCCCAAGGGAGCCGAGCCCCCGCGCCTGGCTCCTGGCCGAGGCTCCCCAGGGCCGGTGGCGCTGGGGCAAGGGCTGCTGGCTGCCAGCAGAGCCAGCACCGGGGGCACCTCCAGACTCGCCACAGATATAGAAACGCAGAATCGTAGAATCATTTAGGCTGGTAAAGACCTTTAAGATCATCGAGTCCAACCATTAACCTGGGACTGCCAAGCTCACCACTAAAACATGTCGCTAAGCTCCACGTCTATGTGTTTTTAAACACCTCCAGGGATGATGATTCCACCACCTCCGTGGGCAGCCTGTTCCAGTGCTTCACCACCCTTTCCATGAAGAAGTTTTTGTTACTATCCAATCTAAACCTCCCCTGGTGCAGCTTGAGGCCGTTTCCTCTTGTGCCGTCACTTGTTATCTGGGAGAAGAGACCGACCCCCCCCTGCCTGCAGCCCCTGTCAGGTAGCTGTAGAGAGCGATAAGGTCCCCCCTGAGTCTCCTTTTCTCCAGGCTAAAGAGCCCCAGATCCCTCAGCCACTCCTCACAGGACTTGTGCTCCAGACCCTTCACTTCATTGCCCTCCTCTGGACACGCTTCAGCGTCTCGATGTCTGTCTTGTAGAGGGGGACAATCACTGCCCTAGTGCTGCTGGCCACACTGTTTAGGATACAGGCCAGGATGCTGTTGGCCGCCTTGGCCATCTGGTCATGGTGCTGGCTTACATTCAGTTGGTTGTCAGCCAGCTCGCCCACGTCCTTTTCTGCCCAGCAACTTCCCAGCCACCCTTCCCCCAGCTTGTAGTGGGGTTGTTGTGACCCAGGTGTGGGACCCAACAACGATCATGCACACAGTGGGGCAGGGTAGCAAGGTATAAGATCGGAGCAGGGACGTCTCCAAAATCCCAATCCCTAACCACTGCCATCCACCACACTGCCTAGCCAGGGAGGGAATTGTGTGGACATAGCCCAGTCATCAGGCTTTTAGGGGACATGGAAGGAAAGTGGGTGCCTTCCTTCTCCCCGTTGCTCAGCTGTGGGCTGGAGCTGGCTGCTGCTAATTAACAGGCAACTGCTGGGTTGGAAACCTCTGTGGGAGGTGAGCCTGGGGACAAAAGGGGTCTGGGATGCGGCTGGGCCAAGAAGCAATGGAAATGCAGAGGGTTCCTGGGAGCAAGTGGGGGTTCTGCTTTGCAGACAGGCTGCTGAGAGCTTCCCGTTTGGGCATGCATGCCACCACGGAGGGTCTGCCCAAGCACAGATGTCTATCCTCTGGTACTTGCAGGGTGGAAGCTGTGTGTTTCCCCCATCATCTGCTCACCCCTTGTCATCCTTCCCCCTTTGCACCCCCAGGACTACCAGAGCCCTCTGTACCCTGGGCCGTGCAGGGAGAAACTCCAGCGGCTGCGTTCCCACAGCACAGGGATGGGAGGACATGGCACTGTGGATGGGCCAGCTGCTTGGGCATCCCCTGGCTTCAATAACCAGGAACCCCTAAACTTGGAGCTTTAGGAAAATACCTGGAAGTGAAACTAGAAAAGGCAGAAAGGACGGTTGTGACAACAGGGCAGGGGCTGCTTGCTTTCCCCTTCCTCTTTCTGTGCCTGTCCGCCGGCTGGTTCCCAGCAGGGCTGTCAGACCTGTCAGTGCTTGCGATCACCACTGCAAGCTGGCATGCCACATGCGATGGCAGTGACATGCTTGTATTTGGCGGGGTGCGAGGTGGCACCGGCGCAGCCGCCGAGGGTGCCGTAAGCCACGCGGTGGAGCGAGGAGAAGCCGTGCCATCTGCTGTTTCTTCGGCGCCAAAGTGTAAAGCAAACATAGCTGGGAGCTATGAAACACCAGGAGGGAAGGGGCCGTGCCTTGTTCCAACGCCGGGCCTGAGGATCCCGCAGGCAAAGCATGTGTTTGTCCTGGTGCCGTCAGCTGTGTAACTGTGCCGGCAATGTAAGCCCAGCACCAGGGCCTTGCTGAAACCCTCGCATCCAGCGTCTGTCCCTCTTGGCTTCAGTACCCCAAATGGCAGCACTTCATTGGTGACTGTCATGAAAAGCTGTGAAGGGGAGAAGCCTTGCAAAGTCAGTTGCAACCTTCTAGCAGTGTTTCCTTCACGAGCTGTAAGTGAGCAGCTTGCAGACAGACGCCTGGATTTACTCCCCGGGTGCGCTGGGACTCCCATGTGCTGTGAGCGGAGAAACACGAGCAAAGTTCCATGGGGGAAGCAAAAAAGCTGCGGGCAGGGTCTGCCTGGGCAGGCATCGCCAGAGCTGGAGCGGGGGGTGCAGAGCACTGAGGCATGGCGGGCGCTCCCATGCTTGGCCCTGCTGTGACCAGTTTAATGTTGGAGGACAGGCAGCTGCTGGGGGGAGTGCGATGCGTTGGATGCATTGCTAGCAAGAGCAGTGAACTTCATTTGGGGGTTTCTGGAGGGTTTTCTAGGGCATTCTGTCTTCTAGGAGCCCAAAGGGAAAAGGGGATTTAGGGCAATGCTGCGTTTTTCTGAAAGGTCAGTGCAATTCCTGGGGGTCCCCGGGCTCATTGTGTCCCCAGCAGAGGATGGGGAGAAGGTGTCTGCATCTGAAGGGGTGCTGGGGTGTCAGAGCTTGTGGCAGGTGTCAGCTCCTTCCCCTTTGGAGAGTGCGAGGTGACCCTGATCCCTTCAGGGCGGCTCGTCCCAGAGCCCTGTGGGGGGCCGGGGCAGGCTGGGCCGGGCCGTGCGGAGCAGGCAGCGCAGGCAGCGCAGGCGGAGCAGGCAGCGCAGGCAGCGCAGGCGGAGCAGGCGGAGCAGGCAGCGCAGGCGGAGCAGGCGGAGCAGGCAGCGCAGGCGGAGCAGGCAGCGCAGGCGGAGCAGGCAGCGCAGGCAGCGCAGGAGCGCAGCAGCCCGGGCCGGGCAGCCTGGCAGTGCCGCCGCGCGGGTAGCGGTGAAACTGCGCCGCCTGCGCGCCCGGCTGCTCGCAGGGGAGCTGGGCCCTTCCAGGGCCGGCATCTCCCTTCCCCTGCCCCAGCAAGGGTGCTTTGCCGGCTGCCTTTGGTTCCTCAGGAGCGACCCAGACGGATGCACCAGCTCCCCTGCTCCCTGCACGCTGCGTGGGGCATCACTCCAGTGCCCTACGGCAGCTCTGTGGTGGCTGGGCATCCCGCTGGAGCGCTGGGGGAGCCCACTGTCCCTGGGTTTTCCTTCTCCTCCTGCAGCTGTGCCAGAGATGCTGGTGCTTCCCTCTGGGAACATTCCCCATTGCAGCAGTGAAGCTTTTGGCCAAGGTGAAGTCCCAATCTGGAGATCTCTAGGTCTCTTGCAAGCAGCTTGTGGGTTATGCCGAGCCTGTTTTCTGGGGGAAATGAGGGCCCAGGGAGCAGCGTGGATGCTGTGCCTCCATCCTGACCCAGCCCAACTGCTCTGGGATATCAGTAGTGAACAGGCTCCGTTATGTGGAAGCATAGCTGGTAAGCAATGAGTGCGAAATGCTGGCACCCAGGGACACCCCAAACCACCTCTTCGGGTGGGGATGGGGGTGTCTGCGTGACCTGTGTAATGCTGGGGAGTGCTTAATCAGTGCAGGATGCCCTGGTCTTGCTCCTCATTCCCCCAGGGACTTGCTGCATAGGACAAATGCCACATCATGCCTCAGTTTCCCTGTGCCAGGAGGGAGCTGTGGACATGTTCTCCTGCCCCGTGGGTGGCTGGAGCAGGGCTGCACTGGCATGGGGCTGGGAGCAGGCAATGCAGGAGCCTGCCAAGCTCAGAGGAACTCCTGGCCCTTGGGGTGGGAGAGGGAATAGCTGCATGGGAGCCGTGGGGCACAGATACAATAGGCAGGTCCCCCCAGGGATGGAGTGAGCTGAGCCAGTCCACTCAGACCCTACTTGCAGTGAGATTTTTGGCTATCATGGTCATTCAAAGCCAGCCCAGGTATGGTGGAGGATCTGACCTGCTGCAAGCCCTGCAACACAGAACTGGCACTGGCCTAGCATGCCCCAGCGTTGCAGAGCAGGTGATTACACAGACGGTGCTGTATAGTGATGAAGTAATTAATGACCCGCTTATTTGTGCCCTCTAAAGTGCAGGGCAGGCTCCATGGGAATGCCTGCCGGAGCCCTGGAGCCGCTAAGTGTAATTACCAGTTAATCAGCAGGGACCTGTAATTAGAGCAGTCAGAGGGTATTTAAGTACGGAGGATTTTCCCAGAGCTTTGCCCTGCTGTTCTGCTTATTAGAGCTGGGGACAGTAGTGCCCGGGGAACCCCAGCCACTTGCAGCCACCATGGATGGAGCCAGACTTGCCTTGGGACAGCCAGCAGGCCAGTGGGAAACTGAGGACCTGAAGCCAAATTACAGTTTCCCAGAGCCCCTGAGGGATCACTGGGTGCTGGGGCATGCCCCTGCCTGTGGATGCCCTGGTCCCATGGGGCACAGTGCTTTGCAGGCGCTGCTAATTTTCCTTCCTGCCTCTTTCTTGTGCAGGGACCTGAGCGAGAACTTCATCCAGGCCATCCCCAGGAAAGCTTTCCGCGGGGCCACTGACCTCAAGAATCTGTGAGTCCCGGCAGGGATGGGAATGAGGGAGTCTGGGGTCAGGTTCTGTGGCAGGAGGCATCAGGAGCCACCGGTCACTCTCTGCTTGGCCTGTCCCAGCAATGCTCCCTCTGTCTTTCTCCTGCAGGCAACTGGACAAGAACCAGATCAGCTGTATTGAGGATGGGGCTTTCCGTGCCCTGCGGGGGCTGGAGGTCCTGTAAGTGGCCAGGGGCCAGCTGGAGCCTCCATCCTGCAAGCCCCATGAGGGCTGAGGGTGTCCTTGGGTGCTCCCTGTGGCACTGTAGGGACATCCCCAGTGTGCCATCTCTCCCTGGCCCCGAGGAGGGACTGAATAGGGGTCTGGTGCCACAGCTGTAGAGCTGTGCTCCAGGGCCTGATCCTGCCCCAGGGGTCCACCTGGTTGCAGCTGGCTGTGGAGGGGAGAAGCCTGGAAAAGGCAGCAGGTCCTGCCCAGGGGTTCGGGCTGTCCCCATCTCTCACCTCTCCATCCATGCACTCTGTGCCGGGGGGTGGGTGGGTGCTGTTGCCCCCAGGAGTTCGGTGCTCTCACACTCCCATTTCTGGCCTGGCTGCCCTGACTTTCCTCCCTCTGCCTTCCTGCAGGACCCTGAATAACAACAATATCACTTCCATCCCTGTGTCCAGCTTCAACCACATGCCCAAGCTGCGGACATTGTGAGTCCTGGGGCTGTGGGGGTGGTAGGGGCCCCCTAGGCTGGAGTGGGCTGTCCCCAGCTCTGCTGCCAGTGCCAGCGGCCCAGCAGTGCTAGGACAGCACTGTGGGGAGGGGATGGAGGGGACACCCTTGCAGAGCATCCCTAAGCACTGCCAAGCTGGTGGCCTCGCAACCAGCACAGATGCTCTCAGGCTCCTCCGTGTCCCCCTGTGTATGTCCCCAGCCTTTGGGATGAGCTAGCAGTGGAGTAGGCAGGAGCCATCCTCTGGCCACTGACTGCCCCATCCACCCACAGCCGCCTGCACTCCAACCACCTCTTCTGCGACTGCCACCTGGCCTGGCTCTCGCAGTGGCTGCGCCAGCGCCCCACCATTGGGCTCTTCACCCAGTGTGCTGGCCCAGCCCAGCTCCGCGGCCTCAACGTGGCTGAGATCCAGAAGAATGAGTTCAGCTGCTCCGGTGAGGGAAACAGGGGAGGTGATGGGAGCCAGGGCAGGGCCAGGGGTTGGGGTGACAAAGCTTGTCCCACCAGTGCAGCCCACCTCCGCTCCCTGCCATGTGCCTCAGCTCAGAGCCTGGATGCATGCTGTGGGCTTGGCTCAGGTCAGCACTGTCCCTGGTGTGGGGACACCACCACTCTATCAGTGTGACAAAGAGTGCATCAGTCTGCCCTTGGAGCTGTGTGCCTTTTGCACAGGGTTGGGGCACACAGGACCTTGTGCATCCACTCAAGGGTGCCACGAGCTGTCCCAGCACGCTGGGCTGCCACCAGGGTCCTTGGGGTGCTGCCACCCACCTGCCTGGCCCAGCTCTTTGCAGTTGCCATGGTGGCTGCTTTCCTGGCAGGACAAATGGACCCGTCACGTGCCCAGCTCTGCAGCCTGTCCTCTGGCTCCTGCCCAGCCATGTGCACTTGCAGCAACGGCATCGTGGACTGTCGGGGCAAAGGGCTGACAGCCATCCCTGCCAACCTGCCTGAGACCATGACAGAGATGTGAGTACAGCCCCACATTGTCACTGCCAGGCTGTGGGTGGCTCAAGGCAGTGGGGCATGGGGGCAAGCCCCACAGGTCAGCCACCCCACGGGGCAGCAGGCTTCCTTGCTCTTCTACCATACCGCCCAGATTTAGCTCTGGATTTAGCTGCATTAAAAATGCAAATAGAGAAATAATCGCCTTAAGGGAATCCAATTATGGTGCAAAGCCCCTGCTGGGACAGTGCACAAAGCACATGGGAGGCAGCAGGTGCCCCCAGACCCAGGGTGCTGGTGGGGAGGAGGTGGTCCCCCCAGCCCAGCCAGCATGGTATCCCCACCCATGGCACCCCTCCCTGATGAAGAGAGCCCCAACCGCAGGCTGCAGGTTGTCCCTGGGTTGAATGGTGCCACTCCAGTGAGGTAATTTACAGTAAGCTTGGGGGTGTTGCAGACCCCCAGCCCTGTCAAAGGTATGCTGGGGCTCAGCCAGGCCTACATTCCTCATCTCTCCCACTTCTCTTTGCAGACGTCTGGAGCTCAACGGCATCAAGTCCATCCCCCCAGGTGCCTTCTCCCCCTACAAGAAGCTGCGAAGGATGTAAGTGTGCAGCTTCTACCTGCTCACCCTGAATCCCAGCACCCTTTACCCTGCTGGCCACTGCTATGAGCCTGCAGCCCCGCACTTAGACAGTCATGGGGCACTTGCCATGACATGGGTGCCCCACATGGCAGCACTGGGGTGGGGTCTTGAATACCCCCAGCTCTGGGTGCTGGGGGTGCTCCCCTGGCCCAGCAGGAGGATGAGGTTATGGGACGAGAGAAAAAGGGACCAGGCTACCTTCTCGCTTTGGGTTTCAGAGACCTGAGCAACAACCAGATCTCAGAGATCGCTCCTGATGCCTTCCAGGGGCTACGCTCGCTGAACTCCCTGTAAGTGCCCACACTGGCATGTGTGGGGTGGTGTGGTGTGGATGCTGTGGTCCCGGAACCGTGCCCCACACTGCTCCCCCCCATCTCTCTCACACCAGCCTTTCTCTCCCAGGGTGCTGTACGGCAACAAGATCACGGACCTCCCCAAGGGTGTCTTTGGGGGACTTTTCGCCCTGCAGCTGCTGTAAGGCACCAGTGGCTGGGTAGAATGCGCTGCAGGGACACCGGGAAGCAGGGCTGTGGTGTCCTCAGCGCCCATGGTGCATTGAACAGGGTCCCCAGGCTCACCTCCCTCCCTCCCTGCCAGGCTCCTCAATGCCAACAAGATCAACTGCGTGCGGGCGGATGCCTTCCAGGACCTGCAGAACCTCTCGCTGCTCTCGCTGTACGACAACAAGATCCAAACCCTGGCCAAAGGCACCTTCACCTCCCTGCGGGCCATCCAGACCCTGTGAGTGCCCATACCAGCTCTGGTGCCTGGGTGGGTGGGCAGCTGGAGGGAAACATCTCAGTGGGTAGCCAGGGCTAGAGTTGGTGGTCACCTGTTGCCCCTGCCAGTGTGTCACCCACTGTCCCCGGCACAGACACCTGGCCCAGAACCCTTTCATCTGCGACTGCAACCTGAAGTGGCTGGCAGACTTCCTCCGCGCCAACCCCATCGAGACCAGCGGCGCCCGCTGTGCCAGCCCCCGGCGCCTGGCCAACAAGCGCATCGGCCAGATCAAGAGCAAGAAGTTTCGCTGCTCAGGTGAGAGCTGTTCCCATCCCCATCATGGGTGCCCTGTGGCACAGCTGTCCTCAGCCCTGCCCCAGCCTGGTGTCCATACTCTCGGAGTGCTGATGTGGGTTTTTTTTCCCCACAGCCAAAGAGCAGTATTTCATCCCAGGTAAGAGGAGGAGCTGGATGCATGTGTGCATGGGTGTGTGCATGGTACCCTTTTGTACAGGCTGCCGGGGGGGTGGTCGTGCCAGAGCCCTGTGGTCTGGCACAGCAGGACCACACTGCATTTCCCGTCATTTCTGGTTGCTGAGTTCCCAGGTGCTGCAGTAACAGAAGCACTGGGTACCAGGATGTGTTGCGGCATCTCCCATCATGCCACTATTAGGATGGGCACAGAGGCACCCCCAGGGTCCAGCTCTGGTTGCAGGAGGGGAGAGGTGGTGGACGGCACAGTGCCCCTTCTACCAAGGGCAAATATCCCTTCAGATAAGATGCTTTGGGCATGGAGAGGAGAAATATGTGTGCAGTGGCTGGGATGAGGGGAGCTGGGGAAGAGACCGAGACCAGCTGGGGGTTTGGGAGGACCAGAGGAGGGGAGGGCAGGTGCAGCCCCCTGTGCCTCTGCCCACGGGAGCCCACCCACGCTGCCCTTGCTGGCACACAGGGACGGAGGATTACCAGCTGAACAGTGAGTGCAACAGCGACGTGATCTGCCCCCCGAAGTGCCGCTGTGAATCCAGTGTGGTTGAGTGCTCCAACCTGAAGCTCACCAAGATCCCAGAGCGTATCCCACAGTCCACAGCGGAGCTGTAAGAGCCTCCTCCTTCCCACCCTGCTTTCTTTCCTGCAGCTGGAACATCACCAGTGCTCAGGTTTGGCTCAGGGTTTAGTCTGTACCAGGCCCTTTGCAGCCACCTCCTGAGCTCTTTTTCCTGCTGCCCACCCCAGGCGCCTGAACAACAATGAAATCTCCATTCTGGAGGCCACTGGTATCTTCAAGAAACTCCCACATCTGAAGAAAATGTGAGTATCAGGCACGCGCAACCCTTCAGGAGTGCCTGGGGGCTGGGATCCTGATGCCAGGGCAGCCTGGGATGTGAAATGGGGGGCACGTCCCAACTTGAGGGTCCCTCAAGGGACTGGACAGCACAGGGTGCTCAGTGGGACCTGGGGAGGCAGAGTTCAGGATGAGGTTGGGGCAGAGCCCTCATCCCAGCCTGCTTTCCCCTCTCTGCAGCAACCTCAGCAACAACAAGGTGTCAGAGATCGAGGATGGGGCATTTGAAGGGGCATCATCTGTCAGCGAGCTGCATCTCACTGTCAATCAGCTGGAGTCTGTGCGGAGTGGCATGTTCAGGGGCCTGGATGGGCTGAGAACCCTGTAAGTCCCCACATCCGCTGTGGGCACAGGAATGGGAATGTCCCTGCTCCTTCCTTCCCTGCCCTGTCTGCGAACCTGGGCTGGTGCTGTGTGCATCACTGCAGGACCAGCTTGGGAGTGCCTTATCTATCTGCTGGCTGTATCCAGAGTTGTGGGGGTATTTTTTTGCTGCTCAGAGACTAGCCTGGGCTCATCCTGCTGCCTGGCAGCAAGGTCGGCACCACCTGGGCACTGCCAAGGTGGGTTTCCCCTGTGGCACCTGCCTGGGTTGTTAGGTGCCCTCCTCCCCTTCCCTCCACAGGATGCTAAGGAACAACCGCATCAGCTGCATCCACAACGACAGCTTCACGGGGCTGCGCAACGTCCGCCTCCTCTCCCTGTATGACAACCAGATCAGCACCATTGCACCAGGTGCCTTCGACACGCTGCAGTCACTCTCGACGCTGTACGTCTTGGGCCCTCGGGGGATGCTCCCAGTCTGTCCCCATCCCATCATGGCAGGGGGCTGCAGGAAGGTTCCCTTGTTGGGCGGCTGCTCAGGCGATACCCTTGGGCTCCCTCCCACGCGCAGGAACCTGCTTGCCAACCCCTTCAACTGCAACTGCCAGCTGGCCTGGCTGGGGGACTGGCTGCGCAAGAGGAAGATCGTGACAGGGAACCCACGCTGCCAAAACCCTGACTTCCTCCGGCAGATCCCTCTCCAGGATGTAGCTTTCCCTGACTTCAGGTGTGAGGAAGGTAACTCATGGGCCCCACAGTGCTGGGAGTGAGGGGGGACCAGACAGCTCCTCCTGGGCTGGCACCATGCTCCCTGTCCCAGCACCATCCCTGCTCCTGGGATGTTTGGCAGTGCCCTGCTACAAGCCGGTATCTCAGGGGGTTGCTCAGCCCATTAATGCCCTACTCTAACGATGCACGAGTTTCCCTTCCTGGTACCCAGCCCTTAGAACTGCACTGAAATTCCCACAAACTGCTCTGAAGCCAGGAGAGGAGCTGGTACCCACTGCACTGCGTGGCCCTTGTGTGTAGGCAGGTCTGTGCTAGCAAACGCTGTGCCCCCCGTGCTGGCAGGATCAGATGTATAGGCAGAGCCCACCCAGGATTCATCCTGCTTCTTCTCTCCTTCCCTTCTCAGGCCTGCACACGTGCCGGAGCTGGGCAGATGGAGTAGGCAGGGAGCGTGTGTGTTGAGAGAAAAGCCTTTTTTAAAAAATCTTTTTAATTTAGAACAGCTTTTGAGCCCTCTGGAAAATATTTACAAACAAATCATCGTTTCTTCTGCTTTCCCTCCTCCACCACGTCAAAGACTGAAGGGTTGCATCCTGCGCCTTTCCTAATGGTGTGAGATAACATACGGTTGTCCCAGGGACGCCTCTCCTGTAGGAGCCCAGTACAGTGGCAGGGAACGGGGAAGCAATGCCATCTCCTCCGGCTGCTTAGCACAGGCACCGCTCCCTCTAGCCTGTGTCTGGGAGATGGTTGAAGGAGGTTATTTCAGAAGGATTGGCAGGGCTGAGCCCTTTCTTCTGCACCCTCCTCTCTGCTGTCCCTGGGACTGCATTTTTGCTTGAAAATGGTGAAAATCAAAGCAGCCTTGAGCTGACTGGTTGCATCCATCCTGGCGGGGCAGGCAGTTTCTGGGTGCAGGAATGATTCCTGCATTGCTGACTCTGTCGGGCTGAGGCTACTGCCTGCAAGCAGGTTGCCTGCAGTGCCCTGCTTTCGGGGCGAGGGGAGATGGTCAGCATGGGAGGGGAGCAGTCCTAGGCACTGCATCCAGCCTCATGCAGTGCCCAAGGGCTGGGACCCAGTGAATTTGTGGCTCTCTGTGCCTGATGCAGGTCAGGAGGAGACCAGCTGCATCCCCCGACCCCAGTGCCCGCAGGAGTGCACCTGCCTCGACACTGTTGTCCGCTGCAGCAACAAGCACCTCAAGGCCCTGCCCAAGGGGATCCCCAAGAACGTCACGGAGCTGTGAGTGGTGGGCAAATGCCCGGATTCTCCTGACCACCAGCAACTTTGCAGCCCTGGGTGAGGGGTCTCCGCTGTGGGGTTGCGGATGTTGGGGCAGAGATGCTCCCTCCCAGACCCCCATCCTGGCCCAGTAGTGGGGGCAGAACCCCCACCTAGCCAAGGGACCTCGTCCAGCCCTGACCCCAGCAAGGGGCTCCACAAGAGCCTCTCTGCCAACTCAGCGCTACCGAGGGTGCTGTGCAAGAGGTGTTGTCACCGCAGCTGCATCCCTGCTCTTTGGCCCTTGCAAGGGGGCAACGTAGGACAACCACCCCCTGCAGCTGTGGTCCCCGTGCAGCCCAGGGCGCTGCGGTTCCCAGCAGCCTGCCATCAGCAACAGGGATGGGGCCACCCTGCCTCTGCCAGCTCCCGGGCCCCTTTCTGCCATGACCTCTCACCATGCTGCAGGGATGCTTTAGGCAGGCCCAGCTCCAAGCACACGGGCAACAGAATGTGGTTTGCGTGGGGTCAGCCACCCGTCACTGTGGGTGTCAGGGAGATACCCACGCAGCCATGCTGGGTCTGAATGTGTGGGCACCGTGATGCCCATTGCTGCAAAAGGGGCTCTGCACTCGTCTGGGATGGGGAAGGCAGCAGTCCTGTGTGCAGGGGGTGTAAACACTGGTTGTGCACATACATATGTATACCACCCCCTCACACCCCTGCGCTGTCTCGCACACCCCTCCCCTCTCTGCATCCTCCGCTCTCTCTCACACATGCCTTGGGAACAAATGGTTACAGCCACCCACGCTCACATTGGATGTGTAAACGCAGCACATGGCTGGCTGTGCTCGCACACGCAGGCTGCTGGGAGACTGCCTCTGGGACCTACATGCAGAGCCCCCGGGTGTGCTAATGTGCTCACACGCTAGCTCCCCTGCCAGCCCAGGGGTCCCTTGAGAGCCCCATGGGCCCCGGGTGCAGGGGGGGAGGTGATGCTGGAGATGCTTCTTGCAGCTTGAAGTCCATGGGGATGCACGGGAGAAACAGGAGGGCAGAGAGAGGGACTTCCTGCTTCTCAGCCAGCCCGAGACGCTTTTGTTCTCCCTTGCAGCTACCTGGATGGAAACCAGTTCACTCAGGTCCCGGGGCAGCTCTCCACCTTCAAGTACCTGCAGCTTGTGTAAGTAGCCAGGAGCAGGAGCCCAGGCAGCTGGTCCCACTGCTGGGACCTGTGTGGGTGAGGACAGGGGCTGTCCCCATGGACCTCGGCCTGGCAGTGTGCAGGGACCCCTGACATCCCTCTGTGTCCTCCTTCTGCACCAGGACACAACTGGCTGATGGTGATGCTCAGCCTGGGGATGCTCACAGTCTCTGCTGGCACTGGCCATGGGGCAGAGCGGGGACAGTGGTGTTGCTGCTCTCATCCTGTGTGGCAGCCCTGCTCTTCCCTTGGAGGCTTTGCTGCTGTTTGCACCTGACTGCAGCTGAGCACGGCACAGGGAGCAGCAAGGGGTGCAGGGTTCAGCTGGCTCCAAGCTCTGGGGTTTCTGTTTTCCAGTGATCTGAGCAACAACAAGATCAACTCCCTGAGCAACTCCTCCTTCACCAACATGAGCCAGCTCACCACTCTGTAAGTACAGTCTCGGCGGCGTGCCACACTGGGCTGCAGCCCCGCCAAGCTGTAAGGGGCTCTTCCTAGGGGAGCTCAAAGACTGAGGGGTTCTGGGGACACCGAAGTCTTCCCTCTGTGCCTGGGTGAAGCTTGGTTTGAGCTAGAGCTCATACAGGGGGGGTGTGCAGCCCAGGGTGGGCTTCTTGCGGCACACAGCAGCACCCCTGGCACTGTGTTGCCTCCTTCTTCCCTTCCACAGGATCCTCAGCTACAATTCCCTGCAGTGCATCCCTCAGCTGGCCTTTGAGGGCCTCCGCTCCCTCCGGCTGCTGTAAGTATCTGCCCATAGCCCTGCTCATGGTCCTGCTCAGCCCCTTCTCTGCTGCTGCCTGTGTCCCCAGTGCCCACTTGGAGCTGGGTGCAGGTAGGCAGGCAGGGCACAGGCTGCGGAAGGAACAAGGGGAGATGCTTCAAGCCTCTCAGAGCACATGGCGCTTTTGCAACAGTGTGGTGGGGTCCAGCTCTGCCACCCACGCTTGGACCCATGGGGTAGGGGCAGCACAGCCGGTCACAGTCCTTGCTGCCCATCCTGGAGCCACAGGCATCGCAGGACCCTCTCTGTTCTCTGCAGGTCTCTCCATGGCAATGACATCTCCACCCTCCCTGAGGGCATCTTTGCGGATGTCACCTCCCTGTCCCACCTGTGAGTATCTCCTGCTCCAGGGCACAGGGCTGGACACAGGCTCAGGAGATTTTTAAAAACCACGGGGCTGAGCTGCCTCCTCTCCTCTTCTCTGGGCTGGTAAATTGGGACAGCATTTGTGGGGCAGTGCCATGCCATGCCTGCCCTGCCCATGCTCAGCCCCCAGGGCTAGATGTGCAGATGAGCCTCCCAGTGCTGCTGTGATGTCCCTGTGGTCCTTGCTGGAGGTGGCGTGGGTTCCCTGTCCCTCCCCCCAGCTCCCTGGGGTCCCCTAACATGCAGGTCAAGCCATGCAAGGTGCTGGCACAGCCATGGGTTGGTGGGGGTGCACTGACCCATGCCAGCATGTCGTTAGCCTCCTGCTAGGACGCTTCCCTGCAGCAGCCTCCCCAAATCTGTCATTAAGCATCCTGGTGGTGGTCTTTCAGCCACTCTTTGAGGGAGCCTGTACCCCAGGAGCACAGCCCCATACCCACCACCTGGGGCGGGGGTTCTGCTTTGCTCACGGTCATTTTTTGGTCCTGTCCCTGTCCCTGTCCCTGCTAAGCTGTTCCCAGCCACCCGCCAGCGGCTGGTCCTGCTCCTGGCATCCTGGAGGTCTCAGGCTGTTCCTCTAGCCTGCAGAGAGCACCTTGATTTCCAGTCCTGCTCCCTGTGGTTTTTGGGAGCAGCACTGCTCCGTCTGGTCTTCCCCGGCCCTTCACTGATTTCCTGTGCCGAAGCGTGGAGCTGCCGCTGCCAGCCGGCACTGCTGGTTCCCGCAGGGCTGAGCTGTGTCACCAGCCGGCGCTGTCGGTGCTGTAGGACCAGGTTTGTCGGCCCCGGTGGATCTGCTGTCCCTACCGCCTGCCTTCTGGGCTGCCATCTCCTTCCTTCGTCACAGGTGTCAGTTGCGCTGGCCCTCCATCACCACCGACAGTTGCAGTGAAGGAGGAGGCAGAGGCATCCAAACGCAGCCTCCCACGTCACCTGCTGCTCCCTGCCCTGCTCTGCGGTGGAGCAGAGCAATCCTACCTCCTCCTCTCTCAAAACAATTCCTTGCTCTCCCCCAACGCTGTCCCCATGAGCTCTGGCTATGACCTGCTGCTTGTCCCCAGCAGCCTGCTCACATGTCCATGCCCCGCAGCTCCTGTGCAGTGGTCTTGTTGCTCCTGCACATCCTCAAGGTGCTTTGCTCTGTTTGTGCTGGGCCCAGGCAGCTTTGTCCAAGTGCTGGAGAGGGACTCCCAAGGATTTCTGTGTGGGCAACGGGGGGAGAGTCCCAGCACAGAGCCACAGGGCACTGTGTGGGCTGTGGGGCTGTCAGCGGGGTGGTCTGACTGGGCAGTGGTGTGAGGCTGTGTGCCCCAGTCCTCCCACAGCACCTCTACTGAGTCCAGAAATGGAGGAGCACTGGGTCCCCCCATTACATGGCAGCACAGCCAAGTGACAGAGTTGTGTCCAGTCCCAAGGTCTCCAAGCTCGGTTTCCTCTGTGGGGCAGTGGGTGCAGTTTTGCCCTTCCTCCCGCTGCAGAGCCATCGGGGCCAACCCCCTGTACTGCAGCTGCAACCTGCGCTGGCTCTCCAGCTGGGTCAAGACGGGCTACAAGGAGCCAGGCATCGCCCGCTGTGCTGGGCCCCCGGACATGGAAGGCAAGCTGCTGCTCACCACCCCTGCCAAGAAATTCGAGTGCCAAGGTGAGAGGTGCCTGTGCCGTCTGTCTGTCCATCCATGCCCTCCTCAGGCAGGGCAGCAGGCATCACAGGGAGCCAGGCTGCCTCCTGCCCCGTGCCTGGCAGACCGATGCTCTGTGAGTCTGGGGGACTCCAGCATTTCATCTGTTGAAGTGCCTTGTGGAGGAGGGGGACGGGGATTCTTCTGTCCCCTTACCTGGCTGGTGGCAAATCTCTGGTGACTGAACAAACTCGTGGCTGTCCCATTGCCTGGTGCACAGCCCTGTGGCAGGGCAGGCTCCACTTCAAGCCACAGCTGGGGCTCTGCCTCCCATGTCGGTGCCCACAAATGAGCACCTCCCCGTTGCTCCGCACTGGTGGTCATCTCTGTGCCTCCTGTCCCGCAGGCCCTCCTGCCCTGAGCATCCAGGCCAAGTGCAACCCCTGCCTCTCCAGCCCCTGCCAGAACCAGGGCACCTGCCACAATGACCCTCTCGGCTTCTACCGCTGTGCCTGCCCCAGTGGCTACAAGGTACCCTGGTCCCAGGGGTCCCCAGCACAGGGGGATGTGTCCCTGCAGAGGGGAAGGGGGCAGTGCAGGGGCTCTGCCTTGCCCCTGGGGCTTGCTGCATGCAGGACCATGTCCCCTCCCTGCACGCCACAGTGCCCTGCTGAGCAAGATGGGGCAGGGAGAGCTGGGCATGGTGCTGTGGCACCCTCCTGGCTCCTACCTCTTCATCCTTCCCCAGGGCAGGGACTGCGAGGTGGCACTCAGCGGCTGCTCCTCCAACCCCTGCGCCAATGGGGGAACCTGCCAGCCTCAGGACGGGGAAGGAGCTGGGTTCAGGTGAGTGCTGGATGGGAATCCGTGAAAGACAGGTGTTTGGGCGGCAGCGTGGAGCCCTGGCATCCCATGGAGATAAAGTCTGATGCTTCCTTCCCCTCCTGCATGCTCCCTTGGACATACAGCAGGGGTACTGCATTCACGTGGCAGCTCCAGCCCATACTGCCTGCTCTCTGCAGCCCTGCTTGCACTTCTGCCAGCACAGCGCCAGCAAGGCTGACTGCTGGCTCCATCCCCTGTGCCCCCCAGCCCTGCAGACTCCTGGGCTGAGGGCATGGTGGGGAGGGGGGGTTCCCCCCTCCATGAAGAGGCAAAGGGCAGTAGGATTTGGGGCTGGGGTCCAGCTGCTGCCGCAGGGCTGACTGTGGGTTGGGGCAGAATGTGGCCCTGGGGTCGCTGCCATTATCTGCAGGTCTGCTGTGCCCCCACACAACCCTCGCTACCCTGAGTGCTTCAGGCCATTCCGGGAACTGGGGTGCGATTAATGGCTGAAAATAGATGGCAGGCTGGGGGGTGAGGAGGTGGGCTGTGCAGCTGCCTAGACCCACACACTGAGTGGCCTCAGCCCGTTGTCATGGCAATGCAACATCCTTGTATCATGATGCCACCCGCCCCTGTGCCCGGTGTTCAGCAGGGAGGCACTGAACCCTGCTGGGGGGCACTGAACCCTGCTGGGGGGCACTGAACCCTGCTCCTCAGAGCCTCTCAGTGTGCAAGCATGCTCAGTGCCAAGGTCCTGTGCTGGTTGCTTTTGGGGAACCAGCTCAAAATGCTGTGTTTCCCACCCCCTGATACTGCCCTGTGCCCCACGGCAGGTGTCTATGCCCGGTGGGCTTTGAGGGCCTGAGCTGCCGCACCACTAGTGACCCCTGCAAGGAGCACAGCTGCAAGAACGGGGGCTCCTGCGTGCCCAGTGCCACCAACTACACCTGCCTGTGCCCTGCCCGCTACACAGGTACCTGGAATGAGGGCTAGCCATCCCCAAACCTTGCAGGCCTGGTGAGGGATGTGCCCAGTGCTTCTCCCTTTCCAGCAATGAGGGCTAATAGCTCTTCTGCCTGCTGTCCCAGTGCCCATCACCATGGCCTCTGGGTCCAGCCGTCTGGAGTCTGGGTACACCCAGCTGAGCCTTCATACCCTGGGATGCCCTTGGTTCGGCCAAGAGCTGCCTCTGGTGGACCAGAGCCCTGTACCCACGGTGGTGCAAGCTGTGGGCTCGGCAGCTCCCTGCCTTGAGCTGAGCCCCCCGTGGGCTCCCTCTGCCCCATGGGGACTGGGGCTTCCCTTCTGGTCCTGGAGTTGCTAGGCACCCCCTCCTCTGCCCTGCAGGGGATTTCTGTGAGCAGCCGCCGGATTTCTGCTCAGCCGAGCTCAGCCCATGCCAGCATGGCTCCACCTGTGTCTCCACCAGCCAGGGGCCCAGGTGAGCCCCCCCTCCCCAAATTGCTTTCTTCTGGCTGCCTGGTGGGGGAGATTTGCTTTTGGGGGGCTGCAGCTCACAGGCTGGGGACGGGGCATGGGGTCGGGGGGTGCCAGGAGGAGCAGGCACCCACCAGTACAGAGGGGGGAGGAAGGGGCGGCCATGAGCCCCCCACCTGCCCCAGGTGTGAGTGTGTGCCCGGCTACCTGGGGAGCAACTGCAGTGAGGACTTCAACGACTGCCAGGACCACCGATGCCAAAACAACGCCCGCTGCCTGGACGAGGTGAACGGCTACTCCTGCATCTGCACCGAGGGCTACAGGTAGTGCTGGGAAGATGGCAGGGCGCTGGGGGTGGTGTGGTTGGTTACGTGTCAGTGTGCAGGAGGGACCAGTCCTGGCTACCACATCTGTTCATCCATCCATCCATCCATCCATCCATCCACCCATCCATCCATCCATCCATCCTCTGCAGTGCTAGAGGGAAGAGCGGCACTGGGTGGTGGGTCTCTAGGGATGGAAGCTGGGGGGAGACAATGTCCCTGGGGAGGGACCCCAGGGCAGGGCACGGCATCCCTCTGATGCTGCTGACTGGAGAGCTTCCATGGGGATCCCAAAACAAAGGCGGTGTTGTCAAAGCCCCTGTCAAAGTGGGCAGGGGGTAGGGCACTTTCCCAGCCCCGTGCCCAGCAGCACCCTTGGCCCCACAGTGGCCAGCTCTGCGAGATTCCACCCCGCACCGCCAGCCAGCCCGGCCCCTGTGAGCGAGCAGAGTGCCAGAATGGGGCACCATGTGTGGAGAGGGGTGCCCGTGCCCTCTGCCAGTGCCTGCCTGGCTTCGGTGGCCCCAAGTGTGAGAAGCTGCTGAGCGTCAACTTTGTGGACCGTGACACATACCTGCAGTTCACTGACCTGCAGGACTGGCCCCGAGCCAATATCACCCTGCAGGTGAGGGCTGGGGAGCATGGGGGCATCAGGGGGGTGGGCACTGGGGATGCTGCCCCAGGGGTGTGGGCTTCCACCTCTCCCCCTGCCAGGTCTCCACAGCTGAAGGCAATGGCATCCTGCTGTACAATGGCGACAGCGACCACATGGCCGTGGAGCTGTACCAGGGCCACGTCAGGGTCAGCTATGACCCCGGCACCCACCCCAGCTCAGCTATCTACAGGTATCTGCCACCCATTCCCCACTAACCAGGGACCACCCCCCCATTGCATGGGCTTGAGGGGGTCCCCAGTGACCCAGCCATCCCCACCAGCGCCGAGACCATCAACGATGGGCAGTTCCACACTGTGGAGCTGGTGACATTCGACCAGATGGTGAACCTCTCCATCGACGGTGGCAGCCCCATGACCATGGACAACTCGGGCAAGCACTACACGCTGAACAGCGAGGCGCCCCTCTATGTGGGCGGTAGGACAGGGGCCTGGGGGGTGATAGTGGGCGTGGGGCGCATCCGGCTGTGCTGATGGTCCTGCTCTCCCTAGGGATGCCTGTGGATGTCAACTCGGCTGCCTTCCGCCTCTGGCAGCTCCTCAACGGCACCAGCTTCCACGGGTGCATCCGCAACCTCTACATCAACAACGAGCTGCAGGACTTCACCAAGACGCGGATGACGCCGGGGGTGGTGCCAGGCTGCGAGCCCTGCCGCAAGCTCTACTGCCTGCACGGCATCTGCCAGCCCGCTGGCACCCAGGGCCCCGTCTGCCACTGCGAGCCCGGCTGGGACGGGCCCCACTGCGACCAGCCCCGTGGTGGCCCCTGCCAGGGGCACAAGTGAGTGCCCCCGCCCCACTGGCTGCCCCACGGCAGTGGTTCTGCCCCATTGGCTGCCCTGCAGCGACCTGTCTGCCCCGTTGGCTGTCTTGAAGCAAGGCCCCTGCCCCATTGGGTACCCCACAGTGACCCACCTGCCCTCCTGGGGCTTTGGCCACCCCGCTTCATTGGCTGCCCCATGACAACTGCCCCACTCCATTGGCTCATTGGCTGCTCCTTCTTCATTGGCTGCCCCACAGCAACAGCCTCACTCCATTGGCTCATTGGCTGCTCCTTCTTCATTGGCTGCCCCACAGCAACAGCCTCACTCCATTGGCTCATTGGCTTCTCCTTCCCCATTGGCTGCCCCAGAGCAACAGCCTCACTCCATTGGCTCATTGGCTACTCCTGCCCCATTGGCTGCCCCATCATAACTGCCCCACTCCATTGGCTCATTGGCTGCCCCTTCCTCACTGGCTTCCTTGTTATTGGCTGCTCCTCACTGGCCACCCCTCTCATCCTTGCCCTCTCCATTGGCTGTCCCTCCTCGCTGCCTGCCCTGCCTGCCCTTCCCATTGGCTGGCTGCACCCTCTCCTGGGGCTGGGGGGCGGAGGCGGTGTCATGCCGGCGGTGCTGTGCCGTGCTGTGGCCGTGCCCGATGGCTGTGCCACGGCAGTGCCGTGCCGGTGCTGGCACCGTGCTGGTGCTGAGCCGCGCCGTGCTGAGTGCCGATGGGCCGCGCATGCTGGTGCTGTGCCACACCGGCGGGTGCCTGATGGTGCCGGGTGCCCGCAGGTGCGTGCACGGGCTGTGCCTGCCCCTCGACGCCCTCTCCTACAGCTGCCAGTGCCGCGAGGGCTACCAGGGCGCCCTCTGCAACCAGCCCGCCGAGCCGCCCGACCCCTGCCACCGCCAGCCCTGTGCCCATGGCCACTGCCGCCTCACCCCCGGCGGCCAGCCCACCTGCGAGTGCCACGACGGCTACACTGGAGCCCTCTGCGACCAAGGTAGGGCCCGAGGTGGTGGGTGTGCTGGAGGGGCAGCTCCCACCAGGCCGGTGGGCTGAGCGTCGCTATTCCGCAGAGCCGGAGTGCCGCGGGGAGCCGGTGCGGGACTACCACCAGGTGCAGCGGGGCTATGCCATCTGCCAGACGACGCGGCCGGTGGCCTGGGTGGAGTGCCGGGGGACCTGCGGCGGCCCCGGTGCTGGCTGCTGCACCGGGTTGCGGCTCCGGCGCAGGAAATACGCCTTCGAGTGCAGCAATGGCGCGACCTTCGTGGAGGAGGTGGAGAAGCCCAGCAAGTGCGGCTGCAGCCAGTGCCTGTGAGCGGCCACCGGCCCCGGAGAGCTGGGGGGCCGGTGGGGAGCCCCCTCCGGAGCCAAGGACCTCGCTTTGCCCCGCAGCCGTGGTGCTGCTGTCTGGGTGCTCCTGAACCCTGGTGGAGGGTAGAGCTGTTGCATCTAGAGGGTTGGAAAAAAAGGAAAAAAAGAAAAAAAAAAAAAAGAAAAAAACCCCCACAAACAAAGCAAATGTGTAGATAGAGAATTTTTTAAGAACTGCAGCTACACAGATGTGTGGATATGGGGTGGGTGCTCTGCCCAGCTGCCCCTGGCTGCTCCCGGTGGGACCCTGCCTTACCCCCAGCGCAGCCCCGCAGCTGTGGAGGGCAGTGCCTGCGTCTCCCTGCCTGACCCCTCCCTGGCAGTCCCATCCCTTGCATCCAGCTTGGTGAGCTGGGGACTTTTCCAACACCTGGGGCTGAAGCAGAGGGGATTGATGTGGCTCAGCCTGGTGGGCCGTGGTGAGCCGTGGCTGGCAGAGGGCTGCACGGTGTAGCTGGCATCCCATGGTCCCAGCCAGCCCATAGCTGGACTCCCTGTCCTCTCCTCCAGCAGCCCGGGCCTCCCTGCTGAGGACCTGCAATCGCCGTGATAGCAGCTGCAGCAAGCAGCTCCCCAGTGCAAGGGCTGGGGTGCTGGAGCCCAGAGCACCCCAGATGGTGGCAGCTCCGTGGCCGCAGCCTGACTGGTGGCACCCCTGGGCTGTGCTTGCTGGCTGGGCTCTGGTTTGCACAGGGCATGGCTGCAACCCGCTGTGGGAGCGTCGGGGGCCATGCCGGGTGGAGCAGGACCAGGGCAGCCCCAGGCACGCTGAGTGGGTCATGGGCAGCAGTGGAGATGTCCATGTGGGTCCCAGTGCCAGCCCTGCCCCATGCTGTGGGGGCCAATACTGTTCTGTCAATGCAGAGGGGGCCCCAAATACCCCTGGCCCAGTCAGACAGCTCTGCTTAGAGGTGGGAGCCATGTGGGGCAGCACGGGAACCCCTTTCCTTCAGGCTCAGCCCCTGCGGTGCCCTGTGGCTGGTGCCCCATGTCCCACTGGCCCGGCCAGCCGGGGCAGGAGGCTGCTGGGCCAGCTGGGGTGTGGGTTTGCCATGCCCGTCACCAGGGCCTCAGCCTTGTGGTTGCCAGGGCCAGCTGAAGAGGCTGAAGATGCCCACGCCTGCCAGCCTGGAGCTGCGTTACTGCCAGGACAGGTCCCACCAACTCCTGGATTTGGGTGTCAGTGCCCAGGTGGCATCTTTCCAAAGCCTGCAGCACTGGGGGATGCTCTGGGCTGGTGCAGGAGCAAGGGCAGCACCGCTGCTGGTGCAGCATGGGGAGCCTGTACCACACACGCCCAACCTCTGCAGCAGCATCGCTTCTATGCCTGGGGGGGCCAAGGATGGTGGGGGCCCAACCTGGGACACTGCACGCAGCTGGACAGTGACACCATGTCACCCAGGTGGACAAACTCATCCCAGCGCTGCGCCCCCGGGTCTCTCTAGCACACCTCTCCAGCGCATCAGCTTCAGGTCTGCACCACTGACTGTGGCTGGGCTCTGGGCATCTGCATCGGGTGCATCTGGCTCTGTGAGTGCCGTCACCACCCCTGCTTACCACCGGCATCCAGGACTTTCCCAACACCACAGGGAATGTGTTTCTGCCACAAATGACCTTTCCACGGGAGCTCCCTCTGCTGCATAGAGGAGCTGGGACGTGTCTCGTTTTGCCTGTGGCCCTGCCGGGGCTTGGTTGTGTTGTGTTTCTGTTCTTGCTGTAAGCTAACCGCTAAAGTATCTCTTTATACAGAATACTTACAGATTCTAATATATATTTGTATTTCATTTTGTTATAGTATTTTTATATGTTCGGGGTCAACAAATGATGTTTTCTTTTTGTTTACAGATGCTACTGGGCAGGAAAATGACGGTGGCTTTGTTTGGCCTGTGGGGTTTGTGTGTGTCACTGTTGAAGACGCTGGTTTGTACTAGGCTGGCGAGGGAGGCGCTGAGCATCCTTCCGTTGGCAGAGGCTGTATTGTTTTAGGAGATGTTTGGTATTGTCTATGTTGTCTTCCATGTGAACATGACATTTATTCATTCAGAGGCTTGGCCTCTTCTTTTCTGGAGGGGAGAAGGGTGCAGCAGGGAGCTGCTGGGCGTACAAGGAGGTGGCAGAGGCTGGGGGATGATTTGCTGCTCGTGGAGCAGCGCTGGCTGGAGCATGGCCCACATGGTGCAGGGACACAGCCCCAAGCTGGGGAGAGCCAGGGTTATCCCTTCAGTGCCTTGCAAAGGCAGCCATCACTGCCCGGGTCATGCGTGGCTGAAGGGCCAGGTGCCTGCTGCGGGGGTGGAGTGGCCACCAGGGAAACTGGGCACCCTTTGGGGAAGGAGAGAGGGAGGCCTGGGCAGCAGCCCCCGGGAGCACTGAAGGGTTGGACTGTTCGTGCCACAAACACAAAGCCGCAGCAGAAAGCAGCACCACCAGCTCAGACACCAGCGTGGGAGCACTCACATCCCACCCAGGCACTTACATCCCCCCTCGGGGAGGGTGTGTGTGTGTGTCCCACCTGGAGGGTGCCACCTGCTGCCCCCCCTTGTGCACTCACCTCTGCCGTTCCCCAGTTATCACACCAAACAAACCTTGATATCAAAGAAACGTTTAATAAGCTGCAATAAAATACGGACCTTTAGAAAGCTCATAGGGTGAATATCGACAGTAGAGGAAGAAAACAAGGTGGTGGGAATCCTTGAGGAGTTCAGATCTGAGTCAGGGACCTTTTACCTGAAATAAGAACACAACTTCTTCCATAGGCTAGGATGAAATAAAAGACAGGAGCACAGAGTTCACAAAATGTCAACATTTAGAGAGTCGATACATATTCAAAGTTCAAATGACCCAGCTCTTATAGCTATACATATTGATTTAAAGCAACTTAATATAATTTTATTTTCTTTTTTTTTTTTTTTAATATATACATTTTCAAAGGTTTGTCAGGTGAGGTATGTAAACATTATCTAATGGAAACCCCTCTCCACATTTCCAACTGAGAATTCACAGCAGACAGTTCATTTTCCCAACTCGCGACGCAGTACTTCCTGCTCCCCAGAGCAACCGGGAATGACATGCTAAGCCATGGCTCCCCCGGGTGCAGTCACTGGCTCCCATTTCCCACTGCTGGTCTGTACAGTTCACATTGCTTAGGCTCAAACATACAGTACCGGACAGGAGGGCTTTTCAGCTCAGTGTCTAAAAGTCATATAGAAACAGAGAAACAAAACTCTCCCAGGGAAGCAGACACAGATGAAGGAAAAACATTTGCCATCAGGGTGGAGATAATATTCAAATGTTGAGCATCTTAAGGAAAAAATTACTGGGTTATTGTTGCCTTTTTTTCCTTTTCTTTATTATTTTTTTTTTTTTTACACACCGGTTCCAAGGATGGAGGAAGTGTGTGGCTGGTGAGGAGTCCTGCAGGGCTGGGACCCAGCCGCGCTCCACCCTTCAAAGTCAGGGACCCATCACGATAAAAGCAGCAACAATCCTGCTGACGCTGCCCCACATAGACAGCTGGGCTGGAGGGGGAACAGCCAGCAAACACTTCCAGGCAAAAAAGGGGTTAAAAAAAAAAGAAAAAAAGAAAAATTCAAACCCACTTGGGAAAAAACAACCATGACATCAGATCCCGCCTAGAAGGAGAATTAAAATTGCAGGATGGCAAGCAAATAAGCAAATGACCTTCTGGAGCCAGCACTGCGATTGATATGGCAGTGGCACACTCCCCTGGGTCACCCATACCCGCAGGAAGCACAGGAGCCCTGAAGGCAGCTGCTCACTGCAGTAATTTGCAAGTGGGAGTTTGCTATCAGTAGCTACCTACCCTACCCTGGCCATTTTGGGGGGAGTTCCTTGGGGGTGACAGCAGCCCTCACCTCCTGCATTCCTGGGGATGCCTCGTTGGGCATCCCCAGCCCAAGAGACACCCCCACCACCATGCTGTGCTGGACTGAGCCCCCACCAGAAGCAGGGTCATTCCCACCCAGCCCTGAGCCCCTAGAGCCCCTGCCATTGAAGCAGACATTATTACTACAAATCTTATTGCTTGCAGTGCCCCTCGCCCCGGGGAATGGCCACCCTGGCCGGCCACAGGAGCTCACTGCCTCCCCAGGGACCGTGGCCATTGACCAGGTCTGACATCATCAAAATGAGATGAAGAGAAAGAGTTGATGCTTCAACTTTGATGTGAAGTTGATGAAACACCACCACCACCCACCCCACCCCACCCCATCCAGTCCCATCCCATCCCATCCCATCCCCCCACGCAATAGCCAGCCCTTTGGTTGCGGCACACTGGGCAATACAGCCCCACCAACCGACACACCAGTCAGAACAAGAACCTGTGGAAAGCCCATGAAATAAATATTAAAAAACACTATTTACAATATTAGATCTGTGAGCATGAAGTGAGAGAAAAATGCTTTTTCCTGCCCCAAAACCGCTTAAAAAGTAGGTTAGCATCCTGCCGCCTAGCACAACACTATCTTACATGGCACCTACACATAATATATATTCACATTTCATTTTAAAATTAGGTACTCTTACAAACAGACTTAGAAAACATTGGCTAGCAACACAGCCCGAGGGACCACCCGGCCTCCAGACCCATGCCGCAAATGCCGGCCGGCTGCATCCCAGCTCCTCCAGCTGCCCCCAAGCTGCCAACGTGCCCTGAACCAAAACCGCCCACTGCCCCCGTTGCCCTTTGGGGAGAGGGTGGAAGTGCTCGTGAAGGAGAGGGCTTGTCCGCCGGGAGGGGAGGAGGAAGGGTGGGGGCCGTGATTTCTGCTAAGCCTAGGGGTGAGCTTAATACAAACAAGAACTCCTGAGAACATCTTAGAACAGATGGATTCATTTCACAACCACCAAGCTAAAGGATGGGCCGAACGGATGCTACAACACACAGGGGGGAGGGACACGCACAATGCAGGGACATTGTAGCCTCGTAGCTCAAAAAACCTGCTCCTACAAGAAAAGCTCCCTGGCCAGGGGGAGCCTACCCCTGCCTCACTCCTGGGCCGTTCAGGCATACAGCTCGAGGATGGAGACCTGAGGACACCTTGGCTGGGGCTCAGCCCCCTTCCCCTGGCACGGCTGCCAGCGGTGGGAAGGCGATAGCCCAAGCCGGACAGCAGCCCACACCTCCCTGCCGCCTCAGGCACTGCCCATGCCTACGGGAGGCTGGGAACTGTGGCTTTTCCAGTTGCCTTCAACTGGGAATGCAGTTGTAGGCTGAAAGAATACGAGCTGGAGGGAGAAACTGTTCATCACCAAGTCTTAAAAACAGGGCAGTGGTACGTCTGTGTCTTTCTGAAATTGCGTCTCTGTTTCCTGGGAGGTTACTAGGGCTTTTGGAAACGCTGGCATTTCCAGAGGTGCCATGTGAGCAGCTAGGACACAGGTTGGGCTGCAGCTTCGCTCATCTGTGTGCCAGCAAAGAGCAGCTCGGGCAGCCCACCAGCTCGCTTAGCCCAGCGCCGCACGAGCTGCCCCCCCGGCACAGGAGGGACAGGGACGTGGAGAGCAGCAGGGACAAGTTCATGCCACTCTCCTGGCTCACAGAGGATGATCAGCAATACAGCAGAAAGTTTGCTGAAAGCATCAGTGCCAGCCAGCCAGCTCTCTGGAGAAGGCTTGCTGCAAATGCGTCTCACTGACACGCTGGCAGTTGAACACAGAAACACCACTGCACACAGCAAACACAAGCAAAAAGGACCTCATTAGTGATGAATTCGTGATGAATATAAACACGTGCACCCCTTGGACATACTGCACAAGCTCCACCAGCAGAGAAACCCGTTCCAGAGCTAGCATTGCTAGACAAGAACCTAACAGACAGAAGGAGCCATCCTGGGCTCAAACTGCTCTTGCTGCAGCCCTCAACCCCCGACAGATAAATTTTGACTCTGAGTTTGGCAAACCCAGCCTCTCCTGGAGGTTAGGTAAGGTGGATTGTTCCTGACCACGTCAGATGTGAAGACCCGGGGCCACTGCTGCTGAGGTGAGAGGGGAAAGGGTAACCATGCACAGGAGAGAGGGAGGCTGGCAGCAAAGGGACAGTAAGGACATCTGTGGCGGTGCAGAGCTAAGGCGATGCTGCTCCCAGTACACGGACTGGGAAGCTGGGACGGAGACTAGTTTCAAGAACAGGATAAGAAAGTGGCCAGCGTGGAAACCCAAAGTAACAGAAGGAGGAGAGGTCTGTTTTGTGGGACACAGCACTTGTGCTGAAATCCGGAGCTGGACAAGCAGAGCAGAGAGTGGTGGCCGAGGAGGAGGAGCGCAATGAAGCTGCGGAGCTGAGGATGGCACTGTGGTAGTGCCAGTGGGCAACTCTGCACCATAGCAAACAGAAACGCACTCCATGCCCTTGTGGAATAAGGCGATAAATCGTGTCGCTTACTTGCCTCCATTCATTAAGATCGTCTGCAGCTCCCTGTGCATCCCTTGCATTGCGTAGAATCTGTGTTTATTGGGAACGGGCTGCTCTAATGTAGGGGCCGTGCCTCAGCAGCACACCTCACTGCTGCCTCGCTGCAGAGCAAACAGAAACAAGTAGTGCATGTCCCAAGTCATTAACAAAGAGCAACAGGTTATATATATGGAATTACCTCTCTTGTGCACTATTCTAGCTGAAACGTGGCTGCATGGAGAGAGGAAATTGGGAAGTAAATCAGGAAGAGAGTAATGCAACATGAGGACTGATTGGGGAGAAAAAGAAAAGGAGAAAAAAAAATCAAACATCTGAGCACTGATAAAGAAAATGGAACTACCCAGGCAATGCCACCCTGCCAGGCAGTCACCTCACATGCAGACCCTTTAATTTGCTAGCAAATTAAACGGAAATTTAATTTTCTAGTAAATTACAGCATTTCTCCTTCCTGCCCTAAAACAAAGCACTCGCAAAAGCAAGTGCAAAGCCCATTAAAAGCAGGCCTTGTAGTCTGCAAGACCTGGCAGCTACTACTGGTGTCAAGTGAGGAATGCACACAGGAGAGGCAGCGGGGCCGAAGATGGCATCTCCAGGAGCAGTGACAGCAAGGAAAGGAGCCTGGCAAGGACTTTCCTGGGATTTTCCTCAGAGCAGAAAGTCTTAATGCTTTTCTAGATATGACAACCCCTCCAGCCTACCTAACTCCTGGGGCATCTTCTCCCGGAGTAACCCAATGGGTTGCACAAATCTGTAATTCAGAGAACTTGTACTAAAGCACCAATATTCTTAGCTCGAGGTGGGCTGGAGAGTTTGTGCCCCAAGTGCTTGCTGCAATAACTTAGCCATACGCGATGGCTTCACCCTACACATCCCTCGGCAAACAAGCCTGTTCTCCACAAAAACTACCTTCACGAGTTAAACCCACCACTCAGTGCAGCAGCTGTGGGGGGGAAAGTCCCTGCCAGCTCCTCACAAACAGCATGGTGTAGAGAAGAATCACCCCGGTTTTCCTCACAATTGTAATTTTTAAACAGGGGGAGCTGCTGGGAGGAAAGGAGGAGGCAGAGAGCAGGGCACCTCTGAGCAGGGTTTATGTGCCTGGCCAGGGAGAGCCCTGCAGAGGCTGTGGCACCAGGGACAGTGGAACAGGGAGCCAGGGTGGGGGGTGTCCCTTCTGACAAGACCCCCCGGGACAGCCCAGCCTGCACCTCCTGCAAACCTGCTCCCCACTTCCCTGCAGATGCCCAGGGTGCTGCTCCGCCATCTGCCCACCTGCGCCAGGTGCCCACGGGGGACATGCAGCGCATGCCTGGCCTGGGCTGATCCCAGGCAGCAAGCTGAGGCTACTGTATTTAAAAAACGGTTTTCTTTGAAAAAAACCTCAGAATTATTTGCTTTCTCTTAATTTCCTTTCTGAAGACAAGAATAACAAACCCTCTTTTCAGCCCCACCTGGATAAAACCCACAGCCTCCACCTTTCCTCATTAGAGGGTGCAGAAATGCAGATTTACACCTACAAGGCACAGCCCAGCTCCTAATAAAAGTCAGTAGGCTCTTTGCACCAAGCCAAACCGCAGCAACACAACAGAAGGCTACAGATCAAGACTGGAAGTTCAAAGGGGTGGGAGGAATATGGTTTCCCTATTAGCACCTCTGATTTCTCCACACAACAGGTCCTGACCATTCCTCTGCGGAGCTGACACCTGGCAGGGGCACTGCCAGGAAGCTCAGCACACCGATCCCACCGCCACCTAAGCCAAGCAGCACACACCGAACTGGGACAGATGCCCAGAAGCTGCTCCGCTCCCACACCAGTGTGACACCTGCCATCTCCCAGCCTCGCCACACTCAAGCCAACGCTTGGGTGCTGGTGAAGCCCCAGGGTGCAAGGAGGCAGCTGGGAGGCTGGAGCAGCAGCACCCCATCTAGAAAGCCTCTCTCCACTTGCTTTCTCGAGGTGTAATGAGGTTCCCGCTCCCAAAAGTACAGAAGATGGAGAGCAGGACAGCCTGCATTTACCAGCAGCTAAAAAATGAAAGAGAACGAGAGAGAGCAAGCCCCGAGGAGCGCTCGGCGTGTGGTGCCCTGCATGTCTCGGCATGCATAGCCTGGCACAGGCGCTTCGGGAGTGATGGCGAAGGATGGGGAAAGGGGGGGTTTGCTGCAGGGGAGCGGCACGAGGAGCAGAGGCAAGAGGGGTGCTCGCATGCACACCTGGCCCAGGGGAAGGAGGGGAAATCCTGGGGCCCCGTGCCTGCGGAGAGGTTACAGGACCGTAAGTATGGATGGAGAAGCAAGAGGAAAGACAACCTGTAAGAAAGGTACAGATCAGTCATTCAACTGCCATCAGTGCCCTCCTGCCACACACCTCTCCTGAAACACTTTTAAATCTTTTCTGATGGAATGTTTGACATATTTAATGCATGCAGTAAAAATTAAAGTAATAGATAACTTCATATTAATCTGTACAGGGACTGACAGGCTAGATTTAATCACTTCCTAGCTGTTCAGAGAGTTAACTTATTCTAGCATGATTCAAAGGGAAGGAAAAAAAGATTATTTATTTTTTTTAAATCAGCCATTTCACAGTAAAGAGAAAAATGTGCCGCAGCCTCGTGTGCGTCAGCGCTGGGGGAAGGGAATACCTGCAAGAGAGCCAGAGGTGCTCTGCAAAGGGCGTGCAAATCTCAGACACCTTGTTTCATCCTCTAAATGAGTACAATGAAAGATTTAAAGACAATTACCTGCTTTCCACTTCCAGTCCACAGGCTTTGGGTTCCGGGGTTCAATGCCAACTATGGAAAGCAATTCCTGTTGCAGCTGAGCCCTCTCTAGCCTCTGCCCCCAGGGCAGGTGGCTCTTGAATGCCTGTCCTGCTCCAGCGCCTTGCTCTCAGCAGGGACAAGGAGCTGAGCAAGGACCAGCAAGCAGCTGTTAAAGGTCGGGTGACCTCAGAGCCCACACGGTGCCCTCCCAGGCATTGCTGCACGGGAGGAGGCTTGCATTGGGATTCATTCAAACAGACTTTGTGCAGCAATGTGAAAATGAAGCCGTGGAGATGCTGAGCAGAGTCCCTTCCCCAAGCGCAGACCACAGCAGCCACTTCTGATCATCTGTGCCCAAGCAGAGCCAGCACAGCCACATGCTCCGTGCACTTCTAACAGGTTTCTCTCAGACGTGCTAGGCACCATGACCCTGTTCTACCCCTGCAGGCCCCTAGCTGCCTTTTAAACACGCTGCAGAGGCTTGTAGAGGAGCCCTGCAAAGGTGTCGTGCGGGACAGAGCAGAGGCTTGGCTGCTTTCAGACTCCACAGCACCAGACACAAGCAAGGACAAACCAACCGCACTTTGCTAGAAATGCAAATGAAGGTAAAAAATAAACCTAAGTCAGTCCCTTATCCCAACCCTATTCCAACTGCAAATCCTGGTTTAGGAGGGCACTTAGGCAAGGCGTGCACAACAACACAGGGCCAGGGCTCCCCTTCTGCAGAGCACCAACATCAGGAGCTCGAGCCCAAAAAAAGGGAGAGATTCAACTTCAGCGAAGCACTGTGGAAACTGCTTTGCCATCAAGAGACCACAGAAATCACCACGAGGGCAGCAAAACAGGAGGAGGTCTGTCCGAAAGCAGGATGCGGCAGGACTGATTCATCCCTGAAGCCAGCAAGAACTAAAGATGGATGCAGCCCAGTGTGCCCGCCTGGTACCCAGAGCCCCCGCAGCATCTCCTCCGCCACCTCCGCCTGAGTGGGACCTCCCCACCCACGGGCTGTGCGATGGGGGAGCAAAGCAGCCATCAGCAGTACACACACCAGTAGCTAATTAATACTTTTATGCAGGTAACATTACGGGACACCAGCAGCTGCTACTAACGAACCAACAAAGGACAGATTCACCTTTCTCTCCCTCAGTGATGGGAAATAGTTTTGGTTTTGTTTCAAATGCCACTAAGAAGACAGACAGAAGGAGGACTCTGAAGGAAAGGGAAATGTTTGCGTGCACCCAAAGGCTGCCGAAAGCTACTTCATGTGCACAAAGGTGGTTTTCTTTCTGCTACAGTACAAGTGCTTGTGCCTCAAGTATAAAACGCAAGCCTCCAAATCACACAGACGAGCTTCTTATTTTTATTTTTTAAAGTGATAAATAAGGCACTGTACTTTTAACTAAAACTGCCTAGTTCCAAGTTTAAAAAAAACCCAAGGAACGTTCAAACTGCAGAAACTTCCTTCTGAACAGCAGAGCCAGACAGGCCGACCTCTTCTCTGTCCAAGACACATCTGCTGATGCCTAAAATCACGGGCATTATCCTTTAACTGCGGATTTTTAAAGGCTTGCTACAGCTTATAAAAGCAGCTTTAGTTAATGCATGGTAAAGGGTTACTACTATACATCAGTTTTGTACATGGCTACCGGTTCTTTGCTATTTCGGGTCCAGTCGCGAGCGTTTGCTGTGCGAACAGTCCACTTTTGCCCTCAGCTTCCTCTTGCCCTGTGACCCGCTGCTCTCCTGCATCTTCTTCATGGACCTTGTCAGGGTCTTCCCACTGCTGGGCTTCTTGTTGGCCAACTTCTGCGACCGTGTGGAGGACTCCCCCAGAGGCTTCTGCTTCGGGGACTTGGCCAGCTCCTCCTGGCCGGGGGGCAGCACAGCCCGTCTGCTCGTGTTCTCCTTTCCCTTCCGCAAGGGGAGCCGCACCTTCTCCAGCTGCCTTTTCGGGGCTCTCTTGTCTTTCAAAGACATTTTCCTAGCCAGCTTATTGCTCCTCTCCATGGCAGCCTGCTTTCGGGTGGCGGGAGCCTTTGCACTGACCTCCGAATGTTTTATTTTACTGGCCTTCTTGGCAGGCAGCTTGTCCTTGGCGGAGGAGCCAGACCGCTCCTGGGTGCTCCCGCTCTCCTTCAGCATCCTCCTCTTCCTGCTGAGCTGGAGGTCGGCTTTGGGCAAGGGGTCCTCCTGGGACCTGCTCTTCCCCTTCCGCCCCTTCCCGCTCCCATCCACCGATGGGGATTTAGCAGGAAAGGCATCTGCTTTGATCTGCAAGGCCAATTTTGGAGACATCAGTGGGTTGATGCACACGCTCTTCCGGCTCTGCTTGCTCTCCAGGGACAGGTGGTCCCCCGGGCCATCGCTCTTCTTCTCCGCCTTCACCACACGGTGCTGGGCTCGGAACTTGCCCCGCAGGTTGGAGTACTTGCGCAGGATCCTGGTGCTGGCCTGTGTGGGCAGGCTGGGCGCAGGCTGGATAGTTTTGTCTTTGCTCAGGTCCTCAGTGCTGGCATCAGTGGGAGACATCTGGCTGGGAGTGGTGGCTTCTTCAGCCTCCGCTTTATCAGTGTTCTCCCGAATTTTGGCCCAAAGCTTTTGGTTTTTCAGGTTATTCCGAGCTGGGGTAGTGGCAGCAAACTTCTTGAGATGTTTTTTCAACCGTTCAGCTTGCAGTGAGCTGGGGTAGAGACTGGAGGAGGAGTACTTCTGCATGGGAACTTTGATGGGGGGGATCTCCCCTGGGAGACGGGTGTTGAGTTTCTTCACAATCACTAGAGACCTGGTTTCAGTTGTCTCCAGAAACCACTGGCAGATGTCAGACAGCTTAAAGGCCTTCATAAACAGCATCTGGACGGGAGAAAGCTTCTGCACTTCCAGCGAGCCTCTACTTTTCCTTGTCCTTTTCTTGCTTTTCCAGATCTCTTTCAGTTTGTCGGCTTTGTTCTTTACCTTGGGGGGTGGCTGCACCTCCTTTTCCAGCTGAATCCAGCCCTTCTGAACTTTCATGTACTGGGTGTTGAACTCGGCAATGAGCTCCTGGTTCTCCTCTTCAGCACACCACTCCATGAACTTTGGTTTGCTGTCAGCCATGTCTATGTCCTCCAACACCGGGGAGTCATCATTCCCTGAACTGCGTTCGTCCCTCGGTTTGGGGATCGCTTGCATAGACTCCTTCCCTGGTGTGCTCTTTTTTGCAGTGTCTACGGGGGCGGGTGCATTTCTTAAGTTATAAAACTGCAGGGCGACCTTTTTATGCTTCACGGCCTTTGCTGGAAGATGCTTGCTTCCCCCTCTGCTGCTGGGACATGAAGGTGAACTGGCCACCAGCTTATAATTCTCCAGCCTGCTCACATCCATGGCACTGTCAGGGCTCTCCTCATCCTTTGCACTGGCATCGCCTGGTTTCACATCCACTTGCTCGGTATCGTTTGCGGGCACGCTGCTCTCTGGAGGAAGGAGAATGCTTCTCTTCTCAGAATCAGCCTGAATGCTGATTTCCTGCATCTCACCCTGTTGACTTTGGCTGCCATTAGCAGGAGGGTCATCTTTAGAGGAATTTTCTCCCTCTGCCACAGTCTCTTTCGCTAAGATGCTTTTGTAGGTTTGTCTGGTAGTGACACCATTCTCCTCACCTGGCCGCTTCTCAGCGATGCTCTCTGGAGCCTGGTCGGTGCCCGGCCCCTCGCTGGTTTTGAGCAGCACATTGGGGAAGCAGTCGTTTGGGAAGTGCATGGATGCTGCCCCATCCAGGTGCACTTCTCTCTTGAACCGCTTAGCGCCAGGGCTCTTGGAGAGTTTGATCTGAAGGCAAGGAAGCTGCACAGAGCTGGAAGAACCAGTATCCTCAGCACTGCCCTCGGCGGGTGACTGAGATTGCTGGCTTCGGAGGCGCCGGTCCGATGCCACAAGCACTCTCCTGCCTTTCTTTCGCTTCTTGTCTAGACTGTCCTTGGAAGAGACAGAGCCTTTTCCTGCAGTGTCTGAGCCATCAGGTTCAGGTGGCATCTCCCCTTCAATGGGCTCTTTTTCACCTGCCGGGCTGTTACTCTGCACTGCCTCCTCTTCTGAGATTTCAGGGAGGGTTGTGCTGGCTGGCACAGCCTCCTCTTGCTCAAGGGCACCGTCACCCACCATGCTCAGTAATTTGGCTTCTGGTTTATCATCGATGCCTCTGTTCACATCCACACACTGCAAGCTGGCAGGGGGCTCGGGGGGACTTTCCCCATTCATGGTGGCAAGGGGCTCATCAGGACCCTCCCAGCCTGGCGAGCGTGGGCAGGGCTCTGCCAGACACAGCCCGCAGGGCTCCGCATCCTCCGCGCCTGGAAGCTGGGCTGGATCTGTGGCACCATCATGTGCCAGGGGTGCTGTGTCTGCAGTAGCAGAGGGCTGCAACAGGGACTTTAGCTCTGGGCTGGTGGGGAGGCCTGGATCAGTTTGTACGTCAGAGCCTGGACAACATTCCTCCCCGCTGGGCACTTCTGAGACGGGAAGGGCAGCAAAATCGGCGGCCTGCCCGCCGCCACTGCTGTCCCTGGAGGAGCCCAGGCTGCTGCCAGCTTCCCAGGGGATGGTGCCTCCCACTCTCATCCCCCCTCCTTCAGCAGGAGGGGAGCTGGGGGGCAGCGAGCTGGCTGAGCTGTCCTCTTTCTGGGGGCTGGGTGGAGCAGAGAGGGAGAAGAAGGGCATGGCCATGGTGGCTTCCCTCGACCGCAGCGCCCGGGTATCCCAGGGCTGCACAGAGGCTGGCTCAGCTCTCTCTTTCGTTTCTTGGCTGGTTGGTGCCCCTTTAGCCAGGAGCCGCAGGGAAACCCTCTTCTCGCCTTCCCGCCCTGCCCCAGCAGACCCCTCCACCGAGAGCACCAGGGGTGGCTTAGCGCTTACGAGGGTCTCTGCTCGCAGTGCCGGGCTGCTCCCCCTCTCCTCCACCCGGGAGCTCTTAACCAGCGTGCGCACCGTCGGGAGCTCACAGCACTCCCCGTTGAAGTAATACCCCCGCGTGCTCTTCCTTGCTGTCTTGCGGGACGACACCAGCCGCTGGCTCTCAAAATGGCACTCGGTGATGGGCTGGCTGATGTAGACCACGTCACACTGGTTGTCATAGTCATTGATCCTCAGCCCTGATGCCTTCTTGTTCTTCCGAGTGGATCTGAGGGGGGCTGCCTTGGCGCGGGGATGCCCGCTGGGTGTCCGGTGGGCGGCTGGCGCGGCGGTGGTGGGCAGCCAGCCCTCTTTGGACTTGTCAAGCGGGCCCTTGTCAGCCAGGTGCAGGTGGCAGCCTGCCTTGCCCTTGGCTGTGGCGTGCAGGTGGTTTTCTTGCTTTGGTCTCGCATCTTGTTCTTTTGCGTCTAAGTCCTGGTGCAAAGATGCTTTCGAGCTGCATTGCAAAGTGTTCTCTTTGTCAGCTCTGCGAGGGGGGGTCACCGCAAAGCTGGGATCCCAGGACTCTTCTGGCAGAGCTCTGAAAGAGCTCTTTTGGGACCCCAGACAGCTGTCTAAGCTGTCCTCGCTGCCATTCACATTTGCCACTTTGACCGAGATATAACCTTCCACGAGAGTCTTACCTGCTAGCTGCTCTTTATTGTCCTCACACTTTCTCACACCGGCTTCTTGCTCATGCCCAGCAGCTTGCTGCCCTTCCAGGGTCTTTGCGGCATGATGGAAATTCAAAGAGGAAGAGTTCAACGCGCTGAGGTATCCCTGGGTGGAGCTATCCTTTGGACTAGCAGAACGAAGTCTGGTGATGGGGAGCTCGGAGAAGTCCCTTCTCAAAGCAGGACTGGAGCTCTCTGCTCTGTCCAGAGACTTCAGCTCCATCGGCTGCTTCGGGGCTTGTCCTGTAACATGCAGGGGGATATCGGACCCCGACTGTCCTGGGTCCGAGGAAGAAGGGGGCTTTGATTCAGTACAAGTAGCACCCTTATCCTGATTTTCAGTGCTTCGCTGGCTACAACCAGAGCCACAAGTAGAGGCCTCCATGGTCTCGGATTCAGACAACTGCTGGCCTTCAGAGTCTGGTTGTACTTCAGTGTATATGTCGTTCAGCACACGAATGAATTGCTTCTGGTGATGTGTGCACAGTCTGACCATAAACTTTTCCAGTGGAGACTTCGGCTGATTGTTAGAGTCTATTGCTATTGTGTCTGCTGCATCCTCACTAGAGAGACAAAGAGAGAAGCAATCAGTAACATGTCCCAGGGAATAAAAGTTTATGCTGCAAAACTGGAATAACCCTTCTCTTCCCATTCAGGCATATCACTTGCCTGACCTCCAGGTAAGATCAAGCATCCTGCTGTCATGGGGCTCGCAGTTATCTCTTCAGTCCCCAGCACGCACACTTACATATGCATAGTGCTGGCAGGACACGGACTGCACTGTTGTTTGTCTCTCACTGCCACAGCACCCACAATCACACTTCTGCCTAGGACATCCTGGTGTGTAGGCACCACATGACGTGTTCAAAGCAAACCTAAGTTTTCCAGTGAGAATCAGATTTAGTATCTGCACGGTGCCCAGTGTGGAAGACCCAGCACTTCTGGGACCCACCAGGATGACTGCACGCCCCTGTATGCTCAACCTGAACAGCCACGTGGGATGGGAGCAGAGTAGCATCCCAGCTGAGCAACTAGATGCCAGAAATCCTGAACTATGTAAGTCTTCAAAGTCTGCTTACACCTCAGTGGCAGAAGATGAATCTACAACAAACCGAGCAGGTCTGCGCTTCCTCTGTAATCAGTGCAGAAATTTGGGTGAGCTCCCAGCCTGCAGGATGTGCAGATAGCAATGCACCCTTGTGTGGCGTGGTGCCTTGCCACTTGCACTGACCTTTGATTTACTGCCATTTAATAAAGTGGCTCTGCAGCTGATGGGCTGACTGTCAACACGCAGTGGCTGCCCAGAAAGGTGTGCTACAGCACAGGATCGCTGCCACTAGCTAGCTCTCAAACCGAGGCAATTATCATTTACCTGCTTGGCAGAGGCCACTAATTAGGACTTATCAGTGGAAGGTTATGGGATAATTACCCAGGGTTTGCATGAACTCATCAGGAGTGCCGTGCCAGGTACTGTTATCAAAACTATCTGTTCCCAATGGCAGCGGAGGTGATTCCCACCCAGTCCTCGCCAAACTGAAGGGGCCGCACGCCTTGGCACCGGTGCTGCCCGGTACAGGATCTTTGCCAGCAATGCCAGATTGCTTTGCAGTAACAGTTGCACTTTGCACCTCCTGGCCTCGTACCAGAGGAGTGAGAGTTGTTTCCCTCCCCCGCTACAGCCTTGCTCTCCACCCCAGCATCAGATGCCGAACTCACTTGCTTGGCTGGGTCGGGGGGGGCAACACTTACGGCAACGTTCAGGGCCAGGGTGGGGAAAAGCAGCTTTATGTGGAGTGGGTTTTCCCCTCCCCAAGCTGCCAGGCACAGGGCTTGACAGGTGGACAAGGAGGAAGAGTCCTGGCTTGGAGGAGCTGTCGGCAGAGAGAAGGAAGAAGGAACGCCAGGGACCAGAGCCAGCCATGCACGGTGGCAGCCGGCGTGCTGGAGCCGGCCCCGGGCAGCCCTCACCTGCTGCTTACTTACTGCTTGCTGGCTGCTCTCTTTGAACTGACAAGTGCCGCTGAGGCACCTCCAGCAACCTGCTTCCCCCGGCTCGTGGGATCTGCTCCCAAATTCAGCAAAGGGCAGGGAAAGGTGCCCAGGAGCTGGCCAGGTGGCAGCCGGTCTCCTGTTTGCCCAGAAATGCTAGGCTGCAGCCAAACCTGCCCTGAGCATCTGCTAGCCACTCCTCTGCTTTCCAGTTTGCCCAAAACTTTAAGCATAACAAGGCTTCACCTCCCAGTCACAGCCACTCAGTTTCCTTAAAGACTTCTGGGGCAGGGTTTCCCCCAAACTGCCCGGAAAGGCTGAGTGCTCTCGGCTCACCGAACACGCTCCAGCACTTCCAGAACATACTCCCAGGGTTAGCGATAAACAACGTACCTCGAGACTGCTTTACTACACCCAGGCGAGAAAAACGCCCTCCAGCAACCGTCTCAACTGGTTCTACCTGGCGCTGTGATGACTTTCAATTTGCAATGCCTGGGATTAGTTTAAATAAAAATGTTCAGGTACAACCTGGCCCCTCTCCAGAGCTCTGTATTGGAAGGGTTATGTCAGCCAGGATCTCTTACACAGCCCAGCTCCTCCCCTTGCCCTGCTGAATAACAAAGGGGATAAAAAACCTTTCACCCCCCTGCAAGAGGAGAGCTTGGAGCAGGGGGCTTTGCAAGAGGCAGAGCTCAGAACAGCTTTTTCTCCACCTTTGCAAAGAGGGCGGTTGCTTTCCTCTTACCTGCTTGCAAGCCCAGCTCCTAAGAGCAGCAGCCATCTTCCCCAGCCAGCCTGAATTTATACCGGCAGCAGCAGAGGTGTGGCCCTGCCCTGGCCCACCCCACCGCCCCACTCGGGCAGCCTCGGGAAGGGGTTATGGTGGCGAAGCAGCCAGCTCCCTCCTTGCCAGGGCGCCCTCGGGTGCTGCACACAAATGGCTGCGAAGGAAGAGCCCATGGCACAGGGGAAGAGGTTGTCCAGGCGGGTGGTGAGGAAGAAGAGGCGAGCTACAGGCTGGGCGATGCCTGCCGAGGGAGGAGATTGCAGGGCTGTGTAGGGAGTCCCCCGTTTGGGAGAAGGGACCAAAGTGGCTGGTCACGGTCCTTCCTTGCCTTGCAGCAGCGATGCCAAACGCAGCTGGTCGCAGGTCACGCCTGCTCCGCACCAGTGTGCAGGGCTGGAAGAGACCCACATTCCACTAGTATGATGAGGGAACTGGGGCTCCCTGGTCCTAAAGGCTCCCGGTGGCATTTCTGCCTCACCCTCACCTACTTTCTTCCTCGGAAGCGTGACTGAGTCCGGTGCTCATTTTCACCTTATCTGCCCCACTGTACTCCAAGAAGCCAATCTGAGATACACACAGCCTGTCAAGCTGTAGATTTTAAAAACAGGTAAATATTTTTCCTCCTTGATAAAGGAAATAAATCCATTCAGCTTTGATGCCTTTTGTCCTTAGAAGACCCATCTCATACTCAGTGACACAGTTCACCTGCTTCTGTGGGCGTGGTGTGCTCGGGGTCCTCTGCTTTCACATCACTTTGGCTCAAAGATGGGCTGCAACTTCTCACCTTGAACCACCTGCTCCTTCCCCAGTCCATCCCTGTTTGGAAGCTGCAGGCAGCATCGCCTTTTTCTGGGTTTCAAAGGATAACCTTGAGCAGAGCTCTCCCTGCCACCTGCAGCCAGGCTCCAAGCATGGCTGAATCCCACCCCAGTCCTTCCTCTCCCTGTCCCCCCAGGATGCTGAGCGACAGCTTGTGCCTCTCCCTCCTCAGATCTCCCAGACACAGCTCTGTGCTCCCTGGAACCTGCTAATCCGTGTGCCTTGGTGCCTGCCCAGCATTTCCCACCATTCCTGTCTGTTCTGGCTATTACTACTAAATAAAACATGCCCATGGCCATCCTCTTGCTTGGCGGCCGATGAATGCAGGATTGCCCACATCCTCCCTGCTTAAGGCAGTTTTGGAGAAGAGCTTGTTTCATGCTCAGGTGTAATAGAAGAACTTATTTCGCATGCCCCACGGCTTCAGGCAGGGTTGCTTACGGACTGTATAAGCTGTTGCAGATAAACTACTTGTTTACGTGGCTTACAAGAGAGGAGAGGAGAGGTGAGCTGATGGCAGAGCTGAAGTGCCTTCCTGGGGGAAGGTGATGAGTACTAACAGGTTCCTTAGCCCTGCTGGCAAAGGCACAGCGGGAGCTGAAGATCGACTGGTGAATGCAGAGGATGGGAACTGGGAATATGGTTCTAAACAGGAGGAAAGATTGTTCTCAAGAGGCAGCCAGCCCTGTCTCTGAAGAGCCTGCCTTTTGGGAGGCACAGGGCAGCCCCACAGAAGCTGCTGGGCTCAGCAGACAAGAAGGAGCCCTGGGCTGCCCATACCATCTGCAGCCTTCTCCTGTGTGCCTGGGCTCTTCCCTTCCCACAGGGCTGGGCCTGAGGCTCTCTCAGCTCTGGGTGTGCATGAAGAATGTCTCAGCTCCCTCAAGGGCTGGAGAAGCCACAAGCCTAAAGCAGATCCATGGCCAGTGAGAGGCGACTTCCTGGGGACCCTCTAAGCCTACAGCCAAGCTGCAAGTGCAGTCACAAACCTGTATGGGGTATCCAGAAGGATTCAGGGCGATGGGAGAGACGACCCACCAGCCAGGGAGCTTTCCCACAGAGCCTGGGAGATGGCAGGGCTGCCCTTTCTGGCTGCCAGCCTTGAAAGCTGCCTACGCAGTGCTGCGGCTGCTGGGTGCTCCCCTGCTCCTGCGCCCCAACATCCCACTTCCAGCCCCGCTGCGCGCCTCGCCCCGTGCCAGCAGGAGACACCCCCGTGTCACAAGCAAATCTTACCACCTGAGCCCCTCGCTACCTCCTGGCCCTTCTAGCTTTCCCAGGGCAGCCCTGTTCTCCTTCCCCGCCTGCCACAGAAGGTGTCAGAGGCATCAAGGGGCAGGAGCTGTCAGAGGCACAAACGGAGCTGTTGCTACGCAACCCCGGCGGTGCAGCAATTAATGCTGGGGAAAACGTGCTGTGCTCTAAAGCTATTTGCATAGCTGCGTGCTGCAATACATTTGTTTGCATTGTGCCTCTACTGTTTAGTGGAGTTTGAAGTCAACCCTCCCCCATCTCTTGCTGTGGGGGACCTGGGGCTTCCAACAAAGGCCACGCGGCTGGGGATGGTGGGGCTGGGGGAAGGCAGGGGTTTGTCTGTCCGTAACACCTATAGACTGCACAGGTATAGGGTTTACAGTATGGGGAGGAAAGCCAAGCTATCTGGATTTCACTCTAAGCAGCCCAGAGAGCTTTTTCCCACCTCACAGAGCAGGCTCCAGCAGTGCCTCCGACCCACTGATGGGGTTGCTACACCTCCCCTTTTGCAGTTGCACCAGGGTGACACTGGGCGTGTTCTGCTTGTGAATGTCAGAAACAGACCTTTAGGGGCAGCCCAGCCTGCCTCTGGCTGGAGAGTGCATCCTGCAGGGGGGAGCAAGGGGGGGAAGAAAGAGAGGGAGAAAGAAACCAGCTGGTTCATACCGACCTACCTGGGAAGCCAGTCTCTGAAAACCTGCTGATTGCCAACTGCAACCTTCTGGTTTGCCCTCCCCAAGTTTCTCACTATTGAACATGAAGCCTGTGCCATTTTGGGGTTTCTTTTTTTTAGCCCTTGAACACTGGTTTGATTGATTATAAGTTTACAGTTATGTTTTGTACCTCAGAGGCACAAGAAGCAGCAGCAGAACAAAAGTTCAAGGCTAAGTGTTTCTGTTCCTTTCAGACCACTCTAAGCCTCAGGATTATAGCTCTGTAAAAGAAACAAAACATAGCTATAAACTTATAAAATCCAATTTAGTATTTTTACAGGGATGACCTCTCCCCTCCCTCTTCTGCTGCCACACAGCTGACTCCATGGCAGTCAGTGGAGAGCTGCCTCACACCACCCAAAACCAGAGGTACCACTGGAGCACCTCACCAAGCTGAAGGGTGCCTTGGAAACCTGGATAAACACAGAGATTTGAGAAACATGGATGAGAAAGAAGAAAGCCTGACTTGCACGTGATGCTCTCCATCAGCTGAACCCAAAGACTTGACCATGCCCACTTTGACCCCAAGGTCCAAGGTAGCATGTCTCGCTGCCCTCGGCTGGCACCTCCAGCCTTGCTGGTTTCAGCCACTTAATTTATTTTTCAGGGCGAGTGGAAATGTCATTTTGAGAGACTGCAAAGGAGGAGCAGCCTCTTAAGAGGAGCTCGCTCACGACTGGCAGTCAGGTGAGCTGACCCCAGCCCCAGGCACGTTGGGAATCATGCGTGCCAAATGTGTGCTGGAAAGCGGCTGTGGCTGTAGGTTGCCAAAGGTGGGCTCGCTTTCCCCAGTGCCGGGGGGGGCCTGCATGCAGAGCCACACGAGGGTCTTACCCTGCAGAAGGGGGAAATAAGTCCTCTGCCAGCCCCGGTTCTGCTTGCTGGAATAGCTGTGCAAAAGCAAACACCACGGGGAAAGGCACTGGGCTGAGGCTGGAGGCGGCACCGTGTCTTGCAGTAGAAGCCCACACCAGTGTCACCGCAGTGGACACGGAGCCACGGCTGCTGCCAGCTCTCTGCCAGAAATCACTATCCAGGGAGGCAAAAGGCAACGCACGCTGTATCTTCCCTGCTCCATTTGACAGGCGGTATCATGCTCAAACCCATCTTCATTCATAGTTGCAACAAAGATCTTGTGCTTTGAGAGGTGGAGATGGGGGGACACTTTTCATTCTGCTGGCACTGCTCTGGGATGCAGCGATCCCTTGCAGGGGCTGGGCAAAACAGCCGTGGGCACGAATAGTGTGAGCCACTGCAGCAAGATTTCCTGGAGCTCATCTCCCAAAGCCCCGGTCAAAGGCTGACTCGGGATGTACTAGTTTAAATGCCTGTATTTCAATCCTCAGAAATATGCCTGGCACCTAACACTCCCCACACAGATGAATGAGTCCCTTCACACCTCTGTGGGTGCTACAGTAATTTTCTCTCGCTGCAATGAAAAAAAATAGAAGAGCAGCACAGAAAGAGCTGAGGCTCCACACAACAGCTAGGAAGGAGAAAAAGCATTTTTCTTCTCTAAATTAAAAGCTGAAGGTGTGCAAAGCACAGCCAAAGTAACTATGCAAGTATTGCTGCGGGGTTCTCAAGGCCCCCAAATTTACGCTGTCCTTGGTGATGCACATGGGGATGGACTGAGCTTGCATTTCCACTGAAAAGCAGGAAGAAACAAGTTATAGATGGTTTTGTTTGTTAGGGGCTGCATGTATTCATGGAAGTATCCAGGTTGTACAATAAGCCAATTGACTGGATAAACAACAGACATCCATCACAGATTCAGACTTTTAACCCTTCAGAGTAGTGTCTTTTAGTTTATTTATTTTTAAAGTAGTTAAATATTAAAAATCACCTCTCCCCACCTACAGCCAAATAAAAATCAAACAAACCAAAGATGGTTTTACATTAAAAAAAAAAACAATAGCAACCTCAAATAAGTTTATCTTTTCCATATTTCTGTCATCACTTCCTCCACTCCCACCTTCCCTAAATAACTAACCCAACCATATTCTAGAGTAGTTTATCATCACTTGTGGTACTTCTAATACAATATTTAATGACTAATTAATTAAAAATCTTACCACTGAGCTATTGCTTTAAAACCAAGGGAAATATATCATGTTGGAAACATTATTCTACATACTAGCTTCCAAAGCCTTTCCAGAATTGTCCTTGCTAATTTTTCTAATTATCAAGGACATCTGGGATCTCCCCTTTAAGGAAAAAAAAATAAATTACCATGAGTCTTTCTCTCTGAGGCAGTACTCAGCATCTTCCCTGAGCTAGGTGCTCCAGAAGAATAGATAGCACCAGAAGACCAGAATAGAAAACCAGATAGCACCAGAAGACAGATAACAAAAGTGTGCAGGGCAAAAAAAAAAAAAAGTTCTCACTATGATTTTCACAGGTTCACAGGTTTGCACATGTTTTTAAAATGCAGCACCCACTTAAGGCAAGGGAGAATGAACCACAGGGATCAGTCCTATGGAGCAGGGAGGGATGCCCTGAATGTCTTTAAGTCCCGAACGCATGCTGGCTCTGGCCCCGAGGTGAGGCAGGAGTGTGGCCTCTCCCCTGCTCCCCAGCTCGTTGCTGTCAGCTCCCTGTCTGGCCTGCCGTAAACTAGGGACAAAGCTCTCCCTATCCAGCCCTCAGGCACGCACCAGCAGCTCAGCTGGAGCCTCTGCAACCGCAGAGGTTCAACAGCTAGCAAACCCCGCACCGAAGGTGCACTCGTTTGCTTGCAAGCAGGACGTGCTGCACTGCGATAAATCCCACCGTGCCCTCCCACGCCACACCTACACTGCAGGGTGGAAGAAAACCCAAATGCATGCGATGCCCTCCCCGCAGACATTGTTGGTCCCAGCTCAGATAGGCACATTGGCTGCTTCTAGAAGTCTTCAAGCATTTTAAAGCCTGTATATATCCAGGATATGTATTTTTTTCCAATATGGATATATGAAAACCCAAGTGGAGCGCTTGCTGGAGCGCACTCAGCACAACCCTGTCACCAAAGCTTGGGAGGGGCCAGTGGAAGGCATTTGGAGAGCAGACGGTTTCTTGGGTGTAATTAACAGATGTTGGGGGATATCACCCCATTTCAGATAACCTGGAGATTCAGGTAATTTGGCCTTAGATAATCAAGGCCACACTGTTCATAGGAACAGTATCACAACTCCTAATGGCAGTGTTCCCCATGTGCCGATGCTACACCTCTTTGCACAAAAATGCCTTGTGAAATATGAACTAGCGGTTTGATATGTGTCTGTATTCTCTGTCAGCTTCCAGGCTAAGCTGCAGACTCTGTTTCTGATGCGCCACTTTGGCTGGCTACTTGGGAAATAGGTTAAGGCAGAGAAATGGATTGCAGCCCCAGATGCCTGGGGACGAGGCTGTCTCAGAGCTGACGGGCTAGGTAAGCTCTATTTTGAAAGTGGGTTAATTTAACTGCCATTCAACTACCATTAAATGATATAGGTTAATTTTATAGTCAGATAACTATTAAGAAACCAAAACATAAGGCAGGAAATGTCTCTGTGCATGCCAGTGGGGAGAGGTTTCCTCTGCGCTAATGCACACCCCTCCCCTTCAGCTCAAACCTCTCATCCTTCCATTTCTGCACAACCCTCACATTATCGCTTTTTTTTTTTAACCATTGCGTTACACACTATTGTCCTTCCTCCCCCTCTTAAGAGAGTCTATTCACCTCAAAAATTCACCTTGGTATCCTGGCCCACAATTATTTTTCTCCTTTGTTTATACTGTCACACATCTCCAGGCTAAGGGAAGACTAACGAATACAAACCTCACCTGACCACTGCTAATGTCCACTGAAAAAGGTCCCATCTCCCCCCCACATCAATTTTTGTCCATCTAAGTGGCAAAGTGAGGCAGGGAACAACACCTTGCTTAGCATGTAACATGCTATCACCACTAATACATCCAATTTTCTTTAGGGTTATTTACCATATTTAAAGCCTCCTTGATTTTAGCAGTTTACGCTTTATACTTGGACACTGCAGTTAAAATGTACTTTATCTTCGTACAATTTTCCTTCCTGCAGCACAGCGATAGGTATTGTTTGTTTGTTTCTTTATACTGGGGACAAAACCCACCAGTTGCTGGTTTGCCATAAAGGGAAAAATAAAAGGAAAAAAATTACCAACAACAGCTTATGCCTGCAAAGGAACAGATCCTTTGGAAAAAGCAGAAGTGACTCATCACTCCTCGCATGCAGCAAGGAAGGAGCGAGCACCACAGCCGGGCAGATCCCCCCCGAGATGCCTTCACAGATTGCCTCCCCCTGACTTCTGCACCTCCCTGGTCCCACTGTTCTGGCCAGCAGGAAAACGAGTCCCTAACCTTTGCAGAGGAAACTAAAGCAATGATGACCCATTAGCACATGCTGCCCGTCAAGCACTCACGGATCTCCTCTACCGCAGACATTTTTTATCGTATTAGCAGTAAGTGCACTATGCAAACCCTGAAAGCTTAGAGAAATGAACTCATGCTTAACCACGTGGTGGTAACGAGACCACAGCACTAACGGGATGCTGGTATTTTTACTGTGCTTTATATGACCAGAGAAATACAGAAGGTGACCATCCCCAGAAATCACAGCGAAACCACCTCTGAAAAATCCTCCTTGCAGCGACTCACACATTTAGATGGCGACACCAGAGCCCAAACCATGCACACCGTGGGGATTTTTTTACCCACAAAAGGCTGAGTACCAGATTCCCTGTTGCCCTGCTGAGGCCTCACTACTCTTACTAATCTTGCGAGGAAAGACCCTTTTTCCACTTGGGAGCTATAAAAGAACAGCCAAAACAGCCAAAACCCAAACCTGATCAATCTGCTCTTTGCAGCACTAAGCCACTACCTTTGTCACTTTGTGCAAGGTTACATTATTGATTTTAAGCTATGTTACTAACTATTATTCCTAATTTAATCATAACATCGTTAAAAGAGCCACAAGGTGTATTTCTTTTAAAACCAGAGTTATGCTGGTTTTGCTTTTATCCGTTAGCAATCCAGTCTACACTCGAACAGAAGTAAAGGCACCAACGTAAAGACAGGTATAGACAAGAAGGCTAGAATTAAAAAGCAGTTGAGCAGTCACCCTTACTGTACACCCTTGTGTCTAGCTATTCAAGAAAAGCCAACATGAGTCCTGAAACAGGAGCTAAAATCTACTTTTTTTTAATGCCTCAGCAGAAAAGCTCCTTGAAGGACAGCTAGGCAGCACTCCAGTGAGCAGTGAGGTCAGGTAGCTGTCACCATGGTCCAAAAGAACTTTGTTATTAGTGAACACACTTCAGGTACCAAGTAAGCTGGTTTAGCTTTCCCATCTCAAGCTGATGTTCGATGGCTAGAAATCAGGAGAAAACTTGTATTTCCATACAGAGTACACTTGTTATGATAGCTGCTTATTCGAAACCAGAATTCTACAATGTCTTTTTTGACAGCCTCCTTTCAAAGTCAAATAGTTTGAAACCACTGCTAACACCTCACACGCAGCTACTTGCTTTAAAGGCCTGAAAGGCATCTGAGGAAGATACACCAGCTGTGACCACAGCACATCTGAAAACGTGAAAAAACTATACCACCACTTTCACCTGAAGGAGGAACATGGCAGAAACCAGTGGATTCTCCAAGCAAGCACCTCAGGCTTAGATTAGAGCACAGGTCCCAGCACAGGTATCAGTTGTGTGTGTGAAAATACCTTCACACGTGTGGGGAAGCTCTTTGGCTTCTCCTAAGTGTCAGTTTTTCCCCTGCAGAGCCAGGGTAACTCTCAACAATTAGTGTCAGAGCCTTCCTCTAAAGCTCAGTGAGAAGAAAAGCACAGTCAACGGTTCAGCTTTAAGAAAGGAAACCATTAAAGCCCCTTTCAAAATCAGGAATGTCATTCCAAAATGAGTTAAGCAATCCCTACGCTTTATTAGCTGGGCAGGAGGGTTCTGGGACATGTGATGATGGGATCTTGGTGCACGTCAGCAAAAAGAGAAAACAAAAACAACTTAGCAGGTGTAACAAAACTGCCTATTTAGCACGGTAATTTCTACGGTTTGCTGATAACCTTGCACAGACAAACCACTCCTCCTGCCGGCCCAAGGCTGTCCCAGCTGCGCCCGGTGGCAGGAGCCCTGCAGAGGTAGCCACCAAGCTGTGCTGAGCTGGCCCAGGTGACAGCAGAGCGGGTGACAAGGCAGGAGCCACCGCAGGGGCTGGCAGAATCGGGCTGCTGGGCCTGCCACTGGCTCTTGCACAGGCTGCGGTGAAGCCTCTGCCCTGTCCTTCGCTGCATTACTGCGGGCACTCAGTAGGCTGCAGCCTGAGACTCTGGTTGGTCCTTTGGGAAGATGCAGCTGTATTTTCATATAGGCAAAATTTGCATTTTCAGGCAGCAGTGCTTATATTTCTACGCTCTGAAATATACCTGAAGCGCTTCTAACTTTAGCTGAGCTTTTAAACAGTTCCTGGAGATACGAGCTGTAGCCATCTCACACAAAAATCTGCCTTTTAGTCAAGTGCATATGGAATAGACCTCCTGCAGGGCTGCATGACACCTGCAGAGGAGGAGGAGGCAAGAGAAGATTTTTAGTTTTCTTTCAAATGTGATCTGTAAATTTTGATACATTAAGAGTGACCTATAAAAATAAGATGCAACTGTTTTGTGCTCCCTCTTCATGATGCTAAACCAGAGCTTTTAAAGGTTGTGTCGTCTGGGGTCTTCAAGGAGGTGGGGAAGAAAGAACTTACTAATTTACAATTCACAAGTGCGAAGTTGTTCAGATTTCTTCTGAATTTCCTGCTAGACAACTGAGAACATCTTGGATTTTAAGTCACAGAGTTGTTTGCATCAAATGTACCATATCAGGGGAAACAGTACTCCCACAAATGGGTTTGCTATCTGGGATCCTTCCAGCATTGTAACATCTATTAAAGGGTCTAGAGAATAACTGTATTAAAAAGATCAACTTTAATTTCTTCGCTATCTTCACTGTATCAAACTCCATATTCCTGGATTTGCCCCCAACACTTCAAGCTCTGTTCCTGAAATGGTTTTTGGTCTGTGCCCTCTGTTCCTCTGTACAGGAATCGCATTCCTACACAGGTCCAAGAACCTGCTATTCATTTTCAGTTAAAACCACAGTTCAGCAAGTACCCACAGCTGGGCATCTGCCAGAGCCAAGAAATTAGTGCTTTGCTGATTCTTCTCCTGATTCTTCCCAAATCAGGATTAAAATCCTCTCCCCAGACCCACTTTTGTCACACCTCTAGGAAATTAGGGAGCTCAGCACACTCAGGCAGGAAAACCAGCGGCGAACCGCCTTACTGGGGACACCCAAGCAATGGGGACACCTGAGCAAGCTTTGCGCTGCTGCTGTTTGAGCAGCCACGAGATGACGGCTCAGTTTTGGTTGCACAAGAAGATGAAATGGCGATGCTCAGCAATTTCCCGAATTAAATCAGCTTCACTCACAAAACTGAAGTTGATTTCCAACACAGGACCGTTTCACAAACCTCAGTGCTGAGGTCAGGGAGTTGCCTACTTTCAGGTCTAGTGCTAATCCCAACACTTTGCTGGTAGCGAGTGACCTGAGGTTTTCAGCTCTTCCCTTCGCAGAAGTACACATTTTCACCAACGGCGATCAGCAGAGGCTTCCATTTCACATCTGCTAGAGCATCTGGATTGCAGAAAGTGAACGAGGCGTATGTGGGGGTACAGTCCACTGCTGTTCCACGGAGGATGTGTTACTTCAGAAGGTGACCAGATATGCTCCTGCAGGTTCGGAAGAGGCAGCTGCCTCTTCCAGTAATGGAAGCAGCACAAAATGGAGCAGCTCAAAACCCATCCCAAGTCAAAACAAGCCGAGGTAAATTAGCAGTAGACTTTTTAAGCTAACAGGCCTAATTATGTTTCTTTTCTACTTCTGTGACAACGCCATGGATGCTTCTTTCTGGGTCTGGGTGCAACATCTTGCGCACTCTCATCATGATATGTATTTGTACTACAGAAAACAGCTTTAAAAGAAGAATTTGAGAAGGTGCTCCTTTAAGGCTGAACAACTTCAGCTTAACAGTGAGAGACCATCAGCAAGTCCTCCAGGAAAACCAGAAAAACTTGGTATTTCTGATAGTCGCAGAACTAAAAGTGTTGATTAAAAATGTTCTGGGAAACGCTTGCTGAGCGTAATACATCCTAAAGAATGGCAGATGGAAATATGGTTCATCACTTTTAAAGGCTATTTTCATAGATTTGACAGATGTATTCAGACATACCCAAAAAAATATGATAAATGCTAGTTTACAGCACAAGGCTTTCAAGCTATTTACACATAAAGACTCACTATTCCTGAGTATGTGTAAGATGCAGTCTCTAGTCAAACCAAGTTTTTAAATTACGAGAGATTTGCCCAGCAAAGCTAAACCAATGACCCAGCTACCTTTCCATTTTGCTTTTTGCTTTTAATACCAGTGTTAGTATACAAGGAATACAATAGTTAGTTTATAATCTAACAGCTATTTAAGTATCTTAAAAAAAGAAGGGGTGTGTGTGTGCACTGAAAAATCACGTTAGCAAACGCAAGCCTGAATTTGCCTACTTTACAATAACACAAGCTGAGAATGACAGTTTCTCAGGAGAAAACAAACCTGGGCTAGAGAGTGTGCAGCATTGTAAGTTTTCCTAAAGCCAGGAAATCCCTATGCATCGCCCTCAAAATTATCCTAGGACCGAACAGAAAGGTTAGCAGAAATGCCTAAACTCACATGGGTTCCATTATACAGCACTTACTGTAACCTACTTTTTAGCATTCAGCATTTCAAGTATCAATAATGCATAACGTCAAAAGTAGTTCAACCCAAAGTACGGCCAAGAGCAAGTAAACAAGGGGTCTCAAACAAGGGCCAGTTGCAGCATGGCGTGCCTGCTGAATTTGCCTTGCACCCCTGTGCAGGAGGACAGCAGGAGAGAGTTGCTGGAGCTTTCCCTGTGTTAATCGGGAGCTGGGGACCTGCCCCCTCTGCAGAGGGAGAGCTGGTGGCTGCAGAGAGAATAAAAGCAACACCAGTGCCTACTGGTGCAAGCACGCAGCTAAGCAACCTCCCTCAGCCTGGTCCCGTCCTCTACAGTACACGACCCAGCTGCTCAAAAAAGCGCTGCTCCACCATGAAACCCAAGGGACCAGCCAAACCGAACCCGCCAGGCAACAGCCAGGGTTCCCAGCCAGGCTTTTATCACCACCCTTCCTACCTTGACTCACTACTAAGTGCTCAATGAACAAGCCTACATCGCTCTTTCACCCCCTTTCCTGAGAGACTGTTTGTTCTTCACCAGATAAATTATTTACCATCAAAGAAATTAAGGTGGCCAGTAGGGAAGAGCAAATTAGAGTACGGGAGTTCACGAGACCGCGTTTCAGCTTTCACATGTATTCCCGACCCTGCTCCTAGAGCAGCTTTAATTGCCAATCCTATTTAGGACAAGAACCAAACAGAGTTTGGAGACTCTGAAGCTCAATCCTTCGGCCAGAGTTTGCTTTACCTTCTATTTTCACTTCCTCCCCTGCTCCTCTCAGTTTGTGATAGTTTGCATTCCGCATTAGTGCAGACATTTAGAAAGCACACTAGAAACAACAGAATTAGAACCCCTTAAAGTTTTTCACAACAAAATTTATTAGAAGAATAGTGGTTTTGAAAAGTCTAGCATCCAGTGAAAACTACCATACACAACGTTACAGCTGGGAATGTGTTTCCAAAATGACATGGTCAAATAATACAATGGAGCCATTAAATCTTACACATGCACAACAAGAGAATTAGCGCTTTGACATACAATGCAAAAAATAAATGGACCACATGAAATAAAAATTTAAAAGTACTTATCACATACATTAAGACACAGCTTATTTAGTCCAGTCAAAAAATCAGAACTGCATTAAAAAAAATTAATGTAGTGCAATCAAACCAAAAACCTTAATTTGTGATCATAAGTGCTCTACTACATAAAACATTGATCATAGCAAGGAACAAAAAATTCAAATCACACAGTACAAAAAAAATCTGTAAATAAATATAAACTACAGTACAAGAGAAATATTAAATTATACAATTCCGTCAAACTGTAAACAGTATATTGAAATGAGGTCCATAAGAGTAAAGGGGAGGGGGGGGTTCCTGTTTTTTTTCCCATGACACTTGAACTTCTAGAGGTCAGAGAGAAATGCCATTTTCCATACTCTTCAAAGACTATGGGTTACATAAATAGAAAGAGAAGACTTTTTAGATGTAAAGTGTCAAATAATGAAGCAGAGGTGTTGCTGACTTGCAACTGCCAACAGATCACTGCAAAAGCAGAACAGCAGATTTTACTTTAAAGTTTCACCTCCTCGCGAGCGCAGCACAGGGGCCCGCCACTACAGATGTTAAGTGCCAACACGTTCTGAGTTAGAGCTCGGTATTTGAGAGGAGACACCTGCTGAGGGTCTGGTCCTACCGTTAGGTGGAAGCCATGACGTACACCGTTACCGACTTGGACCTCTGCTGATTATCTGACAGGTTTACACGCTTGTCATACGAACACCAACTTTGGCAGAACAATTACTAATAAACTCAAAGCACTCCCGGCCCATTGGTTTCCATCACAGTGGCCAGTGCACAGAATTCTCTAAGGACATTGCATAACTAGAGTGTAGAGGTCAGACAGCCAAGGACCCGTGCTTGAGGTTAGAAGTAGTTATGGTGAGAGAGAAGCAAGAGCCACGTTAAGATGCTGCCTCTGCCGTTCGCAGAAGCAGTTGGGAATGTATTTCACTTTTAGCTGCGCTGGCTAGTAGTGGCATTTAAAATATATAAGTTTAAGATAACATATATACTATATATGTATATAATATAATACATATTATATAATATACATAGGAATTTCTTACAATACATACCAGGAACCCCCACGCGATCTGCTCAGTAGTAATAACTGAATATACAGAATGCCACTATAAGTGTCTGAGGCACTGTGTGCTGGAGAGTAAATATGCAGCTTTAAAATCCGTTTGGCTGAGTTATACCTGGATACCTGAACTGAGTTTTAAGTTGACATTCATCAAGGATGTGCTATCAGCACGTCAAAAGAAAAGCAAAACAAAATACAAGTCACTGCTAGGTTTAAGAAGAGAGTACAAGTACCTGAATTGAGTGAGGATAGTGTGTAAACTGTCCCTGAGGGTTTTTAAACAGTGTGTGTACAAGTTGGATTCCTAAGAACATTAGTTTAAACTTACATTGCGGACTGATAAAATACCAATGTCTGACAATTTAACAAGTGGAGGTTAGAAAGAGTTATGAGCAAACACTCAAAACATATTTTATACATTTTAAAGCAGCAGTAAGCTGCTGTAAGCATACATCCCATCAGTACAAGCAACACATGGGACTCAGATAAAGGTTTCTATTTGCAAAAAGCCCATCATATATCGGTAAGTAAAGAATATTCACCTGCTAAATTAGAATGCACCTAGTTACAGACTAGCAATTCAAGATTAATTTTTTTAATCAAATACTTTGCTATACTTTGCTATTACATACTAAAATTCCTTAAGCTCACTAATGCTGGTATTCTAATCTATTTTTTTAATGTTCCCCCTTCATTTAAGAAATATACCATTCCACAACTTAAACATTAAGATCCATTTTCAGTCCTCAGATGTAAAAAGCATGTCAATGAGTTTATATTAAAAATTTACATGGTAAAAAGGCTTGAATTTCAGCCAGAGATTCTAAATACTACTCATTCCCTGAAGGCATAAGGGAGAAAGAATCCCTACCCATTTTTCTCATGATACAGTTTTCAAACTGAACATTAAACAATGGTCCAAAATGATTTTTCAGTTTGGGAAACTTCCCTTTCCCTACCCATCATCCCAGATTCCAAATATCAAGCCCTGAAATGGCCTATTGAAATGAATAGTTAAAAATATCAGGCATGTATATATACATCCCCTGCCTGAACTTGAGAATATTTTGTTGTATTAGTCTTTAAAAGACAGATTAGTCTCCCAAGAGAACTTCTGATCTGACCTGAAAAGCCGTTAATGATCCTAGATTGTACGTTTAATATATCTCATAACCTGAAGACCAGATTTAATTAAGACTCTGGCATTGTAACAGAAAAAGTGCTGCAGTTACTTATCCCTTTTCTGGTACTTTAGAATAGGTCAGACAAGTGCTTTTTATAGTGAGAGTAAAGTTTACGTGCTTTCACGCAGGCGTAAAAAATATTATCTGCAAAAATAATTTAGAAATGTAGCACCAAGTAGTTGGTAAACTGTATTAGTAGCTGTAGTAATGTCCTCATTACTTCCAAGCAGGAAAAAGCATTGTTAGACTGTACTAGGTGATGACTATATAAATTGTTTTCTGATATTAACTTTTCCTGTTCCAGTCAGAATGAAGTCTGTGTCCTAATCCCTGCTCCATAAGGCAGAGTTATCATCTTGAGTCCTTCTAAATTATACTTACCAATTCAGTAGAGACAAGCACAGGGGCAAGGGAGGGGATGCTTGTTTCTGAGAAGGTGAATGAAATGCCCTGGACAGGCCGAAAAAATCCCTCCTCCAAATACGTTGCCCAGGAAAACTGATTTTGCAACTGGGCTAAGAGAATTTTGCGAGGATTAAATAAAGCTCTCTTAATACGAAGGTTTTCGTGACAATACCTGAATATAGGCATAAATCGATAGGACATGAAGTCCAAAACTGCTGCTGTAACACTAGTATAGAGACTTGGCCCCAACCAAAGCAAGAACAGGAGAAAGGGAGAGAGATGGACACTGGAATGCTGTAACTACTTAACAGGTTTTTCTGGTACATGTGGAGTGGATCTACAGATCACTTTGAGTCCACAATATCTCTCTGCTTGGTGATCATCACAGTACATCGTATTTATCCACTAGGTAATTTGAAATGAGTAACTGCAGTGCCTATTTTATTTGCTACATCCATCAGAACTGCGTATAACTAGCAGCACACATTTTCAGGTTTCTGATGGTTTTCATTACTGAGTTTCCAATATAATTCGAGATCAAGTGGAAATTATAGTACCAAAACTAGCCTCAAAACAGTATTTTTTTTTTAGGTACAGCTTTTTAAACCTAGATTAGTCAACATTATCTACTGGTGCCAAGAAAAAGCAACATTGACCTAGACTGCAATTACATTTAGTTTCTGAAACGTTTGTGAGGAAAACCTAGAAGTTTCTGATCCTCATGAATATGAGGGAAACCACCTCCCTTCTACCTCTAACATTTGGCAGAGAACTTAAGCTATTTAAACTATTGTGACAAAGCTTTCAGTACAGGTTAATAATTTTGCCTTCGTAACAGTTTGGACTGCAACAAGTCTATGCATTCTTACACTGAAGTGTTAAAATTTTGTCTTCACTGAAGAAAGAGCTCTTTACATTACAGATGTAGCCACACTGTTTTTGAGAAAAAAGGGAACAGCACAGTGTTCCCTGCACTCCTCGGACACTGTGTTCTTCTTGTAAGACTCAAGGACATCTTAAGAGCATTACTTCAAAGTAAACTGGAAAGAAACACATGGTAATTCCAGTTTTGCCTGTATACCAATTGTTGCAGATGATACAAAAAGCAATTCAACCGCAATTTAAAAGTTGTTCCAATCTACACAAAGCTTACTCAACCCTAAAGCCCCTGAATCGCTTTGCCAGCTCCTGCGAATCTCCAGGGGAAGGCAATGTACTCTCAGGTTTCCATGAAAGAAATATTTAGACTCAGATGTCGGCCTGCCACAAGACAAAGCACAGACCATTCCTTGTCTTCTCTTAACTGGTCTATAAACACATGGGCAGTTGCCTCCCGTGTTTAGGAATACCCTTGAGCACTGCAAAGCTCTACAAAAAAGGTGGTATAGGAACTGCATGAGAACACCGAAGCTGAATGTGATCCCTTATTAGGGGCACTATTCTACCTGTACACCTGCATTGTTAAAAATCATTTGTTTTCCAATTGCCATGAAAACTCAGAGTTTGACTTCAGGTCTAGCAATAGGGTTGGTAATACACGCATCAAATTATGAGTTCTGCAACAAGGAGAAATTAAGGGCATACCTGTATTGCTTATGCAACAACTTCTCCTGTGCAACAGGGAAAAAATGAGAAATTCTAACGGAAATTGTCTTGAGCCTTTAAAAAAAAAATCAGGGAATGACTGGAAAATAAAAGTATATTTTGACAGAAATTAAAACGAGTCCAGAAACGCATCCCTACAATATATAACCAGAAACGTTCAACTCTATAGCTGTACTCAAGCATTACGGCCACAATAATGCCTACAACACTGTGGAATGAGGATCCAGCTGGCTGAAAGTGAGGTAATAGTTTGTAATAGGTCAGAGTTCTAAAAAAGCACTTTTACATCTTACAAGTCCAAATAAAAAAAAAAAAGGGACACATTTCATACATGTTGGGCTTTCTCACCAGAACTGTACGATAATTAACTCCACACCAGGACCCCTACCACACTAAGCCTTACTCATCTTCAATTATATGCTGCAGCAAAGATTTACCAAGCGACACCTAAACTTCAGTACAATATGAAACTTGATTCTTAAAACTTTATACACACAAAATATAAAATTACTTTTCTAGGATGGGGTAGGGGAGAGGGATTCTCCTTCATGATACTTGGACTGAAAAACTAGTTTTCAGAGACTGCCACAAATATTATTCACAGTTTCTTGCTGTCAGGCTTTTTCAGCTACATCAACGTAGTACACAACAATACTGTTAAGTCCAATAACTACATCGGATGGACATTCTCGGGAATAAGAGAAAACTAGTGACGAAAAAAACCCGAAAGGCCTCCTCCTAATGACATCTCGATTTCTACAGGGTTGCAGTTTGTCACAGGGTTGCAGTTTGTCTATGTTACACGTTAATGCAATCTCAAATAGCAGCAGGAGAAAGATTCTAAACCTTCTCTCCTGTCCAAGTGATCCAAGTAACATAAGCATCCACTTACCAGAAATAACATGAGAAACAAGGCTTTTGTTACAAAGACAGCAGTGAACCACACTTTCCCACACCAAAATATGGTCAACCAGGGATTTTGGCCATGCAAACTGCTGGTCAGCAGAAAATTAAGCATGCTAATGGACAAACATTAATTCCAATCATATATTTAAAATGATCCCAAATACTACTAGTTAGCTACACTGAAAGCGCCTGTAAAAGTATGTAGTGAAAAATGAAACAAAACATTAGTGATCACTGCAGCACTTAAGAGTGATACTAGTCTTACGTGATGAATCACCTCAGAGAAAATACATTAGATGGGAGTTTGAAACAAAAAGGTAACATTAAAAGGTGCACCTGAATATTACAGACTAAATTTACAAAACCTACAATAAGGTAAAATATATATCTTTTGAATATTCAGCAGCTTTTTTTTAAATTTGTTTTTATTTTTTGAGAGGCTCATGAAATTTTAAAAAGGGACCACTAACTAATCTCAACCATGCTTCACAAAACAATAATGGCTATTTCATATTGCAGTTACCAACGTAATGCAATTAGTGCTTAAAAAATAATCTACAATTTTTTTCTTTTTTTTCCTTTTTAAACAGAGACCTTTGGAGGAAATATGGTTGTTCAAAAGCTTCTCGAAAAAGAAAGATTACCTGAATATTAAGTTATCACAGATCAAGTGTTGTGTTTAAAAGCTTTGCAGACATGAGTATTACAATCTTCAGGTCTCAGGACATTTAAACTGAGAAAGTTACGTGTTTGGTTTGTTGTTGGTTTTCTTTTTAAAAAATCCACTTTCTAACCAAAGCAAATAAAGAGTACTCAACTTCTCACTATCTATTTACAATTCTTAGCCTACAGTCTGAAATGACAAGACAAATTCTTTTTTAAAACTGCAGCATTAAAGGGTAGGCACACCATTTTTCTGCTGCACGATTGTCACCCACTTAAACATACACATACAAAATATTTAGGTTAGTAAAATGAGCACTTCACATACACTACAGGGACAAGTTTTAGAAAACTCAACTCGTTGCTTAAATAAAGACAACTGCAAAAGGTTAAACCTCTCTGAACAGTAAAACTGTGTTAATTTTTTTTTTTTTTAATCTTGCAGCAAACTTTCTACCATAACCTCCAACAGCAGATGAAACCACACGTTTAACTGCGCCTTTATTGCAATCACCAGCTAAACTGGAACGTATTGCAGAGTTTATATACTGCTACTGAGCTTAAACTGCTTTAAATGCCAAGATGACAACTACAGAGCTATGAGGAACCAGGATTTTGAGTACTAAAACATATTAAGTAAACAAAACCAAAGTGTACTTGGGGCCAAATGCCCAGTCTGTTTTAAGAATGAGCAGTGCATATTTAAAACGACAGCAATGGTGTGCCTAACCTTTGAAAATATGAAGTTGCTGGGGAGGGGGAGAGGCTAATAGAATCAACTGTTCCAGAAGTCATTCAGCATCCCTAGGGCTATCTAAGCCACCCTCCCATGAACTTTGAGAAACCACTTTCAGTCACTGACATCACTTAATGCTCTCACACAAAAACTGCAATGTTTCTTTTGGTTGTGCAAATGGGAAAAAAAAAAAAAAAAAAAAAAAAAAAAGGTAATTCTATCTACCTTTTGCACAGATTAAGACCAAATTGTTTCTACCTGAAGAACCAGCAATTCTGATTTGGTCATTCTGTGGTAAGTCCAGTAAGCTCCACCTAGTTACTGACCACTCCTGCAGAAAGTATCAAAGATAAAGGTTCTGTACAAAACTTATCCTGGAACTCCATATAATCATAACAATATCATCATATTGAAAAAACTGGAATTGTGGTTTACGGAGTGCTTTTACGGTGTTTAAATGTTTATTCTAGCATGTGCTAAACCACTATCAAAATAGATTAAATAAAAACAACAACAAAAAAGCAGGATTTAGATTAAATCCTGCTACTGGCAACTGTAATATTTAAAAAGGAAACACCCATTCATTGAGTGTTCGACCCTGACAGTATTTCAGATAGATATGATGCAGAACCTGAATTAGATCAGGCTACCAGTGTTTTACTTCTTCCCTGAACATTAACAAGCTCCTTCACTAATGTGGATATTTGGGCAGACTACTGAGGTTGTAACGTTTGAAATCACCGTTTTGTGGGCTTTTTTTCTTTTTTTTTTTTTTTTCTTTTTTGCAATATCACAGTAGTTTGTTACACAAATCCCCCTTCCCCAGATTAGAGTCGTTTAAACTAGTTGTTGGAACCACATAGTTTAGTAAACTCAGAATCAAGTCTGTAAAAAGCATAAAGGTCACAAAGAACCATAGTTCTGTTATAATGAGGCATACCCTAATACATCATTTAGTGTACCCTGACTGCTCCTGACTGTGAGAAGCTTGTCTTCCGTGAGATAAGGCTACATCCTCAAGCAGGTGAGTCTAAATATCACCCTTCAAAAACATCAAACAAAATTACAGTGAAGGTAGTGTTACAAATAATTAACTGACATATTCTGAAGGTAGTGTATGTACGTTTTTCCCTCCCCTCCCCTCCGGGTGAGCACTAAGCAGGCAGTGAATGGTTAAGTATATTTAATTTGGAAAGAAAATAGTGGAGAGCCTAATCAGACCCAATTGATTATCCATCTAATAAACAAATCTCTGAGTTCAAGAGAGGTACCATTCCTAAATAACTTGATTTAGCTTAAATCTTTCAATCAACTGGATCAAAGAAAAGGAGGAGGAAAAAGATTTCCAAAACATTTTGAAGAATGACAGTCTGATTCTCATTCAAAAAAATGCCTGGTTTTAGGAGAGTATCAGTTTAACAAAGTGGACTTATTTCTATAAAGGCAGACACCAAAAATCCAATACCAGAAGTTCAGGCAGGCTCTACAGGCAAGATGTCCACTTCCACAGATCTGCATTCTTTGTGAGGTAACTCAACTCTCTATTACAGAGAAACAAGCAAAAGGCAAAAGAAAAAAACAAAAAGGGGGGGTGGGGGGTGGGGACCAACCCAAAAAAAAAAGGAAAAAAAAGGTGGTAGTGGGCAGGTGAAGGAGGGAAACTGCACCATACCAGGTTAGAAAAATTTACAAATGTGACATTCAGAGCACACCTTTCACCTGCGTCCACACAAGTCTATGCTAAACTGCAAAGGAAAGAGCATTGCAGTAAATAGGAGAATCAGGTGCGCTCAGTGGTGGTTGAACTATGCAGTAGTGCTCACCCAGTTTGCAAAGTAATTGGCACTCTACAACATCCCTACTCATCTTTCAATTCATTCGCACTTTGTGCTGCTTCTCCCTGGGGATCTAATTCAATCTTTACTGAAACATCCTGTCCCTCCGACCTCATTAATTTCATTTTTTTCTTTGGAGGGTTTTTCAAAGTGCCCAGCCTCTCTTTAACTTTGTACTCCAGTGTACTGTGGGGGATCCCATAAATACTCTGAGCTTTGGAAACACTCATTTTCCCGCTCATAACCACAGAGATTGCTTCCTCCAGTATCTCGCTGTTGTACTGTCTGTATCTCCCTCTTTTCTTCCTAGGTTGCTTGGAGCCAGGATCTCCCTCTTGATCTGAGGTGGGATATGGCTGTCCAGAGGTAGACTGCTCAGCATCTGAGCCCCAGGAATCTGGTCCAGCATCCAGCAAACTTCGCCTGTTTTGTTTTGGAAGGATAGCCCTTAACTTTTTGCTAAGCGCGCTCTCCGTTTGTGAACCCATTACCAAAGAGCTATAGCTGTACTGGTCGCCAGTGCGGGACTCCCATGAAAGGTCCATGCCTCGAACTTGTGGTATCTTTAAATCCACAGGAGATGAATGGCTCACGTCCTTTTTCCCATCCTGTTTAGTTTGAAGTGCCATTTTTTGAAAGGCAGAGTTTTCTGTAAGAAAAGGAAGGTCACTGATGTTGCTGAGTGCACCATTTCCCCTGAATTTCATGCGGCTGAAATTGAATTCGTAGTGTGGTTTTGCCCAAGAAGCCTCCCTGGATAATATTAAGTGCTGTCCATGATTCTGTAGTCCAGATGGCCCATGGCTGGCAGCCGTAGAAAACTGGTTTCTGCTCAGCAGTTCTTCACTAATCTGGAGTGATCGAGCCAGTGGTACTTTAAGAGATGTGGAGTGGCCATAACCTTCCCTGGTTCCATCCTGCAAGCTTCTTGGAGGTACCCCATCACCACTCTGTAGTCCCTCCGGATGGTGCTGGCTGGGTCTCCCAGGTCGCCTAATTGGATGGAAGGAAACTGATGTGAGCAGGACTTGCACAGGTAGGGAGGGATGGGTGAGGGGGCCACTCCTTTATTAGAAGGCCTTGCTTGGGTAACATCACTTTTTGTGTTATTTATTTTTCTCTAAATTTTTTTTATTTTATTTTATTATTTTAATTTATTTTTTTTTAAAGTCTCAGCATCAGTCAGTTTTAAAACTTGTTCACAAAAAAAGAGAAGCTTTTTGGGCAAAGAAAAATGAAACCTGTTGGCTGGTCTCTGGTTGGGTTCACAAATTCTCGGAGTAGAAAAGACTTCGCGCAAGCGTCTGAAAATAGCACCTTAATTACAAAGTAGTAATCAATCGCCATAGATCTACACACAACTGTGTTACTGGTGTGACGTTACCACTAAACAAGTACAGTAATAAAAGAGTAAGCCAAAGTGCAACATATTCAACATGCAAATATGACGGCCACCTGCAGTATCTACACATAGGTGGAAACCTTGGATGGTGTCCGCTTACATCATATTGAAGATTTGCTGCTCAGGATAAAAAAAAAAAAAATGCTTAGCAGGCCTCGAGAGTATTTGCTTGACTTTCATTAAGCACCAAATATGAAAGCTGGGATACTGCAGATCACAGAGAAAAACACTGCATTACACTAGACTTACCAAATTGCTCTCTTAATAACTAATTGCAAACATACATGTCCCTGATTCTCTTTTGATATATAGCATAGCTAGGAAAAAAAAAATCATAAAAAAAAAAAAAAAAAAGATCTGTTCCAACTGTCATCCAGATCAAGGGTTAAAAAAGCAGTATGTATTTTTACCATTTTCCTTTTGTCACAAGTGTTCTTTCTAGGACACAAAGTACTACTACTGCAGATAAACACGTATATTTTAATGTTTTGCTTGCTTGCTTAGCCCCCTGTAGTCACTAAGTCACACTGGTTTCAAAATCACCCCCAAACCTTTCCACATTCAACATACAGATTAACAAAGAGACTAGTAAGCAATTCTACTTTAATGCTCTGGGACATTATATTGGTGTAAAGCCCTCTTAGTCAGCATTATTTAAGGATAGGATATGTCCTACTGAAAAAGCTACATTATTCTTTTTAACGTGACATTTGGATTTAAAAAAAAAAAAAAAAAGTCTTTAGAGAAAAGACATTCACTGAAAGGATCTGGCACATAACACACACAGTGCTTGATACATATGCTGCTAGCTTCTCTCCAGGATGGAACAGGTCACAGTTGAAGTGGGTAACAAGAGTCAACAAGGATTCAGAACAAATTCCAGAGAAATGAATGCAATTTTGCTATTCCAGAGAACTCTCTCAAGCAATGTGCATTCTATGCCCCTCCTACAGCATGTATCAGCATCAGAATGTGCACCAGTGATTCTACACCTAAATAAAGGTCATATTGGCAGCTAACTAGGACAGAGGGTCACACCTGATTTCATGGAAGCTAGACAGACTGCAGTCACCCCCACGTACCACACACCTGTACAAGTAACCACAGGTGTCAGCATGCCGCATCCTCCCTGGATCTACAGAACTGATCAGGACGGTGCCAGATGCTGGCCCTGTCATCCCTGTGTGTTGGACTTCGGCCCTTACTTAATACACAAACAAGGTAACAAACAATACAGAGCCCCAGTGGCTTCTGCTGCCTTGCTAGGAAAATAAAGCTGGAAATAACTTGTTCAGAATTGAAAGAGAAGAGCTGGTAGGGAAGGTTTATGCTAAAGAATTGTGAAGAAGTATGAAGGCTAACTTTTAAACAAAGATTGAAGTGTCTTATTAATAGAAATATTAAATGGAAAAGTAATCTTGACAAGAGAAATTTGAGACAGTAATATTTTTCCCAAAGCGAAAAGCAGAAGTTAAATCAGCTGTTAGCAGTACATGGGATTGGTGGTGGTGGTGGGTTGTTAGTTTAAAATTTCAAGTTTTTCAAAGGCTATTGTAAAGATTAATCCAACATTTAAATAGCAGTTTAAACCATGTATTGTTTCTGTACTTCACTAAAAAAATTACTTCTTCCAAGTAGCTTCAAGGTAAAATTTTGCCATCAACACCCAAAATCCCTCTTACTCCCAGTCAGCCTCTCCAGCACAATTCAATCCTAACTAAGAGTAAAGGGTTTCTAAATGTATGCAAACGGTGACCATTAGAAATATGAAACCTAAAAGAAATTTTGTGATCTAACATTCTTTCACATCTTGAACTAATTAAGCAAGAGTAGTACGCCACAGATTTTATTTAAAAAAGAAAACAAAATAAAACAAACAAGAAACCCTCATTCAGTGCTACAGTACAATCGCAAATCCAAAAAGCCATATTTGAAGTTTTCTGAACTACCAGACTTCCTCCTCTGGCTGCTTTTCTTTTTTTAAGTTGTGATTTATGGTAGGAAATATTAACAAAGAGCATGCAGTGATTCAAATCTAATTCAGCTTGGTTCATCACCCAAATAATTGCTACCTCTGAAATAAACTTCCCTGTTAGCTAACTTTCTCCTAAGTGAAATGAAGTCTAAATTGTATTGCAAATCCTCTAAGACTCCATAAATTTAACTGAACTTGCATCTCCACAGGCATCACTTACCACTAAACCCAAGAAGCAGGTAATAGAAGGATCTTTGGCCAAATGCTAAATTGGCCAAAATAACAGATTACCAGAGTTCTTAACTGCAAGTTAAACCTGTCTCAGTTTGCAACAACTCTTATTTGGCGGTGAGGTGAAGGTATTTGCCAAATGTACAAGTTGAAAAACACATTACTCCAAAGGGTTAAACCAAAAGTAAGTAAAAATTAACAGGAGATAAGCACACATGTTTAGTAAAAGACAGTTTTAAAAGGTCATAGTAAGTTGCTTTCTCTTACCCATTTCCTGGAGTACTGGAGCACCCTGGAGAATGACTCAGAGAGGTGCTGCCGGCACAAGGACTCTTCTTAGTGGATAAATCAAGCACACCGTCTGTAGAGACAGAAGAATGACTTCAGTGTTTGAAGAGGCAGGATCAGTCACGTTGTCCCTTGACAAAATAAGTCCTTTGGGCTAAAGTCATATTTAGCACACAGCATTTTCTATTTTATTTTATTTTTAAACAAACCAAGGCTTGGATTTGTTTGCTTGCAATTTGGCTTACAAGTGACTTCAACATAGTCCTCAGAAGTCACAAGAAAAATCAGCAAAATTCAAAGTGCACCTGTTACAAGAGTCAGAGAATAAAAGATGACCTACAAATGACAGTTCAGGATACATCACAGCCTATCACATTAACCCTCAGTGGTCCCGAAATGAGACAATCTTCAAATTCCTGAGATATCCCCCCTCTTAAAGGAGGGCTTTAAGCCAGTATTTGAATTTTTTTGTTGTTTTTTTAAATACGAATCTCCATAGGAAAATTCATAGAGAATTTCATATTGGAAACTAATTTTCAAATGAACACACACACACATAAACGTGAGACTCCTCCTCACCTGGCAGCTAGCCTGATCTTTTTTTCCGTGTCTCCAATGGGTTCCTACTGGCAAAGCTGCTGCCTTTCCCCTCTCTATTGTGCTATTTTACTCCCTCTCTTCTTCCATTCACCAGATTGTTTTTCCTGTTAGACTGCTTCTTCCATTCTCACTAATGGCACTTCCTCATGCTCACCCATGCTTCTCTGCAAGCCCTTACATAACTCTGCATTTCTAGGCAACTGAAAAGGGAGCACTTTTTGCTAGAAAAGCCTTGCTCCCAGTGTACTGAAACCACCTGAAATTCTGGTCGTTTTAAAAAGGGCAACATTGTCATAGAAGCAGCATGGCTTCTGGAAGCTTTGAAACGAGGAATTTCTGAGGCAAAGATAAATGAAACCTGTTGGTAAGGTAAACTAGAGACATTTCAGAGCTCCTTGCTCATTCCATCTAATCAAGTAAATACCACCCAACACAAGAACAATGTAAGATGGCTTCATATTGCTTAAAGTTCTCATTTGACATATGGAGAAAAAACATGATAAACAGTGAACTAGAATTAACTTACAGAAAGCTGTTCCACCCACTGCATTTGGGAACACACCATAACCCAAACTTAAGCAGAGAATTCGATTTTCCTTTTGAACAACACTTATGTGGCCACAAAATACACAGACTGGATCAAGTAGCACCTCCTTTTCAAGAGGCTATACTGAACAGCACAGGCTGCTGCCAGAGCACTGCATCCACACTTCCTCCGTCAGAAGGGTCATTATGACCTAGAAGTCTCCAAGGGCAAGTAGGGTCAGCCTCATACCCTGTGGAAAAGTTTACAACTAGCTGGGTTCCTCTTAACCCACTAGAAAGAAATACAACAATAAGCACCACTAGCAGTCTTTTATGACAGCCTCTTAAATCTCTCCCTAACCAGTTCGACAAAATCTCTTCCCAATTACTTTAAACGTAAATTGGAAAAAAATTACACCAAACAGATTACTCTGTAAGTTAATATGCACATGTTCTAATTCCACAAGTGTTATGAACATTATAAATGATCTTATAGCTTTTTCGTCACATGGTAGCTAAAAAAAAGTTCATGTATATGCTTTCTTCTTCACCATACAATCCTCCAATTAAAAAAAAAAAAAAAAAAAAAAGCAGCAGAACTGATTCTTTCCCTCTCTCTTTCAGCAAAAAGCTTCACAATGAGAACAGTTTAACGTTTATAACCGTAAATGCAAAGGACACTCATGAAATACATTTCTAAAATTTGCTAGAAACAAATGCCTGTCAGCTAAATGTACAGGTCCTTTGTAACTGATGTGTGATGACAACTTTCAGTAAGTACTCGATATGCAATAAGTGTCCAGATGCCCAAGCTGCATATTGTTGGACACATAAAATTAACCTTTTTACAAAAGACTTCATAAACCCAAGTTCAAAGAATAAAGGGATACCTATAGATGTGTATAGCTAGCAAAAGGCTTGTGTTTTTAAAGGCACCGTTTCCACTTGAGGATGGACAGCCTCTTTGTATTTGATAGAATGATTTCAGACACACATTTCTAAAGAAGGGTAAAGGGGCTAATTTTAATCCTATTGGTACGATACACTTATAACCTCTATTCAACAGTTTCAGAAAAAACCCCAATCCATACTATAGACACACAGAATTTGCTTGTTAAAAAAAACATTTGTGATGGAAAACAAGGTTTTCATATTAAAACAGGCTCTGCAACACTGTTACAAGTTATTCAATCTGTGCTGAGCAGAACAAGTCTATTTTTAAGGTAGAAAAGAGACATTCCTTCCAAACGCATAAACCTGGAAGTTTTCTACGGTTCATGGGTATCATTTTTCAGCCTTCACACAAAGCAATTTCTTACAGACTTTTTAAAAGATACTGTTTTCACACTATGACCAGAAAGAAAATCAATCAGTCCTTCGGTCAGACTGGGTACTCATCTTCAGAAAGGAGACAACATTATGGTTTTCATGACCATGTGAACTTGCCTTATCAGCAAGCATACAGTCTATTTTGGCAAACTGCTTCTTGCAGCTCCAAGAAGGGACAGCATAGTTGTCTCCAGAGTTTGGAGCATATCCACCCCCTTTGCCCTTCTTCAGAAGAATCACTCATGTCTATGGGCCTACATTATTTCAAGAAGTCTATTCTCTCCCAGCCACACCTAGCTAGTCATTATTTTATTGTAAAAAACATCTACCGCTTTTCCACTTTACATTTTATGTAGAAGTGCAGCTTTCTAATTATCTGGTTTTGCAACACGAATGCCATTAACGGATTGCCGTAGGATGCAAGACACTAATAAGAGTCCTACCTTGTTCACTAGGTTCTGACTGAGACTTTCTGACAGTAAGGTCCAGAGGTGAGTCTTGGTCAGCCATGAGAAGTTTGCTGAGCACAGGGTTCTGAGCAGTTGCAGCCGTGGGAGAGGAGGCGACCAGAGATGCTTTCAGCAGGCTTTGGTTCTTTGTGCTATTGGGCTGGCTGGAGTCCTGAGTAGAGCTATTTTTTGAGGTATATTCAGCAGCAAACTGTCGGATCATTCGCTGCATGATCTCACGGGCCACTAGGGGAATATTGGGGTCAGAGACCCTAGGACTGTCTGTAAATATTAGAGATTTTTTTTTAAGGAAGCACTTCAAGTAAAACAGCTTTTATATTAAGTCATTGTTTATTAAAAAAAATAAAAATGAGGTGGGGTGGGGAAGAAAGCCAAAGATAAAATCGTTTCTGTAGAAAAATGTACTTTAGTCTTAGAACAGCTGAACAAGAACCATTACCAATTCTGGTACAACCTTCCAAAAAATAACAACTTCCTAAGAGAAATATGCAATCTCATCTTTTGTTTTCAAATATAGATATATCTGACCTTTAAGAGGTGTGGAAATGGAAAGAAGAGCTAGACCCATGAAGAAAAGCACCAAGTAATGAAGCTCATTCCAAAAAAACTGAACAGGTTATTCAGTGGAAGAAATGAGTAACTTACCTGCACCTACAGAAGGGGAGAAAGGAGAATAAAGTTGCAGCAGTCCCCTACAAGTTTACTGAGAAATAAAGCCCTCTAGTTCTGATTCTTCAAAATAATTCACATGAAGATCAAACGTTCAAGTGTCTTCCATAACATTCTGTCTATTCCTTTTGACATTTCTATGATTGTTATCAATGCAGCATCAGGAATTACCCAAAGAATTTTCACATATACAAAAAACCAGTATGTGTCACATGAAAAGTAATTGTATTTCCAGAAAAGCTGCTAAATCTATTAGTAAGAAATGTGAAATGGAACAGGTAGACATTCCAATTTATTTATATGAAATAGTGTATAAATACAAAGGTATTTGGGGATGTGGGTAACCCAATCAAATCCATAACTCTAAATCACAGAAGCTAAGTCCTGCCACTTTGCCTCAAAAACTGATTGTATTCTCTGGCCAGATTTTGGTTTTTTGTTGTGTTTGTTTAAAACAAACAAACAAACAGAAAAAAAAAACAAAATCCCAACTCACTCACCCAAACAAAACAACACAACCACACAACTCCAGAAATGGCTCAAAAGGCTTGATTTTCTATTTCTGAAGAAACATTCAGAGAAAATTGCGCAGTAGAAGACCCAACAAATGTTTAAAAGCAGCTCTCCAAGGGAACAACAGAAAAGTGTTTACTTCCTCTTTAAAGAAATTGCCCAGGTTGAAAGGTAATCTATTGAGACTGAACTATTAGAAGCATTAGCAAAATCATCTGTGGGACATTTCAGTGTTAAATTTGCCTTTTGCCCCCATTTTTGTCAAAAGTGCATCAATCCAACAAACCAGCTTTAGTTATCTGTAAAGGATGACTGACATGAAGGTTTGAGCATGGAGTTGCCCACAAATCAGAGAGCAGCAGTAAGCAGCTACTATGTCTCTTGATGAAAAACCATTCTGAGCTTTAAATGCTTACCAAGCCCAAATTCTTTCCTGCTAAGCACAGCTTTCTAAAGCTAAGACCTTAGACAGTCACCGTGCGTATTCTTATAGGGGTATAATAGCTGTAAACTTCTATTTATGTCAATAGGTAATCATTTTCTTGTAAAATCTACAGGATGTTTTATTGTTGCTAAGGTTGAGGCGCGGGAGTTTTAAGAAGCTGCCAAGAATTAAATTTGGGTACATTTATACTTCACTTTCTTCCCAAATTATCCACAAAGACACAAGCCTGGAGAAGCGTGGGGGCTTTCTTCCACTGTAGTGACATTTATTCCATTTTCTAACCTCTCTACTATAACTTGCTGAAGGACCTATGAAAGGCTCTAGGAAAGCCCAGAAGGGCACAAACGGATGGCATGATCACAGTGATACCAACTATTCAACATGTGCTTGTAGCACATACAAGGGTGGCTGGCAGGAATGCAGAGCTCTATGGCACCTGTGTTTTCTGAAGAAAAATCATGACTTTACTGTGCACCCATGTTCATATGTACAATTTGGTAATGCTTACAGCTGAACGCATTTCCAAATTCAGGTAGAAAATACTACATATGTCTATGGCCATGCATCTTTGTAATGCACAACTTCAAGAATCATCACAGAGTGACTATCGAGAGCTTTCTAGTGCTGCTCAAGACAAACTCACTAACTTGGGACACAAAACTCAATTTCCAAGCAGAAGGGTAGTTACGTAGCACATTAAAGGCTTCTTGTTTAATATAAAACCTGAACACTAAGGATTAAAGCTGTTCAAAAGCGAGCTGAAAATATTTGCTGGTGCTTCTGCAGCATCACTTGAAGTCAACCAGATGTTTATTTTGACTCTACATGTCTAGATATTTTTTGGAAAAAAAAAATAAAACTAACTAAAACATAGAAGTCCTCAGAGAAGAAAAATACAGCAAATATTTATCGGCTACAAAGAGTCTAAAGCAGTACCTCAAGAGTTTTAAAACCTTAATAGCTTTTTTGTGTTTTATCTACACTGAAATCTTAAAAGAGCAGTATCAAACAAAAAAAAAGTAGGATTTCATTAAACCATCAAAAGAAGGTCCTATCCTGACACAAGGTAAAGGAAACAGGCAACTAGGTACTACCACTCTGCTTTCACTGGAAAGTAAGAATATTTGAAAGAAGCGTTACTGAGTCAGAGTGATGTGGGCATAAAGCAGAGAGAAAGTACGTAAGATTAATGGACGGTAAACTTGTTCAGGAAGTATGCTGATCTTGCTAATTACCTACGTATGTTAAGTATATGAGTGCACGTCCTTGATGCGCAACAAGCATCTGCTCACAGAACATCTGCATTTTGTCTGATCTGCCTGAGCTACAATATACCAGTCTCAAATGTTGCTAGCAATAAGGATGGAAAGGAAAAAAAAAAAAAACAACCCAAACACAACTAATGGGTGGCATGAAGCCAAGAAAGCCCAGCATCTCTGAACAACGTAGGAGTATCAGAGTTCTACCACTTGTGTCCTCTTTGGTATGACAGTGCCTGGGGATCTTATGACAATGGCACGAATTAGAATAACCTTTCAAGAAATCTAAATACAGCCAAGCTTGGCAATGATTTATTAAGGAAACTTCCTGCCAGGCTTCTTCCCCTCCCTTATTACTCTTGCACCAAGCACAGCCTCGCCAGAGGAAGGAAAGCAAGAGCATATTAAAAAAATTCTCAAAGATTCTTCGACATCTGAAGTGGTTTCATTATCTTCATTCTGTGCTTCTGACCACGGACAAGGTGTTAAACTCCCCACTGGCATACTACAGTAGCTGGCAATGGTTTTCCAACAATTAAGAAAGTATGCATTTCTAATAAGACACACATGCAGGTCATAAATAAAAATCTAAAAATGTTAAAGGGATTGAAGTCTTTAATAAACAAACTGAAAGTGATGGAAGTGCAATTTTTTCTCTCACCACTACAGTAATATGGAAAAAAGTGTATTTTCTCTAGATTTTTGTTTTCTTAAATCCCTTCCAGGTTTAGAGATAGGATAAATTTAAAAGCAAAAGGAAACCTTAACCTTCAAAGAAAAAAAAAAAAAAACCCAAACACTGAAGAGGACTTGGAATAAAAGCATAATCTCAGCTATCAGTAGTAATGCAATAACTATCCTTCCTACCATCCCACATACTTCTATACTTTATGCAGTACATCACAACATATAGTTTGTATTTATTCATTTGAGTCATAAAAGACAGGTTAAGATACTGTTATCTGCTTAAAACACCTTTAAATATTTTGATCACTAGGAAGAAGAGCTGAGGACTGGCTACAGCAATTACCAGTTCGTTAAACTGAAGCCTTGCATTGTCCCCCAGCAGACATGTCAGAATTACTGATTTGGCAGATTTTCTCACACATGGGTTAGACTGATAAGTACAGTCTACTTCCATTCAGGATGCATTTTGAAGCAACCTCTGGATTCCCATTTTTCAGACTGGTAGAAAACAGTGAAATGAGTTTTGTGCCTTCCTAAGAGCAGTTTAACTGATATAACTCTCCAGAAGAGGTTTTGAGGATTTTCTAGCATTGAGCTACTGTTATTCCTCTCAGCATATTCTACAACACTGATTTTTCCAATTCCTTTGCTCATCACATTTTGAATTCTCCATATACCCCCCCACCCTTAGCACTATTCCAACAATATTTTATACTGTGGATTGCTAGAGGTGGAGTAGGTAATCACTACAGACCCTAGTGAGAAGACTGCTGACCTTTAAGAAAAACTGCACTAGTACACATCCCATTAAAAAAAAAATAAATTAAAATTACCTATCTACTACCACCACTGCCACTTGCCCTTTCTTCCAAACAGCCCTCTCACCTAAACATTGGTTTCAGGGCAACAGTTCTGCTGGGTAAGAACTGAGTCATTCCTCCAAAAGTGCAAAACACCAGTGTTCTCATGGAGAGATTTGTTTTAGAGTTAAACATGTTACACTCTCTTCCTCTGACACAAGCCCACACTGTTGTATTGCTACATCATTTGAGAGTCAATATTTGCTCTTGATAAATATATATATAAAATTAGACAACTGAGAAATACTGCACACACAATGACAACTTGAACGTCAGATCTTTGATACCTGCATTGCATGCAAAAAGACCAGCAAGAGATATCATTTCCCCATCCCCATTAAAACCAACCTTTTCTGTAAAAGACTGCATTGAGGAACTCTTCCGCTTGCCTTTCAAAACGAATGATTTTTGCTTGCTCTTGTCTAAGCAGAGCTTCTTGTCCAGCTTCCGAGGCTGGCTCATCCAGACTGACTAAGTGTTCCTGCAAAGATATTTAATATTTGTAAGATCTTCCTGACTCCAAAATTAATGAAGTTCCTTAAGCATTAAATAGTTCACTAAATTCAAAACTTTGTTAGGCACTCAGCACAGAGTTGAATCTACTAAAATGACAACCTTATTTTTGACTGCTCCAGAACATTGTACTTTGTCCTGTTTTCTTGTTGTAAATGCAGCAGAAGCCTGTAAGATTTGATAACATTACGGGAAATAAAAGGCCAGTATAAAGAAGAAGATACAGATATTTTACAACATTTGGCTGCAAATTTCACATCTTGCACTTGTTCTTTGGCTATTATTTAGTTCCAAGCAAGAACTGTCGAAGGCAAAACACAGGAAGTTCTCCTTACTCTACACAATGTTCATGCAAACTGAGCAACAAATGACCAAGCATTAGCGACAAACAGGTCCTTTTGTGAAAAGGCTCAGTAGTAGCTACTTTTAAGAGAAATAATCTTAAATTAGCTGCTTACAACATCTGTAATGAATTAAAATTCATTCTATCTCTTACAGCTGGAAGCAACTGAGTTACTACAAGAATATTTCAAACCACGTATTTTAGGATAGTTAAATTGTGTGAGATGCCAGGAGAAATTACTCATTTTAAATACAACTCAAGAAACGAGAAGACAATGGTTACAAAAACATGAAAACTAAACACTTGGTTTCCCTCCCCAGACACACAACCCTTTTCTCATTTCTTTCAGTTTAATGCCTTGCTCCTGCTTTAGAGAACGATTTCTTCTCTGGCCCTCTCCCTCCACTTCCATTTTGAGCTATATTAAAGTTACTTGTATTTACCTACTGCAGGAATGCATACACAACCACTCTTTGGGTTTAGGGAGTGTTTTGTTTTGTTAACCTTTACAAGGTATCAGTTACCATAATATCTACATTACGTCTGGGTTTTGGGCCTCTACTGTACAAGTTGATTTCAGGTTCATATCCTTATGGGATTAGAAGGGAAGGAAAGAACTGGCAATTCATTTATAATTCACAATAAATGAAAACAAGAAGTCATTCTAAAGTTTGTGCTGTCTCAACTTCAAGAGATTTCATGAAGCAAGGTTACATAACCAGCCCATAGTAAATTAACGAACACAGCAGTCACGTGAACTACGTGCAAAGGGTAATAATATGAAATGCTGTGGACTCTGGCCTGAACCACACAGGCTCTCACCTCAGGTTTGTAATTCAACAGCTTCCAAAAGTTCTCTATCAAAAAGTAAAGGGAGGTACTGTACCAGACTGGGTACAGAGACAAGGCAGTATTTCATGCTAAATAAAAAGATGAGGAGCGTGCGATGACAGGAGAGTAAAACAACGTGTTTGCTGTGAAGGTAAGGGCCTGAGGAAGTAAAGGCCTCACAAAGTGACTGATGCTTTCTTCCCTACCAGAGATTCCAGGCTTGCTCTCAAACCTGCTGGCTCTCACAGGAAAGATTAGCTTTTTTTTTTAGATAGACTTAAAGAATAAAAATTTGAACTGATGGATTAACTATACTAACAGCATTCACCTCTGTGCCAGGTACTCCTGTACCAGTAACCAGTAATAGTGCTCCCACGGTTCATTAGCATTTTACAAACCCACTGAAAATGCAGTTGTACTTTTCTGATACTTAAAATATGTGAAGTATCTGTACAGGATTTCATAATAAAAATACTTGTGGAGAATAAGCTCAATATTTTTATAGGAGTTACTCTTCAGGTGAGACTTCATAGAGCATACTTGCATCCTCTTTTTGAAACTGTGTTTCTGCATCCAACAAAGTTTAATGCAGGATCCGTCCTAGTTACTGACAGTCATTCTGAGTCAAGCTCCATTATCTTTTAGGCATTATCAGGCTAATTGTAAACCCAGCTTACCAGTTTGTGTAAAAAGCAGACATTTGTGCAAATTTAACTAATAACAGAAGTAATCTAGGCATACAGAACTGTTGGAACAATCACTGGAATATTTAAGCATTTACAGACAAACTGCTTTAAGTTTTACTTTAAAAGGAACCTCTGCAAACTGATGCCCAGAGATTTGGCTAGATAAGATCCGCTAGAGTTAATTAGCATCCTCTAGCTAGAGTCCCACAAGCCATCGCAAAAAACCTTTCTTTTAATTCAAGAGACAAACAGAGAATTCAGAATTGAAGGAAACATTACCCCTTCAACCTGATCTGATACTCTGCCCTTTGACAGACTATAGCTCTGTAAGAAGCCTAGAACAAAAATAACCCTTGGCCAACACAATGCATTTCAAATATTCCTAGTACTTTTTACAACTAAGACAACACATAATAAGTACCAGCCTAGCAGCTTGGTGGAAACAAAGTTCATAAGCGGCATGTCCATGTTATATACAGTTATATAAGAGAGTCGGATTTAACCTTGTGCACAGAAAAGAAAAATCTCCAGCTATTTTCTGATATCTGCAGTACAGCACTGACTACATGAGTCAAAATATACTGGAAAGATTTCTGTTTATTGCATTTTTTTACTATTTTCTTATCAGTTATGTCACCATCATACCAGCAATTTTTGCAGCTGGTTCACCCCTAGAAGGAAACCAAGTTTCTACATCTAATATTTGATTGTGATTGCTATTCAAAGTCAACTCCCAGAAGTGAAGGGTTTTTTGTTTGTTTTGGGGAGTGGGGGTACGTAGTTGGTTCAGTTTTTTGGTATCTTGTTGTTGTTGCGGTGGGTTTTTTACATCTTTTTTTTTTTTTTTTTTTTTAAAAAAACATCGTGCGCTGTTTTTTCCTAATAACAATTATTTGGATCTACTATCTTCAGGCTTACCCTCTCACTCTGCAGTCCCAAATCACATCAAAGTTTTCAATACCAACATGTAGGCAGCAGAAAGAAGAAAAACCTATCAATATTTAGATAGCATTGTCACTGGTTACAAATACCCTGGGAAAAAAACAACCAGTTAATTTTACATAGTGTTCATAATGCAGGATTCATTCTATTCTCTTTGTGCTTCTCTTCAGGTGGGAACCATGCCCCAGAACATCCCTGGAATCCCATCAGTGAACATGCAATACTCCTGTATTGAACAATATAGCTTCAGGAAAAGATACTTGGAGTGGTTTGCACATGCTGCGAAAGGGCTAAAGCTCTTTTTATACATTAAGATATACAGCACAACTACACAATTAAGTCAAAGAGCCTTAGAAGTACAGACCTCAGGTTTTCAAAATGCAAGGTCAGTGTGTGACCTTGAGAGACCACCTAATCCTGGACAGCCTGGCCTTGTCAGCATTAGTGTTGGACCCTCCTTGCAGGAAATGCTAATACAGCAATTCTAAATGCTAAACTGCTGTCACAAAGAGAAAGGTATGATGCAGGCTGGTTTTGTATAGATAGGGCAACAGCAGCTTCATGTTTAAGCCACAGGCTGCACACAGATGGAGCAGGAAGTGTCCACAAGCCAGAATAGTACGAGATAATTCCTCTTCATCTTCAAGGAGAAAATGGAGGAAGGCTTCCCACAGACCACCCATGGCTGACTGGCCAACCCATGGACCCTAGGGATACAATGCAACCTCCCACCCCACTGCAAAATCAGACACAAAGTAAGAAATGAATGTTTCAGTATCCCTAGGTTGTCTTCTCCAACACTTCATTTTTCTTAAGACTGCACAGTTTTTTTAACTCTTAGCCAGTACAAGGGAGAATAATCTACTATTTTCTGTAGACAAGCCTTAAAGGCAGCAGAGACTGTCTTTTCTCCTACCTTCAAGACCAAGTCATTCTTGTTGCTTTTATTTCAATGCTATTCAGTTTGTTTATACTGCTACACCCTGATGAAGCTTCACCTGCATTTAGGCTTTCCTCTTCAGATATTAAGACAAATGCCTCTCTTGATATAGCCCCAAAAATAGTTTACTACTTTTACAGTGCTATCACTTTTCAGACACTTGTAACTCAACAAAATAAGTCTGTCTGTCCTATTTCACAAATTTACAGAGAGATAATTTTCATTTTTAAGCATGTCCTTCAAAGCATTCACAACTGTTCCCAGCTTGGCATCAACTGAAAACTCAGATGGTTTAATTAGTTTTAAGACATCCCTCACTTACTGAACATGCATACTTTTGTAGTAAGAAACAGTATTATTTCCTTATTAAGATGACTGCTGTCAGATTTATCAAGTTCAAAAGAAATTTAATGTAGCTGATCCATAGATATTGAGTATTATTTATTACCAACAGTAGTGTGTGAGAAAAAAAATAATCATTGGAAATACAATATGCTTGCATTGATATTCATGCACAAGCAAAACTATAACCCTGCATTACTACTAAACACTGCTGGAGATTTTCTACAACAGCCTCTTCAGGTTTTAGCCTCCATATCAAATTATTTTAAAACCACCCAATAGAAAATTGACAGTCTAAATGCTTGAGTTTTTAAAAGTGATGAAATCCATTAAAAATGTTTTAGAGCATCTTCCAGCACACTTAGGAGCTCTGCACACAGTTTAAACACATTCTAAAGCCATCAAAAATTGTAAGAGTTCTGCAGCTTCAACTCATTTTCATGTATTTCTTTTGCCATCTTCAATTATGCTATGAGTTAACACTTTAAATTATAATGGTAGCTTCTCTTCAGAATTATTCAGACACTTACCACAGTTTATGTCTTACTGTTTATGTTCCTCCATCATGAAAGGACACCAGATTCAGAGGCTGTTATTATGACTAATCATAATCAAGTAATGGAATGATATTACCTTTCAGATGTTTGTGTAAAGTAACTACTTACAAGCTTTTAGAAACATCCAATCATATCAGAGTAACTTTGAATTTTAAAATTACTCCTTTACATGCTGTACCCTACCACACTTCTTCACAACTGAAAGAATCACAAGCGGTCCTTACACTGAAGCCCAGGTATTTTATGGTACTTTGAAGACCAGACTCAACCTTCTGCCATCAACAGCATGAAACTCCAAAATATGCTCCTAGAAGTCACTTTCTCTCACTATTTTTGTAGCTTAAATGTATCTACAAAATAGTTAATATGCTTAGAAGTATTATCCCTCTTGTTCTGCTCTCACCAATGAGATTAGTTGTGATATCCTCCCCCCCCTTTTTTTTTTAATACATATGAATTGCTTCACGTAGCTTTACATTAGTGTTTTCTTTTCCAAATGCATATACTCAGCTGAATCCTCTTTAAGGATTCTTTTTCTAATTTCCCCCTCTTATTACTGGTGCTTTCTTCTGGCTTTATCTATCTGCATCTTTTCTAAAAAAAATAAATATCTTAAACTAGGCTTGAGCTCCAGCTATAAGCAAATTACATTGGAGACACCCTCATTTGATACAAACATTCTACATGAAGCCACAGATTTCCTCTGTAATGATAGCTCTGTCACTCTATTTAACAAGTCACACTGAAAAATTAAGAACCATAATTAAAAAGAGGTAAGTCAAATACACTTAAAGTTCAGTTCATCTGAATTGATAGGTCTTCTCTGTACCACAACCTTTTAGAAGGAAACGCTTCATTAAAAAAAAAAAAAACCCAAAACAAAAAAAAACCCACACAAACCAAAAACTCCAACCACCTTGCAAACTATACTACCTTAAATGTTCCCTCTGAAGGATAAAGCCCACAAGCAATTGAGAATTACCACATTTGCAGATCATCCAAATAAGAATTCACTGGGTTTGGACCCATAGAACCCAATCTACCTCCTCTCACTACAAGCAGGCTGCTAGAGCTGCTGTGTCTTTTTTGTCTTTCATGCCCATCAATGCACCCATGCAGAATTGCACCCACATTAATAACCTGATAGAAGCTCCTTAGGTAACTAGTTGTTCCCTGATCATACCATACTGAAGCAATTGTGTATTCTGCATTATATCATTGAAGAAAAAAATGTATATTTCTAAAAGCTTTACATTGTTGCACATAACCCTCTGGATTTGGGCAAAAATATTCTGGGAAGATTTCAGCTCCTTACTTTGTATTTTATTATCCCTTTCAAATGAAGACTCTTAAGTCCATTTCTCTATCAAAAACTGTCTTGTATTTTGACTGCCAAAAATTCCATGCATTTGCTCAGTATTTGCAAGTAGAACTACGGCTACAAATAAATTAATCTTTTCAGAATACTTCAGCAGATGGTTCTCCATCCTTTGAAGAATTCATGTAATTGAATCTGATTGCTTGTAAAAGTAAGAACCAACATCACCGATATGGGTGGGAGAGCAAGCGTAATTTTTTCCCCTTAAAGAGCTCTGCCAATAAACTAATCTTGGCCTCCGATTCTCAACCTGCAGTCCAGAACTCAATTCTCCTTAAGCACAACTACTGGTCTCCTAAGTTACAGGTAATTCTTACGGGCAAATGAAATCCAGAAAAAAACCCGTGAAGATTTGTACTGGTTTTGAACTTCTCGGATCAGGTACCTATATGTCACTGAAAGGTGAAAATCAAGTACACTGATAATTATTCCACTAATCCAAAAGGAGGTATTGGTAGAGATGTACTCATTGGAAAAAAAGGCCAGCCATAGCGCCACAATGTTGTAATATGTGGTTTGTGGCTGTCTTGCTCCCAGCTACAACATCAATGACACACTTTTTAATTCTGTGACCCAGCAGTACACAAGCACAAACCCAAATCATTCCACCCTGCCCAGTTCTTTTCCTAAAAAGGTAAGAGGATGCACATGAACAACAACAAAAAAAAGCAGAATAAAGGATGTAGCACAGAAAGCACAACGGCTACCAATTCGTGTACAGAAACAGACAGGTTTTAGCAGTTACAGTAGACTGAATCTGCAACTCCCTAAAAAGAAGATATCTCTAAAATAAAGATATCAGTACAGAAGTTAAATAGCAGATATTTCAAATAAACTATTACCATTTCTAATTTAGTTCAGTCCATCAGATGAAGACTGCCCATCATTTGGCTAAATACCAAATGAAGTTACAAGCTTTTTTGTAACAATTAAGTCTCTGGTGTTTTAATTCAAATTATGATGTTAAATCCATACTATTTGAAGGCTCCCATAAACAAGTCATATTTAACTCTGTATTGCAAACTAATGACATAAGCAACAGCCAGCAGTGCAGCAATTTGGTGTACCCCCAGAGGAAAGGAAGCACTCCCACTCTGCCATCTCTCTCAGTGGACATACAAGAACTCACTAGGTCTAAAAGGACCCATATTCTTCCCTTAAAAACAAAACAAAACAAATAAACCAAAAAAGCTCCAAAAAGCCAAAACCAAACAGAACTGATATAGAGGCTGGGGGGCAGGAAGGAGAAAAAAACCCACCAACACCAACATCCCACCCACCCCCCAAAAAAACACAAAAACCCCCACAACCAACCTAGAAAAAATCCTGTATACTCCAAGGAAGCCCTGTGCCAAGCATGAGGAGAATCACCAAGATTAAAAGAGAAGCCACAAGTCTGATTTGAATGGACTGGTTCACCACCTGTCCCCACTCCCCCAGCCAATGATCCCTGGTCATGCAGCACAGCAGCATGCGTACAAAGCTCTCTGCTGTCCCTGTTTATCAATCAGCTGTAAAAAAACCCATATGGTTTAAACAGGTATTTTTGGCTACTGAAAATGTAAAGTGACACAAATTGCTTGGGTTTTATTTATAAAAATTATCCTGCTCCAGCCCACAGTGGCTGACTGACACTACCACAGCCTTTCTTAACTCACATTTCTCTCCAGCCTGCTCAGAACTCATAATCCCTTCACCTAGCACCTTTGCCTAGTGATGCTGCACAGCCCTGTGTGTTCTGTGTCAATCTGTACACAATCCTTAAGCCTCCTTAGACCCCCGATGCCAAAATACCATGGAGCACAACAGATGTGACCACATCTGCATCTTTTCTTTTAGCCATTTAAAAGCTACCACACAGTACAATGGAAAACCATGTGAGGATCTTAACATAAATGATAACTACCACTAGCATAAGGAATACGTTCCCAGTCTTTCAGCAATACTCACAATCACGGACTACACTTCACTATGTAAAACTAGAAAGAAAAGCTTAGCAAAGTACATGAAAATATAAATAGTGGCATCTCAGCTTCTGTCTAAAGGTTGTATAGAAGCCTGAAAACTATACGGTAGGTATTTGTGTTCTTACTTTTTATCTTCACCTAACAATCACAGATTTTCAGGGGCTTTATTTTAGTTACAGTGGACCTATGAGGACAACTGAGATGTAAACAGTCTTTTTGAAGATCTACCCATACACTGTTAGATTCTCCCATACCACAACCAGTCTCTGACCCTACCACAAGATAAATTTCTGAATCAATTCAGTGACTGTGCTAAACACTGAATTTTGTCTTTTTGTGAGATGACATAAGTCAAACAAGACAGAACTCCTTACAGCACAAGCATCCACACAGCTTACCTGCTACCACTGTCAGTGAAAGAAAGTATTATGCCCTACATCTGGTGTAAATGCAAGCATTCCTAACCCTCCTCCCATGCCTTAACTAAAACTGTAATACAAAACCAAGCATAATCTGGCAACATGACAAGTATCACTGTCGGCAAGGTACTTCTTTTATGAACAAGCCACGCAGCTAAACATGTTAGCTGCTGCAGAGGAAAGAGTGCTTTTGCTTCATCCCTAAGTTGATAGAGATCCACTCTGCGTGTTACTTTACATTGTGCAGGAAGAAGTAGTAGTTACAAGTTCTGGCGAATGAAGTTTTGCCAAGACAGATGAGCCTTCCTTCCTATGCTATAGAACAATCATTATTTCAACACATGGCCTGAGCAACAATCATGTATAGCACGATAGCCTTTGTTTCATATGCAGCTATAATCTCGTTAAGAAAACAAACTGCAAGTTTATTATGTTGGCAAAGCTGACTTGTCCACATTTAGGCTCTGACTTGGTTATAAACAAGCATAGTACAAAACCTACCATACATATTAGACCTTTAATAAAAGGATACGGCCCACTGGGAAAGAGATTCCAAGATACAGAACAAGACTCTAGGTTGTTAAAATGGACCACATTTCCATACTGAAGATAAGCCCAGCATCTGACTGTAGTAAACATGCACAAGGCACAGTTTGGCCCCCTTGGGAAAGGTATCATGATCCCAACAAGATCTCTTACAAAGAACTCAAAAAAACCAAAACAAACAAAAAACACTAAACAGAATGAGTCACTACACAGAGAGGAAAAAAAATATCTGCATCACACACCACAAAGAAAAAGTTGCAGAGAAGAGGCAAGACTGTTCATTACCTTGCACTATTTTAATTCAGAAAGCCTTTTTTTCTGAAGGAGGGGAAAGGGGTAGGAAGTACAGTTTTTCTATGTTCAGTTAACTAGAAACAGCAAACTCCCTCCCTTTGTCCCTCCCCTACAACTACTAGCTTCACACATCTGCATTGTTACCTTCACTTTTTCTCTTCTCAGGCAGCAGAAAAGACAATTTTCATCAAAAGACCAATCAGAAACACCTTCAGGCTCACAGTCTGTAAATCAGAGGAATAGCAAATTACTTCATATTCATAAACCGCGACACAACTGGAGCCAAAAGAGAAATGCCGAATTAAAGACCTGTTTCACAACATTCTTGCCTGCATTCTGAGGATGCAGACTTCATTTCGGCCATTTTTCTAAATCCCCAGATTACCAAACTGTATACATTTTATCTATGCACAACAAATCTGTTTTTCTGAGCACTGCCAAATACACTCCCAGCTACATAAAGATGAACGCACACTCATTAGTAATTTTAGCCAATATGAAACTAACTGTGAGCGCTGCCTGGGGGAGGGGGGGAAAAAAAAAAAAAAGCAGAAATCACCACGGTAACACACATTTTCTAGAGGCAGAGCTGGGGCTGCTTCTGTCATTAGAAATGCAGAACAAGATACAAACATAGAGATTGAATACCTTTAAACAAACTGAGATCTTTTAATAATCCAGGTCCAAACAGGCCTTCTAGAATACTTTCAAACCCTAAAAGCAAATAAAAGAATTGTTAGCTTTCTAGATTAAGTACGTCACTACAAGAATATTCACAATAGCAGTTCTATATTTATCTGTTCCAAGAACAGAACTCAACGTGTTTTCTCTAAGTATTACAAGAAACATGGGTCAATTGTGATGACTGAATTACTGACAAATCATAGCACAATCTAGAGTCCATCGACTCCTGTACTTTTGTAAATAGCTAGGTTAAAAACAGAGAACATTACCACATTGAAATAAACCATTTTGAAAAGAAAATAGGAAGCTGTACATTCTACAACATGACCAGGTAGTTTCTATATGAAAAAAATTCTCTCGCCTAAATCTCCAAACTAAAATAAGGTACATTTTCCCAATTTAAAAAAAAACATACATTCTTCCATCTGAGTGGCATTCAGTTACTTTTCTGAATTTCAGCAAATGTTAGAATCTGTGTTTCCAGAAGAGTTACAGGATTGAGGAGATAAAATTCAAAAGGAAAGGGATTCAGCAGTGCCATGCCACTAAGGAACCAATTTCCAATCGCAGATCCACACCTAAGATACACAGTGCGATCTACTTCAATGCCATGATTTATGCCTCACTTAAAAGAAGTCTAACCAATTTTAGTTTATTCCAAAAGAGGAAAAACCTTTACCGAAATTACTGCCATTATTTGGAAATGTTAAATCAATATTACACTAAACCCCTGCTGGCAGTAAAATCTACAGAGCTATTAACTACGCAATACTGTGAGTAGACAGGTTAGCAGAGTGAATATGAAAAGTACAAAGAATACTTTAAGGGGGACAGACAAATTCCACCTGCTTATAAAAATGGGTTCCAAATATGACCATAAAACTCAAGGCTACAACTTACTGTATGGCGTCTCCCCCATTTAACACTTTTGCTTTGTAGGTTTAGTAACAGTTTGCATACATCTAGGTGCAGCTTCTCCTACTTGCCTAAATCTTTTGAGAGGCAGAGGAAATGATAAAAAAAAAAAAAAGACACAAAAATACAGTTTCAAATTTAGAGAAACTTGCAGGGTGAATCAGGGACAGATAAACTACCTGAAATAGTCACTTTAAGAAAACAGTCGAAATCTAAATGATCACATGCCATGAAGGAGATCCATTATTCCATTGCAAAAGAGCAGTCATTCTAAAATAACTCTGACTTTATACAGACCTAATATCAAAGCTATCTTTTGGAACGCATACCTCAAAAGGAAAGGACAAGTAGCATTACACCCCCTCCCCGGGTGTCAGCAAGAGTGCCAGAGCACTAGCATCTTCAGATATCAGATTCAGAACCCTAGAGAACTGGCGGCCTGTAACACAACTTAGATGGCCGAAGTATTGCTGGGGTACGCCACCATCCTTGATCTAATATCAGAGGCTGACACTAAAAATCTAATCTCAGAAAGGACCAAGCAAAGAATAAAACAAACCCAACCAAACAAAAGAAAACAAACAAAAATTGAGTGACGGTGAAATAACAGTCAAGAGTAAAGAGAAACAGGGAGAGATCAGAAAACAAGGTGGAAGAGGAGAAACTAGAAAAAACATCTCATTGAACAGCACCTTGTCAGGCAGAGAAGTAGCACTGCCTCCAAAAAAAGCCAATTCAGGCTTCAGGAAGTGGCAGGAACAGTGGGAAAGGGCCGACCAACCTGACCTAGAAGAAAAATAGGAGAATCAGGGTATTGACCCATAGGTTTATAATGCTGACTCTTTTATGGGTAGTGATCCCTCAGAATTTGTATCTGAAATGAAACCTTGAAAAAAACAGCTAATCAACCTCATTCTTTACCCTTTTGTTTAAAAAATTATATTATATATATAAATAAAAATCCAAAGAGCTCAGAAATTTTACTCAAACTCACGACTCTTAAAATAGTAACTGCCAGTGACTCATGCCCCACAGTTTGCCATGCATGCAATTGCACACTGAAGTCCCTGCCAAGTTTTACAGCCTGGATATTGTACAATCATAGTTTGCTAGCCCACTGTTCTCAGTGATGCTAATGCCACTCGGGTTTTATTAATATTAAATATTGGATTTAGCAGTTGCATAGCAACAGCAGAACATCTTATGTGTAATGCTTGACATTAAAAAAGGCAAATAAGGGAAGTATGAATGTATTCAAAAATTATACTAAAGACTGGCAAAACTGCCATGAAGCTGAGCCCTATTCCCCCCCAAATGCAAAGTGCAATGCAGTAAAGACAGTATAAGCCCTGCAGTGTAGTATTCAGTCATTCAGGACTCCAAAAGAGCAACTGTGTACAGTTAATCATGCATAATACATTAAAAACAAAATCTTGAAAAAGGAGCTGCCTACTTTTTATAGTATTTTTTCTCTCCATTGTCACTGCTCTTAGAAGCTTGAAAAGAACATTTCTTTTCCCACCGACTGTCCTTTTCCATTTGGCAGATGATATTTTCCTGCATTTCAAATGGAACAGAAATTAACATGGCTGCCTCTCTTGAATTCCAGTTTCTATATTTTCATCATCTGTATTTCAGTGTCTGACAGTTCACAGCAGCTGAAGAGCAGGGCCAGTGGAAAAGTTGCAGGAATAACAGAATTAGGAAAGAGAAAAAGGGAAGAAGATCCCAGTATTTCAGAGCTTTCTCTTAGATACATTCCTCACAATTAAAGCAACCATACATTTAACCCTTATAATGTTACTGGTGACCTACACAAGGAAAAATGTCTTTTGGGTGTTAGTGTAAGAATTTAGAAAAAAAGGTGTTTGTTCTTTTTAAAAAAATACATTTACAAAGCATAAAACATCTTCTCTACCTCAGAAGGCTTGCCAGCAAGTGAAGAATTAGGAAAAAAAAAAATCCCATAAAGAACAAAGAAAACCCTTAGTACTGGAGCAAGGGTGGAATAACTTTTTAAACGTAGAGGTTGTTACACACTTACTACTATTTTACAATTGTTTGTTCTAAAAGTAAAGCAATATTTAAGAAACATTCTTTAAAATGTCCTCTGACAAAACTTTTATGCTAGAGGTAACAAACACAAAAATTAAAACTAAAAAAATAGAAAACAAAAAGAGAGAGCTGACTATACAGTTTTCAGTATGGTCAAATTTCACTAGTTTTGTCTCTGCACCTAAATAGTTTTATTTTCACCTTTTCTGGCATTTTCATCCTCCCTTCTGTAACGAAATATTTTAAGTCATAAATTTAAACTGTAATTATAGTTTGCTGCTTAAAAATTTACCTTCAAGCTTTGCAACAACAAAAAATAAAATCCAGTTAGATCCTCGTATCTTTTGCCTTAAAACTGAGAGCACTTGTAATGATGAAGTAGCTACCAGGCTCCTTGAGATAACACTATTAGAGAAGTTGATAGTCCAAGACAGTACTTTACTAGCTGATCTCTAGCAATGTGGATAAGCCAAAGACACATTCAACCCTTTAAAAAACAGGAATGCAAGATCTTCAGGAGATAGGGATGCATTTCTGGACTGCCACTAACACAGAGCCTAGCATTTCAAACAATGCTTTTTTTTTTCCCCTGCAACAGCACAGCTCAAACATACCCTTTAATACTCACTACATAATTCAGCCCTACATACGTATCTAGTCAAAGCAGTAAAGCTTGTACCACTAATTAGAATTCAAATAATTTTGAGAGTAGTAAAGAAACGAAAGGCTACAATCCACCTTTACCATTACATAAATTATTAAAGAACTCCAAATAAACGGGAACATAGCAAGGACCCTGGAGGAAGAAAATAAAACCCAACATACGTAGTTATCAACTCTTCAGCCCTAATCTCTGAATATCGATTTGTAAGCTAGATCTTAATAGACTAAGTAAGTACCAGGCAGGGCAGTAGTTAAGTATAATAGATTTGTAGACCAACTCCAACAGAAAATAAGGTAACTGATTCATCAGCATTTATTTATAATAAGCAATCAGCCTAATACATAGCACTTTGCACTTTAAAAGGACAACTTCAAAAAGCTGGAAATAGAGTCAAATCAATTAAGACAACAGTTGTCTACATCTTTTGTTTTAATTTCTTAACTATTTAGGAACTTTATACTAGAAACCCTCAAAACAGTATCATGGGGGAAAAAAAAAAAAAAATCGGACCTGTTCATTAAAAAGAAAACAAAATATCCCACACAAAACCCAAAAAAATCCAAAGCCACAGTGCAACTAAGAGCAAAAGCACAGAGGAGACAAGAGGTTGGAAAAGGGACAGGGGGATTCAAAGCAAAGAACATAAATCAAAATTCAGAAATGTTACAAAGGTCAGAGCAAAGAGATAAACACAGCTTTGAAGTAAGCAAAGATAAAATCAAAAAGAAGGTACATATGCATGTTATCCAAAAAAAAAGTTTACAAGAATATGGTAGTATATTAACATTCAACAGAATGGCATATGATCATTCAACAAAACCTATCAAGGTGCTGTTATTTAACATTTTTAAGTTAACAGTCTTGAATTGCAATGGAGGTGATTTTTTTTTTTTCCTGGAAGTTACTCAGAGAATGTTTGCAGCAGTGTTTAATTCCAGAAAGTCTTGGAATATTGAGGAAGTTCCCATGGGCTGGAGGAAAAAAAAAAAAAATCATCCCTTTGAAATGTCAAAACATTAAATAGGTAAGTACTGGGGTCTCAACTTGGTAAAGGTTTTCAAAAACAAGAACAGCTCAGAGGACTACTGAGGAATTAACAGCAAAAACAGTGTCAATCAACATGAGCTTACAAAAATTACTTAATTTTACTTTTATGAAACAAAATTTCATTAACAGTAACAGGTTTGATAGAATATTTTTAGATTTACATAACATTTTTGGGCCGACACAACACATTTTGACTAAAACCAGCCAGGAAAAAAGAAAAATTAAAAACCCCAACCAAAGCAAAACAAACAAAAATCAGCCAAATACATATAAACCATTTTAAAAATCTATTAAGTGACAACTCTTGAAATGTTGGTGTCAATGAGAAACCACTGCTAGCGAGGTCCATCAAGTATTGGTTCTTGGCCCTCTGTCATTTAACATTTTAGTTGGTGTCTTGGAAGAAAGCAGTCACTAAATTTGCAGGATACACAAAGACAGAAAGAACAGCAAATAACAAAAGGCCCGGGTCACAGAGGCTGCTTACCAAAGCAAATGCAATTAAACACTACTTCTAAAGGGTGGTGGAGGGGAATGAAGAAAGCCACAAAACACACATCTCGAACAGGAAAAATAGCTTCTCAAAGACATACCCAGATCCAGCAGCTGAAATCAGAAGCTGATCAAACTCAGCCAGATATTAGACACTCTTAATTTTACAAGTGTCCAACTAAAGACACAAGATATGCACTCCAGGACCAGACTGACGCTTTCCCTACCTTAGGATTCTGGAGGTGTTATTTAGGGAAGCGTGGGCTGGCCGCTAAGATCTATTCCCCTTGTACTCTCCCCCAGCACTTACATTCATCATGATAGGAGTCTCATTAACTAGTAGGAAGCAAGAGCCACCACCATCACATCAGGTTCTTATTGGATTTCTCGTGCCTAGATTTTCTGGTCAAGATTGGATATATTTATCCACAGCTATGGGATTTGAAACAGGAATTAATTCAGAAAAATCCTACAGTCTATGTGTAACACGGGAATTCTGTCTCTTTCAGGACAAAAATCTATTAAACTTGAATGTTTCAGTCACAGGCATCTTAATAGAAAAGCAAGACCAAGCAACAAGGGAGGAGAAAAAAAAGTCACAGGACAGTTATTAATATACACCAAATCTCAGGACATGCATGTAATTATAAGTTGAGAATATTCTTTTATTCATGCAACAAAATAAAAGAAACTCCCATCCACCTAGATGAGCGATCTCGTTATCTGAATGGAGCCCAGTTAAGTACTCCAACTACCAGTTAAGCCAACTTTGTCTTAGCTTCCTGGGCAGCAAAGAAAAAGCTGTGCATCTTCAGCAATTTTTCGAAGTTCATGCTTCCACATTCTTGTTAACGGAACTGCACTGCTCAGGGACTTACTGCAGACATCCCTGCTCCAGAGACAACAGATGCCTTAGTAAATCCAAGGTCTTTCCAGGGACCTTAAATATCAATAACCTGGTTCTGTAAGAGCAATACAGACATACGTACAAAAGAAAACAACTAAGGATATTAAGATAGGTACTGTCTAAAGTAACAGGTATAACCAAGTCCTATATAGCAACACGTAGCTCTTCTATAGCTTTTTTTTCACCAGAACGTCTTGTGTTCCCAAGACAAAATATGTGGTATCATCTGCTGAGGTCCCTAAACAGGCCCTCGGAGCTCAAGAGAAAAAGAATCCTTTGGCCTTAGACTAATGTTTTATTCACTGTAGAACAGCATCTCCAGTAGAGAAGTTACATTTGAAGCCAACAAGGTACATGTTTTGTCAAACAGCCATTTCACTGTTACAGTAACTCACCACAGCAATAAACTGAGAAATCAAAAAAGGAACAAAAACATATGAACAGTACTTATCTGCTGCCATAGCAGAAGTACTTCTGAGCATCCATTCTGCAAGACTTCATTAAAATTCCACTAATGGTCTGTAATTTTAATAAAGAAGAAGCTGCAGCAGGCCATCCTCAGTCTTTTCTCCAAGCATCCCTCTCAACCAAGCAATTCCTTTTCCTCAGAGAATCAGGCCTAGGCACATTTTCTCTGATGCAATATCAAACTTGCAGCAAGGCATTTAAAAGTTAATGAGCTAAATATGACAGAAATCAGCTACATATCTCAACTACAGTACTGCAATGCACTTGCCTTCACAACAGGAAAGAGCCCTGCCAAATCCCCTAAACGGGGTAAGATCTCTCCCCTCTGCAGGGGAGAACAGAGAAGCAAAGAAAGCAAGTTATCAGGCTGCTTTGCAGTGATAGAAATGGAAACAGGTCTCCCCATCCTACATTGGCACTCTTAACTGGCAGATTATCTCACCGATTACAACTGAAAAGTGACCCCCAAGAAAACCCAGACGTGACAAGTTATAAAGCTTGTTGTGAGAGTACAGAGTATAGCAAGGCAAAAGGCATAATGCAGACAATCACCTGTCCCACTCCCACAAGGAATATTGTTGTGTGTGTGATGTGTGTGTGTGTGTGTGTGTGTGAGTGAGAATTGCATGAAGGCATGAAACCATCTTATCTCTAATCATAAGCCTCAGTAGCAGAATTCAGAAAAAGCCAAGGACTCTCTGCAATGGCTGTCTCAACATCACCTCAAGATACAGCAACTGCTCTGGCAGACTGAGCTGTAATCTTCATGTGGATTTGCGGGGGTGGGAAGATCCTCCGATTTGTAGATACGGCATCACTAATCTGGCTAGTTCTTCAAGTTGGGGGCTGTGGGCTTTTGTTTCACATTTTAACTCAAGATCAGGAGGTTTATTATAAGACTATCTGGTTTTCTTCGCAGCCAGTCACCACCAATATGCAGGACCTGACTGGAATCTTCTCATGTAAATACATGCATTTTATTACTTTAGAAAATAAACCAGAAAATACAGATATCACAAAATGGCAAAGCATGACAGCAGAAGAATCTCAGTAACTACCAACTTTTTATGTATTCTTAAAAAGTTAGTTTTTACTTAATGGCAGAATAAGATATAAATTAAAAAAAAAAAAAAAGCCCCAAACAAACTTTAACACTAAAAAGTGAAGTGGGAGTTGTTTCTCAGTATCTCAATTCAAAGACGGTGCTTATTTGTTCAATTCCAGGTCTAGAGTTCCAGCAGGCAACCAGGTACAACTTTCACTGAGAAGAAACTATATCAGCTAGCTAGAAGTTTATAAACAGATTAAGAGAATCAAATAGCCCAAGAATGAGAGTGCTCAATAGCATCACCACAGAACAGAAGTTTTTATACAGAGACCCAAATGTTTCTCAAACTCAGGGCTATTTTTTCCATATCCAACAGTGTTGCATTGTTTATTGCTGCAAAATAAAAACCTTCAAACTTTTTTCCTGTTGGAGACCACATGTTAATGCTTCACTCCCAAGCAAAGTTAAAATGACGTTCATTAATTACCAGTGTTTATCCCCATATCCCATGCTCCCCTGGCAGAAGCATAAGAATAGCCTTGCAAAAGACAGAATTTATCTGCCTGGAAAATGCCTCCCACACAAGAGAAGATTTCCAGCAACATCTATTCACTGCTCCACTATATTTCCTGGCCATAGTAATGCTCATTCCACAAATCAGCCAGTATCAGGTGTGCTGTCAGAAACAGCATGCCACAAGTATGTATAGCAGAGGCCCAAGTCAGTTTAAACCATAGAGGAACCCTCCCTCTCCCTCAAAAGTTGTATATGTGGAAGCACAGGACACCAGTGCCTTCCAGCCCAGCCACAAAAGATATGCATTGGCATGGTGCAGAAGTGTGAGTTAGAGTGGCTGAGATACTAGCGACATTTCATACTCCATAGCAGCCCTATTTGAAGAGGGTTGCCTTCCCCCAGCAACTCAGTCCTGCCCCACATCATTCTGTTTGCAACACACAGCCACCTACTGAAACAATTCAGCTAAAAAACAGCCCAGAAAGGGTAAACACAAGCTGCTGAATTCATTTAAATGAGGACCACTAGCAGAAAAAAGCTCTACCAAACCACAGCTTTGATCTAGCAAACCCTTGGAGTGTGACTCTGGTTTTACCTCCTTTATCACAGGAGGTCAGTTATATCATCATTCATTACTGAATTAATTCAATATATTCTTCTCTTCTTTCTGGATCTCAAGTTATATCTACATAGATTTTTAAAATCTATGCAGGACTCTGCAAAGGGAAATGAAAATGTGATTCTACTTAGGAAACTAAATATAGTTGTATCACCCATCACTGAAAATCTGATGATCTTCCACAAATAGCATAGACACGTGAAAGTTTATTGAATGTTTCTTAGTTTAAAGGTGAATACACTAAGCTCACCTGTAAGGTAAAAACTACCAAGGGCTTTTTTATTCTGTTATTTGTGATTGTAAAATCTGTCTGATGTTAAATCACCACAATAAGCCACTACATAATTGCCCCAATGAAGAGTATGCCTTCTGAATCCAGCTAGCTAACAGCATCTTGAAAAATCTTATATGCCAGTATATCAAAATTCTGATAAAGAACCTAACAGAAGAAAAGAAGAACCTAACAGAAGAAAAGAAGAAGAAGAACCTAAATCACGGGAATGAAGCTGAATGATCGCTACAGTGAATATGAAGCACACCTGATGTTTTGAGAAGGCTTCCCAGAAACTCTGGAAAAGTATCCTTAGCCTTTTCAGATGGACTGTTCAGTTTTGTCTCAACAGAAAGGATAACCTAGGTGAAATCAGTGGGTGATGCAGGCAGCTACACATAAATGAAAGGGTAACTGAAAGCAGGGCAGGGGGGCAGAAGTTACCCACTTTAAACAAAAAAAAACCCTAAACCAAACAGATCAGCACACAGAGAGAAGTGTCTTAACACTGAAAGACAGGAGCACAGAATTCGTGCTAACTACAGAGCAAATTAAAGTGACCAGTTGTCACCACTGATGTCACATTTGAAAGTACACTTCAAGCAGGGCATTTGTGAGTCTATGACACAAGGTGCAAATGCAAAGGGAGCACAACTAAGCCTAACAGCCCCCTCCAGTTTTATGGTCATTTGCACGACAACAGTTATCAAGAGCACAATGACAACTCTTGCACACAAGATATAGCTGTGATACTATTGTTACTCTTGTGTCGATAGAACTAAATACTAGCAGAAATGTTCTTACCTATCCTTCATTCACTCCTCGGGTTATGCCTATGCACTAAAGAATCTGCAAGCCCTGATATTCCTCTGGAAACAGAGAAACATAAGCACAGCTGCTGACAACTTTGTAACAGAAGACTATAGCAGCAAAACAATTTGGTGCCGAGTAAGTTGTGGGAACTGAAATTGCCAGATGTGATGCAGCATTAGTCAGTGTAGACTGAGAGCAGTGAACCTTCTTTAAAAAAACAACACACAGATGCAAGAAACTGCAGTAAACGGCTATAAGACAGCCTGGCCTTCGGGGTTTAGTGGAAATTTTCACAAAGAGCAAGTGACTGATAAATCTCTCTCTCACTTCTGATGTCATGTAATGTTTACCATCATTTCATGTAGCAACTCTTTCAATCTTACTAACATTTTAGCTTCAGATACACATCATCGATTCTGTAAACTATGCCTGCAGATGTGCTTCTCAGGAGAAGCACCTGGTTTCTGTAAGGTATTTTGTGTCCAGCTACAACTGGGATTACACTGAGCTTTTCTTTTTCCTCCTTGACAGCAACACGGGACAGAAGAAAGGCTACTTAACATCAGGCATTTCTATTCACACTTTTCACTGGCAATACAAACAGCTGCACAGGTGCATACGGAAGACAATGGGGGGGGGGGAAAATCAAGTTTTGCTTGCCTTATTTCTGGACAGGAACAATTTTCTGGCCTAGCCCAGTTATGTCAGCAGGAACAAGTGGCAGGACCAGGGACAGCTTCAACAGCATACTGCTGAAACCAAGACCTGTTTGATTTCCTCGTTCGCTTTCTCAGACTGCCTTTCCCTTATTCAGATTTGAGACAGACATCTGAAGTAGGTACTGGATCACCGCTGAAGACTGTAGTCAGAAAAAAATCCCTTGGGACTGGAGTGATGCAAAAGTCACATGACAGAGAACACATCTTTTATGATGGCCATTCAGCATTTCAAAGTTACACCCGAGTATCTTTTCTGTGAAGCTACAGTGAATTTAGTGTCTACAGGTATATTTAACAGTTTACGCTGCACTTAACTGAGTTATACACACAGTAATTTCAGCTCCTATCATCACCTAGGCCTTCCTCAAGCCAAGCAGTTCTGTGCAGCTTTTTGACACTGCCCAGACTTCTCCGTCTCATTTACTCCAGACCTTCTAGAACTCCCGAAGTACAGCATGTTATTGGCCTTTCATAGTTAAGGAAGTAAAACATTTAATCCATTGCACTTTGGTTGAGGCCACCCACTTCCCTCATAATTTTTGTTTTCAGTCTAGTTGGAAGTTCTCTGCTTGAAAGCAGCATGTGTGATCTGAACTTGAGAGAAGACAGCAGTCCCACACTTTCTGCATACTAAGTTTCTCAATGTCACTGAATTACAGCAGAAGCTTAGAATATGTTCAAGTTAATCAAATAATGGGTTTCTAGTCAAGAACATCAAACTGTTACAAAGACAAACATCTGGAGATCAGCCTTCTAGAACAACCAGCCTTGCTCCAATTTCATAGTTGCTATGTCAATAAAAAGGTCTTAGCAGACCTGTTACTGCCTCAGGTCTGTTCGAAGAATGGAGTCCCTGTTTAGGACATCCAGTAGATCTAAAAACAATTATTTGATGCTAAGTGAAGAAACACTGGAGATCACTCAGCCTTCTAAGAAACTGCCTACGACAGGCCTTCTCTTCAAAATCTGAATTAAATTTTCCAGGTAATCCACACACACACTTCTCAAACTCAAACTCAGCATTCCACATTACATTGTATTTCTGAATCCCATGGAGACCAAAATATCAGTAACAACCTCTATATGAAGAAACAAGAGAAACACTTCACAGTTTTGAGTGCCACTTCGCTATAAAAGCTTTAGTTTTTCACATGAGAGTCACTGTCTACTTACACCCAAAGCAGTTCTTTTTGTAACTTCTGAACACTACTTTCAGAGCAACATCTCAGAAACGGATTTCCTAATCCATGGCTAGGAACTGCCGGCAGTACAGCCATATAAACAGGGAAAGAATTTGATACTAACTGCGCTTCTGCAAGCGACATGGTAACCACCTAATCCTGAGGGATTAAAAATCTAGATAGCCCTAACAGATACACAATGTTACAAGACAAGTTGATGTCTATGACACTTTGTAAATATCTTCCCTTAAGGTCATTTTTTCCCTACAGATTTCTTCACACCTAAGTTTCTTGGGGGGGGGGGGGGGGGGGAGGGAGGTACCAGGCACATGTAATGAACAAAGTATGGCACAGAGTTAACAAATTGCCAAATACAGTGTGTGCAAGAAGCATTAATAACAACTTAATGCAACTGCCTTGGTCCCCACTACTGTCAATTTTATACTTTAAATCCTATTAAGGTTATATCAGATATAGCCAAATTTTTTAGAAGTGTTCTTTGACACTAGAAACATTTCCAGGCTCAAGGAATATTAGACTTCTAGAACACACTGTGCTTCACCAGATTTAATAAAATAAACAATAGTACTCAGTAAGTCTCAAATTCCCTTGAAAAGCTTGTAAGCAACCGTAAGAAACTTGCTTTTCTATAAAATCACAGGAATAACACCAGAAGGGGTGAGTGAAGAAATCTGCCACTAAAATAAAACGCAGTGGGATACTAGAACAAGTGTTGCAAAACACTGCATTTTCCTAGCACTAGTTCTGAGAACATCTGTCAGAGTATCTAAGGTAAAGAACTGAAATCTTACCTAAATCTATTACCTATATACAGAGCTGGACAGTACAAATGAAAATCCAAGCAGAGAAACTATAACCAATTACTTTAAACTGTTAGCCAAGAAGATTGGCAACAGTTTTAACAGAAGAAATTCAAACCACACAAAGAGAATGCTCCTTTCACTTACATGAGGAAAACCCAAAGTGCACTGCAAAACTAAGGGTATAGAGGAACCTGCAAAATCATCAGCTACACAATGAACATTGTACTCAGCATCAAATTCACTTCACTACTGTAAACAAGTATTTAAATTACCGTTTCAGTAATTAAATTAGATATAGTAGTTGAATACATGAGACACTCCAAGAGGTGTCAGAGTCAAAAAAACATATTGAAAAATAGCCATTAGTTTAACACTGACTTCTTTATCTTTGAATTGCTAATTACTGCCAGACAGTTGCTTAACATAACAGAAAACATGAAATCTCATTTTGCAATAACTACACAATCACAAAACACATTTTTAAAGGAAGCTGCATTATAAAATCTACAAAAATAGTTCAGCATAGGGTTTACTCTTCCAGACAACTGGTTCCTTACAAGTACCAGAATAGCGTGACCTGTGATGCAAGGATTCAAGAAACTTCAGTGTGCAATTTTATTTTTTTGTTAACACTTATTTGATGCAAGTATTTCTATACATATTTGACTATTGCAAGTATTTAAACATCTCTCCTAGGGCCTGTATTCATGCATTCAGAAGTCTGAAGTGGTCTTTTACAAATATCTTGAACACAGTCTAAAGGTTTTATATGTTCTTGGATTAACCTACAGTTAATCTTATTAGACAAAGAGCCAAGATTTTCAAGAATGAGTGCTAAAGCTGTAACACTAAATAAGCCTGGCTCATTTAAAAAGCAACCCTGAAATTCTTCCTACTTCTGCCCCCATTTTAAATCACCAATAAGCACTAGTCAGACTGCAGAAAAACTTTCTACCAGCAGGCTTCTGAATATGCATAATGCCAATAAAGCTAATTACATTTCAAAAAATAATAATCTATGTGCAATTAAGATACTGGCAACATTTTAATGCAAAAAATTGTTTAAATATACTAACATCCTAGTCTTGGGATATCCAGTCAAGCTACGCAAAGAGATGGGTTTGTCCCTTGCATACTCCCAAATGTGGAAGTAGGATCAGAAACTGGATCTGGAAGAAAGGGTAAACAGCATGTTAGTTAAATTCACAGAGGATACTATGTTTGGAGACGTTGCAAACATTAGTGAAGACAAATACATAAATGACCTAGAGAGAAAATAAAATTAGTTTGGAAACCAAAATGTCTCATGAAAAATAATTTCAAACACTCAATGCAGAGGAAACCCGAGGATAGGGGAAGAAAAAGTGAAAGAAACCTAGAAGCAGCAACAGTGGACAGTCAGCTGAATATCTGCATTGAAAACAGTTTGGAGTTGCAGAGGCATCAAACAAAGCAGGGAAATTGAAGTTCTTTCTACAGTCTTTGCGCTAATAACAATAGCCATGTCCTCGCACAACTGCCAGTGACTGAAAAATTCTCCTTCACTCCCAGCAAGTGGAAAGCTCTTCTCAATGGCAAATCAAGTTCTGCAGGAGGTAGGGTTTAATTTTTTTTAAGCAAAGTTAACATACGGTTAGCATAAGCCTACACAGCAGGTTCTTCCAGTACTTCTGCTGCTCGTAGCTTTGTGCAGAACAGGAGGAAGCTAACAAAATGAACCCATTTTTACAGGTGCGACTCAACCTCGTATTGTTCAGATTTATTCACGTGGTCCTTGAGGAAAGAAACCAAAACAGCTACTTCCATGGAAAAACACAAAACAAACGAAGAAAACAAAAAAAAACCCCAAACAAAAAACCCTTCACCCTTTACTTTTTCCTTGAAGTTACCTTCCTGAGAATGACATCCACTCATCCATCACAGTAGATGTCTGCACTATCCAGCTTTAAGGGCAAAGGCAACAGGAGGAAACAACTGACTCTACCTTTGGAAAGGCTACAAGAGAATCCCCACCCACAGCAGCCAGATAAATGTAAATGCAGAAGTTTAAGTAACCAGCATACATCTTCAAGGATTGTCAAGCCTTTGCTCTTCAGAAATACTTCCAGGCACAAACTAAAACCCATCTATCCTGCTTCATTCCCAAATGAACAGATTAGGCTAATTTTGCAGAATTTGTTACCCTCAATAACAAGACTTATGTGAGGCATCCATGTAAATACTTTATACTCAGGGCAGGCCACAGGTCAAATAGGAAATGAAAAAAACAAAACCCCTTTTAATAGAAGTCATCTTTCTGTCTATCATATTGCTGAATATTGGGACAAGCTCTGGCATGGAGGCCTGTGCTTCAGTTTATGCATATCATCATCACGTGAACAGGAGACTGAAGGTTTTCCCTCCTCTTGACAACTGCTAAGCTACGTGATTTGTGAAATAAGTCATCCTAGGAACACTCATCTACAGCTTCTGCTTGTGGTGTGATGGCAAGAACAAAGAAACAGTTCCTACCAGTCTGCCTGATCTTTGACAGACTGGTTGGTCCTGCATATTTCAATAGAGATTTGAACGACAGATACCCAGGCATCCCTCAAGCCAAAGGCACATGAAACACAGCTTTTAAAAGTACTGTAGTACCATTTCCAAGCAGTGCAAACTACAGGGACAGTACAGAACAGAGAACCACATCATCTCATTGAAGAACTCAATGCATTTTACAAAGATGTAAGGCTTTGGACATGACAAAAATTAATCTTTGCTTTTTGCACCAGGGAATATTGTCAAGGTATCTATGCAATCTTTTGCTCCTTTTGAAGGATCAGCATTAGCGTGAGGTAAAACTCATGTAGGCAAACTCCAATCAGGCCTACAGCTTCAAAGCACAGTCTCACAAGCATATCTTCCAGCAGTAACAGCAATTTGCAGCCCTTTCCTTCTCTGCTCCATCATTCATTTCTACCCCTGCACTCCATCAGTTACACTGGTGCAAGTTCATGAGACCGCGCAAGGGACGAGTGATTTTGCATCCCACTCACACTCCCCTTTTTGTTTTTTTAAAGGAGTAACTTCCAGAAGTTCACCTTTGCATAAGAATGGCAGTTCAAGCTTAAGACAAAGGTTTAACTGGCCCAGCATCCATATTCCAGTAAGAGTGAAGTCTTAAGTGGCCACATAAAGGGTTGCCTTAAACAATGCCATCATGAAAAGCATGCCCAGCAAACCCTGGAGTACATCTGCTAAGGAACTACAAGTGTAGCTACTGCTTAAGAGACTGTTCAAGAACAGAGCATGCACTTACTCCGATTTGTTAAACATGTAACTGCTTTGGACTCCTTGTAAGTGAAACACATGGGAGGTGTATTACAGTGAAGATGCTGGCGAATCAAGACCTATTAGAACAGAAAGGAGCTAGAATCAACAATACTATGTGCTGCATAGGTTTTTGCAGCATGCTGCTGAGAACAGACAAGATACAGGAGCAGGCTAGATTCAGGCTCCTGCAGAAGAGACCACCTCATGGGCGACAACGCTCCAATGGAAGGCAAAGGGCTCTACTGCTGAATGAGCAAACAGATGTGTTCTGAGAATGGTTCTTACTCCAGTTCTCTCCCTGAAACACCATGCTGGTCTGACATAGCCCTGTTGTGTTCCTTGGTCAACTGTCAAAAGAGTTGCTGGCTGACAAATCTCAGCAGATGAATTCAACACAAGTGCTGAACTGCCCTTAGCTCTACCCGTTTTTTTGCCCTGGTGACTCCTGTTTGGAAGCAAGCCCTATGACAACTTTCAACCTTGCCTAAACACAAATCCCTAAACTAGCAGCTGTGCTGAATATGCATTCTGACCGGCTGACCACACAGAAAGCTCAGTCCAAACCTGCTCGGCTCATAGATCTTGTGATCAACCCACGTTATCCTCTGTGGTAGGGACTGTCTCTTGGTGAAAAGGGAAGATAGTGAACTAAACCAAGAATGCTTCACAGTAGTCTGGTGTAATGAGGTATCAACTACCCTCAGGAGGTTTCCATAGCTAGAAATCTACTGCCCCTGCCAACTGGGAGAGTGCTGCCCTTAAACAAGCTGTTTCAGCACTGGCCCATCTCTCCAGCTAGCATCATAAACCTAAAGGTATACAGTACCCTTTCATTAAAGCCCAAATATGCAGATCAGTCAAATGGGTAAACAGAAACCCTTCCTTTAAGCTAACATTCAAAAGTGTATTGACCCTAATCCAAAAGGAGAAGGACTAAGATTACCATTGTGCTGTACGAACCAGAATGAAGAAATACCTATGAGAACCACTACTAAGGAATATAAATATAGATTCAGCTGTTTTCATCTCTGGAAACCACCTTTTGCTGACAGCAACTAGTGATGACCCTAATGCTTCCATTACAACATCAGCTTCTCTGTAATATTTTGTTAATTTTATGAAGAGTAAACACATTGGATATAAGATTTTTGTCCACTCACTGGAGACATACTGCAACTTGGTGCTCATTCACTAGAAAGGCAGCATCAAGAGCAGAATGAAGTTTGCCTGACTCAATTGCTTTAAAGGAGGAAAAGAAATTCAACAGCAGTAAAATGCACAGGCATGTAAAATGTATGATTGCAAAATGTTCCATGTAAATTGTTAATTATGAGAAGCAGAGTAAGAAGACTCAAAATTCCACAACTCACTTATCCCAAGCTACTAGAAGACAGATTACTGCAATTTGAAGGTTACTGTAGACAGGAAGTCCGCTGTGCAGCACATCTTCAATGTTTTGAAGGTACGATATACTGATCACCTGGCACTTTAATCCATGATAAATACACCTCCCCACCCCCTCAGATGCTCACTCATCTTGCATTTGCATGGTAATACAAGACTGTTCAGGAATCAGTTCCCTGATCAAACCCACCACACATCTACACAAAGTGAGGGCACTAGCACAAAGGGGGTGGTACAACTACCCTTCTCTGCAGCATTTTAAACCTACGCTAGATTAAAAATCACGGTGTAACCACAAATTGTGTTTTTACAAGAAAATTCACTTCCACTGCTATGCATCCCTTGAATGTGTATTCTATTTTCCAGTGGTGAAACGAAGACCTTTCCTGAAGAACCCTCTATATTGGCCAGCATTAAACAACTGTACTCTCCTACACTGCACATTTAGGTTAAATGACATAAAATTGTTATTTCTCATAAATTACCATCAGAGTTACTACCCAAACCTGTACACTATAAATGCAATGCAAATTCAGCTTGGCAAGGCCTGTAAGTGGACTTGCAGTTTCTTCAGAGTCAGGGTGAAATGCTTTAATTACAGCTGCTCTAGTATAACCTCTCCTTTATTTAAAAAGGAAAAAAAAAAAAAAAAAAAGTCTACTGAACATTTCCTGTAGCATCTTCTACACTCACTAAACATCAAGTTTAGAATGTATAAACTATAATACATTTCAACATTTTCCAGTAGAATAGTGATTTCACACAGAGTAATTTCATGCCTTTTCAGAAACCAGACTCCACAAACTTGCTTACATTACTATGATGCAATACAGTTAAAAAAATAGCATAATGTTTAACTTTACTCTGGAATAATAATAACTCAAGACTCAAAAGCCAGCAGCGGTTCTATTAAATATACTTGAGGACTATTTCTGGATATTGATCTCCTTAAAAGAAAGGTTCTCTGACAAATCTACATAGGCAAATCTCTATGCTGTCCTAACCCTTAAAGCTTATTGTCTTTGGTTAATGAGTTTTCCAGGTAACTTCTATTTGACTTCCTAAGCTTAAAAAACAGAATCTGCCTGCCTTCTCCCACTAGTCTCTCCCCAGACAATATCCCCCAAGTTTCAAGTGAGAACTTTAATAAGCAAAAGCTTCAAAAGAATATACTTCTTTCTCTCTCATGGGAAAATGACAGGTACTTATCTGAAACTGGTTTTCACGTATAGTGGGAAATATTTTGTCCATTTCCCAAATATGCATTAAGATGTGTTTGGAAGACTATCAGAGTTTAGTCTGTAGTTCCAGTACCTTAAAACTAAATAGCCATGATTTCCCTTCAGACAAGTCTCTTAGTTATGCTTACCCCCACCCTATCAAAAATCAGGGGAAAAAAAATAAAGGAAAACCAAAACAAAAACAACAGACCCAAAAAAAACTTCCCAAAACAAAATAAAGAAAAACTACCAACCACCACACCACTAGAAATATCTAGTTAAGGCTATATTTTTATGCAAAATCCATTACATTGCTCTGGTTGACCTTCCACCTTTCTTGTCCCTGGATTTCACAGAAATATCTCTCAACTAAACTAACTATACCATTTAGTATGGCGCTCATAGCCAACTTAATCCAGAGGCTGAACAGCAAGAAATTTTTAATTCTTTGTTTTAGATGCACCTTTACATTCCTTCAGTGGACTCAAACAAGGCAAGTAATTATACAGCTATTAAAGTTTATCATCTCCTTTTCTGAAACTATTCTTTGTGAAGTTTGACCAGCATTTATGCTAAATCTGGATTTTCAAAAGAGATCTAGTTTTAGAGACACATTCATTTTCCCTCACTGGTTCCAAAAGGAAAGACTCTTGGCATATTTCAAGGCTATGATGTCCTGTTAGTTCATACTTGGTGCTATCTTGTCTACCTCCCCTCAGACTGAACTAAGAGGGAGGATCCACCTGAGTAAAAGAATGCATTACCAAGGAGATTGAAAGCCTGTAGACAAGTATTTTGCATGTCATTCTGAAAATGAGAGTAAGCTTACGACCTTCTGTGAGGCCACCTGAAGTGAAAGATCATGCTCCCAAGACCATCTGCCTCATTCCTGCTTTAGACCCTGACCCTACAGTGAGCGTGAACTGACAGCAGAGAGTGAGCTAGTTACTACGCTAACAGCCACCGTCCATTTGCAGACTGGCTGCCATGCTGACAAAAAGCAGGAATTTGTCTACAGGAGAGCCGCACTTGTCACACCTAACCACAAGCTGCTCATGCAGGCACCAGTGCCCTTCCACACTGCAAATCAACAGTTTGCAGCTCAGAGGTGCAAGACACCACTTGCAGGATTTCTCCACATACCCACATGCATGGCTTTCGGTTTGGCCCACTCACAGCTAAGGTCCCACGCACCCTGCTCAGCCTAACCTAGGACCTCTCACTAAAGCCAGACCTTGACTTCAGGACCTGGCTTACAAACAGACCCCGATATAGCTACACTGGCAAAACTATGAGGCAGCAAACCAGTGTTCAAAGCAAGGATTCTTTAATGTAATTAGTTTAAATTACTAAAGTTTTTTAACTTTGGTAAAAAAACTTTTTTTAAAGAAAGTTTTGCCACCACCAACAGAATCTCAAAACGATGCAATAAATTCAGCACTCTCAACCCTTCAAATCTGTCAGTACAAACCAGCTCTGAAATTAGCTTTGTCTGCTGCTTACAAGCAGAATCATGAAAACTCTCCTAGGCAGCACCACAGCATGCTGAGAGCAAAGATCTATCTGCCTTAAAGATGAGATCAGGGAATAGCTCATCTTTTCCCCCAAACTGAATATGAAGGAACTATTTCTCTTCCCTTACAGCAATGGAAAGCTAAGGACAGACAGAAAAGAACATTAAGCAAGGTTTAGGGTTAGGATGCTGAAATACCCATGAGCATGGTAAGCAGAAGGTGCCGGTTTCTTGGGAACTAGTGTTTTTGCATAGACTTTTTTTTTTTTTTTAAGTAGGTTTAGTAGTTTTAGTCCTGGAAAAAAAAAAGTTTCCAAAAATAACTGCTTACTTTCTGAAGTTTGTGAGGTGTCATCACAAGCGCATTTAGCTGCTAAAGTTCATCACCATGCCAGTAAGTATAGACTAAAGCAGCTGTGATTGACTTCTCCCTACATGCCTACCCTTCCACCATCTCCCACTATACATAAAGCTGCACAAGATATTTTGAATCCTAGGGGCAGGAGCAGTCCTTGGGCTACAAGGGGTTGAGAAAATTTAAAGCCCTATCTGCTGTTCTTACTTTGAGCACAGAATTCTGTTCAAAGTACAAGCAGCAGGAAGATACAAATTCAAGATTAGTCACAGGCAAACAGATGATTTAGGAACAAGAACCAATCTGTTATAGGCAGGGAATGCAGCCTCCATGGTAAAGTAGACTACAGTTCTGCAACATCTTTAACCTACTAAGTCAATTTTTAATCTAATTTGAAACTGAGTAACTTGTTGAGCAGAGTAACCTCTGAACTCTATATTCAATTTGGTACTGTTGCTGCGCTCAGTCTGTGACCTCATCTATGGCTCTTAGTAGAGTGAGCTGGAAGAATGGTCAGGATGGAGACTATTTGGGCTTTGATACCCGTAACAGTAGCGCACCTAGGGATTACCAACCAGCTTAGCGTCCATTCCATACTTCCACATACCTTCTAGTCATTAAAACAAAGAAACCCGTACCTTCAAGACTAGAAACTTAGTTTACTTGTTATTTCAGGGTATCTGCCAATGCACTTCACAGGGACTACAGTTTACACCCCAGCCTGTGCAGTCAAAGTTCTCTTTCACTGCCATCTAAGGGAAGAGTGCTAATGAGATCTTTAGACCCAACACAAACTCTATAGCAGGAGTCTGAGCTTCACAGCAAGGTTCTTGAAAAAGAAAATACAGAAGCCCTGAGTACAGGGAGTGCAGCACTTAAAACAGACCTACATAACACCACACTAGCCTTTTCCCAGAAGTTAGCTTTCAGGTTGAAGTCTTCCAGGGTTAACCTCCTCCATGATATCTATTTTTGGATAAAAATGTACTTTTAAATAATTAGCTATGAGAAGAGAAAGGAAAGATAAAACTCAGTCCTAATCTAATAGATGACTAAATGTCAGCTCATACTCCCTAACACCTACAGCCACTTTGGAAAGGAAAAACAGCCTTTGTTTACAAATCATTTAGAGCAGTAATTTTCAAACTGTGGGCTCCTGAAAAGCATAAAGACCCCACGCAATTTAAACTATTGGCAATAGCTTTGTATTTCCACAGTTGCTTCTTGCCAACTTGAGGTTGAAAGCCACTGATTTAAGAGAGCCCTAGCAAAACACAGTTCGCTCAACAATTTAGGTTTGTTCAAGAGATACAGTGTTCCCGTTAGATTCAAAAGATCCTATGCAAAATGGACTTCCGCATGGCCTGTCTCAACTGAGCACTGAAGCTGTTCACTCCCCAATTGCTGCGCGTCACTCAAAAATAGCAGAGGAAAGACCAAGGGATTAGATTTTGTGAAGAGTTTACAAAAATACTCCTGTAAGATCTGAGAACTAGGTTCTCATAGCATCTTACCAGACAGTTACATCTGTATTACTTTGTATGAATGCACAGGATGACAAGGAGGACAGAAAAACATAAAAAACAAAAAAACCAACACAAAACCAGAAATGTGAGGGCAGTAGTTAAGCATTTAACCAGAAATACCAAAATCAGTGTTATACTTGCTATAATTTTGTCCCCCAAGTATAAGCTAGAATAAACTAAATATCCATGGGAAACATTTCAATACTTTTTCTCCCTTCAGGAGAAGGCTTGGTACACTTGTCTTACATATCACATCCTGAAGTATGGATACTCATCTAAACCTACACATAGCCAACATTTCACACTTAGTTTTTCCCCTTCACACCTCTCCATTATTCACTCAAACCTGTAATATTTTAAAAGATATTAAGCTACAGTATGCAGATAAATGATAACTAAGGTCACTGAAATGTTCCACTTCCAGTTGAGCAGGAGTACAACTTTCCCAAAGGACGTTTAAATCAGCAAGGGGCACTCCCCTTACTTAGCAGCGAGGTCAATTAGATCAAGAAACTACCATCAAAACAAAAGCGTAGAAGTTTTTTCTTAGACAAGTTTTCCTCACTGTCTGTTTTGGAAATGAAGACTATCAGATGGCTGGTTTTTTCCATAAGAAATAAGTAAGACCCTTGTGAGAAACCCCAGAAAAGAGATTAAAGTATCATATAAACTTAAGTTTCACTAATCACTTCAAAATATAGAGGAGAAAGCTCAGGATAAGGTAGCTATGCTCCACCTTTTCTAAAGGATGTAAATGGAATCACTGCTTTAAGATTGCTTTTAAGTTTTCTTAGGTCAGAAAAGGAAATTACCTCCATGCTTTTCTACTCTCTTGCTTTTGCAGAGCAAAATGGAAGTTATTAAGTGTGCACCTCGGTGAAGAGTTTTGTTCATGCAAAGGACACAATGGCATGGTTTCAGAAACGCATCTAGAGGTCACGATGAAACATCACCTAGAACACAGCTTTCATCATTTTTGCCACAATTATGAATCTTAACCCAGGAGATCACCAAACTTGAGACAATGTCTGCTATAACACCAGCTTATCTTCAACTTGTTCATGAAAAGGACAAAATAACTGCCAAAGGAGCCAAGAGGCAAGTAAGCCAGTTTGCTATGAGCATTTAAACAAAGCCAATCCATTTTGTGTGTTCCAACATATTTTTATATTTTTTAAGACCTACAAGAGCGCAGAACACAGGAGCACAGGCTGAGAGTGCTCTTCTGCCCACAAGACTCCCCAGTTGAAGCATATAAGCACATTATTCCAACTAACCTGTGGCTATCTCATCACAAAGTTTCAAAACTAACCCACATGTTTGTCTGCACATTAAGCACAGGTGGAGTACATAAGAGCTTTGTGCATATGAATTGCTGCGGAACTACCCTGTCCTCGCAAGGCAGGAGACTGAACTCAAAGTGTATTACACAGGTAACATGGAGAGCTGCCGCCTGTCACGTATATACAGCAGCAAAGGGAGCCAAACAGCACACTGCTACAGACTGACACACACCACTATGTGCTCAGGAGAACAGGTTAAGAGCATTAGCATTATGTACCGGCCTGGAAGTATTAGACTGGGGAATTGCAAGCTGTGGGCTGAAACTTCCACATCTTTTGTTAGTATAACCAACAAAAAAAGAAACCAAGAAATGAAGAACTCTGTAGCTTGACTGCCTGTTCCTCTTCCTACTCTGGCAGTTACTCCTCTTTCGAAACATGACCACCACCCTAACCTAGTAACAGCAGAGGAGAGTGAAAGACCACATCAGATACACTCACCAACACAATCCTCTCCAGCTAGATACTGAAATGCCTGTACTATAAGCATATGCAAAAAAATGCTCAAAGAGAACCAGGAAATTTTTCATTAGTAAACTCAACTCAAGAGTTAAGATTGCCTGGTGGCCTCTGATGTCTTTCCACACTGCTGGATTCAGCTTCTGAAAGCTTTCTTTGTTAATGAATACTAGGCTCTTGTCCAGTCCTCTTTTCTCCCCCTCTTCTCCCTCCCATAAAATATCATGGTCCTCAGGGCATAAGGAACATCCTTTGTCTCCCTGCAAGTCTCCCCTGTGCAGCCACTTTGCCACCGCTTCTGGAAAAATGCAACAGGAGTACCATCTTTTCTCTTCTCTATAAGAGGAGAGGAAAAAACACATGGAGACATCATCTAATAGCAATTTTACCACATAGGAAGTGGTGTCCTGCAGAAATGTTGAAACACCATAACCTCTGCTTTGTCTTTCGTATGCTGGCAGTGCTGAGTGCTGATGTGTAACTTAAATCTCCTACTGAGCTTTGAGAGTTGATTTTTTTCCTTTTGTCAACTCACCATGAAAGAGCATATGATGATACTACAGAGCATACAAGGCAAAATAAATCCAAGGTAAAAGGCAGATGACTCGAAGATGTCCAGACAAAGAACAATACAGCATTCTTCAAGAGAAAAAGGAAGACGCTTAAGCTCTCATTTCCCAAAAGAAGCTGAGGCCACATGGATTTATCAGAGAGAATTGAGGAACCCCAGAGGGCTTGCAGGGATACCAGGGAGAGGCAGTGTAAAGCTGCAGCTTCATTAATGGAGGTACTGGACGAGAGCATTCAACACGGTTGGGAAAGCAAAGCCCACAGTTAATCATCAAGGAGAGAGCATGGTATAGCCCATGGCACTTTGAATAGGGAGAATGAAGCAATCTTCCTGCTACTGTAAATTAACACGATGCATACAGAAATTAGCACTTACTCAGCAAAAGACAACTTGGATTTGTGCATGTGTGTCAATACTAGTTGAATAGCCTCAACTCTTCATTTTCTGCCTCTCCATCCTCTGCAGATGTTGTAGCAAAGAAAGAAAAAAAGATTGTTTTCCAGTCAGGTCTAGCCAGGGAACTGATTCACCAAGCTGTCACACATAGTTGTGCCAGCACAGAGGGGACTATTTAAACCAGCTTAGACAGCACTGCTGTGAAACATAACCACAGTCTGTAGCACAGTTACAAGACAGAAGATGCAAACCTTACAGGGAGTTTACACTCCCTGCCTCTGGAGGAGGCTATTCTGTTCTCCTCTCCCCTTCATCCCATAGACGTGATCCCATCCAGTGCTTCAGATGAGCTCTCCTGCTCATCTCATTCCTAGCTAGGATGACTCAGGTTACTAAGCATTACCAGAAGATTAGCTGGTTTTGCAGCCTTCTGTCTGTTTAGTAAAAGCAAGCACTACGACCCCTTTCAGCCAGAGGCAGAGCCTAGATTGGCTCAGCCCATCCCATTCAACCCTGCCCTCAGAAAATCCCAGAAGTTTTGTATTTCTCAGAGAATTAGAAATATCCATCCCAGTAACCTTTGAGAACCAAAGCTTCATCCTCTTAAGAGTGAAAACATATATACATAGAAGGGTGAGGAAGAGGACTGGAAAGTCCCCTGTAAAATCCTACAGTAGTGTCTCCTCCGCCCCAATCAGTATGACAGGGCTACCTTTCTTTATCCTTTTAAACGCCTGGTTTTCCTCAAACCTTGCTTAAACTGACTTTTAGTAAGCATTCTCACTGTTATTTTATGTTAGCCATGAAGGAACACAAGTTCTCAGATAAAGAAAGAAAAAAAAAATCAACCAAAAAAAATCCCACAAGACAGTACTTGTCTGGGTGTAAGATAGCCTAAAATGGCAGAGAATTTAGCCATTTAAGTATTACGCAATAAGGATTTAGACAACTGAGCACAAGAACTAGGATTTTGTATCATCCATTCAATTAAAGTGCAGTTATTGTATTTCTGTACATAATAGTATTTGGAGTATCATCAATATATGGCACAAACCGCCAAAAAATAGCTTAAAAATTTAGTACAGTCCTTCAGGCATTCTTTTAAAATGATGCTGTACCACAAAGCTGTAAATCTGTAGTACATATATCTCAATATAAATAGTACAAAGATCTTATCTAGGTGGATTTGGACTATTTCCTGCATGCACAGAATGGATTACTGTAATTCATTTTGAGAAGTTCTGTTAAAAGTGGATGAACTCTAAATGTCATTAGGTCTTAGTTAAAAATTAAGTCAAAAAACCCCTATACTTCCTGCAGGATGAACGTGTCCAAAGAAGGAAACTTCCTACCTTGCAGTGATAGTTGCTACTTCACACAAATTAAAATAGATTTTTGTTGAAATGCAAAACAAAGTGATTTGGCTAAGTCCAAAATTTCATGTTGCAGCCACCAGAAGAACTCAAGATAGTATAATACGAAGCGATTACCAACATTTTTTTGAGTATGCATTTGTTTGATTGATATTGTCCCTGTCAGGGTAGAAGTTATTCTTCATTTGCAAATAGGGAAGCAAGGGCAAATCTGTAGTGATTTATAGAGAATCCAAAGAGAGATTTGAAACAGATCTAGATTCATCCCCCGCAGTTCAACTTCTACTGTTCTTCAGATGCATACCATCCTTCCATGCACATTTAAAGTAAAGCTAAATATCAAGCTGTAAATTCCACTCCTTACAACTAAAGATTTTTATTTTTAAATGACAGCTGCCTCTTTTTTTCTGGCATAATTTCGTCATAAAAGGGTAATTCTCCCTCTCTGTATCCATCCTGCCAACAGGCAAAAATGTTCGTGTGTAGACCAGATCTTCTTGAACAGGCCTTCAGCTACCACACTGTAAAGCTGCTGTACAATTATTAATAAAAAAAGCCGCAAGCTGCATCTACGTTACATGCAGGTTGAAATAAGGCAAACTACCACTTGCACATTTGTTGGGGACATGGCTGGGGGCATATCTAAAACAGATACCAGTTTAGAATAGCCCTACATTCCAACTTTTACTAGCCCTTAGTTTAACTTGCTTTTTATTATTATTGTTCATCAACATCAGGGCTATAACAAGCCTTCTCATTTTGGAACAAAGAAAGACAATCTGCCCTTTGAACTAGAACTACGTTAAAACACTTGGAGACTCAAGCCAACTTCCAAAACAATGAGATAACATGTTTGGAAGCACCAACTAATTCATATCACATACAGGCTGGAACTATACCCAAGTAATCAAGATAAGAAAATGTAATAAAGATTTCAGAATTATTCAACTGTTACACACCTCTTGATTAATATTAGCTTCTAATACTTCCTGATGTATCATATTTCTTCCACACTTTAGTCCTAAGTATCTAAAGGTCATGGAAGACCACCACTATTCAACAAATTAGTACACAGAAACAGATCAGGTACTTAGGTTGCAGGATCTCACCAGCAACAATCATTAGAAGAAAAAAAAAGAAAAAAAAAAAAAAGTACTTCAGCTTATTTTGACAGCTTAAGGGTAAAATCAACAGCTAAGCAGCACCTCAGTGGAACACTGACAGAGCTCAAGATGACTGGAGATCTTAGGTGAATGTTACAAGTTTTCCCTTTAAATCATCATTTTGCTCCTAAAACAAGGATCACTACTGGAGAGAACTAACGCATTCCCCTCCCCGCCCCCACCTCCCCAACACAGGCTGTAATTCAGCCAGGGAGTCTATAAGAGTACAGCTAATATTTAACAAAGGGCCAAGCATCACCAGCTAGTAGAAATGCATGCGACCACCTCAAATTATCACTCCAGTAAGCACACAGCACTACAATGCTATTACTGCCTGTATAAAAGGTGTCAGGAGGGTTTCAGGGATCTGTGGGTTCTCTCCTCCCTCAAACTCCCCATTCCTTAGCTGATGTGATCTCAACAACCATTTCCAATTCAGCAAGTGTCAGAACAGAAGGTGACTGGAGGCTGGGAGAAGGAAAAAAAAAATATTAAAAGAATAAAATCATCACATACATTTGTCTCTAGGTATCTGGTTTTGGCCACCGAGAAAGACACTAATACTCAAGACTGGTAAAGAAAACACATATGTCAGCATCAAATCGTTATCATCTGGCATATCATGTCTCTAGAATCAGAGTCCTACCAGGGCATCAAGACACTGTGTGCCACTCCAGGCTACCCTCGTACGCTGTGGTCCAACAGCCCAATACATCTCACTGCAAAGAGAGCTTAGACACCCCTTCTCCACACTTCCCTCCAACTCCAGGCCACAGCATGATGCTCCCTCAACTTCATCACTGCATCAAGAGAACTGCTTCCAGACCCGTCCTTCACCAGCTGCACCACCACACTCCCCCTCAAAAAAGGGCTTGAAACACATGACAAGGAAGTATGGTTTAAGCCAAATCAGTTCCCTGAGTAACCTCCCACAAAAAGCTGCGCTGGCACAACCGAAGGTGCAACTCTCTGACAGTTCAAGATGATGTGTATCTCTGCTGCTGCATTCTCACACTCTTCCTTCCTACCAGCTATGCATGCTCATCCTCCTCCTTTTTACCTGGTATTTGCTTGACCTGACAGGGAGCTACACTAGCAGAAAAATTATTCTACCCCCGAAGAAAAGATGATGTTTCTGCTGGCCTAAGTCCCCTGAATTGGCTCCCTGTGGGCAAAGGAGGTCTTTCAGCCCTCCTGTGTTTTTTCCTCCCCTCAAGAGCACAAGTTTAGTTTGACAAACTGTCATGAGGCCACAGTCCAAAAGAGCAGCAGAAGCAAGAGGGGAAAGTGAATTACTTAAGCCACTTTTATTGCCAAATGCACTGGTTCAAACCACAGGCTTTATTTTTTCTGACTACCACACTGTGTGGTATTAAAATGACTTTTCAGGGAATGATGCTAACACAAAGAATCCCACACATCTCAGATTCACTTTCAGAACTAAGTATGAATGGGTATTTCTAAAGTAACAAGAAGGATTTTCCCATATTCTTCTTCCCCATATTTATCTATCAGTATTTATTACAGAAATTCTTAAAGACTGCTACAAATGGCTAAGGTGAAACAGAATGTTATATCATTTAACAGGTCAACTTCCAAATCTCAAGGAACATTGTCAAAACTCACAAGGACGAGAGAGATGTATTAGGGGCAAGGGGTTAAGGTCACAGCATAATTTCAGCTGGACATCCCGGGCTAGTGCAATAAATCTTTTATAATTCTATGACCAAATATCATAAATGAAAAAGGTAACAAATAACAAATTTACATGACCCAACAATTTATGCAAGATTCATACTAGGAATAGGGCAGGTCCCGAGATCTCATAAAGCTGATCAATTTGAGGTTGAAACTATTTATGACACAGTGCCATCAAGATAAAAGTCACATAGCACTGTTACACTTTGGACTCGATTTTTACTTTTTTTTTTTTTAAAATGGTTTTGTACTTTATCTCCAAAAAATCCCAGTGAACTCTGTGCTTAACATTGTTCACAGTATCTTTTGTTAAACACACACAGAGGGACTTTCACAGAGGGACTTCTTCTGGAGGAACAAAACTATATCAAATTTAAGCAACAAGGAAGAGATATGGAAGGGACAGAGGAGAAAGCAAATTCTCCAGGAGCTGGCAATTTAAATGGCTTTAGGGAAGTGGAACAGGGTGTGTACAAATGAGGGTGGCGGGGGTTGGCGGTGCTGTTTGTTTTAAGTTTTAGCACTTAGGGTTGCTAAGAACTTTATTAACGTAGTGTTTTCCTTGAGTCTGTAAGTAGCACAAACTCCTCTAGCTGCCCAAGATTTTCCCAAAGAGCTGTGTAACGAACATACACAATTTTTGCATTTCACCCCAATGCAAGATCTTCAACAGCAGCTTTGAAACTGTCCTTTCCCCACTCCCCAATACTCCCCTTCCCTCCCCCCACCCACCCACCCCATTTATGCCTCACAGCTATTTGGTTAAACTCTGAGCAGCAGGACAGCTCCACTGGAGGATTCAGGGACCCAGCGACAGAGCAGCAGGGGCCGAGAGGAAGACGAGATGACGTGCTTGAAGTAGGGAGTTTAGAAAGGACTAGAACAGGTGATCCCCAGCAACCAAGGTAAGAAGAGATGAGAAATGGAGACACAAGTAAAATAAATCCTATTCAAGCAGAGGTGGAAGCCAACAAAACATTCCAAACATACCAAAGCTATAATCAAAATAAAACCCCATAAACTCGATCTAGAAGTATCAAAAATTGGTTGGAAAGAAAACCCAGCACTTCTGTGTAGAGTCTGAGTTTCTCAGCAATGTATTGCCCTTGAATCGTTTTATGCTTGAAACAAGTTAATTGCTCCTATGAATCTGGAGTTAACAAGCATCCAACGTACACTTTTGTATTAGAGAAATTTAAACATTCAGCCGAAGCCAAAAATACATATGGTAGCAGTTACAACTCCTGGCGTAACCAAAAGCGGTGTTTCAAATCCCTGGTAACGAACTAGGATGCTGAGCTAACTGACAATAAGAGGTTTAACTCTGCACACAAGGAACTAAAGTGAATCTGTGAATGTTATTACAGATTACCTACACTGAGCAGTCACCGGCAGATTATGGCCATATTTGCATACTTAAAAATAAAATGAGGATTTGTGCTCAATTAAAAGAAGGAAGCCAAACCAGATGAGGCATACCAGTGTTCTGGTTAGAGATCTTTTAAGATCACCGTGGAAGTTCACAGCCTACTGTTGTCAAACCTATTTTACTATCTTTGCAGACACCCACCGAATCAACTGGCCTAGAGCTGGCATTTATGTGTATGTTGGGACCGGCAGAAAAGACCTCGATATCTTGCCAGGGAAAGAGAAAAGGGCGAAATCTGTATTTTGAGTGGAGAAAGTTACACGAGATGAAAGGGCGCCGGGGACTTCCTTTTCAAAACCCCCACATACTCGATGGCAAGGAGCCTGCATAACAACAAACGCGTACGAGAGAGGAGGAGGAGAGGGGAAAAAAGGGGAGGGGGGGAGAGAAGCAATCACACATCCTCGTAATGCCCGCGGCCCCGCGCTGGAACCGGGGCGTCAATCCGGCACCCCGATGCACAACTTTCCGCCGGCCCCGCCGCCCCGCTCCCCGGGCCCCCCCGCCGCTGCCCCCGCTGGGGCGCGCCGCCGCCGCCGCCGGCTCCGCGGCCTCGCTCCCCCCTCCCTCCCGCCTCGCCTCACGGCGGCGGGCCGGGGTCAGGTGGGCCGGGCCGGACCCGCCTCGCCTCCCGCGGCGGCGGATGGGCACTGACAGGCGGGCCGCTCCCCGCCGGCGGGCGCGGCCCCGGCCCCGCCGTAAACAAGTTTGAAGGGGCCGCGGCCGGGCCGGGCGGGGAGGAGCGGGCGCGGCGCTGACAGGGGCCGCACAAAAGGGCAGGGCAGGACCCCCCTCCCGGCTCCCTCCCCGGCGAAGGGCGGGGCCCGGCCCGGCGCCGCTCGCCTCACGGCGGCCCGCGGCGGGGGGAGGGAGGCGGGCCCGCAGGCCGCGGCGCCGCTCGTCTCACGGGCCTCCCCCCCACCGGTGGAGCCTTCCCCCGCGGCGGCCGCCGCCACCGCGGGGCCCGGCCCGGCCTCCCCGCCGCGCCGCCGTCCCTCACCTACACAGTGAATGAGCTTGTGTCGCCACGAATCGAGCTGGTGGCGGACGCCGCGCCTCTCGATGGAGCACTGCTGCCGCCCGCACGGGCTCGCCATCTTCTGGGCGGCGGGCGGGGGTGGGGGTGGGGGCGGCGGCGGGCACGGCCAGGGGGGCAGGGACGGGAAGGAAGGGCCGCGCGCCGCGCCGCGCCACGCCCACCCGCCGTCAGCGCCCGCCTCGCCGCGCCACGCAGGCGCCGCCGGGCCGCGCCCCGCCCCGCCCCGCCGCGCGCCCCTGCCCGCCCCGCGCCTGCGCGGCTCCGGCCCGCCCCGCCGCCGCCACCTGCCCGCACGTGCGGCGCCGCCGCGCCCGCCCGCCGGGGGCGCTGTGTGCCCCCCGGGCCGTCCCGCCCCGCCGCTGAGGGGACGTCGCACCCCTGAGGGGTCGCGGTCTCCTGAGCGGCGTCCCGCCCCCAGCGCCCGTCCCTCGGGCGGCGCTGACCCCCAGAGGCCGCCCCGGCCGGAGGCGCCAACGCGGTTTTCTGTCAGGAGGAGCCCCGACTCCCAGCTCCCCCGGGCAGCCGGAAGCACCGGGCCTGCTGCTGGCCCTTGGGGAGGACGCTCGGCTGCGGGTGCCCGCAGGCCTCCCGGCACCGGTCCCAGGGTGGCAGTTCCCTGCCGCAGCCACCCCCTGTGTCTCGGCAGTGCCCGTTCTCCCTCCAGCCTCCCACCACCGGCAGCGCCTGCCCTCCAGCGCCAGCTCAGGTGCTGAGCTGGGAAGGGTGAAATGCCTCACCTCACCCCAAACCCTGGCGCAAGGCCGGAGGTGAAGCCCAGAAGTCGTGGCCTTTATTCCCCCACCCTCACCCCCGGAGCCATTACCCTCACCTCGCCAAGCCACACACGATTAGGGCGTTTGAAAGGTGGAGGAGTCAAAGCTGGCTGTATGTAGATGTGATAGTAGCACGTCCCAGGTAAGATATTTCCTGTGGAGAGAGGGACATGTTTGAGCCACTGCTGTCTGGGTGCAGTCAGAGCTGCAGAAAAGCCAGTTGTCCTGTCCAAAGGGAACTCCAAGGGGCACAGGATGGGCTCTCGGGGCATGCGGGTAGGAGAGCATGTGTCCTACAAAAGCAAACCGGTACGGCTCCATGTGGCTAGTCCAGCAAAAGGAAAGCAAAACCGAGGTGTGATTGCTCTGCCCGTGTACGGGGGAAGCTCCAGTGGGGAAAGGGTGTAAATTCCAAGGAGGGGACAGAGTCCAATGGTAGCATAAGGACAGATTATTAGTTGACTCTTAATACCCTCGTGAAGAAAATCAGAAGACTATTTCTAACTGAAGAGGTGGAACTTCCTAGAGCAAACAGCAACCAGAGTAGCAAAACACAAAAGCCCATTTCAAGATGCAGCTTCCCTGTGAAGAGGGCAACATGACATTTGTTTCCATGAGCAGAATAGACAGGGTTAGTGACCAGAGAATCCTAGTCCTGTTTTGAAAGCCATTAGCAGTGGAAAGAAGGAAAGCATGACCTATGGAGAATTTCTCTGCTACGAACAGCAGCAACACTCTTTGGGCACCTCTGCTCAGCTCAGCTGCACCTCACTCCAGTTGTTTGCGATATCCTGGTCTTTGTTCCACCCCTTTTTCAGTGTGATGAACCATTGGAGTTTATGTGTCTTCATTTCCAGAGTCCTTGTGTTGGCAGTGGGGAATCTTGTTTCCACTCAAAGTCTAGACATGCCTCTTGCTAGAGCCAGTTCAAAAGTCTGTTAGGCACTATGCTAACCACAGAAGTACTTCCCTGAGAGACAGATGATCTAAACAAAAGGATTGCAACGTGAATGCTCTAGACTCCAGCGGGGAACTTCTGCCTGCAGCTTGGACAGTCGCTAGAACAGCGAGCGGGTGGACAAGCTGCTGGAGAGGCTAATGGTTGCTGACCTTGTATCTTACCAATCCAGATACACCAGGACAACTGCCTGCTCACTGTGGTTTTCACGAGAATCTTCCTGCAAATTCTTACTTGCAAGATTCCTCTCTTGCTCCGATGCTCACAAAATAAACTTGACAGTGGTAAGTTTGCTGGAAGCAGGGCTATTGGCTGTCAAACTGTTACTATCTCCTTGTTTCTTCTGCACTCAGTCTGCATCCCTGCTGTGACAGGCAACAGGGTCATATGATGCTGGTCTTATATTTATGAACCTCCATTTTAGAGTGAGTTTGTTTTCTTGCTACTGCTAACTACTTTCAGGAGGCTTCTCCCAAATTTCCCTTCCCTCATGGCTGCAGACCGACTCCTAACATACCAGTGGCCTGTGTTTCCAAATCCACTTACACCCATGCAGGTCTGAAGTGCTCTTTTAAGCATCTCTTCTCCCATGCCTTCCCCTTATGCAATTCTGTGCACAGTCTCCACATGGCCCTCCTTTTTCTAGGGTGGCCAAGATAAGTTTCCATAGCTCCTCCTTCTGTGGCAGTTTGACTATTGCCTGGGTGGTATTAGTGGTCCTTCAGTGCACCCGATGAGTTTTGAACATATTTTTCTTGAGCAATCACAAGCAGAATTAGGTATGCTTTTCCACAAAGCACGCCTGCCCTCTGGAGAAAGTACCTTGCCTGAATGAAAGTCACATCCTACAGCTTTGACTCATGCGCCTTGGTGGCTTTAACTGGTTGTGCCCTGCTCATCTATCATCTGCCCTGTGGCTGGAGGTTAGCACTCCCATGACAGAGCTAACAGGATGGAAGTGTGCATTGGCTGGCATATCTTGCTGTGGTTATGCTATCTCTAATCTTCACCTCAGCACTTATTAATAGAGGGTTCCAGTTTTGTTGTTCTCTTTTTTGCAATCCTCTGTTCCTAGACTGATGATTAGATACCAAATTCTTTGAGGTAGCCCCACATTTCTATTCTGTGCTAGGTTAGCAAAAATCTTCTGATTTCTGACTGGGACAGGTAAGAGGATTAATTCCTTTTCCAAACCCTCCTGCCCCACCCCAAGATAATCAGAGACTGTTAGCATGATAAATACCAACAATTTGGATTTCTTACCCACTGCCAAAGCAGAGAGAAAGAGGATGAGGAAAGCACGAACCAGAGGATCCAGTACATAAAGCAGCAGAAAGTGCTTGAGAGCCAGAGGAAGGGAACAGTCGTGCAATCTAAAAAGTGGTTTAATTCCCCAGGCCTCCTGTGGGGAAGGGCAAACAGAGGGTCAAGGTCCACTTAAAAAAAAGAGCAACAACATCTGGAATTGCCAGCCAAAACTTCTGTGTTCAGAGGGATGGAGAAGAAGAGTGTAAAGAACAGTGGGACTGGCCTTAGGAGACCCATCAAAGGCAAGAGCTAAGTGAGCAATCACAAACATACCAAGGTGGTAGCAGATCTGATGTCCCCAGAATTAGGCTGGATGGTGTCTGATACACCAGAGCTTGCATCGTGCTGCCACCAGCACCATCGGATGGTTTTGTTGAAACCAAAGCGAATCCACCACTTTCTTGGCCAACGCCATCAGCAGGCCCCAGCAGCCATTCCTCTCTGCTCACTCCTGCAAATGGCTCAGCACAAACTCTCTAGCTGGGACAGAGCTTCAGCCTCCCCCAGCTTCTCCACCAGCCATGAGACTTGCTGCAGTAGGGGTGTTGCTTTTCCCGTTTCACAGTGGCTCCCCTTTGATGTTAATTGTTTGCAGGCAAAGCTTAGCAGAGAGCGTAGCTGTTCTCTGGTTCATCTGCTGGTTACAACTGAGCTGCCCAGACCAGCAGAGAAAATGCTTTGATGTTAATGAGCTGCAGACAATTTCTCTTAACGCTGAGCAGGGCCTGGCATCTCAGAGGTAAGGCTTTCAAGGCAGATTCTACAGCAAGTCTCTCCAACATCCGTTTTGCCACAGGAACAGAAAATACTCAAGAAGATATTAGAGCAGGAACCTGTCCTCCCACCTGGTCTCGCACCACACACAGTATTGTCACAGAGCCTGTGACACAGAGATGCCAGAGGCAGGGAGGCAGCAGGAATAAGAAATGGCCCCATCAAATCACATGACCTTTAAGGGATCCAGTGGAAGCATGATTTACCCCCTCGCCCCGTAAACTGCCTGCCTCTCTGGTCCTGCGAATGCACAGAAATGGGAGACGAGGATGGGCTGTAAACTCATTTGCAGGAGACTGGTTCCCATCTGGCTGGTGCTCGAGGTAACCCCATTCTGTGTGTGGCACCTTCTCCATCAGCACAGATGTCTGAACGAAACGGGCCAGCTGCAGCAAAGTGAGACTTGCGCAGGCAGCCTTGGACTATCCCCTTTCCTAAGTGGATAAACTAGGAAAACACTTTTCTGTAGATCTGCTACAGGCAGCAGCACACTGCCGAGTGCATACGAACCTACAGCGATGGGTCCCCTCAGAGACAGGGTACAAAAGAGCACATGGATGTGTTGCAGCTTCCCTGGGTTCAGTCAGCCTTTGTCATGGGCCCCAGACAAGGGGGTTGGGACTTCTCCCAAGGGCAGCACCTCACGAGCCTGAGGGAAAGCCCAGGTTAGGCAGAGGTTCCTGCTGTGGAGAGATGGGGTGGGAAGCAGGGAAAGGTGAGAGAGAGATATGCCCAGTGGAAGTGTGAGGTACCACAGTCTGAGCAAGGCAGCATGGAATCACAAGTCCAAACAAAGACAAGTGAGAAAAAAGGCACAAATTCAATTTTGTAACCTCTACCAGTCATCAGCAAAGTATATTTACCATATCACACAAACTCTGCTTCTTTCCACACACTATGAGCTTTTGAATGAAGAAGCAAGCAACCCAGTCCTCTGGGGAGCCCCCAGCCAAGCAGAATCAAACGCAGACTATGTTCCATCAAGTGGAACAACAAATGAGACCTCACTGAAGGTTAAGGAGAAACATGCCTTCTTCTGTGGAATGTGGCTTAATTCCAATATATTGCATCTGTTAAATGATATATATAACGAGAGAGAGATATTATCTTCTCAGTTTTCTCTCCATTACAGGATTGTTCCCTGCAGCAAACTTTGGATACAAACATAAAATAATGAAAGCCAAGACAGAATGCTCGTCCCAGGCCCATTGCAGGGAGGAGCTCACACAAATGCGTGTACTCCATCCTACACTGAAATAAAACCTAACGAGGTAGGTATTTTTTTTCCCCCTGTAGTTAAGAAAAAGCAAGTGACATCATAGAGGAGCCCATGACTGATCACAGGACAAGGAGGCAATGCTGCAGTTTGGAAAGTCTACTCAAGTAAATGGGAAGAGAGATGAAATTAACCTTTGACAAGGCATTCAGCATTTGCTGTGCAGCAAAAATCACTCCCAAAAGTCACTCCATTCAAGCAAAGCTTGTGGGATGTGTTTTGACACTACGGATACAACTGCACAGCCAGCACCCTGCAAGAGATGATACTGGCAGAGACAGGCAAGCTGACGACAGCACAGAGCGATGCACGCCACCATCCACAAAGAGTGGGAAGGGAAACGTTGTGATTTATGCTGCTGGGCAGTAGTCTGCAATCCGCCACGGAGTGCACACAGGATGGATGAAGAGGGCAGCAATAAGATCCCTTTTTTAGAGGGTTTTACTGTCCCATGCAATAGCAGCTTCACTAGAGATGGACAGATGTATCAGTCTGAAAGCGAGATATTCATTAAGTTTAGGATGGATTTCAGTACACAAGACATTGTGTTGTCAGTAATTGCAATATTAATGTAAATAGAAAGCAATAGATTTGGAAGGTGGACAGGAATAATCTGGGGTTTACAGCACGGAGTTTATCCCCATTAAAGGAACAGGAAAGCTTGAGTGTTGAATAAATGGACTAGAAAAGATCACCTTTGTAATAAAAGGAAGGGTGCATGCAGCAAGGTGAACACTAGGTCAACTTGTAACTGTTTCGAGGGGATGAGGAAACATTCACCTGAAACTAGGACAGAGCTGGAACAGCTGAGCTGTCTGCAGCAAATACAACTGGAGATAGTTCTTTTGTCTTTATCAGAGCTAAATGCATATAATGCTATACCTCCAAAAGTCTCGGAATGGGTTTAAAAACAACAAAAAAAATCCAGAATGGGGATTTTGTAGGAAGATAACAGACAAAGTCCTTCATGTACACACAGAAGCCCTCCAAATCCAAACAAATACATACGAAACCCTCAAGATGAGAGCTGCTGATGAATACAACACTGAATAGCTTTCCACCCTGGGTGCGCCCACAGGGTTCTGCAACAGCCCTTAGCAAAGCAAAGGAAAGCATGAGACTGCAAGGCATCTTTTACTTTGGCTGTTGCTGGGGCTGTGTCTGGCACCCACCATGATCCAGGGAAAAGCAGACTCAGTTCAGTCCTGCATGCTTTGCTCCAGTGCCACTGTCCCTTACACATACTAGGCATCTCTCCTCTGCATGACACTTACATTCACACAAGGCAGCACACTTGGTTATGTGTGTGATGGATGAGCCATTTTGCTGCTAAAGGAGCAGTTAACTGCTGGGTTCTGCTTTGTCCCCACTGGAGGGAAGAGGGTCAGCTATCTTTTTGTCTGTGCCACTGCTGACTGTCAGGAAATTTGGAGGAACTTAATCAACTTTGGTCCAATTCAGTCAAATTTGCAAGAATGGTGACAACCACAGTATAGTTCCAAAGCTCTTAGCAGGGTGATTAGCAGACTGCACAGCCTTGTGGCTGTCAGCTCATTCAGAAATGCTACAGAAACAGGAAACAACAAAACATTAACTCAACCAAGCATGCGGGTAGCTCAGAGGAAGGCTTGGTGCATCCTATGAGAGAAGCAAGGGGAGCAGACACTTGCAACTTACAAACTTTCCACACCAGCAACCTGACAGGTGGAGTGTCTCCAAAATGAAGATTGCAAAGAGTTTGAGAACTTGAAGTTGCTTATGACAGAGCCCCAAACCTGATATACTACAAAATAAAGTCAGTGCTTAATTATGGCTTCAGGCGTCAGTGTCCTGCACTCAGCCACATTCAAAACTACGCTCAACGTTAAATGTATTTGTGGTCACTGCGAAGGCGTGAAGGAGGTGCTGGAGGCGCGGTCCCAAATGCCTAATTCTGATAGCACTTGCCTGAGAATTTGAAAGCATTTCAGATATGAAACCACTGAAATTATTTGATGCAGTGTACCACCTTCTGCTTAAGCTGGCCTTGGTAATGAAGAAGTGGAAAGTGGCAAATGTTGTGCCAGCTTCTGACTAGAGGCTGAAGAAATTAGGGAATTATTACTGTAGCCATCACCGTGGTAAGAACTCCAGTATGGGTATAAAAAGCTGAATGTCTTTATACATGGTAAACCAACCCTAACCAGCAACACCCATAAAATGTTTTCTGCCATTACAGAATATGGGGGGGGGGGGAAGCACATGCAGCTAGAAAGTATCTCTGCCCTTCTCCAAGCTGACACAAGTTTTCTTTTCAGTAATAAATATACTTTCAGCAAACTGAAAAAGGAGCTGGTGAAGGAAGACATTTCCATGGAGCAAAGCCCAGAGCTAGATATTGAACATGTGAATTTTATTTTAAAAAAGCAACAACAACAACAAAAAAACCAAAACACCCAAGCCAATGTAAGATCTTGTCTCATTTCAGTAGGAAGATGATTGTCAGAGCAGCAGCTCAAGATGTGAAGCCACAGAAAAATTATTCAGGCTACTAGCACAGTATTTGTCCAGGTTCCAGAAAGAAAAAAAAAAAAAGGAAAAAAATGAAGGAAAAGAAGGGAAAAAGAGGGGTGAAAGGGGGGGCGAAGGGGGGGCAGGGAGGGGCAGGCAGCGGGGGGAAGGCAGGGGGAAAAGAAAAAAGAAGCCTGGGATGCTGTTTAAAATAGCAGAGAACCATTATGTATTGACATGGGTCTAAGTAATGCTGAGCTTATACTATTGACCACCTGATTAGGATAGTGGAATGAAAAACAGCTGGAAGACTTTAAGAGGTTGTCAGGGGAGGAACATAATGATAATGGGAGATATTAATTACCCCCATGTAGACCAGGTAGATACTATATCAAAGAATGATGCAAAGACTGTATTTTTATCCCTAATGAATTAATAGTTCTTAGAATGACTACTCAGGGAAGCCAAGTGGAGGATGAATTCTTGATTTAGTCACAAGTAGTACATAGGAGGGAGTTTGAAATGTAATAGTGAACAGTCGCTTTGTCATAAACATAATGTGCTCAAATCCAGTATTACTGCAGGAGAGGAAAAAGCAAGAAAAAAGTACACTGCAGTGTAACTTAAAAGGGAGATGAGTATAGTCTCCTTCAAAAGGGAATAAGTATAAAAGTCAGGAGAGTAATTAAGAAGAATTTTAAAGTAGCCGGTGAAAGGACAAAATGCTTGCAATGACGCTGAGACCCTGTATTTAAAGCTTTAAATATGCCATCAAGTAAAATATACTAATAATAAAACCAACAAAAATAATCTCCAAGTCTGACGTATTTAAACCACTGAACAAAGAAGACTTTTAGAAGTAAAAAGATGTCCTTCAAAAAGTGTAAGTTATGGCCAAAGAAGAAATATAGAAAATCCCAAATTCTGCCAAGTTAAACAAACAAACAAACAAAAGGAAGCCATCAAAAAAAACCAACCCAACACATTTAGGCCAGCCAAAATATTTTTGAACAGCAGCTTGCTGAAAACATGAAGATCACTAATAAAAACATGTTCTACACAGCAGGAGGAAGCCTACAGGAACTCAGGGGCCCAACAGCAAGCTTTAAGGGAAGAATAGTCAAGAAAAATGACCTTGACTAGGGACTACTGTCACCAAACATAGCTGTGCACATCCAAACATTTTTTTGCAAGGCATTGAGTATCCTGCATGCCTCCCAGGTAGCTGTAGTTTAACAGAAATGGGTATATGTATAATTTCTGCTGAAGCTCGGGTCCAGCTTGTGATTGCCTCACTCCATTAATGTGCTTTCCAGCAGGCTGAAGAAAATACTGCTGAAATAATAAGGTGGTGACTGATCATTTCAGACTGGATTTCAGTCCCTGTTAACTTACAGACATTTCGTTAATAGATGACTGAAGTGAATAGTCAAATGGGAAGCACCAAGGTCTGAGGAATTAACCACTAGTCAAAGCACCACGAGAGAGAGGCAACAAAGACAAAACTGAGCCCAGCTTGTGGTTCTATGAGGGGTTACTGGTTCACCAACCTTGCTCTCACATGGAGATGTTTAGAGATGTTGAGAGAGATGGGGATTAGGAAACAGCTGTCCATAGCACTAAGTGGTGTTGGCTGCTGTCACCTCTTTCCCTGATTGCTAGTGGCACTCCAGAGATCTTGTCCTGCTCTGACCCATTCTTTTATCCAGGCCATTAATAGCATTGCCTTCTCTGGAGTCTGCCTCCAACAGCATCTGGAGAACTCTGATTTATTCATTTTCCTCCGGTGGCAACTACAATTCATGAGCAGATACATCCTGCAGGTCTCTTCACTCTTGCAAGGTTGTAGGTAGCAGTCACTCTCGTCCGCTGGTGAAAATGGACCAGAGTGTGGTCTAACTGTCCATTAGCCATCACAAAAGCCCAAGCATAGTCTGAACCAGTTCCTCATGCATCGTACTATGTGTTTCCCCAAAGGTTATGATCTTCTGTTATACACTTAATGTACTTTCTTTTTTTTAACCAGTTGAGTACTTTGCCTACATGCTGAGTGCAACCACAGATCTTGGAAGTTCTGGTACACAGACACTGCCCAGTCTGTACATCTTGATTGCCCAACACCGTAAATGTCCCACGTGCACTTCGTGAGACCTTTGATGGACTATAGACATCTTACCTGTTAGCCTCATCAGGCCATCTGAATAATGCTGTCCAGCATGTCCATTCTTGGGTTGCATGGCTAGAGCTGTCAACCTTTCATTTTCTAAGCCTGTGCAGCATTGCTGTAGTGAACAAGTGGTATTCGGGAATGCTTTTGCCCCCAGGTACTTGCAGGAGAGCTTCTTTATTTAGGGACAAGTTCCAACTGTCTCTAGGTAACAGAGAAAGTGTATTTTCTGCTGCTTCTCTACATACTTCCTGCCTCTAAAAATAAGCTATTTAAAGATGCAGTTTCCAATACTCACTGGTTCACCTGGGAACAGAGCTTGTACGCAATATTGTTACCGTACACAATTTCACAACCTTGCAACTCACCCATTGACTAAGCCTTCTAGCTACATTCAATTTACCTTGCTTAGTGTTTCCACGTGGACTTGTGGGTCTCCCTTGAATTAAGCCAGGAGGTGTTAAATTCATTTGCTCAAGCAATGCTATCTCCTAAGGCTCAGTTGTCACCTAAACAGAATTTTCTGAGGTCAAACCAGAAACACCATGTCATTTAACTCCCTCATCCATTCTCAGGACAAGTTCTTCTTCTTAAAATTTTGTGACAGCCCGTGGCCACTGATTCTGTAGGCTTCTTCCCAAGTTCTGCTATTTGCTGTGGTCACATCAGGCAAGCCAGAATCTTGGTGTACTGGCAATGTGATGAGCCAGAGGATGGTGCACCACGATGCATCTTGGGATGCTTGGTGGAGGCAGAACACGCTGCCTGGAACAAAGCCACAGAGAGAACTATGCATGGAAGCTGGCTGGGAGCATCTGGCCAGTAGGAGGAGAGCAGTTGTTGTGACGCATTGCTAGTAAAACAGGTCGCTGTAAGGATGTAAGAGGAGATGATATGGATAAGATATGTCCTGAGGAGGTGTGAGAAGGGGTGGTAAAAAGGGCTTTGCACAGGTATTCTCAGGGGCTGGCTACAGATGGACCAGATGCAGCCTCAAGTATAAATTGTGCTGTCTCTGTGGCTATATGAAGAATAAAGAGTAGAAATTATGCAATTCTAGGAGCCTTTAATTTCCCAGTGAATGCCAGGCAACAAACAGCGGCAGAATAGCAGGGCTCAGGTATCCTCTGACAAGACAGAAAGCAAATTTCCTTATCGATTCACTGTAACGTAAAACATAACATTATTTCAGGCATGGTTTTAATGCGTGGTGAGATTGCCGTATCAGTGAGGCAACAGACTGGCAGGGAGGAGCAGACACCCAACACAGGCAGAACCTGCAAGGAGAGGGGTGGGGGAAGAGGAGGCACAAGCCAGCTGTGGTCAAAACCCAAAAGTGAGTTTTACTCTGTTTCAGGAAGGGTGATTAGAGGAACCCAGGGACTGAAGAGATGCCTAATGGAACAGGAAGGGGGCAAAAGAAGTTATACTCAGAGGAGTTTCTTAGTCTAAGGCTCTCAATTCAGAGTTAAGGATGATGTGCAATGAACCAGGAGAAACTGCTGCTAAAGGTGAAAGTGAGTCCCAAGGCTGGTAAGGACATACAGGAAAGACTGCCCAATCCGCATCAAAAACAAGCACGAGCAGGCTGCAGGGAGGATATTAACTGTGTATCTTAGGAATAAATTCAGGTTAGGTAATTTCAGAAGAGCCAAGTGCGAGCTCACAAAATGTGGAGGCAGCACAGGGTTGGGAGGGGTTGCGAGTGCTGAGAGAAGTAGGGAACCTTGACCTTGTCAAGGGATGGGGGAAGTAGGGTGAAATATAACTGCAAAAAGGGCAAACTTAAACACTTGGGAAACAGCAGGAAGGACATTTGCTATAAACTGATGAAATGGAGGCACCAAAGGAATAAAAAGACCTTACTGCACTGAAAGATGAATGTGAAGCAGCAGCATGATGCTTCTGTGAAAAACGAATGGCATGATACTAGGATGCATTAGACAAGTTATTTTTAGCAGAGACAGAAACATTATTGCCATTGCGCAAGGCATTATGAGACTTCTTCCAGAATATCCTTATAGCTCTGTAGCCAGGAAGGATACATTTCCAGGCACAAAAACCCACCCCTATTTGGATACCAAAACAAACAAGCACCAGCTGATGAAGATCTACTGGAAGAGTTTGGCTTGTTCAGGTCAGACAAGGGGGGACAGATGTATTTTTGAAGAAGCATTGAAAAAAACTGTAAATAAGTAAATGTTAATAAAATCTTACAGACATATAATAATGACACAAAATAATAAGTTTAGGTGGTGAATTGGAAAGTGTCTAGCCCTGCCAGGAGTGAAGTTCTGGACCAGCCTTTGAAGAAGGGTAATGAGGCAGAGAAACCCAGATCAATGTAACGGACACTTAGGTAGAACTCCCTCCACAGCCTTCAAAGTGGAGCGCTGGAGGCCGGCAGTTCAGCCCGAGACACAGCTCCTGGCTAAGGCGCCAGCAGCGCTAAGGTTGTTTGGAAGAGGCTGCTTCAACTCTTAGACTTCCAGGTTCCTGATGGTCACTGTGAAGATGAAGAATAAACAATTCCCCCCTCAATTTGCTTCTAAAGGTACTGAGGTTTTCTTTCTTCGGGAGCATTAAAGACAAGCTCTGGGCCTCATGCCTTGGTGCTCCCAGCATTACAGTCCCCGGAGGTCTGCTCACACATTAGGCTTAACGCTATTGCCAGATTAGGGTCAGGAGGGAATTTTCCTGGATTGACAGAAAAATTGTGGTTGCATTTTTTGTGTGGTTTTGGGAATGGTTTGGGTTTTTTTTTGCTTTGGGGTTGGATTTTTTTGTTTAGTTTTTTTTTTTTTTTTTCACTTCTACAAGTTCACATCTATTTTTTGGGATCCTATGTAAATTTTTTTTCACAAATTCTTTGCCATCACCAGACTTCCAGACCTGACGGTCCCTTAATCTCCCTGCTGGCTTCCTGTGACATGTTACAGCTGCAGCTTTTTTGCTGAGGGGAGTCAGGAAGCACTTGCAGCGCCTGGTTTGTGGGGTGGGCAGAGCAGATGTCCAGTGTAGAGGCACCAGCAGAACATTCATTGCACCTTTACTCACAACTGCAGTGCACTTGACTATAGGGTGACCCTGGAGGACTGCCCCAGTGTGAACACAAGCACACATGATAACTGCGAAAGCAGCTGTAAAAGGGAACATGGGAATTAACCCAAGCTCTCAGCTGTACAAGCACAGATTTAAAGCATTCACAGACACTGGCTGGCCTCCAGGGCTTGCTTGCAGGCAGGCGAGGATTTGGGACAAGGAACATGTGAGAGTGCAGAAAAGGTGTGAGAGAGAGCGCCCCAAACCTGTTCTGCATGCCATAGGGGGATGATGAGTGTCTCTTCCAGCTCTCAGAGGCTCCTTTGAGCACATTTCCAGTGATTGCAGCACCAAAGTCCCATAGCCCCTCTCTGCAGATACCCTGAAGCCGGGTACCCCTGTGAGGCTCCTAGTGCACAGGGAGGCTCCCGGTGGGGAGGCACAGACACAGCACAGCAGCAGCCTCTGCTTTGGGTCAGGACCTCTGAGCCCTCGGATGTGCGGAGTCAGTCTGAATCTCGTGGACTGAGGGTCCCAAAGAAGAGAATGGGTGCAAACAGCAAGGAGCACTGCACCTCTCCCCATAAGGGTCCCTGTCAGCTTTCACGATGAGCACAGAGTATCTTACATTGGTTCACATTGGTTCTTAAGTGTGAAGTACTAAGCATTGAAAAGCACACCCACCTCAAGGCAATGCAGGTGCTCAGCACCTGGCAGCATCCAACCCCAAGGTCCCAGAACAGCCTTCTCCAAGGATAAGGGGCTCTCCTGCTGCTGAGAAAATGTTGAGCTCTGCAAAGTGATGAGGATAAAGGCTGTGCAGCCTCTAGCCCGAGGCAGAGGTGTGCAAAGACTGCTGCTGTCACTCTTCTGCTGCCCCACTGCCTTTTGCACGTGGGGTCCAAACCAGCTTATGTGCAGAGCACAGGCCCCGCATCTTCCAGGTTTTACTCATGATGAAAGACCACTTTGGATGACCTAGCTGTTTTCTAGCCTGGAGATCACATTCAGGACATACTAATGCAAGAGGGAATGAGAAAGGAGAGAGTAGGAAGGTGTGAAATCAGCATCAGTCCCTTGGAAATTTGTTCCAGTGGAAGGACGCAGATGGCAGGGCCTGAGCGCAGGGAGGGCTAAGGACAGCCACAAGAGAGGGGAGCCTGCAGCAGGAACAGAAGGGGAAAGGTTGAGAGTGCCTTGAAAAGAGAGAGTGAAAACCCCAGCTATGCTTAGTGACCTCTCAGAAAATGTCCCTGTGTAGTCCCCAGCCATGTGCTGCTGCAGCTCAGCGCAGAGCCACTCACACAGCCAATGAAGGATGCCAAAAGATGCTGCAACTTGTTGGAGGAAGATTTGCTTCCAAGAGACTCCCCCCAGGAGCTGGAGTCCCTACAAAGCCCCAGCTCTGCCCCTCCCCTCTGGCATGCCTCTAGCAGGAGAAATCCCTGCAGGTACCACTGATGCCAGTGGTGCAAAGGCTGTGCACAAGCTGCACCCGTCTCTTCTAAAGGTCATCTGCAAGGCAAAGACTGTTCTGGGCCAGTGATGAGGCCACCCACAGGACTTACCTATTCGTGTGCAAAGAGGAGAGCCAAAGCATGGCTCTGCCTTGGGAGGTCCAGGTCCAAACTCCCAAACTGGGCTGTCTGCGGCACAGCACTGTGGTCTGGCTGGCATGGAGCCAGGGGCCGTCCACATGTGCAACAACTCCAGCAAGAGCCAAAGGCAGGCACGTCCCACTTGCGTTAGAGCTCAGGGGATGCATCCACGCTGCCCTGCTACCACGACAGCTACAGTCACCTCTGTGGCTGCAGCCATACCTGCTGGCTGCAGGCTTGAACAAGGGATGTGCTCCAAGTGCAAGTGCTGCTCCTCACCGCTGTCCCCTGATCCTCTCCAGACAGCTCCCGGCAGCATCCACACTTCCAAAGAGCTGACTGTGAACTGCTTCCTGCTCTCCTACCTCCTCTGTGCAACAGTGCCTTTGCCGATGGTTGAGTAGTAGGAAAACACCTTTCTGCAACTCTCACACCCTCCACAACAGACCTTAAATCAATAACCCAAGAACACAGGGCCAGGTTATTGCTAACGGAAACAATTAAACTGTAACGCGGTTAAAGCCAGCCTCTAACACTTGAAAGATTTATAGGGCACAACAGCAGGGTGTTAATTCTTTTGGCAACACACGTACTTTCACACTCCCTGCCTTTCCCCACCTACAGGAGCGAGGAGAGGGGACCATGTGCAGCCCAGCCCCAGGAACAGAAGGATACAGCCTCACTCACACTGCAGCCAGCAGCACGCACATTTGGGGTGACACCATACTCACAGGGCTACCCAAATGTACACATCTCAGGTCCATGGGGTAGCACATCCCCAGGAGTTCCAGGGATTGTTCTGCCAGGGGACATCCCAGCTCTGGCTTCCCGGTGACACTCCCAGCTCCTGACTGCCTCCACAGCTGCAGCAGAGGCTCATGGAAAGGCTGCGAATAAACTTTCAGACCAGCTATAGCAGTTGGAGAAACCAGCCCAGCTCTTGGGCGCATGAGCCCTTCCTCAGACTTGAGTCAGCCTACAGCTTGTGGGTGTTTTCGCAGCTGGTTGGACAGGGGGTCTCCCTGCAGCATTCTTGTTTGGATCCACACACCCTCAGCACTGCTGTGGCAGCTCAGAGACTGGGGAGATGCTTGTCAGCGCCACAGTCGGCTCAGCTGCCCTGGGCAGGAGAGGGGCTGCATGCGTGCTGCAGCAGAAGGGGTTTGCACGGACTTCCAGATAGGGACAGGCACATCCTCACCCAAGTCCCTGCCGGCTCCTGCCTTTCACTCCCTCCTGCACCTTCGACATCCCTGGGAAGAGCTACATTACTGATTAACGCCCCCCTGACCACCTCCCCCTCCATCCTGCTCACAGCCTTGCCTGCAGCCACCTCTTTGGACCCTCCCTTGTGCAAAGTCCAGAGCCAGGCAGGAGAGGACAAGGTGGGAACTTGCCCAGGGCTCAACCCACTGGCAGCCTCACTGCACTCCACATACCTGAGGTACTGTGGGGGCCTCCCCGGGCCAGGCTATAGAGTGGCACGAGTCACTCGGCATGCAGGCAGGAACATCCCTCCCCTCCATCCAGGGGAGCAGACAGGGTACAAGTGGGCTCCAGCCATTGTGCTTAATGCCAGACTGCGAGATTGCTGCGGCACACCCCCAAAGGGCCTGAGGCCAGAGCATGATCCAAGTGGTAGAATCAGCTTCGCTGACACCTCCCGACCCTGCATCACACCTACTGGACACTCCATCCTGAGTTTATTGCTGCCGTTTCCCTCCCTGCTCTCCTACTAGAGGAGCGAGCGCTGCCTCCATCAAGCAACAGTTCTGGGGGAACTCTGACCAGCCCCTTCCCACTCCAGGCACTGCAAGCAGTGCTGGAGGGGTTCAGCCCCTGCCCTTCCCTTCCCTCCATGCTCCCCCAGCTCTGCAGAGCCCATCTGGGTGGCTGCAGGCTCCCCCATACCAGTGTGTGCCGGAGAGGGGGCCCAACCGGGCACCACTGCACCCTGCCCAAGCCTGTCCCAGCCCTGAACAGGGAGCTCCATGCCACCCTGGGGTTCCTAGCCAGCACTGCCAGCTCAGCCAGCCCCACACTGGTGCTAGGGATCCCTGGGCTTGTCCCAGCCCAGCAGCAGCCCAAGGCAGGGTTTTTCTCTGGCTGCCAGCACAAAAGTGGGGTGCAGAGCCCCAGCACTGCTACCTCAGGGTGAGGTGCAGGGAAGATGCTCCGCAGCAGGGACAGGCACATTCCCCTTGGGGGCTGCCTGGGGTCACGCATTTCCTCTGTGAGCTGCAGCGTGCTGGGAAGGCCTGGACAGGCATCCTGCATCCCCCCTCCCTGTCACTCTTCATCCTTCCTCTGCCAAGCACCATCCCACCACGCTCTGCCCACCGTGGATGCCTGTAGGCTCTCTGCAGTCACACCTCTCCCTCGGGGGACACCCAGAGATGAGGTGTCAGACATCCCTCTTCCTCTGTCAAGCTGAAGCAAACCAGTAGGCTCGAAGGAGACAAGGCAGACAAGGGCAGCCCCGCACGCTGCCCTCCGAGCAGGCAGAACCCTGCCTGGGCTCCGGCCAAGGGCTTGAGCCCCAGTGCCCCGGCCCACCGCGGGGAGCGGCGGTGGGGGGTGTCGCACTGCCCCCCCGTGGCCAGCACGGGAGGTGCAGGTGGCCCCAAAACCCAGCCGCGTGCCTCGGGGCCAGCAGAGGCCGAGAGATGGCCAGGAGTCTACGCTGCCTGTCCTCACAGGTGCGTTCACGCCACGCCATGCCATCTGGGGGCAGCCACAGACCCCTCGAAGCAGCTCGGTGACGCCTGTACTGCCCCACTTTCCCCAGACACCCACTCCTGCACCCAGTCCCCAATCTGTGCTACCTCTCGTGGGACCAGACCCCGGTGTCCTGAGGGGACAGAGCCCAAGCCCACGTCTGGGAAGGGCCCACACGAAGGAGGAGACGAGGCAGCGCTGCTGTTTGGGCATCCAGATTTATTACACGGCTGGGGCAAGCCTGGGGCTGCCACTTGCCTGGGCCCCTCCGGTCAAAGGCAAATGACCCGTCCTCCTTAAATATTGGTTATAAAACAAATTTCTTTTTTTCCTTTTTCTTTTTCTTAAAAACCCCATCTCTCTCTCTCTCTCTCTCTCCATACTTTTTTTGTCTTTTGTATTTGAGTATAAAAGTGGGGGCGGGCATTCCGCCTTGCCTGCCGCTACCTCCGCAGGCTGCGCTGTGCCTGCCGCAGCAGCGTGTCGAAGTCCAGGGAGTCAAACTTGCTCTTGACAGGGGCTGGGTCGAAATCCTCCCGGTTTGAGTCTGGAAGACATGGAGAGAGGCTGCCTTGAGCCATGGGGACATTGGCACAGTCCCAGCCATCCCCACAGCAACTCCTTCCCATTTCACTTCACGTGCCAACCTCTGGAGCCAGAGCTGGGCTGCTGGAGGATGGGACCTGGCCTCCACCACAGCGCTGGAGAGACGGGGAACCCTGGTCCAACCGTCCCTCGGGGCAGGGCTATCCCTGGACATGGAAGGGGATCCCTACAGCTCTGGGAAGGAGAGGACCCAGGGTGCCACCCCCCAACCTGGGGGCTGTACAACTCACCCAAGTCAGCATAGTTCCTCCTGCAGAACTGCCGGCGGCCGCCGAAGCACAGGTCGAAGGGCTGCTCGTCTGGGCGCCGCAGCTTGTGCCCACTCTCGATGGCGGCAAAGGCTTCCTCGGCATAGCGGTAGGTGACAAAGCCATAGTTGTCTCTGGAGCCAGAGAAGGAGGAGGAAGGAGATCATCAGCAATACGGCGTGTTTGTCCCTGCCTTGGGTCAGTGCCACCCCCTTGAGGAACGGGAAAAGGGCCAAGAGGAGCCATCCCCAGGAAGGGGCTGCTGCCCCACGTCCCACAGCTCTTACCCCTCAGAGCGGAAGTGCAGGGTGCACTCCTCGATGTCCCCAAACACAGAGAAGCGGTGCCGCAGCTCCGAACGTGTCATCCTGCTGGGGATCTTGCCAATAAACACAACTCGCCGCTCCTCCTGGGGGCAGGGATGCACAGCGCAGTGAGATGGCATCTGAGCGCTCCCGGCGAGCAGGACCTCTCACACAGAGCACCCCTCCCTGCATCGCCACCCATCACACCATGCCCTGGCTAGAGCCTCCCCACAATGCTGCCTGCAAGGCTGTGACCCCACAGCTTTCTGAAGTGATGGAGGGGCTGGTGAGGCCACATCTGCCGTGCTGTGTCCAGTTCTGGGCTCCCCAGTCCTACAGAGACTGGAACTACCGGAGAGGATCCACTGGAGGGCTGTGAAGATGATGAGGGTATTGGAGCACTTCCCTTATGAGGGAAGGCTGAAAGAGCTGGGCCTGCGCAGCCTGGGGAAGACTGAGAGGGAAGCTTATCAACACGTACAAATATCTTAAGGATGGGTGTTAGGAGGATGGGGCCAAGCTCCTCTCAGTGGTGCCCAGACACAGGACAAAGGGCAACAGGCACAAACTGCAGCACAGGAAATTCCACCTGAATCCAAGAACCTCCTTACTGGAGGGTGTCAGAGCCCTGGTGCTGGCTGCCCAGAGAGGCTGCGCAGTCTCCTCCTCTGAAGACATTCAAAACCCACCTGGACACAATCCTGTGCAACCTGCTCTAGGAGAACCTGCTTTAGCAGAGGGTTGGACTGGATGATCTCCAGAGGTCCCTTCCAAACCCAACCGTTCTGTGATTCTGTGAAATCTCCAGCCCCAACTTTCCAGCCCTTCAGCACTCACTATTGCACGTTCCTTCTGGAGAATCCTCTGCCTTTGGTAGTGGTCCTGTGCATCGTAACTGTACCTGGCAGGGCAGAAACCGGACACATGAGCTACAAAGTCATGGGGGTGCCAGAAGAGAGTGGTCCCGGACACAAGGGAGATACTGAAGGAGCGGGTCCACCCCTGTGTGGGACACAGGAGACTGATTGGAGGGAGCTCACACCTCTGCAGAGTGACCTTGCTCACCTTCTCCGCCTGTTACTCCTCCTGCGGGGCGAGGGGGAGCGGGAGTGGGACTGGCTGCGGGATGTCGATCTGGATGAGTAGGAGGATGTTGATGATGAGGATGAGGACCTGTCCCGGGACCTGCCACATGACCCACAGCTGGAGCGGGAGGAGGAGCTGTGGGAACATCTCGAGCGGTACCTGGGGGAAGCAGAGACATCTCAGTGCAGAGCCGAGCCCTCCCCACACCCAGCACCACGAGGCTCTGGAGAAGAAAAAGACCTCCATCCTCCCCAAGGTACCCAGCACCTCACTCAGACCGGACCCATCCCCAGGGTGGGCTAGGCTACGGAAACCTCTGCCCAAGTTTGCCAGGGCAGTAACGACACTACAGATGTGCTGGCTCCAAATGGACGTTGGCATCCACAGATGTCCACTTGGCTCCAAACCGCAGTGAAAAGGGAGCAGGCTCACAACAGGCACAGCCCCTGAAGAGCAAGAAATAGTCACGGGGAAACTGGGCAGCACATGGCTGCAACTGGGCAAGGGCCCACGGCTGCTACGCTGAGCCCCACACCGTGCACAGGATGACACCGGCGCCTTCACACACGTGTTGCACTCAACTGCCACATGAATGGAGACTGTACGTGCCTCCAACCACACCGAGGGATGCGGCATGCACCAGGAAAAGGCTGGGCTTGTGTGCCCACAGCCCCCTGCCTACAACAGCTTCTCTGACAAGGCCAGTCAGATCTTAAGGGCAGCAGGACTGAATCCCCTCTGGGACCAAGCTGTGCTACCTCCAGCCAGCAGCAGGGTACCTCTGAACATGCTGCACACGGGTGGTCCCTGCCATAGGGACCAAACCCAGGCCCCAAGTGCGGCGTGTTGCCACATATTCTCCTGGAGGACAGCCGGTCAGGATGACCCACTCCATAGGGACATCTCCCAGCACAGGGCCAGCTGCATTTGCTGGAAAGCCAAGCCAGACAGGGCAAGCCCCTGAGCTGCCCATCCCTGGATCATGGCACTATATACATGCTCTTTCCAGCTCCAGCCTCCACATCTACAGGTCACCAATGGAGGGGTCTTGTTTGGACAAGCCCTTCATGCCCAGTGACCTGGCACATCTCCAGAACCGGCTGACCACTCAGGGAAGGGCAAATGAGGGATCCCTTGCCAGCTCCAGCATCTCCCACTCCAGCTGGGACAGGCTGTGCATCAATCAGATGCACAAGGACTCCAAAAGAAACATCCCCGCAAGAACCAAGCTGCCCCACGTTTCTACACAGCCACCTCCGTAAGGAGCGCAGGGAGCCCCTGAAGCAGCCAAGCCAGATGGGTTTTTCTCTGCTTGCTTCCATCACCTCCCTGGAAGGTTCCTCTATGGCTCATTTCTACACCTAGGGCTGCACCAGCCCCGTGACACAGACACCAACACCTGCAATAATACCCCAGGAAAAGCATCCAAAACCAAGGTGTAGCCAAGGACTCATACTATGGTATTCCAGGAGTAAGGACGCCTGGCTCAGCAGTGGCCTTACAGGCACACCTGCCCAGACACGGGGTTCAGCCAGACAGCCACCAGCAGGGTGTCGCAGCAGCTGCCCCAGTCTCTGTGAGCCAGGCACCCCTTCAGAAGGGCCACAAGGACAAAAAGATCAAATGCAGCCATTAAGTAAGTCCATAAAGAGGTGTCTGGGCACCCTCACAAAAGACCGGTCACCAGACAATTGCCCAAAGAGCAAGCAGACAGATGCTCCACCGCTTACCTTCGCCACCGCTTGGGTGGTGGGGAGAATGACCGCGATCGGGATCGGGAGGATGAAGATGAAGATGATGACTCACTAGCTCCATCCGAACTGGAGCTGAAAGAACGGCTGGCACGGCTCCGGCCAGCCCTCCAGCTGCTGGCAGAGGGGCTGGGTGAGTCCCGGGGTCTCCGGTAGCAGCGCAGGGACCTCTTGGCAGCAGCGTGGCTGGGCTGGGCACTGGGAGTCCGCACCTCCTGGTCCCGGCAGGGGGATGCAGCTGGAGACAGGAGCACCGAGGTGGGGGGGCTGCTGCACCTGGCGGTGGCTTTGCTGGGGACGCTAGTCCGATAATCCAGGGGGGCTAGGCAGGCCATCCCCAGGGGCTCCTGGCTCGGCCCCACGGTGGCGGTGGGGGCTGGTGGGGTGGGCTTGGGCTGGTCCAGCGTCCGTTTGGTTAAGGAGGAGATGGGTTTGATAGTGATGTCCCGGTGGTGTTTGACATTCCAGCGGGAGCCGCCTTCAGCAGGAGGCTGCGTGCCAGGGTTGCCGTTGCTCTCCGGCCGCGCTGCACCCGGGATGCAGTAGTCGTGGTCTCCCGAGCAGACGTGGCTGGGGGCTGAGCTGGAGGGGGCTGGCGCCAGGCTCTTCCCCTGGAGCTTGCCCGGGAGCAGCGGCTTGGCTTTCATCAGCTTGGTCGTCTTCTGGGGCCCTTCCTGGGGCGTGGACCCAGGTGACTTGGCCTTGGCCAGCAGCGAGACAGCAGGCAATGGCTTCCAGAGCTGGTGGGGGGGCGTCGCTGGGGGGGTGAGGCCTGTGAGAGCACCGGTGGGCTTTCAAGAGCAGCCCCTTCTGCAACCCACCCGCCTAGGGTGCCCTCCCAGCCCAGCTCCCCTCGAGCCCCCTGGTCTCCCCCAGCCCCATGACAGCCCCTGCCAGGACACAGCAGGCTCCCCTGCCTTGCCCTGGGCATTACCTGCCACGTTGGCCAGCTCAGAGGCCTGCAGGCCATCCGGGGGCTTCCTGTCCTGTTGGGTCTCGGGCCTGAGAAGGGGAAAGAAGCTTTGTCAAACGTGGCAGCCAAAGCCCAGCCCTAGTCCCCATGCCTGGGGCACCCATGCGAGCTGCCCCACTGGCCTGGCCAGGGGACAGAGGATCTGAGAGAGCTGCAAGGATGGAACTTGCATAGCTGTCATGACCATCACTGCTTCCCCCAGTTTTTCCCCCTCAGTGCCAGCTCTGGCCCCCAGCCCAGTGAGGAACTCGGCCCCTCCTGGGCTGGTGGACGCAGCCCTGGCACGGTTCAGACCCCGCCAGGACCGAGAGCTGCCCCATGCCCCTGCTGAAGGCAGGGCTCAGCCCTCTGCCCAGGCTCCACACCAGAGCACTGGCTGCAAAGGTCTCGGTACTCACCCAGAGCTCCCCATTGGCCGCTTGTCCTCAGGGGGCTGCACAGGAGCCTCCTCCTTCTTGGCTAAAAAGAAGAGCGGGTGGGTGAGGGTGGTGAGAGGCTGGGGCCGGAGAGCAGGGGATGGAGCCTGCACACAGAGGGGGACACAGGGAGCACCCAGGGGACAGCCAGGGAGAGGCAGCACCCCAAACCCAGATTCCAGAAAGGGGAGCAGCACACCCCCTTTCCTTCCCAGACTCTTCACCAACCCTTCAGCCGCCCGAGGGACGCCAGGCCGCTTTCACAGGCCAAGGAGACAGGGGCAAAGACACTCCCAGGACAAGGCACCCAGGCAGGGTAGCACCAGCCTGCAGGCAGCAGTGTCCCAGGCCCCCCACTCCCACCCCACCACAGGGAGCACAGGCAGCCCAGGGAGGCTGGCACGGCACAGAGGGAGCCCCATGGGGGACAGCACACCACATCCACACCTTCAGACTTCTCAAACTGCTCCAGCAGGCTTGACAGGTCGGTGGCTTCGATCCCTGGGCCAGAAAGAACACAGCAAGTACGGTCAGCAAAAATCCTCCTGGCACCACAGGGATGCACCCCTGCCCCATCCTCCCCTTGCATCAGCCTTCCCAGGCGAGGAGGCAAGTGTTGGGGAGGAGCAGCAGCAGAGCCTGCAGCAGCTCTGCACCTCCCGCAGCAAGAACAGGAGCACCCAGCTCTGCAGCCTCAGGAGGGACCTGTTTGGGCACAGCCAGCCCAGACCATCCGCTGCAGGCAACGTCCTAGCAGAGCACTGGGAAGACTGCAAGCCTGCGGGTGCAGCTTTGCCACCCTTGCCCCTCAAAGTGCCAGGAACCAGTCCCGCTACCTGGGCTGCTGGCAGCGCCACAGTCTCACCAGCTGGCGATGCTCAGCCCAATGCCCTGCAGCCCCCCCACTCACCGATCTCGCTGATGAAGGCTTGCACGATGTCCTTGCTGTTGTCACTGGGCTGTGCTGGGCTACGGAGCAGCTGGTGCCTCCATGGCCGTGCAGTGGGGGCCTTGCTGGGCAGGCCGCTCTCTCGGCTCGCTTTCAGTGGTGGTGCTGCAGCCCGGAGGGTGGATTGTTGGCTGGGTGGCTCCTGCCTGGCAGCTGCCTTGGGCTCTGGCAGGGCTTTCTCCACTGTTCCCTTGCCTGGCCCTGCGGCCTCCTCCGTGGAGTGGGTGCCAGGGGACTCCCCAACAGGGCCAGCGTCAGGGGACACCTCTGCAGCACAACAGATGGCAGCTGGGGGGCCCTTTGGAAGCTGCGTGGGGTTTTCAGCCTGGGGGTCCTCAGGGGGCTGGCTGGGGGCAGCCTGGGGTGCTGCCGTGTGCTGGGCTGGTGCCGCAGGAGAGACCCTGCTGGGCTGGGCAGCGGCAGCCAACGGGGCTGGAGGGGCCTTGGGGAGAGAGCTCTCCCCCGCCAGCCGTGCCTGCCTCCTGGGGTCCGACACCCTGCTGGTCACTGGCCTGGCTGGGCCACCTGCAGCCACCACCTCGCTGGCCAGGGTGGTGGGCAGCTGGGTGGGGAAGGCTGGTGGCTCCAGGCAGCCGAGCGCGGGGGCAGCGGGAGGCTGCCCGTGCAGGAGGGCCGTGCCGGGGTGGCCACCAGCTGTGAAGGTGGCAGCACCCTGCAGTGCCGCTCCGGAGTCCCCATAGGCCAGGGGAGGCACCGGAGGTGGCATGGGGATTCCTGGCCAGTAGGATGGTGGTGCCCACCCTACCGGGGCATAGGGACCACCGGGGCCAAAAGGAGGTGGGGGTGGCACAGCAGGTGGGGGCCAGGCCATGGCTGGAGGCGGGAGGCCAGGCACCACGTGAAAAGTACTGGAGGAGCCGGCACTGGGTGGTGGGGGCAAACCATGGCAGCCCACAGGCTGCGGGCTGAAGCAGGGCCAGGAAGGCACTGGTGGGTAAAGGGCGTAAGCACCGGCAGAGGCTGGCGGCATCCCGGCAGGGGCTGCCCCAGTGGCTGGGGGCACATTTGGTGCAACAAAAGGCATTGGTGTTGACGGGGGTGGTGGAGCCACGGCAGGCGCTGGAGCTGAAGCCAGAGCAGCAGGAGCTTTGCCAGCAGGAGAAGGGACCACAGCAGGGCTGGTGGGTTTCTCCAGGCTCTTCTGAGTGCTGGCTGCCTCAGTGGCAGGGCACATGGATGACACCAGGCAGGGGATCTCCGCCAGCTCTGTCGGAGGCTCAGGGACGCTGGGCCACTTGCTGGCCGCTTGCTTCTTGCTGTCCTTCCTGCTGCCTGGGCTGGGCTGGCGGTGCAGCATGCGCATACGGTATTCCCGCAGGCTCAGGGCCTTGGGCTTGGCTTCCCTGGGCAGGCCCTCACTCGGCTCTGATGCTGGCAGGCTCGGGGGGGGCTCCAGCCCCACACCTTGCTCCGGGAGTGGAGAAAGTGCCTCCAAGACCCCACCGTCCTGCCTGGAGGCTGGCTGTGCATCTCTGCCGCCCTCCGCCTGGTTTGCCGGGTCTGGACACGCAGGTGTTGGCTGCTCCTCCGCTCTTGGTACGGTCTTCTCCAGAGGCACCGCAGTCTCAGCCTTCTCCGGGGCCACACTCACTGCTTCTGGCACCAGCTCCTTCTGCAGCTCCTGTTGTGCTTTCTTGAGCAGGGAGGCCCCCGCCGTGCTCCGGGGCCTGCCCCGGGGCCGCGGCACCTGCTCCACACGCAGCTCCATCTGCCCCTTCTTCTGGGCTCGCTCCAGCTGCCGCGCCAGGAAGTCCGAAACCTGGATGGAGGGACATGCTGCCCGTCGACGGCCGGTGGGTGGCTGGCCCAGGGACTGCCCGGAGCTGGCCGAGCGGAGCCGGTGGGCCACACAGTCCCTGCCTGGCCTGGCCTGCTTGCTTTGGTCCTCCTCTGCTTTCTTTTTCCGACTCTTCCTTGCTCTCTCACGGCCACGTCCTTTCTCAGAACCCTCGTGTTTGCCACCAGCCGGGGCCTCCGTGCTGTGCTGGGAGCTGCTGTCAGGGCTCCAGGCTCCAGGTGCTGCTGCCTCCGGTGGGGATGTGACCCCTGGGGTAGTGCAGGAGGGTTCCTTCCCAGGCAGTTTCTCCTTCTCTTCTTCCATCCCATTTTCCTGGGCTGGAGCTTCTAGCAGCTCCTCTTGATCCTCTGGGACTGTCTCCCCGGTACTCTCCTCTGCTCCCAGGAGCTGGGGCTCCAGGTCAGGGAAGCTGGGAGCCAAGGGCTGCAGGACTACAGGGATCTCCACACTCTCCCCCTCACCAGGTACAATTTCCAGCAGGACAGGACCGCTCAGGAGCTCCTTGGCCACGGGCTCAGTCTCGGGGTCCAGGCACACAGTGAAGGTGGGCAGGCAGTATGGGTGCATGGACTTCACCAGCTCACTCAAGGACACATCGCCCGTGTTGATGATGCAGGGGTCTTCACGCTCCCCCAGCACCTCCCCAGCCCCGCTCACACAGAACTCCCCAGCCTCCATGCTGCTGTCTAGCTCCAGGCTCAAGGCAGCTTCCTCCTCTTCTTCCTCCCCATCACTGCGCTGAGGCAGGGACTGCTCTCGGGCTCGGTGCCAGCCCACCTTCCTCTCCACCCTTGGGGTGCTGCAGACTTGCTTCTTCATCAGTGCCGCGTCGTCAAGGCTGTGAGCAGCTCGGTCCCAAGCCAGGTCTGTGTCAGTCTGGGAAGGGGAATCAGAGTGAGCATCAGATCCTGGGCTTCCACCGGGGCTCCTCCGGGCACAGCCAACTGTGGGTCTGCTGCAACTCTGCAGCAAAGCCCCTGGGCAGGCAAAAAGCTGCAACACATTTGACCCTCCCAGTAGGGCACACAAAAGAGCTGGAAACTCACCACCTCATCCCATCCACAGCACCCCCGGTCCTCCAGTACCCACCAGCTGGGGCAGGCCCTGCTCCCACCACTACCGGTGCCCTGCAAAAGCATCACGTCTGGGAGAGGATGCCTGTGCCAGGTGGGAAGGCAGGGGCTGGTGGGCAGCAGCAGCTATGGTTACCCCAGCACCATCACTCCTTCAGCTTCCCCTGCTCAGCTGCTCACCTTCCCAATCACAGAGACACCGCTGCCGAGAGGCCTGAGAGCCTTGGGCTGCTCCAGGGCAGGGCTCTCACACTCCAGTGATGGACGGGATAAGCTGAGAAACTTCTGAAACTGGAGAGGAGACAGACAAGAGGACAAGGCAGTGACACATTTCTGCTGCTGGAGGGGACAGTCCACCCCTGGTCCCACAGTGGCCATGCATGTCATCACGTGGAGCCTGGGAGCAAACTCAGCCTTGTTTCACCCACAGCACGTGCAGCCCCAAGTTGGTCAAGCAGAGGGAGACACGCTGTTCCCCAGAGCCTCTGGCACATCTCTGGCTCCGCACCAAGGCAAAGGCATGGCCCCCCCAAGCCCACACCGGAGCCCCGGCAGCGTCCAGGGCTGGCTCATCCCTTCTCTCAGGTTGCTGGTCAGAGACCATCCGAGGGTGCTGGGGACCAGGTTCTAAACACCTCAGGGCACCCTCATGTCAGGACCTGGCAGAGCCCTGCCTGAGCATCTTTCCACCCTTTTTGGGGCTGGACTGGCTCTGCCCCACAACTTACTGAAGGATTCTCCCGCTCCCGAGGTGAGGTCAGCAGCTCTGCATCCATGATGGTGTCGAAGGGAGACAGGGTCTCGTCATCCGTGCTGTCCAGGATCTCAGTGATGGCGGTCAGCAGGGACAGCTCGTTCTGCGCATCCAGGCAGGCCTTGCTCTGCTGCAAGGGCAGGGGCAGTCTCAGAGGGCGGTGGGGCACAGCCATGGGACCTGGCCACGGGGGATGCTGCCGCCGCCGCCACCCATTCCACAGCCAGAGCCAGCCCAGCCGCCACTTCCCCCACCCACCTCACTCAGAGAGAGGTCCTCAATGATGGAGATCACAGAGGAGTCAAGATAGTTCTGCATCGTCCCCAGGATCTCTTCGGCCTCCAAGATGGTTTCTGCATCCAGCGACGTTAAGTTCAGGTCATCCTCCTCGAGGGAAAAGCACTGTCGAGGAGCATGGGGAGCCAAGTAAACACTTTGCAAAGCACCTCTACTACTGCTGATCTGCTCCACAGCACACGTGGGCCCCAACAGCGGCCAAGGTCACTGCTGCACACCCAGCACCCCAAACACACAGGGGAGGCAGGCAGGACATGGCTGCGCTGCAAGTCAGAAGATGGCACAGGGGACCTTGCCCCTTGCCTTTCAGGAGAGGTTCAGGCCAGTCCACCCCACTGCACAAAGCCCCGTGCCGCTTTCAGCTTGAGACCCTTTGATTACCAGGGATGCATCCACACTGGAAACCACCGCCCAATTCACTCCACAGCCACAAATGCGAAAGATGAATTGATAAACGCCCAACAATTCCCAGGCTCTGCCCAACACCACGCATGGCTTGTGCTGCACAGGGAGGGGGAGAGGCAGGCTCCCCCCACCCCACAGACTGTCACGCGCTCCTCTGACTCTGCGCTTCAGATAAGCCCAAAAACATTACGAAATTCTTAACAAAAGCACAGGACTCAGCAACAGGGATGCAGCTGGCTGCCACTGCTGGGGCCCTACCCCAACACCTCTGCTGCAGGCTACAAGAGGACAAAGGCTGTGCTGGCAATCCAGCACCAAACTGGCTTTGCTGCCGCTCTTCCTTCAAATTCCCAGACCCACATCCTTCCCTGTCCCCCCAGCCAGCTCCAGGGATGTTCACGTAATGCAAGACAACTTTGGAAAGGTTTTTGCACCATACTCCACAAGTGCCACGCAGCCCAGTGCCACAGAGTGGCCAGGAAAAGTGAGATGCCAGGGCAGGGGCTGCAGCCCCCGGCTGAGCAGAGCCGCTGGACAGGCAGCCTCTGCCAGGAGCAGAGCAGCAGCACAGGCATGTCACCGGCACGAGACAGGACAAGAACTCCTGTTTGCAGACAGGCTTAGGCTGAGATAACCCAGGCAGGGAAGATAAGGACACCAAGGACGGAGCCCTGGGGGAGCACACATCCTTCCCAAAGCTGGCAGCAAGCAGTCCTCCCCCTGGCGCAGCACAGGGAGAATCTGGCTGAACCTTGGGGGATGCACACCTGATGCAGCTCACCCACGTTTCACGTAGGTACCACAGCACAAGCCTGAGCCCATGCAGGACAAAACAACGCCAGCCCCCGTACGAGACCTGCCTGTGCTTTGAAGTCATCTTCCAGCAAGAGGGAAGCTGCACTGGAGCGAGAGCAAGCTTTTCACTAAACAGGTGTTTCCTAAAAATATGGCGGCACCAAACCCACATGCCCAGACCCCTGGTCCCTGGGGCTCTTCAGAGACTTGCCCCCACCAGAGCGCGCACCTCTGGCTGCGATGCAGCCAGGAGCCTTTTGCAACCCCAGAGCACAGGCAACCAAGGACCAGGATGGGAATCAAAGCCAAGACCCCCATGGCAACGCCCTGCAGCCACCCATCCCAACCCTCCCGCCCTGTTCCTGCGTGCTGACACGTCAGCCCTGAAGAGCAGGAACCTGCAGTAGTGTGGGGCTCAGCAGGTGGCACCCTGGGCCACCCTCTCCCAGGCTCTCAGCCCAGAAGCAGAGCCCACCGGTGACACCGGGACACTGCTCCACCCTGCCGTGCAGATCAGACTACAGAGCAGTTTTACTGCTCAGCATCTCCAGTCCCCTCCCTCTCCGGCGCTGGCTGCTGGTCAGAGCCCGGCGCAGAGCCCTGCTGGCAGCTGTCTACGATGCAGCCTGGCTGTGATTCCTGGCCAGCCCTCCTGGAGATACTGGGAGGAGCAGGGACGCACATCCAGGCTCATACACCAGCACTGCCAAGCGCCGGCATGGAGCCCCGAGTCACTGGTGACCGGCAGGCAGAGATGCCCCTGGCCGCCGAAGAAGCCCAGCAGCAGGAATCTCACATCCAAGGGAAGAGGGCCTGGCTCACCCCTGCCCGATGACAGCAAGGGGGTCTGGGGGATGCCCCCAGGCTTGCATTGCCCCGCCCATCTTGCCACAGGGCCGGCTCGCCCCAAAGGCAGCATCTAATAAGAGGTTTCCAGCCATGACCGGCGCTGGATGTTTGGAGGAAGGGAAGTAAAATCCTCCCAAATGGCCTCTTCCCGCGGCTCCTACCCACAGCCCAGGAGGGAGGAAGGGCAGGCAATCTCCAAAGCCCTCCTTGACTCAGCGCCTTGCAACAGGGAGTCCCACAGCCATGAGTCACCAGCAAACGAGGCTGTGTTCCCCCAGGACTCCCTTTGATCCACCTGAGGCTGGGCACCTCCTTCAGCCCTCACTGCTCGTGAGTCGGGGCGGGGGGTATGAACCAGCCCAGCCTGCTCCCACATCCCTGCCCGCTCTCCTCCCTGTCAGAGACCCCCGTCTCCCCTAATTTGGGGGGTACACTCTCTGAGCCCTTCCAGCTCCCTGTGTTTGCTTTACACTCATGACTGCGGCAGGGATGAGGCTGTGGCTTACAGGGATGTTCAAGGACAGGCTTGGGCTCAGGCCATGCCATGCCCAAGCAGTTGGTGCCGCCGGGGAGACGGGAGGATGCCCAAAGCCCCAGAGCGAGCTTCAGGCACATGAGGAGCTGGGATCTGGCCAACAGCTTGAGACAGAGACGGCCTGAGTGTAGCCACTAGCTCCTCTGGCATCCAGCAAGAGCAGGCGACGCTGTGCTCACTCCTGTGGTACCCAGGAGGCACAACCAAGGCCTCCGCGGGCAGCTGCCCAGCCAAGCCGCGTCAGTGACATGCAACGCGTGCCCAGCCAAGCCACGGCTACGCCCCAAGCAGAGAGCGGCCATCCTCCCCATGATGGCCACAGGCAGGTTGCCAAGGCAGCTCTCACCTAGGCAGAGCTGTCAGCAAGGCCACCGGGCTGCTGCCCACCGGGGGAAGTTGGGGGGGCTCCCCCCGGCCAGGGCAGTACCAGCAGAGGATGCTCCGTGGACTCCTCAACCGCTTTCGGGAAGCATCAGGCAGGAACACACCTTTCTTCCCCAAACACCCACGGCCCCACCCGTGCTGGGCAGAGGCAAGGACAGCTCGGCATCCCCCTGCCTAGGCTCGGGGCGGGGTGTCTCCCCCGCAGCGCCCTGGCCAGGCAGGAGCGCCACGGAAAGGGCACAGCCGTGGGGCTCCCCGAAGTCCCAAGGAACGCCCAGGGCAGGTGCCCCCAGGTCCCATCCAGGCGTGTGCACCCCCGCGCTCCCCGTCCAGGCGGCAGCGCCGTAGCGCAGACCCCACCGGGCCCCACCGGCGGTGGCGGGGACGCCGCGCACGGGCGTCAGCACCGCGCCCCAGACCTGCCCCGCAGCGGGAGACGCTTTCCCCAGAATAATCCCCTGCTTCCCCCGGTGCAGCTCGGGGATGGCCCCCCACCCCGGGCCGGACCGGAGCTCCCACGTCCTTCACCCGGAGCTCCTACCACCGAAACCGGCGGGTGCCAGCGTCCCGAGCTGCGCCCCCCCGCCCCCCCCCCCCCCCCCCGCCTCGCCGCGGCCTCAGGTGGGGGAGGGCGGCGCCGGGATAGAGGGACCACGGCGGTGGGGGGGGACCCGGCCGGCGCCCCCCCGGTACCCACACCGCGGGCGCTGGGTGTCACCTCCCGTAAGGGGTACCGAGACCCCCGCCCCGGCGGGCCCCGGAGCCGTGCCGCGGCCCCCCCGCACCCGAGGGCTCCCCGCGCCGCTACCGCCGCCGCCCAACGCCGGCAGGAGAGCCTCGGGCGTCCCTCGCCGCCTACAGAAGGGGCGCCCGTTGCCCGTGCGAAGCCCGCCCGCCCGCCCGCCGCCGGCGCGGCAGGCCCGCTCCCGGCACACGTGGTGCCGCCGCCGCGGGAGCCGCCCCGGCCTCCACGTGTCACCGCGCGGCCCGCCGCACCCCGCCGCCGCCTACCTGCAGGGGGCTGCCGGCGCGGAAGGGCGGCCCGCGCGGGGCTCCGCCGCCCGCCGACCCCCGCGGAGCCGCCCCGGCCGCGGCACCGCCGGCTACGGCCACGGCGGGCGCCGCTCCGCCCCGCAGCGCCGCCATCTTGGCGCCTCCGCTCCCAGCGCGGCCACTGCCGGGCGCGGCACGTGACCGCCGCCCGCCCCGCACTACAGCTCCCGGCGGCCACCGCGCCACCCGGCCCCGCCCCACGTGGGGCATGCCGGGAGCGCCACCTCTTCGCCACCGGCGGCGCGCCGAAGGGCGGGCGCCGGCCCGCGGGGCCGCCCGGCAGCCGGGAGCGGGGCGGCCATCTTGAGGGCGGGCGGGCCCTCGAGCTTCGTCGCCATCTTTGCGGCGGGCGAGGAGCGTCGTCCCCGCCCTGCGGCGCGCGGTGGGCGGGGCGGGGCGGGCGTCACTGGCGGGAAGCGCCCCAGCGGGGCGGGGCGGGGCGGGGCGGCCGCGCGTTTTCCCCGCGGCGCCGGCGAAACCCGCCCCGTTGCCGGCTCTGCCGCACACGTGGGCGCGGCAGTCCCTGGCGCCCTGGGGAGCGGGGAGGGGGCTGCTGCAGGCGCCGCGGCGTGAGCCGGGGCTGTGAGGCGGCCCCGTGCCGCCAGCCGCCCCTGCCGCAGCGCCACCGGCGCTTCACGCAGCCAAACCGGGGTTGGGGGTGACGGGGGCGCCGCGCACGCGTGGCGGGCGAGGGGGAACGGGAAATACCACCGGGAGCGAGGGGCGGGGTGGGACCGTGTGGCGCGGCGGCGGGGCAGCACTGGGTACCAGGCCGCAGGCTGTGCTGGGCGCACAGGGTTCCCCAGAGCTGGCCCGCAGAAAATCGCCTGGAGCAAGCGAGGAGGGGGGGAACCGAACGGCTCCTTTGGCACAGCTGCCCGGAGGGGCAGGGCATGCTGATGCGCAAGGCTCTTGGCCTGGCCGTGGTCTGGTAGCCCCTGGTCACTAAGCCTGGAGCCCCTTTGGGTGCCCTGACCTCCTGTGGCTCTTCCTCCGGCTCCCAGACAGCAGGATCATCTCGTGGGGTGCAGGGATGTGCTCGCAGCAGCACAAGTGCAGCGTGGGTGTGCTGGCAGGAGTTCTGCGGTGCAGGATTTGCCTGGTGGGGGCTAATTGTCCTGGCCTTTCCATCAGTCCCTGGGGACACAGACCTGCCCAGGCCAATTCCCATGGGGATTCCACAGGATAGAGCTGCTTTGTTCAGCCTTGCGTGCCTGGTTGCTGAGACGGGTCGTGTCTGACAGCATGGAGCCTCATCCTGCTGCTCTCCTTCCTCCCACCCCTGCCACAAGGGACTTTTGTCTGTGATTGCTTGTCCCGTGTTGCCCCCTGCCTCTCAGGGGCTGCTCCTCCATGGCAACAAACGGGCTTTCGTCTAGGGGAGTTGCTCTCCTCCTCTAACAAAGCTGTACAGCACCTTCCAAGCTGATGCCCTTGTCTGGCCAAAATGCCAGCTGAGCAGCAGCCAGGCAGCTGGTCCTCCTCTAGGGCCATGGACCTACATGTGAGTACTGGTGAGCACTCGTTGGGTCGTGCACGGAAGTTGGCAAGGGAGGGTGTGAGCACAATCCTGGAGTGTTGGGCGTGGGAGTTTGTGTTGGTCGTAAGAACAGGCTCCTTGGGGTAGCACTTACCCCAGGCACTACAGAGGAAGCAGGGAAACCTGGGCAAGCGCTCCGGGCTCCATCTGTGACCCAGGAGTGGTTGCTCCTCTGAAACATACTTTGCTTCTCCTGAGCTCAACATGTCTAAAGCATGGAACAAGTCACTTTGGAAAAGCCTATCTCTCCCCACTGGCCTGCTGGCCGTGACCTGGTGCCCAGGGACCTGCCAACAGCGATTTGGACCAAAGTTGCCCTCGGAGCCCCTCAGCTTTCCTCCTCCTGCTCCAAACCCTCCTCTCCCTCTTTGTCCTCCTCTCCCTAGGGCATACCCAGGGCATGCAGTAACCTTCCTGATCACTCCACCCCTGTGGGTAGCAGGACCCTGCAGCATTGCAAGGCCAATCCCTCACAGAGCAAGCCTAGCCTGGTGTGAGTCCTGCACATGGGACCGTATCCCCCGCACATGGGGTCCCTGGGGTGCAACCAGAGGGAAACCCACATGCAGGTACCTCCCTCTGCCAGTACAACTCACAGCAGGGTTTCTCCTGGCAAGGGGCAGCACCAGGCACTCCTGCTAGTTTACAAGGGAAAACAGGCAGAAAGGAAAATGCGCATACTGCATCACAGCTCCTCTCCCTCCACGTGTGGTGATGGCATCCCTGGCCAGGTACAGCTGGCAAATAGCCCACCCTGACGCTACCCAGGCTCAGCCTGTGCAGCACCCGGAGTGGACAGCTTGCTCAGGGCTAATGGGAACAGCTTGCAAAGGAGAGCTCAACCCCATGTGATGCTTAAAGGACACTCAGTGAAGAGGAATGCGAGTCCCATCCAGGGAAGGAGCCGATGGGCTGGTGTTGATCCTTCAGCGGGGAGAGGGGGCCCAGGCTCCCCCTGGCAGTTCTGCCCAGGATGCTGCTCCCACCGTGGGGCTGGGGCCACATCTTCGCACGGCAGCGGTGGGGTAGGCACGTTGCCTCACAGATGGAGCTGCTGGGGCCGTGCCAGGCTCTGCTGCTGCAGCAGGCATACAGGGTCCTGCAGAGCTGTGTGGGCTGGAGGAAGATCCCTCGTGGGGCTCCTCTTGTGGGGGTGATGCTCGCGGGGCAGATGCCCCCAGGGAGACCCTGCCAGGACGGCACTGCTCCTTCTGCCCTGGTGTCTCTCTGGCCCTAGTCCTGGGAGGGTGGAGGGATGTGGTCACACCCCTGCATGGCACAGGGCGCAGCACGGATCCGAGCAGCTCCCCTGGCCCCTGCCTGGCCGCTCCGGCCATCTCCGCACAAGCTGTGGCAAACACCAGCCCCGGCCTCCCTGACGGGCCACAGGCTGCTGCCAGCCCCCCTTCCCCTTCCTTCCTGCCCCTGCGGCTGCCTGGCCCCTCGGCTCCCCCTCACCCTCCTCCGCCTCCCCCAGGGCTGGCTCTTCCCCGTCCCCGGGGCTGGCAGCCGCCCCGGGCCAGGGGACCGGCACAGCCCCAAGCAGCACCAGCTCGTGCAGCACCACGCAACGGCCACGGCGTCCCCCTCCCGCCGCGCCGGGACCCGCACCGCGGCCGTGCACCCGCGGCCCCGGGGCTTGGGACGGGGTCCTGCCGGTGCCCGGGTACTCGCCCCGCCGCCTTCCTCCGGCCCGTCCCCCGGCCCTGGGCGAGGGCAGCCCAGGCCGGGAGGCTGCTGGCCTGCTGCCGCCCGGGGCCTCCGCAGGGCCCCGGGGAGAGGCACCGAGCGCCGCGGGAGGGGCTCGGCCCAAACGCCGCCGCAGGGTCCCCCCCGGCGCCTCCCCAGGGCTGAGGGGCCCGCTGCCCGCCCGGGCCCGGCGGGGGCGGGAGGACGAGGACCCCGGGCCGGGGGCGGGCGCCCGTGCTGCCTGTGACATGGCGGCGCCCACCCTCCCCTCGGGGTGACGGCAAGGAAGCGGGGGGCGCGCTCGCGCGGCGGCGGTGGGGGGCGCGCACGCACGCAGCACGCACGCGCCCGCGGGGGGGGGGGGGGGGGGGTGAACGGGACGTCCCGCGCACGCGCAGAGGCGCGCCCGCCCGCCCGCCGCCGGCGCAGCCGCCCCCGCTCCCGCTCCGCCGCCGCGGCCCCCGCCCCGCCCGCCGCCGCCGTCGGTCCGCGGCGCGCCCGCCCGCCCCTGGCCGTGGCCGTGCCCGCGGCCGCGCGGGGCTGCCCGCTGCCCGCCGCGCCGGACCCCGCGGCGCGCCGCCCATGCGAGACCCCCGCGGCCCGGGCAGCGCGCAGCGACCCCCGGCCGGGCCAGGCATGTGAAGATGTCAGTGGGCTGTGCATGCCCTGGTGAGTGCGGCGGCGGCGGGGGGCCGGGTGCGGGGCTGGGGGCGGCGGTGGGGCTGGGGACCCTGTGGCGCTGGGGCTGGCTGTGGGGCTGTGGGCCCGCTATGGGGCGGGGGCTCCAGCGGCATAGGTGTTGTGGTCTGGCTGTGGGGCTGGGGGCCCGTCATGGGGCTGGGTCCCCAGTAGCGTTGGTGTTGTGGTCTGGCTGTGGGGCTGGGGGTCCCACGGCGTCGACGTTGGGGACCCGATATGGGACTGGGTCCCCAAAGCATGGGGAGTGAGGTCTGGCTGCAGGGCTGGGGCCCCCACTGCATTGATGCTGGTGGCAGGCTGTGGTGGGGCTGGGGGCTGGCGGTGGAGCTGTGTCCCCGGGGCACGGCTGCTGGGAGCTGCTCTGGGGTGGGGAACTCCTCAACGTGGGTGCTGCGGCTTGGCCACGGGGCTGCGGTCCCCATGGCCCTGGTGATGGGGCAGGGGTCAGCAAGGTGCGGGGACTGGGGTCCCAGCACTATGGCGTGGCCGTTGGGTCCAGCCATGGGGACGGGGTCCCCGTGGTATGGCTACTCTGGTCCAGCTGTAGGGCTGGAGTCCCCAGGGCATGGGTGCTGGGGTCTGGCTGTGGGGCTGGGACCCCGCAGCAGGGGTGCTGGGGTCCCCATGGCACAGGCGCCAGTGCCAGCCCTGAGGCTGTGACCCCACGGGCAGGGTGCCGCAGGGGCATTGGGCAGGTGTGCAGGTGGCGCTGCCAGGGTGACCCCGAAGCAAGCCCCGTGGCAAATAGCTCTGTGGGGTGCCCCTGCGTAACACGTGGGTGTGGGGCACGGGGTCTGCGGAGGGGCTTGGCCATGCTGCCGGTGGGTGCAGGGTGCCCCTCACCGTGGCCATTATGCGCTGCCTGCTGAGGGGGTCCCCTTCCCCATCCTGGCCCCGGTGGGTGGTCGGGGCTGCTGGGGTACCCCAGGGGGTGTGACAAGTTGCTGAGGTCTCAGTAGCTGGCGGGCTGCTCCTGCAGGGATGCTCTCCCGGGTGCCTGGGCTCTGGGTCAGGCTTGGGGCAGCCGGCCTGGCCACATTGCCTGCACCGGTGCGTGGGATGGCCCTGTGCTGGGAAGGTGGGGGTCCCAGGGGGCGGCCGGAGCCTTCTCCGTGTCCCAGTGGCAATGGGTTGCAAAAGAGGGGGGGGGAACCCGGCCTGGGGGCCCTGGGGAAGGGGTTCTGCCATTGCCCTGGGCGGCCAGCACTTGGGGTCCCTGTGGGGGACAGCAGGGCTGCTCCTCAGCCCACCTCCTGTGACAGCTTTCCGGTGTCCTGGTTGTCCTGCGGGAGCCTCCTGCCAGGCCAGGACCCCCGTGCTGGGGGGCTGCGAGGGGGGGCAGCGGGACACTGTGACAGCACCCGGTCCCCGTGCATCCCTCGGGGCTGCCTCCGCCGAGGGCTTCGCAGCTGGATCCGCGGGGCGGGCGGGTGGGTGGGGGGGTGCCCCTGCGCGGCGGCCCCCCGCCCCTGCGCTGCCTGTGCCTCTCCGCCGTGTTTCCATGAAGGCAGGCGGCCCCTTCCCCCATCCTCCTCCTCCATCTCCCACTGGAAGCTGCCAGAGCGCTGCTTCCTCAAGCAGAAAGTCACGTGAACCTCCCTGCGAGCCAGGCCGAGCAGCCACAGCACCCGCCCCGGCAGGCACCCCGCACCCGGGGGGCTCCCCCACCCCCCGCCCAGCAGCCCCCCAGCCTTGGCAGGGGTCCTGCCTCGGGGGGGGAGGGGTTGGGGCGAAGGCAGGGTGGCGACTAACGGGGGGGCCGTGTCTCGTCCCCCGGGAGCTGGCCCCGTGCCACCGGGAGTGTCATCGCCATGTTGGTGGGCGCAAAGAGGGGGGTCCTCCTTCGGTGCGGTGATGGGGGGCCGTGGGGTCACCCTGCAGCTGGGAGCATCCCTGCGGATGGCGGCGTGTGGCGTGCCGTGTGTGTGTGTCGTCCACCCCCTGGCTGCCTGCTCCCCTGTGGCGGGGAGGACATGCGGGTGCGTGCAACGTGCGTGCACACGCGCGTGTGCCCCCTGCCTCTCCCCCACCCCCCCCCGGCTCCCCCGCCGGGGCTGGGTGGCACATCCAGAGCCTGCACCCCCTCCCCCTTCCCCTCCTCGCACTGTTTATCGGAATATAGAAAAAACAAGCTCTGCCGCTGGCCTCCCGCCAGCCAGAAACATTTAATGAGCTGCTCTGCCCAGGCTGCTCTTCGGGGCTGCATTAACTTGGAGGAGTTTCCTGCCTGGGAGCTGCTGCTTGGGGGGGTGGGGGTGGGGGGTGTCTTGGCTGTTCCCCTTCGAAATTGTGCCCTCCCAGGGGGGCGACACGCTCCCCGCCTTCCCAGGGGGCACATCCTGCCCTGCTGCAGCTCCTCTTGCACACACGCCACCGCCCCCCGGCGTGTTTCCCTGCTGCGTGCCCGCCTCTGCAAGAGCTTTGGGGCTGGGGCGGCGCTGCTCAGCCTGAAACCTGCCCAGGTCCTTGTGCCCGAGGGCGGTGGGGAGCTGCTGGGGTCAGTGGAGGACCGGGGGGGGAGGGGGGGGGGGTTCAGCCCCTACCTCAGAAATGGAGATGTGAGCAGGGAGAGCACGCCAGGCTCGGGGTGGAGGCAGTAGAGGCCGGGGCGGCAGCCACCCGGTGCTGGTGCCGGGGCTGCCCGGAGCGGGGCTGGCAGCCGGCCGCTCGGCTCAGCACTTCACACCGGGCAGGTCTTGGCATCCTGACCTCAGCGGGGTCCTGACCCCTGGGGGCACTGGCCTCCCAGCATGCTCTGTGCTTTCCTTTTTAGTTATTTTTATTATTATCATTATTTTTTCCCCTGTAGTGATGGTGTCGGTGCAGAGAGGGGGAGGAGGGGAGCAGAGCTGTGCTGCCTCCCCACAGGGCTGGCTCTGGGAAACGATGTTCCTGAGGTCATCACCTTCCCTAGGACACCTCGCAGGGAGCCTGCCTGTGCGCCCCTTTGGCAGGAGGGAAGACTTCCCAACCCACATGTTTTGGGTCCCGGGACGGACCTGCCAGCCGTGGGACAGCCGTTGCCATTTCCCTCCCTTCTGCCGAGCTGGCGCTGTGCGTCCCCCGCTGTCACGAGGCCGAGCTGTGCCACATGCCTCCTGCGACAGATGCGCTGGGAGAGGGACAGCGGGGAGCGGGCTGACTGCTGCGGCGGGGGGGTCAGGCAGCCCTGACACGTATGGGCTCTTGGGTCTAAAACGCCCCCCAGGGCTGCCTGGCATCTTGGGGTGCACCTGGGTGTGCTGGGGGGAAGCAGTAGTGGGGGTCCCGAGGCCTCATCCTGCACGTCCATATGCTCTTGCCTAGGCTCTCTTCATGTTGGCGGCGATGCTTGGATGGAGCACACAGTTTGCTTTGTCCCCCTCTGTGCAGCAGCGCGCCCGCCTGATACATGCCATGTGTGTTGCGTTGCCCTCCCGCACCTGGTGTGCTCTGGCAAAGGCAGGATGGGGTTGTGGCTACCCGGGGCTTGGCGAGGCAGTTCCTCAGGGCTTCGGGCACCGGCATGAGGCTGGACACACCACAGCACTCCTTGGGGCCGGTGCGAGCTCACCCTGCTGCGGGCTCGGCTTTGCCTGGGGAGACATGGATGGGTGAGTGCTGTACCAGCGGGCTCAGCACTGTGTGTGTGTGCCAGGCTCCGAGTTTACTCCAGGAATGGTGTTAGCTGCTCAACACAAAGCTGCTGTGAAAGCTGCTCCCTTGAGGAGTGGGTGGGTGCCGGCCAGCTAGATGGGAACCCCCGGGGCAGGGAGGTGTCCCTGCAACCCTGGAGTGCTTGTGGCCAGCAATGCGCTAGCTGGGTGGCTACATGCCCCCAGGCAGGGCAGAGGCCGTAGTGGCACAGGCGTCCCCTGCCCAACCTCTGCTCGTTCAGCTTGCTCACCTTCTCCTCCCCCCTCTGCTGTGGGATTCCCCAGCCACATCCGTGTTGCTTGCACACACGAGGTGTGGGGCTGCGTGGTGTGCCGGGAGCATGCCAGGAGCCCCTGTGCCCATGCGTGACAGCTGCCAGCGCGTCCTGGGGCACGCTGCACTGCGTGCATGGTGACACGCATGGTCACATGCAGGGTGACACGGGTCCCACGGTGTGGGTGTACCCCTTCTTTACATTGAGCAGTGGGTGTCGGGGCAGCTGGGCTGGGTGCCCTCTCCCCGGGGTGGCGGTGGGTGCCGGCAGGATGGGGCTGGGTGACCGTTATCGGCCTGCCTGCAGGCTGGGGCTGTGGTTTCCTGCCGGTGCGGGGGGGGGGGGGGGGGGGGGGAGGGTGCTGGGGAGCAGGCAGGGCTGCCAGGGGGCTGCTGGGCCCCACCTGAGGCGGGAATGATGGCAGCCATCCCCCTGGGACCCCCAGCCCCTGTCCTGGGGCTCTGCTGGGCAGAGATGGGGTGGCTGCAGCAGGGATGATGCTGGCGTGTTTTTGGGAGGTTTGCTGCAGCGTGCTCGTGGAGGTGCGGGAGCACGGGCTGTGTGCCAGCCTGGGATGTCCCCCATGGGAAGGGGTGCTGGTGGGCGCTGGGAGGGACAGGACCTGCCCAGAGCTGTCAGACTGCCCCCCCCATCACCCCTCTCCCTCCCAGGCAGGGCACTGATCAGGGTGAACGTTAGACCAGGGGCATAATCTCCTCTGCTGCAGGCACCAGCCCCTGCCTGGCCCCAACCCCACCCTGCCCGTGGGGCAGTTGATAACTCCCTGCCTGCACCCCTCTGCAGCTGCTTTCTCGGGGGTGGGGGTGGGGTGTGTGTTGGGGGGTGTGTGTGGTGCCCTGTGGGGTGTAGCTCCTGCCCCTCCTTTACAAGTCTTGCTGTGCCCCCGGCTTTGCAGGAGCCACAGGCGGGTCCCGGAGGTGCCCCTGCACCAGGGTGAGGGTGCTTGCACCCCAGGACGGCCTCACAGCGTGGGGGGTAGCAGGCAGGGGGCGGGGGGCCCTCCTGCTTTCTGCAGGAGCAGCAGCCCTGGCCCCCCTCCTACACGCCGAGGGGCTGGTGCTGGGAGCGCAGCCAGGTTTCTGCAGCGCAGCCCAGGTGGAGCTGCTGCCTGAGCAAGGCTGGGCTGCCACGGATGGTGCTGGGCGATGGCTGGCAGGGTGTCAGCCCCCCACGGTGGGGGCAGCTCCTGTGCCCCCCCCCCCCGCTCTGCAGCAGCCAGCTGCGCCAACCTCTGCTCTGCCACATGTGTCCTCCTCCAGCCAGGGTCATTCACAGCCCTGGGGGTTCCTCCCGAGGGCAGGGGTTGCCCCTGCCTGTTGTGGGCAGCTGCCCACCCTCCCTCTCCTCCAGGGCAGCGGGTGCAAGCTTTTGCCACCCTGGCTCCTGCCTCGCTGCCGGTGGGAGCTGATGGCAGCACACCGTGTCACTGGCACGCAGCTCTGCCAGGCACGGGGCAGGCCCGGGCGCCGCGACCTGCCTGCACCGACTGGCCCAGGGTGAGCCCGGGGCAGCTGCGGGCAGGGGCAGGCAGCAGCAAGGCAGCGAGAGTCTCTCCCTGCCGGGGATGGTAGCTCTGGTGCAGCGGTGCAGAGCTGCCGGAGGAGCCTGGCATGGGGGAGCAGTGCCTGGAGTCAGGAGTGGGGGTGCCACCTGGGCATGGAGGGTACGAGGCTGCCAGAAATCCTCGCAGAGGGGCATTTCCCCACCAAGGCCAGGGAGATGCCGTCACGCTCTTCCCAGCTCAGCGGCCTCTGCCAAATCCTCTGGGCAGCCCCAGCGTGCCAAGGCACCCTGCCTGCCGCCAGTGTGTGCGCAGCAGGAGGCTCAGACTGGTGGCGACGTCTCCCCCGAACTGCAGGCTGCCCCTGAGCAGGGTGGATGGGGCTGGATGTCTGCTCCTGGTGGGAGTTGGGCCTGGAGACATGGGAGCTGCTGTCCCATCCCATGGTGGCCGTGTCCCTGCTTGGCCTAGCTGGTAGGGAAGAAGCCGCTGCTAACAGGAAGGACGCGCACGTTAGCAACGAAAACACGGCAGCGAGAGGAAGCAGAAGCAATGCATTATTGATGGAGCTATTTGATGCTGCTATATTCGGAGAGCCGCTCCGGAGCGCTTGGCACACGGGGGGTGGGGGGGTGGGCATTGCCGTCGGAGACTTACCTGCTTCGAGTCAACCACGTGCAGCTGTGGCCCCAGGAGATGTCCCCTGCCTTCTCCTGGAGGGCTTCCAGCACAGGGTGCGGGGCACAGTGACACGTGGGTACCAGGAGGGATGCTAGCCCTGTCCTGACCCCTGGGGGGTTGGGGTTTGGTGGGTGGTAGCTCCCAGCCGTGCATTTCTCTGTGGGGATGCTGGGGGTCCTGCTGTGGCTCGGGAGGCAGAGGGGAGGGTATGGAGTGGGAGCTGCAAGCCGGGGACCGGGGTGTGCTCCCAGCTGGGGTGAGAGTCCCTGGAACTGTGGCGCTGGGTGTTGAGGGCTGTGCTTTGGTTTCCCTTTTAAGCAGCAGCGTGAGCCCCTTGGGGCGGCGTGAAGGTCTTCTCGGGGGACAGTGGGCAGACATGGGGTGCTGGGGCTGCGCAACCATGCCGCATGTCACCCCCTCCCCGCCATGGGATCCCAGGCCAGGAAAGGGGCTGTGAAACGAACCATTCTTGTAACATGAGAGAATCCACCTGGAGCCTCCTGAGGAGCCTTAAAACCCTGCTGCTCTGGCAGGCTGGCCCGGGGCTGCTGCCAGAGGGGCTGGGGCTTACTGCTGCGGGTGGCCACGCTGGGACTGAGCTATTGCAGGACGCATGTTGAGGTGTCTCAAGGACAGCATGAGAACAGTGCAGGGCATTTTCTGGTGCTGGTCCCCAGGGAAGCCCCTTGCCGGCAGGACCTCCCAAAGCCTGCCTGCAGACTGCGCCTTGGAGCCTGTGGCCGGCCAGGCAGCGCTGCAGCTGACCCGCCACGCTGGAGCAAGGTGTGATGTGAGGGCAGGTACCCCATATGGACCCCATGTACTTTGAGGTCCTGCACCCCCCTGTAATCTTTCTCCATCTTCTCTTGTTTTGGAGGGGTGGGCACATGTGCGCGCTCTTGGTTGCTCCTTGTCCAGTGCTGATATACTCGAGTTGTCTCTGCTGTTCCCTGCTCAGAGATGTGACCCATGTAATGTCCCACACTGCCCCAGCAGCCAGCTCTTCCCCCAGCCCCTGGGCTTTCCTCCTGCTGCTGGGTGTCTGGAAGCAGTTCTGGTTTTGAAGGGTTAATTCCAGGAGCCCCCAGGATTTGCCGCCTGCCCTGCATGACTCACCGTTGAGTTTCCAGCCTCCCCCAAGCCTCTCTCCCCGGGTGGGGGAGACGGAGCTGTGCCTTCTCCAGCCAGAAAAGGGGGCCCCTCCTGCTCCAGACCCCCCATCTTCCTTTGGTCCAGGTGTGCATGGTTTTACGGGAGAGAGAAGCCCCTCCCTGAGACACAGGGAAGCAACCTGTTTGAAAGGCGGTGGCATTTGTTGGGGATGGCTGTTGTGTTGCTGAAAGGGGGGCTCTGGGGTGCCACTTCAGGCTGTGACTGTGTGCGTGCGACAGTGCCCCGGTCTCGCTGCTATTTGGACAAGTCCAGGAGGTTTGGCAGTGCCAGGTCAGTCCGTTCCCCTGTGCAGGCTGTGCCATTTGCAGAGCTAGCAGATTTTTATTATTCTTATTTTTTACGTAAGCATGCGTCCACATCCCTGCTCTGCGCCTGTGCCTGCCGGGGCCCCGGCTGGGTGTCGGTGCAAGCATGCTCTGCCTCTGCTGCCCTGCTTGCCTGGGATCCCTCCCGCGCGCTCTGTGGGCACACCGAGCCCCAGCCACAGGGATCAGAGAGGCCCGGGCATCCCCCGGCTGCCGTGGTCCCCACTGGGCCCTTCCCATCTGCCTGGCCGGGATGCATCCCTGGGTTCACTCCTGCTCCTGAGCTGCTGCTGGTTCCCTGGCCGAGACCTGCACCGGGTGTCGGAGCCCAGGCAGGCGTGGGGCCCTTGCTAGGGGGAGAGCGGAGGCTGGGATCCAGGGGATGCGGTGCCCCATCACAAAAACCTGGGGAGGTGGAATCACCCTCTGCTCCCCCCCCCCGCACTGCAGGCACGAGCACATCGCGAGGAAGGGGCTCCCCCCACCACCGTCGCTGCCACACACGCTTCCCAGCTGCATCCCAGCCCTTCTGCTCTCCATCCAGCATCTATTTAATTATTAACTCGGCTATAACCATAAACAGCTGGGGCTGCTGCAGCCACGTGGACCAGTCCAGCGCTGTCGTCAGAGCCGAGCAGGGACACGTGAGCGGTCCCGGAGGGCTGCTGAGCCCCGGGATAAATTGCTTGGGGCATGTTTGCTGTAGATGCATCGGGCCATGGAGCCTGGGGACCAGTGGGGGCTCCTCTTTGATCCCCCGGTAATGGCACCAGCACCAGGAGTTGCTGGTACAGGGGCAAAACATCCCTTTTTGCAGTGTTTTGCAGTATTTTGCAGTAATGGCGCAGTGTTGAGTGCTGGTGGCTGGCTGTGCCTTGTGCATCCTTGAGCCCTGGAGAGGGAACGGGGCGCGGGTGGGCTGTATTTAGTGCCTGTCTTGACCAGGAGGGCTGTGCCATCCTGTAGCTGTCACTGGTGTTACGGCCAGTGTGGTTTCTTGGCCTGACGATGGGTGGGTGGCAGCCTGCCGCAGCCCCATCTCACCTGGTGCCACGCAGATGTGGGCTGGCAGGGGGACAGACTTTGATGTGGCAGCGTGTCACGGCACTCGCAGCGTCCCTTGTGCCTGGTTCCCGTGCTGCTGACAGCATGGGTACCTCCCGCTGCGCATGCCTTTTTCAGAGCAGGGTTGCACCACGGTTTTGGGGTTTACAATTAGTTTTTCTCTCTGTTTATCTGTGTTTTACAGAGTTTCACTCTGTTTACCCACGTGTCCCTGGAAAGTGGTGCCCACTGCAGGTTAACCTGCAAGGAGAAGGGGAGGCATGGTGGCGTGACAGGGAGCAGCGTGGGGATGGAGCCTTGCTAGGCTGAGGGGCAGGGGACAGGAGTGGGGGGATGCTGCCGCAGAGCCACTCCTGCCTGTTCCTCTTCAGCAGTGGTCCCAGACAGCAGAACACCGGGTTGGGGAGTGGTCCAATCCTCAGGTGCAGGGCTTTGGGGGTGTGTGGACACAGAGAGGACACCCCCAGAACCTCATGGCTGAGGTTTTTACACCCGCCGTGTGTGCAGTGTGGGGGGGACAAGCGTTCTTGGCAGGACTCGTGGCTGCCTCACCCCACGGCTGCTGTCGTGGGGAGGGGAAGAGGCGCGGGCCCGGCTGTGTGAGCGAGGAGGTGTGGGAAGGTGTGCATGCCCCAGGCGTGGGCGCACACCCGGCCGGGGGTGTGCCGGGAGGTCTTTGGGGGGACGTGCAAGCGCATGCTGGCCCGACAGCGTGCACGGGGCAAGATGCACCAACGCGTGCGTGTGCGTGCCTGTGACAGCCCTGCATGCCCAGCATGGCTCTGCACCCAGGGACGGGGGTGCTGGGGTTCGGGGAGGGGGGACCAGTCTGGGCTCTGGGGTCCTGGCTCATGTCCCTGCTGCCCCAGGGCTCTCCAGCTGGGTTGGGACCGTAGGTCTGCGCCAGTCTGGTTTGGAAGGGCAGGGAGCAGGAGCTTGCAAGGGGCAGGTCTGGGGCAAGGGGGGCACCGGAAAAAAATAGGATTTTTTGTTTGTTTGTTTTAATGGAAATTTCATAATGGAAATTTCGGTTTTTTAAAAAAAAATTGTAAACGCTTTAATGGAAGAGCTTCAGTTTTTTTCAAGGAGAGGAGAGACCCTTTGGGTCTGCTGGCAGTTGCGAGGCAGCACGTTTGAATACCCCTCCCGAATGAAACGGTTGCTTTTTTTTTTTTTTTTTTTCATCGCCAGAAACCGGGGGAAAGGGAAACAAGTTTCAGGCAGAAAAATCCTGAAAAACTTCAAAGAAACCCCCAAACCAAACTAGGCAAAAGGTGTATTTTTATTGAAACTTTCGCAGGGGGAGCAAAGCCTTCCCCGGCCGGTGCCGAGTTCCTCGGCGGGACGCGGCTCCTGCATCGCCCATCCCGGTGAGCGCCGGTACGGGTGGGGGGGAGGGCAGTTCTCTGGGGACCCCCTTTTGGCCGTCACCCCCGGTCCGCGGGCACCCACCTTACCCCCCCGGCGGCCAGGGGCCGGGGCGGTGCTGGGTGAGGGCCTCGGTGCGGGGGGAGCGGTCTCCGCCGCCGCCGCAGCCATTGTGGTCCCGGCCGCGGCGCAGACAAAGGAAGCGCCCCCGCCCCGCCCCGCGCCCCGCCCGCCCCGCCCCCGCGGCGGCCCAGCGCCCGCCCGCCGCCCGCCCGCCGCCCGCGCCGCCGCCGGACCCCCGCCCGCCGCCCGCGCCGTGAGTCACCCCGCCTCCCCCACCCCCCCGCGGAAGTTTCCCGGTCCCGGCCTGCCGCCGCGCACGCCGCCGCCTGCCCCCCCTACCCCCCCGCCCCGGTGGCGGCCCCGCTCGGGCGGCGGAGAGGAGGGCCGGGGTCCCGCCCGCGCCGCCCCCGCGCCTGCGAAGTTGTGCGCGGCCGCGCCGCCGCTCCCCGCCCGGCCCCCCGTGTAGCCCGGGGGGCTCCGCTGCAGCCCCCCGCCCGCCTGCGCCCGCTGCTTCTCCTGCCCGCCCGCCCCTTCTGCCCCCGCGCCGGCCCCGTCCCTGTCCCCGGCTCCCCGCTCCCTCCCCGGCTCCTCTCCATCCCTCCCCAGCTGCCCCGTCCCCCTCGGCTCCCCCGTGCACCCCCGGCCCCCCAGCTCGTGCCCTGCCCGCCGGCCGCCCTGCCCGCGCCTCCGCCTCCCAGCCTGTCGCCCGGGCTCCCCGCTCCACCCGCGGGTCCTGGCTCTCGGAGAGGCACCCCCAGCCCCGCGGGGTGCTGCCGGCAGCCCCCGTGCCCCGCCGTGCCCTGCTCCATCCCAGCTCGCAGCTCCCTTTGTTCTTCCCCCGGCTCCTTCCTCTGCCCGAGCCCCCTGACAGCTGCCCCGCGCCCTCCCGGTCCCCCCGAGCGCGCTGTCACCGGGGCTGCGGGGCCGGTGCCCGGCTCCCCTCGCTGCCGGCTGCAACTTCGCCCTTGCCCGCAGCTCGGAGGGTCGCGCCAGCCTCCCACGGGTGCCTCGAAGGGAAGAAAAGACCCGAGGGGCGCAAACGCAGGGGGGGTCACACACCTTCTTGTGGGAGCTGCCCCGCCGGGGGGTCGGGGCTCGGGGGGCGACTGGCGGGGAGGGCGCATCTTCTCCGCCAGACAAAGCCCCGGCTGGGCCCGGGGCAGCAGGAGCCGGGGCTGGGCTGGGCACAGCATCCTCGGGGCTGGGGGAAACTCAGCGCTGTAGCTCCAGTTCAGGGATCGGCGGGCATGCCCGTGCCGGGGCTGCAGAGGGGTGTCTTATCTGGGGGGGTGTTCCCCTGAAGCCCCCCTGGGAGAGCAGGCTGCCCTCATCTCAGGTGGCCAACCGAGCCCTGCCCTGACCTCCATCGGTCCCCGCCAGCCCGATAAGATAAGCACCCCGGGCCAGCGCTTCCTCGGCTGGAGCAGCTCCCAATCCCCCCGCTGCAGCCCTGGCTGGCAGGGGCCAGGTGCCGCGGCGGGAGCCTGTGGAGCAGCCGCCGGCTTCTGCCAAGGCTGGTGCTGCAGCAGGAGCCCGAAGGAGAGGTGGCGGCTGGTCCTTGGGTGAGGTGTGAGCGAAGGGTGCAGGGGCTGTGGCGCCCTGTGGGGAGTCACCTTTTGGGGCACAGAGCGGTGCACCCCCCACGCATCGCAAACCCCTGGCTGCTTCCTTCTGCCAGGAGGGTCTGAGCAGGCTCCTGGGTGTCTGGTGGGCCAGGCAGGTGTGGGAGCAAACACCCTTTCCTGGGATCTTCCCTGTTTGTTCTCCCTGTGCTTTCGATAATACCGTGTCGTAGCAGTTTTGCAGCAATTTCTCCAGCGCCGGCCAGTATCAGCTCTTACTGCTTTTGTTGTAAGTACGGGTAAATTTCAGCGTCCTTACTCTTTCTTTAAAACCTCAGGTTTTGGAGTGTTCTCATGGGAGAACTGTGATTTTCAGTGAAGGGGAACTGAATGTGGTCTTTGCTGTCCAGATTTTGTAGAAATCCCAGGTCTGTGATGCGAGCACACCTTAAAGACTGGGGAGAGAAGCACTGAGCAGACCAACATGCAAGTTGTGTTCCTTCAAAAAGAAAAAGTTGTGATCTAAGGGAGGACAGGCTGGTGCTGGAGGATTTGGTGATACAGGGGTTTTGCCATCGTCCGGTGGGGACTTTTCACATCACCCACAGCAGGTCGTAGTCCATCTAAAATAGGAAGAGTCCAGTGAAAAGCCACAGAAGTTTGCTTGGAGCAAAGGTGCCATGGGCTGGGGACTTGGAGCCTCTTTCAGCTTCCTTTTCGAGAGTGGCAGCCCTGAGCTCCCCAGCCCCTTGTGATGTGGGAGTGAAGGGCGAGGTGGGCCAGCCCAGCCCCAGGGCTCCTTTCCTGTCCCATGGCTGGTAGGATGGCGTCGGTGCTTGTCCCCACGTGGTCTCTCAGTGTGACAGCCTTCTGCATGCTTGCAGCTCTGCACTGGTGTGAGCTTGAGATCCAGGTGAAAAATATGAACACCAGATCCTGCATGGTGGCAGAGCAGCTGCAGGACTTCTCCTGACCTTCTCCCTTGGAAACCTCCCGTCTTCAAAGCAACCCGGGGACAGGGTGCTCTCGCTGTTGTTTGCACCACGCGCGTGCATGTGTGTGTGTGTGTGTGTGCGCGCGTGGGTTGCAATGCTTGCCGTGATGAGGTTTGCTGCCCCACCAGTTGCTGATGTTTTGGGCGAGTGGACGGTGCTACCAGGGATGCCTAACCAAGAGGGTTTCCCTGGGGCTGCGCTGCAATGGTGGAGATGGTTTCCACAGTGCTGTGCTGCTGGAACTGGGGCTGAGTTGCTTGTGCCTTGGGAGCACCGGGGAGGTGTGCTCGGCCATACCCTGTCCCTTTGCTCCCTGGGGTTTTGGCCTCATCCTGCGCTGGTCATCCAAAGCCCTGGCACCAGGCACAGCACGTGCTGCCAGCACAGCGGCGCAGTGCAAGTCCGGCAACCACAAGTGTTTGCTGTGTCCCCAGAGCTGCTAGTGGCCCGCCCCATCCTTCGCTTAGCTGTTCCCACATTGCCTCTTAAACTGAGTGCTAAAGAGAGAGAAGTTCAGCCTGAGCAGGGGAGGCAGAGGCTTGCCCTGACAGCTCGAAGAAGCGATGGAGGTACTTTGCAAGCTGCAGCGAGCACGTTCCCACCATGCTTAAGCTGTCCCTCCCCTGCATGGGCATCTGTGAGTGGTCCAGACCTTGGGGCGAGTGCTGCACCCCAGCGTTGAGGTTTGCCCCCAGGCACGCACCGCCCCAGCGCGGCCAGCTGGGAGGTGCCAGCTCCCATCGCATCCATGCAGTGGGAGTTATCCAGCTTTTTTCCCCCCTGGAGCGGGCAGCTGGCTGGCTGCCAGGGCTGCGGGGCTCCACCTAGGATGCAACATTGGAGCGAGGAGGATGTTGGCGGCAGGGCCGCTGTCTCTGGACACTACACGTCCCAGCGTGCAGCACTCGGTGCCGTTGGCAGTGGTGGGGGAGAGAGGCGGAGTGTTGCATCCCGGGATCATGAATCTCCATGTGCCACGTGGGGCTGACAGCCTCCTGTGCTCCGAGGTGGTGGCACCTGGGGGTCCTGTGGGTGTGGGGGATCAGCCTGGGCGTTTGCCTTTTGCGGCCAGAGAAATGGACCTCAGCCTCTCTCTGCTGCTTCCACGCTCAGTGGCTCTCGGCTCCAGCCCTCTTGGGCAGATCCTGCCCCTGTGGAGGGCTGCCCTGAGCGGCAGCCCTACAACACCGTGCAGAGCTGTGTAGTTTTGCTCACCACATGCGTGGAGGGCAAGGAGCCGGGAGCACAAGCAGAGATGCTGGCTGCAGACTCTGCAGGACCATCACTGCGGTTGGCTATGGCTGTGAATTTTTTCTTGCTGCTGCAGAGCCTAAAAAACCTTTGAAGATGAAAATCCTAGTTTGGTAGGAGGGTTTTTTTCATGGGATGCTGACAAGGGTGGTTTTTTTTCCAGCCCTGTGGCTCCCACACCACATCGTTTGTCTGCCGATGCTGACCCCGGTGCATGCTGCGGGAGGGATGGGAGCCTGGTTGCGGCAGGAGCCCTGCAGGGTGGCAGGGTGCAGGGGTCTGGATGAGAGAAAAAGTGGCTGAAAATGTGAAAGGTGTGTTCCTGAGGCTGAAACCGGCAGTGCTTGATTATGGATCGCCTTTGAGATGGCGAGCCGAAAGGAGTAATTAGGGACAGTGGGATATTTCCCTGAGAGTCGCAGGAAATGACTGCCTCGTGGTAAGTTGATAGTAGTGGAGCTGAAACTGGGTTATCTGTGGGATTGCATCTGGGGCTTGCAGCCTTGGACGTGATTCAATTTTCAGGCTGTTTTGCAATTGGCAGGGCTTGCTCTTCTCCCGTTTTCCCTCCCAGAGAAATCCCCGTCCACGTGTCTGAATCTGAGGGCTGAAACGGGAAAGGGGAGACGCCTGCTGCCCCTGGGGTTACTGCAGGGCGGTGATGTCCTCCAGGGTCCCCACTGAGGACCCAGCTCCACAGGGTGCCTTCCCAAGGGACCCTGGTCTCCGACAGAGCTGAGGCTACAGGACCACTCTGAGTCGTGACCCACAAATCCATATCCCAGCCCAGGCTCTCCTCACCCAGTGCACTTCAGATAGTGCCGCCTCGTACCCTGCATCAAACTTGTCACTGTGTAGTAATTAGCTGCAGCTAATTATTACTTCTCTGGCTGTCCCCCTGCACTTGCAAGTCAGTGGGTAGAGAGGAACATCCTCTGGTCCAGGGTGGTTTCTGTGCTGCAGTGGGGGGGGTTTGCACTAATGTTGCAGGATGCGACCTGGAGCTGGGGCACAAGTCCCTCCCTGCCGCCTTGTGTGCAGGGGACACTGCACGGCTACATGGTGTGGGCAGGGAGGCAGCTTGCGGTCAAGATAAGCTCTGTGGCCAACTCAGATGTGTGGCTTGAGAAGAGTGAGAGGTTAATCCCTGCATGCAGCAGGGTCAGCAGTGTTGCAGGTTGTGCCTCCATGTGGGTCAGGGCTGGGTGGCTTGCTGGCTGAGATCAGTCTCTGGATGCTGCTGAGTCCGTGGCATCATCACATAGTCTCCTCCAGGAGCGGCATCTCCTCTTCCCTTGGCAGCCCAGCCTCCTGGGAGCTTCAGCTGGGCCAGTTCTGCATTTTCAAAACAAATGGGACTGCTGCAAGTTGAGACTGTAGCTGATTACACCTCAGGCCATGCCTCGGTGTGTGCTGCCTGGGTTGCCATCAGTTCAGTAACAACATCGGGGTTTGCAACTGGCCTCCTTCCATCCGCTCTGAAGAGCAGGAGAAAGAAGAGGTGAAGTCAGGTTGGTGGGGGCACACCACGAACTGCTCCGCGTGCTTCCGCCTGTCGCAGTCACTCTGGATACCCCTCTGTGTTTGCTCCCCAGCCCTGCCAGCTTCCCCGACACCAGGCAAAGCCACGTGAATGATGTGAGACGCCGCCGTGCACCCGCTCTCCCTAGCACCCTCCTGCATAGCGCCCGCCTGGCAGCCCTGCCAGCGAGGCTGGGCTGGGAAGATGGATTTCCAGCCGCTATCAGGCCTTCCACACCCCGGCGAGGCAGCCCTGCGAAACAATGCCGCTATTTACACTTTAAAGCCTCGTTAGGCAGCCAGGAAGCAGGCAGGGTGCATGCCGGGAAGCATCGGCAGCCTTTGGCGAAGGCTAGCCTTGCTCTTCAGCCTCGCTCTTCGCCCGCCGGGCTGCTGGGAGGAGCAGGATGCTCCCTGGCTGAGCTGTAACCCTGCAGCCCCTTTCAAGCCTCGTTTCTTCATTTATTTTAATCTCTTTTTTTTTTCTTTTTTTTTTTTCCCCTTTTTTTTTTTTTTTTTTTTTTAGCTTCTGGAGCCCCTGCCTCATTGCTGAGCTTTGCTGCTTGCACAGAAAGTGCGCTGTCTGCCTGGCCGGGAATAGCTGTTCTCTGGGATGGGGAGCACTGATTCCTGCTGGTGACCACAGGTGTAGGAGCCTGTGCTGCTTTGCTTTTGTCTTCAACAGCTCTTTGCTTTTTGCGGGATGGAGCGAGGGGAATGCAGGCAGGCGCTTTTCTCCCTGCCAGACACCAGGGAAGGCTCTGCGTGTCCCCTGCCTGTGCAGGCAGCTCCCCGGCTGGTGCTGGTCTCTGTGCCCTGCTATCTCCTGGCTGTGGTGGCTCTGTGAGGTGCCCGCTGTGCTCTTGGCTTCTTGGGAAACCTGATGTTCCTCAGCTTTGGGAGCTTGGTTAGGGTCTTGACTGTTCCTGCTCCAGTGAACCAGGCAGCCAGCGCACCTGAAGAGCTTTCCCCGCAGGGCTGGCAGCTTGCAGGCAGGGAGAGTGGAGGAGAAGGCAGGTGAAGGATTGGGCAGTACGTGAGTCACAGGCAAAGCACCCACCTTCCCTTCCCCAGGAGCCCGGCTTCCTGGACCTGCTTCCTTGCCCAATCTCTTGTGGCAGCTCCATGTGGCGCCAGCCAGCTCCGTCCTGCCCCCGGCCGGGGACCTGGCCTTGGCAGAGGAAGCTGAGCTAGGGCATCCCTCTGCGGGGTTCCCTTCTCCCATGCCTCCCTGCCAAGGAGGAGCTGTGGGGCCGCCCACCTGGCCGTGGGCGCCATGCCGTTTGCCTGGACCTGCCTAGGCCAGTAGCTCGCCAACTGCAGCGTCAGCCTAATTTTTTTTTCCCTTGCCGACCATGCACGTGGTTTTTTAGTGCTGGGCAAGCACCTGGGGATGGCTACAAGAAACGTCTCCCATCAGCTTGGGGTCTGCAGGGGCATCTCATGCCCAGCCGCCAGGCATCATCCCTGCTTGCACCGAGCTTGCCTGGATCCTCCATGCTCAAAGCAGGAGGCAGAGCAGGGGCACGGGGAGGCGTCAGCTGGGGCTAGGCACTGGGCTTGGCTTGGGAAGGGATGCATCCTGCGGGCCTGGGTCACTGTGCCTGGCGGGACAAGGCTTGCAGGCAGCTGGGGCAGCGTGAAGGGGAGCGGCGGTGATGGAGGGATCTCCCAGACCAGGCACTGTGACCCTCATGTAGGTCAAAGTTGGTGTTGATGCTGCTGCTGCGAAGTAATTGCATTGTTTTGTGTAACGCATGTAGTGTGAGTGTCTACAGTGACTGTAGAATTCGGACAGCCTGTATCAAATCCTGAGGCTATTGTTATTTAGAACCGCTGAATCCAGTAATGTATTTTATGCTGTGTTGAAAATAATACTTGGTCAGGATGATGGTGTTGCTGAGGTCATGTAACAGGCTCCTTTCCACTTCTTTAGATCCTGAGATAGGTCACTCAGTGAAGCCCCAAAAGCAGGTTGTGTCCGTGTTAACCTGCTTGAGAAGGCCCAGGATGGAAATGGATGCTTGGGTTGGAACGGCGGGCTGGCTTGTCTGCTGTCCCAACTCCAAGAGCTGGGCACTAGGGAAGAGCATGAGAAGCAGAATGGGTGGAGAGTGATGTGTCCCCCTGGTCTCACCACTCCAGGAGACCTTCCTGCAGCTGGAGAAGCAAGACTGGGACTGAGGACAGCAAGAAACCTTGGGGGCTCTTTCTTCCCATCTCTTGTCAGCGAATAAAAACAAAGCGTCCTGCTGGGTCTGATTTTTTTCTCCCCACCAAGGACATGTTGACCAGAAACAAGCAGTTCAGTTCCCTGTCTCCAGCCGCTGCTGTCTTTGCCTAATGGATCAGTTTGTTTTCAACAGAAGACACGTGCTTTTGGGAAGTTTCCTATGCATCGAGCACAGTTTTGACGCTGTGTCGTTTAATAGCGGAGAGGAAATGGAAATGCTGAGTTTCTAGTGCAATTCCGGTTGAATTATAATTTCCATTAGGCGCAAGTTGACAGGGATTAAAGCAGAAAGCAAAAATTCCCTTGCAGCAGCACTGACCTCCCTGTTAAAAAAAATTTTGTCTATGAAAACGTTAGGTAAGAGCAAGGGGCCGACGCTGTTAGCAGCTGTATGAGAAATTGTGCCGAGCCCCACTTATCCTCGCTGCAGGCGGGCAGGAGCAAGGAGCAGGAGCAGCGAGCTGCCGGTGGAGTGGCCGGGCTGGCTCCCACCCCACGGGACCAGTGCGTCCTGGTGGGTGCTGGGAGAGGCTGGGTTTGGCTGCCGCAGGGAAACATAGTGAAAAGGCACCGGGGGCCCCAAGGAGACAAGAATCAAGGAGTGAAATGCAGATTTCCCCTGTTGCAAGTTGGATTTAGCACTGGGGAGGTGACTCCCTCTATTTTTGACTAGCCCTCGCTTGCTCAGCTGCGTGGGCGATCCCTGCGACCACACGCTTGGGGTCCCAAGCAACTTGGCAGGGCTGGTGGTGATGCCCTGGTCATTTGGGCTCCTCTGTTGACTAAAAGGCCGCAGTGTGCCTGTGACACCGCTTTCCTTAACCCTGCTGCTTTTTGCTCCGCTCCTGCATCTGTTGCAGCCAAGCAGCTGCTCCAGTCCCGTCCCCGCAGCCTGGCCGGGTGGCAGTGCCCGGACGGGCAGCGGTGTGCCCGGCACCTCCTGGACGCTTCCCTCTGCCGCTGGGCTGGCTGCTTGCTTTCTGAGCCCCGGCTGACAACCCTGGCAGCTTGTGGGTGTTGGGAAGTGCCCGGCCCAGGGCTGCGGGGGGGCGGGCAGCCCGTGGGGATCCCGCCTTGGCCCCAGCTGGGGCCGGCAGCCCGGTGCAGCCAGCTTGGGGGGTGTGTGGCGGGGGGAGACGTGCCTGCGCGGCGGGGCCGGCCGAGCCGGTGGAGCGGGAGCTGCCTGGCAGCCCGCCTGGTGCTGCACCCCATCCAGGCCAGCCTGTCTGCCCGGCTGCCCGCCGGCGGGCCCGCGTGCCTCGGCAGCGCCCGGGCGCAGCGTGCCGGGTCCTGCCAGCCGCGGGTGTGCCGGGGCTCCCGCGGCCATCGGGGAAGGGCGCTGGCAGCCGCTGCTCTCGGGAACCTGCCCCGGTGCTGGGAGGGGGCTGGCGAGCGTGGGAGCCCCCGGCTGCCCATCGGGAGCCCAGCTGGGGCTGCCGTGCCAGTGTGGCCGGATCCGCCGGGCGTCCCTGTCTCCCGTGGCGTGCCCGGGTTGCTTTCAGGGATGGCTGCCGGCTCGTACGCGTTGCGTGCCCTATTGCGTGCCCCAGCGCACCCTGCGGCCCTCCTGGGCTCCTCGTCCTTTGTCCCAGTGCTGCGGGGGGCGGCGAGGCTTTGGGGTGGCGTGAGCAGGGCTGGTGTGTGGGAGCTCTCCATCCGTCTGGAGCCGGGTGGCCGCTGGCCTGCCCGAGCGGCAGATGGTGGCTGCCTGGGGACCCGCCATCCTCCCTCCGGGTGATTATTCACTCGTCGCCATGACAATAGAAAGGTCAGCAAAAAGATCCTGTGTGATTCCTGGGTCAGGTCGGTGGGATTAGGAGCCGCACGGGAGGGAGGGATAGGGCTCAGCCGGAACCCCGCTTCCCACCACCAGCTCGACCGTCCCCCCTGGGCACCGTCTCCAGAACCCAGCCAGCTGAGAACGGACTAACTCTGGGCACTAGTGGGAAATCCCTGTGATGCGGGCAGACCCCTCTGGCTGCTGATTCCAATAGCTCAGCCCTGACCCTGTGGGTCCCAGCCTGCAGGGGGGAGGCCTGGAGCTGTGTGTGGGGTGAGGGCGCTGGGACTGGCACCGGGAGGCAGCAGAGGAGGGATAGGGCTGTGCTGATGGGGGGTTTCGCTGGTCCTGCATCCTTCCTCCTCCTCCGTGCAGCAGGGTGTCTGTCCTTGCGGGGTGCCCCTGGCTGACCTCCATGCCCTCTCTCTCCCCAGGCTGTTCCTCTAAGTCGTTCAAGCTGTACTCGCCAAAGGAGCCCCCGAACGGCAACGCCTTCCCCCCCTTCCACCCGGGCACCATGCTGGATCGAGATGTGGGGTGAGCTGGGGCCTGGGAGAGGGTCTGCAAGGTTGGGGGTGCTCTGCAGTCTGCACCCCAGGGTCTCTTCGTCCCTCTCCCCAGCAGCGTATGGGGACTGGTGCATGGAGTTGAGTTAGTGCAAGGGGAGAGAGGGGACTGGAGCGGGCACAGGCGGGACTGAGTTGAGAAAGGGTGATAGTTGGGATGAGGGGAGCCCCTGGGTCCCTGAGCTCGGTGGGGCCAAGCCCCTTGCCAGGCTGAGCCCCTGGGATGACCCAGGACAGGAGCGCTCCCAGGTCCTGCCAAAACAGCCCCATCTCCAACCTTTGTCCTGTCTGGCGCTAGCCCCAGCTGCAGGGGAGTCGTGCATGTCCCTGGAGAGCCGCAGGCCAGCTCCCAGGGGCAGTGGAGCAGCCACCGATGCAGGGGCAGAGCCCAGTTTCAGGGGTGCAGGTTGCCCCACAGGGCTGTTGGACAGCTGCAGCCAGGGTACGGCGAGCACCATGCGTGGGGTCTCGGCTCCTGTAAGCGCGACTGCTTGCTGCTGTAGGCAGGGAAGGGGGAGCTGCAGTGGGAAGGGAGGGAGACCCTCACCAGCACTGACCTGCCTGCATCTCTTTCCCCCCCCCCCAGACCTACTCCTATGTACCCACCGACATACCTGGAGCCTGGAATCGGGTAAGCACGGGGGAGCTGGCAGGGACCCCACTGGGATGGAGCTTGTGCCTGTGGTGGGGGTGCCTCAGCGGGGCCGGTACACTGCTGGCTCGGGTTTGGGGCGGGGGTTGGACTCTGGCCAGCCCTGGATGGGCTGTGCATCCCCCCACCACAGGCTTGGGACCCCTCCCCACCCTGCTGACTGCTTGCTCTGCTCTTTGGGCAGGAGGCACACGCCGTATGGGAACCAGACCGACTACAGGATATTTGAGCTCAACAAGAGGCTGCAGAACTGGACAGAGGTGGGGAGCTGGGGGAGTGAGGTGCAGCCAGGAGTGGGAGGACGCTCCCAGGTGTGTGTTTTGGGGATGGGGTCCTCTGTGCTGCCTGCCCTTGCGAGCTGCCTTGGCTTTAGGAGGAGCCGCCTTGGCAGCAGGGTCCTGCCCTGCCGTGCAGGTCTCTGAGTGACTTGTCCCTCACTTGGCCATGGGACGGGGCTCACCATCCCCATCTCCAGGCGCTCAGCTGGGAGCGTAGCCCTCCATGGGCTGAGCACGTGGCTGCTGTGCCTGGCAGCCAGTGGTTGTCTGTCTGTCTGTCTGTCTGTCTGTCTCTCCTCCCCATAACCTAGCATCTCTCTGCCATCCCCAGGAATGTGACAATCTGTGGTGGGACGCCTTCACCACGGAGTTCTTTGAGGATGACGCCATGTTAACAATCACTTTCTGCTTGGAGGATGGACCAAAGAGATACAGTGAGTACCAGCTGAACACTCCAGTTGTGCTGCTCAGGGGATGTGGGCAGGCTGTCAGAGTTCAGCTGCCTTCAGGTGGCACGGACTGGAGGACCCTCTTCATGTACAGCCCCAAGGCTCATCTGTGTGAGCCAGGTTTACTGACTTTATTTTCCTCCTCCAGCGATCGGCCGGACTCTGATTCCCCGTTACTTCCGCAGCATCTTCGAAGGGGGGGCCACAGAGCTCTACTATGTGCTCAAGCACCCCAAGGAGTCCTTCCACAACAACTTTGTCTCGCTGGACTGTGACCAGTGCACCATGGTCACCCAGCACGGCAAGCCGATGTTCACCCAGGTACTGGCTGTGCCCACAGCTTCTCCTGCCCCTTGTGCCTTTGTCCAGCTTGCCCTCACGGTGGCTGCGGTCCTGTGGGACCACTGTGGGCTCGTGGGTTTGGGTTGTGCCGAGCCTCGTGGCAGGCAGGGGCGAGCCACTGGGAGGGTGTCCTGTTGTGCAGTACTGGGTTCCCAGGGGATCTGGGCTGAGGGAAGCTGGGGCAGCCTGTGCCTGACCCAGTGCCCTGCCCAGGTGTGTGTGGAGGGGCGGCTCTACCTGGAGTTCATGTTCGATGACATGATGAGGATAAAGACGTGGCACTTCAGCATCCGCCAGCATCGAGAGCTCATCCCCCGCAGCATCCTTGCCATGCATGTGAGTACAGCGCTGGGAGCTCCGGCTCTGGGAGCTCCCCCGGGGCATGAGTGACGCAGGGCTCCTGAGCTCCTCTCCCTGCTCTGCAGACTGGGGGGACCTCAACCCTCTCCCCCTGGAGGGCCATCCCCAGCCCGGATGCAGCTGAGCTGTCTGTCCCTCTTGCTCCTAGGCACAGGACCCCCAGATGCTGGACCAGTTATCCAAGAACATCACCCGCTGCGGGCTCTCAAACTCCACACTCAACTACCTCCGAGTAAGTGTGCAGGAAGGGGTGGGGGGTGCAGCTCTGCTCCCAGCAGGTAGGCCTAGGGTCTCCCTGTCTTGTGTTCTCTGCTGTCCGACACCTGCCTGCCCTGGGGTGTGGGGAGGCAGCAGGGCAGGCTCTGTGAGAGGGAGCTTGCAGACAGTCTGCCGAGAGCTGTGGGTCAGTGGGTCTGCTGGAGCCTGCAGGCTCCCAGCACAGCTTGGGTTGGTGCAGCAGAGACAGCTGCCCGACAGAGGGGCTTTTGCTGGGGCCTGGAGCATCATGATCTAACCTCGCGTCTGTCTGCCTCCTGCAGCTCTGTGTAATTCTAGAACCAATGCAGGAGCTCATGTCACGGCACAAGACCTACAGCCTCAGTCCCCGGGACTGCCTCAAGACTTGCCTCTTCCAGAAGTGGCAGCGGATGGTTGCTCCACCTGGTGAGTCTCGTGCTGCCTCCTGTGCTGCCTGCAGGTCTCCAGGGCTGCCTGCTCAGGCCCTGCCCTCGGCACAGGCTTCTCCCAGCCCCAGAGCCTCTCCCTGGTCTCGTCTTGTGAGGCTGGGGGTGGCGAGGCAGGCAGCCAGCTTCCTTTCCTGCTGGCCTGCCTTCCCGCTGGGGCAGAGCTGCGCTGTGGGCAGCCAGCGCTCCCTGCCTGGGGGCTGCCTGCTGCTTGTGGAAAGCAAAGCAGGGACAGAAATCTTCCCTGCTGCCTCTTCTGTTGCCTGTGCTGGGGGACAGCGAAGCTGTGGAGGGGAGGAGGATGGTGATGCTGCCCCGGGGGGAATATTGTCCTTGCTGAGAAGGGAGGTTTGCAGGGAAGGGGCTGGGGGCTACCAGCTCCTTCTCATCAGGACTGACCGTGTCTCCCTTCTTGGCCAGCGGAGCCAGCACGGCAGCAGCCCAGCAAGCGCCGGAAAAGGAAGATGTCGGGGGGCAGCACCATGAGCTCCGGTGGGGGAAACACCAACAACAGCAACAGCAAGAAGAAGAGCCCAGCCAGCACCTTTGCCCTGTCCAGTCAGGTACCTGTAAGCATCCCGTTTCCATTCTCTCTTCCTCCCCTGGGATGGTGGGAGGGGTCCATGCCCTGGTCCCAGGGAGTGGCTAGAGGGAGACCCCTAGGGACTGCCTGTCTGAGCCCCCATGGCTTTCTCCAGGTGGCGGGGAGAAGGAAGGGGTGTCCCAGCTGCCTTCCCTGAGCTGCTCTGCTCCCCTGCAAGGGGACAAGGATGTGCTGCCCCGTGCAGTGCCCAAGCCTCAGATCCTGCAGCGGAGATGAGGAGGTGGCCCCACGGTTGGGCAAAGGGCCTGCGGTGTTGGGGGGGGGTCTGGTGGCCCGGGCTCCCCCCACCTCGATTATGTTTCGGGACCGTCTCCTCTTTCAGGATGTGATGGTGGTAGGCGAGCCCACACTGATGGGGGGGGAGTTTGGGGACGAGGACGAGCGGCTCATCACCCGGCTGGAGAACACGCAGTTTGACGCCGCCAATGGCATCGACGACGAGGACAGCTTCAACAACTCGCCGGCGCTGGGGGCCAATAGCCCCTGGAACAGCAAACCGCCCTCCAGCCAGGAGAGCAAGTCAGAGAACCCCACGTCGCAGGCGTCGCAGTAACGGCCCCCCCGCCGCCCTGTGGACTCAGTCCCAACCGATCTACCTGTACATTTGCAACGGAGAGTGACTGGGAAGCGGCGAGGTACCGGGGGCGGATCGGCACTGTGCGACCGATGGGGTGCACGGCCTGGGGTGCGCGCCAGGCAGGCAGCCCCCAGCCCTCCCCCCGCCGCCTCCCCGCTCCCCCCACGCCTGCCTCCCCGTTGGACCCCAGGGGAGGAGTAGGTTTCCGGGGCCGTAGCTTCATTATTCCCCCTTTTCCCCCCTGCTTCTTCCCTGGAGACCTTCTCATCCCCGCCCCGATGTGCCCAGCCCCTGCCTGCTGAGTAGGGGGAATTAGGAGGGAGGTGCCGCAACGGGAAGCTGGTGGCTGCAGATGCCATGTGTTGTGGTCTGGCACAGCCCAGAGACCCTCCTCCACCTCCTCCCAGGTCCTACGGCTGGGGTTCGCTGGGCAGCCACCTGCAGCAGGGTTGCATATCCCCAGCCCAGCCTGGGGCTGGCGGTGGTGGGGCTGGTGACGGAAAGCCTTCCCTGTGCTGCTGGCTCTGCCGCGGAGCCTCTGGCTGGGGTCGGATCCTGCTGCGCTGGGGTGGTGTTGAGGACAGGGCCGTGTCGCGTTTCCTCGCTCTCCTGCACCTTCCCCTTCCCCTCGCTCCCCAGGGGCGAGAGCACAGCACGGCCGTGGGGGGACTCTGTATATAGGAAGGGGGGGGGGGGCGGCTGGGGGGGGCGTGGAGGACCCGCGGCTCTGCCAGAGCACCCGGTGCCCTCGCTCCCTGCCCGCAGCCCCTGTGTTTCCCCCAGCCCTGCGTGAGTCTGCCTGGGGCCCCTTTGCAACCCCTGGCTCCCAGTACCTCCTACTTTTGTCTTTTTTTAAGAAAAAAAAATAATATTATTAAAATTGTAAGTTTAAAAAAAAGAAAGAAAAAAAAAATGGGAAAAGCCCCCCGCCACCCCGTCCCAGCCCCCTTGCCGGATCCCCCCTCCCTGCCCTGAGCCCTTTCACCCTGTCCTGACTTTTGTACAGGCTTCTTCTCTTGGGAGTCTCGTTTTATATCCAGTTCGGAGAGCTTCAAACCAAGGAGAGACTTTGCAGACTTCCTTTCTCATCCCTCCAGGGGCCGGGGGGGGCAGCCCTCCGCCTCCCTCCTCAATGTAAATCTTGTGTGCTGTTGTCCCTGCTCCCCCCCCCTCGGGTTCGTGTACCTCGTGCTTGTACATTTCCGCGCTGTAGACAGTGTGTACGATACTGTTCTTTCAATGTGTTATCACTAGAGCAGGTGCCTCCATTGATGTTAGGGGAAACGATGAGAAAAATAATAATTTTTGGGGGTTTTTTGGTTTAAAAAAAAAAAAAAAAGAAAAAAAAAAAATCCCTTCCAAGGCTTCTTCCAATGAGAAGATGGGAGGTGCCAGGGGAGGGTGTTTGTGCTCACCAGTTCACCCCAGCAGCCTCGGAGCGGGGTTTTGGGGGGAGCTGGGGGTCAGGGCTGCCCATGGGCACCCCCGGCACAGCCCCGAGGTGGGGTTGCAGTGAGCACTGCCACGGAGGTGGCCGGGGTGGGGGGACTGCCCTGGTGGGGAGGGGGGGGGTGTCTGCAAGAGTGCGTGTGCGAGAGGTTTGTATGTCTGTGTGTGTGTAAGGGAGCCTGGGGCAGGCAGAGCAGCCCCGCAGTTTGGGGGAGAGAGGGGGTGCACCCCACTCTCTCTGCCAGACACCCCCCAGCTCCCTGCCGGGGATCCTGCCGCACGTGTCCCACTGCCCCATGGGGCTGGAGGCTGGCAGATGTCACTGAGGGTCTGCCCCCTGCATGGGGGCTCTGCCTGCAGCAGGGGCTTTGCCTGCACCCTGTGTCTTGCCCACTCGTGGCTGAGACTGCAGAGGGTGGCCTCGCTGGGGTGGGGGACACCCTGTGTCCCCCTTCCTTCTGCTGTCCCCGGGGTCGGGCAGGGAGATGGGAGCCCCTTGGCTCAGCCCTGGCCTGGCCTCAAGCCCAGAATCCCCAGAGACGCCGGCATCAGCTCCGGGGCCCCGGCAGGGGCAGCCCACAGCCGGAGGGCGCAGGCACGGGGGTCCCCACAGCCCCTTTGCAGGTGGGGGGTGGGCTCCCAGGGTGGGAGCCCCGTGTGGCAGGGAGGGGGGCTCTGCTTTGCAATTAAGGTACGATTCTCGCTGCCACGCTGCTGGGCTCCCACGGAGGGTGCAGAGCCCCTCACTGCCCCCCCCCACCCCGGCACACTGTAATGCCTTTTTGTTTCTTCTTTTTTTTTTTTTTTTTTTTTTTTTTTTTTCCTTCCTCCCCTCCATAGTTTGTGCCATTTATGAGTCGTGTATGGTACCAATAAAACGACTTTTCGGTTTGAGGCTGTCCTGAGCACTTATTTCTGAGCCTGGGACGCAGCTGGTGTGGGCAAAGCAGAGTGGGGGTCCCCTGGTGTCCCCAGTGCCCCGGCAGGGGGTGCAGGCATGGGGCTCGCTGTGCTGGGACAATGCTGCCTTGCCTCTGGCTGCTGGGCCCCAGCCAGGCCCCCGCCGGCTCCCTGCCACGCCATGGAAAGCAGAAATCCCAGCAAGGACAGGGCGCGGGGCTGCTGGGAAACAGCCCTGTCCCAGAGCCAGAGCAAACAAGTGGCTCAGGACCTGCCCTGACACCAGGGCGATGGGCACGTCCCCTGGGGAGCAGTGGGGGTGGCGCAGTCCCACTGTGGGAACAGGACAGCAGCAGCAGAACAGCGTGGAGGTGTCTGGGGTGGGGGGGGGGGCAGGCAAAGGAGGGACAGGTGACCGGGGGAGGCACAGCACCAGCCTCCATGGGGGCTACCCCAGTCTCATTCCAGAAGCTGGGAGGCTGTGTGACAGTAGTGGGGGCAAGATTCTGGTCCCCAGTTCCCCCAGACTAGGGCAGATAGCTGACCCCAGAGATGGCATTTTGCTGGCCCCACTGGGTGGGGGGTATAAGGGCAGCTGGGTCCAGCCCCCAGCCATGGGGACACGGTGGGCTTAAACTGTGGGTGCCTCATCCGATGCAACCCCCTGCAGCCAAACATGCGGTGCAAGGAGCCTGTGGCTGCAGGTATTGCTGGGATGGGGGCAGATCTGGCAATAGTGGAATGGAAAAGGGGATGTGAGGGAAACCAGGCTCTTAAAACACGGCTGATGCAGCAGAGGTTGGGGGCAGGATTGGGCCCATGTCTCTGAAGCAGGGGTAGGGCTTACGTTGACATCTGCACCAAAGGATGTCACCTTGCCACGCTCCCCCCTGACGCGGCTGGGGTCAGGGGGGCTGCAGGATACACTTGCCATGGTGGGAGCTCGTGGCTGGGCAGGTGGGAGCCAGGTGGCCCCTGTGAACCCAAGGCGCGGTGGCACCCCAGGCTAAGGTGTCAACATCCTTGCTTCTGATGTGCACTGAGCTCTAGGAGCCTCAGCAGGTTGCCCTGGGCTAAAGGGGAGCAATGCCCTGCAGAAGCAAATTCTTCCATCCATGAGGAACCTATGGATGCCTGGCCGATCCTGCCCACACACCAGCCGTGGAAGCTGGGCACACTCCGGTTTGGGGGAGTGCAGCACACAGGGCAGTCAGCTCCATCCCATGCAGGGTTCCTGGTGCCTGGCTCCACATGTGTCCTCTGCCCCCGGGAGCTGGTGGAGGGCCCTGAGGCAATGCTTTGGGGTTGAGGTCTGAGCTGGAAAGCCCAAGGATGCCCATGAAACCCCCAGACCTCCCTCCCCACGTCAGCCCCAGTGCTGCGAGAAACCTGCTTTTGTTTTTCTCCCTTCTACAGGGTGTATCTGTGTCCTCCACTACCTTGCCCCGGTGCCAGTGCTGAGCCAGACAGTCCCACATGAGTCCTGGCACCCAGCACGGGCCAGGCCAGGAGGAACGCCGAGGCAGGGCTGCCTTCCTCCCTGTGCCGCCTTCGCCCAAGGTCGCGGAGAGCGGTGATGCCAGCTTGTGCCAGAGGAAGTTAAGCAGTAACCTAGGAGGTGGCAGCCGGCAAGCCGTGGGCGCTGGGGGGCCGGGGAGCCTGGCCGTGCAAAGGACACAGGGGCACGGCTCAGCCGGAGCCCCCGCTGGTGGGCACGGGGCTGGGGCAGGGGCCAAGGATGTGCCCCGGGCACCGGCTGCCCCGGGGAGATGCGGGGCACAGCTGAGGGCTGGCGTCGGGGCGAGGGGGGCAGCGCGGGCGGCCCGGGGCTGGGGGGCTGTGGCAGGGGCCAGCGCTGGCTCTGGCAGCGTGGGGACAGAGCGGGCTCGCTGGGGCACGGAGGGAGCGTAGCCTGCGCGGGGGGCAGAGGGGCTGGGCACGGCGGCGGTGGGCTCTCCCAGGTGGGACGGGGCAGGAGTGGGGTCTCTGGGGGCAGATGCGGGGTGTCAGGGTGGGCGGGGGCAGGAGCAGGGCTCCCCCCGGCGCGGAGGCGGGGGGCTCCCTGCCGGCGGGGGCGGGGGCCGGGGCGGCAGCAGGCGGCGGGCAGACCCCGGGGGGCCGGGGCGGAAGGGGCGGCCCCGTCCAGCCCTGCCCGCCCCTCCCGGGGCTGCCCGCGCCGCGGTGCCGAGCCGTGCCGCGGAGCTCCCGCCGCCGCCGCCCGCCGGGACGCGACCCCCGGGGCACCTGCCCCGCGCCCACCGGGTGCGTCCGCGGCACAGCCGGGAGCGATCGCCCCCCGCCCCCGGCTGCGGCTCCCGGAGCCCCGGCGGGACCCCGGCGGCGCGGCGGGGGTTGGGGACCGGGGGGCTGCGGCCGGGGCAGAGCCTCGCGTGTGTCCCGCGGCGTGGGAGGGCTGGGCGGGCGGGGGGCGCAGCTGGGGGTCGCGGGGAGACCTCCAGCCACGGGGGAGAGATCCCGTCTGCGGGCCCCTAGGGCTGCCCCCGCCCGGGGGGCTCGGGGTGCCGTGGGAAACGCCGGGTTTGCTGCAGTGCCCCGTTTGGGGAGGGTTTTAAATGCAAAACCCTGGTTGTGTGGGCAGAGCTGGTTCGTGCCGAGCCCAACGCCCCCCATCCCGAGGGATGCAGCCGGTGCTGGCGGGGGGGCAGGCGGGAGGCATCGCCGTGGGTCACCCAGCTCTTGGGTTCGGACAGGAGTAAACCAGAGGACTCGGGAGCTCCTCAGGGGGCAAGAAGAGGGGTTTGTCCCCCGTGCCCGGCTTGGGACAGGTTGGTGGTGACCCTGGCCCAGGTACGGGGAAGTGGCACGGGGTGGTTGGGTGCCAGGAGGTGGCAGGGTCAGGGTGGGGCATCCCCGGCATCCCCACCTGCCTCGGCAAGCAGCTTTTCAGCAGTTGCAGCTGAAACTTAAACCATAAAGCCCGGGTGCTGGCACTGTGTGGCTGGGCCCTGCGGCAGCCGTGCGTGCACAGAGGTGCCAGAGGAGAGGGTAAGTGCTTCGTCTCCGCTTCATCCCCCACAGCCCCTCTGGTCCCTCGTAGGCACCTCCTGCCTGGATCCCCCCCCCACGCCCTCGCCGCTCCCAGGGCTCCCCATCCCTCCCCGGTGCTCTCCCGCAGCTCTTTCCTTCCGGGCAGGAGTGGGCAGGTGCGGGATTTTTTTTCTCCCTGTGTTTCCTGCTTGGAGGCAGAAGGCAAGGCAGCCTGTGTGGCCTTGCACCCCAACGGCACCGACAGCCCCTCTTTGTCCCCAGGCACCCGCCGGAGCTGCCACAATGGAGCTGGGGAACGTCTCGCAGCCCGTGTACGGCCCCGGCCCCAAGGCACCGGGGAGCAGCACCCCGGGCCTGGTGGGGATGGTGCATGGCTTCCTGCGGCTGGTGCAGCCCAACGCCCTGCCTATAGGTGGGTGCATGGCGGGGGAGGGGGGGGGGGGGGCTGGCAAGGGGGGGGTTGGGTGCGGGGTGCTGCTCGGAGCTGCGGGGTCCCACCTGAGCTCTCCTGCACTGGTGACTGTGCATCCAGCATTTAAATGCTGGGGTGCTGTGTTAGGAGAGTCATGGGTGTGCAGGGATGGAGTGGGGATACTAAGGACTGCTAGCTGTGTCCTGCCTGTGCCCCATCACAACTGTGGGGCAGTCTCAGGTGAGCCCCAGGACAGACTTTGGTGGCAGTGCCAACCTTGCAGAGTCCTGGCTCATCCTGCTTCCAGGTATCTTTATCCCAGGCTCCAAGACAAGGTGCAGAGCAAACCCCACACTACCTGCAAGTTTGTGGGGTCCTTGCCTGGTTTGCAGCCCTCTGTGCCTGCAGATGACATGGTATGCTTAGGCAGGACCCAGCTTGGAGCCACCAAGAGCAGGGTGTCCCGGTGCCAGCACCCTCATGGCTGTGCTGCAGGCACTCCCTGTGCACTGCCCAACTTGCCAGCACTCGCCCTCCCTCCTTCACTGCCAAGGGGATGTGTCGCTGCCACAGCTCTGCCCCAAAGTTGCTGCAGGTCTGCATGGATGATGCCAGGACCCTGTGGCTGCTTGATGCCCCTGGGGCAAGTGTGACCCACCTAGGGTGTTACCACCCTGGCTGCTGGCACATGTGCTTTCTCCTCTGCTGGGTTCAGCCTCTGGTCATCAGCAACGTACAGGCAAATACTTGGCTGTCAGATAATGCAATGGCTTTATGGCCTTGTTTGTCTCATGCAGATATTAGGGTACGATCACATGGCACCACGTGCTGGCACAGCTTGTAATGAGTCCATGGGGCATGAGCAGAGTGAGCCCTGGGGATGAAAGAGGCAGCATGTCAGGGGGGACTTTGCTGCAGCATCCACCCCACGCTGGCACTGCCAGCCGACTGTCTGCCTGGGGCTGGGCTACAGGACGGCAGCCCAAGGGTAGCTGAGGTGGTATTTGGAGCATCCTCCCCCGAGCCTGCCCCTGGTGACCGCTGGGGCAAGGACCCCCTTGCTTTGTGGACCCCTGAGAGCCAGGGGGCTGGCAGTGGTGCTGTTCCTGAGTGCAAACAGGCTGTGTGACACAATGGATGGGGAGGGACAGCTGGAAGGGAGAAACATGCCATGCACTCAACAGCCTCTCCAAGCCACAGTGCTGGAGGTGATGCCCAGTGCTGGGAGACCCTCTCTGGAGTGAGCAGGGGGTGGAGGTCTTCTGGAGAGCCCCCCAGGGCCCAGCCCCTGCTCACAGCCCTCTGCTCCTTGCCCCCCCAGAACTGATTGCAGATTTTGGGCAGCCCCAGGATGAGGAGGCCATCGGAAAGCAAGTCCAGGAGGTGAGTGAGCAGCCTGGCCAGGGAGCCAGCAGCCCCAGACCACCATGGGCTGGGGGATGCTGGTGGGCGCTGCTGTAAGACTGAGCCCTGGGTGCTGGGCAGCAGCAAAGGGAGATGTACAACCCCCTGGGGGGACCCATCCTGCCCTGTGGGGGTCTGGACAGGACCCTCAGAGCTGGGGAGCCTTTGGGAGCACCAGTGTTACGCTGCTTCTCATTCTTCCTTTCCCAGCTGCTGTTCTACGAACTGGGTTTCCTGGTCTGCATGGCCATTGGGCTTCTCTTCATCATCCTTGTGCCCCTGGTGGGATGCTGCTTCTGCTGCTGCCGCTGCTGTGGGAACTGTGGGGGCCGCATGTACCAGAAGCAGGGCCAGCGGATGAGCTGGCGGCGCCGGGTGCTCTGGGCCTCCCTGCTGCTGGTCTCTGCTCTCCTCCTGTGAGTGCACTGGCTGGGAGGCTCCGGATGGGACCCGAGGGAGGGTGGAAACGCCGGCGCTTGGCAGCCATGGCAGGAAGCTGCCATTGTTCACAGGAGCAGATCCCGGCACGGCGGGACAAAGGAGAGGAAGCAGCAGCAGTGGGGAGCTGGCCCCGGGGGGTTGCACATTGGCACGGTGCAGACCCTTCCCAACAGCTTCGCTGTGGGGAAATGCAGGCGTGTCAGGCACCAGGTTCCCCTGTGCCTCAGTTTCCCATGTCCCTCATCTCTGGTCCCTTGGCTGTGTGCAGGGCACTCACTGGGATGCTCTGGGAGCAGGGCTCAGCAGTTTTCTCCAGACCTTGCAGCCTAGGGTTGGTACAGGTGGATTTGGAAGGTCCTGGGGAGGAGCATCAGTACCAAGCTCCTCACACACTGACCCTGTCACCCTTCCCTTGTAGGGCTGGTGATGTCTGCTCCTTCATCAGCAACAGCCGCTTCTCCCAGGCTGTGCGCGACACCTTCCCCAATGTCAACAACACCCTGGACAACGTCCACACCTATCTGGCCTCCATCCCCCAGGCATGCCTGGTCCCCCCACCCTAGCTGGGGTCCCTGATGGGGAGCAAGGGGCCAGGCCAGGCCAAATAGGGAAGGGTAACACTGGGGCTGGAGGCAGGGAAGGGTCCCCACATGCACTGATACCCCATCTCTACCCCTGCAGCAAATCAATTTTATCGTCGACAGCAGTGATGTCCCACTGGGCCACGCCAACCGCAGCCTCCAGGGTGAGGGTGTGAGGCGGAGTGGGGCTGGAGCATCCCTGTGCACCTGCAGTGGGCTGCTCTGGCAGGGCTGGGGGTGCTTGGGGAGGGGGGGGCAACTGGGGGTGCTATGTGGGTGTGCCTTGCTGCCCTGCAGATGGTTGCTGACCCTGGGGGCCACTGGGGTGGTTCTCACAGGGATATCTAAAGGGGGTGGGTTTGAGGGCCCCTTCAGGCTCCCACTCGACTCCAGCGGCTGCTTTTCCCCATTCAGGCTCCTCTCTGGGAGGGTGATGCAGGTGGTGCGGGGTGGGGGTGTCCCCTCTGCCCCCTGCTGGGGCAGTGTGTATGGGATGGGGTCTGGGGTTGTGTGTGTCAGTGTTTTCAGCAGCTCCTCTGCAAGCCCTGGAACCCTGGGGGTCCCGTCATTGACATGGTCTCCCTCATCTCTGCAGACATTGGGCCCAAACTGGGTGGCATGATCACCTCTGGCATCAGGAGCAGCACGGACAGGGCTCTGGGATCCCTCCAGAGCCTCTTGCAAGGTAGTGGCCCCATCTCTGGGGGGCTGGCAGGGCCTTGGCGAGGGCTTAGGGGGACATCAGGGCTGAGAACTGGAGTAGGTGCATGTTTGGGTGAAGGTCCCAGCGAGGGCATCCATCTGGCCTCCCAGCTGCAGCCTGGGGCAAATGCTGGGACTTTGGGGGGGTGCCCGTATGCTGTGTTGTCTGATGGGTCCCCAAGGTTCAGCTGGGTGAGGACAAGCCCCTGCCCTGCTCTCTCCCCAGGGATGGAGACGCTGGCAGCCGCCTTCAGCAGCATCGCTGGCACTCGCTTGCACCTCGAGGAGCTGCAGAGCAACCACAGCCGGCAGCTGGCCAGCCTGCGGGATGGCCTCAACCAGACCTTGCGGCGCTGCGGCCACCCCTGCAGCAACGTGTCCCTGAGCGGCCTTGCCTTCAGCACCAACTTCAGCATGGTGAGGAGGGGCTGGGTGCGGGATGAGGGCCCCCCCACAGCCCCCTCACCCCAGGCTTTTGCCCACAGATCCCCAGTGTGGAGCGGCAGCTGGAGGCACTGGGTGATGTGTCCGGCTCCAACATAACGGCGGATTTAGAGAAGGTATGGGGGTCCCTGGCACCCAGGCACGGGGCTGGGTGCTCCTGGCATTGCTGGGCTGTGTTGTGAGGAGGTGGCTTGGGAAGAGCCCTGCTGGGAGGCAACTGCTGTCACACGGATGGAAGGGCTGGCCGGAGGTTTGCCTGCCTGCTGCCCCCACAGCTCCTGGGCGCTGGTGTGGTGGACAGGGTGCTGTGGGGAGCCTGGCTGTCCTGTGCCACCGGGATCTGGGAACAGAGAGAATGTGCTGCTCAGCCCTGGGCTGCGGGCAGGGAGATGAGCTGTCTGCTGTGTCTGCCCTGACACAGGTTAACAGCACGCTGGACATGACCCCTGCCAAGGTGCAAGAGCAGTCCCGGGATGTGGTGACAAGTAAGCAGGGCTTTGTGCCCCATGCGCCAAACTATCCCTCTCCCATGGCTCCCTCCTCCCTTCTCACCTTATCCCTGCCTGGAGACCTCCCCTGCTGCCACCCTGCTGCCTGCAGCCCTGGCTGTCCCCATGTGCCATCACGCTAATGCCATCCTTGGCCATGACTGCCCCCTTCCCATCCTCTCTGGGACCCTGCTGCCCCAGGCTTACCTGCCCCAGGCAGCAGCTCGCAGTGCTAACCTGTCCCTGTCCCCTGCAGAGACCCAGGACCAGCTGGGCCTCATCAGACAGGAGATCAGGAGCTTGCAGGAGCAATTGCCACTCCTGGACGTGGAGGAGAGTGTTGGGGCCTTTGTGGGCAATGCCACGTCAGTGCTGGAGGAGTACAGGGAGCCGATCATCGCCTTGGATGGGCTCAGGTAGGCAAGGGGCTGCTGCATTCCTCATCTCCCTTGTCCAGAGAGATTCAGGCTCTCAGTCCTCCAGTTGCTGAAGGTGGGGGCTTGCTTGGTGCTGGGGCTGTGGGTGCAAGGGAGCCAGAGCTGTGCCTTGCAGGCACCCTGCCCCTTTCCTGCCAGGGTGCCTGGGGGCTTTTTCCTCCCCACAAAGGCAGCTGGTGGGATGCCGGGTCCTGCTGCCTCACTCCTGCCCCTCCTCTCGCCCCAGGTGGAGCGTGTGTATTGTCCTGTGCTGCGTGGTACTGCTGGTGGTCCTCTGCAACACTGTTGGGCTGCTTCTGGGACCCCTGGGCTTGAAGGAAAGTGTGCTGCCTACGCAGCGCAGCAGCCTCTCCAACGTTGGTGGGAACTTCTTCATGGCGTGAGGATCCCCTGGCTTGCCAAGGATGTGTGCAGGAGCAGTGGGATGGGTGGGCAGGGCTGGCCTGGGGATGCTCAAGCCCATCAGATTACTGCAGCTTAATGGCCTGCCCCATGGCAACTCAGCGTGCAGGTGGTAAATGCGAGGGTAAAATACGGTGCTGGTGAAAGGTGTTGGCGCGGGGACTGTTTGCCCTTCACTGGCGGGGGCCTGGCAGTGTGAGCGTGGTCCCATGGCCATGTGGGTGGGTGGTGGCTTGCAAAGCTGGGAGAAGCTACGCCAGGGTCCCAGCCTCTGGGTACAGCCTGGCCGTGCTCCGGGGTTTGGAGGCAGGGAAGAGACATGCTTGCGGGAACGGTGGTGCCTCCTGGCATTGCTGATGGTGCAGGGGGTGTGCAGCCTGTGGGCTCATTGGTGCCAGGACACGGGGGCCTCGGGGGCTGATGGAGTCTCTGTCCCAGCAGAGGAGTTGGCTTTAGTTTCATCTTCTCTTGGCTGCTGATGCTGCTGGTGGTGATCACCTTCGTGCTGGGGGGGAACATCTACATGCTCATCTGCGAGTCCTGGCGCAGCCAGCAGCTCTTTCAGGTGAGGTCCCCGTGAGGAGATGCACCTGCCTGGAGCCATTCCTGCCTTTCCGAGGACTGCTGGTGGAGTGGAGACAGTGCTGGTTGGTTTGGGATGCTTTTCCTAAGAGTTCTGCCCTGCACCATGTCTAGTTTCTCTCTCTCTTCCCTTCTCTCAGCTCCTGGACACCCCTGGCCTGATCCCTGGCTTCAACTTGTCAGAGCTGCTGGGCCAGGAAGGTGACACCGCAAACTTCTCAGAGATGTACAGGTGGGTCTCAGTAGAGTTTCTTACAGCTGCTCAGCACCGTCGGATGCTCCCCAGGATGGGGGAAGCTTTCCCCACCTGCCCTGACTGCAGGCAGGCACCAATGCCAGGGAAGGAGCGAGGTGGGACTTGCCTGCGCGGGTGAGGACATGTCCCTTGGAGGGGGTGGCCCCTGCCTGCCTCGTTCAGCCCCGTGCCCCCATCTCACAGGCAGTGCCAGCGAGATGCTGCCCTGTGGCAAACACTGCACCTCGACCAGAGTGTGTCCCTGGATGAGCTTTTGAACATCAGCCAGGTGAGTGCAGGGATGCCAGGGTCTGGGGGGCAGAGCTGGGGGTGCAGGTATGGCACGTTGGGGACAATGAGGGGCCAGCACCATGGTCCGTTACAGCTCTCCTTGCTCCGGCAGTACACAGGAGACATCTCTGCAGCTTTTGAGAAGATGAACATCACCCTGAGCCCCATCTCCCTGCTCAGCCAGAGCCAGAGAGACTTGCTGCTGAACACCAGCCAGGACGGGCAGCCCCCTGACTTCACCCCCACGCTGGAGGTGGGCTGCGGGCAGCCAGGTGTTGGGATGGAGGGCTCCAGATGTGTGTTGAGGGGGGTCCACTGCCCCCTCCTCTTTGCTGCTGTGGGAGTCCCACCACAGGCTCCCAGGGTGTCCCCCTGCCATCCATGTCACCCCTTGGGGCAATCAGGCACCTCCTCCCAAGATTCTCTGGCTCTACTCTGCCCCACAGGGGTGGGGTATTGACCCCCTTTGAGCCTCATTCCCCATTCTCATGGCTCGGTGTCTGCCTTTTCTAGCTGGATCAAAACGTGACCCAGGGAAGCCTCCTGGATCTGGCCGCAGAGCTGGAACAGCTGGCAGACAAAGTGGTGAGAGACCATGGCCATCCTGTCCCTGAAGCCACTGGCTGCGGGGGCTGCTCTGCAGGCCTGTCCGGGTGCTGAGGGAGACAGGCCCTTCACCCTCGCCCAGCTCTTTTCTCCAGCCCAGCCCCCCATCAGATGGCTGTGATGGGGCAGGGACCCCCGTGCTGGGGGTGCTGCTGACTGCAGCTCCTCCAGGGCATGGATGTGAAAGAGGACCTGAAGGCTGATGCTAGCAAGCTGAGGGAGCTGGACAAGGAGATGCAGATGAGCTTCTCTGGGCTGCTGGTGAGCAATGCTGGGGTGGGGAAGGTCCTGGGGGTGCTGGCTTGGGCTCCCCCAGAGCTTGAAGCCTGCTGGTGGGGTCTTGGCTGAGCTGTGGGGTCCACACTTCTGACCCATCTCTCTCCATCGCTAGCAAAGCCTGAAGGAGGACATCCACTTGGTGCAGAGCAGGGCTGCCCAGCTTGAGGTAAGCTGCACAAGGGGGCCTCCTGAGTGCACCCCAGTCCGAGCCACCCTGCAAAGCACCCTTGGGCTCCTGCATTGGAGATGGGGGGCTAACCTGCAGTCTGGGGGGCTGCTGGCTGCTGTGGGACTCCCCAGGCATGCACTGTAGCAGCTGCTCATGGGGCAGAGGGCAGGGGTCCCATGCTGCCAGGCACAGGCTCCCTCCACCCGAGGTACTTGGGCACTTCCAGTGTGTGACTGCTCGGGGACACCACAGCTCAGAGACACTGTGCCTCAGGGATTAGTGCCAGGCAGGGTCGGGGAGATGCAGGGATCCCATATCCCCCATCACACTGCTGAGAGCACCTTTCACACCAGGCACAGACAAAAGCTGCGCTGGACAAAGCTAGTGAAACCCAGCAGTTCCTGGAGAGGGAGACAGCAAACATCATCAAGAATGTGAGTTTTCCTTGCCCTGCTGCCAGGCCACCCGGTGGGGATGTGACTGGCCACCCACAGCAAGACCTCCGTGCAGGGATGCCAAGCAATGTCTGCCTGCTTGTCCTGCTCTGTTGTCTTACCCGGGGGTCCCCTGCACCCCTGGGTGCCCCCTCCCCTTATGGCACCCCTGGCAAGGGACTGGGGCACTCCTTGCAGCCCCATTGCTGCTGGGTTGAGGTGGTCTGACAGCCCAGATCCTGACGTGGAGGGGACGTGGGTCATGGAGTGGGCTGGGGGTGCAGCAATCCCCACTCTCTGCTCACCCCCCTGCAGGAGACGTGGGCCTTCCTGGAGGAGCTGTTGGACTTCTTTGAGACTTACATCTTGTGGGCTAAAAGCAGGGTGAGTTGAGCCTTTCTTGGTGGAGGGAAGGGGAGGATAGGCTGCAGGGGTTTGGGGACACTGCCATGTCCTGTCCCCACTGCATCCCCAGCTGACAGGAGATGTGGCACGTTGCAAGCCCATAGCTGAAACCCTGGATAATGTGGAGACCATCACCTGTGACTACATCCTGGACTCTCTGGTGAGCAGGGCAGCAGTGTGTGGGGTGAAGCGTGTGTGGTGTGTGGCAATGAGGTCCCCTTGTCCCCCTTATGCACAGGATGAGGGGTACCCATCTGTCCTGAGCAGGCAGGGCTCAGCATCTTCCTGGCAGATTGCTAAGATGGCTAAGAACAGAGGCCACTCTGAAGGGGTGGGTGAGTGGTCTTCGGGGGCCTGGGAGCAGAAGAGGCTGTCCCAGTTTCTGTCTGGGCCCTGATAGCTCTCGTCCCCCTATCCAGAACGCCTTCTGGTTCAGCCTGGGCTGGTGCACCTTCTTCCTGCTGCCCAGCATCATCCTGGGTGTCAGACTTGCCAAGTTTTACCGCCGCATGGACGTTGCTGATGTCTACAGGTGAGGAGCCACCCACCCCCTGCAACCACACTGGGTCTGGGGTCCCCACCGCACACTGCACACCCCCCCTTCGTGTACCCCATGGCAGCCTGTGGGGCTCATCCTGAAGTAATATGGACTGGGGGGGGACGGGGGACATGAGGGAGGTGGCTAGGGACCATCAGTCTCTGAGGATGAAGATGTTTTTGCAGAAGAGCCTGGCTCTGCCCGCTCTGTAACTCCTCTCTGGGCAACTGAAGGGGTGAGCAGCCCCGCCTCGGAGGAAGGAGCCTGGCTTGCAGGGCAGGGATGCTGCCCCCAGCCTGGCTCGGGGGTCCACCACCCGACTCACTCTGCTTTGCACCATTTTCCGTGCGGGGGCCCCCAGACGGCAGCACCGCTGTGTGCTGCGCGGAACGCAACGTGCTGCGCCGTTGGCATCGCTGCCACCAGGGTGCAGTGGCTGCTCGAGTGCCCGGGGCCGCCGGCGCCCCGGGGCTGCCCCCCAGGCCCCTTTCCCAGTGACTCCAGCAGCCTCACCACCAGCACGGCAAGTGAGCGGTTTCCAGTTGGATTTCCAACTGCTGAGGGCTACGTCTTGGCCCTGCAGCGCAGCCGAACACCCAGCCCCCCAGATGCCAGCGCTCTGCTCCAGGGTCGCAGCCAACTGGGGAGCAGCGTTTGCGGCATCCCCGTGCCCTGCGCAGCCCCAGCCATCCTTCCTCCCTGCCTGCCCCACTCCTCCTCCATCCATGCTCTGGCTCTCCCAGGAGCCATGCTGGGGCTGTACACAGTGTGTGCGGGCTGTGGCGCTGAGCCAGGCTGTGCTCCGGGTCCCCAGCAGTGGCCCTGGTGCCTTTCATTTCCCCTGCAGCCGGCAGCTGCAGACATGGGCTCAGCTGCCCGGGAGACTTGGGGGAACTGAAATTGTGGTGTGGGGGAGCTGCGTGCCACTGAGCTGGCAAGTGTGGGGCCTCACTCTGCCTGCCCGGGGAAGGAGCAGTGATGTTCTGGGGGCAACAACGTTCGTGGGGCTGTAGGAGCCCATGCTCTGTGTTCAGGTGGGGGAGCCGGGATGGAGGGCACCATAGCACCCTGCAGACCCCTTGTGTCCTCTTTGTGTGCCCTGGGGGAGACCTCTCCACCAGGAGATGCTGGGCTGTCCCAGGAGGTATCTTCTCACTTCATTGACGCTGTCCTCTATTTTTCTTTTTCTCCTCCAGGAATGAAGACTTGGAGATGTAAGTAACAGTGCCAGGTCCCTGTGTGGGGTAGGGGGCAGTTCCTGTGGCACAAGGGGTGACAGGGCACAAAGGGAGGGGGGCAAGGAGGGGAACAGAGCAAGTGCAGGCCAAGGAGGGTGCTGGTGCCAGGGGAGGATTGGGAAGGTGGGAGCTGTGCAGTGTGGACTGCTCTGGGGTCCCCCCATCATCTTCCCACACTCTTATGTTTGGGGGTGCTGCTGCTCCCAGCCTCCCCCAAGCTGGTGTCAGGGGGGGTGTCTCCATCCCCTCTTCCCTGTGGGGCTGGGTGACAGGGGTGGGATGACAGTTGGCCATCCCAGCACATCGTGGGCTTTCCCTTGCTTCCCTTTGTGACTGGGGGTGACATAAGTGACTTTGGTTTTGCAGGCCACCCATGTTCAACTTCTATAAAATCCCCCGGCCATCCACGAGGCATTAGCATCTCTTGCTCACAGCATAAGCATGGAGGAGATGGACACAGCTGCTCTGTCTGCTGCGTCTTCTCCCTGGATGATAGGGAGGAGGTTGGGACCTTCCAGCTGAAACCCTCTCCCCAGTTCCCATTATGTGATGACCTGGTATGTGTGGGAGGGGGGTGGGGAAAGCTGCCCCTTGCACTGCCCCAGGTGTGACTTCAGACCCCCGGACCAGACCCCATGGGCTCACGGCAGCTTGTACGGTCCACGCCACTGCAGCCTATGCTGCTGGCCAGTGGGAACCTGCTCACCCAGGCCTCCCACTTGAAAAATGTGACTATTTATTTTTGCAGAGCGCCCGACACTTTCCAGGGCTTTTTGGTGTCAAACAATAAATGGGGTGTTTGCATGCACTGCAGACACGTGGCTGCACTCTTCACATCTGGCTGCAATGGAAGGACACAGGGGTAGGGGTAGGGAGGGTTCCCCACTACTGGCACAAGCTGGGGCTGTGCCTAGGACTAGAAGGCTCTTGCTGGGGTCCCCAGGCATGCCTTGCTCACAGTCAGTCCTTGGAATCCTGACCCAGCCCATGGGTCGAAGCAGGACCACTGCTCAGCATCACTGGGGCTGGGCGACATTCCCCTCACCAGGCAGCCCTTTGCACCAGTGGCTGGGGGGATGCCAGGTCCTTCCCTGGGACAAGCCACAGCAAGAGACTCCTGTCCACGAGATGCCATCCCATGCTGTCTTCAGTGCACAGGCACTTTCCTGTGCCCTCCAGTGACCTGCTATGTGTCACCTGTGGGTTTCCAGTTAGTTTATGGGGTGCCTGCAGCCTGCACCTCCCTCCCTCTAATGGGTATGGTGACATGGGGACTTTCAGTGTCCACCCCTGCATGTCCCACACTGCTGCATGCACAGATATAGCAAGGGTGACTTGGTCTGCACCCATGGTGGAGAGAGTGCAGGTGTCACTTTGTGCTGCTCCTTGGCACAAGCACAGGGACCATCCTGAAAGCTGGGTCAGGCATGGGGGACGTACGTGAGCAGCTTGACTCATTTCCTTCGTTGCAAAGTCCAAGACTCTCTGGAGCAGAGCAGCGGGGCTGAGCTGGCCAGCTCAGCCTCTGCTACATGCATTTGCTTTATCACTTTTTCCATTTGCCTTCATATCTTCTAATCACTATTTTTTCCTTCAGGCGTTATCTGAAGCTGCACCAGCCTTACCTCCTGCTATCTCCCCCTAGCACCCACCCTGACCACAAAGAGAGCCCCATGCTTGCCCATCACCCAGCTGAAGCTGGGGTAGTTCAGCCCCTGCTCCTCCCAGGGATGTCTGCGCTTTCTGGTCCTTGGGGCAGGATTTCCCAGTACCCTTGGAAAGCATTCAGCTCAGTTTTGTCTCTTGCTCTGCCTTGGCTCTCCCCTCCCCTGAACCCTCAGCCTCCTGAATTGTGACTGCTTTCTGCTCATCTAGGAGCCACATGTGGAGGTCTCTGCTCCCACTGCACGGCGTTCCCCACTTCCTCTTCCCTTATAATGCTTTGGGGACACCAGCCCATGCAGGACTGCCCCTGGCTTCAGTTTCTGCTCTCTGGCTTTGTGGGCACTGCTCCCTCCCTGCTCCCTTCTCTGCTCAGCCTCCAGCCACAGCCTTTTCTCTGCAGAGCTGGCACTGGAAGGTAGGGAGCTTGACCCACCCTGTTTGCTGTGGCACCGTGGCCACCTGTATCAAAACCCAGCCCTGGCACTGAAAATCTCCCTGCAAATTACTGCCACAGCCTTTGCCAAGGCGTGAGGCCTGCTCTCAGTATCTCCCCATTCAGTGCTGCTCCACGGCAGCATCCCAGTCCCTGGAGCCATGGCTCTGAGAGTGGCTGGGTCCATCCTCCTCCTGAGCAGCCTTAGGAGGCAGGTGAGAGTAGCATCAGGTAGAGCCAGCAGCTGCTCAGGGAAGAGGTGAGGAGGGCTCATTGCAAAATACCCACCGTGGCTGCTGCTGGCTCTCCTGGCAGGCCAGGCTCCCTCCGCTCACGTGAGCGGCAGCTGCCAGAATCCACCTCCCTTGCACAGGAGGGAAACTCGCAGCACCCTATGGCCACAGCACAAGGCCCATAAGGAAGTTCTCGTCAATAGCCAGCCAGCCTCTAAAGAACCGTTACGGCAGTTCCTCTTCCTCTTGCCAGGCTTTTTTCCACCACAGAGACTTGCCGCAGCCGAGCCCTTGTCTAGGGGAGGCCCTCCTACATCTTTGCAGTGGTTTGATAAACCAGGATCCCTCCAACAGCAGCTGTGCCACTGTGTGCCTGGGGCAGCAGGCTCCCACCAGTGGCCAGCCTGGTACTCCCTGTTGCTGGTTTTCCAGCCAGGAACAAAGGGACAAGTTGCGGCTCTTGAGAAATAGTTCTTTCTTCCTCAACTCTATCTTGGGCCCAGCCACAACCATGCACTGCCTGGATGGCACTTCTGTGGCACACCCACTCCTGCCTCCATGGCTTCATAGCGGTAAGGAGCCGAGTACAACAGAGGGAACAGGCTGTTTGGGTACAGCTCGACCTCCACTCCCAGCACGTACCAGCAGTGAACCACACTGGCCAGTACCAGTGAGCTGAACTTGGCCACTTTTCACCAGAAGCAAAATGAAACTGCTCTCCTGAGGGTGTGCATCCTCACAACATCCACCACTGTCCCAGCGCTGCTTGAGGAACCTTTATTTTTAAAAGGAGTCTGTCTTCCACACTTAACCCCACTCTCAAGAGGACTAATGCAGGTGAATCTACCCCATCCCAGCCAGGCTCTGCCTGTCCAGCAAGGCAAGAGACAGCTCCTTCACACCACAGCCTGGAATGCAGGGGCAAAGCCACAGCCAGGGTCTCCCTCCTGGAGGAGGGGGCCAGAGAGTGAGCACCAGAGGGAGAGGCTGGAACCTGAATTTTCCTGCAAAACCGCTCTCAAGTTACACTGACTGCAAACAGAGGCACAATATGAGCCAGACAACCCTGACAAAGCCCCTTTGTGTGCAAAGGGCAAAGGTAGAGGAGATGGGAACACAGGGCCCCGGGTGTCCTGCAGCATAATCTAAGCTTCCACAAAGGAAAGGGAGAGGCAGGGCCAGCACCAAGCTTGCACAGGCTGCTGCCAGCTTCTCAGATCAGAAGAGAGTTTGGGTACCGTCTGGGATAGAGAGATAAGGGAATTAGGCTGCTCTCTTCAGCTAAGTAGCTGCAATCAGTCACAGCTACAGGACTGATCCCAGAGGAATTGCAGCGAGACAGTTCGCAGAGTGCTGCGGCTGCCAGCGCATGCTGGGACCCCCAGTACCGCGGAGCACCACGCTGGCGTTTAGCATCTGACTGAGCCCAAAGCAGCAGGACTTGCTGACCCCACTGCAAGAAACGTGCCCTGTTTCTCCCAGGCAGAGTTTGAAGGCACCACCCAACCTGCTGAGCAGAGAATGGCAGGAGGGAAAGACTGTGTGTGTCCCTGCCCACCACTCCACCACCAGGCCCAGAGAATGAGGGAAGCAGAAGTGAAGTTATAAAGGAACCAAGCAAACAAAAACCAAAGTGCTGTGGGCAGGGAGCAGTTCTGTAGTCTTGTCGTGCAGCCAGCGCTTTCATCTGCAAACGCACCCGGCATTTGCTCCTCCACTGGGGCACATGAAATTGCACTTCCTAGAAATAGCCAGAAAGCCTGCCCTGGCTCCAGATGAGATCACCCAACCCCAGGCACCCGATGGACTCTTTGAGATGCTGCTGCAGCGAGGCTTCAGAAAGGAGCACGCTTCTGTACTGCCAGGCAGGGCAGGATTTCCTGGGGTGGATGCGGCTTTCCCCTCCTCATGCACCCAAGACTCAGGATCCTGTTGTGCTTCCCCCCTTCACACAATGTCACTCTGTACCAGTGCCGAGGGTGAGGAAGTCCTGGCTGTGGGCGGCTGAGGGGCATCATCAGCCGCTGCTTTTGAGGGGATCTTGTGCTCTCGGGGTGGGGCAGGTGGGGGGAAGGTGGGACTTTGCAAGGCGTCTGAGTATATCTCATCCTGAATGCAGGGACGCTGCATAACTCTTTGCAGCAGCGGCTTAAGCAAGCCTACAGTCAGATGGTTCCCCTCGCTGGAGAAGGGCACTGGGTCCTCCTGCGAGTGAGGGAGGTGCTGCAGGACCACGGTGAGGATGCCTGAGGCAGTCAGCTCAGCAGGGCACAGTGGCCACAGAATGTCCAGATAAGGGTCCAGCTCCCGGTGCTGGGCAAACTCTGCCAGCAGCGTGGTGAATATCTCCTTGTTAAGCAAGGGGCTGAGCTTGGAGAACTTCTCTGCCACCTCCACCACCCGCTGCCACCGCTTCAGACGAATGAGAAGGTGCAGAGCTTGCAGCACGGCCTTAGGCCTCTTGCTGCAGAGCAGCAGTTCGAGCTCCATCTCATCATCTGCCTCGCTGCGCTTGTTCTTCCTGGCCAGTACTCCCAGTGCTCTCTTGTACAGTGGCACCCGGCCCTCTGGGCCCTCCTTATTGCCATATGCCCAAGAGATGCTGGCGTACTGCTGGGTCAGCTCCACAAAACTTGGCAGCCACTTGGGTTTGAACCTCAGGAAGGAGGCACAAATGAGCTCAAAGAGTGGGACCACCCCATTCTGACCCACCTCCTCCTGCTGCGGCCCTCCCAGGACCTTCTTCCACACCTCCGGAGTGGCCCTGGCTACCAAGAGGCCATCCCCATTTTGCTGCAGCTGCAGGCAGCTCCTCGTGGCCTTCCAGGCAGCCTTGGGGAAGGAGGTAAAGATGGAGTTCAGGTACACCAAGTTGTCCTTGTCCATGTCAGAATGCAAAATGCGGCTGACCTCCTGCTCCACCAGTTCCTTGCAGTAGCTTTCCACCTCACTCTCTGGGGCACATACCACACAGGTCTTGAGGAGCTCCAGGCTCATGTAGCTCTGTAGCTCCAGGCACATTGTGCTCAACAGCTTGGTGTAAGTGTCTTGGAGGCCTTGGGCTGGCTTCTGCTTCTCGCAGAGACTGTGTTGCAGGATGGTAGTGAGGACCACAGGAGCCTGGAACACACCACCTTTCTTCAGCTTCTCCACAGTCAGCTTGGAGCTGCTGAGGCTCCTCCTCTGGTAGTATCTGCAGGCCTCCTCAAACACCATCTCCACCAGGCACAGCTCAGGTGTGCTGCTGTCCTCAGGTCTGGAAAAGCTAAAGCTGTAAATGCCAGTTTGAGTGAGGAGCTGGATGCTGTCCTCCTCTCCCGGGGACTCCAGGAAATGGACCTCTTTCATGCTCAGGATTTTCTTTTCTATGACCCTTCCACTGCTCTGGTCGACGAGGTACAGGACGCCAGACAGCACGCAGGCCAGGATGCCGCCAAAGGTCTTCAGTGGGACAGGGCTTCCTTGGGTCGGGGCCCCCCCCTCTACGGTAAAGATACGCCTCTGTGTCCCATCTGGCTCCACCATGTTCACAGCACCCTTTCCGCTCACCAGCAGCAGACCCCCAGTGTTAGACACAGCAGAGGTGTGAATGTCCAAAGGTGCCAAACCTGAGAGAAGACCCACAGAACCAAGCAGGAGCTTCCTGAAGTCTGACTCATTGCTGGAGCGCAGCACCTTGCTGTGGACGAAGCCTGCAGAGGGGGCTGTGATGGTAAGCTTTGCCTTCTCAGGATGCCAGATGAGGAGAAATTTTGAAGTGGTAGCAAAACCAGCAGCAGCAGGCACCAGGAAGATGTGCTGGGGGGAGGCCAGGACCTGGTACTCAGGGCTGTTGTGCAGGACTATGCTCACGGTGCCCAGCCGCACACCTTGCTCCCCCACCTCCAGAGCTCGGGTGCAGACGCAGAACCTGAAGGCACACTTGCTCGAGTCCCCGTGGGCGTCCAGGGGAGGCCTCTCCTCACACCACACCAGGCTGGCTCCCTGGCTGCACAAGGAGACGATTCGTGCCCGGGCACCCTGGCACAGCAACAGCGTCTGCAGCAGCTGCCAGCCCACAGCCACCACGAAATGCCAGACCTCGGTCCGGCCATGCTCCCACACAACGGCCAGCACCCAGGAGCCCGGTGTCACGGGGCTCTGCAGGAAGAGCGCTCCCACGAGGGCCGGCTGGGGCAGCTGCCAGTTCCTCTCCAGGTCGGCCCCAGCGATGCCGTGGCGCTGGAAGGCCACCACGCGGGGCAGGGGGGGCGGCCGGTTCTTCTGCAGGACCAGAAGGTGCTGCCCGTCGGGGCTCGACAGGACGCGGCTGGGCGCTTCCCCCTGGCACAGCAGCTCCCGCAGCCGGTGCCCGCGGCTGAAGTCACTCAAGTCGGAGACCTGCCGCAGCGTCCCGGCCCGCTTCATCCTGGGGCGCCCGCCCTGCGCACCGGGAACATGCGCCAGGGCGAGCAGGGGCACGGAGCCCCGCTGCCGCCCCGACCCAGCCCCCCGCCGCGCCCCGACCCCGGGGGACCCCCCGGCACCCTCCTCCCCCGGCGAGATACCAGCCCCGCGGCCCCGCGGGACCTGCCGCAACCCCTGCCCCCCCCCGGCTCCCACCGCCGCCCCAGGGGACCCCCCGCTGCCTCCCCGCCCCCAGGCACCCGCGGGGCCTACCTGCCGCGCCGGCCGCCTGCCGGGCCGGGTCGCGCCGCCCCTCCGCCGGGGCCGGGCCGCTGGCGGCTGGGCACGACGCGGCGCTGCGCAGTCACGAGGCGCCGGGCTTCCGGGCGGGGCCGCGCCGCGCCGGGCCGCCCCACTCCTACTTCCGTCGCCAGTGCGGGGAGGGTGGCGGGGCTGCGGCTCGGGGGTGGCCCGCGGGGCCTCGCAGGTGGAGGGGCCATTTTTTACCGGGCGAGGGTGGGTGTGTCAGCCTCCCCGCAAAGCGGCGAGCTCCGTCCGGCCCAGGAAGAAGTCTCCCCGCCGCTGCCCTTGCCCGCCCCGCCTGCGGCTGCCGCCGGGACGCGGAGCCGCCCGGGTAACCGGCAGGCGGCGAGGCCCGGCGCTGACAGCGCCCCGCCCACCCCGAGCGCCGGCGGCGCTAGGACCGCGCGGCGCGGGCCCCTCGAGGCGCATGCGTAGCGCGGCCGGCGGCGCCTGCGCAGTGGGAAGGGGAACGGCTCGCCCGCAGGTAAGTGCGGGGTTCGGGGGGGCCGCTGCTCCCCCCCCCCCCCTCCCCGTGGCTGGGCCGGCCCGCCCCCCGGCGCCCCTCCTCAGCGCCCGGCCCGGCCCCTGTGGCTCTGCCGCCCGGCGGTGATCTCCGTGGGGCGGGGATGCTGTCCGCCGCGAGGGGCCTCGCCGGGCACCGTCTCCCGGCGGCGGGGCCCGCCCCGCCGCCCCGCCCGTCCCGTCGGGGTGTCCCGCAGGCCCCGCTCTCAGGGCCGTTGGGGGCGCCTCCCCCGGCCTTGGGGCAGCCGGTGCTGGCGGCGCCCCGCCGAAGGGCTCGGGGGGTGTGTGTGAAGCCCGCTTTGCCTTCCGCAGGGCGGCGAGCCCGGGCTGTGTCAGGGCCCCTGGCCGCCCACCCTGGCCGGCGTGAGGCCTGGCCGCCCCCTGGAGCCTTGGGAGCAGTTTCTACAAGTCTGTTGCCTCAGGAGTGGCTCTTTCCCTCGCCCGCCCGCAGTGCTGCCGTTACCGGTAACCGCGCTGGGCGAGCCTGTGGCGGCGGGCTGGGGTCGCCCGGCCCCTCGGCTGTGCTGGTGCAGCTGCTTCTGGGCCACTGCGCCCACTGGCTGCTTGAACGGTCAGGGTTCAAGATAACTCCTTCCAGAAAAAGAGTGAGCAGGGCATATTCTTTGATCGTTGATAATTCTCGTCATCTGCTCTGCCTCGTGGTCCCACGAGTGCTTGTATCGGTAAAGCAAAGGGAGGCAGCAAACAATGGGAAGGGAGCGGGAACTTGTGGATATGGTGCTGAAGGCAGAGGCAGCTCGCTACATAAGGAAGCTTGCAGCCTCTGTTAAAACCCTGTTGCATGCATCACTGCAAGAAAGTTTGCTCTTAAGCAGAGACTGTAATCTGAATGTATTATGAGAGCCAATTAGGGCTGAGCAGGTGGGTGGAATATGCAAAGCAATAAGATAATTTGGATCCTTGCGATATGTGGTGATTGCAGTTCACCAGCTGTTTGGGCTCTAGTAGGAAGTGTGACAAAAATTGGTAAAGAGGAATTGCAGTAGGGGAAAACGAACATCAGTTTGGTTGTCCAAAAATAATAGCGTAATCCTCTGTCTGTGTCACTAAGGGCACTTTTTGCTGTGTGCAAAGAGACTCTGCAGGCGGGGTATATACCATAAAAATGTTAAACAGTTACTGGCTAGCATGCACAAAAGAAATGGGCTTTAATGAGCTGCTAGGTAAGCATTCATCTGCTCACCACCCCTGCTAACACACCAGGCAGCCACGCAGACATCTCTCAGGAGGGGAAGGGTCGGCCTCTGCTGCTCAGAGTTGCTGAGTTACTGTATTCTGGCTCCCTGGTGGTTGGTTTGGTTTTTTGTAGGGGTTTTTTTTGGTTTGTTTTGTTTTAGGACTTATACCTTTTCATGTTTGTGTTTTTCCTCCTGAGTGCTTGTGCTAGTAATGGCCCGTATCTCAAAAATGTTACCTCTCTGAAGTTTAGCCTTGCTTATCTTGGTGTGGCTCTGCTGTGCAGCTTCTTAAAACATAGCAGCTTCCTCAGAAGTTGGGGCCAAGGTCATGTAGCTGTGCTGTATTCAGTATGGGCCTTGGATCCACACCAACAGCTGAAGCTATGGGAAAGGAGCAGGGGAAGGTTACAGGGAGAATGTTTTTCTTCAGAAGGAAGACCTCTGAAAAGGTCTTTGAGTGGCATGAGCTTTTAGGTGGGAGTATAGAGGCAGTGTGGCGTATTTAATAGTAAAACAGGATTCTGAAGGGCTTGAGAAGTGAAAACCCAGAGACTTTCTGACATGAGAGAGCTGGGCATTGTGGCCAGGCATGTGGACAGGAAGTGTGATGAAATGAAAAAGATTATTTGGAAAAATGGTGTGAACAGATGGAGGGGGAAGCATGTGACACTTGTCTAGATGGACTTGAGAGGAAGAAGCTTAACTAGTTGATGGTGTGAAGTTGATGGATTCAGTGTTACTTTGACTGGACAGAGAGAAATGAAAGCCAGTTGTGGATGAAGTGTTAAAAATGTAGCTTGGATATTATTCTTTTATATCATGGCTAAATCAGGCCTTGTGGAAGGTAGTTTGTGGCTGTATCTGCATTAGGAAGCTGCTTTTCCTGTTTTTTGAGGGGGGAAAAGTAGGTCAGTAGTGGTGTAACTTTAGATAGGACTATGTAGAAGCACATAGACTGGTCCTGCTCTGAGCAGGATGGAAGGACTTGTTAGTAAAAATGCCTATACTGGGACTGTGCTGGAGACTACGTTGCTTGGTATTGCAGAAAAAGAAGTAGAATCTGTGTGGGTTTTTGTCATCAGCACACCCTCAGAATATGTTTCTTGTCATATGCTGCATGAAGGCCTCTGGAAATTCTGCCAGACGGATCCAAGCTTGTGTGCTGTGTTACAGTTTCCCTTGGTGGGCTGGGCACCTTACAGTTGTAAAGGAAGGTACAGTCTGAGCAGTTTTTATTCCAGTGGACAATATACAAATAAAGTTTATAAAGAATGGATGAAATATAAAAGCAGCTTGGATGTACTAGCACAAACTGTAACCACCAACACGAGTTGGCAGAGAACAAGCTGCAGGAGGGCTTACAGCAGGAATTTGGTTGTGATGATTGCTAAAGCCTTGAGAAAATCTAGTCCAGCGTGTTCCTCCTCTTTCTGTTTTTGCTAGTGGTCCTGGGCATTTTAGTACTGGAGCTTGAACTGGGTCAAGGCACTGTCTGTGTGTTGGGATCCATAAAGTCTTGTACTGGGTGCAGATTGTCCATTGCTTTCTGCAGATTCATTGTGTGGATTAAGTGCAGGGTTTTCCTGGAACTTCACTGAAGAGTGTAATGACTACTTGGCTTATAATGTGTTGCTTTAGAAGCTATAGGCTATCTTTTAGCAGGGGTTTATCCCTATCTCTTGCATGATTGAGATAATTTTTGAGAACTTTCCTTTAGACCCGAGGTAATATACCTGCTAAATATGGGGAAAGGCAAGGTGTGATCACAGTGTGTCCCATGTGCGTGTGGTTGGTGGTGTGGGCAATTACTAGCCTTGAAATGTTGAAACAAGTTAGTGTAATATTAGTAGCAGTGGCAAGGCAAGGGATATTTGATTCTAAAAGCAAAAGTATCTCAGCTCTTATTTAGAGTCTTTATAAATATTGAGGTCTAGGGCTTTGGCATTAACAAACATATAGATCACATCATTTGCACTACCTTTTTGAGATAGGGAGTAAATAGTTTGCCGAGTAAGTCAATATGTGACAATACCATTTTATGTCATCTGTTTTATTTTTATTTAGCCAAGAAGTGTTACACTATATTTTTTTGAGGGGTCTACAGTGGAAAAAAATACACTTATTCATATTTGGTTGTATGTGGGGGTTGTGTACAGGCAATTGTAATCTTGAAAACTTTCAGGTTTATCAGAGGCAATTAAATGCAAAATACAGTGCTTGACGGGCTGCATGCAAGATTACAGAAGTCACAAGTTTTAGATCCTGATGTCATTATAATGTAGATGTTCATTAGTGTTATGTTCTCTACAGCAGTATTTTTGCTATTATAATATGATCTATGGAATAAGAAGTAGTCTGTATGAGAGCAGACTGACAATGTGGAGCAGCCACAATTTTCAGCGTACACAAGTCTGAGTAAACCTCAGACTCAAAATGTCAGGTTCATTTTTCCTGTGGATATTCTAATGCAAAGCTAACAGAGATGTGTTCGTCAGAATGTTGCATGTTTGTGTGGAATGTCTGCTATGAGTTCTGGAATTAAATGGATGGCTGGATGTGCTCATCCCTTTCTTCCTGACTGGATCAGCTGATCCCGGGGTTGATGATAGATAAAGCAAGAGCCTGCCTGAACTTCTGTCTGCCATGGCTTTTATCTTCCTGCCTTTCAGCTGCCAAGACTCGTGCTCTGTGGAGGTTTCTTTTAGTTCCAGATGAAGCATCTTGGATCTTCTGCTGCACAGCAAAGGACTTGCTGTTCTAAAAATCCACATGCATGTGCTTCTCTTGGCCCTGAGGGGTAGTTCTCCGGTGCAGTGACTACAGCAGCATTCACTTAGCAGCATGTGTTAATGGGACTGACCTATTGACAGAATAAATTATCCATTTGAACCTAAAATGTGGAAAATGCACTGATGCTTTTTAAATGTGATGTGTTTAAAGGATAATTGTTAACTGTATTCAGTGTCATTGTTTTCATAAGCTGTCATGTCATCCTGATAATTTGACACCTCTACAACTTATTTATAAATGTTTTGTGCATTTAACTGTTGTTTTCTGCAGCTGCCTAGGTCCCCATTAGCAAAATGCAGTTTCCTGTTTCTGTCTTTATGATATCTAGAAAATGCAACTGCATAAAGTGAAAAGAAAAAGCCATTTGTACAGCTGGATCATCATAGGTCATGAAACAACCACAGCCTAGTAAAGTATTGGCATGAAAGGTGACTTTTGCTTTTCTCCCCTTGCTCCTCCATATGCTCATTTGTAGAACAACAAATTATAAACAAGAACACTATTTAATCCTTGCCTCTAGCAGTCTTCTTTGTACATGCTCTGTACAGCTTCGGTTGAGAGAATATGAATCCTGAGTCCCATTTTGACAGAGACTAGATATTTCACATGATCATACAATCCCTCTGGTGCTCACCCAGCATCAAGCCTTTGTGTTTTGTGGGATTTAGATTTTTCTATCTTTCTGGAAATGTAGGAAAAGTGTTAAAATGCAGCTCTCAACATCCAGGGACTAAGCAGAGCATATTGATCCTCTGCCATTCACTTACACATTTGATGTGAGAATGCTGACCTATAAGCACTGAGAGTTAATTTATTAGTTTTGACATTGGGATTCGTTAGCTGTAATTCAATTAGAAGCATGCTGATGGATGTGTTTATATGCTGGGGCTGGCAGCTGCTTTAGGTTCAGAAACTTACAATTCTAGTTTAGAAATTGTTTTGTGCAATCTTGGGTAAGATTTGTATTGCTGGGCTAAAAGTGACACTGTTCTTGATTTGGTTGTTAATAGATTTCTCTGTTTCTAATGATGGTTCTAATTAGAATAATGTCTTATTTCCCATGACAGTTTAAAAATAATGCAGTCTATGAAAGAGAAGCTTTCAAGATGATTGAATAATGTTTTCTTTCTCATTTGTTACAGTGAAACCTTTTTCCATTTTAATTGGATATATAGACCTACTAGGCTACAGGCATAATCTCAGTGTTTACAGAAAGTTATGGGGCAGTAGTTGCTAAGCTTGCTTCTGTCAATATGTCTTGGGGCTGTTTCCATTCTCACCCCAGCACACAAGCAGCCTTTAACCAGCCAGCTGTGCATATTCCCTGTCTAGCAGGAGGACAGAACACCTTTCCACCTTTCTATATTAATCAGCTTTTCAGGTGTAAGATCCGCCGCTCTTTGTCCTACCCTCTGCTTTCCCACCCAGCAAAGCTCCTTCCTTTCACACTTGGGGTAGGGTCTTTTGCAGCGGCATTGTTTCCCCAGGCCCAAAGGTGTTTTCATGCTGCTTTGAACTGGAAATTTATGGCTCCAGGGATGGATGTCTGAATAACTGACTCTGGGAGCCCTAGCTGAGAACATAGTTGTAGTTTAAGACAATCAAAAGCTGTCTGCAGTGGAAAGAATGTAGAAGAGATCTGGAACTGGTTGTTGCTGGAACTTGTTCTTTGAGGGGAAGAAAGATCTAAACGTGCTGTGGTTGTGGAAAGGGTTCAGGCAGTCTGAAGTGGAGGGTAAATCCAAAGCTGCCTCTGTGGCTGCCAGCTCAGAAAGCTCTGGGGTCTTAGATGCTGACTGCAGTGAACTTCCCTCTCTATGTATAATTTAGCGTGGCTGATTGTAGCTACCACAAGAGCCTGCCCATGTTTCTCTGGAGCATAACTTAAGTCAAGCCTTTGCCTTAGGTATGCTGCTGCCATGTGCGTAACTACCTTTGGCGGTAGGGGAGAAAGGTTGGGAGTTCAGGGATATGAGAAGGGATGGCTTTTCCTTTCTGCTAAGTACCTCTGACAGTGCTGCAGTGATAGAGGAGGTTAGAGCAGTGCTAAAGCTGTGATGCTTGCCAGAAAAATCTGTGATTGCAGATGAATGTGTATTTGCAAGGTCAGAGTGGTGATGTGCTTTGTAGCATCAGACATGAGGTTGAGAGTACATGGCAAGTCATGCATTCTGATTCTGAGCCCCTGGAATGAGTTGATGGTCACAGAAAGTTCAGGACTACAGCTATGGCTGTTACTTTTTTGTAACAGCTTATTTTTCAATAATGATACTTCCTTTTTTTTTTTCTTAATAGGATAACCAATAAGCATGGGACACTAATTAATTATAATAAAACCTCTTGGTGTTTCTAGAAAACCCTTTGCTGTCATATGGATCCGCAAATCAGTCTGCTTTAAAAAAAAAAAAAAATCCCTGCAAAGCTCTCTGCGGTGTTCCTCCATCCTCCTCCCAAAACTGAACCACATGTGATGATTTTGAGGCTGGGGTTCTTCTCTGGCTTGATTTGTTGAGCAGCTGACACAGCTGAGGGATGTCAGGGTGCAGATGCAGGGATGAGCAAAGGTGGCAGGAGTGCTTTAGGAAGGCTTTGCAGCCAAATGTTTCCTGGTGTTGGATGCCACCTCAGTGAAAAAGCAGAATTTGAAGTGCTTTGGTAGGCAGCAGATTAAACAGATTAGAGAAGACTTTTCAAACAGTTTCAGGAGCTTTTTGTCACAAGATGTCCTAGAGGCTTGACCAGTGTCAGAAAGGACTGGGTATCCATTTGAGAACAAGTATCACAGTTCATACCATGAGTTTAAAAAATGCCTACTTTTCTGGATGTAAACAGCATTGGTCTGGATCAGGAATCAGTTTCTAGCAGAGAAAAATTAAGAAAACTTACCCATAAGGAGCTTATTCTATATCTGCCTGTGTCTGGACTTCTGCATCTCTCTTTGAAACGAAATATAGGACTAGATGGGACCTTTGATCTGATTTCTTACGTGGTATAGTTATCAAAGCCCCTACTTTAAGATTGTGAGAGACTGTTGGTATTTCAGTGCAGTAAAAAAGCCTTTCATGGTTGAGGCAGGCCAGATATACCTTGAACAAAAGTTCAAATTTTTTTGTCTATTCCTGTCTTCAGGGTGTACAGCATGGCCCAAACAGAGAAGAAAGGTGGGCTGCTCCGGAAATCTTCAGCCTCTAAGAAGCCATTGAAGGAGAAAGTTGTGTTGATGTATGATGAGATTTTCACGGTAAGGACTTTAGCATGTCTTCTTTCTAAATTCTTGCATTAAATTGTCTCTGTTTTGTTTGTGCTGAAGGCTCTGCATTGTGGATCCTTTTCCCAAGGTAAGGACTGCACAGTGCAGGCACAGTCTTCAGGCTCTCCTACTGTCTTGCAGAGCTCTCTGTATTCTGCTCTCTTCTTTAATGTCACCCTGTTCTCTTGTCTGCCAGGACCATACATGATCTACAGTAAGTCAGAGGTTTTCAGGTATTTCTCAGAAAATAATCCAGAAAAAACCCAGAGGTATCCCAATTGAGAGCTGCTTCAGTTTGTCCTTCTGTTTCTGGGAATCTGTGTAGACAGAATTCTATACTGTGAGACCACGTGGTCATCCAGTGGGATGATGCTGACTGAGCTACTGGTGGTAATGATTTTCGTAAAAATCTGCCTGAATGATTTCTTCTTGTTTGCTCTCATGGCTGTTCCTTTTCCTTTCAGACGGAGGACCCCAGTAAATGCAACCCTAGGTTTTGGGAGGAGCTGTTTCTCATGAAGGTAATGGGAGTTCAACAGCCTCTGGTTTGATGCTGCTGCTCTGCCCACGAAGTGGCAGACTGTCAGTCTGAGGATTTGTGTTTCTAAGGTGTCAGTGGTTGTATAACATGCATGAACTGCTTCTTAACCTGACAGGTCAACTTGGAATATCTAGAAGGCAAGCTGGAGGCTTTGGATGGGGAAGAGTTAATGAAGATAAAAGATAACATCAACTGCTTGTTTCAGCACTGCATCCAGGCACTGGGTGAGGAGCACCCAATCAGAGTGGTCAATGCATTACAGGTACCACGATGAGAGTTAGGTTGCTTCTGATGCAGCAGTATATTTGCTGCTGGTATCAAACATTTTGTGCTTGTGTCTTTGCTTATGAGGAAAAGTGGTGTCTACAGAGCAGTTGCTACTTACTGTCTGTGAAGGTTACAAACATTCATAGTCTTTTTAGTCTTTGAAGAACAGTAGCTTGTTTCAGAATTCCAGAGGATCTTGTGATGCAGGATGAAGCAGGTGGCAATGGGGGGGACAAGAGGGGCTTGTTAGCACTACAGGCTGTCAGTCTGGGGGCTCAAGAGTACTCTGTGTAGCTTTGTCTGTATTGTACTTTCGCCTGTTCTCCCTCATTTCAGCCTCCTTTTTGAATGTCCATATGGGTCAAAAATGAAATAAAACTCTGGAGAAGTTAGTGTGAAATTTATGCAGGGGACACTCCCTGCTGGACATCTGGAAGCTGTGAAGAATTGTCACTCAGAATTAATAGCTGTTTTCCTGCAGGTTGCTCCTTACCAAAGCTGTGCTGTCCCATGTCTTATGCGGGAGACTCCCCTCCTCAGTCTTGATGTTTGATGTTATTAGTTCACCAGCTGATCTTACAGTTTGGTGAGCACATTTGTTTCAGCTTCTCTCAGCTGTAGGAATACAGGATATGAATTTCAACTTTGGAGAAGTCATCTGTAGGAGACATTGGACAGACAGTAAGCTGGGAAAAGTTGATTTAAACCAGAAAATTTACATTTCTGAGGTACAATCTTGCATTTTTTAATGATTTTTAATTTTTTTTAAAATTAATTTGAAAGAGTGCTATTATATACTGTATCTATAGCTACATAGACAGTTTAGCCCAGCCCTGAATTCCCAAACTTGTATTCAGACTCTTGGCAAAAGTTAGGTAAGGGCTCAAGTCTACAGTCGTGCTATGTGAGAGTTTAAATGGGAAGCAGGTAACACATCCTGAGCTTGAGTTGGGAGAGCATTCCCTTAATCAGGCTGTGCTCATGTGGAAAGTGATCCTGAAGATAAAACTTACTTAACCACTCTTTTCTGAAGAATGGCCATGGTGACCAAAGGTTTGTGTAGCCCAGTATCCTGTCTCTGACAGCAACAAAAAAAAGGATATCTGCCTTGCACTTTTGTTTCTGATGGTTCTAGAGATCTGCTGATTCCTTGAAGCCTGCTTGTCTCCAGCTTTACATCTTCTGTAATGCATTACTTCTCACAGATTAATTTAAGCTGGAGTCTAAAACTGCAGTGGTTATATTCCTGCTCGTTCTCATCTTCACAGACCTGAAAGATGCCTGATGACAAACGTCATCCCAGACATTTCCCTCTCTTGGGGCAAGTGAGACATTTGCTGTCCATAAATTTTCCAGAGCGTCTGCTGGATGCATATTGTGCGGATACCTATATTTTGCCAGTGATCTCCAAGAACTTGTTTTGAATCAGTAATCCAGTGCCTGCAACAAGAAATGTGAAGGTGTTTACATTTAGTGGAAAGGTTCTTAAAGCCCCTGAGATAGTTAGGAAAACTTAAGCTGCCTAATAGCCTTGGAGACATTTTTTCCTCTTTTATTTTTAGTTTTTTGACAAAGAGACAGTTTATTGGTCAGACTTAGTTTAGCAGTGTGGTAACCAAACAGAAATCTGTGCTCTCTAGAGCAAAAGCATCTGCTGTATGGACAGGCATAATGTGATAAACCACGTTGTATATTTTGGCATGCTTGAAATATGAAATTAATTTGGAAAACTCTTGAAGCATGTCTGTCCATATATTGGACATTGCTTCTGCCTTGCAATTTCCTGATCAATATTTTTGGCCTTAAAGCCACACTTAGATTTTCAAAGATTGTGGTCCTGTCTGGTACAAACTGGGTCTGCACAGAAGAAGCAGTAAGATTACCTTTCCCTAGAGTGCTGTAAAATGAAGGGGTGAACAAACAGGAAAAGTAGGGACATATATTCTCTAATTTTTTTTGAGTTTTCAGCATCCAAGATCCTGCAACAACAAAGGTGGAGGAGAGGTCAGACAAAATGTATGTCTGACTTCCGGGCTGGTGGTATTCATTTAAATATCTTTGTTTTGCCAGTGGTAGGAGAGGGTCATAGGGTGGGTTTTGCTATTCAGTTGTAGGTGTTGCCTTACATCTTACCTTCTGATCCTTTTTTTTTGCAGACACTGTGTGCATTAATTCGGGGTGTCCATCAGAAGAACAAATCCACTTCTGGGTTTGACATCATCAACATGCTTGTGGGTTTTGATAAGGCAGAGCTATGTATGAAGGTGAGGCCCTGGCATTGTAGAGAAGCAGTCTGCACAGCAGCTGTGTTGCAGGGGCAGTGATTTGTAGACAGATGTGTCTACAAAGGTGCAGCTTTTGGGGGAAATAGTCCAGCAACTTAATAAAAGAGCTGTCCTGAAGGTCTTTACCTGCTAGCAGCACAAAGACACTTAGGGTCTCCATTGTCAGTAATATAACAGAGCACTTTTCTTTATTTTCCTTTAGTTCCATGCTGTGCAGTCACTATAATAAGGAAATCTCAAGGCCAGAAAAGGCTGTAACAGGTCATTAGTACCTAGTATTGAACCTCATACCTTTTGCTTAATTTTTAGCTGATAGTCATATCCTGTGTTCTTATTTCCATCAGCACATGTACTGTTTTAAACTTGTTTGATGCTCTTCATTGTAAAGATGTTGAGTTTTCAGAAATGCCAAAGTAATCTGTGACAAGGCTGCATTCCTGTTGTATGCAAACAGAAGTACATTTGGGGAAAATAGGCAAGTTACTACTAAATATCAGAACTACATTATTCCTTTAAGAATAACTGTATTACCTGTAGCAGTGTTTGGAAACAATCATTTATGAGTATCTGTCAAGCAGCTATATAGTACTTAATTTTTAATCATAACTAATATATGTACTATTAAATTGGAGGTGCATTGCTTACAAAAAATCTCATGGTGCCTTAAGTAAAATAGCAAAAAGCAAGGTCATATTTGTAGAACTCAGAATTACTTTGTGAATAAAATTTATTGTTATGTGTATAGAACAATCTTTCATGCATTTGGAGAAGACTCTTGGAAAATGATCATGATGTTATGACTACAGTCATTAAAATACAGTTAACACAAAACAATGCTGAAAACCAATGGTGTGAATATGGTCTATGTAACAGTAGTAATGGCTCAGTTACTGATTCTGGAAGAACATGGCTTTATATTGATGCTCTTGTATTTGAATCTCCCAAAAAGCTTTTTATAACAAACATTTCAATTAATATTAAATTTTACTTTAAAATAATGTGATTGTTCATCTTTAGAATCTGATGGAGAGCTTGGACTCGCTGCTTTGTGCAGAAGGTTCTGAAAGCCTCAAAAGCTTGTGTCTGAAGCTACTTCTCTGCTTGGTGACGGTAAATAAATACCAGCTATATAATAACTTAAAGGCTTATATGGGCCACATCTTGTGGGATGGAGCTGTCTCAAAACTTGAGCAGAATGCTGCAGCATGAAGCTTAAAAAGGGGAAAGAAATTGTGAATGAGAACAAGGGTCAGCCCAGAATATGCATCGTTGCTGTAAGCACAATGCCAATACAGACTAGCAGACTGTTTTCAACTCCCAAGATAGGTTTCAGCTGGGGAAAAAGGGGAGAAACACAGGAGGAAGCATCAATTGGATTCATAGGTGGATTTTTTTTTTTTAGGAAAAAAGATTTTAAAGAAGTCTCAGAAAAATGGAAAAGGAGCAGAGGAGAGGGGTTGAGGGAAGACAGGAAGCGTGGAGTAGACTAGTGGTGAGGACTTGAGGAATGAGGAAGCTGGAACAAATGGCTGCTCATAATCTCTTAGAGATGGTCAACTGAACTATTTTGGCTGCAATGAGAGAGAGTGTGTGGGAGGTCTTCGCTGCCCTGTTCATGATGCGAAAGTGCTCAGTGGAGCATATGTGCCCTGTTTTTCTCTGCCTCCTGTGTAGCAGCCTGCTTCAGCTGCTGATGGCTGTTGTTATGCAGCTGTGTAAAATATCAGTCTGTGGAGGAAGGAGGGGAGCTCTTAGTATGTGGGTCATGCTTTTTGCCAGAGAGAGGGGTGGGAGGCAGGACAGATTTCTTTTACTTCGTGTCTAGCTTAGCCAGCAACTCAAGGTGTGACTAGGAGTGAAGTGTGAGATTCTGGATAAATGTGTCCATCTGCTAGTAGAACTCTTCTGTTCCCACTGTGTGCCAGAGGCAGCTACAGCATCATGGGAGGCTTTGGGTGAGATTTTAAAACTTGTGTTTGTACTCAGGTGACAGATAACATTAGCCAGAACACCATTCTGGAGTATGTGATGATTAACAGCATATTTGAAGCTATATTACAGGTAAGGGTTCTTCCTTCTACTGTAGGGGCTCTTCCATAGTGGGATCTTTCAGTGATATATTTTCTTTTCAGCTTTTACAACGCAGCATAGCTGACTGGCACTGTGTGTTGCTTCCATTCATAGCTCAGTCATAGATTTTATTTTATTTTTTTAATGCTGTCTCCTCCTTACTCCGGTCTGCTTTTTTTAGTCACTACTGAGTGTTTGAAGTATTTTCACTGGAGACATTTGTGCATAGATAGAAGCTGAACAGATTTCTATGCTAATTTCATGAAGAATTCTTGTATTGGAGGAACTTTTACCAAAAGACAGTCTGGATATATTGAGTTTTTTTCTGCTCTTGGATAAATCATACTTTTTAGAAGTGGAACTGGGCTTGGGGGAGCCCAGAAAACTTGCACAGATAATGTTGGTGATGCACTGAGGTGCTGTCCACTGCTATTGAGAAATATATTTGCCCTTTATGCCCAGCAAGCCTGTGTGCATTCTCTCTGTGATATACAGGCTTCTCTGTGTGTAGAACTTCTTGGAAGCACTGACACTCCCTCAATCTTAAATATCCTCTTTCAGTTTGGACATAATTTGTTCTTAGGCATACATTTCACAGGCAGACATTGTCTGAAAGTCACTGCAAGCTTCCTGAAGCAGGCCTAAACAGAACAGTGTGATTATTTATTCCAGATCCTGTCCAGCCCACTGAGTCGCAGGGAACACGGCTATGATGCTGTTGTCCTTCTTGCTTTGCTGGTCAACTACAGAAAGTATGAGGTAGGTGGTATTCTGGATAACAGAAACATCGCTTCTGCTTTATTAATTTACACTGGCCTCTGGATTATTAAGGCAGCCTACGGTACAGTTTTTTAGCAGTACACACTGTAGCATCTATCGGGGTAACAGCACACAGCTACAGAAGTCTTGCAAGGCAGTCGTGTTATGCTAACTGTATCAGTCTGATGTATGTGTATCATGAAATGTGTATGATACTCGCCCAGTTAGTCTTGTGCAAGCATGAAAGAAACTACCTAGGGGATTTCCAGTTCCTTCATGAAAGTATTCTGAGGAAGGTCCTTTTGGAAGAGTTACTGTTGTGCTGAACTTGTGTGTTTGCCTCTGTGTGTGTGACGGGTGTGGTTATACATAATCTCCAAAGCAAAATGAGCTGTCAGTCATCATGGGCTTCAGACTGAATTGAGTTGTGAGTACGTAAGGTTTGTTCTCTGCTTTTTGCAGTAGGTTTCTGCAGAGAATTGAGTTGAGGTCGAGTGCTTTGGAAAACATTGTCCTAGGCATCTTCAGACTGGGCACCCAAAATAAATGTGCTGATGTCTAGAAAGTACAGTCCAACCTGAGGCAGACATGTAGCAAGGGGACTTTCAGCTTGAGTAGTTCATCTGGCAATGTTGAAAGCAACTTGAAGAAAGGTTTTCTGTGACACCTGCCTGACTGCCCTTTGTAAGCACTGCTGCAAACAAAGCCTGTAATAATGCAGTTGTAATCTTTGTCCCTAAGTAAAGTAGTTGCGTTCATTTGCTGTTCTTTGGCCCTTAGAGTCAGTTTGGTGGCTGCCTGGTTGTCAGTGTATTGTAGCATACTTTCATGCCTCACATCCTTTGAAGTTCTCTTTTTAGTTAACTGTGCTGCAGTTGATACGTTCTCTTTTGTTCCAAACTTCATTGGTTGCTAAATTGTGTTTCCAACTGCTTAAGAAAATGTAATTAGGCTGAAAATTCATTAGTTGACTATGATTTTATGTCTGTCTTTAATGTGAATAACCAGTGTTTCTTGCATCGGGATAGAATTATAGAATCATAGAATCATTTAGGTTGGAAAAGACCTTTGAGATCATCAAGTCCCACCGTTAACGCAGGACTGCCAATTCCATCGCTAAATCAAGTCTCTGAGCACTGGGTCTATGTTTTTTAAACACTTCCAGGGATGGTGATTCTACCATGTCCCTGGGCAGCCTGTTCCAATGCTTCATCACCCTTTTTGTGAAGAAATATTTCCTAATATCCAATCCTAACCTCTCCTAGTGTAACTTGAGGTTGTTTTGTCTTGTCCTGTTGCTAGTTACCTGGGAGAAGAGACCGACCCTCACCTGCCTACAACCTTCTTTCAGTAGTTATAGAAACAGAAAAAATGCTGTGAGGAAGAGTATTTATTTGATCGCTTTCTCAATGTTTTAAGGAATGGCTGCTAGAATAGGAAGTTAAAACAAAATCAGGTAGTGACTTTTAAATAGCTAGATTCCTTGATAACATCCAGGTGGAAATTTCTTTGCTGCATGCTCAACCTGCTAGAATTGCATATTGTGGTTTTTGCTAGGCAGAGCTGAAAGAAATGAGTCAAAATGTGGGTTTTCCAATTTGTGTGGCTGTCTGGTAACATATAGTGTATCTGACAGCCCTTCCTGTCCAGTTACGTGGGCTTGCCTCTCATTGATATAGCCAACTACGAGTGCTGAAGAGACATTTATCAACACTGAAGAGTCAGAAAATTATTAATAAAAAGTCTCTCACAAATTATTTTAAATTAATCTCTTTAACAAAGAGAGTAATTCTTCAGCCTCCAATTCCCTCAAGATGGCCTGCCTGCAGAGGAGATGGCCTCATCAGGGCTGGCAGTAAAGCTGCTAAATCATCCCTAATGAGCGTTCAGGGAAGTCTTGTGAGGGGCGATCAAGTGAACTCTGGACTTTGTTTGTTACAGATGTGAAGATAAGTTAATCACTTACCTAGGGATTATGCATGGTTAGTTTGGGTTTTTTTCTGCTTTCTTTTACCACCAAGAAGATTGTTTCCCACAGGTTTGTGTTGGAGGTGGAGATACATTTGGAGGCATTGAGGAGACCTTACTCCCTCTGTCAGACCTGTGTGTCATGTTCACTTTGTATGGCATGTCTCACCTGGGGATTGCTTTAAAAATTAGCTGGTAATGATCTCCCCACAGCTTTCACCTTCATTTCTTTGATATTGTTGGCATCTAATGGTGGGTAGTTCAGGGAGGATGTCTTTAGTATTCCCAGGTTCCAGGAGTTTGTGTCTGTACCTCATAACTGACGAGAATGCTATAGGTGTTTTTTTTTTTTATCTGGTGGCAGTGTACTGGAAAAGACCTGTATTCTCTGAAGAGCTGAGAACCATATTTTTTTAGTTCTTTCTGGAGGCAGGTGGAGGCAGAAGCTATTTCTAAGTTTGTGTAACTATTTCATTGACATGCTTTGAAGTTTTCAAAATGCTTATCAACCACTTTTCAAGGCTGTTGCATGTTTCTGCACCTTGTGGAGTGGCAGGTATAATTTAATCTTTTAAAGCTTTTGCTGTTATTCCCAGTGAGAGGGGAACTGGATTCTGAAACAGTAGGATTAGAATACAGAAGCAGACAGGGAGCCTGGGGTGGTCTTAGGGGTGTTCGTACAACTTGCAGGGTGCTGACGTTCATTGTAGTTCATCATACACATCTGTGTATGTGCAGACATGCTCATACACAATAAATGGAACTGTTGTTTCTCAAGGAGGGGCAGGAGCAAACTGCACATCTTGTGGGCAGCACAGGAAATATTCTCATCACAGTGGTATAGACTTGCACACTGAAAGTCACTAGAAACTTCCTTGTCCACATAGAGTAATACAATGTGTAGATTACACTGGTTAGTCATCTGCCTGCTGCTTAAGGACTTAGGGAAGCCTAGAGGGGGCATGGAATGTGTCGGGGAGTGGGATACTTCAGACAGGAATTATTAAACAGACTTCTGCAGGTATGGAAATGACAATTGAAAAGATAGAGGGCAGAGATCTGTAGCAAGCTAGGCAAGCTTCATGACCCTATCAGCCATGCACTTGATGACGTCTTGATGCCAAGAGGCAGGAGGTGTGGAGCATGCTTCTTGGAAAGTCAAGGGCAGTGGGAGTCCAAAGAGTTGTTCATAAGCGGAAGGTGACAATGAACCCACTTCTCCTCCCTTTCCATCACAGGACAGTGTGTATGACTAGGTCTCGGGGCAGCCTGGTGATGTTGGTCAGTATAGTATCTCCCAGTCATGAGTCACGGGTTAGACTCTTCTGTGCGTAAGCTGTGGAGAGTGTCTCCTTGTTGTATAAGGAGAGCAAGAGAATGACTGAAATTAGCAAAACTAAGATATATTTACAAGGATGGATTTTAATCTATATTTAATTATGAATGTGAAACTTGCTTTACTGACACCGATTAAATTTAATTTCTGAAGGGGAGCATGGTTGTACAGAGAGGACCGTATATTGTTACTCAGTAGAGGCCTCTACTTCAGCCTCAAGGAAATGTCTTTGTATGCTTTGTGCACAGATGGGTTCTGTGTGAGTTTTCTGTCTCTTAGACAGCAGACAGGGTTGCGTGTGCTGGAGGCAGGCTGACAGACTGGCTGAGCTTTGGTCTGTTCTGATCAGTTTCTTTTCTGAACCGAAAAGAAAGCCTGATCCTCCCAAAGCACCAAGTAACTGTGAGAGTAGTGTTTTCTTGTAAGCCTTATTTTTAACTCGCTGTCAAGCTGCAGGCAAATCAGTCTGATAATGGTGTAACTTGTAGGGCTGCGTCTGATGCATGCTTTGTGTTTTATTCTTCCCAACCACTCTGGCTTTACTACATAGAGCCTTTTCTTCTCTGTCCTGGTTCCAAGTCCACTTTGTTAGTTTTGCACTGACATATACAAACCAGGAAAAACAAATGTACAGTGCTAATCTAAAAAGCTTCCTAAATTATTAGGACTTATTTTTATAGATGGAGCCTGTGTGCTTTGTTCAGGTAAGTTCAAGGAATTAGTTTTCCAGAGACTTGTAGCTCTCCATGTAAGCTGTTCGTGTTGAGTTCTAACCCAGCAGCAAATGAGTCTGTAACATTGTTGTGCCTTACTGGGTCCTCCTTTTAAGCAATCTTTGGGAGGTGTTGCAGAAGGGAGATAGCAGAACACTAATGCTCAGTTCCAGCTTCACTGCTTGTTGCTGCTGCATAACACCGTGTGTGTCACAGATAACAGGCTTGCAGGACAGCTGCTCCATTTTTCAGACTGACAGATGAGCTAGTGGAGGAGCAGGAACTCCCTCTCTATAAAATCAGGAGGCTGCCTGGCTGAGCCAGTGAAGAGAAGGTGTCCCTGTCATAGTGATCTTAGTTATGCTGTGACTCCTGTTTCTTTGTGTGTATTCTGGTTTGTGGGACGGGAGAGAGAGTCTTCCCAGGTGGTTAGGTAAACCTGGAAGGATAATAGTGTAGTGGTTTTTTTTCCCCCCAAAGACTGAACTTAAAACTAATTTTCTTTCTTCTTCCTCCCCCCACCCTGAGCAGTCAGTGAATCCCTACATTGTGAAGCTCTCCATCGTAGATGATGAGGCCACACTCAATGTGAGTATTTGATGTGATTCCTCTGCACTGCTGGGGATGCTTTCATGCGTGGTGTTAGCATAATGAATGCAATAGTGGTGTCTGGTGGAAAGAAGATCTAGGAACAGTGATGCTGTAAAGAACACCAGTACAGTGGGTTTCTGCCCTGACTGCTCTTGCAGTAAGTTAGGCAGCTCATGATCTGGGCAGTTGGATCACCAGTGAAATGGTGAGGGTGATTAAAAAGCTAGGTAATGAGGAGCATGCTAAAGTTGATCTATGATACATTTATGAACTATCTATATGCTATGTGTCATCATGTGCCAAAGAGGCACTAGGTAGCTTATGCCAAAGATCTCATTTCCGGTGCTGTGTCATCCAATTTTACCAGTCCACAAGTCAATTCTTGTAGCAGCTCAGTGGAAACTTGTACCCGAGTCAAGAGTCTGGCAGCATATTTTGAGTTGTAGCCACTGTCCAAGTTTTGTATCGAGGCCTAGGTAGAAAGTGGCAGCACACTATGAGCTGTGTAAGGTCTGGACTTAAATGCTGTTCTTTAGGCATGAAGTAAAAAGTGCCATGCCAATTAAAAGGCAAGAATGATTATTCTGAGTTAATTTAATTAGCTTGACACAAAGGATGATCAGTAGCTGTGGAATGGTGGAGGCTGTTTGCAAGAAGTGAAAAGTTTACTACTGTTCATGGCCTTTGTCTTGAACTTTTGGATGTCTGTTTTCTGACACAACAGTTCTTGCTACTTTATTGAGGCTTCTTGAGCAAGTAAGGTCTGTTTGGAGGTCCAAGGAGAGTAAATGTTCTCTGTTGAACTTAGTAATTAGGTATTTGACTTTAAATTTTTAGTGTCTTGATTTTTGGATGAAATTTTTGTTTTATCATAGCATATTTTAATAGATCGAACAGCTTCAGGGGAAATTCTTACCAGCATGTTAGGTGATCTTGGGGGGTGGGGGCAGCACTACTAGTGTGTTCAGTGTTGATTTCCTGCATTGAGATTTGTAATGTAAAGATTTTTTAACATTTCTTTTCAGGGAATGGGACTTGTAATTGCCCAGGCTTTATCGGAATATAACAGGTAAAACCTAATTGTCTCGTTTTTCTGTGCATGGTAGTTGCTGTACATTTCCACACACTTTTCTTTTATGTTAAAGCACTTACCATGTAGCAGCCCTGATACACCTGGAGAGGCAGGGAATAGTCTTATGCTTAGAGATACTTCGGCTCAGTTGTTGCTGTCATTGCAAGTGTAAATGCATCCATGCCAGCTGGGCTGATGTGCTTCAGGAGAGATGTTGCTGTAGGGGAAGATAGCTATTGTATGTTTTTACTATTGTGGATTTTACCTTTGTATGAATCTTGTGGAAAATCTTAGGCCCAAGTGAAAAGATAAATGATTTGCTGAGTACTACTCTGTTAGAAAATGGATTTAACAGAAACATGATCTAAAACAAACAAATGTATCCAGGACTATCCACTTGCCAGATCAGAGACGATTAGGGGCTGTATGCTCTTGCAAATGGTGGAAAGTGTTAACCGCTTCTGAAGAGCGAGCCAGAAGGTCAGCTGTAGGGGTAGCATGTTCCCCTCTGCCTCATAAACAACAGCACAAAATGTGTAAGAAGAAAGTGCTTCAAAAAATCTGGAAAATTACAGCAATTTCACCTGAACAACCCAAGACTTCTGCACTGTAGGATTCTCAAAGTATCCAGAAAGATGTTTTAATTCCTTTGAAAGTCTGCTATTACAGATATGCAGGTGACTTGTGACATCAGCAAATCATGTAAATTTATTTAACAGATAAATTATTAGTCTAAAGCAGAAAATACCTCACTCACCCAACTTCATTCTGACAAAAGCTGTCTCAGACTGTCGTCAGTTCTGCTTAGCTCTTTCTTTTCCCTTTCCCCAAAATTGTAAATTGTGTTCTTTGCATGTTGCATTGTGTGTGATCAGATTCCTGTTTCAAAGACACAATAAATGGCCATTGTGAGCTTTGCTAGTTCATTTGAATGCCAAATGAGGCAATTTAGCTTAAATCTGAGGTATGTGAGTTACTCGTTGATTTCACTTGCTCCAGTTCCAGTCCCTTCACTTACTCCAGGGATGTGGGATCAAGCAGGATCAGGCCATGAACCATAATGATCCTCAAGGTTTTTGCTGGCGTAGGGTGATTGACACTGGTTTAGTCCATAGCAGATGATGACTGAAGTGAAACTGTTCTGTGCTTACTGACTGTGTGTATTCATGTGGTTCATTACTGTTTTGCCAGTGCAGTTCAAAATTTCCTAAGTCACTTGTCCCTTTCCTTTAGCATTAGCCCAGACTGGTTATATCCTCTGTAACAGCACAGGCACTGTCCAGTCTCATGGCTTTTAGCAAGCCCACTTCAACTCTACACAATTTACAAATATTTTAATACCCTTTGCATCTCTCTTTGTGAGTTCTTGGAAAGGGCTTGTGAATGCTGAAGCTTTCTCCATCCTATGTCCTTATCAGATAAGACTGTCTCACAGGGATTTAGGTAAAATAACCCTAGCCCAGTTTTTAACCCTGAAGCTTCATCCTTATTCCTTTTTGTTCAGGCAATACAAAGATAAGGAAGAGGAGCACCAGAGTGGTTTCTTTTCAGCTCTAACTAATATGGTAAGCAAGGAAGCAGTGTTTTTCTATTCTTAAAATAGGTGCCTTCATGGAAGCTCAGTAAGGAGGGTGTTTTCAAAAACTGTGAATTTGGGATGTTGGTTCTGGAGGAGGAGGAGGTGCATTGATCCAAGCCAAACCAAATACAGCTGAAATGACTGTATTCTGAGGAGTGTGTTATTGTCTGGCTGGGAAAGCTCTTTCAGAGGATGACATCTCTATTCTGGCGTTAATAATTGAAATTGTTTTCCTTCATATCCTTCCTTCTAGTTGACTTTATTTTAAAAATCACAGTTTCATGATGGACACTGATTTCAAACAGCTACTTGTTTTAAGAACAAGTTGCTGCTGTGCTGACGTAGCCTAAGACAGAGAAGCTGAATATTTTTGTGGCAAAGTCTAGTCTGTCACTGGCTTTTGAGATCGGTTTCCTTACTGTCTTGTTTCTCAGGCCTGGGTGCACTGTAGTTATGAAGCTTGGATTCTGTGGTGGACAGTGCCTGCATTTTCAGAGGGGTACCCTCCAAAGGCAATTGTGAATTTCTTCCTTGTAAAGAGTATCCACTGTGCCCCTTGTTCAGTCAGGCTTTGCTTTAAATTTAATTGTAGTCTGAGGTCTGACAGGAAGATTTCCTCTATGTAAGGATGGTTCGGTGTTCACAGCTGTCTGTCAGGAGAGACGTGGGTAAAACTGCTACCACTTTGTGACAAGCAGATTGGAAATCTCTGTCCTTTTACAGAATCACAGGCTAATCCAGTCTGGGATTCAAGATAGTGTCTTTTTCTTCCTTTGTGATCTGACAGGTGAAGTATTGGTCAGTGGCAGTGGTGCAGAATAAAATGTTTGTAGGTGGTCATCCTGTTTCCCATTTTTATTTTACTATATTAGGAAGAAGGTTGCAGCTGTGCCTTGGATGAGAACACCTCTCCCAAGGCACTTCTGATTGCGTTAAATCCACGTCTTTTCTCTCTAATAGCTTTCACTAATTCCTCCTATGCAATACTCTTTCTTTCCATAGGTGGGCAGCATGTTCATAGCAGATGCTGATGAGAAGATCTCAGTCCAGTAAGTGCACTGTTGCTAGTTACACAATGAATGGCAACTCACCACTGAGCGATATGATCTGCCCCATCATGGAGCTGTTCTAATGTAGCAAACAAAACTAGAGAGACAAGTTCTCTTGTAACTCAAATGGTACCGCACCCCTGCAAACAACAGATTCTCACTTAAGTGAGAAGAGTGCAGCAGGAGGAGCCACAGCTGAATTGCTTGTAATGAAGTGTATAAAACCCCTGTGGTTTTTATGAGGCATTTTTAACATGTAATAGGCATGTTGGAGGTGGCAGATGGGAAGTGATGATTCGTGCACTCTCATCCCCAGGAAAATGTTTTTCAAATTAAGGGTGAAAGTGATAAATACGAGGGTTTGTGGTATCTGTAGGAACCTCTGTCCATAAAAGAAAGGACTTTAAACGCAAAACGCTGTTTGAGCAATGAAGGGGACCTTCAGCTGGAAGGGCACAAAGTCTGTAGTTGAACTCTAAAAATAGCTACTTTTATGGATTGCTGAGGTACTGCTAATAACTGGAAGAACAACTGGATTGCAGAGGCGGAGTTTTATATAGTTGAAAAAAATTTTCTTGTTTCAAATGGGCCATGCTTCTGGAAAACTTTTCCCTTGGGGTTCTCATCTGCTGTTAGCCCTTAACTAGTTGTGCTTTTGTCTGTATCCTTTCCACAGAACGAATGAAGCAATCCTTCTGGCCCTCTATGAAGCTGTTCACTTAAACCGGAATTTCATCACAGTTCTGGCACAAGTGAGTTTGTGTGATGTTTGCCTATTTCTTTGTAGTAGATGTCTTCGAAATTAGGGAGTCAGGAATAGAATTGATGAAAAGATAAGTTTTCTTCCCTCTGGCCCCACCCCCCCCACCCCCTGCCCTGCTTGTCCTAGGTGTAGATGAGCATGAAAGATCAGAAACAGGCCAGGGCCTGGATTTATTTCAGGAAATGCTTTGTGCCTTGCCAGAAAATGAGTAAAGTTTTGAGGGCACAGCTATGTTGGAATGAGCCGTCTTTCCCATGGAATGGGAGGGGCCGCATGGAGTGCCTTCTGTGCCCTATTGATACTGCCTTTAGGGGAAGGATGGGAGTGAGTGAACTGGTAGGGGTAAGATTGCTATAGCTGTCAGAGCTATTCACGTTCTTGTTAAGTTAGGGTAGAGGGAAAGAGGCTGATCTGGCCCCAAAGTTGGATGAATTGTCCTGTCTGGGTGTGCACAGACTGCATGTTGTTCTCTATTGGTGTATCTTTTGCTTAGGGCCTAATCAATACATGACAACTGTTATTTCAAATACTTTTTTGTGTTCAAACTTCCTTGGTGACCCCAACCCCTTTTGCCTGGGAGACTCACCAGAGCATAGCACTTAACCTTGTGCTGTTTATGGTGAAGAAACAGCTATGGCAGCATTGTGAGAAGCAGTGGGCTGCTCCATACCTCTGATCGCAAACCTCTGGATGCTTTTCTAAATACTGTGAGTTTGCAAAGGTGGTTATTGCTGGAGACAGAGGAGTCTGTCGATCTGGTGATTGTGCTGTGGCTGGCTGGAAGGATAGCCTGATGTGTTTAGGAAAACCCATCAGGTTTAGGCTCTTAATTTTGGTTTGTATGTATTGCTGGTAATCTGTGAGAAAAATGACATCAACAAAACAGTTGACACCTTTCCCCAGTTATTTTACATCCTCACAGTGCAGCCATCCGTCACAGGTTAGACACTTGGCATGATGGAGGAGACCTTTGGCAGCTGGTGACAGTAGTGGTGATGGAGGAGGTCTGACAGGCAAATCTGCTGCCTCTGAAGGAAGCTTCTGTTCCATGAGTTGTTAATTTGCTGAGGTTCACTGCCTTTCTTTTCCCGGGTTATTCATTCCTACCACTTGTGAGAGATTTCTGCTCTTTCAGTTCTGTGTAATACCAACTCAGGCCTTTCTGTGGTCAAGATATCACAGAGGGAAGGACAGGCCTGTGGCAGGGAAAAGAGCAGCTGGAGTAAAAGTTCTTAAAATAAAAATAAAAGGATAAACTAGTTATTTGTGAAAGTGGCTGCTTCAGTTATCGGTGTTTGGTGGGTTTCATTGAAAAAAAGGTCTGATATTCTTGGGTGGATTGTCTGTAATCCTTCATTTAAGAGAGGGCAAGGTAGCTCATGCTGCCCTTTGGAAAAAAAACCCTCTTAAAAAGCTGATGAATGCTCTTGTTTAAGTTGGTGTCCATTGCTAGGGACTGCATGAATGACTACCTGCTGCTCTGTGGGCACACAGGAAGAGCAGGGGCCTGAAGTGTTAAGGTTTTGGTATACTTACTAGCTTGTGGGTCCTCGGTTTGTGCTGCTAGGTGGCACTATTATCTCTCAGCTGATGGTTAGTGTTTGGGGAAAAGAAAGGTAAACACCATGGCAAAATCTACAGAAGCAAACCTGTTTTATGTAAGATTTTCAATGGAAAATTGTATTTTAAAGTTTAAGTCAGTACCTGTAATGACTTAAAATTGTCTTTGAATTGTAGTTATGTGTGTCTCTGCTTCCCATAAAATACATGTATTTATAGTTGCTCATTAAATGAGAATCAAAGACAATGTGAAGGATATCCACTTGTGAAAAAAATCTACAGAAATAATGTCAAATCAGCAGTTCTGTATCCCTTTCTTTTATTTTGAAATTGTGATGATATATTAAGGCGGATGAATAGTTGATGTAAAATTTGTCCTATGAAATGGACACTTTGCTTGGCAGCCAGACTTAAAATAGCAAGGCAGATTGCCTACGGTCTCATCAGTGTGGATAGATCCGGAAGCTTACAAAGAGTGGAGTCAAAGCAGTAATTAGGCAGGCAACTATTAGCAAAGATGAAATGGGCAGAGTAACCGACTGATGGAAGCTGAGAAGATCGATAATGATAGTGTTATTTATGTTATGTACTCTTTCCTGCAGTGCCTGGGTTTTATAGTGAGGCAGGGAAGTAATAAATTGCCATCATCTTTGAATATGAACAGGTGGAGGGCAGGAGTGAGGAGAATTTGCTTTTAGAAAGAGAAATAAAAGGATCTTGGAGGAAGACTTCAAATGCCCACCTGTGGGTTGTTTTGGGGGGAATTGAAAGCTGTGAACAGTGTGGTCTTCTGCATGCCTTTTTCCATTCTGCACTGGGGAAGGGCATGCTACCTGTCAGCTGGGGACAACCACCAGTTTGTGATGTGTTTTTATGTTTTGTGGCGTAAAGAAATTGATGTACGTTTTAACTGTTAGACACCCAAGGTCAGGAAGCATAGCTTTGCTTTTTGGAGGAGGGTTTGAAGTTTCTTGAGACTTCATTAGTCATGTCTATTGTGCAAGAGCATAGAACAGTACAAGTAGCGATCTGTATGGCTGGTGCCTAGGGAAGGTGTTGTTGACCTGTGTGTGTCTGGGCATTTGTGTTTTCCTTAGAGCCATCCTGAAATGGGGCTGATGACAACACCCACAAGTCCAATTCCAACGACACCTGTCACTCCACTTGGAACCACCCCACCTTCTTCAGATGGTAAGAAATGTAATGATCTCCTGGTGGAAAAGCAATTAAAAACTGTAAAATAACTAGCAAAGCATTTTCTCAAGATGGCAACTAATGAAGTCTGTCTGGAGCAGATGTAACCTGGTGGTCTCTTCCTGGAGCGACTTGCCTTACTGAACATGAGCAAGATTCTGTTGCCTTGAATTTATTTATGTTTTGCCTTGTATGTTGCTCAGTGAAATTATGCTGATATTCCTTCTGAAAACAGTACTGTCCCAGTATCTGCATGAAGATATACCCAGCCCGTTAGTTATTCCATGCAGGCTTTTACTTAAGAATATTTCTAGTGTCAAGTTCTTTGCACAGGATTTTTTGTCATCGAAACAGATCAACAGAGAATCACAGTGGATTTCTGCTTGTCATTAATGCACTTGTCCCTAGCTTTGAATTAATTGGGATTGGAATCCATTCTGGGTGTGGAAGTATTTCCTCCCTCTTGTTGCCTTTTCTCTGATAGGCTTTGTAAAATGACTGCTTGCCCTGAGATAGATCTTCTAAATTACGTGTCCATGTAAATATGCTTTGAAATCACCTAAAATAAAACCCTTTTCATTTAAGGTATGGATAGATATAGCTTAGTTTAAGAGAAGAAATCAAATGGCTGTTGTGTATTTTTATGGCATCCTCTAGATCTGAAGGAAGTGCTTAATGAAGGAACAGCGTCATTTTGAATAGAGCACAGTTTGGAAATGTTTTTGGGGAAAAGCAGCCTGGGTTACTCAGTTATATCAGCTATTCAGGTCCTTTGATATCCTAGTTAAGGATGATCCTTCTTGCGGATGAATTCTATCTGGTTACCATGGATATCAGAAGCTTCAGTTAAAAAGCCCCCTATGTCTCAAGTCTCCCTGTGCATATAACATAAAATGTAGAGGGATGGGCATTTTGTGGGCTTCTGTTCAGTGTGTTTGTTGCAAATGTATCCACCCACACACCATATTATACAACTGACAGAATTTATGCTTACCTACATCTACAGCTTGCTTACACTCTCTTGTATTAATTTACCAAAAAAACAAAAGCAAAACAAAAACTCCATCCTGCTTTCAGCAGAGGCAGTGATCTTGTAAAGCTTGAGACTTCTGGCTGCTTGTAAGGTTACTAATTTTAAGAAGAGGAGCTGATCTTAATGTGCAGCAATTACATCGGGAAACATCCTTTATTTCTATTTGCTGTCACCTTGCTGATCCTTACTCTCAGTGATAATTTTTTTTTTTTTTGAGGACCATGGCTTGGTTTAGTTGGTGGTGCTTTAGTATTGCTGTTATTTTAAAGGTATGTCAGAATTTTCCTCATTTTCTAAGGTCTTGCAACTTGGCTGTAAAATTTGCCTATGACTGAAAGTTAGCAAGAGGCATTTTCACTTTGTAATGAAAAGATTGCTTTCTTTTTCCTGCATTTAAAAAAAATAGTGTAGTTGAGCTGTTTTCAAGTTACAGTAACATGTAGAAATCCATCTAGGGTTTCAGGCACTTTTTTTTTTAATGCTGACTGGGATTAAAAATGGGTTCATATTCTGGTTTGAAGTTTCTCTGGCTGTTAGCCTGTAGTGTGAATTAACATCTTTTTAAAGTTTAAAATGTCTGTTAAAAAAATCGGGATCTGTAGCATGAACCAGGATAAGCAGTGATGTGTACTTTACAGTGATTTTTTTTTTTTTAAATTAGACTTTTGCTAGAAACTGTTGATCCATAATATGCAAATCAAGTGTGCCTGTCACCATAGTTATCTAAATGTCAGTTTGCTTACTGTTGTTAAATATTCATTCACTGCATTCATTGTAACAGCTCCAGAAGGACTCACTGGGGATATAAATACATTTTTCAGACTTTTAGCGAAGTCTTTGAGCTATTCATAATATTGGGGGTGAAATAGCTTGCAGTGTCATTGCATAGACTTTGCCAACAGACTGGGCATGTTAACAATGTGTCAGGAGCCCCAGAGCTTCAAGATTGAATGGACTAAAACAGCTCACACTTGGGGATGTGCAGCCTTTAGAAGCTAAAAGCCCCATTATGATTTCTTTGATGTGATTCGAACAGCGAGGTTACATTGATCTATTTGGCCTGTTGTTTCCAAGGGCTACAATTTTATATTCAAGGTGATTGTATAATCCTGAGCTCTGTGAGAACCTCTGCTGTGCTCTGGGCCTCTCAGTGCTCAGTTTAAAGAATCCTGTGTCTTCCTGTTGGTTTGTCTCCTTCATCCTTCTGTGCCTGTGCTTGCCCCAGTTCCAGGGGTAAGTAAGCGTTACTTGCCTCATTACAGGGGTATGATAGGTAAGGCTTGGATTATGAAAGGCATTGTTTATTAAAGCAGACTTCTCTCTGAGACAAAATACAGCTGCATACAGGATCAAATTGCTTCCCCTCAGAGCCCCAAACCCCATAAACCTAGCCATCCAAAAATCAGATGTGAGGAATTCCTCACTTCTTGCAAGATCCGATCTCATCATAAATATCTTTTTCTTTCTGCAAGAGTGAGAAAAGCGTTGAGCATTCCTGAGGATACATGGAAAAGCGATAATACAGTTCTTAAGGTGTTTGTCCTAGTGGTCTGCAGATCCGTTTCCAGTCCAAAGGGAGCCCTATCTTAGCCTATCTTTACAGCTTGAGAAGAGAGGGTACCTTCTGGCAGTCATAATTCAAGCCACCTATGACCTCCTGCACATGAAAACCTGTGAGTTTGAGCTCCTAGGCAGCCAGAACAGTGGTGTTATTGTCACGTCAGAACAGGCACGTAGAGCTGGAAAAGATGCCATTGACTCCTGGAATCTAGTGCCTTGCGCTTGCTGGCATGTCATCATAGAATCCTTTAGATTTATCAGACTCTGACTTAATTTGTTAAATTTGTTTCCCAATAATTCCTGTTGGGAGGCAGTTTCAGCATCTTGTTCTTTGGTTACAAATCTTCAGCTTTCCAATTTGCATTCCTGGTCAGTTTATACCCATTTCTCATGATCCTAACCTTTACTTTGGAACACAGATAGCTCTTTCATACATTTTCATACATTGGGTTACACACCTGTGTATTTTGCTATCTCATAAGAGGGACATTCTGTTCCTCTGATCAACGTACTAACCTTTCTCTAAACTTGTTCAAGTATGAGTTTACCCTCTTTGAACATGGGATCAGCGTAATAATGCACAGTGCTCGAGACAAGGTCCCACCAGCACCTTGTGCAGGGCATTACTGTGTACATGTCTCTGCTGAAAGTGTATCTGTGCATTTCTAGATATGTTGTAGGACCACACTTTTCAGTGCTTTGTGTTGGTAGCTGGTCATCTTGTGATCTGATAGTGTACCATAGTATCACAGTGTTTTGCTTGCAGCTGAGTTTTCAGTTTGCCATGGAAGTAAATGAGCTTCCTAGGTTGGGAATGTTCATGAGTGCTAAACCAGCAGGCTGATCTCCCCAGGGGAGGGGGGGTGGGGGGCAGGACAAAAAAGAGTATCACTTCACCAGGTACCACAACCTGTACTTAGAGCAGGAGAAATGGTCTCTGAGGGAGTAGTACCAGTCTTCGAAACAAAATCTTTGCTGGGTGGTCATGGAAGAGGAGGAGTCGGGTGACCCTGCAAATAGCTGATCCAATCCCAGATTGGTGAGCCTGTGACTTGGCTCTCTGTATAGTTATCTCTTGTATTTGTGGAGGGTAAACAGTGTCTTATCTGCTTTGTTCCAGTTATAAGCTCTGCAGAGCTGCCTTTGGATGCTGATGTGCAAACTAGCAACTTGCTGATAACCTTCTTGAAGTACAGCTCGATTGTGATGCAGGACACAAAAGGTAAATAAATTCTGTTGATGCAGCTGTGGATGCAGCAAGCAGTGCTTCTTGAAGTCAGGAGGATGTAAGAGTATGTCTAGTGACTCCAGAAATAGCAGTTAAGTGGAGTCCCTTTAGAGGACTGAAGATTCCACCTTTTGAGAAAACGAAATTATTTCTTATTGCAAGATAAGAGTTATGAGACTAGGAGAGACCTAATGCTGCAGGAGAGAAGTCAAATATGGAAAGAATGTAATAATAATAACAACCTCTAATAAACCAAGCCTGTCCCTGTGCAGGAGGTGTGAACATATCTGATTCCCAGCTCTCTGTCAGAGAGGGGCAGTCATGTACAGAGAACTATTTTTTTTTTAAGAACATTTAGAAGCTGACACAGGAGGCAAAGCTCAGCCTTAGGAGGAAATATTTCCTTTGTCCTTTGGTACTTGCTGGTTTAACAGGCAGCTCTTTAATTATAAAGAGGACAGCAGTAACTTAACGCTGCACTGGCAGTAATTTGCCTGAGAAGATACATTTCCATATTGTGCTTTTTGATTCTCCTGATAGTTTTGTGAGGGTTAATTTCAGCTTGCTGGAGTTGAAGTATTGTTTCATCTCCTGCTCAAGATACCCAAGAGTACTGTTTTGCCCGGTGGCTCTATGGGCAGGACCACAGTGTGAACGTTAACAAGTGATCTTTGTATCACATTTCAGCCTATTACTGACTTCTGCTGATAAGTTAAATGTAACAACTGAACAAAAATAGGAAGATAGCTGCAGAGCTATGATACATCAAGTACTGAACTTCATGATTGCTTGGCACTGGATAAAAAGCCAGGCATGAGAGTTTCCTTGCACCTGCTAGTTTGCAGTAAAATTGTACCTGGCTGTCCTGTTCTGTATGCAGGCTGGTTGAGAAAGAAGCGAGTAATTGAAACTAGGACCGAAAGGAACTTCATGAAAATATCTAGCACACCCCTCAAAACCAAGGCAGAATTAGGTTTACCTGTATCTTTTCTCAGAGGTGTAATTATGAAGACACTCTGATGGTGGAGCATAATTTTTAGACTATCCATTCCAGTGTTTTAGCTACCCTTATTGTGAGAGAGCTTCATGTGATTCCTAAATTCTTTGCTGTGATTTAAATTAATTACTAGTTATCTTTTTCCAAAATAGATATTGAGAATGGTTTATTTCTTTTTTTGTGTCAGCCCTTACATTTTTGAAGACTGCTTTCATGTTTCCTCTTGTCTTTAAGCTAAACCATGTCAATCCTTTGTTCAGTCACTTCTTTACAGATTGCACACATGAGCAAGGCTTACCAGCTCTCTAATCATTCTCACTTGCTTGTCTCAGGGTCTCTCTTGCTGATTCAGGTCTCTGATAGAACAATTTTATGTTTTTCAATCTAACTTCTGCACTTCTTAGCCTCAGGAACTGCCAAACTGGTTTAGTTTCAGATGGAGTGAAATCTGATAGAGGGGATTCCTTACTAAACAAGCCAGCAAGAGATGAGATGATTCTGGTATGCCACAGGAGTTGATGCTTCTTTTTTTACTTTGGTTCTAGTTTGTATAACATTTGAAATCTGTGTAGCTGATAGATTTAATCTCCTTGCTGCCATGGTAGTAGGGTAGCAATGAGCTTCACTGACTGATCATTGAAAAAAGGTGTACCTTCCAAACCAGTGCTTATTAATTCTTGTGGCTGTATTCCTGTCCTTATGTTTTGATGCTGGATGGGGCCCTGCCTAACTTTTTTTTTTTTTAATGTAAGACCAAGCATGGAACAGGCTGCCCAGGGAAGTAGTTGAGTCACCATCCCTGAAGGTGTTTAAAAGACATGTAGATGTGGCACTTAAGGACATGTTTTAGTGGTGGGTTTGGCAATGCTAGGCTAACAGTTGGACTCCATGATCTTAAAGGTCTTTTCCAACCTAAACAATTCTATGATTCAATGATTCTGTGGCACCCATGTAGCAACAAGAGAAGAATGAACAATTATTCCATGTGTCTTGAGACGGGTGGTAGCAGTTAGAGGGGAGACTGGTTTATTCCTCATCCAGGACTGGACAGTTGTTTTGGTCTTGTCCTGGAAGGCATAATTTAATAGATTGCATTTACTAGATCCTCCTCTTATTTTCTGTCTTGTGTCAGTCAGAGGCAGCTGCCATGGGAGAAGGAAAAATTCTGCATCGTTTTTTCCTATCCATAAAATAGTTTGTACTGATACAACTCCCTGTAGGAAGTGGGGAGGCAGTCTGCTGTGTTCCTTTCAGTGAAGGACGCTGTGGAAAGTATGCAGTGTCTGTGCAGGTAGCTGCCTGCACAGCTGCCCCGTAACTGCTGAAAATGGCATATTCACAACACATTGGCTGAAGGCAGAGTACTTGATGTGACACAGGAGCCTTTACAGCATGATCCTTATAGAGGGAAGTGGTAGCAGCACCTACAAAAACATACAGGGAGGCCTTACAATAGGAAAATAACAAGGCTCTAGCGTATCTGAGTTCTTTGAGGCTGTTTTTTCTGCTTTGCTGGAGTGGAAAACTTTTCACTTAAACATTTTAGCTGAGGTAAGGAGACACGGGAGAGACTTAACTCTCCCATTCTGAAATTCTTCTTCATCTTACTTATTGCAGCAAGATGAAATCAGCACACTTCAGGGCACACTTGTTAGTAAATATCTGTCCCTCAGCAGCATAAGAAAGAAAACAGAAGCATCAAACTAGACAGAACAGCTAGCTAAGCCCATTCTATCTATTTTTATAGATTACCATATCACACCAACGAGCAAACTGTTTGTAAAAGTGACCTGCAAAAATTCAGGGAGCTTGGCAGATGCTGTCATGTGATTTATATGAAAGTGGTCTGACTTTCAGTTTCCCTCTTCAAGTCTGACACTAAGGCAGATGTCTGGGATGGCATGTTTAGTAGTTTTATGCTTCAGAGAAGCTGTTGGAGGTCTCAGGAATGTGTAGTTTTAAGCTTCCTCAGAATTTAGTTATAAGTATATTGTTGTGGTTGGTTTGGTTGGTTTTGTGGTTTTGGGGTGTGTGTGGTGTGAGTGGTTTGGTTCGTAGAACAAAGATTTGTAAATGGGCTTGATTAGACAGTGCCTTGAACAACCTGATCTTAGTTGGCCCTGCTTTGAGCAAGGATTGGACCAGAGGTTTCTTCCATCCTAAGTTACTTTATGGCTGTATCTTGTTTTTTTTGGTATTTCAAGATTAAAATTGTGAGGGGAGAGTTTTAAATAATGGAAATAAAAATTACATTCTTCTGCCTTAGTCGTTCTCTATTTGTGAGTCTTTCAGCCCTCCAATGGTCATTCAGGGCAAAAGTTCTGAAACTTGTTATTCAAGCAGCATGATCAGGGTGGAACTTCTTTGGCTTAAAATGCTAAGTCGTTGCAGACTTCCTTCTTTTGTGATTTTTTGCACAGAGCGAAGTAGGTCGTGTCTCTCAGTACTGGGGTTAAAACTCAGGACTCTGGGCATAACTTCAGGAGTCATTCTGCTATACCATGCTATACCTCTGCCAAAGCTTTGTGGCTTGTTTCATAACCTACAGCAAAGGTGATCTTTTTCTTTCCATCTTGTCTAAAAGAAGTAACAGTGCATCTCTGCTGTGACAGAAAGATGGGGACTAATCCCAGTGTTTAGAATATCTGTGGGAGTAAAACTGAATGAGACAGAAGCCCCACTGATAGGTACAGTGCTGTTGGAGGTTCAAATCAGAAACTTTGCTGTTGGTGCAGACTGGTGACAAATTGGTGGGATTTAATGGTCAGGCTGGAAGGTGAGTGCTTAATAGGAGTAGTTAGACCACTAGCTGTCATGGAGGAAGTAGGAGTATGAAGAATCTCTGAGGCTAGGCTCTTCTCTTGCTGCGACAGCTATCTCGCTCTTTAGCATTGCTCGGCTTGTGTGGCTCATGGAGGACTTGTTTTTTCTTCTTTGCAGATGAGCACCGGCTACACAGTGGCAAGCTGTGTCTGATTATCCTGACATGCATAGCAGAGGTAGGTTTCTTGTGTGAAACTGTTGAGCAGATGGTGTGTTACAGGGCTCTATCTGTATGCACATCCCCTGCCTCCTGTTGAGCAGGAGCTGAAGATCTGCAGTGGTACTGAGTAGTGAGGACCTCAGGCACTTAACGTTTTGCTAATAAACATGATGCAGTACTGTTTAAAATTAACTTGAAACTTGGATCACCTTATTTGGGTTAGACCGCTTCCAGGGATGAAGAGAGAAAAGTGAACCTAAGCCTTTTCTGTCTTAGCTGTTGATTGACCTTGTGATGTGGCTTTTAGATAAGTAATATGCTAATGGCTTTCGTCTCTGTGCTGTTCATGGTAAACATGGGCAATGCCATATGCCTTCTGCCCAAGGAGAATAGTCTCTGAAAGAAAGCTGTGTGATTATAGGTACCTACAAGTAAGACAACTAGTAAATCTAGTAGTAGGGAGAGAAAGCAGTATCAGAGCTATGGCAGCAGTCCTGGCTGATTGTGGTCCCGTCTCCTGTGAATTATGTACTAATGGCTTGACTGATGCCCTGAATGGTGACTGAGTTTGTGTGGTATTTGCTTTTTGCTTGCTTGCAAGTAAAGGCCTTCCATTCTTAACAAAGAATAAAAAGCAGTGAGGCTGATAGCCAGCGTAAGGATTCTGAAATAATGTTTCTTCAGGGTGCAGCCTGAAAGCTAATCACGTGCATTTCGAATACTTATAATTAAATGGTTTTGGCACTTGAATTCTTCAGGTGGATGCATAGATAATACAAGATAAGATATTCTGTTTCTACGTAGCAAGGGCACATTTTGGTTCTGGTATTAAAGAGCAGGTATATTTATTACCAGCCTGGCTGTGTATTATCTGGAGGAATCACTTTGATTTAGAGCTGGTCTTGGAATGAGCTTTGTCTGAGGGGTGGGACAGCTGATAAACCTACCTGCTAATACTGCAGTGACTTCTGGTATGGTGGGTCCATCAAAATGCCTTATATATATCTATATATTATATCCATAGATATAAACCTTTGTCCACATGGTCACAGGAACTTGTGTGCTGGAGAACCACCTCATTTGTTACACAGTGCTTGTTAAACCCTTGACGCCATGGTGTATGCAGTCCAGAATTTGGATGGGCAAGGGAGGAGAATGGAAAATAAATTGCTAACAAAACAAGCAGTAGTGCAGTCTTTAAGTGGAATTTGGATCAGGATTTGTGTGGCTGGAGACACGGATGGGTACAAAGAGGAGGTGAAAGGTAGCTTTCTAACCTTATAGCTGTATGTTGGGAGTTTTACATGAAACATATGTGATGTGAGGAGCAGGTGGAAGGCATTGGGCACTTGGTTGGCTGTTCATGTTCTCCTCCCTTTTCTTGCCCTTTTCAATAGGATCAGTATGCAAATGCTTTTCTCCATGATGATAACATGAATTTTCGAGTAAACCTACACAGGATGGTGAGTCTTTTCCTCCAGATGGTCTGTTTTTTCTCATTGGGATGAGAATACAGAGGCTTTGAAAACCTGTATGTTGAAAACTGTGTCACAGGCATCTAAGCTAGATTGCCAGGGCATGTGGAAATACTGTGAGAAGTGCAGTAGCTGGGGAATGATTTTGAAATTGCTCTCGGAATGTCTCACTCTTGTAAAGAACAAAGAGCTGGTTGCCCTGTCAGTGAATGCAGAGGCCTGTGTAGCTGGGGAGGAGCTGCGTATTATGAGGTCTCTGAGGAAGTCGGTGGCAGAGAGAACGTTCTGCCTTAATCTTCAGCAAACGTTAGCCCTCATGTGATAATTAATAGCCAGCTGGAGTTACACAAATGTTCTAATTTGGCTTCCTGGGTGGGGTGATTCACCTTAAAGGAGGAAAGTATTTTTTCTGGAGCTTTTTCCTATAGGTATCTGGCTTGTGAAGCTCTGTAGTTAAAAGTAACTGGAATGGTTATCCTGTGTTTGTGATATTGGCAAGTTCTACCTCATCTGACAGTGAAGCAGCACTTTAAAGTGTCACTAGTCAAGGACAGAAACAAACATCTTTATAGTGAGCATACTGCAAGGATGCTAGTCATTCCCGCTTAACAAAAAACTTGCCATTCAATTAGCGTTTTCGGTCTGTTACAGTAAAGACTGAAGCCATTTAATACTGCACATGCTGTTAAGAATGCAGATTAGACTTCTGGGTCAGAAGCAAAACAGTATGTTAACCAAGGGGGAGGAATTGCTGTGTGATTTTTATATACACACACACACTTCTTTTTTCCCTTCCCCCACTCCTGATATAACATTGCCTTCCAGTGACACAGCTAGAGAAAGAAACCCCTGGTATTCAGGATGCTAAAAAGCAGGCATAATTTTGCTTCAGCCACAGCCTTTAGGATTAATATAGGTGAGACAGCAGTTGGAGAAAAAGACAAAGGGAAGCCTGTGCTGATGGTACTATTTGCATGAAAAATAAAGTAGAACACAGAATGTCACTTCAGGCTTCTGCTGACTTCTTTTCATCTTTGTGTGTTTGAAGCCAATGAGACATAGGAAGAAAGCAGCAGACAAGAACCTGCCCTGTCGCCCACTGGTGTGTGCAGTGCTTGGTGAGTATCCTTAAAGTATGTCTGTGTTCATGGTTCCCAAAAGCATCTTTCATTCTGCAATAGAAATACGAGATTTCTGGATTAAGGGTAGTGGTGGATGAACTCAAAAGGAGAGCTGTTATGTAGTAAAGATATTTCTAGACTGTCCATCTCTATACATGGCTGCCTTGCAGAGAAACAAAATCCAAGATTTGCTGCTATGTAGCAAGAAATTTTATATAAATTCATAGTAAGTTTTGCAGAAGCCTGTTGGCCCTTTTATCCTTAACTAGTAACAGTAGGGAGGGCAGTTGATTAATAAATTCAGTGTATAGGTGAGCATGGTAACAGTCACAAGTACTTAGTAGGTGATATGATGAGGGCAAATATATGGAAAAGACTTGTTTGTGAAAATGTTTGCTAGACATTTAGTCTTTTCTGAGGAAGAAAACAGTGGGAATGTCAGTAGCTAGGATTGGTTTTGCCTGTGGATATGGAGACACAATTTAAAGCTTTTTATGGAGTGCTGATTAAATTGTGACATTCATTGCTGTGGAGGTCAAAAGCATGAATGGGTTCAGGAGTGGACGGAGCCTGGATCCCTGGGTGACCTTAAGCCTGATGATACAGAAGTAGTCTCAGTGCAGCATTTTCAAACAGGTGATTGTTGAAACTAAGACACAACAGCTGCATGTATAATCTTTCTAGACTTGCCAGCTTTCATGCACTCTTTCCCTAGACGTCTTAGTCACTATTGAGTCATATTGCTGGGCTATTAGCGCCCTAGGAAGTTACATCTCACACTTGTTACCGTTGGCATGAGTTAAGCATTTTATGTTGAAGTGGTGTTGGGCAGAGAACATGCACACATTCAGTTAGCATTTATTAGCTGAACCTAATAGGAGTTCTTTAGTGACTTATCTCTTTCAATTGTATTCCTATACTCTTTGCCTCTTATCCTCACACTGGGAGCCCTTAAATATTAGAGACAGTCACCTTTTATTTTTTTCTCCTGCTTGTCTGAATGAGTCTTAAGCAGAAGCTTAGCCCATGTTGAGATCAAACTAGCTTTTCTTGCTTCAGAATTTATTTTAGGGAAAAACAGGTGTTCTCTACAATGTCTTCTCTTTAAGTAAACATCTGGGTTGTGCTTTGTTTCTGGCAAGAATGATTTTCTAAGATATGCTTCTCAATAGAATTTTCCATTAGTGACAAGGCTTGAAATACAAGAGCATCAGAATTCATGGTGTATTCTTTATTTGACTAATAGTGGGGGAAAGCATACAGGGAGGCCGTGCTTCAAAGCAAATTATATTACGTGCCCTCAGTTTCCAGTAGTCTTTTGTTGTTTTTTAGTTTGGGTTTGGTGGTTTTTTTTTTAATTTCAGAAGATGTCTAATGTTCTTTCAAACAAACAAACTAAAGGTTTTCTCATCTAAGCAGGCCTATTGTCTGGTAGAGGTAGGTAGGTGGGGTAGTTTGACTTCCTTATTGTTGTCTACTAGAAGCTAACTGTAGCTAGCTCAATACTTACTTTACCATTTTCTTTTCTGTCAGATTTGATGGTGGAATTCATTGTAACACACATGATGAAAGAATTTCCTATGGATCTCTATGTGTAAGTGTCTGTGGGGTGACTCATTGTGATTTCATTTGAAGTTTTAATTTGGGTGGAATTCTAGTCATAGAGCAATCTTCTGGCTGAAATAACACTTTGTGGCTGGTGGTGAGCAGGGTGGCTTTTCATGAACTCTTCCAGCAACTTTTTCTACCTTCAAAAATACTCTGTGTGCCAGAAAATTGAAAGTGAAATGAATTTCCACCTTTCAGACCAATTTCCTAATCTACTTGATCAAACACAAAGAGCTTTTCAGTCTGAAAGAAGTTTCATAATACAGTCATTGCAAGAATCCCCACTTCCCAGAAGATGAATCTCTGTCTAGAAACTGAAAAGACTGTTTTGAAAAAACCAAGGATGACTGACGTGAGGCCTGGAAGGCAATGTGAAGAGTGGGAGAGAGGCTTAAGCCTGAAATAGCCTGCTAAGCAGCAAGGGCTAAAACTTAGCAATGGGGAAAAGGAGAGAAGAGGATAGGGCTACACATGAGCACTCCATGTGTCCTGTGAGGCCCCTAGAATGCTTTGTTCTGCTTTAGCCTAGAGGGCAGAAATAGGATTTAGGCAGATCATTGGCTTTGCTCTGACTGTTTGTACAGTACTGAATTTCCCCAAGGCCTGAACAGCACTATATTCTGTAGAAGAGATAAAGATACATAGGCTGTTTTCCCTTAAGGTAACTTTTCAGCGTGTTCTGATTTTGCCCAAATAACCCTGCAACTTTGGTGCCTTTGCAAGGGTTGTACAGCTCAATTACGAGTTTGAGAGAAATGTATTTTTAGTGACAATTACAAAATTAGTTGTAGATGGGTGTACTGCATTGGAATTTCACAAGAAAGGTGTGAAATGCTTGGGCTCAGAAGTAAGGTCATGTTTGAAAACCCCATGAGAGTAAAAATAATGATAGCAACCATCAGTGGACATCTATATCCATTCATTTTGGCATGTTTGTGCAGTCCTTTCACTACACTCCTGTCTGAAACCATCCCATAGCAGACATAGTTATTGCAGACAAAGTGGGTGTTCTGAATGCACAATAGTGTCATACTTCTCTGCAGTACATTTAAAAGGTGACGATATGAAGCGGCTCAAGGGAGAGCATATTAATATTTAAAAGAGAAATCCAGGTAGCTTTCACCAAGGGTGTTTTTTGTTCATTATGTGTATTATGAATCCTCAGCACAAAACCAGACACACCACTAGGGTGAATGACTTCACAACTAAATCAGTGTGGTTTGGGAGTCTGTAGGCTGGTAGTTAGTGCTCTGGCTGTCTAGGCAGGAGTACTAGAACTCGTATACCACTCCTCATCCCTTTTCTTCCATGCCTTGATTTCACCCCAAAAGCTCTGTGCTGCTGTATACACCCACAAGGTTTCAATGCTGAGATCTTTTAGCAGAGTATTTTGCATTAACAGCTATAGCAGTTACAAAGAAATGTTTTGGCCATTGCCACGTTATTTCTGGTCAGTGCCTTCAAGTAGTTGTGGGGTGGGTTTTTTTTGCACAGGCCAATTTTAGTCTTACAGCCAAGCAAAAATGTAGGTGGAAAGGTATCAAGCATTGTCTGGTACCAGTAACATCAGAAACAGCACGTTTCTCCCTAGAACGATTACTGTTCCTGATCTGAAGGCAGCTGTCTGTATCCTAGCTGGTTTGTTTCCTTTTCTTTGTTGAATTTATGAGAATCCAATTTGAAATACAGCACTTAATGTGATGCTCAGCTATTGTAAATGTTTTAACCTTTATTCGTCTTAAGTTAGTTTCAATCCTTACCTTATCGTGGTATTTTTGGGATCATCTAAGGGTCTGAAAAGAATAATGTGTACCTTCTGTATGTTATTTCTTATGGCTTTTTAAAGCTTTATCTTGAAGTCTTCACCCATGTAATTCTTTTAAATTTGATTTCTCTATGTTTGTGTAGTGTCTTTCAGTAGTGTCTTTTCGGAGAGATGTTGATATCGATGCAATAATGTATTTTTGAGAAACAAAGATTTAGGGGAAAAGGAATTTTTCCTTTTTGAAGTCTTCCTTCTGTTTGTCCTAAATGTCAATAGCTAAAAATAGCTTGGACTGACAAATTCAAATTTGTATGTTTTTTCTGTCTTGTCCGTAATGGTAGCTAGTGCTAGAGAATTTAATCATTCTATTGTATTTTTTTAGTTCTGATGGTGTTTGTGAAGAATGTTCGTGCACCTAAGAGTTTCTATGAACAGTAGGTGCTGTAGAGACCTACAGGATTTGGAAACTTCACAAGTATACTAGCTGTATGTTGAGGGATATCAGAGCTTGTAGGTGTATTGCTTGATAATTCCGAAGCTCATACTTAAATTATCTGTTTAAGGAGACTGGAAAATTTGACAGAGATCTTTTTATTTTTTTAATATAATTAAGCTGCCTACCTCAATCAAACTAAAAATCTTGCAGTTTGTTTGATTCTTGTGTCATTTCCTTTGGCCTCATCATTTAGGCCAAAGAAACTGAAAAGCTCCACTGTGTCCAGATTTTATAAAATATGAGCATGGTATCTCATACATATGGAGCCTGCAAGTTAAGTAACTCCTTTTGTGGAGCTTATGGAGGCCCTCAGGTAACAGCAGCAAAGAATGGAAAGTATTAATTAAATATAAACAACAAGCTTGCGTTTGTAGTTGGTCCAGTTACGTTAAGCTTAAACTGGCATGCAGGCCCCTTTCTCTTGCCTCATCTCATTCTTTCTTGCAGGTGTTGCTTCTCTTTAGGAGCCCAAAACCATGAGCCCCATCCTCTGTCTGACAAGCTTTGAACTTTGTTTTATTTCCCTGCTGCTGATTTCAGAGAATTTCCAGGTTCGATGTAGAATTGCTGGGAAATGCAATGTAATTAATTCTTTGCCCTTTCTTTTCCAGACGGTGCATTCAGATTGTGCACAAGCTGCTGTGCTACCAGAAGAAATGCAGAGTGAGGCTTCATTACACCTGGAGGGAGCTCTGGTCAGGTACTTTGCAGCTGCAGAGACAGTCAAATATGAAAAGAATGTGGGTGGCTGTTTGGGGGCCGTGACTGCTTGTTCTATTGCTGTAGGGTTAAACAGCAAGCAACAATTCTGTTAAAGCATTTTTATTTTGCTTCTTAGTTGCTACATGCAAATTACCTCTTTTGGAAAGCCAGGTCATTATCATAATGGTAGCTAATTTACTTCCTTGTCTGGCCATGATCACCATGGTATCCAAATGTCTTTGTTTTTCTGTTCTATTACCCGAGTCCCTCTTCACTTGATTGGAGAAATGGAGTAATGTTTTATGCAGTAGTGTTCCGCTCTCAGATATTTGTGAGTAGAAAGGAGGTAGGCTCTTGGGTAGAGGGAGGTGAACCTTACTTTTTTTTTTTACTGCAAGAGACTGTTACACATTGAATGGTGTGTGCAGCTCCTTCTGAAGAAAGCAACCTAGAAATGTCAGTGGAAGGAAAAAGAGGCTTTTAACTCTGACCTTTGCATTGATGGTAGATAGTCTGGTTCATGCCACTGGTATCTTAAGACAGATAAGTGTTATGGGGTTTGGCTCATAATCTAGTGGACGTAGCTTTGTAGGACTGTTTATGATGCAGTCATTGTGTGGGAGGTCTGAGGAACGGGGTAGCAGAATCGATAATGACACCTAACGGGCTTCATTTATGGACATGGTGTGTGCTTCTGTTCTTACCTTGCAAGCAGTGAAGTAGCTTGGCTAGAAAGTACAGTTAATCCTTTAGCTGTTGTGGATTAAACAGGAGGTTTATGAAAATTTGAGCGAACGTGGCCCTGATTGTGTATTCCTGGAGCTGTGCTTGAGACCTAGGATCAGTGACTTGGTGTAATGCAGCTTCCATCAGAAACTGAGAGAGGATGGCTTTAGAAAAAGGCGGTGATGAGTGGTTTGTGAAGCTGTTCTCAATTAACACTGAGTACTTTCCTTCAGTAGCTTTGCGCAGCTGAGTGTAGGTACAGAGAAATGAACCAACAACCTGAGTCACTTTCAGTTACTAAATTTTTACCTTTTGTGACATGTGGCCCATTCAGACTTTCTAAGTTACTCCTGCAGAAGGTGAAGTGGGTGCCCCTAATTAAGGGATTAGCGATTTCTTTTCAGTTGTTTTCTTCAGAACGGAGCCCCTAGAGGCATGGTTGCAGCGTAGTTGTCAGTTCAGGAGAGGAGCGTGTACAATGTGGATATCTCTTGTGAATAGAAACTGCACCTGACAGCGTGTGTGTGATCTTCTCAGCAGTTAGCCATGAACCAGATCCATTCCTATCAGGCCAGGCTGAGCTGGGTCTTTCCTACACACTGGCAATATGGAAGCCTCAAATATAATGACTTTTGCTTGAAGGTACTGTTCTGCAGTTCAGCGAGCATGCACTTAGGCATATTTCAATCCTTAACTTTCCCTGTTTTAGGGGGAAAAAAATAAAAATCCTTGCTACACACTAAGATTTGCTATCTTGGGATATTCTTGTTAGCTGTTTCTAATTAGCTGGTGTTTGTATAGTGCTTCAGAAATGTAAAGTGCCTCAACAGTATTAAGTACTGCACATGCTTTGAAAGTAAGCATACAGCACTCGGGTTGGTCAGGTTTCTGTGAAGGACCTGGAATGTCTGCACTCCTGATGTAGCTGAAGAGCTCCACACTTACTATAGATTTCTGTGTGTTTAGGGACATCTTCTCATGCAGGAGTAAATTACAGTAAGAATGCTTCAAATTCTTTTTTATAGGATGTTGAGGCAGAGATTCTTCAGTAGCTGCTAGGTGATTTGTGCAGGCTGGAAGGCCCTGGGTTGAGTGGTATGTGTCCCTGTAAAAGGGCCCGTCCTGGCTGCTCCAGATGTGTACTTCTGGAGTGCTATATGTGGCAGACTGAATGCTAATTGCCAGCCCTATCTTGAAATATATTTCATAATTAACTCTTATCCCTGTCAAGGCTGCTCTTTGATTACCCCAAATGCTGCTGTCTTTGATGTGAAAGAATGGCTGTTTTTCTGGTCTTGATCTATCTGACGGATGATTCCATACCAGAGCACAGGGACTTCTGAATTCATTTCTGTCCTTTATGTGAGCATATTCCCCTTTGGCCTTTTATTTTGGATCGAAGAATTAGTTATCACTGCTAGATGAACAGCTAAAAGGGAGAAGCTATTCACTGTAAGGTCTGAGATCTCAGATTGCCCCATCAGGTGTGCTTTATAGAAGGCCTTCAAGCCCACACTTGTCTTCTTGAATGACAAGGTGTGTGATGATGGAAGCAATGCTCCTGTTGTGCAGTGTGGATAATAGCAATGGAAGCCCCCCAATAGAGCTGAGTGGAACAAAGAAGCTGGAGGGAATTGATAGAAGGAAGTATTGAAAGAAAGGGAGAGAATTTTACCTGACATGTAAAAGGAGGAGGCTTGTTTCAGGCAGAAAATTGAGTGGGAGAAGACAAAGGGAATACTGTGGGATAGGTAGTCGGTAGAGGGTGCAGAGTAACTGAGTTAACTGAGTTAAAGGTTGTAGGTGGAAGCAGTAGCAATGTATGGAGCCTTCTGTTCACTTGCTAATTCTACTATTAGTGAGTCTCTAATTAAGGGAAGCCATTCGTGTGTCATCTGACTGATAGATGCTTTTCCTTTGTGAGTGCTTTGTCTTCAGTATGGAAGGCCAGCAGCACTTGGAGAAAGTTTCTGCGTTTTCTTTTTTGATTATAAGTTGCAATGATTACAGAGAGAAGCAGTGGAGCCAGGTGTTTGGCATCTCTCAGGACACATATCAGGCTGTTCGTGCAGTCTGTAATACTTCATAGTTCTTTGGATACGCCACTATGTGGCACATTGCTTATGTATGATATTACTTCTGTTGGACTTCCTTTTTCAAAGTCTGAACTTGAGGAAGAGCAATATTGTTACTGGGTCTTTGGTTCTGATCCAGCCTTAGCTTCCCTATAGATTAATTCTTTCATATTAAATCGGTGGGCCAGGACCATGGCACTCAATACAGTATAAATCTCTACCTGTGCTGACCAGGTGACCAAGAATATTTAGCTGACAGAGTGATGTAGGAGGTGAGAGTTGAAAGCAGGAGTGACAAAAAGGAAGATCTGTAGGTGGCAAAAGTAGCATATTTAAGCTGGCTCTAGCTAAAAGTAGTGTGAAAAGAAATACCAGTTCACTAGTGGAGCTAAATTCTGGAATATCCTAAAAAGAATGCTGAAGAGCAAAAAGCAATTGTAACTTCATTAGCCTATGAAAATGATTACCAAGCACAGTTACTGATAGGTGAGGCAGACATTCAGATCCAGATGCGTGTTGATGTTGGTTCCTCTTTAATAGACCTTTTTATTAGATTTGTAGCTTCAGTTCAATTATCTGTGATTAGTGTATGGCCCTTGCCTTTGAGCACTGAAGAAAATAATTTTTTTTTTTTTTTTTTTTTTTTTTTACTCTGCTGTGGCAGCATACCATTACTGGTGGCTAGCCTAGAAGTGTGGCCAAGGTCAGAAATTAAGTGGGATATGGTCAGTTGACCTGTTCCCTTACAGATATTTTAGCCAACTGGGAATCTCCTGGACTGTTGTGCCAGGTACCTTATACTTTTTAAACACTGATTTATTGAATGTCATATGTAAGGTACTTTATAGAGCTGATAAGGAAACTTTACTCAGTAACAACCAGTTCCCTGCTCTCAGAAATAGCATGTTATGCCCAATGAACACAGTTGAATCTTGAGTTCTGCTCCTTGTCATGTGAAAATGAGGTTGGTTTTGCTGGTCATAAAGGTGGGGCTTGGGTTTTAATCATTAAACTCTTAACTAGTTTGTACAGCACTTGAGTGATGGAAGGTTCTATATATGTTGTTGTCAAGCTCGTATGAGCTATGCCAAAAGAGTTTTCATGAGTCATTTAAGCTTTTTATATAAAAATACTTCACTTCTTCAACTCCTCCCACCTCAAAATTAGTAATGCTTGAGCAATTCACTCTGAGCTTAGGGGGTGCAGGTAACTTCTTTGCAGTTGCTATGGTTTGCTTTAAGCAAATCCATGTTTAAAGAAACAGAAAAGCAATTTTCATATAGGCTTATAATAGCAAGAGTAGATCATAAAAAAATCTTAAATATAATAATGAAAAATGGTGAAATAGCTATTTATTAGAGTAATTGAATGCAAAGTAGGATTAAAAATGAGCTTTGCAATTAGTAAGCTTTGAAGATTGGTTTCCAAATTATTGTAACGTAAGGGCTACAGTGTCTTATCTTGTAGCTTAGTTAATTTGATAGATGCTGAATGCACTGTTAAAATGAAGGTACTTCAAATATGTAGCACTATCAAGAAGTTATTTTTCTCCATTTTTTTAAATTTTAGGGTTATCAAAGCAGATTCTTACAATGCCACGGGACAAAATATACTGTTTTCCTTTTTGTAGACTTCTTAGATTTTGTCAGTTTCTGTATTTAAGGCACCAGGATAATACTGCTTTCAAAATCTTGTTTTGGCGAATACTAAAGAGGTGAAAGGTTTCTTTGTGGAACATTTTAAAGTATGCAGTAATATTTTGGGGGGGAGACACCCCACCCCCCCCCAGTTTCAGTATATATAACACATTTGCCCTTATACAGTGTATATTTAAGGTGGTATTGTTTAGTCACTCGTACTTTGCTCTGTTATTTCTGTGGCTGAAATATTGATAACTGATAGCATTTGTTACTTATGGCATTTCTGGTTCTCCAACTGTTGATTGGGTCTGCTTCAGCCCTCTGATTTGTGTTGCTAAACAGATTGGAAATCAGGTGATATTGCATCTCCCCTTAATCCCTCTGTCACTGGCACATTCTGCAGCAGCTACATGGCAAGGGAAGCTTGTGTTCTTGCAGCCCTTGTGGAGGCACGATTCATATACTACCATACCAGAAAGTCTAATTCACTGGTAAAATGCCTGATCATACATGCCATGAGACTCTGAAAGACTATATAGCTGCTTGGCCGTTTAGCAAATGACTTAAAGATTTTAGGGAAAAGAATTAAAGACCAAAAATTTGACCTTAAAAACTCACAGAATGTCTTATGTGGCTTTAAAAAATGCTACCAAAGTTCAGGATCCACCAGTACTGTCTTCTGCATGCGTCTGAAGTCTTAAGAGTTCAGAGAAAGCGGTCATTGTGCAGCTGATGGCATAGATAAGGCTGCTGTGGTAATTTCTGTGTGATAAAGAATTGCAAGAAAGTAATTTTTAAAAAAAGAGTAAGAGTAAGAAAGAAAGGTCTTTAAGCTGTGAAGGATGTTGCAAGCATAAAAACAGCCTCTTTAACACAGCATCTTCAAAGGTAACTAATAATAAAGGTCATGTGTAGGGATAGGATAGAAGGAACAGGAGCTTGTGTGTTAAGCGTAAAATGCTTTCATTAAATGAAATCTAGGGTGGGTACAAAGGTTTGTTTGTCTCTTTTTGAAAGGTTCTGCTTGAACTTACTGTTTTGGGAAGAAAAAATAAGTCATTATGTGAGACTTGACCTTTCAAATACCTTCCAGCAGAAATGCTTTCTGACTTCACTGTGATGCTTGTAAACTGTAAAGAGAACTATAGAACAAATGCTAGAGTTTTAACACCTGTGTAGGTCAACATATTCTACCTAATGCAGGTTTTACCTGGTGCTTACCTTCTCATTTCTCCGTGCCTTTTGATAGTGGGAGGCTGACCCAACTTTTCAAAGCTGCACATAAGAACCCCTATGTGACTGAGAGCTCCCAGCCATATGCCATGCTGGAGATTTGGGATCTCATGAGTTGTTAAAGTACAAGGTGATGGTGGCTTTTTTAAGTGAGTGCCACCTCACTGAGGAATGGGGCTGGAAGCAGAAAGGATGAGCTCCCTCTGCAGTTCCCAGTGGTAGTTCAGTGGGAGCACCAGAAGCTGAGGAAGAAGCAGGAGCAGTGTCCAGGCTGGTTAAAGCTGAGATGCTGAGCGGCTGCAACAGAAATGGGAGCTCTGAGCTGATGGGGAGGGTAGGTCATTGGAACGAGAGAGATTTTTGACCTGGGAGGATGGAGAGCCTAAGGTGAATCGGCAGTGATAGTGTTTTAGGAGGAGTAGGAAGCCCTGAGTGTAGGAGAGACTAGATAGGATGAGGTCTGGGGTTAGAGTGTTAGGGAGGCTGGGAGAGGTGTTATCAGATAGAAACTTTGGGTTAGAAATCATTGCATGGTCTGGAAAGGGAGCTATTCAGCAATTTTAATGCTCAAGGATGGAACTAAATATCCTTTTCCTATTCTCTTATTTAAATGCCTTCCTGGGGACCATTCTTCAGCGTGGGAAACCGAGGAATGAGAAATAGCATCTAACTTAGGTGTGTATCCTGGGTGCATTTTTTTTCCCAGTGCCTCTTAATGTATTGTATGCTTGAAAGAGGAAAGAATGTTTTCTTCTTTCAGCCACGCTTATGACTATTTTTCTGTGCCAAGAAGGACATGGGCAGGACTTCACAGGTCTTGTATTAGCATCCTGAGGGTAGAGGTGCTTAGCTCTAGGATTGCAAAAAACCAGCAAGTCCTTTAGTATTCCAGAGAACTGGGTCATTAAGTTGAAGATTTGGAACTAGTGTTTATTTCTAAGTGGTTCATCAAGTATTAAATAAGTTCAGTAAGTATTAAAATCATGATTAACTTACATTTTGTGCAGTGTCCTTGTCTATGGCAACTTACCTCACCTTTACTTGTAGATAGGTGACCAGCAAGCTTTATCTCTGTTCTTAATCTTTGAAATTGAAAGAAAATAGATAATATTGGCCAGCTGTTTTAGTAGGAAGCCCAAGAGGTTCACAAGTGCCTGTGCTTGTTGACTCTAGCGAAGCTTCAGAGGAGGTAGAATAGTTCTGAAAATCTATTGGAAAGAATGTAGTTTCTTACACAAACTAAAAACTGTAACAGTTATGTGCCACGTAATAGGTAGTGGGAGTTGGCAACCCTTGGAGTCTCCCATTTTCTTTACTCATAGGAATGCTGGCGCTTAGTTGGACACGTTGGCACAAACTTGGTACAGGAGTGCAACTGTTACTTCTCTTAGCTATTTCAGTGAATTTAGGAAAGGATTGAAGTTGAAATATACTTCTAAAATACAAACTTTGTAGTTGTGATGTATGTTGTGGGTTGATATTAATTGATTTACTGAATTTGTGCTTCTGTGCTTCTCCCTGTTGCCCCAAAGAAACCCCCAGTTCTTACAAAGCTCGCAGGCAGAAGACCTGTGAACTGCCATTCTCAACTAGTGTTTCAATTTCATGTAAACCTTTCCACGTTACCTCCTTCAAACCAAAAGTAAAAAAACCATTTATGGTAAGAGCACACAGCCACTTGGTGAAATGTACTGGTGTAAATCTCCTAAAGAAGATGGTGTAAGAAATGCAGAAACTCAGTGGTGGTCTTGTAAAACAGGATGTTCTAAATTCACCACCTGGGGCATTTTTAGGAAGCATCTGCTTTTGCTTAAATCCATCTTAGCATTCTATTACTTAATTCTAGATACCTTCACTTTATTTTGACCTATTGTAATACTGATGATAAAGGGTTTGACCCCGGTTGCCAGTGGAGAGAAAACAAATAATACAAGTTTTGTGGCTGTTATTGATCACCGAGTAGGATCAGGATGGAAATTAACAGGGCCTTGCTCAGATGAGCACAAAGGGAATTCAGTCATTTAGGTGGGCAAAAGTCTAGTAACCTTGTGGTCATCCTGCCTCAGGCTGGCAGGTCTCATCTGGATATGTTGCTCTGTTGTGCAAATTACTCCTTAAATAAAGCTAGCTAACACTGGAGAATTTGATTGTGAATCCCTAACAGTTTGCAGATTGTTGTGACCTAGTGGAGATAGTGTGATAATTTCTCCTGGGAAACAGTTCCATTGATGACAAGTGTTACAGCCAGAGCTGTTCAGTCATTTCTTTGTCTGCACGTAGGGGTTGCATCATTCAGAATGCAGTGATTTATGCCTCTCCCCTTTTTGTTTTCAAGAAGCAGCACTCCTGGGTCCCTTGCTTTGCAGTCTTTCCATGTTCTCACACAATATTTCTGCCCTTTCTCCAAATTCGCCTCCTTTTCTGCCATAAAACCCCAAGCAAAAATGTGCAACCTTAACTCCCAAGACTACTATTTAATTAACAGTGTGAACCTGCATTGTCAGACAGAATAGAATTGAGCTCAGTATTTCCCTTTTCTCTAAAGGGGAATGAAGTTTGTGGGTGTGTGCTTTTTTTATTTTTTAATTTTGAGAAAAAAGTGCATTGTTCCATGTGAGCTTTAGCTTAAAGTTGGAAATTTTGGTTTCTTTCTTACTGCTTGCTGGATTGCTATCAAGCAGCATTGCGCTGGCATCGGCAATCAGCATTTCCCTTAAGCTTGCAATTTTCACACCGTTGGCTGTGGTTAGGCAGGAACAGTGAGTACCAGGGATGGAGACTATATAAGGAAAGGAAAGGATTGGAAGTGAAGTGGCCTACTCGACTGATCCTGGGAGCAATGGGTTATATGCTATTGTGCGCTCCAGCCCTCTGGCAAGCTGTTGTTTCTCATTAAGAATACAGGCTGCTTTCTTGCTTGTACCCTGGGAGTCATGGGGAGAAGAGGGAACAGCTGTAGAGTGCTGAGATGCTGGTGATGGGGAGCCTGCCAACAGCAAGCTGCTGCCTGCCACAGAGCTTTGGTGGCCAGCAGCAGAAATTTGGCTGTGCCTGTGTTGGCACGTGGGGAGGCAGCAGTGAGAGGAGCTGTCCAGCCAGGTGAATTGTTACAACTATGAGCAGGGTGCTCCCTCCTTATCAGAGCCGAGTTGAAGCGCGTTGAATACTGATGTTGACAGAGCTTTTATTGCTTCCCCTGCTTCCCTGGGAGGGTACTGCAGCAATGGTGCAACAGTCTTGTTTTCTAGTGCTTTGACTGATTGACAGAAAGCTGCAGATGCTGTCCCAGTAATTGGTTCACTTGTCCAAGGATGCTGGGATCATTTGTGCCTTGGGGGGGTTCTGGTGCATTAGTCTGTAATAGCAACGTAGCTATTTCTTGGACACGCTGCCTGTTCCTACTGCTCTATCTGGAAACTACCTCTGTTGGTTCTTTTCTGTCAAACCCTGTCTGTAGATATTAAGCTCCTGCTGAGTTTGTTTTGATCACTGTTCTGCTGAGCGTCTGCCCATGCTGAACGTGGCCAGATCTGCACAATCTTAACATGCGGGCCATCTCAGTATATCATATTTGAGCCTTTTGCTTCCCTACTTCTGAATTTCTCTTTAGGTATAGCATTTATTACAGGTGATTACTCTGTTCTGGGGTCTCTCCTCCTCTTCCTAACAGCACAGTGGGATATATGGTTATCCTAGCTTAGCCTGTATGACTTCCAGTCTGGAATAGGAGAGTGTACTGGTCTGTGGTTATGGTATTCTCATGCTGTGAGAGTCTGTTATTTCCACACTCTATGCTGTAGTTCGCCTTGTGTAAGGGGGTCATGCTGAATTTTGGAATCTGGAAAAGCATTATGAGAAAGTGTTGTTTGACGTATTACTTTTCAACAGGAATTTGATGATGACAGCAACACAATACTGGGTGTGGAGTGGGCCTTTGGTCAGACTGGGTACAGCCAGGGCTGTTCTCATTGCTCTATTTATACTTCCAGTGCTGTTGCAGATAGAAGGTGCTGTTTTTTCTTTTATGTTGGAGGAATTGAAGCACAGAAGTGCTGCTTCTTGAGGAATCGAATACAGCTTCTTAGTGCTAATCCTTACCAGATCTGGCTTACCGTGTGCTACAATGAGTGGTCTGGACCTTGCCTTGGGAGTTTGTATATATGAATGGGCCAGCTATCAGAGGTCCAGGTAGTCACTGTGCTGCTGAAGCGCTCGTAGGCGGGGGATTTCTCTGCAGCATGGAAGTGTTGCCCAGATGTCATTATCAGCTGCCCTGCAGTGACATGTAGGGGATCCTCCTAAGGGGGTTGGGAGTTTAAACACTGAAAGGAGCACATGGAATGTTCAGTTGGTACAATGGTAACTTCCAGAGGGAATGGGAAGATCACTGTTCTTCACAGTGTGCCCTGAGAGTTGGAGTGTAGAAAATTGTAGGATTTTATTAGAGTACGGGATCCTGTTAACTGATGTTGTACTGCAGCTGAGGAGCCCTCACATCTTTTTCTCCCTTGCTCCTTTGTTGAGGGCCATTATATGCACCATTAGAAGATTTTTGACCTGTAAGCGCAGCAGATGCAGTGACAGTGGCCTCCATGCTGTGCTCAACCCATCCAAGCTCTCATTGATGTGTGTCTCAGGGCTGTTCTCTTCTGCTCTGTTGTGCAATAACACATCAGAGCCTTATGATGCTCTTGGCAGAGTCTGTGCTGCATTCTGACTTGCCCAAGGGATGGTACTACTGCTCCTTTCCCTCCGCCTTTTCTCTACTTAACTTACCTCTGTGCTCCTGTTGCATTACACATGATCCAAACAGTGAACACTGAGACATTAAATAGGACGGAAACTTTGTGTGAATCCCAAATGTACTGGGGCTAAATATACTTATGTTTAAAACAAGGCTTACAGTGAGAGAAAGTAATTCTGCTATGGAAGGAGGAACAGGGGAAGGAGGGAGAGAAGGGCATCTATCTGTTAACAGGAATTACCTCCTTCCTGGTAGAAGAGGAGAAGAGATGCTGGCTGCCCACAGTCGTCTTACAGAGGATTGGCTTGAAGAAGGGCAGCAAATAACTGAGCAGGAGTACTGTTGGTCCTCAGCAGACAGACTGACCACGAGAGCTGATAAGGGAAAGGGTCTGTCCTGAAAAGTGGCATTGCAGTGGAAGAGCTAAGAGCCTCTTTCACTGCAGTCATTTCAGTTTAAAAAGCAGGGAGGGTATCTGTAAAAGCTGGTGATATCACTTTTCATCCTTTGACTGTAATAATCCTTGGGAGAGAAAATTGCCTAAAAACCAGCCTTTATGCTTTACGCTGCTTCCACGTACAGCCAATCATACGGCTTCGTGTCCAATTTAAGTCTCCACTTAACATGCTTTTCTACTTGGTTTTGAGGCTGTAAATGTAGGTGTTCAAGGCTGCATTCTCTTCTTGTTTATTTTAAGAAGCATAGCCAGTGCACTCAGCTTAGGTCACAAAATGAGAAGCTTGCATGCAAATACTGCTGGCGGCTAGCTTACTTCTGTTACAGCTTCCTGGTTTTGTTGTGAAAGAAGTTCCAGTGACACTATTGTATTTTGAAATTATGTATGTTTCAAGACTCAGTGTAGTGGGTGTATTTTGACCTGGTAAGGGATGCCAAAGACAAGCATCTTTAGGGGGGGGGAAAAAAAAAAAAAGGCTTTAGAGGCTATTGCAAAAATGGTACTGTTTTCCAGTTAATGTTGAAATAGATCTCATGGCCACACTGTCCATCACTGTTAAATCCTGGAGCACAAATTGGGATAATGTGGCTGAGCCCAAGCAAGGGCCACTGTTCTGTCTGCCTGTGCAGCTGAGAGACTGAACTGCTCCTCCGCTGGGAAAAAACATGGATAATTGCGGATGGGATACCATAGACAAACAGTTGATTGCAGCAGGGAAGAACTAACGCATCTGGTTTGGCTTCAGGTTGCTCAGGAGTAGTAGCAGCAGTGTTCCCTTGGAGCTCGGGGGCAGAGGGGTGTCAGCCAGTTGGACGTTTGCTCTGGAGGTTTATTTTGTGTAATTGTCACTGAAGGGCACTGGACATATGAAGCTAGATCTAAAGGTTGTTAATTCTGAAAACTGCAGGGCACAGCTGTCCTCATTTTCAGTACAGGGTCTGCCTTACAAGCAAACTGTGGAGACGCATGTAGCCATAGGTTTGAGAGTTCGTGTTCCGCAGGGTTCCTGTTACTTAGAGCCACTTAAGCAGAGGCTGGTGGGGAAAAAGGTTGATTGCTTTTTGAGCATTGATACAGCGTATAACCTAACTAGGAGCACTGCAACATTTTTAGGAATGTGTATTTCCAAACAGTTGGAAATTTCTTTGTGCAGTACACGCAGTAACTGTAAACCTGGTGGATTAACTCTTCTGATCAGCTCCGAGCCCAGCACTGAGTTTCTTCATGTGAAGCACATTCCTCTCCCTTCTGGTTCTTGGGGGAGGAACAGCACAGACTGACTGTGAGTAGGCTATGACGGCATTGTAGTTCAGGTATAAAGATTGCTTTCAAGCAGTGGTAATCTCTTCTTTCTAACTGGAACAGGAAAATTAAATGAGCAAATCCATCACAATGGCTGGAACGAACATAGGAGCTGTTGGGGTAAAACAAAGCAACCATTCTGCTTCAAGTGTTGTCATTAATGTAGAGCAGTGCAAGTGCTTCAGGGCGGTAGCTGAGAAGTAACTGCAGTGGGCAGTTGTAGGGCACTTGTTTGTCTCTGTCAGTTGGTGAGTACTTGACCTCTATCTAGACAAGCGATGGTTACACTTGTTCTTTTAAAAATAGTGTGTCTCCATCACGGGTGGCTTTCATGTTCACTGTGTTTGGATGTTCAGTGGCTTCTCATGGTGCTCTGTGATCACCCACCTGCAGGGGCCTTTCAGAAGGGTTCTGGTGGGAGAGTGAGAGGTAATGGGACCAACAAGAGGCTTCACATCACTTGTTATAGGAAATCCAGTGCACTACTACTCTGCTTTCAGAAGCCTCATCTGCTAGTAGCTGAACAGCAGCACCTGGTCATGAGATGCGGCTACATGGACTTGCGTGGCCAGGAAAGAGGTAAACCCATGGTTATAACTATTAAATAGAGATGGCCAGTAAGCTGCTATGACAGAGCTGCAGGGCAGCTGTCTTCAGTCCAAGGCACGGACTGCGGGAGACTACTTTTTTGCTGTGGAGGCTTGGTTACCTTGGCAACCTGTTTTTAGCTGGATCTCTGCTCTGGCGGAGAGCCCATCTGTACCTGCTACTCCTTTGTTTTGAAATGGCTGTTTTACAGAAAAATATCTGACAGAAGTATTTCCAGAGCTGGATTGTTGTGGAATCCAGGCTCTGCTTTTGGTCCCAGGAGTTTGTCTGATGATGAGGTGATGATGGTATGGGGAGTTCTGTGGCTGGATTGAAAAGGTATTAATATACCTGCTTCATGAGGTGGGCTGCTGTCTTGGAAGGGAGAGATGCTACTGCTGCTTGTTAAAGCCTGGAATAGCTCTGAAAGATAAATCACTTGCTTGTCTGGAGTTTGCGGAGAACTTCGTTCATTCTGGTTTGTGGCTCAGCATCAAGTCACCAGTGTAGATTACACTGAAGTAGCTTCTGTCTGTGATGAGTAAATGCCCACACTAGGGCTGTAGGCTTCTCTTTTGCCGGGCATATATAAACTTTTGATACTCCTGATAAACTTCAGTGGTTGGAGGACTGTATTCAGAATCTGACAATTGTGTTTGATTCCAGATCTTATCAGTCTCTTCACATCTGTCTTTTTACTGTAGGTTTTCTGGTTTTACCTTTTTTTGAGTACTTTGTAATCCTGAAGCAGGGGGTGGGGGTGGTGGGTGGGGGTGTATCTAAATTTTGCCCTTAGCTCATTCTTGTTCTCTGTGCTTTATCTTCTCCTATTTTATAGCCTGTACCTTTGGGCTGAGATGAACGGTCTGTTCTGTATTTGCTACGGGGTCCTCAGAAACGGGAGTTTTCTCACAGGTTACTGAATTGTGTGTAACACTTGTGTTATGGTGTGGGGAAGAACAGATCAACAAATACTGGTTGTACCTATAAGAAATTGAAGTAATGCCTCGCATTGCTCTGTTAGATGCAGTTACCAATTAGTAGGTAATTAAAAACCTTTTCTAAAATCTCTATATAGTGTTCCAGTTTGACTTTGCAGGCCATCTAATTCAGATGTCTTAAGTCTTGAAATCTGTTGACTTCAGAGCAGAGGGTACATTAAGAATCTGTTCTAGGCAGTCATCAGCCTTCAGTTCTGAGCAGCTATAATGCAGAAGAAAATAGTTTTCTATTTTGAAATTTTCAGGTACTAGAAAAACCAAGATAAAGAACTTTCCATTTGAACTCTCCGTTTTACTCAATTGTATGGAATAAAACTGTTTATTGTAAAGTCTGTTTGATTAAAGCTCTTTTAGCCAACCTTTTTGTTAATTCCCACTATCACTAGCTGATTTTGGGTGGTTACAGCAGGAGCTTTTGTTTTTGTTGTTTTTAAGACAAGTGTGAGCCAGATCTGTAGTCTTTACTGCACAGTGCTCAGTAACTGACACAATAAAGTACTATATCCTTCCTTGTTCCGTTGCAGCAGCATTGACATAGAGCTACAGAAAAGCTATGCCATGTTTTTTTGTTACTTTTTTTTTAACTGCATGTATCAACAGGAGTGACAGTTTGGGGCTGACTGCGCATACATCATGTTGGTGATGTATGAAGCAGAAATGAGACAGCTGAATTCTCCAACCCCAAAGCTCACTTCAAGATCTGGTGCACAGAAAAAATCTCCTGTGAATTGACTAAGCTAACAAGAGACTTAACTTGAGCCTGAGCAGATTTGATTGGGAAGTCAGTGAAGGAGAATAAATGTGGGACAATAAAATGGCTGTCAATTACCTGTCCAGCACAGTATTCTAGCCACAAAAAGCATCACACACCCCATCCCTGTAAATTGATATATTTCTGGGAGGTAAGCAGCTGGCATTTAGGTTAGTTTATACTAGATAATGAAAATGCACCTGTGTTTGACTTAAGAATGGCTTTGCTTTTAACTTTATTTAAAGAACATGTATTATTTTCTTCTAGCTTTGATCAACTTGTTGAAGTTCCTCATGTCCAATGAGACTGTGTTGCTTGCCAAGCACAACATCTTCACCCTTGCACTTATGGTGAGTACAGAAAAAACATCCTCTTATTTTAAACAATGTAATCTTGAATGAATCTTAAGAAAGAAGCCAGGGTTCTGGTAAGGAGATAGCAGAACAAAGCCACACAGTGGAGGAATATCATTGTGGTTGGTTTCGCTGGATGATTGGAAAGGGAAGTGCTTAAGACTCACTGTAGGGTCTGCTTATTGAAATAAACAAGTCTATGTGGGGAAAGGCTTAGTTTAATTTTCCAGACTTGGTAATGTTTTTTCTTGTTCTGTGGCCCTTTGTATAAAAAAAGAATAGGAACCTGTTTTCCTGGCCCCCCAGCTATGACAGTATTTAAGCTTCTCGTCTGTCTCTTCTGTACTGTTAAGGAAAATAATAGATAAAGCAATGAAGTAATGCAATACTGTGTAATGCACCTGAGAGCTATTTCTTTGAAGGTTTTGAACATAGTTTGTATTCTTTCTGTTGCAGAACAGATTTTGGCTAAATACTCCTGTTGTAATTTTTCACTTCCTTGTATAGGTTGTGAACCTGTTCAACATGTTCATCACTTACGGAGACACCTTTCTTCCCACTCCCAGCAGCTATGATGAGCTGTATTATGAAATCATTCGGATGCATCAGAATTTTGACAACCTTTATTCTATGGGTGAGTACCTCCTGACTGGTCAGGACCACTGCTGACTGGAAGTGAGGTGGTGGTGGAGGGGCGTTTTGTGTTGGGTGGTTTTCTGTCCTACTGCTACTGATGTGTGTCTTGGTGACTGGACACGTTTTTTTTTTGTACTAGGACATGTTTTGTCCTAGTTATTAATTATTAATATAAATTAAGGACTGAGAGAGGGCTAAACTTGTTAAAGGGATAATTTTTCTTGTTTTAGTCAGAAAAAAACAGGAACAGACCCATTGCATCTCTAGCAGCAAGTTACTGTGGTTGGAAACACAAATTTGTAGGCACAACTGGGTAATGTGGTATTTTAAGCATGTTCATGTAATTTGTGTCTATTACATTGGACAGTTTCAAGTCAGAAGGCAGGTACATGCTACAGAACCAGCCAGCACAGAGAAACACTCAATGCAAACAAGAACTTGGAAAAGAATTTGATAAACTTACAATAAGAAGCTTGTTGTGCTAGACATTATTACATCTACTATTCTCATTGCCAAAACAAACCAAGAAAACAGCCCTCATAAACCTGCTTGCAATGACAAGTGAATCACTGGCCTGAAGAATGTGCCTACTGGCAAAACAGGGAGAAGCTGCCATCCTTCAAAGAGAGGCAGGCATGCTGGAATGCCACCAAGTGAGACCCAGCAGGGAAAAGAAGAACAAAGGAGAGCAAGGAATTCATGGACACATAATCAGGCAGCGTATACACAGGAGCCTGCAGCCAAGGACAGCTGCAGTGGCACTGCTGTAATGCCAGCGTACTTGAAGGTGTGAAGAAAAGAATATAGCTCTGTTGTTTGTTTGCTTTATTCTAGAAGGACCTTTCTCCCGTTCACCCCCTGCTCCCTTCTCAGCATGATCCCCAGTGAACAACAGGAGTTAATATAAGCATGTAAGGGGAGTGAAAGGGCATTGGGAGACACAGAGTTGGTCACAGCACTCTTCTGACATGCGAGAGAACCATCCTCACCTAAATAAAAGTAACCAAGTACTCCCTGCCAACTGCAAGCAAAAATGCCCTTTTGTACAAACTTCCTGCGGTTTTTCATCTGTTATGTAAGGGATCACTTGGCCATTGTCGTGCTCGCTGAGCAACTGAGATTTTTTGCTAACCCATTTCCTACTCCCAGAATTGCAACTAGTAAGATGAGGTTCTTTTATTAGCCTGCAATTTTTCAAACCCATCTCCTGTGGAAGCTGAAGGAGAGTGGAATGGAAGAGTAATGCACTCAAATACCTACTCAGCTGGGCTGCTATAGGTGCATCTGACCTGTTGAAACAATTCATTTGTCACATGAATGTTTTCTATCCTGCTACACAGAGCAAACCCCTTTGGATTAATGTTGTAGATGCGTGAATGGAAACCTTCTTTGAATACATTACTTCAGATATTAAAGTACTGTAATACTGTTTGACAAAATAATGTTACTCAGAGCTGACATCTCTTTCTGCAGATGGCATGTAGTGGTAGCACTAGGAAGTGAGAAGGAAGGTAGCACTGTCTCAAGCTGATGAACACCACAGTTTAACCAGGTGTCCTGACAAATTCTCTTTGCTTGTCAGTCCATATCACTGGGACTACCGTCCCCTAACCTTGGAACGTTTGTTAGCACAGATGAGAAAGTTACTCGCAGTCCTTTAGCGTTCCTGTTAATGTGGCTAAAACTTCCTGTGTTGGGAGTGGAGGTGGAATCTAATTGCCTTTTTTATTTGTTTTTCTTGTCCTGAATCTGAACTTTATCCAGATTTGCATGACTGAAGGCTTCTGTCATGCAATAATAAGAATGAGTCTGCAGCCACTGTGCTTATGGACTCACTTGTAGCATCTGTGTTTCTAGACAATCCTAAATTTGGGTGATGTGTTGTTCCTTCACTTCTGAGTCAAGGATGAATGTTTCTTGTGGAAAATCCTGTATATACAAATTCCTAGAAAATTCCTTTCTATTCAGGCAATATGGAAATTAATCCAAACATTTACTACAGGATCTGTTATTGTTTTGGTACTTACCAAGATATGTGCACGTAACTGCCACCATAGACACGCTACACATTCTGACCAAAATAAATATTTTTGGTACTCTGGCAGAAAAGAATTGGCTTCCCTAGAACAACTTCCTGTTGCAGAATGTTTTAAGATCTCCTCCTAAGTCTGTCAGCAACCATCTGTGCAACAGAACACCACCCTCATTCCTACAGGGAGTGTTTTTCCCTAGGCTGGTGTGTAATTCCTCTCTGCAGTTCCAGATAAACAGGGAGGTAAAGAATCTTTCGCTGCTGGGGTGGGTTTAAATTGCAGGATGTAGTCCAGCTCAGATGGAATCTTGCATAAACAGGAGCCAGAGGACAGCGGTGTGTGGAATAAAAGGTATCCTAGACCTGGGATGCTGCCCTATTTCTGGGGGAAATGAACTTTAATATGTGGTGATGAAAGCAGAAGAGCCTAGGCTCTTCTATTCGCCCTGCTTCCTGCCTCCCAGCTATTATTTTGTTCTGCTCACCTCTTCTGTGTTCCTTATGTTTCTTAGATGGGCTTTGAAGGGGACTTGTGCCCTGGATCACAGATAGTCTCAAAGATTACCTTGTTTTGATGTGGCTCCTGGACTGCCATCTCACCAAATCAGATTTTTTTGACATTTTGGATTAGAAAAATTCCAGTTCTGTGCCAACACGATTAACTCTTTTCCTTTCAGTTCTAAGGCTGTCTACCAATGCTGGTCAATGGAAAGAGCCTGCAAGCAAGGTGACCCATGCCTTAGTCAATATTAGGTAAGAAGTAGAAGTTAATAACCATTTTTAAGATTCTTGTGTCCTGTGTGACTGCATTCTTATCGTGACGCTTTCACGTTGTTGTATTGAATTTGATTTTGAATTTGTTCTCTTTGTTGAGCTAAATTGCTGTTCTAAACGGGGCCCACTGGGATAAAAAGAGGATCACCAGGGTTTGATTGTCCTCTCTCTAATAATTCTCTCTGCTCTTCTGTAGACCGAGTGCTTTCAAAGCATGGCACAAGCTGTAATGAATTAATCCTCACAGCATTCTTGGGAGAAGTTATACGGTAGAGAACAATATTGTGCTGGCAGAGCAATTGCAGACCTAATGGATTTCTGTTGTGTGATTCTACTGCAATTCTATAAAGCTAGGAAGGGAACTATAAGCCAGCTGTAATAAGCAGATTTGAGGCCTGTTTTAACATTGCAAGGGTTTTGTGTGTGTTTAAAACTGATTATTTAAGGACATTTCAATATTCTCTTAAACGCCTTCCTCGTGTTCAAGGGCAGAAGTTATGCTCTACTTGTAAGGCTAAAGAATACGTATGTGCTGTATTCCTTCATGACAGCAATAATTTCTTTTCCTGGCTTCTTGAAGCAGCTAGTACTGACCAAGCTGGGTACTTGGCAAGAGGTTTATGGATCTGATTGATTGGAAAATGGAAGAATGTTGAGAGAGAAAATTTACTGTGTATCTCTGGCTTGTAAACAAACCATAAAAGATAAAATTATTTATACTGAAAAAATACCTATCACTTGTCACTCCAGACACTTGGTGTCTATGCAACACCACATAGCTCAGTACTGCTGCATTGCTAGTACTTGTCATTTTCCTCACTACAAAAGAGATTGTGTAGGACAAACTCTCTGAGGGCATCTTGCAAGTCAATATACATCTTATGTGTCTGTAAACCACCTTAAAGGTTCCCTTAGTAAGTCTGTAAGCTTAATAACGCCACATATGGTTCCAGATTTATTTTGCTACTAGTCTTTTTATTTTTTGTGAACAGATATAAATGAGTGTTTGTGGGATGATAATGCACTCAAAGTGAAGCAGCAGAACAGATAGCTGTTGGCAAATTAATGTCATTTAATGTGACACAAATTGTCTGCCCTGGGAATTCTCTGTACACCCAGGGAGAGAAGCCTAAACAGGAAAGAGATAAAAAAAGCAAGTGGTCACAGAGGGTTTGTGCTCACCTCTGGTTTGTGCAGCCAAGTTGTTGCGTTGGCTCATGTTCTGTTGCTTAACAGGTACTTTTGTAAAGATCAGCATGCAACTGAGACAAGATAAAACCAAAAAACTGGCACAGTGACAACTCTCCCTGGGCAGCATGTAACATACATGTTAAGTGCATGGTGCTGCCTACAACTAGCAAACCCTATAACATGTTTGTCTTCTAGGCTTCTGGTAGCTGTCCCCTGCTCCACCCAGCTGCTCATGTGTGTTAAAATTTCATGTAGTCTTCCACTAGCCTTAGAAGTTTTCATGAATGACTTCTTTTAATTCCGTGAAATTAGAAAAGGTCTAAATTAGAGATGATTTGAGGCCTAGAGAGGGATTAGCATGTCTGACTTGCCCCATTTCCCTGCTTCCCTCAAAAAAAAAAAAAAAGGGGGTGGGGTGGGGAGAGAGGGCAGGTAGTTTGTCTACCGGTTTGTTTTCTTCTCACAGTAAAAATACTGCATTTGAATGGTTCTTTAAGTGAATAGGTTTTAGAGCAGCCACTTGTTGGAAGCTGGAGAAATCCAGAGGTACTGTCCTTTTGTGAAGGTGATTGACAGTGTGATGATTCGAAGTGGTGACTAGAGAACAACTAGATGCCTGTTTTTTTGCAAGAACATGCTTTAGAAAGTTCCAAAAGACTCATCTCAATACAGGGAAAATGGATGAAGTGAAGGGCCTGTGATAATGTAATACTCCCATTTTGGCCTAAAGACTGAATTTATGAAGCAAAAGGGCAAGATAATAATTCTTCAAGGAATGCCTTGAGCTTTTCAAGGTCTGAAGTTTTTTGCAGTCTGTTCAGAAAGACCATTTTGTCCTGGTCTGTTGGTTGTCCCACTTCTGCAGCAGTGTTTGTAGGAGCACTTAATACTAGGGCTGGTGTGTTTTCTTCTGGTGTTGGACTAGGAGTACAAAGTGGAGCCTTGTGCGCACACACTTGTGACACCATGTTGCAGAGAGTCATGGAGATGTTGCAAGCCCAAATCACCAATGAGAAAAGGAAGAGAGGATGCTTGAGAAGAAGAAACAGTTTGAGGCTATCAGACTGATGGCTTTCATAAAGGAACACAGTATATTACTGAATGATAGTATTATCATAAGTTGTAATTATTTTATGCGTTGATAAAGGTGTACCGGTTTGAATCGGGCTTAGCTTCCCATTGGCTGTTTGTTTATGCCCCTTTGGCTTCCCCTTAGAGTGGTCTCAGTGTACTGTTTCTTTTTGGGATGCCTTTGCCATGAAGGGAGTGAGTATAGAGCAGTCCATCTCACATTGGATTTTTCTTTCAGCTTGTTCCATCGTTCTGGAAAGTTGTTTGTTTTTTATGAGCCATGGTTACCTGCTTTTTGCTGTAACAGTGCAGTGCAAAGTCATGCTTTGGTTTATATCTTTATCTCATTACAACAGCTATTTAAAAAGAAATAAATCAAAATTGTCATTTCCTTATCCCAAGGCTTTTGCTGGGAAAGATTACAAATGTAAAAACATCTGTGTGTGCATGCATGTGGTGGGCTTTAGCAAGTGTTTTAAATCCTAGCGTACAACCTTATGTGTATTTCTGTCAGGAGAGGAGTGGTGAGTTATTTTCAATTTTTCAAGGCTGCAATGCATTTATGTTACAGGAGTAACTGTTGGGGAGAGACAAAAAACAGTCCTGCTTGCACCCTGCAGTGCTGGCTTGGCGAGGTCGTAATACAGAGTCAGGATGAGTAATACCTGGAGAATCTTTGACACATTCTTGTTTAGACTCAACTGCAGAGAGAGATCCCACTTTGTGTATCCTATTATGGTATTAACTGTACTTTTAAATTGGACCCTATTTTCCACTAGGCACTCTGATCGAGTTTTGCTGTTGCTGATTATCTGATTCTTCTAGTCCTTACTGCAGTGAAAAGAGCAGTCACAAATGTTCTTTTTGAGTATAAAGAGATGGGGAGGCTATTCCTACCTTCTCTTCATACCTTTCCTTTTTACAGACTATTCATAATTTCTGTCTGACCTAAAGAAAATGAAAATTTGAAGAAGACAGAGTAATGATAGCCTAACCTGTCTGAAATCTTCCATATCATACTGGAATGAGTGCTTCCTATTGCTGTCCTATCCCATAATAGTGATTATAACTTCTATCTGTGAATTTGTGTCTGTGGTTTACATAAATAATTGAGACATGATGGACTGCAAGATATAGCTGCAGCACCGATGGGGTTGAAATAAGAAGCTGCAGCAGTTAGTGGTTTGAAAACTCACCTTCTCACCTATGAGGAAATAAGCACATTTTGAGACAAGTAATTTTTTTTAAGCTAATGAGCCTCTTTAAGATAACATTGTGCAGGTTTGAATTTAGTGAGAATTTTATTAATGCAGGGTTCAGGGGGGCATCTTCTGATTGCTTACACAGTGAGGAAGGTGGCAGCGGAATCCCTGTATTCTTTTAATAGACTTTATCCTGATCAGTTTTTTTCCAAGGTGAATAAATAGATTAATTTCTTCATTGTCTGAAACTGAGTCCCATCATAATTTTTAAAGTAATTTTGTTTTTCTCACTGAAATGCTTTTAACAAGCAGAGAGTAAGCTTGTAATATGGAACTGGGTGATAGATTTTTTTTTTTTTTTTTTTAAGGTGTTTATGTGCTGTAGTAGCATATGCTGCAATCCTCACTTGGGTGCTTTCAGTCACTCTTCCATCTTGCAGCTACTTTTGTTTCACATAAGCCACTCTGTGTGATACTCCTTTTTTTTTTTTTTTTACAGGAGGTGCTGCTTCTCCCAAGGCTGCTTTTGGGGTCATAAGGGAGAGACTGGGCACTTGGGAGGAGCACTTAAAGCATTGTGTGTATGTGTATAAAGTGGTTATGTTTGCTGCCAGTCTGGGCAGGAACACTCTGAAGGCTTGTTTATGATTTTACTTAGGTGAAAGAAGGCCAGATTGGGCTGTGCTTGTTTGTCGCAGGATACCTGGCATCCCTGCTTTGAAGCTATAGCTCATGTTAAATTACCAACACTCCGTAGAACTGCACTTATTGAAAACCTTGACAGAGGAGGAGGTTTCATTCAGATATTTGTTAGAAAGTGAGTGGCTGCAAGCCGTCTGTGTAGTACCTTCAGCATTGTTCTGCTTTACTGCAAGGAGTTTAGCATCTCTTCATGGGGAGAGAAGAGCTAAATGCTGCTGACCTAGTCATACTGTGATGGGTGGCTGCAGCATTTACAGGATACCTGAAAGGGGACCTGCTAGTAGATAAGTGCTTCTGAATGGCGTGGAAGCCTATGGATTACAGTCAGCTGAGAATCTGTACAAAATATGTATTTTTTTTATATATATATATATACACATACATACTTCTTCCCTCTCCTGCTCTGTACAGACATAATAGAGACACACACACACGTTTCTTGCCAATATGAGAATGAAAAAGGGAGGGCAGGCTTAAAGCCTGTTTATGAAAATAAATGGTCAAGAAAATCTATGTGTATATATATATAAAATGTGGATATTTGTATGCTATATGTGTACGCACATATATGAATGTGTATCATGTATATGAATATGTGTATATACAAATACTTATACATAAATATATGCATGTGTATATATGTTAAAAAATCCCACGTAAACAAGCATCTTGCCCTTGACAGTGGGCTGATCTAAAGCCATAATTTCCAAGCTGAAAAGACCAAGCCACTTGCTTGTTTCCAAGGTCTCGGAGGTGAACCCCAAGTGTTGGTTAAGGGTGCTCAGGTATTACTCCTCTCAGCAGCAGCTGCCAGCAGCAGTGTTGCCCTGGGTGTGTAGGTAATCCTGGGACTAAGGGACTGTGCAGAACTGCTTGTCTCAGGTCAGTGTTGCTGAGCAGCAGAGGGTGCTCAGGCATGCAGGTTAGCCCAGAGTTCATTCCCTGTGATTCTTACACCCACTTGTGAGGGCTACCACTGGTGGAATAACTCCATTGAATTGTTCACTGAGGTGTGTTTAATGGTAATGACCTCTGACATGCTGTCACTGCTAATCAATCTGAGCTCAGCTCACAGGCTAGTACAAGACAGTCAACAATTTTTTATTATTACTTTTTTAATAAAAAAGGCAACAAAACCCAAAGAGAAACTCAGGTGTTTTTTTTATTGGTACTTTAGAATCCTAATACAATTTTGCTAAGATTAAGGGTCAAATTTTTACTAAAAAGCTGTAAGAAAACTTCCAAGCTTTATGCATGTAAGCTATTTGAAGAATTAGTTCATCACAGTTTTCAGGTGATAGCCTGAAAAAGTTATGATGCTGAAAATCTGAAAGTGGATTGTAGCTGAGGATTCTGGCTTGGTTCTAGACCTTTTCTAGTGACTTGTAATCACATCACTCATTGAAAGAGCACAGGTAGTAGATCCTTCTTGTCCTTTCATGTGCTTCTTGTTTCATGCTTTTCTTGTCACACAGGGACTCTGGCACAGCAGAACTGTTCCTGGAATACCATAGTTGTCACAGCAGAGCTTAGTTACTCAGAGTTCATCTGCTACCACTGCTTGTTTTTTACTTGACCTTGCAGTATTCTGCTGGGGAAAGTTTGTTTCCGAGGAGCAACAGATTTTGATGTAACAGCATTAGCTGGCACCTGAACAGAGGAAGCAGGTGGATTGAAAGGGAAAGACCTCACTTCCAGGCCATTGTGACACATTAACAGAAAAAAAAGAAAGAAAGAAAGAAGCAATCCTATCCAGGGTGCATCGTTTCATCTTTTCACGGCACTCTACCCATGCTTCCAGTATTTTTATTAATATTTAGGGCTTTTCTCTAGTCATGTAACTTAAGTGATTCATTTCTTTTACATCAGCTGATTTCTTCTTGAGACAGTGGTGTTAATTTTCAGTTATTGCTCTTTATTTACTAGCTGATTCATCTTGGTCTGTTTCTCTCACAGAGCTGTAGCCAATTTCATTCTGCTATAATTTTCCTTCATTCTTTCTCATTCATGCAGTGGCTTAATTAAATGTTGTCTCTGCCACTGGCCCAGATCCAGAAAGCTGATCTGTTGAGTGGCATCGTATGGACCAGTTCCACTAACACAGCAGTGTGGTTCAGCAAGTCAGGTGCAACCCAGGTCACCTTCCTTCTTTCTGCCAGTAGCATCCATTTCAGTCACTGCTGCCTGGGAAGGGACTCTGACAACATCAAGACTATTACTCTTCCCACCCCGCAGCAGGTTTTTTTGAGGATTAATTTAGTTGTATTTTTTTGTGTGTGGTGACTGAAGATTCTGGAGCAGATGCTGATTTTGAGCAAAGGTGTTTGTATGGCAGATAAATTCCTCCATCTGAGATGCCATAGCCGTGGCTTGCTTTCTACAATGCACTTGATAGCTATGCTGCAGGGATTGCTTTCTCTCTAAAATTTCATCCTCAAAGCAAGCAATGCTTTTTGGATTGGGGTAGGGATGAACTTGAAGTGATTTATTCCCAGGATGGCAGCCTTGCTTAACTGACTTTCTTAGCTTTTTTTCCAATGTCTGCAATTGTATCGTCCACTTTCATCTCCTTTCTTCATGTCAAAAAACCAACAGGTTGGCTTTTTAAGAGGGAACTTGCAGAAGGATCCACTTCTGTATTTCAGCTGCTCTGCAAGGATTGCTGTAGAGGTGAGGCATCTGTTCCAGGGAGGATTGTTTGATGGGCAGAAAGGAAACTGCAGCAGTCACTGTTTGGCAGTCTCTTCCTAAGTTCAGCAAGTATCTTAGTTTATGTGATTCTCATAAGGTGGGCGTGTCACTGCAGAGTTTACCCACTTCTGAACCTTTGGCCGTTTTGTGGGAAACATTTCTTCCTTGAAAACTGAAAGTTTTGGAAAGTTAGTCCAGATCTGTCGGCTACTTAGCAAAGTGTGCTGAGAAACGTTACTCCATTACTGAGGTACTGCAACCCTGATTTCATCTACTCTGTATCAAGCAGAACTGTCCTGCGAGTAGGGGAATTCCTGTCTGTGGATTTCATTTACTGGATTCATGGGTGCAGATTGTGGGCTTACAAGATGGAGTTAGTTAAGCTGCTAGCAATTTTTTTCTTGAAAGCAGTTCATTCAGCTTTGGAATTATATTGTTTTTCAGCTTTTGTGCTGGTAAATTCAGGTTTGGAGCTTTGGGAGAACAGTCAGTAGAGGAGAAAAGTGAAAGAGGCTTCTCAGAGTGATTGTGATGTCCTCTTCATTTATGTGACTTGTACTGCCTGGTCCGAAGAAGTGTGGCACTAGGCAAGAAATTCTCATTTTGCTTGGCAAATACTTTTTTCTGTAGAAAGAAAAATACTGGAGAATGTGTTAGCATTGGGAATGGTTTTGGTTTATTTCAGAAGTAGATCTGGTGTTTATTGGTCAGAAGTTATTTTTCTGACTTGTTTGCAGATATTTTGGTCTTGAATCCCCTTGCTGGGCACAGACAAGTTAAGTATGAGCTCAGTAATGCATTAAAGCATGTGCTGCAAAGCTGAGGTGCAGTCTTGTAAACATGTCAGGGTTTTCATTGCAGCACAAAATCCAAAAAGGTCTGCTGGTTTCTCACTTTGAATGGCCGTATTGTTTCATCTCGTTTATGAGAACAATCTTAATTATTTCTCTGGTACTGTGCCTGGCCTGAGTTCAATTCCTAATTGATAGATTTCAACCTTACAGTCAACATCTTCGCTGGCAGCCCTAATGCAGCCAGGAAGCAACCAGATTCTCTTGGCCCCAAGAACTGGCCCTACTGGAACCTGATTGAAGCACAGTTTGAAACAGCTGTTTATAGCTTGTCGAAACTTTGCCCATGCTGTTTTTATTCTTTGGGTAAATACAAGGGTCTGATTTCCACTGGTCTCAAATCTAGCTTTCAAGATTTGCTTTAATGGAGAGAAAACATTAAGCAGCTTTCTTCATAACCCAAACAATGTAAAAATAATTGTGAGCTTAAATAATAACTTTATCCCTTGAAAAATAATGTAGTATAATGCTGGTTTTCTGTTTAAAAGAAATCTGTTGCTCACAGCAGCAGTCAGAATTATTATTCCCTCTGAAAGTCTGGGCTGTGGGATGTGTACTTTAAAAAAAAGAAAAGCTTTTCAAAATCCAATGTGTATTTTTTTATTATCTTATACTGGGGGGGGGGGGGGGGGGCGGGGCTAAAATTTGGTTTTGCTCCAGAAATGTGAATGCCCTATTCTCTTAATTTTTCCTTTAGGACTAAATTGACAAAGTACATCTGCTCATGAAGGTAATGAAGGACCTACCTTATCTTGAACTGAAAGCAAGGAGTATAATACATTTAGCATGACTGCAGAACTGCAGTCTTGTTTGGAGATTGCATCAGTCTGGAGCTCAGTTCCCAGGGAACTGTGAGAGGAGGGCATCTTAAGGCTTTGTTCGTTGAAAGAATTGTGCATCCTAGCTTTGGTGGGAAGAGCTCATAAAAACCAAAGTTAAGATGCTTGGTTTTTAGGAGCTCTTCCCACCAAAGGCAGAGAAGGTTGTCTCGCCTTACCAGCACAGGAGCTAGCTTTGCAGCAGTCAGTAAATAGCAGCTGGTATAGCCAACGCTAAGGTGAAAGTAAAATGCTGCCTGGAAAAAAAAACAACCAAAAACCAAACCACCCAAAAGCTCCCAAAAGGGAGCTCAAGTGAGGTGTGATTTTTTTTATTATTTTTTTTTTCTTCCAAAATGTGAAAATATTTTGGACTCTTAATATCTGTGTGTCCAGATCAGACCACCTGAAGCACTGATGTTATGTTAGGGTCTCTAATTAAATTGGCTGTTCAGGAATCCCAGAATACAACCTTTTGTTATTACCTTTTTTAGTCTTTAATTTTTTTTCTAATATAGCTAGAAGATTAATTCAGAAAATGATGATATAACACTTCTGATAACCATTTCTTCCTTAGCTTTGAGATCAGATTTTTGTTGCCTGTCTTAAGGGGTGCTAACTGTGAAGGTTTGGCAGTCAGAAATGGCCATGTGCTTGGCTGCTTCCCAGCAATCAAAGCCAACCAGATCAACAGTGATCTCATGACAGAATTAATCTGATTCTGATATCTTGCTGATAACTGTTTAGTTGAAGAATGTTTCCCTGGCAAAACTGCCCCCGCATGCTTCCTCAGCCTGTGCTTTTACGATTGCTTGCAGCAGGTACGAACTGAGGTGTTGCTGAGCAGGAGGGTTCACCTGCCATTCATTGCTGCCTTCTCTTCTGTGGGGAGGAGCCTGCTTTGTGCTGCATGTAAAGGATGAGACTGAGGACCTGACCCAGGATAAAACTATCTAGGCAGGCAAAAAAAGAACAAAACAATGTGTTTTAGCCTGGATCAGTTCTCAAGCCTTCATTGCATACTGATAGGTGAGTGGTTGTGTCAGTCCTGTAGCAGGTATTTGTACAAGCAGCTCGGCATTAGGGACAACAGGACAGCCTCTCTTAGCAGCACTGACCTGTTACACCAGTTTTAGGCTAATATGCTGTAAAGTGTTTTTTAAGTTTGTCCACTGTCATCAGTGGTCACTGATGTGACTCTTTGCTGGGGTCTAAGCACATGTTCTCTTGCTTGTGCTGGTATAGTGCAGAGTGGGTTTTGCAAACTGTTCTCGCTGTTAAGAGAAATACCAACATAACCATTGCCTAAAGCTTCACTTTGGGTACTGGGCTCGAGACAGTACTGCCACAAGACCAAGAAGTGAGAACTTGGGTGCTGCTGGGCAGATCACTGACACCTTGAAGGCATCTCACTGCAGTGGAGTCCTGTTTGATAGGATATAAAAGCATGGTTTCAAATGTGTCTGATTTTGAGGGTGGCTGAAAGTGGAATGACCTCAAAAGGTCCCTGGCCATCCTTTTGCCTGACCTTGCTAGAAGACTTGGAAAGTCCAAAAGCTTTTTCATGTTGCTGCTTTAGTGATTAATTAGTTCATCAGTTTGTGTGTTAATTACAGTGACATTTTTCTGCTCATTAGTTGGATTATGGAAAGTTTCTGAGTCTGGGTGGGATGGTAAGTAATGCAACCTTTTTGGCCAAGGGAAGGATGATTTCAAACTTTAGAACACTGGATTTCAGTGATGGCTTTGGGTACTGTGGAAAAAATGTTTCTATCCACTATAGAAAATGTAGCTGGTAAGTGCTTTGAGGGTAGGATAAATGTCTTTTACTCTAAACAAACTTGTGATGATGCCCACACTTTGGATGAGGAATTTTAAACTGGATCCTTCTTCTAGAAGGTTGTATATTGTGTTAATTAATGTAAAGCTCTTGCTGCTGACAGAGGGGTATAAATATTATATACTTTGTATAATGTCCTTCATGGGGTGGCTGAAAAGGCTTAACCCAGAGCCTCTTAAGCAGGGCAGTGTACATGAGCAAAGGCCAACTGCTTTTACTTATACTTTTTTGTAATTATTTCATGTCCTCCTTATAATTTTGCAACACTGATTTGGAATCTGAGCTTGACATTAACTTTTCATGGACATTTGAGATGAGCTTGTCTGAGGTAGGCATTGCCTTCTAAACTCATATGGCAGATCTACACCTTTCTGTTTTTCTTGATTCCTTTGCTTATTAGCATTTGAAAGCTGTAGTTGCTTTGAGGCTAGCCCATGTGTGATGTCTTGAGCCTTAAGGAGCAGACTGTGCAATTCTCACTGTATAGCACCTGCTTTTTTCCTCGCTTGGTGACTTCTACTCTCAGCATAAACTCCTGTCAGAAATGAAAAGCCACAAAACAAGACTGCCCCAAGGTCTGAAGTTTAGCAGGGAAGTAAAATAAGTCATATTGCAGTAAGGGAGGTTCTTCCCAAATTCTTCTCAACATGGGTGATCCAGTACTGGAACAGATTGCTCAGGGAGGTTGAGCAATCTCTGTCCTCAGAGTTAGTCAGATCTTGCCAGAACACAGTTGTGAGCAACTGGCCTAACTGGCCCTGTGCCGAGTGTAAAGTTGGACCACTAACCTCCAAAGGTCCTTTCCAACCTAACCCATTTGATTTTAGAGAGCAGTCTCTTCACTGCATGGTCAAATGGTAAAAGAAGCAAGAAACCTTGTTTTCTTTGAGTGCACTGTGCTATATGTTAACTCCAGGTCCAACTGCTAAAGATGCTGAGTACAGCACTTATTTAAATCAGTGGGAGCTTGTGGTGCTCGGCAAAACTAGAGGACTCACAGTATGTGTTGCTGCAGATGCCCAGTATTGTCTGCTGCCTGTGAACTTACCAGTAAATTGGATCCTGCTGATGAGATCCAACTATGCAACTCAGTCATTTGTGAGAAGAAACCATTCTCAGTATGATTAATGCTGCGGTTGATGATGGGGACAGAAAGCGCTGCTTTGGATAATGCCTATAATGGCATATTCCCCTGTGTGTATGTTTAAAGGAAGAGTCTATGGTTATGAAACTGAGGGCATTTAAGAGGCAGTTAATGACAAGTGAAAATGATAGCTAGGGTAGATTAATTGTTAAATGAATTGTGCCTGCACTTGCTGTCATTTAACACGGTATTGGTGTAATTGTAACTATGATGTTATATAGCAGGAAGGCATCAGGAAACAATACTGTGCCCTTAGGTTCAGGTCGGAGGAGTTTAAAGGCTTAGCCATCAGGAGGTTGTTTTATTCAAGTGTAGCAATCTTTTTGCTGTGGGTTTGTGTGAGGTTTTTTTTCCCTTCCTCTGGAGTACCAAAATCTGTACTTTGATTAATTTTGCTTTTATAAGAATTTTTTTTTCCCATGCTCTTGTTGACAGTGCAGTAAAGCAGTATTTTCTCGTAATCACTTTCATGTGAGTTTTGTTTTAAATGTGTTTGGAATGAGATGACACTAACTGAACCTGGTCTGGATCATAGCTCATGGTTTTATTTTTTTATTATTATTCTTTTACCTCCCTTTATATCCAGGACTATTTATTTAACTTCAGTGTGGCATGGGGCTACTTTACATTCATGCGTTCCATCTGAGCAGAGCATAAGGAAAATTATCAGGATGGAAGAGGACTGAAAGCAGCCAGGCATATGTCTCATCCTGTCATTACTCTGAAGAAACCTGTCTTTTGAATTGATTTGGAGTGACAGTGTGGCAGAAAGGCACTAGCAGAACCTGTACATCTCTAGCAAGATTTTTTTCACATGTGGCCCATAGCCTCACTTGAGTGAACTTTGTGTGGTTTCTAGATGAAGTGAAATGTTGTCACACATCTTTTGGTAAAGTTTAGTGGACCCTGTTAAGATTTAGATGCACTGAATGGTTCTTAGGGCCCTGTTTTTCTGTTTGATAAGTTTTTTATTTTTTTAAAGCATGTGCTGTGTTTGGAGGGGAATCAGTTTGGGCCTGAGGATACCTAGAGGATGTGAGCGTTGATTGCTTTCAGCCTGCTAATCTTTGTGATCCAAACTGTGCATCAAGCAGAAGAACAGAAACAGCCTCTACACAGTAAGATGGGAAAATACTCAATAGAAAACTTTTCCTAGGAAGAGAAGGCGGCCTTCAAATTCATCTTCTAGAAAGATAAACCTAGATGGAGACAGGTGCAGACACAAGCAACAAGAATCATGATTTCCTTCCAAAGCACACACAATCCAGCAAAATGAAAATGCGTGGTCACTACTAATGTAGCAGGAAACAGAAGCGATGTTAGGACAGTTTCTGAAGCTACAGGGCATTTTTTAATGTGAAGGAATGGGCAGGGGGTATCATGAATAAATAAAAGTTGGAAGTGAAACTTTAAACATTTCTAACATAAAAAGCATTGAGGGTCTGGGGCAGCCTTGTGATCAGTTAGAATGATGCAATCTAAACTGATCTAATTTAATTTAAGACTAGTCAGGGAAGGATTATCTTGTAGCTGAGAGTATGAGAGGGTGGAGAGAGCCAGAATCCCAGACTTGCACCATTAGGAGCCCAGGTAAGAGATGACTGGTAAGGCTCTCAATGAGCAAGGGCTGATATTTATATTTTTTTATATATTTTATTTTCTTTATTTCTATATTCCCCCCCTAGCCCCATCACTGCTGTTACCAGACCCAGGGCATTACAGAGTTGAGTCAGATCGGATTGGTCAGTGGATTAGGACATGATTCAAATAGTCTGGTAAATACCATTGTAGTGTTTTCTAAAGTATAAGGCTTGCAAAAACTTGTAGTTGCTTTTTGTAAGTTACTTGCTTCCTGCATCAATGATTCAGAACCTATTAGTGTTAATAGGCTAGCTGGTTCAAAAAGACTGATGCCACTCCCTCCTGTCAGTCAGGGATCACTTCTACACTGAAGGAAGACTGTAAATGTCTTCTGTAAAATTCAGGGGCTGGCTGACAAATTGCAGTTTAGAGTACATTACAGATGATGAATGTGATCTCCTTAAAGGGAAATCTATTCGTTTGACTTAGTGCTCTTACGATTAATTGCTTGCCAGATTAAATTGCTCCATAAAACGCATGCTACTTTATTCGATCTCATCATGATGAGATTAGCTAGGCTATGTTGGTTCTTTGTATGTTAATTACAATGGTATTTTCTTCTTCAATTTAATTATTAAATTGTTTAGCACAGCATGCTTTCTCCTGGCCTCAGGAAAGATATCTGTATTTTTTTTCTTTTTTGACCACTGTTTTATAATCTTACTACCCTTTTTTCCAGTATTCTGGGTTTCCTTTATAGAAGTATCACGTGCTGTAGAGGATACATTCTGAGATTTTTCTGTGTTTTCTTTGGAGTGCTGCTGGAACACAGGAATGATACTAACCTTGCGTATGTTCACCATGCGACACTCTAGGGTGAGGAATGAGAAACACCTGAACTGAAGCTGTGGAGGCAAATTTCCAGAGTTGTCACCCAGACAGGGATTTATCTGGGTACTAAAGCTCAGCTTTCTGCTTCTGCTGAAAAGTGTAAAGCTCACAGAGTGAACAGGATGTTTGCTTTTTTGTCTCACCTGAAAAATCAATGTTATAGCAGTTCAGTATTCTCTGTGCTGGTGAAGTTTCAGGGCAGATTTGGAGGCAAGACCCATGCGTGCTTTCCCCGTTCTCAGACACCTTCTCTGTACTTGCTGACTGTACATACCCAAGACTTCCCCGCCCCCCCAAAAACCTATGAAATGGAAACACAAGCAGCTGACCAGTACCAGAATTGTGGTAACAGCCTAAAATTATTGGAGGAGGCCAACAGTAAATAACTTAAGAAAAATTTAAGAAAAAGATATTTTAAGTTCTCATTATAAAACTTGCCCCAGCCTTCAGGATATTAGTTCATTCTACCTTCATCAGTCAGGGACTCAACCATGTGTACAACTACCCCCGACACACGTGCACAAAATAACCCCTATCCTTTTGCAATGCTGAGCCTGGGATTCGCATATAACCAAATGTTCCCCACAGCAAGATTACAGCGGCTTTATTGTAAAGCTTTTGGGTTTCTTTATTTTCTTTCTTTCTTTCCTGTTTATGCTGCTATACCACTCTAGATGAAATATTTAATATGCACCAACTAAACTGTTAGTTGTGGTTTAAAATAGTTCAAGTCTGGGTCTAAAGTGGAGCTTCCCTCTTACCCAGCTATATCATCTTTTTATTTTTTTAATTTACTTCTCACCGCCCCTCTCCCTCAGTAAATAGTGTATTATCTTCCTTTGGAATTGATTCCCAAAGGCAAGATAATTTTTTGTATTAATTAACCTAGTCTCTTATTTGCTGTGTATCCAGAGCTTAGAAAATTCACACAGGTGTGGCAGAACTAGGAAGGTTTCAGAAAGGGCCAGCAAAACGACTGGAGGTATGGAAACAGGTATGTGAAAAAGAATATTTATATACATTACAAGTCTTCAGGCTAGAAGAGAGATGGCACAGAATATACCAGTTTGTAACAAATACTAAACATCATAGAGAAGACGAAGAGGAGCTACAAGAAGAGGGTGCATCAGAAGATCAAATAAGCTCAAACCAGAGCGATACTGCTTCATGCAAAACTTAGTTTGTGGAGTATCTAAAAGGTTATGTGAATTTAAAGCAATGATTATACAAATTAGTGAAAGAAAATTCCATCATGGTTTACTGATCATTCCGATAATCACCTCTGCCTTACATAGCATCTTGAACTGCCTGTGGCTGGAAGTAGGAGTTCTTTCTGGGGCAGTATAATTTTATTCTTGTCTGGTTTTATACTGTTACCTGAGATCCCATTTCTAGACACTTCTGAAGTTAGGACACTGAACTGGCCTTTGCTACCTGACTCAGTATGGCAATTTTTAATGTTTGCATAAATTTTATCCATCAGCAGCTTCTCAGCAATCAGCTGTTTGCTTCAGAGCCTTTACCAAGGGTAAGGCAACATACTTTCAGGACTGAAGTATTGCGTTTTACTTACAATCACCCCTCTAGGTTATACATGTGCTTTGTTAAATCTGTTACTACTTGCAAGTCAAAAAGGCGGAATTCCCACTTTTTTAGGTGTCTGTAAGGTCACTACATTTTGACCCACATCAGCTTTGTATACAGAGGAGATCATCTCCAAGCCCTTCTGTGGCTTTCTGCTTCTGCTTGTGTGTGCGCAGGAAATGTTGTCCTTGGTAATTTAGAAGAGGGATGTCTAAGGAAGAAGACTATACTTTCTTATGAGCTAGTCTTCTGTCTAGCAGCCTTTTGCTCTTTTCTGGGAGTGGCAGAGAAGTGTGTCATTTTCTGGAGGACTGGTGGAGAGGATGTTTAACCGTGGATGATTTTTCTTCCCTCATGATTTTACTTTAGAATCTCAGTTGTCATCTTCACTGTTCCTTTTTTCTCCAGAAAGAACTCCTAGAGAGCTGTCAGGATCATGAACTCATAAGTCTCATGAAAGTAAAACCTGTGTCAGCTGAGCAAGGCATGATTTTAATCAAGACTAACAGGATTTTTTGTCTTTTCTTGCTTGCTAGCCCTGTTTCAAATGTAACAGTTGGGAAAAAGGTCTTCATAAGTTCAATAGCTTATTGTTTGTCAGCTAAAGAAGGCTGAGTTGGTGGGACCTTTTGAGATTTCCTTGATTTAAAAAAAAAATTAAAAAATTAAAGGCTGTGGGTGTAGGGGGGTTTAAATTTTGTTAAGGGAACTAATCCTTTTACTGAGCCTTCATAGAGCAAGGAATTGAGCAGGGATGTAATCCTTTTCTTCTGCAGGTGACTGTTCTAAAGGAAGTTCATGTTGGATAATTTATCTTTCATTCCTTTTTCCTTCTGGCTACTGCAGATCCCCATGCACTGCTCTATAAATAGATGTTTAAAAGGTTCTTTTGCCAAAATCTCTGAAGACAAACTTCAATTTCACTAAATCAAAAAAAACCCCAAACCACCCAGTTATGAATTCTCAGTGCACAAGTTAGATGGGTTAGGAAAACAAACAGATCAGGGCGGGAGATCTCTGCTGTAAGTGCCTCAAATAATGATCTGTTCCATGTGAGGAGCATTTAAAGATCAGCCAAGGTGAATTCAAAGAGCATTATCTGGAAACAGGCAGATGTGAAACCATGTATCTTACTGTCACCTGCCATCCCATGTGGGCCCAGCTGTGGGCTACATCTGTATGGAGGTGGAGAGGGTCTTTCCCTCGCTGAGGAACTAAGGGTTTGTGTCTCCAGCTGGTTCTCCTGCCCGGTGGTGATTTTGCACACCAGTTCTGCCCCTCGATGGGTGCTGCCTACAACAAGCACCAACATGGCAGAAGCTGAGTAGCGTCGTCTTTGGAGTACGCTGCTGACCTGACTGAGTGCCAGACTGAACTTGCCTCCCATCCGTTCCTTCCCCAGTCCATGGTGCCTCTGACAGGGAAAGCCATCTGTGTTACGGCCTTTTCATCTTAGCCTGGGGAGGGAGCTGAAACAGCTATGGTATTGCTTGCAGTCTGATGTGAAGTAGTTTAAGTGACCTACTGGGTGCAGACCTAGCCCTGGCTGTTTATCCTCTCAATGAGGCAGGTACAGTACTCACTGCAAGGTTGGGTGCTGAGGGTGCCTCCAATTCTCAACTTTGTAAGCAAACCTCTCCTCCTGTGTTACCAGTTATTCAGTTGAAAGCGTTTGTTCGGTGTGGAACGATGCTGCTATGGAACCCTACCAAGGCCCCATCTGCTAAGAGCTTGTATTGATTTGTGTCTTAGTTTATGAAAGCCTTCAAATCTTCTTGTGTAAATGCCATAAATAATGCAGATGTACTAGGTAAAATAAGCTGTAGGAACATCGCAGAAATCATTTTGATCTGGGTTGAACTGAGCTAATCTAATCGTAGTTAAGAGTTTCTCAATACCTGTGAAGCAAAAAGTGTGTCATCTTAGTCTAGCTTAATGTATTAGTTCGGTACACAGGGGTGGGAAGGTATTAATCAAGTGGTAATCAACTTTATAAAACAAGAGCTTTTAACATTAAAATATTACAAAACTTCATGTGAAACTATTTTAAATCATATATATCTAACCACCCAGTAGAAGTACAGTAAAATCCAGCCCTGCACCTGTGACTTATCTGCATAATCCTCACATTTGTATGCCTCTGTCAGAAGGATTGCAGTGCTTCAGAGGCTATATGTATATATACTAAATAAATAATTTTAGCCACTCATAGCAAACAGCCATTTTGTGCTAGCAACGTTGCAGAATGCATTTTAGTAGGGGACATTGATGAATAATTTGTCCTTTTGAGATTCTGTGGGCTTTAGGGCACCAAAATGTATTTCAGGTTGGACTAGGTCCAGATCTGTATGAGAACTCCTTGGCAATCTTGTACAAAGTATATGGGAGTTTTAGAGGTGACCTGGTTTTAGAAATTTAATTGGATTTTTGCTCTATTTTGTCTGCTATGTGTAAAGAAAGCAAAAAGGTAGAGGGATGTGGTATTTGTTAGATTGTTCTGTTAGAAATATCCAGAATATCGAGGCTGATTTTTCTTCAACGTGGTCTGTGGTCATGGCGGCTTGGGTTCTCTGCATTGGAGAGATCAACTGATGGACAGTGGTTCCCGCAGAGGAGACAGAATGTATTTGTATGCTCATAAATTCAATCTAATCAATGTTTCCCTGGCAGTTACTTGATGTTAGTTACCACAGTTGCAAGATGAAGAATGTGTTTACATGCTATTAGCATTGTTAATTGAGAGGAAACATGGATACAGCCTATTTTCAGAGCTGGGACTTGTCTTCCTGTCACTTTTCTGCACTTGATGGCCCCGAAACTGCTGATGTGATCAAATACCATATTGCAGACTACAGCTATAAGACAATTTCAGAACTCACTAGTTCTGCTTCAAATTGCTCAGTGTCAAGCACGTTGTCTTGGCTAAAGCAGACAAACCATATGAACCATGTTGCCCATTGGCAGAGAGTTTTTAGGAATTTGGGGTCATGTCTCGGCCTTCGTTACCAAGAACTTGCAGAGCTCTTGAATGTCAGTGCAGGGGGAGACTTCAGAAGTCGTTGAGATTGCTGCTGGTCAGACTTGGCTTTAAATTTTCCCCATTGGTTCTCCAAGTATTGTTCGTTGACATGCATACCTTATAGCTTATTTGCACAACCAGAAAACTTGTGACAGTAGAGAGAAGAGGTATTTAAGAACCTTTGTATGTTAGTTTTATAGCACGAGTTACTGAAGTTTAATGAACATGTGAACCTTATAATGTCTCTTTTGGAGCTAGCAGCATGCATCAACAACAATGCTGCAGAATAAATCATGTGATAAAGCACTTGTTACGGAGCATCCCAGAAGGCGAGGATGTAGAAGGTAGGCTTCCTTAGGTGATTATGAAAATAGTGCTACATGTTTTTTCAATGATCAGAAAGGACAAAAGAATTTCTGATAAATTTTTCAAGTTACTGGAAGACTGGCAGAAAGTTAAATCATGGAAGTGGATGAGGCAATGTGATCTGAATTGCTTTTTAACCTGTCAGGCAGTGCAGCTCATGAAAAAGCAAGTGCCAGTCTGCAAAAGGGGCCTGTTCCTTGAAAAGCAGTGACTCATGAAGCATTGACTGGCAGCTTTACTCTGGGTCTCTCATGAAATGTTCAGCTAAAAAGGTTTATTTGACCCTTGAAAAAATAGCAGGAGCAGAAAGTGATTTTACGATCATATATATTTTGCACTTTTGCCTGGTGTCTATTTCAAAAAGTATATTGAAAAATTGGAGAAAGGACAGAGAAGCCTCAGTTATGAGAGGGTAGTAAAAAAGCTTTCAAGATTTCAGTATCTTAATCTTTAAAACAAAACCTGAGGTATGCTCTTCAAAGTGTTTGAGGAACTTTGAGAAGACAAAATGCCAAAACAGAAAAGGAACGTAAGTCTAGAACTGAAACCAAGCTGGAACTGCATACTGGGTACCCATTTTTTAATAGGTAATTAACCAATGTGGTAAACAACAGAAGGAATTGTGTTCTTCCCCTGTTTGTATCTCAACAGAATACCCTTGTGAAAGATGCTTTAGCTAGCTACTGGCAAGAGACTACATAGTGCAAGGATCATGTTGAAAAATGCAACAGCCTGTGATACACAGAAGTTCAAATAAGCTGATTTACTGACTTGCAGTTTCATGACAGACCAGATCAAAGATCTCATTTTGCATTTAAAACTTGGCAAATTCACTCTGGATTCCTATGCTTCAGGCTTGTATTTTTGCACTGAGAGATTTCTCCTCCTGTACACCAGCCTTAGACGTACTGACATTCATCCATGTAGCAATTAAACAGAAGGGCTGTCCTGAGACTTATTTCGAGGAGTTTTTGCCCCTAAGACCACAAGACAGGGACGAGATTCCAGAAGATGTCAGTGGGCTGCAAGCTTTTAATTTTTCTGTATTTTTCAGTCACCATGATGGCTGTGCTCAGTGAGTAAGGGCCAGGATGGAGGAGTTGTGCTGCAAGGAAATGTGGAGAAGTAACTCATTAGTTTAACCTCCTGATAGGAATACCACTTTTGTGATTTATATTTTCAGCCATACACGTTTCAGTTTTTATATGGGAGCAGGGATTTTGTCCAATGGGTTTCAGAATGGCAAGAGTTTTTTACTAAGTTGTAATAGCAAAAGAAAGCTGAATGCCTCTGACACCAGAGAGTCTGGTTTTTAAGTCTATTTCTTACTTTAAAAATAAGTTTTTACTGAATGAGGTTTTCTCAGCCTTCCGTATTTAGTCGTGGAATTAAGGGACAGGAGCAGAAAATCATGCTGGGAATTGGCCTCAAACCCAGAGAAGGGTTAAATATGCTGTTTATTTTGGCAACTCCCCCCCCCCCCCCCCCCCCCCCCATAATACGTGTTTATTTTAGCGTTTGTGTTCTTAAACACTGGGATCTTGAGGATGCTTGAGTCTTTAGGTCAGGGTGTCAAGAGGCCCTGCTAGTCAGCTGCAGGGTCTGCAGCCTGGTGCTCCAAAGAGGCTACCATCCCTATGCGTGCAGGCACTCTGCAATTTGTGACTGGCGCTTTACGTGTAAAGGTAGGGCAGGAACTGAATCTTAATGATGCTCACCATCAGGAGAAAGTAAACTGTGCTGAACTCTGCCCCAGTCGAGCAGGCTGTGGTGAATCCCATCTCCTGCTGGAGCTGGAAGAGAACGTGACCTTTAGCAGCTAACTGTCTGACTGCAGTTTCCCCGAAACGGCTAAAAACACTTAAAAATGATGGTATGATTGATGATATGTTAAAACCCATTTAAGTAAACAGGAAAGGGAGTCAATACTTGATGCAGCACTCTATTACTGGGTCTGCGATTGGGTCATGAAGAGCTAGTCCGAGGGAGGATATAAAAAAGCCCAGTACAGCCTGATTTTGGAGCTTTCATTAGCTGCCCCAATGCGTGACTGCAGACAGTCTTGTAGGGACTACAATTCTGTCTTTGCTCTTTTCATGCCAACTCTTAATTCTGCTTGTTGAATAATGGCAGAGGTGTTTTGGGGCAGTAAGTCATTAAGGTTTGTTGATATTCAGCTTTGTTATTGCTATTCAGGAGGTTAAGCACTCTGTTTACTCCTGCTCTCCAGTGCCACTTGCATTGAGGCTGAGAGGTGCTTCGTTTCTCTGCGGTCTCTCCCTGTTCATCACTATGCAGAGTGAAGCCTTAGAAGTCACCTGAATATTAATTTTTCAGGCTTTCTGAGAATTGTGGGAAGTAAAGGTCAGGGAAAGTAGATTGGCTCCTGTTAGGGCAGAATGGCAAACATGCTGAGCCACAAACAGGTGTGCCAGCCTGGAATAATACACCCCAGACTTGGTCCTGCTGTCAGCACCTCTGGCCTCAAGTCAGGGGCTTGTGGCCACATTTATCTTGCAGTGACTTTTTGTACAGAGCAGTTTGTGTGTCTCCGCTGAATGCAGAGATGCTGCATCTGAAGGCTTAGAGATCCATAAATCTTGAGATTAGTTTCCTACTCCGTGGCAAACTATTAGTCCTGACCATGTAGTGGGTCTGCGGTGTGTATATGTGCACTGTGCAATGAAATACTCTGTGCTGGAGCCAGGGGGTTTATTTTAGAGATAGATTAGAAAGAAATTGGATGTAGCCATTTTCCAGTGGAAGGCTGAAATCAAACCACTTTTCAGTATTTGCCAATTCTTATTTTGAAATATCCTCACTGCATTTTTTTTTTAATAGTTGGATGCTTTCAACACATATGATTTTTTTTTATTTTTCTTTTTACAATTTTTCTCCTAAATAATCTGTTTCAAAATTGAACTGAAATCTTGAATTTTTTCCAGAGTTTTTGATCAATTCAAGTTAAGGATAAATATGAAATTTTAATGGAGAGGTTAAAGGTCATACAGTTTTATTTGGAATTTGAAACAAAGCCAGATTTCTAAATTTGAAATCCTTTATAAGAAAGGGATCTTCAACTCTGTTCTAATTTTGATCATATATCTTCTTGAGCATCACAGTGTGGCATGTCTGTGAAGCCAAATACAGCTCTGCCCTTTAAGTAGCGTTCAGGGTTCTTCCCCCCCTCTCCCTTGTTTTTTGCTTTTTGGTGGTGTGGGTTTTTTTTCAGAAAGTGGTTTATGCAGTTTTCTTTTTTGCATGGTAAACATGTTGCCAAGCCGTGGTGCTCTCAAACTGGTAAGTGTCATTGCTTATTAGCATCAAATGGCACAGCCATATCCCTTTTGCTGTGTTGCTCAGCTAGCACATGTTGGTGTTTGTATTGCGTTTGGTGTCAAGGTTTTGGTGGCAGGGGGGGCTATGGGGGTGGTTTCTGTGAGGAGGTGCAAGAAGCTTCCCCTGTGTCTGATGGAGCCAACACCAGCCGGCTCCAACAATGACCCACCGCTGGCCAGGGCTGAGCCTATCAACGATGGTGGTAGCGTCTTCTGGGATAACATATTGAAGGCAAAAATATTGCTCTGCAGCTGGAGAGGAGTGAGAATATATGTGACAGCAACAGCTCTGCAGCCCCCCCAGGTCGGTGGAGGAGGAGGCCAGAGGGGCTCCAGGTGCTGGAGCAGGGGTTCCCCAGCAGCCCGTGGTGGAGCCCACAGTGAGGCAGGCTGTGCCCTCAGCCCGTGGAGGTCCGTGGTGGAGCAGATCCCCCCCTGAAGCCTGGGGAGGTTGATGGGGGAGCAGATCTGTCGTCGTCCCCCTGGAGGTCCATGGTGGAGCAGATCCCCACCTGCAGCCCATGGAGGACACCACACCAGAGCAGGTAGATGCCCACAGGGGCTGTGACCTGGTGGCAGCCCACAGTGAGCAGCTCCTGGGGGGCCAGGCTGGAGCTGGCTGGGCCTGAAGGACAGCACCCTATGGGGGGGACCCACACTGGAGCAGTGGGTGAAGAACCACAGCCTGCGGGAAGGACTCACGCTGGAGCAGTTCGTGGAGGACTGTCTCCTGTGGGAGAGACCCACGCTGGAGCAGGAGCAGAGTGTGAGGACCCTCCCCCTGCAGAGGAAGGAGCAGCAGGGACAGCTGTGATGGGCTGACCCAACCCATTCCCTGTCCCCCCGTGCTACTCCGGGGAGGCGGTAGGGAACTTGGGAGTAAAGTTAAGCCCAGGAAGAAGGGAGAAGTGTGGGGGGGAAGGTGTTTTTAAGATTTGGTTTTATTTTTCCTCGTCCTACTCTGATTTGAATGGTAATAAATTAAACTAATTTTCCCAAGTCAAATCTGTTTTGCCTGTGAAATAATTGCTGAGTGATCTCCAGGTCCTTACCTCCACCCATGAGCCTTTCGTTATATTTCCCATCCCCTGTCCAGCTGAGGAGGGCAGTGATGGAGCGGCTTTGGTGGACACCTGTATCCAGCCAGGGTCAACCCACCACAACTGTTAAAGCAGCAATTAATCCCTTTGATACTGAATGGGTTTGTAATCATGTGACCTGTTATTTAATAGAGTTCTCTGTTAACTTCCATTGTTTAATTCCTTTAGGAGTCTTGCAGCAGGCGAGGAAATTTTGCTATGCAAGCTAACTTACACAGCACTGGAGAGCTGGTGGCGAAGAATGCTTTTTAAATATAGTCAGGAAAATGATGACTTAAGCAAGTGCATTGTGGGTGAAGGGAAAACAGGGTTTGGTAGGTGAACAGTAAACAGCCTGATTGCTTTATGTTGCACTAACAGGTTTTCTGTTTCAAGTTTGACTAGTATTTTTGGAGCAAGATTTTTATAGTGTTTTACCTGGCAATAAATGCTGTATCAGTTAGGCTAGAGCAGTGTTTGATCTGTGTTAAATTGTCAGAAACTTTGTGCACCTATCGATATTAAGTAACTATGCATATGCTCAGAATGAATACTAGCCAAGGTAACAGAAGCAATGCAAGGTTTTTTTCTCTTTAAATGTGGGGGAATCTGCAGTATCACTCACAGAAATGTGCAATAATTATTGGCAGTTTAAAGCTTTGCAATAGTGACCTGTATATATGCTGAATGTCTTTTTTTTGTAAGGTATGCCCGTTCTTCCATATGTCACAAAATGCTTAAATTGAGCAGCTTTCCCTTCATAACGTGTGGCAGCACTGTTACCTCAAATGTGTCTAGTGCTGAGATCATACTGCTAATGCTGGTTCACAAGCAACACCAGGAAAAAAGATCCTGGCCCCTTGCATGCAGGCAGAAGACTGGTGTAGTGGCTCAGAAATAGGACTCAGCCTGCAGCAGCAGTAGAGCAGGAAAGCAGCATTGCCTTCGGTCTTTGAATGGAAGAGCTAAAAAAGGAAGAATCAAATATCTTAATACAAGTAGTCATTGCTGCATTTTTGCCGATACAAGTGCAATGATAAAATGACAATTCCAGATTTCAACAGCTTTTAAATACTTGGATTGTTTCGGTGTTCGCTTGAGCAATTCTGAATCAAACAGAGCTTACAGAAATTAATTCAATCAAGTGTGGTGACTTCCTCTTTGGTATTAGTTACTTTGCAAATAGCTACAACGCATTTGACTCTTTACATCGTTTGCTTGTTTTTTCCAGGATTTTCATTTGATTATAGGTAACATTTTTTTAATGTGACCCCAGCTGTAGTTGCTGAATCTGGGAAGTTGTGCGGTCTTCCCCATCTGCTGAGTGTCTAACAACCTTGTCAGTGACAACTGAATCCATGGATGCTTTGTGTTTAAAGAGAAGGGCTGTGATAAAACACTGTCTGGGTTGCACAACTCGCAGGTTAGCCCAAGATCTGGAAGGTTTAATTGGAGGTGCGGGTTTAAGAATTGTGCAGCTTAAGCTTTGCAAAGAAACTAGCTTGAACTGTCCAAAGTTACTGCCCTGTTAGAACCAATGGACCTGTCCCGTGTGTAGTTGTGTATTAGCTATTGCAAGGAAAAAGCAGAGGCAAACCTTTAGTGCTTTTCAAAAAGTCCAGGCCTCTTTTATTCATTGCAGATCCTCTGCCACCTGTTTCATATCACGTAACTGATTTTGCCTTGTGTTTTTGTGAGAGCCTTGGAAAATACTTTAAAACTTTTAAAGCATAAAAGGTATATCAATAACAGCACTGTAAGAGTTGGGCTTTTTCTTTAAGTTGATAAGAAAACATCAGCAATTAACTTCAAAATGTTTGGTGCTCCACTGTTTTAGATTGGAGAACCGTACTTCACTTTTGAAATAGAAAATGCACTTCACTGGCCTTGCTTTCAGTCACACCCATACAAAGAACAGAGCAGAAAAAATAAATGTTGGTATAAATTACAAAACCAAAGCTTTGTCAGAGAGGTGAGCACAGCTATGTATGTCAGGTATGATAATGGGTGAGAGGGGAGTGTGGGTGTTTCAGAAAAAAATAATTTTCTACTCCTCTGTGTGAGATGGACAGTTTGTCCCCAAACATTTGTCCTTCAACAGCCAATTCACCTGAATGGGTTTTGTCCACATCTGCCTGAAATCTGGTGCAGGATAGGATGTGCAAAATAAAAGTAAAAGCAAACACACACAAAAAACCCAACCCAACGTTGCTGAAGTGCTTCTGAAAAACTCTTGGTGTAGGCAGGCAATTAAAAAATTTGCCACTTATCACAGCCCAAACAATGAGTTAATGTCCAGTTCTCCTTTAGTCCCCACTGTTGTCCGATAACTGTGAGTCCATGCACACAGGCTCGTTAAAGTGTGGCATTTTACTCTGCAGTCACAATGGATTTAATACTTGCCTGTTGTCACTAAGTCGGTTGTTAACTTGTTCAGCTCCAATAAATCACTTGCTTTTGGTCATCACCCGTTAGATAATGGGAGCAGAGCATGAGATCTGCAGACAGGGGGATGGAGGGAGTTTGGCTTTCAGGGAGGCAGGTCTGGTTAGGGGAATTAAATAAGAAAGAAGATGAGTGCACATTAAATACTTACAGCAAAGGAGTTAGATATCTATGGTGAGGTGAAGCTCTCCACTGGTCTGGAAACCAGGCACACTATCTCAGGAAAACAGAATCTTAATCAACTACAGATCCTCCAGCCTTTCAGACGTGAAACAAATACCATAACAAGAGTACCATTCATTCCACTGTAATGCTGTTTGGCTCTACAGCTTTCCTTGGCATTGAAAACCAACTTCACCTTGTCCCAAGTGATGTGTGGTGACACCTTATTGAGGACGTGGTATTCACTTGGGGTGTGGGGATGGTGTCATCAGAGTCCGTACTTTAGTCTTGGTTCTGGATTTTGGAAGGCAAGGCATTGCTTTAGTTGCTTCCATCAGGCATTTATCAACAAATATGATTCTCATTTGCACCTGTCTGATACGAAAATATTGTGAGGTTTGCAGTAACTTCTATTTTCAGAGGATTGGACTGTAAATAGTGGGTTTTGGTCGCCATGGTAGCTGGTAGTGTCTGAAAGGTTAAAATTGTAAACACTTTCAAATCTTCGTGGCTCTGCAGGTACAGCCATATCTGACACTTGGTGTAATTAAGTTAATTAAATATCATTGTGGCGCTCAGCTTCATTTCCTTTGTGAAGTAGATTGGACCGTAGTTGGTTCTTGCTTAGGCAATGTTCCTTCTCCCCTCTCTCTTAATGTCATTTGATATCCAGCTATTTCACGACTAGATTGTATTGTTCTAACCCTTTACTCGCTCAATCCAGACTAATGCTTCAGTGCCTGCCTTTCCCTCTGGGCCTTTTGTCACAGGCACAGGTTTTACTGTGAGTCGGTAGAATAAGGTGTTATGTGACCTAAAGAGAGAAGTCGCTGTCTTGTTGCCACTGTCTGCAAACAGGGTGTTCGGGGCCACATGCGATACCTGCTGGCTCATGCCTGATGAAATGGGGTAATGAGAGTTGTTTCTGCACACTGTAGATAATATGGGGCTGATGGCAAGTGTTCACTACGTTAATTAGACTAGCAGCCATACTTACTGCCTTTTTCAGAGAGCTTTAAAAGGTCCCAGTGGGATGCTTCATAAACTTTTTAAATTTCACTGTCTGCTTGGTATGTTTGGAAGCTGATGTGTGTAGTCAATACGGCATTCTGCACTAAATGCAACATACAAGAAGCTGGACTGTCTGCTTCCTTAAACATCCTGTGATAAAATACTAATTAAGATACTAATGAGCATAAAAGTAATTTAAAATATTTAAGGTTTTGATCCTGTTTGAGGTTTTGCAATGTCTTGTGTCTCAGGAGGCCTGGATGGCAGTCTAACGTGAATTATGAAGCAATGGGTAGATGCTGACCCACTTACAGTGCTTGCAGAGAATAATATTTGCCAGAAGTTCTTTTCTGAGGGTGACTCTGCAAACCTGTCTGATAAGCCATTGTCAAATGGTTATGTACACACACCCCCCCTTGTTTTGTTTTTTTCCTTACCTTCTGGATACATTGTTGTTTGTTTTGGAGAGCAGGTTGCCTTGTACTTGAGGGACTTAAAAGTGGTCGTAGCTGAAGGGCTGTGCTTGCTGTTGAGGCAGTGTTTTTATGATATGTTTCATTGTTCTAAAACACCTGGCTACTAGGGAGTATTGTGCTGTTTGCATCAAAGAGCGCTTAGATACTGAAAGACCACAGCCTGTTTGATCTGTGGACTGTTTCTGCTTGTTTGGTACATCTTGAAGAACTTAGTCTGGACAAATGAATATATATGGGGTAAGAGGACTGGGTAACACATGCTGCAGAAAGGGTTGTTTAGACTCTGAAAAATATATTTCCATATTAATATTGTTTGTTACGGCTCTGTGCAGATATTGAGGCAAGGACCATGGCCTTAGAGCAGTAGGCACCTTCTAAAAGCCCATTTTAAGAAACCTGCTAAGGAGAGCTGCTCATTTTAGAAGCTGATTGACATTTCAAAATTGGTAACACAACTGTGGAAGCATAGCCATTGTGCCCAAAATCCCATATACTGGCATGTCACGGTCAGCTCTCACATCCTGAATGTCTTAGGCTGAGTTGCAGGTTCCTAGCACCCAGCAGCCCAAGCCCAGAGGGCAGACTCTGCATCTGTGACGTTTCCGTATTCTGTCAAACAGCACCAGTTCTGTTTGTAGGTAGAGGTGAGCAGGTATTGGATAACTGCTGCTCTCTGGAATTGAGGTGTAATGGAGGGTTGTTTTTTTTAATGCTTTCACTTTGGTAAAAGTAAACTCTCACTAGTAGCCAGGTGTTTTACAGCAATGAAATGTGCCATAAAATATGTCATTTGATCTCTCATAAATTACGTGAATGAGATGAGAAATGTATTACTTACCAAGTCTAAGATTTGTTTTAGAACAGTCAATAACAGATTAGCATAAGACTGGAAACACAGATCAGGTTGGTGCCCGGTGCTTCATTCCCAGTGCCTAGGCGATACTTTTTGCTTTGTCATTCATATCACTTCAACTAGCAGTGCCATCGGTTATGTATACTTAAAGAATTTTGATACCTACTTATTGTGAAAAGGGAACAGAAATGCATCTAGACTAGTTTCCAGTGATCACTGGCTGTGTGAAAATATGTGAGTGGATAAATTTCCATAGTTGTAGTGTCCAGTGAGGTTGTGCGACTGTCCCAAAAGAGTTAATTGCTCACCCACTAGGACTGACTTAGTCAAGAAGTCATTTAAGTGTGAGCATGGAGGTATTTGGTTTGCTTGGCTTAAATCATAGAATGGTTTGGGTTGGAAGGGACCCTAAAGATCATTTGTTTCCAACCCCGCTGCCATGGATAGGGACACCTTCCACTAGACAAGGTGGACATGATGTATAAAGATAAAATCAGCATATCTTGCAAGCCGTGATGGTATCAGGTTAGTATCCAGCAAACAAGTGGAAAGAGGCACTGTGGAGCTGCATGGCGGATCAGAAAGCACATCCTCTGCTGCTGCCCTTGCAGAGTGAGCCTTGGTAAAACTATGCCAAAAATTGAGGGATGCTCAGTTGGGGTGTGTGCACTCTTTTGTCTTTCCTTATTAAATAAATAGACCGTGTATCTCCCCCTGCCATGGAGCCTGTCATCGCAATCAATAGGTTTCAGTATGGCAGAACTGAACAGGTGTAGCACGCTTGTATCTTCTGTGAAATTGCAGCAGTGCTGACTCGGATATTTTCTGTGAGCTGTAAAGCAAGCGCTTTTGACTAAAATATCCTTTTGTCTTGGATTCTTCCCTGCAGTTTATTATTGTGTCTGGAAGATGCCTCCCACTGTGAGTTGTGGACTTTCAGCTTAATGTCAGTACTCATTAAACTGTAGGAGCAGAAAAAATTTAACAGACTGGAGCTAAACCACGGTAGAAGGAAGAATTTAGTGCACCATTCCAGGGGGTTTGCTTGCTTTTAATTGATGCACACAGCTTAGGTATGGCAGGTATGTGTACTTTATAGCAGTGCCTCATGGACATGTGTTATTAATCTAAACCCTCTCACCTCCTGCCAGGTGGGGCTGTACATGCGGAGTAACTCAATCTAATTGTTGCAGGCACTGAACAGATGGGGTTTTATTGTCTTGAGTGCTGGAAGTGCGTAAGAGAGCAATGCCAGCAGGATCCTTGCCCCAAACAGCAGCTTGCTGAGACACAGCTTGCTGCAGGAAGGCTGGCTTGTGGCTGGGAGTTTGCACAGGTCTCCAGCAGCCACGATCGTGATGGCATGAATGAGGGAAGGGGATAGGTGGTTTGTGTTCATTTTGGTCTCTGTGTTATGTGTAATTTACTTGCTGCCTTGTGCTTGAGCAGTTTCCAACATACCACATAGTAAAACATTCTGAGGTTTTTTCACCTTGTTGGTTTAAAACACTTTGTGGAGGTGATTGTTCTTAATCCCATTTTATAAAGGGAGAGGGAACTAGCGTGGCAAATCAGAGAAACTGGTAATTTATTGATTCCTGTTCCTGAACAATAACCACTGTACCTCAGGTCTCTTGTCTTATCACACTCCACTTCATAAAGCTGCTTTACTACAGCTACATCCTTTCCTGCTTCTGCCTGTTCCTAGCCTTTGTGGCACTATAAACTTAGTGCGTGCTGAGTATTTATCCATCTAAGATACTGTCAGTTTTTATTGCCAAGGGAAAGTGAACCGGCTGCCTTTGCCGTGCATTCAGCTTTACTCAATGAAGACAGAGGTGTGCCCACTGCTGCCCAGTGCACCGCACAGGCATGAGCATTCAGCTGAGAAGATGAAGTGTGTATAAAGTCACCCTTTGTTTCCTGTGAAGGACTACCAGCGAAATGTTGCTGCTTATCTGCTCCACTGTAACAGGATGTAGGAGGAAGCGAGCTTGTGGTGCTGCTTTTATTGTACAAGAAATGTTTGTGTATCCACAAGAATGTTTTTATGCCAGGCACTGCATACCAGACCAGTAAAGTAGGCGCAAAGACCAGGTTCATGCAGTGAATGATGGCTCAGCATTCCCATCTTTGTAATAAGCTTTGCAACCTTTTTGTTCTTCCTTTAGCCCTCTTTCAGCACCTCCAGAGTGCTTAATTTCACTACTCAGGACAAGAGGACAGTGTTGTCTTATGGGACTCTGGAAATGTAGCTGCTGTCAAGCAAGAGTTGGTATTAGACAGCTCATCTGCAATAACTTGATGGGGAGATTTTGGAGGTCAGAGAAAACATGCTGAAGAAGTGCTGCCAGCCTGAGCATAGTGATTTTGCTTTCCCTGCACACTGGACTCAGACCAGCTTGTTGTGAAGTTAAGGCTGGCAGGGTGGTGTTCCTTGCCATGGTGGGTGCACATGGGCTGGAAGATGCTAGGAATTACGAGATCAGTAGCTTAGTGTTGCTGATGCGTTTCACTTCTCACATGTGATGTTACAACTAGTAGCAAATTAAATTGAGGAATCTATTCAATCTTTTCCTTCTATGCATGCCATATTGGTTTTCATAGGAACCCTTTCCTGTCAGCAGACTCTGAATCTGCGGAACTTTTACTCTGAGCTTCTCTGAAGGACGGCACTGGTTGTTTCTGTTATTCAAGGAGTACCTCTAGGTAGTTTTTAAAGATTTTTATAGAAACAATTTTTTAAATGCTACTTCCTGGCTGGAGAGCTACTACAGCTGCTGCAGAAGCAAGCCCTGTTGCAGTGAAGACAGCAAGGGGGGAATGCAACTCACCTGAAGGTATACCTTCTCTCACCATAGCTCAAGGTGAGAGCTGCAGTGGAGTTGTCCCCATTTTAGGGAAAAAACCAAACAACTAATAGGGCCCGCATGGAGATACCCCTGCTTCTCACCCTTCAGCCTGTGTGTTTTGGGGAGAGGAAGGGGCTAGTAGCAGTCAGTTCAGGACTGGCCAATTATTGCAGCCTCAAGAACAGCCAAAGTAGAAACTTTCCACCAGTCAAGAGTTTTCCAGTTAACAGGGGACAGACTACGCTAGGGTCAGTTGCTGTTACTCCGATCATCTTTGTTCTGCAGTCTTTTCACCTCTGTTTTTCTTGATCCTGTCTGCCCTTTAGTCTCCTTTTTCCCAGTTCTGTACTTCTTCCTTCAGTATTCTTTCTGTCCTTGGTTTATTGCTAACCGAAATCTTTTGTGACACTCGGTAAGTAACAGCACTGTCGGGTTTTCTATTGCCACCGCTGTTCTCTGAGCTTTCCCTGTTCCCTTGCATTTGAGATCATTAGCTCTCTGGGATAAAGGCTTTCCACTGCTCTGTATTTGTACAATACCTTTTACAGCAGGGACCTGTTTTTATTGTCTAATAACATGATTAATACAGCTAGTACAAATAAATGATTCATTGGCACTTAGGTTCCTAAATGAGGGTGGAAACTTTGTATTTTTCCTGCAATCATTCTCTTCTTCCCAAAGGAATAAACAAATGCAACAAATATGCAATAAATGCATAAATACATAAATGCAAGTGTCCTAGGTTGTTCATCCCGAGGAAAATACAGGTTTGTTCGTATGTGTCTCTACATGGCTTCTGGGATCATGGTGTCTGGGTAGCTTGCTCTGTGAAGAGGAGCATGAAGAGGTCCTGGGAGATGTGTGTTTTTCTGAGAGCACTGGTATGCTAGTCTGTAAATAACTGTCACTGGGAGATTAAGGAATAAAGAATGTGGAGATCAATTGTGGCCTGCCTTTGAGTATTGACCATTAACCTCAAGACAACCTGCTGGGAGCCAGTTTTTAATTTCTGAACCACTGTTTCACTTTCTGCCTGTTCAGCATCCTTCCCGTGTTCAGTGACAGTCTCCTCTTGCCAGCTGACTGCTGAACTGTGGGTCTGTCAGAGGCGGCAGCATTTCTGAAGTGGTATCTCTCCATACATCTCTTAGTCTGTAGAGAATTGTGTCCCGAAAGCACTCTGAAACTTGTATAACAAATGATAGCCAGCCCCACTGAGGGACTTTGTGGTGTAGAAATAGGTAAGTGTACACACTATCAGCTAGTTGGGAGCTGTAGTGTTCTTTCAGTTGACTCTTTACCATTTCCTTGCTTTACAAACGCACTAAAGATGCAAGTGCTTCATAAATACCAAACACAAGGTTTTTATTTATATTTTTTTCTTTTTTTCTTTCATGATTGATATGAAGCTCTCGGAAGAGCACAGCATATCACACATCTTTTCCAAGTGATTTAACCACTCCCTTCCCTCTCCCCAAAGGTACTGGCTGATATCCCAATAATCAAGGCAATCACAGTGTAAAAATAAAACATTGCAAGGACTCAGATGTTACATTCTGGTGTGTGAACTAATGATGGCAAAGCCGCTGTTCTATCGTCCATAAGGGGGAGACTGTGCTTAAAAGCTCGGGTCCCTTCTTGTCTCTAAGATCAAATGCCTGTGGAGTGACAGCTTTGCAAAGTCAAATTCCAGCTGTTACTCAGTAGCCCAGGAGGCCAGTTGCCTCAAAGTATGACCCAGGGACAAGATGGATTTTGAGAGATGGAAGAGAAGTAGAGGCATATCAGAGCAGCTGATGCAGAAAGGTGCTGCTTCTGCATCGCAGCTTGGGCTGGGTAGCGATGGAATTTCTCTTAGCAGATCTGTGAGGAGGAGCTGTACCATGTGCAGAGCCTGGCCTTGGTGTAGCTTATGCTGGGCAGTAAGGAGCTGGCTACACAGAGCCAGGGTTCAATCCAAGCTCTTTATGCTTCTCTGCCCCAGGCTGGCTGCAGGTTCAGGAAAACAGCTCTGTAGAGAGTCGGGTTGGGAAGGAATTATTTGTAGTGAAAGAGCTCAGTTAAATTGAACAGGTGAACGTCGTCTTCTGGTTGCTGAGGAGTTGTCTCCATTTGCCTTTAGGGAAATGAGGAAGGAGACTTGAATTTTTTCTCTTCCTTAATGTCTGTTGATTCTTGCTGCAGCAGCAGCTGGTTGCTGGTTCTGCTTTCCCTGGGTGAATCCCAGCTGTGATTGCAGGTGCCGCTCCACTAGCTCAGATCCGAGCAGGGACTTGTAAGCAGGCAGCCCATGTTCAAGTGCTTCACAGCAGTGGATACAAATGAATGCTAAATCTGTTCCCTGGTAAATGTTGGAACCATGTGAGTGCACTGAACCCCTCTGAGCTGCCAAACCTTCTGTCAAGCCAGAAGTGAAGTTGTAAGTCTGTGTTCCCTTTTCTTTCAGTAGCTTGTAGTATGTCCTGTAGGAGTGTAAATATAACTCCAGCCAGGCATGAAACATGCAACTTGAAAGCCACCGTGTTTGAGAAGCTGTGTAATGGAGAGTGTGATTGTGACTTACAGGAGCTGCTTCTCTGGTTGGATTAAAATGGGAAGAGTCTGGTGTGTTGGTGAGGTGTGTGGCTGGGGATGTTGCAGTGAATCTGCAAGTTCTCTTTGGTGGTGGTGGTTGTTTTGGTTTTTTTCACTCTTCTCCTACTCCCTACACCTTGCACACTGTTTTTCTTTATCTATGTATTTAAAGAAGTAAGGATGCTTCCAGGTGGGTTTTCTTTCTACTAGTTCTGATTGGTACTACTGAATAGCGTTTATTCCTGGACCCCAGCACAGCTCTTAGCTGTGATGAGATCTGGAGAAAACAGCTGAAAGCCCTTCTGCAGGGGGAGGTGTGGGGAGGAGGGAACCCATTAGAGTACAGCAAAGGGAGCTGGAGTGAATTTTCATGCTGATGAATATGACAGTGAAAGCCCTGACTGCTGCTGCGGTGTAATTTGGCTGAGCAAGTGCTCTCCAGGCACCATCAGCACGCATCTGTGCTGAGCACTGACATGGGCTGTTCCCGTGATGAGCGTTTACCTCAGCAGTGGGTCTCGTGAGTAATAGCCCAACTAGACCAGTTGCAAACCCTAGCTCAGGGAGACTTTACTGTCTTGCTATTTGTCTTTTCAGCTGCACCTGACAAGCAGAGGAGAGCCAGAGGAAATACTCCAGCTGCAGTTGGAGTTTCCCCCCCCATTTACTGTTTTACTTTCAATTTTAGATTTCTCACCCCTGCTCTAGATTCACCTAGAAGGGAAGGGAGGTATGTTGGTGCAGGCAGTGAGAGAAATGAGGCAGAGAAGCAGGAGTTATCAGCATTACTGCTGCTGTGTTTGGGACACTGGCATTAAGTTACCTCTAGGGATCTAAATTGGGACTGAGGTCTAAAGTCATCATGGGAAGAAGCTAAAGCAGTGGCTGCAGTGATGGACAACTACAACATTTTAAACATAGCAGAGATCCAAAGCAATAAAACGTCAGCTTCAACACATCAGGCAGCAAAGTTCCATAGAGCAAACTGTTGGGTGATACTGATTTTGGAAGGGATAAAGAGATGCAGTTCCTGAGCAGGATGGGGCAGCAATGGCCAGGTGTGCTGTGTCTGCTGGAACGCTGAGCAATTTGCAGCCTGTTCCCAGCAAGGCAGCGATTCCCTCTGCCAGAGCGGTGGGCACAGCCCTGTACCTGCTGGGACGAGCGCACCCATGCTTAGGGCAGTGCCTGTGCCTGCAGTTTCCAGTGAGCCTGTGAGTGAATCTGCATTGGCCTCTCAGCAGGGAGCATGCCTTCGGCAGAGCAGGCAATAGAGTGGTGAGGGAGAAACTATTTCTTTCCACCTGCAGGTTCCACCTGCGCTGAGTCAGGCTGGTGGTGAATTTCTGCTGCATTCCTAAGCTGTTCCTGAGACCTCTGAAAATTTCCCTCCTTTGTTTCAGAGCCATCATCAATCACTTCAACCCGAAGATAGAGTCTTACGCTGCAGTGAATCACATATCACAGCTCTCTGAGGATCAGGTAAGCCAGGCGTGCAATGACCTCTTTCATATTGACCTCTGGAATATAGGTGTTTAGGAGTGTGTTGTGCTCACTGATGATGTGGCAGCAGTGTGTGGGGTGAAAGCAGAACTCTTGTTCAGATGTGTTCAGATGTGCGTGAGAGGAAGCCTTGGCTTAGCCAATTTTACCGTTGCGTACAGGCATCTTGGTCCAGCAAATGCTGAAAGATGGTTACAAACAATGAAAATAGGCAGCATTTTCAGCACGTGTGGTTGGGGACTGTTGAGGGTGCTGGTGTTTAGAATGGGGCAGGAAGTTTTTGGCAGAGAATTGTTGGGCTAGCTTGATTTTCTGTGATAGTGGGGGATGAGAACTGAGGCAACAGCTGGTAGAAATTTTCTAGTGTAATTGACTTCAGTTGTGTTAGATTTTGAAAAGATAAGGTTTTTAATGAAGAGGGTGATAGGGTTGGGTTTCCCTTCCTTAATTTAGCCTGATATGCTCTCTTCATGTCCTGCTTGTATTGCATAAATGTGTAAATGGCTTTTTGAAAATAGGCTACTGTGTGTGGTCTCAGGAACGGAGGAGATGGCCTGTTTCCCAAAATAAAATATTGGGATTATATGTTCATCATTCTTGGAGAGGTAAATGACTCTGCAGGAGCCTGTGGTGGACAAAATATGGAACTGCTGTGTGAACTGGGGGCATCATCCCAGACACAGCTGTGTCAACATCTCTGGACCTTCCAGAGAAAATACTTTGTATGCAGTCTAGACCAGACCTCATTTGAGTCACCTTAGATCACTCCTTCTACTCGATGGGATCCCTCACTCGTGCCTATTAAAAGGTCCTGAGCGTCTCTTGCTCTGCAACTCATTTCTCTTTCTGTCCATATCTTTACTTATTGCTTGTTGATACCCTTCCATACTTCCTACTAACCTTTTCATTTATTACCCTACTTGATCTGTAATATGTCACACCCCAAAGTCTCGGGTTGAATGCTGTACTGGTGCAGTGGGGGGAAAAAGTGTGGACCTTACTGCTTTTCATTCTCTTCTTGATATAACTGGATAGAAGATGACTGGTTTTAATTTACTGATTTTTTTTTTTTCTGCATTGTTCTGCCTCAGAGAGTCACTGTACCTACAGCTGTGCTTGGTGGTGGTTCCTGTTAGCAGTCCTCATTCATTGAGGATGCACTGATTGCCATCAACCCAGGCCCCTAAAAAAGAAAAGCCTTTGATAGCCCAATTTAAAACTGGAGGCTTGGATAGAGGGGAATGTTGTGTAGTCTTTGGGTTAGTCTGAGGAAAGAGATGAGCTTTTCACAGTCAGGTCTGTGTAGTATTCATCCCCCAGCAGTTCAGGGAGGTCAGGTTAAATCCTTTCTTCCGTGTGTGTTATTCTTTAAATAAAATCTCTAGGAGCAAGCAGATAATGAAATCAGTGCTGATGCATGGAGCATTTTGAGAAAGATGATTAGGAAGTTGAAAGACAGTTAGATGTCTCTTTTCTTGTCTCCCTTCATGCTTTCTCTTCAACATAAGGAGAACATCAAACAAAGCAAAGCAATAATAGGCCCTGGTGAACTGCAAAGAAATGACAGAGATGTCACTGTGGTGAGGGACTGTATGGTCTCTTTGAGGGCGTTTAGTCAGAGCTCTGCAATTTACTGCACAAGGAGGAGAGGGATGGAGACTTCTTGCCTCCACTTTCAATTATGCCAGTGAGCTCAGGTCTGTGTGTTGCACTGTGATTTCCCCTCTGTCAGAAGCCGTCCCATGTGGTAAGTACGTGAGAGGTAATGGTGGATGCCAGAGATCAAGACCAGGGTCTGGCTTTTGTGGGGTAACAGAATTTGTTGTTTTCATTCTGTGTTAGCTGTTCAGCATGGGGCGGGGTGGGGGGGAGTCAATCTTGCTTTTTGTCTGCTGCAGTGTCTCTTTGTTGTGGTTTTTTTTTTTCTTTGAGCTGTACCTTTTGTTTTTACATGCGTGTTCACTTAATTCCCCTTCTCTCCATAAACATTTTCTACACAAAATACACCCTTCTTTATAGCCCTGGTTTTTGAAGTGTACCATATTGAAATATTTCATGCTTGCATTTAACTTGTTTATCCACAGGCAGATACTACATTTGAGGGTGGTCATTCTCTGAGTTGTTTGAGTAGTTTCAGGAGACTGGTATTTCTTTATTGAGAACATTTGTTTTTACAATTTTGAGAATCGAACTTTTCTTTTAATCAAGATTTCCTTCCCAGATACTAGCCTTTGGCCAGATTCTCATATGGCTGCTCATACTTCTCTGTGGTATCTGAGCATCTCCTATTAATCAGGCGGGCACGGCTTTGACATAGCTCTATCTGAGGGGAGATTTCCAGCTGCTGCGAGTTGCTTCCAATTCACTTGAACCTAATCAGCCTGCAGACTCTTACTTGAGCCTGTGTCAAACTTACTGTGCTGCCCCCTGACTATTCTGGCACCCTGTTCGTGTGTTAGATGATTTTTTTATTATTTTATTTTTGTATTTTTAATATCCTTAAAAGTAGCTGAGTAATCGGCTGAAAGAGATTTCGCTCTATCTTTTTCTTTTTCTAATCCTATTGAAAGCTTTATTACCTTGTTAATCACTAACGTCCATTTATTACCATTCTCAGTCTGTCATCTCATTGCTTTCTCCTTTTTTATTTATAAGCATTAATGTCAACGTTATTATATGCTGAGGGGATTTGTAGGCCCTTGAAACTGATGGCCATGGGATTGTTTTAAGGGTAGACTGTTAAGACCACTGCACATCTTCAGCCCTAAAGATCTCCAGAAACTGCAGGGAATATCCAGACCTGTGCTGTAGGCAGGCTTATTTGCAAGACTTCATGGTACTGCTTTGCTGACAGTTGTGGGGTTTATCCAGTGTTTAGGTCAGAAATAGTGGGAAGCGACCTTTTTCTTTCCATATTCTTTTGAGTGAAGAGTGGGAGATTCCAAGGGGCAAGCAGATGCCAGGGATTTGATGATGAGTCATCTTAGTCTATAAACATCATGTGATCCTGGCCAGTGCCATTCTGCAGAGGGTCTATTTGCCAAAGCAAATGCATAATCCTTCCTAGTCGTCAGCTATTTTGACCTTGCTGTAGTTCCTCGCCATGAAACAGGAAGTGTCTTAGCCAGTTACTGGCGTCTTCCCTCACTTGCTAATTCGTTAAACCTGACTTCAGTGTTAATTTGTGGTTTTGTGGTATTCTGCCTCTCAACGTGTTTGGCACCTGCCTGCATGTCCTTTAAGGAACTGAAAGATGCTACACAGTCGAAAAGATAGGGCTGGCCATTAACTGCCAGTGTAGTTTTAGCTCTTCCATGCAAGTGATTATTCCCACGTCTTCAAAGATGGTTTGGTCCCTTCACAAGTCAAAGGGCAAAATAGCCGCCTGTGAAATGAATTCATAGGCTTATCTGTACTTTCCAGATGACTGGACTGCCTTGTAGCTAATACATTGGAGGCAGTAGACTTTCTCTGTGCCATATCTGATCGGAGAAGCTCCCGGCATGTTTTCTAGTGGAAGCAGTTGCAGAGAACAGGGTCAAGGCAGTGAGTAAACAGAACACAAGTTGGTCCAGAAGGGCAAACGCAGACAGAACAGAAAGACTGAGAACACAGGGCATGAACGATCTGGATGGGGTCTCACATCTGCCTTTTCTGGATGTGAAAGAGCAGCTGCTAGTAAGAAGGCAAACTCTCTGCCTGATGGTGATATAACACAATTATTGTAGAGAGGCTGTAGTGAGAGGAACCCAGTACTTTTGCTGAAGTCTCCTCTGAACAGGAAATTCTTGTGGTGCCTTGCATGCCAAGCAAGTCTTGTGCCAGTGAAGGTCGCATTTTCTCTTTGGCACTTGTTCTCTCTCAGATTTCTGCCCTAAGGGTCTTAAAATTGAGATGGCAGACATAGGACTGATGATGCTTGCTAGTCAGGAACATTCATGTGCTTTTTCTAATAGAAGCCCCTTTCTTCCCAGGTGTAGTAGGGATGCTAGGTAGCTCTGGTTTGGAGGTGAAGTTCAGTGTGAAAGACTGTTGCGAACACCTGTACTGTGTGTACTAGTCTGGCAACTGCAGGTGAAAAGTGCTGGGAGCCAGAACAGATTGTGATAGAAAAACAGGACAACAGTATCGCTTTTGAAATTGAGACAAATGAGTGTAATACTTGGGTTGTTCCACACTGTTATACCTTTATAACTCAGGTAGCTGCAATCCAGTTTGTTCAGGCAATCTCACAAAGCCATTTCCCTTTTCTTGAGGTCATACCTCAGATGCTGAATGCTGCTCCCTGACCTGCCAGCCCCATGCCCTTTTGTTACCTTGTGGGGCTTTGAGGGAACTAACCTGAAGTGCAGCTCACGAAGGCTCCACCAGTGACTTGCACAGAAAGTCAGAAAAGGGTGCAGTTGGCTTTAGATGCCCTAAAGTATTCTAATTCTGAACGATTGATGTCACTGTTTATTCAACTTGTTCTGGTTTCCACAGCAAAACTACTGGCAGCTACCAAATGCTTTGTTGGTTTTTAGCGCTGCTGGCAGTGGCGTTGAAAGCCTGTTGGCATGTGTATGGTATTTTTAAAATGCTGAATACCGTCAGTGCTAGGTACTACTACAAAAAATTCCCCCTAATCTCTTATGTGAATATAACATGTTGTGAGGGCTCCAGAAATACTTCAAAATGGCTTTGGCATAATGCTTCTTCACTTCTGAAATGAAATGCAGTGAGCTTTGGGGTAGGAAGTATCAAGCTTGCTAGTGCCATATTGCTCGCAGTAGGAGGAATGTGAAACTCCAGCTGAGGGGTCACCAAGGCAAAGCCCTAATTTAAAGTCATCACATCTTTGCAAATGAGGCAGGGATGCTGGATTTCATGGTCTCATTACTGACACCTACTCATGATTAATGGCTTGAAAACAGATTTTATTGTTTAAATAGAAAAAGCTGAGCTGCACTAGGTGAAATTGGAATCCCAGGTTTAAAAGGATCTACATAAAAAGTCTTTTATATAGATCCTTTTGGGATCTGGAGTTGGCTAATTGCTGGTTTGCCTAGCTGGTGGGGGTGGGGCAAGTTAGAGATCTATCCTTTTTACTTCTTTTGGTTTTGGTTTATTTTGTTTAGCAGAGAAATATCCCTGCAATTTACTAGTGCCTCAGACTGCTTTACGCAGTGTGCCAGACTGAACGGGTCTGAAGAGGCTTCAAGGACTTGATCAGCTTTGCTACAAGGAGATTTGACTCTGGAGGTGAGCTTTGGAGCAGTGACTTTGTGCTGTGTAGTGCCTTTTATTAACACGCAGAATACAATAAACTGTGTGTCATTGGAGGAGGGGGAACAACGTACGGTAAGTGTTAGAGGGACAGAAGAAGGGTTTTGTTTTTAAAAACATCTGCTGCTGGAGAGATGTAACCCTGTTCCAAATCCAGTCCCAGGAACCCCAACGAGAAATGGGAGAAATCCTTCAATTCCCTCTCAGGTTTGACACAAAGGTGCCCAGACGTCCTGCCTGTTGCCACTAGTGGCAGTCACCGGCTCTGTGCCTCTTGGAGGCAGCAGCCAGTGTGACCCTGCATCACCTTGGCTGCTCCCGGAGCAGAGGACTCTTTCTACCCTTTGGTGCATTGCAAGTGCTAAGGCATGCCTGGCTGCTGCCACTTCTGTGAGCTGTCCTCTTGGGCAGATTTGGGACTGCCTCAAAGTACAAACTGGTTACAAAATAAGGCCATTAAACTTCAAAGCAAGGCTTGCCTTCCATTCTCACAGCTGTTTTCATAGCCTTGCCTGGCTGTCAGTAGTGCTACAGGACTGATAAGGGCCTGAAGACTGCTGTAGTGCAGGTGACCGCTGAATGCTGGGGACTTGGTTTAGAACTGCCTTCTGGAGCTGTTACTCTCTGCAGGCTGCTACTGGGTAAAGTCTCCTGGAGCTAGAAAAGTTTCTGTGCTGGGGCTACAGAAGCAACACCTGGGGATGTGAGTTATGAGCCAAGCCTGATTCCCTACGGGGAGTGTGCTGAGCAAGAGCCGTACATTTGCTGTGGAGACAAGCTGATGTTGATCTAGTTCCAGTGTTTGTCCTTGCCCCTGGTGAGTGTGTTTCAAAAAACACTTCGGATGCTTTGCAGAGTTGTTATATATATGGTGCTTAACTAAACCTGGAAAAGGGGCTGTGGGTAGCTAGAGGAAGGGGCTGTGCACCAGCGTCTGACCTCCTTCCTAGCTGTTGCTGTGCTGCCTTGAGCAAACCTTGAGCCCTGTGTCCTCCTGAGTGAGAGGGCAGCTGGTGTGGAGCCCTTGGGAAGCCAGGCAGCATTTGAAGTGCTGTGTGATCTGCTGGGCAAGGCTGCTGTGGAAGTGCAAAGCAGTGTTACAGGTTCCTGTCATTGTTAAGCGCCTGTATAGGGCAGGGAAAGCTCCGCAGAGGATTGCAACAGAATGATCAAAACAGTCTGCATTTATAAAGATTAAATTACAACTTTGCACATCTACGATTAAAGGAGGAGCTGTCAATGGCTGGCTTGTGTGAACGCACAATTCAATTTGCATTTTGTAAAACTTCAGATTGGGAAGGTTTTTTAATCCCCTGTGAAACAGGAACAATAGAGGCCGGCTGTTGCCAGGTGCATAATGCGTATAGACACCATGCAAACTTCTTTCGTTATCTTCTGTAAAGCTGGATTTATAGCAGTATACCTTGTTGCTCTGGTCCTGAGCTCCACCTTAAGCTTCCTTACACTCGGTCATCGCTCTGCTTGGGAGTCCTAAAAGTAGACAGACTATAGCCTGCTGTGCCAGTTACAGACAGCGATGTGGCTGTGCGAAATCGTTCCTGGAGTCAAACTCCTCTCGCACAAAAGGGAACAGGCTTTGCACCGACTGCCAGCCATGCTCATTCTGGGGCTTCTTTAGGATAAAACTCCTGCCTTCAGAGACTGCCACTCTTCCTTCTCTCTTGTAGTATCCTGCTGGAACAGATTGTTTTTCTGCTTTCTTCCTCTGGATCCTCTAGCTGGAGCTGCAGCTGTTTCCCAAAAGTGACAAATTGGGTCATTGCTCTGATTTCAGAGTGGGAAGCAAATTGAGCTTTGCAGTCTCCATGCCTCCCAGAGCAGGAGAGTAAATGCTGCTGAGCCTAAAGGTGCCACACCTGAACAGAGCTCCAGCCAGCTGGAAGAGTTGGGGTTTTGGCTCTCTAACACTTGGCATTTGGATGTTAAGACAGTAAGTTCAAATTTGTTGTCTGTGGTAGGGAGCTCAAAGGCAAACCTTTTAGTAGAAGAGAAGATGGCATCTCTGATGTGTGTCACTCTTCCTGTCTTCATGGGAGATCAGAGGCAGGCAGTGGGATTGCTCAGGGAGCTGAGGTGTGTCATTCAAAGACAGCAAGTGGTGCAGGGGGGATTGATGTCCAGAGAGATGGAACTGGGGAGGGTGGTTCTGCATCAGCCAAGTCCTAGGAGCTATGAATCAATTCCACTGCCTTAGAGGGCACTTGGATTCCCCCATGGCTCAGTTAAGGCACAAATAAGCTCCTGGGGAGCTACGTATTGCTAGCAGCACATGCTGTTTCAGCAACAGCATCTTCCTCATAGCTGGCATGAATATAGGCCTGTGGAAGGGTAGCAATTCATAGCCCTGTGCTTGCTTTCACCTGAGCACCTGTTCATAGGAGTTCCTCTTTCACTTTTGCCAAACCATGGATATATGTTCTCCATCAATAACTGCTTCACAGCAAGAACTGCTAACAGGGAAAGTACATTCTAGTCTTCCAGACAAGAAGCTGATGAATTGGCCTGGACCGTTTCCTGAAAGTATGTAGGATTTCTGAAATAAGCTGATGTGACCCAGCAACCATCACTTGCATCAATATTAATTGGTGTGTCACAGGTACATCAGTGTTAGTTTAAAATAGGAAGCGTTTTTCTTCCATGAAAACACAGGTCAGTTAGGACGACCTTTGGCAGTAAGAGAATAAGTATGAAAAACCTGCTGCTATATCCTTAACATTTGGAGAGCAGGGTAGTTTCTTGCAGACTGACATCTAATGTTTCCAGTAGCCCTTGCGATGTGCCTTAACCTCCGAGTTGAAAACTTTGCTATTAAGTCTTACTGTGTGGAGAACCCCAGTAATGAAATGTTGCGCTTGAGGCTTATTTGTGCACAAAACCCATCTTGGTTTCCCAAGTGTGTTTTCTTCAGCAGTTGTAATTTGGCAGGCTGCATTTGTTTCTGAGTTGGATGTAAAGACACATACAGAACGCTGTTGAAATCTTATTCTTGGACTTCCTGACTTCTCAGAAGGTGCTGGGTTCGGGTTCTCCTGTGTAGAAGCCATAGAGGTGGAGAAGTTCTTGAGTGCTTCTTTCACTTGTAATTGCATGAGTGAGCTTCTGTCCTACTAATGGACCGATTGCATCTCTGAGACTATGACAGCTGCTTGTAGTGAAATGTGATGACAGAGAAGGGCACGGCATCTTTTTGGCAATGAGATTTAGCATCAGGGAGCTGGCATGACGTGGCTAGCTAACTGTTCTTTGGGCGCTTTGGCTTCAGGAAGGTCTGTACTATCTATTGCAGACCAAACTAAGCTGTCCTGAAGCCCTATGAGCATGTTTAACGTAGTAGAAAGCTGGGATTAATAGTATCATGGTGGTACTGTGAGAATTTATTTCTCTGAGCGTTGCTATCAGCTCCCCTGTGGTTTTGTTAACGTAACATCCTCATAGGTCAGCTCAGGAAGTGAGGGATAGGTGAGGGGACAGGGAGGTGGATTGAATGGCAGAACTTAGAGGGTTGCGATCAGCAGTGCGGAGTCCAGCTGGCGGCCTGTAGCCAGCGGTGTTCCCTGAGCATCAGTGCTGGATCTGGTCCTGTCCAACTTATTCATCGATGACCTGGATGAAGGGACTGAGTGTGCCCTCAGCAAGTTTGCTGGTGATACAAAACTGGGAGGAGTGGCTGATACACCAGAAGGCTGCGCTGCCGTTCAGTGAGATCTGGACAGGCTGGAGAGCTGGGTGAAGAGAAACCTCCTGAAGTTCAATGAAGGCAAGTGTAAGGTCCTGCACCTTGGGAGGAACAACCCCATGCACCGTACAGGCTAGGGGTTGACCTGCTGGAAGGCAGCTCTGCAGAGAAGGACCTGGGAGTTCTCGTGGACAGCAAGTTGCCTGTGAGCCAGCAGCATGCCCCGGTGGCCAAAGTGGCCAGTGGGCATGGCTAGAAGGTTGAGAGACATGATAGACATGATCCTCCTCCTCTATTCTGCCCTGGTGAGGCCACATCTGCCGTGCTGTGTCCAGTTCTGGGCTCCCCAGTCCAAGAGAGACAGGGAACTACTGGAGAGGGTCCACTGGAGGGCTGTGAAGATGATGAGGGGAGCAAAGCACTTCCCTTATGAGGGAAGGCTGAAAGAGCTGGGCCTGCGCAGCCTGGGGAAGACCATCAACACATACAAATATCTTGAGGACAACCACCAAGAGGATGGGGCCAAGCTCTTCTCAGTGGTACTCAGTGACAGGACAAGGGGCAACGGGCACAAACTGCAGCACAGGAAGTTCCAGCTGAATATGAGGAAGAACTTCTGTACCTTGAAGGTGACAGAGCACTGGGACAGGCTGCCCAGAGAGGCTGTGGAGTTTCTGTCTCTGGAGATATCCAAACCCCACTGGGATGTGATCCTGCTCTAGCAGAGGGGATTGGGCTAGATGATCTCCAGAGGTCCCTTCCAGCCCCAGCCATTCTGTGATACTTCTTCCGCAACATCTGTGAATCAAACCATTGCTCGTCCTGCAAATAAGACACCAGCCTTCTGACTTAGACATTGCATTGTCCTTTGCAGCCTTCTTCCAGTTCTGTGAAAATTAATGTACCAAACCTGGGACAAATCAATCCATAGGTGAAGATGGAGGTCACGCAGAGCCTAGCCTGAGATGTGTCTTACAGCAGTTTTCCTTCCAGGTGTTTAAAGGAAGAGTGTGCTCAGCTGGCTAATGACTGAGTCTCCCTTTCCAGTCCTCTTCTGCACTAGAAATACCTATACTCCTACCCAAACCCAGATACTGGCCTTTACTCGACTGTGTCATATTGGTGGTTTGCTGGAGTGAGGCATCTGTCCAACTTGCATGAAATTTTACCTGTTACTGACCCCTGAGGTTTATCAGTAATTTTATGTAACAGGATGTTAACACAGAGCATGGATCTAGATGGAGTTTCATGTGACAGTATCTGCAAGTGGTTTTTTGTCCCTTTCATTTCCTAAAAAAAGGTAGCTGTGAGCTACAGTAAAGACTTTTTAAGGCTCCAATTTGTTTGCAAGTACTCTTTTTGCTGAACGTCTTGCAACACTAAGACAGGAGCAATCTTCCAGCTGATGGAACCAGAAATGTGGATTTGTGAGGGAGTCAACGTAGTCATGCTGAAACTTAAGACTTCATGACTGTCTGTTTTGGTTTTTGCATCCAGGCTGCTTTGCTTGGAATTTTCTACCCTGTCATTAATGCTCCTGAAAACCAACAACTTGATGGAAGCATTTCACTGCAGGCTCTTAGTTCTCACCTCAGCTATAAAGATGTGCTTTTCTATTTTAAGTGACGGACCTATTTAATTGCAGTACCACCTACAAGTCAGTTTGTAGGCATAGAAAGGAAACTTAGGTCTGTTGCTGGGCTAAACTCCCCTTCTCAGAAGAATAAGAAAGCTGCTGTAATGCCTAATCTCAGCCTTCTTTGCAGATACTTGAGCATGACACACTTTTTGCAGGGGAGAATATTAACATGATCTGAACTTAATTTCTCTCGCTGATGACAGTTTCCCACATCATCCAGTTCTTGCTGAGCTTTCCACCCTCAGTAGTGCCCAGAGGGATAATATTCCAGGACTGCTTGAGTCCTAAAGTACATCTGTCACTATTTAGTATGTTGATACTTTAGAACTAGGACTCAGTGATGCTAGGGCTGGGCAGTTAATGTCATACCAAACATTCTGGCATAAAGAAGTTGGTTGCTGACCGTTCCTGTCCCAGTTGCTCATCAGGAAATCAGTTAAATCAAACCAGAAACCTGTGGTCTTGTCAGCTACTCTATTAGCTTGAGACAGCCTGGTCCCTTATCCTCACCCAGAAACCCTTCACTTTGGTGAGGCGTGTTTGAAGACTGAGGTAACTGTAGTGTTGGGAGACCTGGACTGAAGCTGCCATTTTTTTGTACGTGAAATCCTAACTCAGTGTGACCTCAGCTTACGTAGGTCAGGGAGATCTTTTTCTGTGATGAGTCTGGGAAAGGTCAGGTTAAGGTGCTTGAACTAAAATGGCCAGTTCATTTGACTCTGATCTTTGTTTTAAAAAACAATGATGCAAAAAGCTCAGAAGTCAAATCTGGGGAGTGGGAGAGTTTTGATAGCATTCCCCTTTTAAAAACAAGGGAGGAAAAAATCACCTGCCCATACTCTCACAAAACCCCTTACTTTCCGGTGCTTGATGGGGTTGCACTTTAAAGGTGATTCCAGCCTGGACTGTTAACCCTGTCTCCACTTAACCCTGTCTTACATAGTTGTAGCCAGGTGCTCACAGACTGCTGCAGTTTCTTCTGCCCTGCCTCTTATTACTAAGTCAAGAGCAGATGTTGCAGAAATATTTACAAAATATTTAAGATCACACCTCTCCTCTGTCACTTGCTCTTGGAAAAGGCGATCAGATCATTTTAGTGCTAGTTGCTCCTCCCTGGCAGAGGTTTTAATGCCTGCTAGGGTAATGGTGGGTGGCATTTCAGATTGCAGGCTGCTTTTACTCTATATAGCTCCTGCTGCATGCTCCCTTCTCTCTGGGTATTGAAATTGTTGTTCTGGCACAGCATTTGACTTGAGCTTTTCCCTGCCTTTGTTTCTTCCACGGGGGCCTGTGTGCCTTCATGCTGCTGACAGTATACGCATTTGAGAGGATTCCTTTACATGTGCCTCTTCTGGCGTTTTACGATCCTGTCTCTTTCAATGCGTAATAGCAGAATATAAAGTAGGTCACTTTATTTCCTTTCTGCTTTTCTCAGTTCTGCAGCTCTTGTGATCTTTGAATTCTTTCTGAATATTACTCTGACAGTTTTGGAGACTCATGACTGGGAGAGTTCAGCAGGCTCCTAAAGCCTCAGGAGTTGTTGGGATTGGGCCTTAACAGGGCACTAGGGACATCTTTTTTTGTAGCCTTTGTGTGCCCGGGATACCCCGTTAATTAGTGCCCTTGACGTGTTTTAGAGAGATGAAAAGGGAGAACAATGGCACCTTTCCTAATGCACAGCCATTGCTTGCTGCTATGATGCATCCTGTAGCTGCTGCCAGCCCTACCCTCCTGTTCTCTCTGAGCTGATTGGAGCTGGCAGTTCTTGTCTAGAAGCAGTAAACCAAGTGAACAGCTCTACTTATTACTATTTATATAAATGCACCAAACAAAAGCTCTAGGTACAGTCACAAGTCAGTCCTTAAAAAGGCATATGGAAGAAATTTAGCCTTTCCTGAATCAGGCTGGTTCAGGCTGCTGTAGATTTACAACAGATCCCAAAACTTTAAAGTACCTGCATTTTCCAACGTGCAGACTTGCTTTTGGGTTTTATTCACATAGCCCAAGGCAGTAGAAGCATTGGGGTTAAACTATTAACACGGCTTCACTGAAACTCCCCCTTGTGAATGATTTTTAGAACTGTAAGATCCGAATTTGCGGAGTAAGGCAGATGAGATGTGGCCCCCTTCAACTTCTGTTGATTGGTTTCTCAGCAGGTTAAGTGTGGTACCAAATTACTCTGTGTTAAACCAGGGTGAGAATGGACCCCCGAGGTTTATCCCACATTAAAGGTGTGTTACTATGTGGTCAAATGCATGTAAACTCCAGATTTTGTAGAGCTGCTCTGAAACGTGAGACGAGACGGAGTTGGAGATGCAAAGACCTGGTCCAAAGCTTCCACCCAAGCTGCTTTCTAGTAGTGTTGAATTCCCGAGGGGACTGCTCAACTGATATGCCTGGTTAGTTAGGAAAAGTCAAGCAGAACTTCAACTTGTGTGTATTAGTATAAGGCGCAATTTCTTAAGGAATTTGCTAAGCAAGCATGAAATCCTCTTTAAATATAGTAAAAAATTCAGATGTGAGAATAGTATCAAGAGAGCAATGCAGCAGCATTTTGGGAAGAGCAGAGTTTAAGATTCCCATTAAAACAAAAATAGTTGTGCAAATAAAACTACCAGCTGATGCAGGACAAATTAGTGGGTTTAAGATCTAGAGAAAAAGCAGCTGAGTTATTAATCCCTGAACTGAAGCCCTTAAGTCCTTCTAGTGAGTGATTTCTGCTTGTCATCTAATCCCTTTGAATCATGGAAAACATAGACCCAGAGTTGCTCTTTGCTGTGTAGTAAGAGGAAATTTAACCAATGAGCTAAATAAATAAATAGATTAATTGGCAACAATAAGGAGCTGTGTATGCACTGTATCTAATTGCTTTTTTTATATTGTCTTCCTCTAACTTCTTGGAAGACACAGGTTTGTGCGTTGCACGTGCAAAATTATGCTTAACACACACACACCCCCCCGTCACCAAGGCTTTGAACCTTCAGCTTCAAAGATCACTGTGTGGATCACCTTATATTGCTGTGGACGGTCTCTAATGGGGACATTGCTCAGCCAAGCTGAATTTATGCAGTAGAAATTCAAGCTGAAATTGAACGCACCTCAGAATCACGGAGTAAATCAAATCTCATTTCCTTGCTCACACAGAATGTGGGCTGTGTGGGCTTTCTTCCTCCTCCTCCTTCTCAGTAATTTTTATTCTACCAGGTCAGAGCTACCTTTTCCTTATGAGAAATACTGTGTGAGTGGCTTCCCTGAGCCTTATTCAAAAACCCATCAGAGCTAATAGCTTTGAAAATGTTTGATGTCCAAGAGGCACTTGGGAGCACTAAATCCTCGCACAGGGATTTTTAGGCTGTAGAACAATGGTGTCCTCCACGCACTGCAGAAATGATGTGGAGATGATATTTCCATTACAGATCCTGTAGGTACTTATCTGGGAATAGGGCAAAAAGAGAATTTAGAGAGAAAGCGGAAGCCTTGGTGATCAACTCCTTAGCCCCGAGAGTGGCATCATCTTTGTCTAAGTCTTCAGTAGTGCTGTATGTACAAGTACATCCCATTTCTATAGCCAGCAGGTTCAGTTTAGAGCTGTGACAGCAAAGGGTGCATGTGTTTGATTCAGAGGGCAGGCGCTGTGGACAAGTAGTTCTCCAGCTTGCTGCTCTGCTTACTGATTAGCTCAACTTGAGGATTCAACAGCTAAAGGTGCTTTGGAAAAGAAGCATAAGTTTTCTTCTCGTCCTTTGAAGAGAATGGGTCCAGTGCCAGCACAAATCACCTTTTCCTTGAATGTCAATGGCAGGCATACAGCCAACACCATACTCTTATCTGGCCCATTAGCAATAAACCTCCACTTTGTGCCATGTCCTTCCTGCCCATCCAGCATCTGCGCCTCTGTGGAGATAACACACTCTCATAGAGGTAAGGTGCCTCTTTTCAGTCTCTTCTCAGCCTTATATCCTGAAGGGGTTTGTCTCCTGTGGTGTTTTGGGGTTGTTGCTGGGAGCATCTGACTTGTGAGAAAGCTGTTAGCTTGAAGAGGTGGTAGGTCTGATGCTTTAAGGATGTAAGTGGAACAGATGTTGCAGGGGTAAACACTTAAGTTCCCAAGCATGCAAACCCTTTTTATCCTCCAGATATCTTTGGATTGCAAGTTGCTGCTTAACTGTGGCAGGAATCCTTCTTGAGAGACGCACCTATTGTCTTGGGCCCTGATGGCTTCTGTTGGGTATAAGGAGAAACAACTAGAAGTCACTGAGTGTCAGCAACTCTTGGTGCCTCTGTTTATTTCAGAGAACACACATACACTACTTTCCCTGAGAAGGACTGTAATAAGTGTCAGACCGTTTGATTTCTCAGAAACCTCCGACCTGTTTTCTGTGTGGGGTCCATGCCCAAGTCTCTGTTCTCTCTCAGATTCACCTTGCTGTCTGCTGGCCAGCTATCCTGCACATCTCCATTTCAGTCAAGAAGTGTCTCAGCCCACGGCGTTTAACATCTCATTAGGTTTGCCCTTGCTAGTGACTATTTTGGATAGTAGCCTCTATATCACCAGCTGTCCCAATTTAAATAAATGTTCCTTTTGAGTTAACTTACCATCAACTTTAGGCAGCTCTGTTTGTACAGGCAAAAAGAAGTTTTCTATGCTGGCCATGAATGCTTCCAAGCATAAACGTTCTCATTCTGTTTCAGCTCTGGTCATTGCCCAGATGGAGTTCAAAGAGAGTGACACTTTCCAACAACCCAAAAGGGAACAATTTAACAAACTGAAATGTTAACAAGCTTCACTCCTTCAGCACGTTGTATCTGCATTTACTTGGTTCTCTTGTTTTCTGTCTTTCTTATCATAGACTTTGACCTTTCCTTTTCCTCCAGCTGTGCAATGCAGATTCAATTAGGATCCAAAAGTGTGTCTGGGATTTGTGAGGAGACGCTTAGTTGGGACAGATTGGATTCCATTGTCTTGATAGGAATTTCATCACTGTCACAATTCTTATAAACATAACTTGCGCAGCTGCATTCTCAGTATCTAGGGGCCAGTCATCTCTGCTCCTTCTTACCTTCTCGATTACTCCTGATGAATTTTGCAGATTGAATTTATAAGCCTTTGAGCTGTAGGAAAGTCTGCTAGATATTGCCGTGCAGGAAAGGACTCTTGGAGCCACTGTGATAAACCTGGAAATGTTGGCTCAAGGCTCAACAGTGGTTAGAAAGTCAAATAGATAATTAGAAACTGTTAGAGAACAAAAATAAAGCAGGAGTACTGTGGTGTCACTGTGTAAGTCTGTGACAACCCATGTTTTAAATCTTGTATGTCAATTTCCAGTGCCCGTATTTCAGAAGAGATATTGTAAAACTGCAACATAGTATAGAAAATCAAATGGTTATTTGCTCATCTGATTTCTTGGCTACCCAGACATCTTGCATGTATTCAGAAGTTTTGTTGTACCTGTCTTAGAATGGACTTGAGTTCATTTTCCACATGTGGTCGGTTAGGCAGGTGAGCTCTAGATTTCCTCTTTCTTAGCTTCATTGCACCTCCTCAGGCCACTGAATTACTGCCTTTTATCATTTCCACTGTGCAATTAATTGAGGTGGCCTTCTATCATGACTATTTAATTGCTTAAATGTAAGTAGGAGCAGGAGCTGTGGAACTGATCTTTCCGAGCTCTGCCCCTCCAAATGCACACCTTCCTGCCCCACTCCTAGCTGGCTGTTCCTCTGGCATGTCCTATGTCGTTTTGACTTACTTTAAATATACAACATCCACTTGCTTTGTGGCCAGTTTTTTAGTGTATTGCTGTTTAGTTTTGCTGCTTCCTTTAAGTGTATTCATGTTGTGCAAACCAAATTTAACAAGATTTCGGATAGTTTGGGAGAAAAAAAAAATGAGCTAGATAAGTATACTTTTTCTCAGCAAGTGTCAGACCCAGGGCTGTACTGGTACCAGCTTGCTAGTTGCTGTAAAAGAACAAGACAAAAAAAAAAAATCAAATGCATGGCAACTTCCATAGATTTTTTGAGTGTCTGTGTTCTCCTTTCATTCATGTTGGTCTTCATGTCAGAGTCCTGTTGAGTTTTTGGGGTTTTTTGTAAGTCAGTCTGTAATCATTATATCCTGTAGAAGTCAATGGTGGCTGTGTGAGGAGCACAAGTTCTCTTGGATCCTTTACTGATTGCTGTGAACCTGATCAGGTGACATAGTTCCAGAAACTTCCTGTGACTGCAGATGTTTGATTAGACCATAACCAGCATAAGCCTCCCCATTGATTTTTCCCTTGGGCACAATTAGGTTTTGGTTTCTTTTGAACTGGAACAGTTCACTTGCTTCTGTCGGGGTTTGAATGAACGGAAGGGGGCTTGTTGCATACCCTGTCTTAATCTGTTCTCTAGACAGCCTTATTTCCTGAGCCAGCTGTCTTCTGGGCAAATTTGAATCTCTGTCCTAGGAATGAGTTTTCTCTGGTCTACATGAGGTATCCTGTTGTCACTTTGTCGAGGCAGAGTGAACTGAAATTGTGTATTTGAGTTTCAGTGTTTGCCAGGATGCTTTCTGGCTGCTGCTCCTAGAAAGATTTATTTCAGACCTTTTCTTAAAATATTCAGCTACAGTTTTTTAGGTTCTTGTAGCTGTATTTGAGTTCTGTAACATCCTTGTATGCCCTGGCATTCTCAGTTCAACTGGAGCAGCAGCTTATGACTTAAACTCTTTTATCTTGTTGTGGGCACGAGGGTTACTGGTCTTACTTTGGTCAGTTAACTGGTGCTGGAGAGATGCTGCTGATTTATATTTTTTTTTTCTTTTCTCTGCCTTGATGAGGACAAGGTCTTCTCTAAATAGAGAATTGCACTAAAGTTTGTGCACAAATCACAGCATTCAGTTGCTGAATGCTGGTTAGCCACTTAGGCTGAATGGGTAATATGCACAGTGAGCATAAGGATGCTCTTGTCCTCTTGTTTGATGTTTTGGTGACAGCAGTTGATTTACTGCTGTGCTAAAATGCAGCTGGTAGATAAAAAGCTTCTCCTGGAACAGCCCATCGCATTTCAGCACTTAAGTTAATTGTAAGCACAATGGGGAAATAAAAAAATTAACGGTCCAGTCCATAGCTATCTGCAGTGCATTTTGAGCTTTGGCAGAATTGCAAGTGCTCTTACGTACCTAGCAGTGAGAAATGTTTTCATAAATGCCACCAGCTGGAGATAAGGGTTCGCAAGTCCAAAATGGGCTGTAACTCCAAAATAGCAAATCTATCTATCTGTCTCAGGGTTTTATGCTCCTGCCTTCATCCTGGCCTTCCTTATGCTGCCTGCCTTCCTCGCAAAATTTCTAACAGGCCAGCTTAGCGGACCTCATTCAGTTTCTGGCGGATCTCCCCATCCAGATCTAAAAGTCTGCTCTGGAGGGTGCTTATTTTATGAATTGATATAGTCAAAGATAATTTGCTTCAAGGTCTTTGACTTCTTTTTTTCTGCCTGGTCTTGGGAAGTGCCAGTGTTGTGCAGTACATGGATGTTTGTTCCCTTGGCAGAAACCCACTGAACCCATTTTCCTCCCTTGAATGACACAGAATTGCCTCCTGTATTTCCTCTTGGGAGCCTGTCCCTGCAGTCTGGGAAAGAGCATCCATGGTCCCACGGAGAGTGCCAGGTTCTTTCTGCCAAGTGGGATATGTAGGTTAGTATAAACCCACTGACCATCTTTGGAACTGAGAAAAGAAAATTGGTCTTGAGAAGCAGCAGTGTGAGGATTAAGTGCATTTTGCTCCTTGTGCTCCAAACCCAAAGGGGTGGTTGAGCAAAGTGCACTTAACAGTTATGGGAGTTGTCATTTATGTGTAGGCATGACTTCTTGAAATTACTCTGTAGTAAAAAAGTAATGGTGGCATAGGCTTTCTGGTGAGGTGAGCAGGCTTTCAGCTACCTGACTCCTGGAGCTCAGAGGGTGTCGTATTCCTAGCACAGGACTCCCCAGCCCTAGTGATGGCTACACAGGGATGTCAAGGGTTATCAACCGTATTAATATCTTCTATTCGTCTATACCACTACAAATTAAGTCTTCTGCAAGCTGTGCACGTAGCTGGTCTCTGTGACCATGTGTGTCTGTTGTTACTTGCCTTTGTATTCTTTGAAGCCTTTCTGCTTCTTAAAGTAACTGTTGAATCTTGGAAGTCCTGTCCTAGGAGAGCTTGGAACAGGCATTGTGTTGTGCATTTACAGCTCCTTCTGGGTGGAGCTGGAGAACAGTTTTGGCATTGGGATGTTTCTGAAAGATGTGTGATTTTCCGATTGGTTGGATCAGTGAGTCTTTTCCCATCATTAAATAGAGTTGAACACCTTTAGGCTTCTAATGGATTGTGGGTTTGAAACATTTCTGGAGCAGATAACTCTTGTCCCAAAAGAGGTTGCCATTTCTGCTAGCAGAGTTCAGAGAATGACAGTCACTTTCTAAGTGAGCTTATAAATTATCTTTAGAAGAGGCACCTGTGGGCAGAGGAGGAAGACTGTAACCGAACCCTCCCACTCCATGGATGAAACCGTCAACTTTGTAGGCTTGTTTGTTTAAAGATCACAGATCTCTATGTGATCATTGAACAAACATCTGAGCTACTGCATATAGTCTGGGCCCGCCAGAATGGCTCTATGCTGAGGTGAGGAGAAGAGGCTGTGAAATGTCCCTCCTTGATGTTGCTAAGTGTCATCATCATCATCATCATCTTTTACATATGATCAAAACCTTTTGCCTTGTGTAGAGAAGTGGCAAGGCCTGGATTTCAGTAGCACTCAAGTGAGAATGTATAAAAGTAGTCCTAAGGAAGGATTTGGGATGTGGAGAGTTAGTCTTTCCTTGTGCTTGGCTGGGCACAGAGTAGTGCAGCAAACACAGCGGGACTGCCAGGAGTGACTGGCAGGGGCAAAGGACAAACTGATGGGACTGTTCATTCCCAGGTTGCTAGACACAATGTGTCCTGGCTAACGCTCCGTGAGCTGAGCAGGGGAAGGTTGGCAAACACAACCTAAAAGGTGTCTGAGTAACTGGTGGGAGCTGTGTGCAAAGGGTCCTGCACTCAGCAGTGGAAAGCAGGGTGAGGTACCTTCTCTCCTTGTCTCCTGGTTCACTCATCTTTGCTGTGTGCCGCTCAGCCTTGTCCATCTGTCCATCTTCAGGCACTGAACAAGAGTCCCATCAGCTTTTGTATCTCCACAATCAGGACAGAAGCACGTTTTCATGGCCCAGTGCCATCCTGGGGCTCATGGGCAGCTGCCCCTGCCTCTGCAGGCTTTTCTTCCCGCTATGACCTGGGCAGATCTTGTGTCTTACCTCCCAGCATTGCTGATGCATTCTGCGTTGGTGCAGTCCTGTTTCATACCTCAGAGGAGAAATTTGCCCTTGGTAGCTTTCACTTAATCTTTTGGGCTAGCAGAGCTTTTTACTATTGGAAAAATCCTCCTTCCAGGAATTTTTCCTGCCCTCAGAGCAGACAGGATGCTGCTTCCTTACTCTGGGGGTGACAGTTGTGTGAGCTGGTGGAGGCTGTCTTACAGGCTTAGTCTGAGCAGCCTCACACTCAGCCTGCAGCAAGAGAGGGCCAGAGGTCCTTCGCTTGCATGTAGTGTGAATGTCAGCTGCTTGATGGAGGCGATCTGGGGCACTGGAGCGGGAATGACAATGTGCTGCACATCTTGCATTTACATGGCATGGCTGCACTTGCATCTCCAGCCCAGATGTCCAGACAGTCTTTTCTGTCATGTGCACCAGCCCCACTCTGTATCCTCTGGATCCATAGATGTGTGCTGTATGTACAGCATATCTTGGGAATCTGAGTCGTTACTGTCATAGCAACATCCTCCTCCTCTTCCTCTTAGCATTCATGAGCATGGAATTAATACCCATGGCTTGATGAGCTTGGGGGTGGGGGATTGTGTTGAGGCATCAGTGCTGCATTTAACTCCGGGACAGCTGCAAAGGTAAGGTAGCATTGGGTCAGACAAAAGCTCTGTGCTGCTGCTTGTCCTAGGCTGGGTGCTTTTCTTGAAGCGAGTGAGAGTGACAGCTGCTTCCAGCCCATGTGTGTAGCACCAGCCGTCTTAGTAGATCCTCTCTCTGAACTTGGCTCCTGCAGACAGTGAAAGAGGAAAGGCAGAGGGAGATGAGTGCAGCCAGGGTCTGGGCAGAGTCTGTTGGGAAATGTGGCAGCTGTGTGTGTGTTTTTGTTTAACTTCTAATTATTTAATTATATGCTTTGGTTTTGGCACTTCTGGGGATTAATTCCAGCAAAGACCAACCTGCATCAGCAACTTTTAAGTTGCTTTGTGAGAAGTGTGATGCCATTTGGAAAAAAAAAAAAAAGAAAAATAATTTTCCATATTAATTAGAAGATAGTACTGTGAAATTTATGTCAATTATCTGGCACTTTATTATGGAGAGGCAATGGCCTCTTCATAGTCCAGGTGGCAGCAGCCTTTTCATTACAGTGAGAAATGTTGCTATTCCATTGAATTCACTAGGAGAAACACTCAGGGACTGAGTTGCTTGTGGAGGTCTTTGAGGGAGAAAAAGAGGAAGATTTGTACTAAACCTGGATAAACAAGCCAGTTTGAGGGACTCCAGTGTAAAATGCACATCAGGCTTCTACTAGAATAGGGAAAGCTTAATGTCTCTTCCTACAGCCTCCATCCTCTGATCTGAGGGGACAGACTGCTGGGTTTGCTGGTGGTATCCTCAGCTTTGCCTAGGTTTCAGAGGTGGGACTTGCCATAATTCCCTCTGTGGTATGCAGGCAGTGACAGGCACTCTGCCACCTCTGTAGAGGGGATGGAGGGCACGTTTGTCCCTGGCTGCCCTGGGGCCCCTATGCGGTGTCTGTGCCCTAGTGCCAGTGAGGACTGTCTGCTTCATCCTGCGGCACGGGACAGCTGGGACAGCAAAGCCTGGCTCTTAGCAAGTCCTGTGAGGGCTTGCTGGGCCTGATCTGGAGAGACTCTTCCCAGCCCAGCCTTGTCAGCTGCATGGAGTTGGTGTGGGGGTCAGATGTATTTTAACCTGGGGGTTGCTGGGGTGTTTGGGTATTTTTGCCTTTTGCTTGATGTGAGGTCGGTCAGTCCTTTTCCAACTGCTTGTGTGTCGTGGTAACTAATGACTGTCTTAAGGGCGTGGAAGGGCTTTAGCAAGGTACTGGTGATGCTGACTGATTGCATTCTTGTCCTTTCCTGCACTGATTAAGAAGACAGTGTAGACACCTTGTTGTCTTCTTGTTTCTGTTTTTCCTGTATTTTTCTGCCACTGCCCATGCATGCTTCCCAGAACCTACCCACCAGCACCATGTCCTTTGCTGGGTGGTGTAAATTGGTGGCACTCTCTAATTTGATGTTCTTGTGAGGCAGAGACTGCAGTTGCGGATGATGAAAGATTCTGCTCCCTCTCTGGCTTTGCTGCTGTGTTCTCCTGGGCAGGATGGAGATGGGAGACTGCTGCATGTAATGCCCTTGTTTCCCCCAGACAGGCTTTTCCGAGGCCCAGCCTTTCCTGGGAGAGTGCAGCAAGTTGGCTCCTGTTGAAGATCAGCCAGGGGAAACTGTTCTCTCTGGTGCAGTAAGGAAGGAGCCTGCGCATAGAGAGTGGTACAGCAAAACACTCTTGTTTTGAATGTGGAAAATTTTGGAGCAGGGACAGTTGGTTCTGGGGGAACTGGTTTCAGAGTTTGTGTCCATAAGAGTCCACTGACCCTTCAGAGGTTGTCCATCCAGTTTGCAAGGGAGTGGTAAGCTGGTGGATGCAGCAAAGTAAGGAGCCCAAAACTCTGAAATAGTCTTGTTCCTCTGGGTGCAGTGGCATGGCATGGGTGGGATGCTGCAGGGAGCTGAGCCCTGCATCAGCCCCCCTGTAAGAAACCAGCCCCCGCACTGTGTTACCTGGGGGTGCCTCCACTCGTAAGCTGTCAGTTTTACTGGGGAAGGAGGGTTATGGGGCACAGGCTAGCTGTAGTAGCTGCAAGAGGAAGCTGAAATCCAAGTGTTACAGAAAGCACTTGCTGTTCAGAGCAGCTCCTGAAAGGTTGGTTTGGGGACACATCTGCAGGGACCTGAACTGCTGGCGTGTCTCTGGAACTTCTGGAAGGCAGTCAGTGAGTGAGTGGTGGGGCAGGGGGTTAATTTAATGGCAAATTATCTTTCATTTACAGTGGTGCACCTCCCATGACTTCTGGTTTGTTGCAGTGGGGTAAATGAGTGAATGTAGCCTCTAGGGCTGACACAGGTAGCTGCAAAAAAGGAATTCATCAGCCTTCACTTTTCTCGTGTTGACCATGTCCGAGTTGCTCATTTCTGTCATATTCTGCTTTTTAAGACTCTGATCCCCCTAACATAACCTACAAAAAGAGACTTAGGTTGTGACTCCTCTTAATTTAATTTTTTTTCCACTGTGAAGATCCAGTAAAGCATTTTTTTAAAAAAGTTTTCCCTGCATGCTTATCCTTGCAATCTGAGAGTTACATCAAGCTCCTTGGAAATCATCTACAGTCAATTTTCCTCTATCCTTGCTTGACACTGGAAGTGGTGTTCTTCCAGCTGCTTGCGAGACTTTAAAAAAAGGAGTGACTGTTTAAAATCTGTGTGGAAGAGTCCAGCTAAAAGTCCCTTTAAGTTATTCATACTGTACAGTCTTGGAATTTGTTTTCTGGTCTTCCATAGAGGTTTCTAGGAAGGCCAGACTGTACAAGACCTTGAAGGAGTAATGCTTTAATCTCAAAATTAAATTCCTCTAGTTCTTTTGTATCTGACAGAAAGGTGCAGATAAAGATCTTGTGTGTTTAACACAAAAGGGCTTTCTTCCGGCAGTACTCCTGAGCAAAAGTCAAAGCAGTGTATAATAAGGGCAGAGGATGCTAACATGAGGTCTTCTGTTACACAGAGGATGCAAGTTTTTGTCATCTGCGTATAAAGCTGATGCCTTTCAAACCTTCCTGTTGGACAGTTTTAATACCTTCTGCTGCTCTTTAACCTCTCCTCTGTCTAGCAGCTGCATCTTTAAAGAACAGATTAAATAGTCTCAAGAATAGCAGGTCGTAATCTCAGTAACGGTGCCTATCCATTATAAAGTATGAAGTGAAATGATCTGTGAGTGGGTTTATCTCAAATCCCACATAGTATTCTTTCTCAGCAGCAGCAAGAAAGGGAAATTTATCAGGCAGTGAAGAGAAGCTGTTTATTTTTAACTTACCCTTTCTTTTTAAGTTCTGTTTCATAATTAAAGGAAATAAGGAGTGGAAGCCAATGAAAATTCATAGCTAAAGGGATAAGCTGATCTCAAGTTCACTGCAGAGATTACAGTAAGTAGTGGGTAACACAGTAGAAACTCTGGGGCCTCTTTTTCCTCCCCTCCTCCTCCTAGAGTATCAAACTGAGTTCTTAGCTGCCTTTCAAAGGTGAGACAGGACGGCTGATATAAAGATACTGCTTACAGAGCTCAGTGCTGCCCTCAGAGTTTACTATTAGCTTCTCGTCATGGTTTGAGGATGCCTCTGAGGATCTTCAGATACTCACTACTCGGCTAGCAAGGAGGAATCCTCATTCTTTTTGTGGAGAAACATGTATGCCCATTGTCTGGGCACATCTATATGGCACTACGTGTGGCTATGTGTATCCAGGCACAGGGGAGTGAAGAGGAGCCCAAGGGGAAGGGTCCTGGGGAGTAGAGTAGCCTTGAGTTAAATGTCTCCACTCTGAGTTACTGCTGGAGAAGACTGTTCTACTCCTCACACTTTAAACAAGGTTTCTCTCCTGCACCTTACTAATCTTGGTCAACTTGGCTTCCTCAGACTGACAGGAGGATAGCCCTCTGATTCATGCAAGCTGCTGGATTCTTTATTACATTGTACTATTATTCTCCATCCCTCGTGGATAGTTGCATCCCAGAGAAAGTTATTCCTGTACTGAGACAGCTTTCTTTCATCATTGCTTTTGGCTCTGTGATACTTTTGCAGCTTCCGCACACAGGAACAAGAAGGCCCGACTGAATTTGGAGATGGCTGTCATTGCAGGGGTTCTTTCTCTGTGCCAGTGGAGCTGACAAACAGCGTTAGGGAATGAGTCTTGGCGAGGAGGCTGTGTGCTTTTGCAGCAGCAGGACACTGACAGGCTGTTCTTAAATAACATTGCAAAATGCTGATGCCTACCCCTGGCTTGCCTCTGCAGTGCTGGAGGACAGGTGAGCTGCAAAGACTCTGCTGTGTGACCGTCTCATCTGGGAGCCACTTTTTTACTCCCAGTTCTCATTTGGATTGATGCCCTGTGGCTTCTGCCACCTCAGGCCCTAGCCTGCTTCTAAGTGTTTGCATGAGTGTCTGTGTGCCCCTGCCACATGCAAAGTTTGGGGGAAACAAGCTTCTGAAGGAACCCTAAGCAAGTCTCGGTCTCCTAGAGTAAAGGATACAAGGACTTGATTCAGTCCTGTCAAGGACAGGAGCTGCCAGCTGCCTAAAAGGGTAATTGAGGGTAGTGTTTACATTGTTGGGAGGACAAAAGAAGTGGAAGGGGATCCTTATTGTTCTGGTCACTCTTGTCTTAAATCCTCTGCAATGCTTTTCTTAGGATCTTTTCGGGGTTGTGATGCTTTGGGGCAGAGTCCTCTTCCTTTGTACCTTATACTGTGTAGTCCTCCTTAGTGAGGCCTTTCATGAGCAGAGGCTACTGCAATGCAAACCTGAGATTTTGATATTCTGTTTAGCTCTCAGAGCAAACGGTAACAGCCTAAGAAAGAAGTTTATGTGTTTTGAGAGAATTGTTTCAATCGTGTGCTTTGCCCAGGAGTGCTGAGCTATATGGTTCCTGGTAGGAAGATTATCATTACTTACCATCTCAAAAAATGCTTTGAGGAATGCATTTGTCCATGCAATGCTTTGAAGCTAAAAAGCATTGTGGGAGTGCCTCTTGGTGTTCCCTAGTTAGGAAAATGAATAGTTCAATAGGACAGAGATGTTTAACTATGAATTTGCAAGCATAGCCGAGTGCGGGGAGCACAGTAAGGCAGTAATATAAGCTGGAGTGCTTTGGTTGCAGTGAAGGCAGATAATAAAATATCTCCTGGGCAGGAAGACCTGGATTCATGTCTCCATCTGTTCCCAAAACCACAGTCTGTATGGGGGTTGGTCTTCTCTTTATGCCTGTCAGAAGCTTGTTCCTATCAGGAGAGAAGAGCAGCGCTCTGTATGGAAGCTGACCTGAGCAGCTGAAGAGGCTGGCAGTTTAGCAGATTATGAATGGTGATTAGCAAGCCAGGAGGGAGGTCTGCTGGCAAAACTAGCACTGGAAGGACCATGGGGTCAGGCAAACCTCTGTTTGCATAGTGCCTACTGTGTTATATTTGGGTGTACACATGGTAATTAGCTGCTTAATTTAATGAGATCATGTCTACTTCTCCTGGTGACATAATAGTATTTGGAAAACTGCTACTGTCATAGATACAGGCTCATCCACTGTTCTCATGAATGGAGAAATTCTGACATTTGAGGGCTGTTCCTTACTGGCATTAGGAAGGCTTTAGTGCCAACCTCCATGTTTTTATTCATGAGCCAAATATTGGCTGTCAAAGCCACATATGTTGTAAAAATAGGTGCCAGAGCTGTGATCTATCTCCGCTTTGTTCCTCCTGTGCTGAGGGTGTCTGTGGGTGCTGATGACTTTGCTGTATTTGGCTGTGTCTGGCAGGTTTTGGAAGTGGTACGGTCCAACTACGATACACTGACTCTGAAACTGCAGGATGGACTGGACCAGTATGAGCGCTACTCGGAGCAGCATAAAGAGGCTGCCTTCTTCAAAGAGCTGGTAAGCTGCCCTGATGCTGCAGAATCAACAATCCTTTTCCAAAGCCTTTGCTTACAACCTAGGCATTTGGAGTGTAGCTGAGCAGTCCTGTTACTCCATTGGGCTGCCTCCAAAGGTGGGACAGGAATGGGATCGGAACAGACACTGCATGTCTCAATAGATCTGGAAGCTCCCTGGAGCTCCCTGCCCAGCAGTACCTGGCTGGGGAGGAGCCACCAGACTACTGGGGCCAGCCAACTGGTCAGTCAGCCCCTGCCCCTTCTGCCATGGGGATCCACTGTGCTTGATGGTGGTAAATTTGCATGGTGGAGAAGCTGATTGCTCCCCACTTGGGTTTATGGGTTTATCACGTAGAGCAACTTAGTATTTTTGTTGTTGTTAAGGAGACCACAAAGTATGGGACTGATCAGAATATGTGACGCTGGTGAAGCATGTGCCTCTCATTGCTTTTCCCCATCACTCACAAAATAGGGTTCCCAAGAAAAGAAAGCAAAGGTGTTCCCTAGAAATGTGTCCTTCTGCCAGAAGAGAAAGCAAATGGTAGAAAGACCCACAAAAATAATGTAGCAAAGACAAAACTGAGTCCAAATAATTTGGGTTGGTAGTTACATTCTTCAACAAGCCAGCTTGCTCGCCCTGCTCCAGAGATCCCTGACACAACATTTCTTGTCCACCAGCCACATAGCTCAGGAGTGTTTTTGTAGTGGCTGGTATCTGAGGGGAGCCTGTTTTTTCTCACTTTTGAATCATTACAGCTTCAGTGAAGGGAGCGATCTCTAACTCTGGCAGCTTTCTCTGCCAGTTTGAGAGCTGATTCTCCCAGCTCTGTCCTTGCTGACTGATGAGTAATTGGTGCCTGCCCACTCTGTCATGAAGTCTGCATGAGTTTGGGAACGTTACGCCTCCTTCTGTCTACTCTACTGCAGAGCAAGCACTCCTGAATCGGTTTTGCTTCCTTCTACACAATGCTTTTTAATGTTTTTTTGGGTCATTCCAGCCCTACCTTTGGGTAGTATATGGGGAAAAAACACTTGCAACCACTTTCATGCCGTTTTTCTGTGCTCTTTTGTGCCTGTTTTTGTCCCTCTGGCCTGCTGTTTGATACGTTAGTTGGAATACACGCAAAGAAATTTGACCATAGCCTTCCTGTGACACAGGCTTCTCCTATTACTGCATCCTGGAAATAAGATGCATTCATGTTTCTGTTGTCATCTGTTCCATCCCAAGGGCTCCTTACCCTCCTCAGCCAGCATCTCCTTCCCCAGCCTCTTGGCCACATGACTGCTCTGCTTCCTGCATGCCCCACTTTCCACTTGGCCTGGCAGAAGCTCAGGCTGATCATGCCAATTGATTAAAATTACATTCTCAGTCCTAAGAGCATCACAGCTACAAAACATTTCAGCTAAAATTATTTTCTTCCTAGCCCAATTTATTTTTTTTCCAAATCCCAGTTTTGTATCACTTAAGAATCTGTTTAGCATAACCAGTCCCTCTTCAACTCCCTACTGAAAACTGCCCGTCCAGGTACCCCTGGGACCCTCTCCTCAAGAGCATATGAAAGCCTGAATAATTACTGTCTAAATGTGCTGATTTGACCCAGTTGTGAATCTGTGTAATCCACATTTCTCTAGATGCCCTGAGAATTGGGACCCTATTAAATGTTCTTTACTCACAGCTACAGAAAATCCCCTGCATTCCATTAAGCTGTTCCCTCAACACAGCGGGAAATCAACCTGATATGTTACCATTTGTCTTCAGCAAACCCAGCTGGCCTCCCATCTTCTACGATGTTTTTTCCTCTAGGTGCATAGTAACTGATGGCTTTATCAATTGATCGAAAACTCATCAAAAAGGCCCTAGTTTGCCCTGTCCTCCCCATATCCTCTTCAAAGCGCAGGTACTTGGCTTCCTTTCTTCAAGGCTTCTGAGTCTTTACTTCAGCTTCTGCTGCTGGTCTGGTGTTGAGTAATGTTTAACTGCTGAGATCCTCAGGATTTCATAGAGGGGTCAGAGTGAAGTTGCCGCAGTTTTCTTCATGGGCTTTGCCAGAGGAGCAGGGCTGGTGGTGAGCTACAGGTTTCCAGTATGGATTCCAAACTCATGCTGGTCCCATCAGGTCTTCCTGAACAGGATCTGTTTGTAAATAATTCTTTCCAGATTCTGCCTGGTTTTCTTATCTCTATCTGTGTGATTGCATTGAAGCAATTCCTTCTTGGTGGGGAATGACACACAAGAGCCGCTTTCCTTTTCGGCTACCTTTTCATCTCTCTGTGCTCCCATTAAGTGGGTGAGCAGAAACTTCCCCAAGCCATTCTCTGGGCTCCTTTATGCTTAGAAATCTTGTTCTCACTCCTTTGACATGCTTTGCTAATGCACTGCTTCACTTCTCTGGCTTCCCCTCAGTGCAGCTCTTTCTTGCTAATCCCAAAGAAAAATCTGCTTTCTTCTCCCATTCCCTTTTCAAAGCAGCTTTCAAAGGCCTGTGATACTGCAGCCACGTTGTGGTGGAAGGTGATGTGCAGGGTGTTTTATCAGCTGGGTTTTCTGGCCTGTTGTGCTGCCTTTGAGGGTCTAAAGGAAGTAAGTTAGGAAGTTTTCTAACGCTTCTTATTTCTTTTCCTTTGAACCCTCAGGGATGTCATTTGAGGACTATGCTGCTTTGATAGGATGAATGGTTTGGATGTGAGCTTTTGGACCCTTGTGTGTGGAAAAGAGCATCTTTCCAAAACATTCACTGTCTTTGCACTTGGATAGGTTTCAGCAGAGTCTCAACATAATCTGATTAGGGATTGATTTCTGCAGGGGAAATTACACTAATTTAACTTTTAATTAGATGTAGTAGTCAGTGTAAACCTTTCTCCCATTGTACAAATTTCTTAAGAGCTGCTTGTTGATTGGAAACAGGTTTAATTGATGGGGCTTGCTGTGAAATAGTGTTGCACACGTTCAGCTATAAAGACACCAAACAGAACTGAATAATGTTTTCTTCATGTAGTTAATGCCATTGCTTCATCTGTTCTTTCATTTGTCCATTGTTCTCTAGGTGATGTCAGCATTTCTTGCATTTCCCATTTCTTCAAAATCTGTGGGTTAAATGTGATCCAAGCTGCTAGTAGGGAGAAAATTGTTAAAGCTTTTCTGGCCCTAGTGTGCTCCAGCATGCTCCACACAGAAGCAAGAGGGAAGACGTGCTTTGCTTCTGTTCCCTTCAGAACAAATATTAAAGTTCTGAGCTTGCTTTCTGAGGCTGGTTTTGGCCTCACATATAAGCCACTCTAGAGAGTTCTGGTAGCTTCCAGGCTGGCAGCCAGGCCTGGGCTGCCCACTGCACCACGAGCCAGGAGGAGCCCTGGAGTGTAGCCTTGTGGATGGAGCAGCTCAGCCAGACTGCAGGAAGCTTCTGAAGTTTATCCTTGTCATAGGCTGACACCTCCCTATGTCAATGTCTGGCCTTCCCACCCCAAAAGGGAGATGAGCTCTGGCTCTCTGGTGCTGGAGATAACTTGAATTAACTCTAATTTGAGCTGTTCTTACCTCTTAAGCTGGCTGGATCAGAGCTGCCTGCTTTCTCACAGCAGAAGAAAAGCTGGGCAAAGATTTGTAGAAACGTCAGAGTCATCTTGTGTGTTGTTAACATACCCGCTCCCCTGCCCAACTTGTGTTAAAGCAGAGCTAAGTCCATCTAGACTGCTCTTCACTAGTTTGTGGTTAAGCTCGTCTTGAAACCTGAAGGTGTCTGTCTTTAAGTGAAAACAGCTCCACGCTGGCCTCAGGTGACCTGCTCCAGCGCTTCACAACCCATAGATTTAAAAGTATTTCCTCTTTTCCAGTGTAAGTCGTCTTTGTCTTAAATTAAGCTGAGTATTTCTTGCCCCATCCCTGGGGAGCCAGAGAAATATTACTCACTGTTCTCTTTCTGACCTCATTTTATACATTGAGGAGTGTTTGCTCTAGTCCTTCTAAACCTTCTCTTTGCAAACTAAACAGGCTTAATTTCTTGTGCTCTACCCCATAGCTACAATTTCCACAAAACCCTGTGTTCTCATCATGTGCTACTCCATCCTCCCTTTCTGGGCTTGTAGGTACAGCTGCCACATCCTGCTTGGAGACCTTGATGTGTAAACAACTTGGACATCTACTGCTGGTGTCCAGCTCCTGTCAGCAGTTCCTGAGGCCAGGAGCTCATTTCTGCTTGTTCCTTCTATTGCTGGGACCCATAAAAATGTTTCTGGTCAGAATAAGGATGCGAGCTTACACTACGTGTAGCATCTGCCCCTTTCCTGCAGGCAGTCACGTTCCCCAGGGCAGAGGACTCTCCACATCTCTTTAGCCATGGCATTCCCCTCTTCTCACTTCTGACTGGATCACTGAGGTGGGGAGCACTTGGTAGAACTGGGACCAAATCCAATCAGTGAGATACCTGTCTCCTGGCAGGGAGACGGCCCAGTACAATCTGGTGTTCTGGAGACCACATGCAGTGGTGTTTAAGGGAGACTATAACCTATGATTATTTTACAGGACATGATCCCAGACTATTTTAGTATGGAACCTCCTTTAACCTGACAGGAGACTATAGGCAAGTTGGGGGTAGGTCTTTTCTCCTAGATAACTAGCGACAGGACAAGAGGAAACAGCCTCAAGTTACGCCTGGGGAGGTTTAGATTGGATATTAGGGAAAAAAAAAAAATCACTGAAAGGGTGGTCATTCATTGGAGGAACAGGCTGCCCAGGGAGGTGGTGGAATCGCCATCCCTGGAGGTGTTTATAAAACATGTAGGTGCGGTGCTTAGGGACATGGTGTAGTGATGGACTTGGCAGTCCTGGGTTAATGTTTGGCCTTGATGATATCAAAGGTCTTTTCCAACCTAGATGATTCTATGATTCTAAGTCAAAAGACACCCAGAGAAGAGAGGTGAGGGGTGCTCCAAGGGAGCAAAGATGCATGGAGCCTCTGCCAAACATCCTGATGAAGGAGAATTTGTGGTTTCTGCAGATGCCATAAACTTAAATTTTCTGTCTCTGTGCAGACATCTTTGCTAACTTGCTTGTTGTTAGGGTCTGTGCAATGGGGCTCACCAGGATTCATTTCACAGCTTTCCCCATTAAACTCCCATGTTCTCATTTACTTCCCATTCTTACACTCTCTGCCTTTTTGGGAGCTTTCTGCCCTTCCCTTCTTTCTGTCTCACCAGGGCAGCACGTGGGACCCTCAGCAGTATAAACACTGCAACTTGCTCTTCCAGCTCCTAGTGTTGGATTCCTTGTTTTGCTTTCTTATAATTCATCCCCCGGTGTTTTTAAAAAGCACAAAACGCTAACCAGGTCAGCAACAACGTTATTATCACAGGCTCTGAGTCTCTGGGAACTGTAATCCTGTTGTTTGGATGAGCTTGTGTCAGTTTTGCTTTCTGTCACTGCTGCACAGTCGCTGACACAGATGATGTTTGACTTTGTTTTCTCGTTGCCAAGTGCAGCTGAGACTGAGCCCAGTCTGGGGCCTGCGTGTTCGGCCAAAGAGTCTGCAGGCATGAGGGGGGAAGGGAAGCTGCTGCGCAACAGGGTTGCCCAGCTCTTCTTCGCAGACTCTGCAGGTGGCCAGAAGTCCAGGCATCACCAAGGGACAAAGGTGTCTCTTCTTCAGAGGCATCTAGTGAGCCAGCCTCAAGTATAAGGCACTCAGCGCAGAATACACAAAGCTGGCTCTGAACCCATGGTTTTCTGCCAGCTTGGGGGATAATTTGTGTTTACCGCACAGTAGCGTGGCCTCTGTCCTTTCCTTAACTCCTGACTTTGGCATTGCAAGTTCTGGAGCAGGACAGGGGTAATGTCACTGCACTCATCCAAGAGAATGCTGGCTGATGCTCTACTGAGCACTGACAGAAAACACTTTTCCAGCTGCAGCCTGGAAGTACTCATTTTCCCCATCATTTTGCCCCAGAACAGGAAACACGTCATAGCTCAGGCATCCAAGCAGAGCATCCTCTCCCATCCCTGTCCCATCTGGAATTTGCTCTCCTTGCAGGAATGTCTCTATAGACATTCCTGTTATTCCAGGAAGCAGCTAATCCTCAGGGCTTTCTTGCAAAGGTGGATTCTCAGTGAGAGCTGGCTGCAGCAAGTCCTCTGGAGGTATAACAGCGTGCACAGCTGGTCCGTGCTGAACCTGGAGGTCAGCAGTGTCAAAGCTGCCACCGTGCTTATGGGGAGCCAGGAAGAGTCCCTCGGCTAAAACATCTTGGTTTTTTTCTCTCTCAGGTTCGGTCCATCAGCATCAATGTGAGGAAGAACCTTGCTTTCAACACGCTGAGCCAGGAATTGCTGCTGAAGGAATTCTCTACGATCTCTTGAAGCGGGGACGCTGCTGCTGTGCAGGGCTGACCAGAGATGGGCCTGTCTGGGCAGGGACACTACAGATCTGCAGCCGGTCGCCCCTTGCCTTCCACCTGCAGAAGGGACTGCATTTCTTTTAGGGGAGAGCCTTGCTGCTGTGTGTTTGATCCCAAAGGCATGTGTTTCGACAGGACTGGGGCTGAGGAGAGGTGATCAGCATGTTGAGGAGGAGGACGAAGCAATTTTGTAAGGTGCCATGGGGGTGGGCAGCCGTTCCTATGACGTAGCACTGGGAGATTCCCTCCGCAGCCTCAGGGAAGATGCACTGGAAACCTTTGTGGCAGAGCTGGGGAGAGCTCACAACCAAAATAATAAAACCAGTCCAGCTGCGTGGGACAGTTCTGGGTTGAGATTGCTCACCTGCTCTATGGGGAAAGCTCTCTGATCCCAAGTGAGGGCTGTTCTTTTCCATCAGTCTGGATCAATCTGCCCTCACACAATGTAGGTCAAATCCACTGCTGTCCCATTGGGAATGGTTTTGGGATATAAAAGTTTCCCCAGGGAGCAGGCCCTGTCACTGCTGGCTCCTGATGTCAGAATGTGCCACTTGAACCAAGCCATTGAATTACTGGAGAAGGAGAAATTTTGCCTCCAAGGCTGCTGGAGGTCTGAGCCAGTATGCAAGAATATGGGTCATCGTATGGAGCACTTTGTAACTGGAGACCAGCTCTGCTTGGGGTCATGGTGGCTTCCAGTAGCACAGCATATTTCTGCTGTTTCTAGGGTTGAGGGACATTTTTAGATATTCTGTTTTCTTGGGGCAGAGGATGGGTTGACTCCCTCTACCCCCTCCCTTACTGCCCATCAGAGACTGCATTGCGACAATCCTCCTCTTCCTCACAGGAACATCTGCCTTGTATGTGTTTGCAAGTGCCTGGTGACCTTCATGAATTAAAAGGTCCCCAGTTTTTCCCTTGTGCGTAGCATGCAATTAAGATGCAGCTGGAGAAATAGTTACTTCACTTTTTCACTTGCCCTCCTCTCTTCACCAAGCAACTTGCAGCAACAGTCCACTGAGAACTTCCAAAGGAAGAGCTCTGGGATGATGCTCTGGGGCACAGGCAGACCTTTCTGCTCCAGAGCCAGTCTTCCAGAGGTGCCCAGGTCTGGCGGAGCCTGTTCAGAGTGCTGTGTCTGGCTGCCAACTCAGGAATACGCAGCATAAACACCTGTTCCCTGCTTGTGTGTTTTCAGCTCCCAGCAGTGATGTTAGGGTCTTGCCTGACTTGGTGGACTGAAGCAGAGAAATTATTTACATCCCAGATCCACTTTTTTTTTTCTAGAAAACAGGTTTGTTTTTTTAAAAAGTGCCTAGTCCCTCTCTTAGCCTTGTAGATTAGTGTGAGTGATGTGAATGTCATGCTCATTTACTACCATTTTTTAGGCAAGGCTTCTTCATGGTAATGTGTGTTAATTGTGTTAATGTTTCATCTTCACCTGCCATGAGCATGGGAAACTGGAAGCTGTGTCCTTGGCCACCCACTGGGCACAGCACCTGATTAAGACAACTGTCTGTTTTCCTTGGGAGCACTGGCTTCTCCAACAGAAGATACTTTGCCTCAGCAGGGAATTATGTGGCTCTTGTCAGCCATGCCAGACACTTGCTTTCTGCCGTGCAAGTGTGTGGAAATGTGTACATGTCAGAGGGACAGTGCTTGGGCGAGCAAGCAGGCTCCATAAAATCACTCTGCTTGAGAGCAGGCCAGGGTGTGCAGGAGGCAGCTTCTCCAGTGAAAAATGAGTAACAGTGGTTTGCAGCACATGGCACTTGTCTGTATGTGTGGGGAGCTCTTGCTAGATGATCTCGCCTCTGAGGAGGGGAGTTTCTTCTAGGTGGGGCTTGAGTTGCTTCCTGGAGGTGCAGCCCCACGGTCACTGCTGTCAGAGCACTGAGTTAGCAGCTGTCCGCATGCCTCCTTTCCTCTGATCCCATTTAGGCTGAGACGAGGCAGATACATGAGAGAGCTGGAGATGAGTCTGCCTCAGCAGCCTCTGGGATTTTCAGCTTTTGACTCTGGGCTCAGCCATCAGAGGTCTCGTCTCCCCCAGGACATTCCCTTGCTGGGATGAACTGAGAAACCCAGGCTGTGACTGGGAGCAGCTCCTGAGGTCAGCCCTCATCCAAGGCTGAGCTGGGGAAGACTCTGACACACCTCCTCTCGTCACGCTGTCACTGAACCAAGCACTGTAAATGGATGTACATACAAACCTAGAGCTCAATAAATAGCAGAGCCCTGCCTGTCCCAGAGCGTGCAGTGTCCGTCTTTCACAGAGGGGAGAGTGGTGGTGTTATGGGGGTGGCCCTGTCACCAATTGGTGACACTTGGCTGCAGCAGGGCAGTCGCTTGCCCTTGGGCTCTTCTTGCCTCTGCAGAGGGAGGTTGTGGTGCCCCTCAGCGATGCCCCCTCCTTGGTCTAGGCTGCGGGTACCAGACAGTAGTCGGCAGCCCTCTGCCTCTCAGGTGCCCCTGGGGCTGTCAGCACAAGCAGCCTGAGAACCTGGGAGCGAGGGGTGCAGAGACCTACCTGTGCGTGGTACGATGCGTGCTCTGCTGCTGGTGACTGCAAACTCTTGTTCACAGATTCTGCTGCAGATTTGCCCGTTTTGTTAAACGCCCAACACCTACTTGTGTTTTGAGGCCAGCCTGAACCGAGCAGAAAGTCATCTAACTCTTTAACATTCAGCCTCAGGATGTGGCTGATGGCCCCAAACTTTCCTGTATCTGATCTGAGGAGTTGGGTGTATTTTATTATATCTAATTCATAACCCAGTCCATTATTGGAAGAGCTGGTTTTGAGGCTTGGGGAGTGTGGGGAGAAATCAGATTGCTGCCTTTAAATTAGGCAGCCGCTGCAGGGAGACAAATATTTTACAAAATAATGACCACATTCTGGAGGAGAAAAATTGAGTTTGAGCTAAACTTTGGAGGGAGTTATTAAAAATTGATTTGTAAGTGCCTCTGTGATTTTTGGTATTGTTTCTTCTTCCTTAGCTCTTACAGGTCCCATTTTTCATGCAGACTCCAGAAAGAAGCAGCTCCTCAGGAGCTGAGTTTCCCCTGTCTGGGCTTTGGGTTGTCAGAGGAGGCACTGTGCCTTGGGCACAGGGTACCAATGGGGGGTGTCAGCTCCATGTGATGGTTTGGCTGCTCCTTGAGTGTGCCAGGAGCAGGTAGTACCAGACCCGTGAGTGTCACTTACAGTGGCTGCAGAATAGGGTGCACCTTTGTCCACCTTCTCTGTTTGGTTTGCAAGCCTCTTCATCCTCTTCCTGCTGTGTGATCGAATCTATGTGACATGGGGCTGTATCTCTGCAGGATTAAGCTGCTCTCCATGTGAGCGCGTCCTGGTGCCTGCTGGAGCGCTTTTCTCTCCCTGCCTGAAGAATTGCGTGCTCTTGCTCTGCTCTGGGGCCCTGCCAGGCTGTTGCATGGTAGGTATCAGGAAGGGAGGCTTGTTATCCTGGGGAGAGCTGTCTCCTAGACAGCACTTGCACAGGCAGTCAGTGCCAGTGTGCTTCCATCTGCCTCCCCGTGCTTCCCTCCTGGGGTGGAGCCACCATCCTTCCCAGTTCCCGGCCCAGCGCTCGGTGGGCAGAGTGGGATGCCGTTACCCCTGCCAAGTCATGGCTGCCACTGTGTGTGTTGGGGCTGGTGCGTGGCCAGCAGTCTGTAGTAAAGATTTACAGCTGGCTCTTGGCACTCGCCAGCAGCTCTCCATCTTGGTGTCAGCACCGATGCCTGGTGGATATTTATTCTCATCTCCTGTTTTCTGGGCTCTGTTTTCTTGTGTGGTACTTGCTGGGATAAGCAGGGTTGTACTGGACAGAAGTTTGTCCCTGTGGAGGTGATGGGGGGAGGGGGGTTGGCAGATGAGCCGTTGCAGTAACCTGAAAGGAAAGGGGTAAAGCCCAGCTTTGGGAGCTGCAGACATTCAGAGGGGCCAGGATAAGATGTACTCTTTCCCTAATGGAAGCTAATTAATGCCTTTGTTGGATGCTGTCAGGGGGAGGGCAGACAGAAACGTAAATGCTAAATGGAAGTCTGGGCCAGGAGGCCGGAGAAGGGCTGTTGCAAGGCCTGTGGGACCTCACCTTCCCTGGGGCTGCAGGGAGTCCTTTGCTCTGGTCAGAGCCCTGGTTCTCCTCACTGCGGCATGGTGTGGGCAAGCTCAGGAGACACTGATCAAGCAGAGGGGTGACCCCAAATAAATGGGGCAGGTAGCACACTTGGGAGAGCACCCCAGAATGCTTGCCTCTCTCCTGTTGTCTTTTTAAAGCATCTTTAGGCCACCCTTGGCAAGTGCTCAGGCGTGCAGACCTCAGATTTGACCCAGAGTGGCTGTTACCTCTCAGGGTTGTGACTGATGGCAAAGGGAGATGCTCGGGACAGGGATCCCCCCAGCCTCTGCCCTGCAGCTGCCCGCACATTACTTAGGACCAGCAGCTTGTGCACAGACGAGCCCCTGCCTCTCCTTGCCAGAATGGGGCTCCCCTATAGCCCCCATCATCTCGTTGCATCCCTGAGGGCCAGGACAAGTGTAGGGTCCTGGCCCCTGTGGGAGCAGCTGCTGTGGCTCCATGGTGTGCTCCCCGCTGCGAGAGCGCAGGCTGGGCCATGCTCTGCGGCCTCTGGTCCCCAGTGCTGTCCCTCCAGGGCTAATTGAATCATGTGGCTGGAAATTGAATCCAATTGAATAGATTAAATGAGCTGGGCTCGCCCGCTCGCTGCAGCGCAGCTCAGAGCCTTGTCAGGCTGCTGCCAGAGGCTGGGAGCTCCCAGGAGTCCTGTGGGGGCATGAAGGGGCTGGGGGGGCTGCAGGGAGGTGGAGACCCGCTGGGCTGGGCTGGTTCTCCGGCTCTGCTTTGATAGATGAACCCTCAAATATTTTCCAGTGAGGTGCAGCCTGGCCGGTCCGAGGGCCCACAGGTCACTCTGCTACAGGCACGCATCGGTTGGATTTTGCTTGTTTCCTCACTGAAGCCATTAATGACTAATTAGCTGGAGCTCCCCTGCTCCGTGGTTCAGCCAAGGCCCTTCTGGCAGCATACAGGGGCAAGGATGCTGTGGCTGTGCCCTGCTCGGCAGCTCTGAGCTTGCTGCTCTCCCAGCCTACAGCAAGTGATGCTCCAGCAGCACCAGCCAGGCACCCCAGTCCCCATGCCCTGCTTTTGACCCCTCTGCTGTGGCTGTTACCCGGCTAGTGGGATGGGATGTGTGAGAGAGAGCAGTGAGCGGAGACGCGTCGCAGCAGACATCCCCTCCCGCAGAGGGAGAGGGGCACAGGGCTCTGCCCTGGCAGAGCAGGAAGATGCGAGTCCACAGCACGGACAGGGATGCACACCTGCGCGCCTGTTTTCATAGCAAGCCTGAGCTGCTGAAAGGGCCCCTGGGGTGGCATCCAGCGTGGTGTAAGTGAAGGTTGGAAATGGTATCTGGTTCCTCTTTAAACAAAAGCTGAGCACACAAACACAAGGCATACACAGGCACTGAGCACACAAAGACAAGATGCTTTATAATGCTGGGAGGGCATGTGGGACTCGGATTACCTCCCGAGTCCAGGAATGCTCCAGTCCAGTCTCTGCTCTCTGAAACAAGTGTTTTTCTTCACACAGATTTTGCATCTGTTTTGCAGAAGTGGCAGAGAAACAGGGTGGGCACAGAGCCCCCCACAGCCTGCCTAGCAGCGGGGCTGTGCCGGGGAGTCCCTCCTTGCTGGAGGCGCTGGCAGAGGCCGGTGACCGGCTTTTGAGGATGCAGTGTGAAACAACGACGTCCTTTCTCCCTCCTGCATGCCCAGATTTCTCCCACCTGCTGGTTTGCATTTGACAAAGGAGGTTCCCTTTCTCCTGCGGCATTCCTGCTCGAAAGGCTGGCCCAGCAGCTTGCAGGCATCTGTTCCTTCTCTAGCTTTGCAAGATTTTCAGCAGCTGAAATTCCCCCCAGATCTGAATCTCACAAGTGGCTTCCACCTACCCGTGTGTCTCTGCAGGGTGGATTGACAGAGATGGGAGCAGTCCTCCCCTGCATGATCCCCTGCTGGGGGATCCTCCCCAGGACCTGCTGATCTGCTGTAGCTGCTCCCCCAGTCCTCAGGACCCCAGACTTATCTAGGTCTTGTGCCATCCGGGTCCGTTTCCTCTGTGGATGTCGTAAATATTGTGGTTTATTCCTGAGCGAGGCCATTTGCCCTGCCTGGAGCCCCCTGCCCCAGCCACTTGCATGGCCACAAGCATCACTCCTCCAGGCTGGGAGCTGTGTGGGCCTGTGAGGGCAACAGCCCCCAGGGCCAAACTGCTCATCTCCATCTACGGCTGCTGTTTGCTGGCACTTTTGCAAGGGGTGAAGTTGGCTTCAGGAGCTCTTGTTTCTGCCCTCTGCTCCTGGCACCAGACCCTGGGTGCCACGGCTCGTGTCCCAGCCCGGGAGCTGCCAGGGGGCAGAGCTGTCGCTCGCTGCCGAGTGTAAATCCGAGCCCAGAGGCACCCGGTGGCCGCAGCCAAAATAAGATTAATGGCATCTGCTGAGAGCACATCCCAAGGACTGCTATTGATGACCGTGGCTTTAAAATACTGTTAACAGTGGATAAAGCACCATGATTTAGAGCGCTCAGCAATTACATCTCTCTTCGAAATTTCCTAAAGATAGGATCAGACTCCCGAGTCCTGCTCTCTGCTTTTCTGATAGAGTTAATAAGAATGGAGATATGCAATTAGACAACGTGCAGGCTGGTAGGGCAGATCGATGCCTTGTGGTTACCTAATGAAGTGTTAAATTGCATCTTTCCCTCTCCCTGTCCCCCTATAACGACCACAGCGGGCTGTTTGCAGAGGGCTTGCAGCGCTGGTGCCTGGCGGAGAGCTCTCTGCACCCCTCTACCCCAGCCTGGTGGGGTGTAGACCCAGCACTCCTGCCTCCTTTCCAGGCTCTTCTTCCTTCTGTGGATCAAGCAGTTTGGGATTGTCTTGGGCTTTGTGTCAAGCCTGAGATTTTCAGCAGGGCTCCGTGAGGACACATGCGTCAGCAGCAGCTGAGAGGAAGCTGCTACCCCCAGAGCCGTGGGGGTCCCAGCGGGGAGCTGGAGGCATGGATGAGCCGAAAGGATCGGCCTCATATTGCAGGGTGGATGTCCTGGAGAGGAACAGGGGTGGTTGCAGGTGGTCTCAGCTCGGTCCAGCTAGGGTCTGGACGAGCCTGATGGCAGCCTGACGCAGCCCTGCCTGCTGCAAGGCTCTGCATCCAGCGCTCTGGGCAACACTGGAGCATCGCCAAACTTGTCCCCTTCCCCAGTCACTCCTGACAAGGCTGTGCTGGCCACACGCTGACCTGGAAACAAACAAGCCCCTCGACAGTGTGACCCCGTGCACACCTCTCAGCCTCTCTCGTCCTGGCTCAGAGCTGTCCCTGGCTGCAGCTCCGCTGCCTGGGGAGCAGTGTTAATCCTGTGCAGATGTCCTTTATCGAAGCACTGCTGCTGCTGACAAGGTGACAGATGGGCCACTTAGGGAACGTGCCTTGTGCCCCGGCTGATGTGAATGGGTGATTTCCATCACGGCAAGGGTGGATGGGTGGTCCCGGGGACACCCTGCCTCCTAGAGACACACAGCCCAGCCCTCACGCCCCCAGTTCACCTCTACCCCTGCATCTCCCACCTGTCCCCCTGCTCTCCATCCTCATCCCACCCTGCTGCTGGCTGTGCCAAGCCCTGGGGGTGGTTTACATGGCCCTGTTTCCCCTGTGGCTCTCTGCTGTTCTCCCAGAGATGAGCTCGGGGACCAGGGTGCTTCCACAGGACCCCTGCCCACCCCAGCAGGCTGGATCCTGACACCTGCCTGTCCTCCACGCTTCCCTGGCCCTGGGCATTGGGGTATGGGCGTCATGGTGAGCTGTGCCCCAGTTGCTGTGTAGCAAGTTACCCCTTGTAACTGGGACCTGGGCTCGCAGGAGCTGCCAGAGCTCTTCCCATCCTCTGGAAACAGTTAATTCAGCATTGCCTGCGGCAGTGCAGACCACCAGCTCTGCCTGCAGACAGCTCCTGCCTGCCCCAACCTGCTGATTGCTTTTGGGGTGGACGTGGCCAGCAGCAGCAGGGCTGTGTAAGGCACAAAAGTCTTGATTAAAGCCTTGGATGCTGCTTAGGTGATTTTCCTCAGCCTGGCTCAGCCTTTCTGCATCTGCCACACGTCCCAGGGAGACGTGCCACAAAGGATGCTCTCTGCACTCTGGTGTGACTTTGCCACCATACCAGTCCCTGACCAGACGTGTTTACTGAGGCATCCCTGCGCCCAGTGTACCCACAGCAGGACCCCTGCCTGGGTCTGGATGGGTGGGCAAGGGCTTGACCTGTTCCTGCAGCAGAAGCTGCTCCCAACGCAGCATCCTGCAGACCCCCAGCCCCCAATGCCCAGGAGAACATTTAGGGGAGGACATTGCATTTTTTTGTGAGCAGAGAAAGGCTCTAAGGCTGTGAAGCCTGGCAGGATGCCCATCCCTCGTGTCTGCGAAGAAAAGGAGCTGTGACCAGTGAGCAAGCAAGCTGTGTCCCCTGTTTTCTACACTGTGGGGAGGGGAGTGGGCTGTATCAGCCCAGCCCTGGGGCTGCCCCATCCTACCCTGTGGTACCCACCAAATTGCTCAACTTTCCCCCCTCTCCCCAGCCTGGCAAAGCATCTCTCACTTGCCTGCAGGAACAGGAGCACTTAGCTGGGATAAAAATAGCCATGTTTGCCTCCCAATGGACTGGGGATGGCAGAAGGTGAAAACTTCCCTGTGCAGCTCTGCTGGGCCTGCCATGTCTGCAGCGGGATGGACCTGCAGGATGCTGGAGATGGAGTGGGTGAGCCTGAGCACGACTCATGCAGCCCTCCCGACCGAGGCTGTTTTCCTGGGACACTGCTGGTCTCCAGGGGCTGCCAAGAGGATGTGGCTGAGGATGTGATGGAGAGGATAGAAGAGGCAGGATGGGGAGGGCAAGGAGCAGCAGGATGGACAAGCCCAGCAGTGCGGGGGGTCTGTGGGCTGGCTGGGCTCCAGCTCTGCTTGTCAGGCTAAGTGGAGAGGGCATCACCAGGGCTGTCCTGGGAGTTTCTCTCCAGCTGGTCAGTGCAAACAGGCTCTGCGGCGGTGGCTGGGCCACACAGAGGGCTGGGGGAATGTGTTTAGTTCTCTGAGCATTTCTCCACTGCATTTTCCTCGCTAAATGGTTCTTATTTTTAGATCCAGGCAGTTGCTAAGCATCGCTGCCTCACTAAGGCGGCTTCTTTCATGGCTTGACACCAAAGCACGCTGACAACACGCTGCCTCGTGAGTGCGGCCCTCCCTCCTCGCTGCTCTGGATTCCCTTTCTGTCCTGCAGCTCCCGTGGGCCAAGAGGATCAGGCTGGGTGCAGGGATTGGGACGGGGTGCTTTGCCTCCTCCCATAGCCCCTACTCCCCTCTGTCTCTCTGTACAGACCAGAGGATGAAAGGAGGAGAGGTGGGAAACGCTGGGAACTGGGCACCCTCCAAGATGTGCCCAGGACCCCTGTCATGGTGCAAAAAGGCAATGCATGGGCAGAAGCATGACAAAAGCCCTGACTTTGCCTGTGGCAGGGACTCTCCGGCACAGTCCGCATCCCCCAGGATGGCATCGGGCACAGATGGCAGCAAATAACGGGGGGCAGCAGTGAGACCTGCAGCCCCCAGTGCCAGATGTACCAGAGGGGCTCTGAGCTCCTCTCTTGGCAGCATCGTGCCCCTTGAAGCCTCCCCAAGCTGTGCTGCTGCTTTACCCTTTCCCTGGAGTGGCAGGAGATGGGGGGAAAAAATCCTACTAAAGGCTCCAACCCTGCATGGGAAACCCGTGTTTGGGGTGGGGGGTGGCAGGGGGCGTCCTGCTCCTGTGCTTGGCTGCAAGCGGACAGACCTGGGCCACCCTCCCCACACCTCCGCTGCATCTTTGGGCCGTTACACGTCCCCTCCTTCTCTGACTGATTTCCCACCCAGCTTCTCCCCTGAGCGGGGGATGCAGGGCCGGGTCCCCCTTCCCCTGTAGCTCCTGGGGGTCCCAGGGCGCAGCCCGGCGTAGGCTCCGTCGTGCAGGGCTTGGGAGACCTTCGCTCCCCCCGCCCCGTGCCTGCTCCATCCCCGTCCCCTCCGCCGTCCCCGCGCGGTCCTCGACCCCCGGGGCTCTCCCAAACCGCCGGAGACCCCACCCGGGGCAGCCCGAGCCAGCTCCCTCCCTGCCCCTTCCCCGGAGCCCCCTGCCCCGCCGTGCCTCAGTTTCCCCGCGGCGGCGCAGCGCAGGGCGGCGGGGCCGGGCCGGCGGCTCCCGGGAGGAGGCGGGGAAGGACGGAAGGGAGGGGGCGGCCGTGCCCAGCCCCGGCGGCGGCGGCGGCGGGGAACGGGGCGGCTGCGCGCTCCTGCTGCCGTGCCGAGCCGTGCCGAGCCGAGCCGAGCTCCCGGCACCGCCGGCCCCTTCCTGCTGCCGCGGTGGGCGCCGCGGGCGGCGGGGCGGGGGGAGGCGGCGGGCGCGGGGCCCCCCTGCCCGGCGGCGGAGCCCGTGCGCCCCGTCGCGGTCCCCCCCGCCGCTCGGCGGGGCGGGAAGATGCGGAGCAAGGGCAGGAAGGAGAGCCTGTCCGACTCCCGCGACCTGGACGGCTCCTACGACCAGCTCACGGGTGAGTGCCGCCCGCCGGGGAAGGTGCAGCAGCCGCTCGGGACCAGGGCGCGGGGGAGGCCCCGGGCACCCCGACCCAGCCCCGGGCACCCCGGGCACCCCGGCCCGCCCGCTTCCAGCCCCGGCTGAGCCCCGGCCCCCTGCCCCCTGCCCGTCCCGCTTCGCCGCACGCCTTGCCCGGGGAGGGGGGGGCCGCGACCCCGGCGCTGGAGCAGGGGGACAGGCCCGGGCCCGGGGGGGGGAGTGCTCCGCTGGGCGGTTGGGGTTGGTCCCAGTCAGGCGGAGGTTGCCCTGGGGCGGGTTTGCAGGGAACGGGACCTGCCAGGGGTTAGGATGCTTGAATGGCTTTTGGCGGCCCCCAAGCGCACCCTCCCTCACTGCTGCTCCCAGGCCCCTCGGGACACCAGGATTTGGCGCTGGACTCTCTCTGCCATGTCTTGGACCCCCCACTGCACCCTGGGGTGGCATGGCAGCTCTGTGGCAGCAGGTTCCCTGGGGAACGGAGAGGCTCACGCCACTCGGCAAGCCCCAGCGGCATCACAGAGCCTGGTGTCTTCTCCACTAGTCACCTGGTGTCCCCTAGAGCATCTCCGGAGATGCTTTGCTCCTGGGATGGGGTGGCTGTGGAGACAGGGTGGCCAAAAATGACCCATCTTGACCCTGTTGCATCCCCTCCATCTTTTGCCCCAGCGGGGGACTGCCTGGCATCCCACATCCCACCACGTCTGTCCATCCATCCATCACACCTCATCCCCCACTGCCCGATAGCAAAGCAGCTGGGCCGGAGCTGGCGACACCCCTCCTTCCCCACGTGCTTTCCACAGATCAGGCCAAATCCTGTCCCCTTTCAGAGCCTCTGTGTGTCGCATCAGCTGTGAAATGGGGCAGCAATTCCCGCCTGCCTCCCGGGACCCATGACGGAGCCGAACCTGTCCATAGCCGGTGGGGTTGGGTGCCCTCGTGCCGCAGGCGCTGGGGTGCGTGCACAGGCGGCTCCCCTGAGTCCCGGTGGTGCTTTTCCTGCCACAGCCTGGAGCAGATTTCAGGCTTGGCTCTGGAGTTGTGAGGAGGTGGTGGTAGCAGGGCAGGACCCCTGCTCTGCTTTCCCCAGCAGCCCCACGCATGGGAGACGCGGCTTGTTGCCTGGCCAAACGTGCTGCAGCAAAGATATTTTTGAGCTGTGTAGGAACTTGGAACCCACACAAAACTTTTGGTTTCTCCGGTAACTTTAAAATGTCCATATGGATTTAAATCAAACTGAAGTTAAAAATAAATTCCAGTCTCTCAGAGGCTGAGACCTTTTATGCCTGGGCTTACCTGCGAGCCAAGTGTGCAGCAGGAACCTGGGCAGAGGGGAGCTGTGCAGCTGTGCCAGCCCCTGCCCGCAGGGATGGGCCTGCTGGGAAGCCCCTGGGGAGTAAGGCTGGAAATATCTGCCCCATTTCCCAGTGTGGGAAACAGAGGCCCCAGGAGGGCACGTAACTCATCTGCCATGACTGTCAGGTCAGTGACCTGCCAGGGCAGAGCTGGTGGCAGCGCCAGGGAGCAGAGGCAGCTGGTGCCGGTGGCACCAATTTCCCCCATATTGGCTGAATACGCTGAAGCCGTCTCTCCCTGTGGAGGGAAAGTTGTTTTTCTCCCAGAAAGAGTGTGGAAGTGATGCAGGCAGGAGGAGAGGGGATGCAGCCTTAGCTGCAGGGAGGGTTTAATAGCTCAAACCCCTGCCTGCTAACCTGGCCTGGGCTCTCCTGGTCCCCTGAGGATGCAGTGAGGATCTGGGATGCCTGTGGGACCATAGCAAAGCCCCGGGATGGAGCTGGCAGTGCCAGCATGGGTTTAGTCTCTCCCTGCAGTTGGGAGGGTCCCTGCCAGCACCCACTGTTTGGTGCTCAGCCCTGCTTGTGAACAAACATGAGCAGTTTGGGGTGTTCCTGCAGCCTTGGGGACCCCCATCCATCAGGATCTATCAGGGTCTGGGGGACACCTGCCATGCTCACTGTTAACTGAGAGAGATGATTTGACATCAGGCGATACGACAGCCCCATGGCAGCTCCAGTGACTGCTGGTGTGCACGGAGACAGCCGTCAGTCCTGCTGCCTCCCCATCACTCCCCCAAAATGGGTGGGGGTGTTGAGATCCCATTCATGCATGCCCAGAGAAGGGCAATACCCCCTTCCAAAAGGAGAGATGCTAAGGGCAAGCAGGACACCCAGTCATGCGCAGGGTAGAAACCCCACACACCTTCCCTGGTGGCACGCTGATTTTGAAATTTAAAGAGCTGTTGAAAATGGGGGTGTGCGATAGCCCCCCCTCCCCACAGCTTGGCACCCCCAGCCCCTGGCCAGACCACCTGTGAGCTGTGTGGGCACGTGAATGAAAAGAAAGCTGCCCCTGTGTGTGCGGTGGGGAGAGCAGGCACCGGCTCCGCAGGCTGGGGAATGTGGTGCGGCTGTGCTGGGGCAAGCCAGGATGGACCCTGCCGGCACCTGGCCCTGCTGCAGTGGAGTGGGACAAGAGCAGGCACTGCCGTGCCCACCTCTGAGCCTGGGGCTGGCTGCGCACCTGGGTGTTAAGGAGAGAAATGTTTAGGTTACGCCACTAGGAGATTAAATCGGTCCATTTCTGGGGTATTTAGATGACGCTAGCGAGAAATAAAAGCCATCCATAAATTACATTATTCTTCCAGCCCTCTAATGACATGAGCAATTAGTGTACAAGCAGAGCCCAGAGCCAGTGTTTCGGGACTGCTCTGGACATGGCCCTCCGTGTGGAAGAAATGGGAGCCCGGTGCCGCTTTGCCCCGAGGAGCGCAGGTACCATGTCCCCAGCCAGAACCCCGGTAGTGCGAGAGGCGAGGGGGGCTCGGAGGTGGCTTTCCCTCCTGCCCGCTGCTCCCAGGGGTGCGTGGGCAGTGGGGCCGCCCCAGCCCCAGCTGGGGAGCAGAGGTGGGTGGCCTGGGGCCCCATCTCACCCCGTGGGACAAGCCCATCCCAGCCATACTGCATCCTGTGAGTGGGGTGGCATGTGCCAGCACGGGGTCTGGATCTGGGCTGTTTGGCATGGGTCAAACCCCCTAGCTGCGTTTTAGAAGGATAAGGGATTTACCTCCAGGGCTGTTGGTTCCCTAAAAGGGGTTAGGAGGCTTGCTTTAAAGCCCTGCTTTTTCACTCCTGCTTTCTGCCTCCTGTTCTCGTGTTGTGGGGTCTCGAGCAACCACTTTGCTGCACCCCAAAGGCAGCCACAGTGTTTGCAGTGGGTGAGCAATTGCTACACAGACCATCTGCAGAGCTTTGGGATCTTCCTGCCTCCTGAGGCGCGCATGGCTGATGGATGGGGACTCCCTAAGTCAGCACTTTTAGCAGCCCACCCAGTGAGATGAAACCTGTAGGTACCAGCTTAGTGGCAGCACAGCATCTGGCTGAGCTCTCCTCCCTACCTGGAGGGAGGGTGTTTCAGAGGCATCTCTCCTGGTGACAGTAAGAAACTGAGAGATGGGGCTGAGCTGTCCCACACAGACATGTGAAAGGGAGGGTGGCTCAGTGGGGTTGGCAGGACAGTGGGAGCTGGGGACCGGTCCCTGCCATGGGGTAAAGCCAAAGAGCCATGCCCCAGCGATGCATCTGCTGCAGGCAAGTCCCAGGTGATGGGCAGATCTAGGGCTGCGCCAAGGGCTTGTTCTGCTGCCAGTAAACACAGCGGCTCCATCGTGGTTGCTCACAGCCTGTGATCAGCTGGACAGGAGGAAAATCTCCACGAGCTTGCCATAGTGTAGGACTTCCACCTGCAAGGGGGATAATTTACTTCCCAGGGTGTGGAGGGGGTGTCAGTGCTGGCCTGTCCCAAATATCAGTGTGTGCAGGAGGAAGCACTGGGGTCTGCAGCTGGAGGATGGAGTGATGGGGCTGGTGGGGTGGGAGCAGGGGTGGGAGGCACGCAGGGGCCTGTGGGGGGCCCAGCTGCAAGCGTTGGTGGCAGGTTGTGTGTTGTGCCTGTGGCTGCGTGCTGGGGGGGGATCTGCGGGAGGGGGACTGTGGTGGGGACTGTGCCCAAGACCGTGGCAGGACCTCACCCATGCCCAGAAAAAAGCTTCCTCGAGCAGCACAGGAACGCCCCTGGGTGCACGGCCCTGCCCATGGCGGTCTGGCAGGGCCAGCTGCCTGCACCCCTGTGGCCAGCAGCATGCATGGGTTGTCCCCTCCTCCTACAAGCAGCCCCCAGGAGGGGTGACACACACTGATGTCCTTCCCCGGGGGAGTCCAGGCCCGTGGGAACCAAGCATGCTGCCTGTCCCCCTGCTCCCCCGCTAGCCTACCTCCTCCATGCTGCTGCTGCTGCCCCACACGACCCTCCTCCACTTGCTGCTTCTGCTCCCAGCGCCTGCAGTCCGGCGGTGAGGCTGGGCTGGAAGCCGGGCTGACCCTCAAGCCACGTCCCCAAGGTCCCCAGGAGGCCCCTGGTCAGGGCGGGGTACGGTAGGGAAAGGGCTGCTACTCATGTGCTGGGGCTGGGGGGCTCCCGTGGGGTCCTCTCTATGCCAAAGTGCCCTGCCCTTGACAGATGCTGCACCTTCCCAGGGTGACGGGAGTGTCGCCTGACTGCCTCGTCTCTGTCTGCTGTTTCCCTCCCTCTGGCATCTGTACCCCTCTGCCTCTTCCTTCTTTGCTGTCCTGGCTTGTCTGCAGCCCTGCGATGCCGACGAAATCCCCTCTCACCGGGTGTTGTGGCCTCTCCTGACCAGAAGCTGAGATTCTGGGGGTCCCTGCTGGAGGGGGTGCTGCTCCAAGCCTATGCCAGGGCAGAGCCGCACATGGGGCAAGACCCCATCAGCAGCTGGTGCTGCTGGGTACCACTGCCCCTGGGCAGGTTGGATTTTGCAGGTGGAGAGGCTGGAGGTGAGGTTTTGGCAGCCACTGCTGCATCCCCTCAGGCAGAGGCAGGTCGGAGCCCACAGGGAATTGGTGGCCCAGGATTAATTGACAGGAAGTTTGTGGGTTTGGTCGGGCGGTTAACAGCTGATTTCTGCAGATGCCGATGCATAATTCATGGCTGTCGCAACTTCAGCCAAGGTGCACAGCTCCTGCTGCACGCGGCTGGTGATGCGCGGCAGGGAGGGCTTTGCTCTTTTGCCATCTCTGCGTCCGGGCATGGAGAGTTTTTCCCTGCGACTGGCTGTGATGCAGCTGGTTAAGGTGTCTGGACGTGGTGGTGCTGCTTTCCTGCTGTGTGCTGTGCTGGGACCAGTTGCCCCCAGAGCTTTGGGAGCTGGGACAGGAGGTCCATACATCCCGTGTGGAGCTGAGCCTCATGCCCTTTCCTTGCAGCCAGGGCATCAGGGGGTTGCGCCAGCCCCAAAGGACAGGAGAGACCCCATTAGCAGAGCTGCCCTCCCCCTCTTTCACTGGCTCTGCTCATTAGTGGTGTTTTCATTAGGAGAAGTGGTTTGGTTTTGTTTAAGCCAAATTGCTGTGCTTGGGAGATGATAAATCCATCTGCCGGCAAATCGCTCTCCTGCCACCGGGATAGATCCCAGCCCTGGGCTTTAATCGTGCTGCGGATGAATGAACTTCTAGTGAAATGAATCTCCCTGCCGCGACCCGCCGAGGGGGCTGAGCCAGGTGGGCTGCCTCCCTGATGCCACAGTGAGGGGCTCTGGCTTGTGGTGGGGTATCAGACTCCTCCCTTAAGGGGTTGTGGAGTGCCAGGGGTGGTTATTGCCAGGCAAGTGAACTGCAGGGACTGGTATAAGCGACTTCTCTGGGAGCAAAGCGGGAGAAGAGCCCCTGTCCATGGGGCAGGGGCTGCGGGTGGGCGCAGGGGTCCTGTTCAACCCACTGTCTGTGCCAGGATGCTCTGCCAGCAGCCGGGGCCGGGTGGGTGCCATACTGTGGGGGTGAGTGGCAGGACAGTGCATGGGACAGGATGCAGGGGGTGGAGTGGTCCTGCTCTTGGTCATACCAGTGGCTTCGCAAAGGCTGTGTGGCATCAGGGCTGTGCTGGATGGGGGGCTCTCACTGGGGTCCTCCCATACCCGAGCTGCTGTGGCTCTGGCTGCTTCTGGCTTTGAAGTAAATTTGTGTTCCGCTTCAAAGGAAAATGGGTGGTGCAGCCCCCTGGCACTGGTGTGAGTTATTCAGGAAACAGAGCCCAGTGGGAGAGGTCCTGGGTGCAGGATGGGTGCCACGTTCAACAGGAGTTGATGGGGATGGGGGCGAGCAGGGCTGTCACCTTGCTGCCTCTGAATTTGGGTCATCTTGAATGTTTCCTCTCTGGTCCAGACAGGGTGAGTCACTGACGGACACTGGTGGCCAGGGGTGCCTTACATGTTCATGGGTGTGCCCTGCTCTTGTGGCATCGTGCCTCTCCTGCCTGTGCCTGATGGCAGTCCCCAGGGCTCAGCTGTCTGGCTCTAGGTGACTCCAGCCTTGTTTTGGCAGGGGTCACCCTGCTTTTGAACTCCTTGGGTTAGAGACCCCCCCTGTTCAGGCAGCTGGCACCCCTCCCAAGCCCGGGATGGTGTTAGCATCGCTGCTGGGGGCTCTGGGTTGTGGCAAGATGGTCACTGTCTCATCCATGCTGCTCCCATGCATTGCACCTGGGGACATGGGGAACCTGGGGACACAGATCTGGGGGACATACAAGCAGGTGCCCCAGTTCTGAGCACAGCTGCTGCTGCAGTGTCCATCTGATTCGTGCTCCAGCTCCATCCACAGTGAGTGTTTTGGAGGCCATGCCCCATGCAGATGAGCCTGATCCATGTTCCGCTTAAAGAGCCCTGGGCTGTATATGGGACAAAGTGGTGGCTTCATCCTGGACAGGAGGGAGTGGTGTGGGGTCTGGCTGAGAAAGGTGCAGCCCCGTGGGATGCAGGGAGGGACCAGCAAACTTGTGCACCCATGGGTCGTCCTCAGACCCAGCGGGAGCAGGGAAGAGGTGTCCAGCTGCTCTCACCTGATGGCTGTGGCCCATCCAGCCAAGGCGGGGTGAGATGAGAGCTGTCCCGATCACTAATGAGATTAAATAGGCGAGCCACTGCTCCTGGCCTGTTTGGTTAATCACTTCTTCCTAGATTGAATTTTTTAAAATTGCATCGCTTACAGAAAGCCCCTGAATGGGTTTAAAGGCAATAATCCAGCTGGCCCTCTGTCACTGCAAGGGTCCCCCAGAGGCTACTTGGCAGTGTGTTGTTGAAGTCCCTGGTGTGCCTCCATGTGTCTCTGGTGTCCCCAGGAGGTGGCTGGCTGGGCTGGCCAGTCCTTGACAGCTCTTGATTTACTCCAGGAGGAAATACGGATGAATTTTTAATGATGTGATTTAGTGAAGCCTCCCGGAGGTGAGGGAGAAGAAAGAAGCTGAGACACTGGGTTCTGTGCTCAGCCCATGTGACGGGTACCCACTCCTGTCCCAAGGGCCGTGGTGGCAGCTACCCACCCTGCTGTGCTCCTAGAGGCACGCTGCAGTTGCAGGGGAGTCCAGTGGTAGGGCACAGCACCCCCAGCCCTGGCTGCACCTACGTGGGGTCTCAGCTCCTGTCTGACCCCAGAGTGGGGAGGGACAGGTGCTAGTGCCAGGTTTTGGGGTCGCAGCACAGGCTGGCAAATGGGTGGGGGACTCAGGTAGTGCAGTGAGGGATGCTGCAATATGCTGTGGTTACAATTGATCATGACATCCTTTGGGGACATCTCGGCCCTCTCCTGAGTGGTGGGATCTGCCCTTAAGGACCTCCTTCTTTCCCCCTGACTCTCCTTCCAGAAGTTGCATCTTCCAAGCCCAGTCCCTGCCCTGTGCTGCTTGTGCTGACCCAAACAAATTTCCCCCCTGCCCGTCCTCCCTGCTCACCTCCCCTCCACCGTGCGAAGTGAGTCACTCCCAGGCACCAGGGATCATTCATGTCATTTCCCCCTTTGCCGCAAAGTCATTAATGCAAGTGGAATAATTTGTTGTATAACGGAAAGGATCAGCGGCAGTGCTGCTCTGGTGGGTGATGCCTGGCCCTGGCTCCCTGCTGCCCTGGCCACCGCTGCCCCAGGAAAGGGCAGCTTGATGGGATCGCTGCCTGGGAGCATCCCAGGTCTTGCTGGGGTTGTGGTCCTGTGGCCGCACCATGCAGGCAGTGATGGTGTCGGCTCCTTGAGGCATTTTCTCAAAACCCATCAAGTCCCACCTGGGCCCCAGCTGGGTGGGATGGACCTGTCTGTCATGGCCTTGGTGTCTGCTCATCCAAAAGGGGCTCGTCCCAGCTGCTCCGCAGTGACATGAGCAAGAAGTGTCCCCTGCATTGATCAGGGGGGTGTTGCGGCACCCTGCATCCCTGCCACATCCCTGCCTCGTACCTGCCATGTGCTGCTGCAGCTCCTCTGAGCTCCCCAAGCTGTGGGGTCACAAGTGCTTCCCATCAGCAGCCAAATCCCTCCCAGCTTCTTGCTTCAGAGCTGGGGACCCTGAGGTGCTGGGCAGGGCATGCAGGCTGTACGGGACCCTGCATTGCTCAGGGCCCCGCAGCCCCAGAGGGTAGCTCTGCTCGCAGCAGGTTCCCACCTGGGTGTTGCTGCTGGCAATAGCAAATCCGTGCATGGGGTGCAAACCCAAGTATGACCGGGGGTCCCTCCTTGGGGACCTCACAGCCTCCCAAGCAGGGAGCTGGCTGGGCTTGGGGGACTCACTGCCCTCACCCACCCCAGCTCAGGATGGTGCGCAAGCTGCTGGGAGCCCTTGCTCAAGTGATGCTCGCTGTGACTGTGGCAAATCTGGTCTCTCCCCTGCGTGGCAAGGGGGCAGAAGGGCAGGTAAGAGAGCTTTAGGTGTTAAAAGGCATTGTGGAGGCTTTAACCTCTGCCCAGGGTTAATTTCCTTCTACCCCATGCTCAGCCAGGCATTAATTTAAAGATGCTGCAGTGGAAGAGGGGGAACCTAAGAGGATTGCGCTGAGGGCAGGAGGATTTAGTGAAGGGAAGGGACATGGCTGGGGCTGCGCAGGGGACAGCAGCATCTGACAGCACAGGATGGACAGCAGGGAGGAGGTGGCTGTGCACCCCCTGGGACTGAGCCACCCTGCTGTTGCCCAGACACAACTGTGGTGGTGCCCAGTAGCTCCAACCAGCCCCTGGAAGGGGACGTGGGGGTGAAGCTCTCCCCATCCCCAGGGAGAGCACTGCTGCTGGGTGGCTGGACAGGGAGGGGGCCATGGGCTACCTGCTTGCAGTGGCTGCGCCCCATGTCTCACCCCTGCCCCTTACTGTTAGTGGGAGTGGGAAACAGGACAGAAGTTTCAAAGCCAAGCCTGAAGGAACCCAGTGGATAGGCATCATGCCTGGCTCTGTGAGGGGCAAGCAGGGTCCCTCTGGGGTGCCATGTCCCAATGGGGACTTTGTCCTCTCACCCCAGCCAGGCAGCGAGTCCTCTCGGTGCAGAGGGCTGCCCCAAAGCAGCTCGGGGAGGAAGGAGATGGTGTTTAATATTTCAAAGTGACTCAGTGAAAACCTGATGCTCCCTGGGGCTGGTCGAAACCCAGCATCCCTGGGAAGGGGCCGGGACTGGGACTACCCCAGTCCAGTGTGAGCTGGAGAGGGGAGGCACTTCTGGGATGCCATCCATCAGGGTGAAGGAGACTTTCCCCCTCCCCATTGCCCACAGACCCGAGGGTCCTGCATCTGCCCTGGCCACAGCACTGGGACAGGGACACGGGTCCCAAGGGCTCCCCAGCTCCCCAGCCCCACACCACCCTGCACCTCCCTTGGTGCTGTTTGTTTTCTCAGCCCACCTAGCTGTAATTACAGCCTGCTGTCACTCTCCAGATAATATATCTTTCCTTTTATCACTGCTTAATTAAATAACTGTAGGGAAGTGAGGGGCTGGTAACCCCTTTTTTGCCAGCATGAACAGCCCGGTGGCATTGGGGAGGTCTCTCAGGGCTGGCGGAGGAGCTGGGTGGGGATGGCTGTGCCCTGGCTCAGGCACACAATTGAATGCAGGAGGGATGGAGTACTGATTTTATTGTTCATGGCCACAGCATCTCTGGCACAGACATTTCCAGGCCGTTCTGGAGGAGGTGCCCTGGACATGACCACCGTTGCCCTGTCTATAATTCCCCCCTCAGCTCAGAGCTGTGCCCACAGCCAGGCTGGGAGGGACGTGTGGGCAGGGTGCCCGCTGCCAGGCCAGCCGCCTCTGCCCACAATTAGTTGGTGCTAATGAGTGTCCCTGGCAGCTGCTGCTGGGTCAGTGAGCTCCTGCTGGGTATCTGCCAGGCGCTGCCCTCACAGGGCCAGACACTTGGGTCCCACTCCCAGCTCAGCAGAGCATCCTCAGTTGTGCCATTCATCCTCAGCATGGACATGGCTCCCTCTGCTCTCCCTCCATCCCTTCCCTCACCCCTCCACTGTCTCTCCGCCTTTGCACCTTCCCCAGGAGTCTGGTCCCAGTTTGGGCACCAGCAGTGGGGCACCTCCTGGTGCTGCCCCCATGTCTTGCTCCTTTGGATGCCACTTTCTCCCCATCCCAGCCACCCCACAAGGCGCTGTAACACTGGGAACGGCGTCTGTTATGACATCCTCAGGAGCAGAACGTGGCCCTGATTAAAATTATGTGGGCAGGGGCAGCAGAAGTGCTCCCCTGGGCACTGCCTGTCCTGCTGTGATGGATTGGGGAAAGGTCTAAACTGATGGGATTTCCATCTGCCTGAGACAAAGCGCTGCGCCAAGCTGCGGCAGGGTGGCCAGGCCCGGGTGGAGACTAATGAACATCCCCAAACTGTTGCCAAGCCCTGAGGTTTGCGTTTGCCTGCAGCGAGGAACAGGGTCTCTTTGCAGATGCGATCTCCTCCCTCGCAGCACCAAGTCCCCGTGCACCGAGCACCCGCCATGGATTGTGCAAGAGGCATCAGAAGCTGCGCTTGGTGTTGGTCCTGTGGAGGGTAAGGGCAGCTCTTTGCATGGGTGATGAGTTGTGCAACAGGTGAGGCTGGGGTGGCCTGGATAACGTCCCCTGTTTGGGGACTGGCCTCCGAGAGCTGTGGCTTGGAAATGATCAGTCTGAGGCTGGAGAGGTTTGGGGGACACGCTGGGGTTTTGTGGCAGGACGCTGTGGGGAGACGAGCTTCCTGCCTGCGCAGGGGTTGTGTGCAGGCAGGGGAACGTGGGGTGCCCTGCAGACTCAGGGTGCCTCTTCTCCTGGTGTGCTGCCTGTCCTCCTGCCTACCCTGGATTTGCAGCTCAAGACTGGCTTTGCACAGATCAAAGAATGGGGGCATCTCTCATCTCAGCTTACCTGGGTCTCGCCTGCCGCCCAGCTTGGAGCGTGGGGGGGATTTGGAGGTAATCTTTGCAGACGGGATGCTGCTGGCTAATTATAGTGGAACCTCTTCCTTCATGGGAACCACGGCAAATTGTCCCTCGAGCCCAGGCAGCGATGGTACAAATCTGCTGCTAATTAGACTTGAAAGTCCTCCCGTGAGCTAAGGCGCAGGATGGATATTTGATTATTAACATATTTATTTCTGAGCCTCTCAGCAGGTCTTGCACTGGGAGGCTGTACTCTCCCCCCGAGTAATTGCTGGGCACATTTATTCCTCTCAAGACTACTTGGGGGCTCCAGGGGAGGGGGAGCTGTTCAGCTCTGTGTGGTCTTTTTTGGGAGTGTCTCACAAAGATGAAGTGTGGAAAAGATATCTTGCTGATGCTGGGAAGGTCCCAGGTGGGAGCATGGGCCCCAGGCTCTCCTCTGTGCCTCCTGCCAGCCCTTCTGCTGGGTGAGATGCTCCTGACCCTTGTGCCCAAGCGGGAAGCCAGGGATGTCTTCTCCTACCTGCTCCTGGGCCCGTGGGCTCCAGGGTAGGGCAGTGGGGGGCTGAGGATGACCCAGCAGTGCAGAGCTGGTGCTGAGCTCTGCAGCCCAACCCAAAGCCGCCTGCCACGGCACCCCCAGGGAGAGCATCCCTCCCTCTGGTGGAGGCAGACAAACTGCAATGGAAACACTGCCTCTGAAACAACCAAAAATAGCATTTCTGTCCCCAAAATGTCAGTTTAAAAAAGCAGTCTCTGGGGGCCCCCTGGGCTGGCAGTGGGCTGAGCGGGTGCCCTGGAGATGCCAGGTGGGCGGCCCTGCTGCCCCGTGGGGCCGGGATTGCAGGACAGGGAGCTGGAGGGCTGAGCCATTGCTCAGGATACAGGTGGGGAGAGGGTCAGTGCTGGCATGGGGAGCCATCAGCCCGGCCATGGGCTGCGCAGTCTTGGGTTGAGGCTGGAGAAAGGTGCAGGTGGGCTGTGGGCTGTTGGAGGGGCAGTACTAATCTTGTACATCTCCCCTGCCCTAAGCCCCCCGGGTTCCCCCGCAGCCAGGTTGTCAGACATCCAGGGGTTTCAGGCTAGTGCTGGTGCTGTGTGCCTGGGGACAGGCAAGGAGCTGTGGGTCAGGACCTCAGCCCCATCTCCAGCATCGCTTTCCTCTCCTTCCCTGCCTTGTTGCTGCGTCTCCCTGTGCAGGAAGGCTCTGAGCCAGGGAACGTGGGGCAGGTGCCTTGTTGCAGCACTGGAGTTATTAATAGCAGCAAACACTTGGTCTTCAAGCCAAGTCCATCTTGGGGGAGATACCTGCTGTTTGAAGTATGTTTCCCCTCCCCAGGATCCCTTGGGTGCCTTCTCCCTCTCTGGCTGGGTGACTGAGTGTGCCCCACTGCCTGACCCACAGGCAGCCCAGTGCTGGCTGTACACATGGGAGCTGCAGTCACATCCCAACCCATCCCCACTGCGCTTCCTCCTGTCACCATGCTGAGCCGGAGCTGTTGGCGGCCGAGGGAGCACTGATTGCAAGGAAATTAGCCTAGTGCAGTCTCCCATTTATCAGAGGCCAACCTGTGCATGATTGCACGGGGCTTGTTAATTTGTCACCATCACTGTGGCTTGGTGTGGGGCAGTGAGTGTGGCTAGGCTGGAGGGATGCCGAGGGCCATGCCGTCCCCTGGAGCAGATCTGGGAGCGGAGCTGCCATCACTTGTGGCCAGGCTGAGATTTTTCCCAGCCTTGCAGTTCAGGAGACCCTGGTGAGGCTTGGAGTGGGACCTGGGACAGGCCTGTGGATGCAGGATGCTGTGCGGGGAATTGAACCCTTGCTGATCCCTGTGGGGTGCCATGGGCGTGGAACCGGGTGGGCATCTGAGGGGCAAAAAGATGCTGGTTCTATAAGGATAAGGAGATGCTGTGGCTGTGTTGTGCCCAGCATGAGCTGTGCACCCCCAGCTGGCAACATCCCCGCTTCCAAAAGCTGTGCTCTTTTAGGTCCTGGTGGCTGTGCTGCTCTCCTGCCCAGTATATCCTGGGTGCCCCCAACATTGCTGTGCTTTGCAGACCAAAAAAGCTCAGAAATGGCCCAGATGCTCCAGGCAGACTGTGGTGTCCTTAATTACTGCTGCAGTCTCAATGTGGACAGTCCTATGACCAGGGCCAGGCTCAGGGCCTGGCTCTTTTCCCTTCCCTGTGCCTCAGTTTCCCTGCAGATGTTGATGCTGGGTTTTGCCCTTCCTTTACAGGGTATGGAGGGTCTTGGGGTGCACCCCAGGAGCCTGGATGGGAGCCTGTCCCTCCTGACGTGTCCCCTCCTCCCCACCATTGCTACCCTACTCGTGGGGGCGATGAATTATTCATGCCCTGGCAGGCGGGGGTGTCTTGCTGCTGAGCACAGAGAGCTTTTCTGTGTAAATCCCTGAAATATTTAGCAGAACTGACTTAAAAAAATACAACTTGGGAGGAGTTAGTGCCTCAGCATAACCTGGAGAGCTGGGGGCCATCACAGGCAGTGATGGATGTACCAGGATGATCCTTGGGGGGCTCTGGCCCCAGTCGTTGCCCACCACCCACCACCCAAATTGCTGGTGAAGCGTACGTCTGACTGTCCAACCAACCACCAACAAGCAGGGTCTTTCTGCTTGTTTCGGCCATCAGATGATGGGGGTGCCCCCATCCTTTCCCTGCATTGCAGGGGTCCTTCGGAGCCTGGTGCTGGGCTCAGTCTGCTGGCTGGGGCATGTCCTCATCCCCAGGCCAGTGCCACCAGAGCCAGGCTGCTGCCTCATTGCCCACTGCGTGCTGGCTGCTGGCAGGTCGGCACTGCGGGACCGATGCACAGTGTTGGGCTGGGCTCCTTCCCTGGCAGTGCCTTCCCGAGCAGACGGATCACATCACATGCATTTTTTAACAAGATCCATCGGCTGAGAATGAGCCGAGCTGTCGTCGCAGGTTTGTGATCAAAGCCAGACGTGCCCTGGCAGCTCAGGGGAGGGTGGCCCTGCACGCCACCTCTCTCCATCACATGGCCTATTTATGGAGCTTTTATCCTGGCAGAGCAGGTTGGGGATCCAGCAGTGTCACAGGTTGCAGGTGTGTTGCCCCTGCATCCCTGGAGGTACTGGGATGGCCAGTGCCCTCCTGCCTGGCATGGTGTGGCGATTCCTGACCCAGCCATAATGCAGAGCTGGTGCTGCTGTTGGTCTTCATACACCTCAAAATTGTACCTTCTGCTGGGAGTCAGAGCAAGATGGGTTTGCTGGCAGCCAGGGTGAGGTAAGAAAGGATTTGTGCTTGTCCTGGGGTGTGTTTTGGGCCAGGTTCACAAGGGAGCAAGAGGAGGTAAGGGATGCAGGGAGTTGTAGCTGGCTTTGGATGATGAGGAGGCACGTGGAGCCTGATGGCTGTGCCACGGCAGGGCTGCTCTGTGAGGCAGCCTGGGCTGCCAGCAGCTCTCTCTTGGCCTTCACAAGAGTACCTGTTCATGGATGCTTTCTGCACCTCAGCAAGGCAGGAGCCATGTGCTGCCCGAGGCTTTGTACATCACAGGGCCAAACCCTGGAGCCTATGGCTGAAGGCACTGCGGGCTTATGGTTAAAGTACATTGTGCCTCCCAGGCTGCCTGTCCTGCTCTGAGCTTTCCTTCCACCTCCTTGCTCCAGTCCCCCTTGCCTCCCCCACCAGTGGGGTGGTGGGCACCTGCGGTGGGCCCATGCAGCACGGTTGTTCTGTGTTTCCCTCGGCAAGCACCAGCAGAACCTCCGGGCTGCACACCTGACAGCACATCCCATGTCTGAGCCGCTGCAAATCCTGCCTGCTAATAGCTATGCAAATTACCTCATTAGCTGCCTTATTTATTTTCTCTGGCATTGTGTTTTCAGCACTTCCCTGAGTCCAGGAGGCTGTGGGTCCCCAGGGCTGGAAGGAGCCAGGAGCAGCAGTGGGGACCCGCACGCAGGCCTGGCTGTATGGAGCTTTTCTCTGCGGATGGCAGCGGTGTTTGGCTCCCACGGAGCCACCTTCCCCAACGTGTGGTGTGTCTGGGACCAGGAACTCATGGCTCCTGCAGTCCTGGCTGCCAGGATGCCCCCCTCCTCATCCCTAGATGTGCCCTGGCTCTGGGGTGAGTCTTGCTGAGCCCTCCCTCCAGCCAGGGGCTGCCCTGTTCCCACCAAGCAGCCGTGGGTCTGGTATTGGTGGGATGTGTATGCCCTCCATCTCCCCGAAAAGGTGACAGCTGGATTTAGGGTACAGAGAGAACACGGCATCTGCCCAGTCCCTGCGGGCCTGAGTGGTGGCTTGAGGCCTGGCACAGGGCTGCAGGGTGCCCTGCATCCTTCCCACCCTGATTGCCCTTCCTCCTTGAGGGAGATGTTGGCAGATGCTGTTGTAGGGGTCTGCCCTCTGCCAGCCCCAGGATGACTTCAGTGAGCCCCCAGGTGCCCTGGTCAGGGTGGCCCTGGGCTGGAGCCCTGCTCTGGTCCTGCCCCTGGGGTGTGTAGCCCAGGCTGAAATACTTTGAAGCCCAGGCACCATCCAGGGCTGGCACAGGCAGGAATGGCCCCCCCAGCACCAGCCCAGCATGGTGCCCCTTGGGGATGTCCCAGGGTGTCCCTGCCCATGCTGGGTGTGCACACAAGCGTGTGGTTGTCTGCAAGGGTGGCTGTCTTCTGCTTGCATTTTCCAGGGTGATTCACATGCCCACAACACCTGTGACAGTGGGATGAGCTTGAACGGGCACCAGGGGACCCACAGACAAGTGCCAGCCCTGAAGACCTTGTTCCAGCCACCCAGGGGGCTTGTCTGTGCCGTGCTGAGCCACCTGCAAGCATTGTGTCTGCTCCCCTGCTTCTGTTTATCTTTTCTTTTCCCCATTCTCTTTGCGGCTGCGCTAATGAATATTTCATGGTCAGGAACCAGTGTGAATTCCCCTGGTGCTCCCTGCCCCCAGCGCGCCCGTGGCAGGTACCAGCCCAGATGCTGGTGGCATAGGAAGGATGTGTCTGCCAAGAAACCATCTCAGGAGAAGAGGACCTGAGCAAAGGAAGGAAGCAATGGCTCTGGTGTGGACAGCTGTGTTGTGTCCCCCTCCACAGTGGTGCTGTCACTGTCCCTTCAGCATGCAAAGGAGCGCCAGCGGATCGTGGTGGCTGTGCACGGGTGGCTGTCACGGTTCCCGTGTGTCCTTGAACACGCGTGCATGGCCTTCCTCAGGTGGCCACGCTTGCTGCGCGCTCCGACACAACCGCACGTGTCCCCTCCAGTCCCCCGTGTGCCATCAGCCGCCGCAGACGTCTGAATGAACCATGTCCCCGGCTCACCTCCCGGTGGCCCCGCCGCTGCCGCTGTGCTGTACCGGGGCTCCTCTTAGCGTCAGGCGGCAGCAACGGCACCGCGGCACGCGCACACCGTGGGCCCGCCCGGGGCACCGCGGGGACCGTGACACCGTGCGTGGGTCGCGTGGGCTGCACCGGTCATCCGGGGCTCCTGTGCGTCCAAGGCGGAGGTGCCCCGGCACAGCCCGCAGGCAAGCGGCAGGGATTTGGGTCAGGGAAGCGGTGGGCAGTGTTGGTCTCCAGTCTCCCTGAATTTGCCCTTTACACCCGACAGCAGGCAGCGGGGCCCAGTGCAGGCTCGGCACTGGGAGGTGTGGGGCAGCAGCTGCCCTTGCCAGAGCACATGGGGGGAACAGAGCTGGAAGCAGAGCCTGGAGCTGTGTTCTTCCTCCTCTCCATCGCACAGCTCCAGCGATGCTGTGTCCTCTTAGACACAGATGCTCTGGGGGCACAGGCTGGCTCAAAATATCCCTTTGGGATATGATGTCCTTTGCTGTGTGAGGCACTGTGGGGACTGGAGTTCCCCTGAGGATGGGGCAGGGGCTGGGGGACCACTGACCTCCTCGTTGGGGAAGCAAGTTTGGGAGAACCCCAGGGTGGGCAGCAAGATGGGAGGCTGGCGGCATGCACCCTGCAGTGGCACCTGTGGTGCCTGCAACCCAGGTGACATCGTCAGCAGGAAAGGTGGTGTAAGGGTGGGCTCAACAGCCCTGCTTTGCGGCTTGCTTGATTTCTGCTGGATTCCTGCTTGTCTTGTCTTGTCAGGGAGGAGGTGGGACAGTGACCGAGTGGCTTTGTTGCCCTTCTGCAAGGGCAAGATGTGCAGTCCCTGGTGCCTGCCTGGGGAGCATGTGCTCGGAGGGAGCCTTGGGATGGGAGCAAGCTCATGTCTCTGTGCAGTGCACCATCCTTGCAAAATACCTGCTGCAGGTTGCTGGGTGCAGGGGGAAAGGACAGCCCCTGGCTCAGCCCAGGTGGTCCCCATGAGATTTTGGGTCTGTGTCAGTGCATAGTGGCCTTTCTGGAGAGCCATGGGCCAGCCCAGAGGGGTGATGCTCTGTAAATCGCTCTTCAATTTTGGACTGGTTGTAGCACCTGGGGATCCTGGTGAATAGCCAAGCCTGGAGGTGGGGTAGGTGACATTGGTGCTGGGCTCTTCTCTCCCACCATGTCCCTGCAGGTTGACATGGGATGGACTACACAAGCTGATGGGTGTGGGAACATGAGCTCCCCTGTCCCACATGGCTATCGTGACCAGGGTGCACAGGATGACACATGCATCTCCTGCCTGCCTGCCGGGACATGCTGGGATGGAGCAGCTTTCCCAGCCAAGTGGGATCTGGCTTCCAAGTGGCTGGATTGTGGTTTTGGGATGAATCTGCAAACGTTGTTTGCTGTCACGTCCTGTGGGCTCTGGCACCCTCCTGTGGCTGTTATGCCACCTCTCCCGCATCCCAGTGGCTTTTAGGATGCTGCGACTGCCTTGGGCTGAGTTGTGCTGGCAGGTCCCCACGGTGATGCTGTGGAGCTGTCCCTCTCTCCCAGCAGGGGGGAGCTCTGTGTTTGCAGGATTTGGCTTTGTATCACACAGCTCAGGGGATCTGATCGTTGCAAGAAACTGTCCCAGTGTGTTTGTGTTGTGGGTCTGAGCCAGGAGCAGGGCTCCTGGATATTGTAGTTATCTAGGAGTTGCATGGAGTTATCTTTATAGATGAGGATCCTAAACCCCTAACCTATCCCCAGAAGGTGGCAGGGGGGGACTGTGCACTGCTGGCAGTCCCCAAATTTCTGAGCTTTTGGCTGAGGATGAGTGGTCCACAGGGTGTAGGTTCGGTCAGGGTGCGGCATTCACAGGCTGTCCTTACATCTGTGCCTCTGTGTCTGCTGAGCTTCCTGCTCTGCCTTGGCTGGCCTGGGCTGGCCCCTTTCCTCTGTGGGGTCAATGTCCCTTGCAGCCTTTCTCTGGCCCGGGGCTTTGTGGGTGTATTATTGTAGGGTGGCGAGTCCCCACTGTGCTGTGTTGTGCCTTGCTGTAGTGTGTCTCCAGACCTGGCTCAGTCCTGCAGTGACCAGTGCAGCATCCCCTGGTGCCTGTCCCCCCACCACCCTGGGACACTGTCCACCATGGGGTGTGTGTGGGTCACTGTCGGGGGCCAGGTCATAGCCAGCATAACAGACAGGGATGGCTTGGTTTGGAGGGGATGGCCCTTCTTTTAGGGACCAAGGGGTGAGGCTACCCCGTACCAACCCCTGAGGGTGCTCCTGCCCCTTCCTTTGGGGCTCCTTGTTGAGGCATTGGTAGGGACTGGGCAGGCGGACTTTTACTGGCTGGATAATGCCTGCACCCCCTTTCCCGTCCCTGAGGGAGAAGAAGCTATAATTTCCATCAGGTCCCTTTTTGTTCGCTTCCTCCCCCATTAATAAGAGATGAAGCTTATGAGATAATAGAGCCTAGATGGATGCAGAACTGAGAGAACCTGCTGGTGTGGGGTGTGGATGCGATGTAGAGAGGGAACTGCAGCTGGGAAAATGAGACTTGGGGAAGGGATGTTGTCTTAATTCGGCACAGAGCATCTCAGGCTGGCTCTGGAGCAGGGAAATCCCACCACCGCCATGCGCCAGACTCTCTTCTGGCTCTGACATACTGTGCAAGCTAGCAACTCACTGCCAGGCTGAGCTTTGGAGGGAGCAGCTCTCAGCCTGGGTGGTCTGGGACTGGGAGTCTGTCTCCTGTTCCTCCCGTCCTTGCACGGATCCTTGTCTCCTCCCCTGTGTGGAGCCGGTGGGAATGGATGCCCGGGATGCAGAATGCTCACCGTGCTGGAGGGCTGATGCTCGGGGATGCAGGATGCTTGCAGTGCTGGAGCGCTGTTGCCACAGGGATGCAGGACACTTGCAGCACTGGATTGTTGATGGCCGGGGATGCAGGACACACACAGCGCTGGCTGACTGGAACAGATAATTGATGCCTGGGGGTGCAGGATGCTCACAGCGCTCTGTAGTGGAAGCAGAGGGCTGATGCCCAAGGATGCAGGATGCTCTGGGTGCCGGCTCCCCTCCGGAAGGAGCATTCTTCCCTGCTCTTGGAGAGAGGCGGCCCTGGGATGCAGCAGTGCCTCATTGGTCAGCGGCACCTGTGGAGTCTGCGGGTTGCCATACCAACCTGCCTCTGGTTCCCGGCCAGCCGGGGCGTGAAGTGCCGGGTCGAGCTGGTGGCAAGGGGCGGACCTGGAGCCAGGGGCAACCCGAGGCTCTGCCAACCAGGGAGACATCCATCTGCCTCTCCCGAAGAGCTGGCTGGCACTGCTGGGCTCCCCAGCCCTGAGCATCCCCCTGCCACTACTCCCCACCTCTTCCTGCAACTTTGCTGCACGGAGGGGGCTGGTGGGCTGGCACGGCACTAGGGGGATCGCTCGGGCACCTCGCTCCCTCTCTGAGCCTGCGGTCAGCTTTTGTGAGCCTAAGCCCTGGGAGGGGCATCGCCACTAGTCCCCCGGCCCCTCTGGATTGCAGCCAGCCTGCACAGGAGCATCCCAGCACAAAACTTCCCAGCTGGCTGCCTGCCTCCTGGGAGCGGGGCCTGGCGGCTGCCGCGCTACCAGACACTGCCTGTGCCCTCTCCACTGGGCTGGACCTGCCGCCGATGCCCGCAGGCTTGCTACAGGCGAGGAAGGCTCGGTCCTCCCCCGGGCATCGCCTGCTGCTCGCAGGAGCTGGTGGGCTGTTTGCCAGCCGGGAGGGGGTACAGCTGGGTCCCTCCCCAGCGCTGTGAGCGGGAGCCATGAGCCACTGCCAGCAGCGCTGCAAGAGGCAGCTGGGCCGGGTGATCCGCTTCTTCTACCAGTTTGTCACCGGGACCCTCTCCCAAGGTAGGTGCTGCTCTGGAGGGCACAGGGGCTCTGTTCTGTGGGAGGGGGTCTCTGTCTGGTAGGCTCTGTGGGGTTATTTGGGGAGGGGATGAAATGCTGTTTAGGTGCTGAGCAGTGCTGAGCGATTCAGCTCCAGGTGCAGGAGTTGCACTGGTCTCCATGTGGGGCAAAGCTGGAAATGCTTATGGGAGTCAACGAGAGCCCCTGAAGGTCCCCTGTGGACCTGGCGTGACAGGAATGTTTTATTATAATAATGTCCCCATTATAATGGGGAGGGGACTGGTGTAGAGTGGAATGTGGAAAAACTGCTGTGCAAATAAATTGCAGCTGCTCCGACCCTTCCCTGCCATGCCAGGCATCAGCCTCCTCTGAGGCCAGGGCTGCACCCTCCATCCCTCCGGCTGGAGAAGCCCTGGGTGTGCCCACGGGCTGGGGCAGGGACACACCCTGGTGCCCGCATCCACCCGTGCTCGTATCCTGGGATGCCACCTGGTACTGGAGCTGCTTGCCGTGTGCTCCCGGTTTGCTGTCACAGCCGTACCAGGACCTGCATCCCTCTGCCAGCCCTTCTGTGGCCCAGCCAGCTGGCCAGGACCCTCTCTCCTGGGTTTGAGCCCAGAGCCACCTTCTGACTCAAATGGACACATCTTGGAGGGGTTGTCATGTGCCTGTGTGTTCTGGGATCCTGGGTGCCCTGCTTCTGTCCCTGTCCCTGTGCCCCCATGCTGGAGGCTGGTTGCCCTCCCCATGGGGATCCTGAGGCTGCCCCTCTGGGCTACGATGGTGCTGGGGAGAGATGCGCCGTGCCGGGAGCATGGGGAAGGCCTTGTTGGGCCAATGTGGCACTGTCACACCTTGGAGCGGGGCTGGGACTTGCACCGCCTTCACCAGGACCCAGCCTCCCCAAAAAAATTATCCCAGGCTCTGTCCCCTGCTGACCCAGAGGAGCCCCTGGGTCTCCCCGGCCTGCACCCATCCCTGGGGCCAGAGGATGGTGGGGGCAGCCTGTGGATGTTCTTGGCGCAGCACAGGGGGCTGGGACATGGAGCAGTATTTGCCCTGTGGGCCGTGCCCAGCTGCCATGCCACCTCCCTACCCGTGGGGACCTGACCCCTGCGATGGAGGGTCCCCCCACAGCGGGGCACAGTCCCCCATGCCCAGCAGCGTGCCAGGCTCCAGAGGCTGTGTGTGCCTACAGGCAGCGCTGGGTCCATCCCCGCTAGCTGGCTCCATCAGGAATGGGCCAGCTAGCCCGGCATGGAGGGGACAGAGGATGAGTCAGCTGAGTCTGGCTCCGGGTGTGAGTGTCAGAGCTGCAAGTCGTGGAGTGGGGTGGGAAGGGGACCTTGGGGTGCTCCCATCCCCATCACCTGCAAGGATGTCCTGCAGGTCTTTGTTCTGCTGTCCTTGGCTTTGCAGCTGGGCACTGTGGGGCTGGATCTGTAGCGAGTGTCCCACTGGGACTGGGTCTCTGGGCTGGCCATGTGTGGCGCTGGGCAGCCCCAGGGGTGCTGCCCATGCAACCCTGCTGGGTGTGTATGGGGCTGTGATGGGCGTAGAGGGTACGGCTGGTAGTTGGGCACCAGCTACCACTGCTCACCCTCTCCTTGGTGTACTCCCATGCTCTGGGACAGGCTGAAGTGGGGTGAAATCCAGAGCCAGGCAGCTCTGTGCCCTGCTAAGGCTCAGAGCCTGGGATTGGGAGTGGGATGTGGGGCTTGCACAGGCTTCTCCCCTCTGCAGCAACCCCTCCTCCCCAGCCGCCACTTCAGTCCATGTGGCACATGAGTCACCAGGATGCTGCCCCCATCCAACCCCTGTCCTCCCCCGTCGGCCCCTTTTGGAGAGCAATGAGCCCCTCTGCCCTCCCTGCATAGGTGAAGGAGGTCCTGTGGAGCTCACCACAGAGGGCCCTGGGTGCCTGGCCAGGCGCGCCCCGGGGTGGGGTGCCCTCCTGGCTGGGTTCCCTGGGGAGCTAGCCAAGGACGGGTCGCCGATGGGGGGGAAAGAGAAATGACTCAATCAATTAACCAGATTAAAACTGTGACTTCATCTCCCAAAAATAGCATTTCGCCAATATTTTAATGTGCTTATTAATAATCTGCTCGCGCTCTGATTAGCAGCAAGGTAATAAGGGATCAGCTGTAACCTAAATTTAACTCTCCCTAATGGATGATGGCCCCGAGAACCAAAAAAAAGGAGAGGCTCCTATCCATCAGGCTGGCCCCTGCAATGGGTCGACAGTGCCCAAGTGGCCTGGGCAGGTGCTGCCCAGCTGAGCCCAGGGACTATCACCTCTGCTGTTGCCCAGCGGTCCTATAGCAGATTTTGGGGGGATAGTGCCCTGGCATCCTGCAGCACCAAACTAGGAGCACCCTAGGGGCAGCCACAGGGGTGGCTCCCAGGCAGGGCAGTGCCTGGCCATGGTCAAGGTGCATGGTCCCCTCTGGAAAAGACAGGTCCCTTGGTGATGGGTGACTGCCCTGCTCCCTCCCCATTTGCTCCCATCCCACAGCAGGGGACAGTCCCCCATGCCCAGGTGCTGGCAGTGCTGGGAGGATGGGGACAAGTACCAGCTACCTGGCTGTGGGTGTTGCCCTGTGCATGCCTGTGGCATGGAGCTGCTTTTTGGGCAAGAAAACATGCTCCTGGGCACTTTTATTTATACCCGGCTGGTGGCTGGTGGAACGGTTCATTTTGGCCAGGTCGCAGAGCTGCACTGCTGCCAGCACCAGAGAGCCGGGGCGGGGGTGGCTGCGTGAGGGATGTTTCACGGCTGTTATTGTCACAGCCCAAGCTGGGACAGGCAGCGTGGACTCAGTGCCAACCTGGGCTGCCCATCTTGGCGCAGCTGTACCTGGGGCAGCATTACAGGGTCTGCTGCCCTCCCCAGCACTGAGCCACGGGTACATGCTGGGGACACTTTGCCACCCTGTCCTGTGTCCCCTGTGAATGCTCAGAGCAGCCAGTCTTGCAGGAGAGAGAAGAGAGGAGAGGAGAGCCCTGAATGCCTGGGTTGTGTGCCCTGAAATGGGCACAGCTGGGATGATGCTGGGCTCCTCACCCTACACCTGGGTGGCCACCTCCCCTGGCAGTAGATGCAGAGGTGGGGATGAGACATCTTGTATGAAAAAGGTGTCAGGGTGAAACGCTTTGGTCCAGCATCTTCCCCAGCTGCGTGTCCCACAAGGTGGCTGATGGGGCTGCGATGTGGTCCAGGGACTGGAGGTGTCTCAGGCACGGGTGCAGCTAATCCCGTGGGGTTTGGGGTGTGTGAGGAAGTGTGCCCAAACCCACAGTGGCACTGCCCAAGTGCACCTGGCATTGCAGAGCAGGAACCGGGCTGGTCGGCTCTGACTCCAAGCTGAGAAAAGTGGATGCTGATCCCAGGCATCCCTGGGAGGTGCTGTGCTGGGGCACAGGGAATGAGATGCCAGCACCTCTCTGCCCGACCCAGCTCTCTGAGCCAGCAGGGCTGCAGAGACACCTTCCCTCAAGGCCCGGTGTCTGGAGCAAGGACAGGCACAGGCATCTCGGTGGAGATCCTGGCATCCACCAATCCTGGGCTGCAGCACCATTCCCTGGAGGGCCCCATTTCCAGGACTCCCAGCTCCTCCTGTGGGGTGGCAGCGAGGGGCTGAGCTGTGAAGGTCCCGGGGTCATCAGTGAACTCAGAGCAGCCATCAGGCTGTGGCAGTGCCTTGCTGGCCCCATGGCATGGAGATGCAGCCACATGTGTAGCGAGCCCCATCTGTTCTCTGCCCCCTGCTTCCTTCCCCTGGCTGATGGTGCCACTCTCCCCCCGGGCCGGGAGGGTTATTTTTAACTGTTTGCCATGTGCTGCCTGAGCACAATTAAGGTAATTGGTTTGGGAGCCTGGCTCTCACACAATGCTCCCAATTACTTGCCTGCCTGCCCGTGCGGCCCCCCGCCTCCCTGCCCGTGGTGGCCGGCTCCTCCGGCGGGCCGGGACAGGGCTGCCCCAGATAGCGTGGCAGGACTGGGCAGGGGGCGCGAGCAGGCACAGGGGATGGAGCCATGGAGAGGACATCCCTGCACAACGACAGCCTGCTCTACGCCTCCCTGATTGCCATCCTCCTTCTCATCTCCTATTGGTTCACCACCCGCTGCTTCAAAATCATCAGCGGCATTGAAGGTACGGGGTTGGGGACATGGGGGGACAGGGTGATGCTGGCCTGTCCTGTCCCTTCCACAAGCCAGGTGGCGAGGAAAGCCGGGCGCTTGGTGTCGGAGAGCGGGATGGGAGACCCCCTCTCTGGGACACCTCGATCTTCTCCTCAGTCACTTTATTTGTTTCTCCTGGCCCTAGTCCTGCTCCACCATGTGGGAGAGCAGCCAGTGGCAGCCATGGCCAAGCCACGACACTGCCCAGGGCTGCTCCGGGGTTATCCAGCTCTGCCATGCTGCTGGTGTCTGGGTACCGCTGCCCCTTGCTGCGGGATGTGGATGCAGATGGGGTCCGCAGTGCCTCCCCCACTGTGGGGGTGCCCGGTGCCGGTGCTGGGGACTCAACCTGCATTTTGGGGCTCTTGGTCCCTTTGGGCATGACCTACATCTTTGCTCCTCAGCTGGTGTGTTGGGGAGCTCTGGGATGTGGTAGGGGTCCTGGGGTCCCGGTGAAGAGTCTCTCCGAGCCATGCTGCAGTGGGATGTGTGTGCTGGGGGCTTTGCAGGGTGAGACCCCCAAGGAGAGGAGCAGGCAGGAGAGGTGGCACCAGCACCATGTGTCTGGGGATGTGCAGGGTGTCTCCTGCCCAGGGCGTACGTTTCTCCATCCATCTGCGTGACCTCTCCCTGAATGGCTCAGCCAGGGCCTCATGGCTCTTCCCGTGGCATGGCCAAAGGCTGGCTGGCTGCAGGGGCGAGGAGCCACCCCTGGGAGTGATGCCCCTTGGTGTGGGACGGGGGGCAAAGCCCTGTCCCACTTCTCATGGGGTGTTTATGTTTCGGATGGCCTTTCGAGCATCCTTTGCAGGCAGCTGCATGAGTGAGCCCCATGTGGGGTTCTGTGTGTCTCCTCCATCCTGAGGGCAGGTCCAGCTGGAGAAGCATCCCTTGGGACCTGGGAGAGCTGAGGAGGTGGTCCCCTGACACCCCCAGCCTGTCTGGAGCTACCCTCAGTGGGAGGGAATGTGCTCTGGGCAAGAAACCCTGGTGACTTTGCGAGTGTTGGGAGCTGGACTCTGGCATGGTGTGTGGCGCTGGGACATGGGACTGGCACCGGGTGCCTGTGCTGATCCTGGTGGGATCGTGTGTTGTGCTGGCAGTGAACAGTGGAGGGCTTTTATTAATGGCTCCAGCGTGGAAATGAATAATCCTGACATACTGGCCAGCGGGTGATGTATTGCTGCTCCGCCGGGGAGGCCGGCTGGGACAGGACAGGCATGACGGCAGGTGGGGAAGCTGTCACTTGGTGGCTGACCTGCTGCTGCACCCTTTGGCCCCAGCATCCCACAACGCTGGTAGAGACATGCTAGGTGCTGATGACGGTCTGCTCACATGGGCTGAGCAGGTTCGCTTTGCAGAGGGGCTGCCCCAAACCCTCTTTGCTGGGACAAGTCCTGGCTCAGGCTGGAAGGGCTCCTCTACCGCTGTGTCTGGCCAAGATTAGATTGCATAAATAGCTCCATGGCGTGTGGAACAGGCATCGGCCCTGGGAGCAGCTGGATGCTTGAGGAGAGGATGGATTGCAGCTGGGGCTCAGCAAGAAAAATGGCTTTAAAAATGCAGTTGATGTCAGTGGGAAACTTCCTTCTGGAGTGCAACAGGTCTGTGTCACCCTGTCGCTCGGGGGCAAAGCTGGGAGCCAGCCAGGTGAAATCCAGGCTCAGTGCCTGGAAACTCACCTCTTTCCAAGAAAAGGAAATGTCAGGTCTGAAAACTTCCAGCCTGAGGGATGTTTCCCCAGGGAGGACTTACAGCTCTCTCCCCAAGCCGCCTCTGATGCATCGCTGGCACCTTCTGCTGGCATCACAGCCTTGTGAGCACGCCCCAGGCAGGCAGAAGATGCTGAGCCTGGTGGCAAGGAGCCACTAGATAGCCAAGCCATGACATGACCTGGGACTGAGCCACCAGCCCTCTCCATCCCCTGCCAGGGGACAAACCTGCAGCCTCCTAGGCTGGGAATGGGGGCCTGGGGGCTGGTGTGGGGCAGCCCTGCTGGGAGCTCTTGCCAGCGTCAGCCAGCACCTCTCCCACCCTTTTCCCCCGTAGGTGTCCCAGGGTGATGTTTCTTCCCCTTGGTGACATATTTACCCCTGCCCCAGCACAAAGACAACAGGGAGGAAAAGGAACTTTCTGCCCCGGTCCTGTCTGCAGGGCCCTTTGTGGGGACAGGAGGGTCCTGGAACCACCCCAGCTGCACCTGGGGCAGCCAGCCTTGCTTCTGGAGGGGACAGGGCAGGGTGGGGGACAGCAATAGTATGGGGGCAGCCCTGCTCCCTTCCTGCCACACTGGTGCCGAGTTTGGACTGGTCTTGCATCATGCCCCATGTGGGACTTGCCCACCTGGGGATGGGCAGTGCCAGAGGCATCCCCAGGGAAAGCTGTGCACCCCAAAGGGTGCTGAGCCCTGGTGATGGGGCAGGGACCGGTGGGGCACCTGGCTCCCAGGTTGTCCCTGTGGCCTGTGATCGAGCAGCCAGGCAAGGGCTGGGATGCTGTTTTAAAAAAAACCATAGGAGCTAAATATAGCCCCGTTAGCTGTGCGTGGATGTGTGCCCCAGGCATGCGGACGCCTGTGTTTGCCCTCTGCCTCCAGCTGCTGCGTGACCTTGACTGGGTCCCTTGGTCCTGCTGGGTTCCCAGCCCCTGTGTACCCTCCTCTCCTGCCTATTGCTGCACTGCCTGCAGGTCTGGCAGTGTCTCAGGCATCCTGCATCACAGCCTCCGCTCCCGGCCCAGCCCTGCTTCCCGGCCCCCCTTGGCTCTCAGCGGGATGGCCTGACCCATCTGCCTGCTTGGAAATGGGGCAGCTGGACCTGTTGCCCCAGACCCTCCCCAGGAGAGGTTTGTGGGGACCTTGGGGTGCTCAGCCGTGGTGGTCCCCATGGGGCAGTCATGCCTGTGGGGCGCAGAGGACAAGTCTGAGTCATTCCATCCTGGATGTTTAGCCAGTGCCCAGCGTCCTGTCCCTCCCCATGTACCCCCCTGGGAACGGAGTGCCTTTTAATATCTGTGGCCCGTTTCCTTAGCAACTGCATTAAGCAAATCGATGGAGGTGGTGTCATTGGAATGGGAGGGCATGCCTTCTTTCCCCCCCCAGCTCCCCCATCCCCGCCACCCCCCCCACGCCTCCCTCCACTTGGCCTCTCTCCGCTCTTACTCGCAGGCACGGCCGTGCTCTGCCTGGGCTCTCAGCTGGGGCTCCTCTAGCTGCCTGCCACAGCCCTGTGCTGAGCCCTTGCTTGTCCACAGCTGATGACAGCCCCCCCCAAGTAGAGGGGTGACAGCCAGTCCCCCCTTGGGGACAGAAGCAGGGGTCCCTGGGGATGCGTGGTCCAGCGGCCATGGCGCTGGGGTGAGGGGGCTGCACGACTGTGGTGGGGAGGGGGTGGGAGGGTGTAGGGCCATGAGACACCCCCACCATGAACCTGGAAGGCCTTGAGATGATCGCGGTGCTGGTGGTCTTGGTCCTCTTCGTCAAGGTGCTGGAGCAGTTTGGCCTCTTCGAGCCCGTGTCCTTGGAAGGTAACGGGCGTGGGCGGTGCTGGCTCCTCTGGGGACACGGCGGGGCAGGCGGTGGGTGTCTAGAGCTGCCCCAAGGATGCTCTGAGGCTGCTGCATTCACGGGAGAGTCCTGGGACATGGTGTCTGTCTGCTGCTTGTAGGGGAGTAGGAAGAAGGAGCAGGGTGTCCTGCCTGCTGCGTGCAAGGTCCCAGTGGCTGGGGACATGGGGAGGGGACAGGACTGGCAGGGTGTCTGCTGCACAGTGGTGACTTTGATGTGTGCTGGGGTGCTGTGGGCTGTGACTGTGTGTGAGCATGCAAGTGGGCACCAGGGTGTTTTCCAGCACCTCTACAGGAGCAAGGTGTCCCCAGGGACCGTGGTCACCTCACCCTGAACATGCACCAGCCTGCAGAGGAGCCAGGCCTGGGCAGGTTGGGTGCCTGCTGCGCTTCCTGCTCCTGGCTCTCCCCAGGGCCCCCTGTGGCCCTTGGGCAGGGTGGGGGGACACAGGGGGTGCTGCCCGGATGGTGATGGGCCATGTAAGGTGCTGATGGCGCGTGTGGGGCATGCTTGGCAGAGCCCAGATCCACTCAAGAGACTCTGTGTGGTGGGATGGAGGTCAGGACCACTTGTCCAGGTGCTCCCTAGACTCCCAGGGGTGATGGTTGTGAGAAAGGTCCCCCAGCCCTGCCCAGACCCTGCCCATGCCTGCAGATGCCCATCTGAAGGATGCTACAGCCTGCCCAGCCCCGGGTGTTGGGGCACACACAGGGTGAGGAGGTGACGGGCAGTTTGCCTGGTTCACTGATGCTCCAGGATGCTCTGCTCCGATTCTGCAGCGCTGGCTCCTGCACAAGCTGGGTGCAGCAGTGAATGCCGGCTCCCCTCCACAAATGATGCCAGGGCACCCCTGGGCAGCAGCTGTGGTCAGCTGTGCCTGGGGGTGGGGAGGAGGGGGAAGACTGGGAGGGGGGATCTCTCCCTCTGGTCCTGCGAACCTGCTAGTGGGACAGGAAAGCATGGTGGGTGGAAGCTTCCATTGCTGCTTAACTGCTTGCTTTGTCCTTGTGCTCCAGTGGCAGTGCTGCTGCCTGGATCATGCCAGGAGGGAAACTGAGGCAGGGCTGAACTAACTGCCACGCATCCTGCCTGTGAGCCCTGGAGGGGGGGCACACTGACTGTGCCCAGGTTAAACCCTCCCTCCCCAGTTCTGCTGACGATCTGGGAGGTGCCTCCCCCAGACCCTGCTTTCCCCCCTTGCGTGTGCTTTTGCTTCCCCGTGCAGCTGCCCAAAGCTTTGGACCGAAGTCGGTGGCATTGATTGCAGCTGCTCTGCAGCATGCTGGCTCCCAGCGACGGTGGAGAGGGGGGAGGCAGAGAGCCCTCTGGCCCCTGCAGCAATCCTGCTGAGGGGTGCAGGACAAGGCAGGGCCCCCCTTGGCCTGTGTGGCTGCTCCTTGCCTGGGCCATGCTCCTCCGTCCCCTGGGGCATACTCCTTGCCCCCTTGCAAGTGATTTTACTCTGGCCTGGGCCAGGGCAGGAGGTTGGAGATGGGGTGTCCTGTGTCCAGCCTTGTCCCTGTCAGCCTGCTCCCCTTCAGAGGAGACTGGGATGGATGGTGGCATGCTTGTCTCCAGTGAAGGGGGCCTTGCTGCCAGTTGTCTCTCAACCCCAGGAGCACATGGTGTCACTGTGCAGGGTGGGGAGGCACAGCTTGCCCTGTCCCACTCCACCTGCATCCCCATGGTGGGGAGATGTGGGTCCCTCTGGCCTGGATGGAGATTCACCACAGCTGTGGCAGTGGGACTGAGACCCAGGTGACCCAGATGGGCAGCAACTGCTCTCATCACAAAAGGTGCCTGGAAGAGAGGGAAATGTGTTGCTGAAGGGGCAGAATTTGGCTGAGGTTAAGCTGAGCCCTGCGCACCATACGGGGAGTCCTGCAGGTGAGCAGCTCTGTGTTGGGATGGGGGTGAGATGCTGTTGCATGGGTCGCCCCCCTTGCTTGGGAGGCAGCAGGTAGGAGACTTTGCTCTCTGGGGAAAGTCTCAGGCTGTGTCTGGAGCTGTGAAATGCTGGGTCCCCGGCGGGGGTTGTTTACCAGCTGTGCCTGGGCGAGCAGTGACAGCCCAGGGACCACAAAGAGCCTGAAACCGTACACTAATGGCTCAGATCTGCTAATGGACACGGGGCCCCACCACCCACTCGGAGCCATCGATACAGCCTGCTGTGCTTCCCCTGCTCCGGCTGCCACCCTGCATTCTCCCTGCCCCATCCCTGCCGGCCCCCTGCCTGTGGCTGTCTGTCTGCCCAGGCCGTGCTGGTGGTGTCCCTGGGTGCTGGGAAGTGTTGTGCCGCCACAGTGATGGGCTGGGAATGGAGCATCTCCAGAGGAGACCAGAAAAATGTCCCAGCCCTGGGGAAGGATTCAATGGGAGCATCTTTCAGTGAGACCCCATCTGCCCCATGGAGGGGAGTGGGACGACACAGGGGAACTCCAGGCTTGGTGGATTTCCAAACTCAGCTGGATGAGGCCCCAGGCAGCCTGTCCTCCATCTGGAGCTGGGCCTCCTCTGAGCAAGGGCTTGGACAGGAGCACTGGTTGTCTGTACCCCCTCGCCCTGTCCCCTTGGCACTGTCCCTCCTTGGACCCCGCTACAGCCTTTGTGTTAACAGCCAGAGCGGCTGTCTGGCAGCATCTCCCATGGGTGTGCTCTGCTCCAGGGGCCATTGATTCTGGAGCTGGTGCTGTTTACCAGCTGGTTAATCACTGACAGGCCATGTCACCCCTCCACCGCTGCCTGTCTCCAGCCCCAAACATCTCCCAGCAGAGCCACCCGAGCACTGCCGAGCTGTCCATGGGTCTCCCAGTCCCCCACCAAGAGCCCACTTCAGCCAAGCGCTTAGGAGGGGGCAGGCGAAGAGAAACACTATTGATTTTGGCTCCTGAAGTGCAGCATCAATAATTCAGCAGAGAGCAATTGGTCCTGGCTGGGAGGAGGGGTGGGCAGAGTTAAAAGGCGGGAGAGCCACCCGCTAGCCCAGCCTCAGATGAATATTAGATGAAGCTGCAGATTGCTATCGGCAGGATAACTGCAGCCTGCCCGGGGCTGGCAGGACTGTCCCTACCTTGGCCGGGTCAGGGTCTTTTTGTGGGGCGGGCAGGACTGGGGGTGTCTTGGAGAGCCCCTGACATGGGTTGCGCTGGCCCCTACCTTCCCCAGGGCACTGCTGCTGTTGCCCCAGAGCTGAGGATGTGGAGGAGGAAGCAGGGCTGGGGAGGGTGCCAAACCCCTGCAGAGTCTGGGGAGAAACAGGGGGGAGCAGCAGCTTCCTGGGTGCCACCAGCATACCAAAGAATGCCAGGCAGGAAGGTGGTGGCAGCAAGCAGCATGGCCTCCTCCTGGTACCTAGCTCAAGGCAAGGGTCCCTCCAGAGAGGGGAGAAAATGAGTGTCTCCGTGGTGCTGGTGAGAGTTGAAGCCCTGTGCCAAGCCCAGCTTCACTCTTGCTTTCCAGGAACCCCTTTGGCAGGAGCAAGGAGACTTGGCTGCAGGAAGGACCAGCCCTTTGGGGCACAGTGCCAGGGGTCACTGGGCTCAGGGCATCATCCAGCCTGGCAGTTCTGACAGACCTGAGAGGTCAAGGCAAGCTGGCTACAGGTGGTGTGGATCTTGGAGCACTGAAATCCAGCCTGTGACAGCTGTAGGTGCTCCAGGTTGAAGTTTTGATCCCTGGGCTGGGATGCACCAGAGATTTCACCAAGCGCAGTGGGTTTAACCCTTGCTTTTTCTTTTCCAAGGACTGGTAGGGTTTTCAACTGGCTTTAGGGCTGGGCAGGGTCTGGTGGCTGAATCAGGAGAAAACTGATGGCTCATGGTGAGGACTTGCAAAGCAGGGAGGGGAAGGGGCAGAGAGTTTGGATCCTGGCATAGCCTTACACTCTCAGGCATGCGGTAGCTGGGCTGCATCCTGCCAGCATTGGGGTCTTGAAGAAGAAAGTCTCCTGGGGATCTTATGCTCCCCTCTGTGGAGCATCTTCCACATGCTTCGCACCCAGGGGCATCAGCTCTGGTCATCACCATGGACATAGGATGGGCTGCACTGTCTTGTTCTGCCTGGAGGGAGTGAAGCTAGGGGAGAAGGGGACTTGTTCCTGGGTCCCCTTGGCCATGACCCCCATAGCTGGGGCCAGGGCAGGGCAGCTCTCCCAGCACCAACTTTCCAAGGACCACGGCACCTGCAGCATACACCCCGCTGGCTCTGCTGCTCTGTGGTGTCACGTTCAGCCCAGCCAGATGTAATTAGCTTGTTGAATCTCTTCTCCCTCCGGCCTCATGTTAATCACTTTTCACATTGCTTCCCTCCCAATTCCCTCTGGCCTGGCTTGCTCTTTCTGTTGCTGATGTGCCTGGAGAGGGGAGTAAGGGGATCCAGCTGGACATAGAGCAAGGACCTCACCCTGCTGCATCCTGCTCCAGAAATGGGCTCTGAGCTAGAGGATGGAGGGGCAGGGAGATCACTCAGCCACAGGGAGGTGAGAAAATCACAGGCTGGAGTAAAAGCAATAAAGCTAAAGAGCAAGGGAACCTGTTGGGACAGCCCTTCTTTGCAGCCCTGCAGTGCTGGTGGAGGACAAAACCTGAGTCCAGTGGGGGAGGTTGGCTTGGAGCTGGTCTGGGGCTTTCTAGCACAGGGTTGTGTTGGGCTGCAGGGTGCTGTGAGAGCTCAACGGGGTCTCCTTCACGTCTTCCCTGTGAGGGGCAGGATTAGACCCCAGCTGGGCACAGGTGGGAACAAAGCTGCTTTGGCCAGGTCTCTGTGGGGTCATCCCCAGAGGGTAGGTAGCAGGAGGTCCTATGTGCAATCCATGCTTGGTTGCAGCATCCCCTCCTAGGGATGCAGGGAAATGTCTCGTTCCCCACGGGCACCTGCCCTGGGGCTTGCTGTGCCACTGGAGCAGGGGGTGGTCAGATCAGAAGCAGCTTTTAGGTGAGAGATGCATAGAAAACCGGCTTGGAGAGACTCTAATAACCACTGTTGCCAGGCTGGGGTCTCTGCCCTGCTGCCCACAAGGCAGGGCTTTGGGTGGGCTGTGGTGAGCCCCCACCCAGGCTGGGCACCCTGCCGTGCTGCCCTCCCTCCAGGCAGCACCCTGTGGGGCACATGTCCCTCCAGCAGCCAGTGAGGTGCCCAGGGCTGGCAGCCCCCAGCTGCAGTTCCTCCACATGCCACGGATCTTGCACATGGCTGTGACTTACCTGCCGGTGCAGAGATGCAGATGTTCCCCCAGGAGGTGAAGAATGAAGGTGAGGGTTGCAGGTGTCCGTGGAGGTGATCGGTGGACAAGGCTCAGCTCCACGGCAGGGAGCTCCTCGTGCCACGCTGTGGGTGCACAAAGGTGGGGGCCTTGCTGGAGGGCAGGTTTGGTATGGGGCAGGGGAGCTGTTCTGAGCAGGGCTGGTCCCTGGGCTGGGTGACAGCAGTGTCCTGGGGGACAGTGAGCAATGAGCTCGAGGGTCCCTGTGCACGGCTCGGCTCCAGGGTTGCTGCCACCACGTGCTGCTGTTGGGGTGGGAGTCAGGGGCAGCGGAGTCTCCTCCACACACTCATCGGTGCCAGTTCTGCACCCCTCTGTGTTTTAGAGTGCTGTGGGGTGTCCGTGCCAGGCTGTGGGGTGCCAGCTGACCCCTGAGCCTCTTGGGAAGTTGCGTGGGCTCCCTCCTCCCCTGCAGCCTGGGTGCCCTGAGGGACCCCAGAGTGGGTGTCTGGGCGGGAAGAGGGAGGGCCAAGGCAGGTCTCTCCTCCCCTGCCCTCCCCTCCTCCCTTGCTGGGTCTGTTGCTGCCAGACCAGCTGCCTGCTGGGGCTCTGTGCCTGGGGGATGTCTGTTGCTGGGGCGCCCTGGGACCCGCAGGGGCTGCAGATGGTGGGCATCATCCTGCTGCTGTGCTCCAGCCTCAAGCTACTCCATGCCCTGGGCATCATCGACCTGACCAGGGGAGGTGGGACCGGGACAAGGATGGGGATGGGGTTGCAATGGGATAGGGATGTTGTGGTGGAGGTTCTCCTCACCTCCTGTCCCAGGGACTGCAGGGTGGTTGGGGGGCATTTGAAAGGATTAGTGTGTTTTGGGGCATTTGAGGGGGGCATCAGGGTCTGGGAGGGTGTTTAGGGTGTCTGGCAACATTAGGGTGTAGGGAGCTGGGAAAATGAGGGTGTCTGGGGGTGTTTGGGAGTGTTGACATGCATGGGGGGCACTGGGGTGCAAGGGTATCGGGGGGGGCACTGGGGTGCAAGGGTATCAGGGATGTCGGAGTGGGAATATCTAGGGACATTGGTATGTGGGGTGTTGGGGTGCAGGATGCTAGAAAGCTGGGGTGTCTGGGAGAATTGAGGGGGGATATCTGGATCTGGAGGCATCGGGGTGCAGTGATGTGTGGGGTGCTGGGGGACTGGGGCTGCCTGGGGTGTTGGAGTCTGGGGGCACTGGGATGCAGAGGGCTGGGCTTTGTCAGATAATGGGAACAGGGGCTGCAGTTGGCTGAGGCTGGGTAGATGAGTGAGAGCTGGGGGCAAGGAGTGATGGATGTGGGGTGCGCCACCACGCAGAGGAAAGCTTTTTTCGCTGCCACAGGAATTGAAAGCTAGGGGGGGAACGTGGCTAAGAGTCCGGAGTCCATGTCCCCTCTGCCCTCCCTGTGGGGCTGTGCAAGGGTTGGGGAGGGGAGGGGCTGCTGTGGGTGCTGAGCTCCCCGGATTGGCAGGTGGGTACTGAGGACAGGACTGGATGTGGCCAGACAAGAGGACCCAAAACTTGTCAGAGTGAGGGATGCATGGACCTGTAGGTTGTGCTTGGTGAGGGTGAGAGTGCAGAAAGCTGCATGGTGCTGCTGCCTTGTCTCCTTTGGCTGCCTTCCTCAGCTGTGCCACGGACAGGCAAAGGCTGCCAACAAACTTTCCATAAGTGTGATCTGGGGTTTGTTTGTCCCCAGTGCCTCTGCATCCTGGCTGGCGCTGCGGATGCTGTGAGATGAAGGGGCTGCAGATCACACTTGCTTGGGCAGCCATATCTCAGGATGGGAACTGTGATGGGAGGATGTGTGGATAGGAGACATCAGAGGAGCAATTAGTGGCTAAGCAGAGGGAGGGGAGAAGCGTGCTGTGCCCAGGAGATGATTTCAACCCCTTTGTGATGGAGGATGTCCCTGAGCTGCCAGGGATCTGGCTGGGCTGTGGCTGAGGCATGTCCACGCTTCATCCCTGTACCTTCCTGGGGAGGATGCTGATGGCATCTGGGTAATGGGTATGCAGAACACCAGCTGTCTTACAGGACATGCTGCCTGCAGCCAAGAAGAGCTGCTGCTCTGCTGGGGCATTTTATGGGTAGCTTCTCTGGCACCTTGGATGCGCTAGTTCCTGCTGCCAGAGGTGTCCCTACCATGGAGGTGGTGATGGGGACAGGGTAAGATGTGTCCTTGTGCATGGGTTTTGCAGCAGCGTGATACACACAGCTGGCCCAGTCCTACAGCCTTACCTGCTCTGTTTGGGGAGCCCCTGAGCTCCACTGTCCCTCGGCACCTGTATCTCGTCCTGGTCCCTGCTCGCAACATTTCAAATGTGGTGTGGACTGAGAAATTATTATTCTGCAAACATCTTCTCTGAGCACAGCCAGGCTATCTGGGAGCACTGTTACAGGCTGGGGTGGGAATGGGGACAGCACTGCTATGAGCCTCTGCTCTTCTCTGCAGCTCCTTCTGGTCCGTGCCCCTGTCTCCCTGCGGGGCCTGCTTGGCACGAGGGTCCTGCAGCTGCTGTCCTCTCTCTGGCACTGGGGAACATGCTGGTCTCTGCTGTCCCATGAACTGCAAGTGTCACTTAGCAGCTTTGCCACTCCCATCTCCTTCAGCCCTGCTGGCTCTGGGTGTCTGGGCTGGGGCTGCCCCTGTCCAACCCCCAAGACAGGGACTATTTGTCTGTCTCTGGCCCCAGGAGATGCCAGCTCTGATTTCATTCCCCTAATGGATGACTGTCTGGCCCCAACGGCTGCTGCAGGCATCTTGGCCCTGGTTACACTCAGCTCTGTCACCACTGACTGATGAGGGTCATTTGCAGAGCTGCTGCTGGTGGGACCCATCCTGACCCCCCTCTGAGGATGGCTGGGGGAGCTTGCTGGCTCCTTCTCCTGCCACCCTTCATTGCAGACCCCGAGAGCTGTGGTCCCAGTGACTGGGAGGTGGCACTGCCCGAGGCTGGGCACTGTGAAGGGGGAGCAGAGCTGGATGGACCCTGCTTGGAGCTGAGCCCTGCACAGGGATGACTGTGAGCTACAGGTTGTAGGGGCAGCTGGACAGCATCACTGCCTGGACGGATCCAGAGCTGTGGCCTGGCAGGGGGAGCTTGGGGATGTCCCTCTGTCCTTTCGGGGAAAGGTAATACTCTGGAAGGGGATGGAGGCTCTTCTACAGGAAAAGGCGTGTTCCGGGAACTGCTGACCCCTTTCCTATGCTCCCCTAGGCCTGCCTTGCCTTTTCTTCTGGCTCATCCCCCGACCCTGGCTGGGGTTTGCCCTGCTGCTTCCCAGCCACACTATCTGAAAAGGCAGAGGGTCCCCTTGCCCAGCTGCCTTCTGCCACCCCAGCCCTGCTCCTAGGGCAGGGTGCTGGGGCAGACTGTCCCTGGGGTACTAGCTCCTACTGACCTTCCGACTGACACAGTGTTGTCCCATGGGGCCAAGCAGGGTCTGTGGGAGCTGCGTGACCCACCCTGTGGGTGCTGAGCTGGGGATGCTTGTAGGGGTCTCGCTGTTGTGGGATGCACATCTTGCACCCATCATGATATGCATTTATTGATGAGTAACTGAGAGTGAGGGGGGAGTTTCGGCACTGCCTCTTGGTTTGTTGTTGTTGTAGGGTCTTTTCTGGCAGGAGGGTGCTGTGGAAGGGGTGGGTTTGTCTCCCCAGCCATCTGTCACTGGGAGGGTGCTGATGGCTGTGGCTCTGTGGGGAGGGCAGGGAAATGGTTATGTACTGGGCTGACCCCAGCTCCTGCTTTCTCACTGAGGAGAGAATGGAACAGCAAAGACTTGGGTCCTTCCTGGGAATGGGGGTCTCAGCCCAACACCATGTAACCCACTGACACGGCAGCACTGGCTGGATGCAGCCCCCATGGACACATCAGCTGCTGGTGGCTCAATACAAAGTGGTCCATGGCCATCCTGGTGGTGGTCATTGCTGGGGTCAGGCATCCACCCCCTGCAGGCCCCCTCACAGCCAGTGTCCAGCAACCTCCAGGATTCATTTCAATAGCGTGTGGAGGTGAGGATGGGAAATCCCTTCCCCTTTTGGTGCTGCCCAAGGATGGAGGCTCAGTTTGTGTGTGCGTGCGTTTCGAAGTTGCTAGGCTAGGTGGAGTGATGCATGGGAAGTGACAAGCCACTTAACCTGGCAGACCTCCCACCACAGATAAAACACTGCCAGCCCTTTCTGTTGGCTTGTTTTGTGCCAGCCACTTGATGGCTCTTGCAGAGGGGTGGAAGGCAGAGCAACATCTGGAAAAGGAACTGTCACTGGCAGGGACAGGGCTTTGTGCTGTGGACATCCCCTGTGCCTAGTGGGGCAGCCCATGACCAGGCTGTGCTCCCCATCTTTGGGCAGAACTGTTTTCCAGCAAGGGGGAGCCCAGGGAGCCCCCAGATTTGCTCATGGTTTGGATGCCGGGGACAGAAAGGGGACAGTGTGGGTGCGTCCTCCCCAGCAGAGCCCTTGGGTGCACCAAAGCCAGGACAGCAAAACCCCAGCCCTGGTCACCCCTCTCCTGTTGTTAAGCTGCATGTGCTGAACGTGCTCCCTCCCCTGCCCCAAGGCCCCTGGAATTGGGCCCTCTTCGGTTTCCTCCTTAAGAAAACACCCATGTTCTTTATTTTTTTTTTCTTTTTCCTTCTTTATAACAAACTAAAGTGTAACTTGCACCCGACCTGACCTACTGCACGTGCCTATACCTGCTGCCCCTGTGAGTCCAACCACAGTTTACTCTCTGTTGCATCTCGCTGTATGGTTTCCTTCCTGCCCTGCTCCCTCCCCTGGTCCATCACCCTGATGTTGGGTGTTGCTCTACCTGCCCCATCCTTTCTCCCTGGGCAAAAGGGCTGCTCCTGCCTCCCAGGTTTGTCCCCACAGCTGGTTTCTGCTGGAGGGACCTGGCCCCAGAGCATCCTTGGAATGCTGAAAGGTGCAATTTCCCTTTCCCTCTGCAAATGAAAGCTCTGGAAAAGTAGCTGGGCAAAATGTATTGTGCACAATTAATGCCTGCTTCTAGGAAGAAAAAAGCCTCTTTCCTCACCTACCTGCAAACCCTGGAGCAGAGAGAAGCCAGGCTGTGCTGTCCTGCCAGTGTCAAGATCCTGGCCCTCACTCTTGCCCCTGTCACCCTGTGACAAATGGCAGGGGGTGCATTTGTGCATCCCTATGTATTTGCTTGTCACTGGCATCCTGCTGTGGATGCCACTTCCCTAGGGACAAGTTTGCCCTCTCTGAGTCGCTTTGTGTGATGTCCTGCAGGGACAATGACCTCTTGGAGCTGTTCTCCATTGCCCAGAGTGATGGAGCTTCCTGCCCCAGCCAGCTGCCCTGATGTGAGCTCAAAGTGTCCCATGTCCTGCCTGTGGGCACTCAGGGCCAACCTGCCTAGCAGGGGCTGCTGGATGCAGACCCATGTCCCTATCCTGGAGCTGGGTACTGTGCAGAACCATTTCCCCAGCACCTGAGGCTCAGCTCAGCCCCATAAGGCTGAGAAAGCTGCTGGAGAAGCCCCATGCGCTAGCTCCCTAGAGAAACAACCCCAAAACCAGGGCTCAGGACATGTAGGCATCATGACCTGCTGCTTGCAGATGTCCAGGGCACTTGGAGCAAACGCGGTGTCAGCAGAGCCCCAAAGGGTCTTTGCACCTTTCGTCCCATTGGTGCCTCATGCTGCTGTCTGCCTCCCTTTGGGGGCTGAAGCCCAGCACGGCCTTCATCCCCTCCTCTTCCTCCCCTCCCTGCCTGTGGCATTAGTCCTGCTCTGAGTTTGCTGGCTTGAGGTACTGCGGGGCCCTGCGGGAAGGGAGGGAGCGGGTCTACAGCTGTGGGGCAGTGCCAGCTGGGAGAGATGGGGCTGAGCAAAGCCACTGGGGTCTGGATGGGGGAATGGGGGGTGGGGGGTGTCTGTGTAGTGAGGGGACCTGCTATTAATGCAGGGCCACTTGAAAGAGATGGCCATGGGCTGGGCTGATGTGGGGAGCCCCTCACCCTGCCCCATAGCCTGGCTGAGGCAAAGCCCTGAGCCCCATTCCCCTTCTGGCTGTCTCAAAGCAGGTCCCCGGGCTTGGCTCCCAGTGCCGCACTGGGGCGGGGGTGCATGCTGCGGTCTGGGCTGCATGGCTGTGCTCAGTGCATGCTTCACGTTCGGCCATCCAGTGCCAGCAGGATCAAACCCGGCTCTGGGGAGGATGCAATGCCCGAGCTTGGCCACAGGCTGTTTCTTGGGCTCCATCCTGCCTTGCCTCCTTGCACAGCCCCACCGGGAGAGAAGGGTCCCCAGGGAGCAGGTATTTGGCCTTGAAGCTAAAGTGCGGAGTCCAGCCCTGCCATCTCCTGGGTTTCTGGGCTTCTGGGTGTCTCCAGTGCACACTGGTGTGCTCCACTGGGGGGCTGCAGAGGTGCGGGCTGTGGGTAGCTCAGCAGGGTTGCCCCTTTGCCACCCTCCCTCTTCCCAAGGAGGAAACTCCAGTGCCGGGTTTGTCCTGGGATGAAGCTGAAAGGCTGAGCAGAGCCTGGGCTGGGCTTTGCCTTCCTGCTCCTCTGGCCTCACGCTGCATGTGCTGCCTGTGGCCCTACTCACCCCACGTCGGGTGCCCAATCCTGCTGCCTGCCGGGTCCGGGGGCCGCTGCTCTGTTAACTCTTCTTCTGCTTGGTGACTCCTTCTTTCTTCCAGGCAACGCGCCGGGCCAAACTAAAAAAGCGCTGAAGCAGCGATTCCTCAAACTGCTGCCGTGCTGCCGGCCCAAATCCATCCCCTCGCTCAGCGAAAGCAAGTGCTTCTTCTTGCCTTTGTGTGTGTGTGTCCCTGGTGGTGCTGCTGCCTGCCCTCCGTCCTGGCCCTGCCCGCGGGAAGGGGACGCCTCCAGCAATCCCCTGCCCTGGGTTTGGGGCTGTCAGGATCAGTCCTGCCCCAGAGGGATCCGACCCAATGAGCTCTGCACCCACCTCTGTCCTTGCCTGCTTCCAGGCTGGTTTTACTCCCCTTTCCAGCTCCCCGGAGCAGCTCCCACAGGATGCAGAGTGGCAAGACCTTCTTTGGAGCTGGCTTGGGGTAGCAGGACCCTCCCGGTGCTGGTTTAAGGGCTGGGGGGTTGTTGCTCAACGCACAGTGTTGGTTTGGAGATAGAGGTGTGATGGTGGGGGCAAAAGGGGCTGAGCGGGGAGTGAGTGCAGGGCTGCCCAGTGCCCCTAGCCCCCCTGCACTGGGTGTGCTTGGCCCCTTGGTGAGTTTGAGCCCCTGGCTGGGGTCACCCCTGCCCCACAATGTGAGCTGATCCCTCCCGGGAGAAGAGGTGAGTATGAAGGGGCAGGGGCTGACCTACCCCACCGGGGGGGGGGGGGGGGGGTACCCACTGTGGGGCTACAGCCCCTCTTAGTTGCAGTGGGGTCTGGGGGTGCTGGCTGCTGCAGGCAGGGGTCATGCATCTTGCCAGTTGGTGGGGAGAAGCCACCGATGAAGGGGGGGCACAGCAGCAGGACAGGGTCTAGACAAGGCTGGGGGCACACCTGGGACTGGGGGTTCTGGGGGGCAGCTCTTCCGATGGACTCGACTCCCAGTGCGGCACAGACCAGCCGGACATCCAGGGTCTTGGCTCCACAAGGCAAATGCCTGTGCTGGGGGCAGTAGAAAGGCAGGCATGGGGGATCTCAGCACTTGGGGGGTATTTCACATACCCTTTCTGCCCAGCCTGGGTTGTACTGGAGGCTGGGGTGGGCTGTTGCCCAGTGTCAGTCACTGGTATGCCCCCAGGTTGTCTCAGTGTCCCCTGCTGGCATAGACCCAACTCCAGCTGAGCAGCGCACCCCAGAAATGTGTTACCCTGGGCAGGTGTGAGGATGGGATGTGCTGTGCAAGGTGCCTCTCCTGCTCCCTGGCATGGCAGGGCAGGACAGGATGGTGCTGGCCTCATCTGCCCCTCTTCCCCTGGGTTCCTTGCAGACAGCGTTGAGGATGAGTTTGAGCTCTCCACCGTCTGCCACCGCCCTGAGGGGTTGGAGCAGCTCCAGGAGCAGACCAAGTTCACCCGCAAGGAGCTGCAGGTCCTGTACCGAGGCTTCAAGAATGTGAGTACCCCTTAACCAGCTTTGCTAGCCCCACCTCCTCTACCATGTCCACCTTGGAGTGTGCTTCACAGCCAGTGGTGCCTGGGGTTTGCAAAGGCTTTCAGGACCTCGGGGTGAAGTTTATGTCAGGCTATGGCATGATCCCACCTCCCGAGAGCTCAGTGGGGAGGTCTGATCCTGTGTTCCACCCCTTGGGTGCAGAGAACCCACTCCCTGCGTGCCTGGGATGCAGAGCCCCTCCAGCAAAGGATGCAGCCCACAAAATGTGGAAGATGCTCCAAGCAGCCTTACCAGCTGCTCCACCAGGCAGTGCGGAGCCAGGGCCAGGGCAAGGGAGCCACAGGGATTTAGGGGGGTGCTCAGCCCCTCTCCACAATGTGGAGGTAACACTGCAGTTTGCCCTGGCAGGAGTGCCCGAGTGGCATTGTCAATGAAGAAAACTTCAAGCAGATCTACTCACAGTTCTTCCCGCAGGGAGGTGAGTGCCCATCCCCATCCCTGTGCCCTGCATGGGTGCCTCCGCGGGGCTGGGGGACACACAGCACCCTCTCACACTGTCTGCCTCCCCCCAGACTCCAGCACGTATGCCACCTTTCTCTTCAACGCTTTCGACACTGACCACGATGGCTCTGTCAGCTTCGAGGTGAGCTGTGGCCAAGGAGGGGGTGGCAGTGGGGCAGGGAGGGCATGTCCCTTCAGGTACCATGGGCTGCACTGAGCAGCGTTGCTGTTGCGGATGGACAGAGAGCTTTGCAGGGGCTGGTGGAGTTTATTAAAATCCCAGAGGCAGTGGAAAAACAGTGAAAAGAAACAACTCTCTTTCCTAGCTAGTGTCTTGTAGGTACCTGGCAGGCACAGCCATGGCTGGGTCTTGTTCAGGCTTCGGCTGAAGAGCAGGTCCTGATGCACGTTGTCCTCTTGGATTCTGTGACCCAAGGGACTAGTGTGGGATATATTTGGGGACAAGCAATCAGTCTTCCCCAAGCTCTTTTTGATAATGTTTCTCTTGTCAGCCCAGCCCCAGGGCACATCTGCTTTGGAGACGAGTACCTCCTCTGCGGGAGGGACAAGCAGGGCTGTACCCTCTGTGGCCATGAGACCCTTTGTGGCCATGACTTCTGTCTGCCTGCCTTGTCCATCCTTGCAGGACTTTGTGTCTGGGCTGTCCATCATCCTGCGGGGTACCATTGATGATCGCCTGAACTGGGCCTTCAACCTCTATGACCTGAACAAAGACGGCTGCATCACCAAAGAGGTGGGAGATGGGGAGCAGGCTGGTCACCAGGGCCAGCACAGGTCTGCACCCAGCAGAGATGAGGGCAGGACTTGGGGACATTGGCTGAGGTCTGGAGGAAGGCTGGGAGGGTCAATATTTGCTTTGCAAACAGGCCCTTCCTGCCCCCCTGGCACCGGTGTGTCTCGGGTGGAGCACGTATGAGGGGTGTGCTGCTTTGGGCCTCCTTCACACGTGTGGGCACACACATGGCTCCACACTGTGCACAGAGCCAACAGGAATGCACTCGAGCACCCCACACATCCTTCAGGAGCATCACAAAAAGGTGTGGGCTGGGGACCAGGCGGAGGCAGAGCCCCGTGTTGGCCCTGCAACCCTGCTCCCCTTCCCTGCAGGAAATGCTGGACATCATGAAGTCCATCTATGACATGATGGGCAAATACACCTACCCGGCCATGCGGGAGGAAGCACCTCGGGAACATGTGGAGAACTTCTTCCAGGTGAGCTGATCACATCCTGGGGAAGCAGAGCTCCAGCACAGAGCCAGTGGCTACCCAAAACCTGGCACAGTCCCTGGGGATGAAGCAGGGCTGTGCCAGAGCCAGGGAGAGAAAAGGCCATCCTGGTCCTGCTTGGGGATGGCTCGGGCAGGGGTCTGCTGTGTCCAGCCTCTGCAGGACCTGGGCGTGGGGTGCTGGGCTCTCCCTGGGGCTGGGGCTGTCCCTGCCACAGTCCCATGCTGTGCTTGTCCGCAGAAAATGGACCGAAACAAGGACGGCGTGGTGACAATTGAGGAGTTCCTGGAGTCCTGCCAGAAGGTAAAGCCACCAGCAGCTCTGCTCTTGGGCTGGGCCACCTTGCTGTGCCCTGGGGACCTCTGTCTCCCCATGGCTCTCCTGGAAGAGAGGCAGTGAAGGCAGGGCTCCCAGAGGCAAGGCGGGGGCTCTGCTTTGGGAACTGTGTCCATGCCAGCATCCCCGTGCGGATGAGGAGAGCTGTGCATCCCGGTATGGCTTGGAAATTGCCTGTAGTCCCTAGGACTCTTTTTTTCCATGTGTCAGAGCTGCCATGAGGGTAAAGCCAGGTTTGGGGGGAGCTGCCCAGATTGCTGTTCCATGCCCAAGCCACCTGCTTCCCACCTTCTCCCCACAGGATGAGAACATCATGAGGTCCATGCAGCTCTTTGACAATGTGATTTAGCTCCCGGACCTGCCTCCAGCTGAGCTCTCCTGTCACTGGGCCCAGAACCTGCTTCTCTCAACTTTTCCCTCGAGCCTTCCCTCTGCTGGCTGCAAGACACGCCTGCGGGAAGGGGCCTCCATTCCCAGGGATGCAGTCAGCACCGGGATCTTCCATTCCCCCTGGGCTGGCTCTGCTTTCCTCAGGGGATCGCAAGCAGGTGCTCCTGGATGTCAGAGTGTGGGCATGGCTGGCACAGGGTGAGCGTTTGGCCTGGACGGACCTCCCTGCACCTGTCCCCAGTGGAGAAGCTGCAGCCTCGGGCTGCAATAGAGGTTTCCCCCCATGCACAGCACCCCATGCAGCCATGGCTCCCCCCCGCCACCTCCTCAGCTCCGGGAGCCCCCAGCACTGGCTCCAGCCCAAACCCTCTAGCAATGCTGTCTAGAAACCAATAAAGTCTTGCAACAGGTGCCAGTGCCATGGCTTCCTCCCCTGCCCTGGCTGTGTCCTGTGGTGGGGAGCATGCTCAGCATGTCGGCCATGAGCCACCAGCCACCCTCCTTGCCCAGCCCCTGGGCCAGCCTGTGGGCAGAGGGGCCATGCCTGGAGAAGGCAGCCGCATGGGCACTTGGGGTTCATCGCTGCATGAGCTGTGGGGAGCAGCCCCTGGTCCCGGGGGCCTGGTTAAACCTAGGAGGTTCATCCTGACACGGGGAGAGGGGAGACTAGAGGGACCCTGAGGTACCTTCTTGTGGCACTGGTCCCCTGGGATGGAGGATGCAGAGCTGGGGGAGCTGCAACCTCAGCCCCTGTCCCTCAAGTTCATGGTGCTGGCACATAGGGGACCTCAGGGACCCACTTTGAGAGACACCCTTCCCACCCCTCCCCGAGGACACGGCAGCCAGGGTATGGGGACACATGGTGGAGGGAGTTGTGCTGGGCTCCGGCAGCCACCCTGGCCCTTGGGCCTCACAGCCACGCTTCCACCATCACTTGCCGCTGACCTTCCCCTGCTCATGTGCCCTGGCCCACCCCAGCCCACCCGCTGCCCGGGGGGCCGTGGAGTGAGCAGTGGGGCAGAGCCCTGTGCTGGTGGCATGGCTGAGCTAGCAGGTGCCTGAGGAGAAAGTCAAGGCTGGGGCCGGCCAAGAGTTGTTATTGTGCTGCCAGCGGGCAGGAGAGTCACCTTGGGGCAGGGTGGGCTCACCCTTCTCCTGGCATGGCCATGTGAGACCCTACCTGGGGACCCCAGGGATGGAACCAGCACCCTGGGGCTCCCCACGTCTTTGTCACCGCCAGCTCCTTGGAGCTGGGTGCGTGCAGGCAGGCCTGTCCTGCCTGCATACCCCTCCGAGTCGTAGCTGGGACTGATGCCCATGGACTAACAACCCCATGCCAACCCCAGAAGTCCCTCTGTGCAGTCCCACAGGCGTTGGGGAATTCAGTCCCGGCAGCCCCTGGCTCTGCTGCTCCAGCCTCTGCATCCTTAGCAGCCGGCGGGGGGGGGGGGTTGGCCCGAGCTGTGGTGTCTGGGATCGATGGGGAGGGGGTGAGCAAGGCCAGTATCCATACTGGGCCGGGCCCCAGACCCAGGCTGAACCCCTGGTGTTGGAGCCATTAGAAACCCCACCCGGACCCTGAGCCAAAGCTACTGGGATGCCCCCCAGCAGGACTGTCCCTGGCCCAGCCCTTGCAGATGTGATGTGTTTTTTAGGTTCATTCAACACATTGTTCATCTCACAGTCCTGTTCCTGGGTTTGCCATGGGGCTGAGCTCCCACTTGCAGTCTCCCAAGGGTGGGAGGGCAGGTATCCTGACCCTTATACCTCCTATCTCCTTCTCCCCATCCTCCTTCCTCCCAGGCTCTCTGGGGTACCCACTGTCCCCCACCACGTGGAGCAGATGCCGCCTCCTCCCTCACGCTGCAGGTTGCATGGTGTGACCCCCACCCTGGGGCATGGTGACCCACAACCCGCTTGGCATCTCCAGTCTGTATATTTTGTATTATAACAATATTATGGGTTAAAAAATAAAAACCAAAAAAAACAATAAAATCTAACCACAATCGCTATGCACATCACCGTTATGTCTTTGCATCTGTCAGCTGTCTAAGGGGGCATAGGGGAAATAGGGGCTGAGTGTCTCTGCAGAGGGTTGGCAGCTTTTTTGGGGTGCTGCAGCTGCAGGGTGCTCTGTGTGGGTGTTCTGGGAAGTTACATGGGGGAGAGGGTGTGCACTGAGCTGCTCAGGGTCCCAAACAGCCTGGCCATGCCTTCCATGGCCCTGTAAATACAATCTTTTCCCTGCTAAGAGGCTGTAGGCTTTAGGCTCATGGGGTCTTACACCAAGTGGGTCAGGTCTCAAGAGTGAGGCTGCCGGGTGTATTTTCAGCTTGTCATGAGATGCTGCTGCATGAACCTAAGCTCAGGACCAGGTGGCCCTTGTTAGGATGTGGCTGGGCTACCAGAAAGATGGTCACCTACTGTCTTGAAGAGGTAGGCATGAACTGGAAAGGGATTTTTTTCTTAGGGATGTGAACTGATGGGCAACTACTGGTCCTTGGAGAGGTGCAGTCTTGAGAACTGGGAAGAATGGCTTGAAGCAAAACAGAGGAAAAAAGAAGCAGGCAAGTAAGAAACCAGCAGAAGAACAGGATAATGGACCTGTGGGACAGTGACACCATCCAGCATTATGCAGTCTGTGGTCCAGGAACTGAAAGCTCAATGCTAAGAGCTGCCTGGGGACCCAAACATTTTAAGAGAGATGGGCTCTGACAATAGGGGAATTACCATTGTGGGACTGGGAAAGCTGTGAGTCTGCTCTTTCCAGAGCCTCTGATTCCCCAGGGAACTTTGTGACCTGCTGGCAGCCACTCAGGTCTGTGTACAGCAACATGGACGGGCCTGAATGCATTTTCCTTTCTAAGACACCCTTCCCTGTATATCCTGTCCCTTGTGAGTTCTGCTTGGCTGGTTGCTATTTTGGGCAATGCCATCTGCGGGCTTGATGTGCCCTCTCGTGGCACAGGGATGCTGTGAGCCACCGATGGGGTCCCTTGGATCCCCCTCCCCAGGGCAAGGGGCAGGAAAGACTGGATGACAAGGGGAAAAGGGGTCAGCCTCCAAAAGCTGCTGTAGCTTTTTCACACCTGTGCAGGGATCATTGCTGGTAGCAACTAGGAGTGTGTGTGGGTAGCCGGTCTCCTGGGGGTCAAAAAATAATCTCTGCTTAGCTCCCACCCTGGGACAGGCTCTTGGGGAAGGGGCTGAGGGCAGGGAAGACTGGATCACACACACCTCCAGGTGTGTCATCAGCTTGTTATGAGAAGTTGCTGCGTGAGGCAGGGCTTGGGACCAGCTGTCCTTTGTTAGGATGTGGTATTTAAGGATTGGTAACAGACCCAAAGTTGTTGGGTCTGTGCTGGGAATGGAGGTAAAAGCTGATGCGTGCTTGGAAAAGGGCAGCCTTGTGTTGTTGCAAGCCACCTCTTTCACAGCTTTCAGAGGGAAAAAGAATAACAGTTGTGTGGGAAAAACAGCTGAGCAGCTGGTTGAGGCAGCTGATACAGCCTTGGGCAGTGATTCACTCCAGCATCCCGAAAACAGCCTAGAAACACAAATGTCTTACAAAAGGATGAGATCCCACCACCAGGGAACTGTTACTGCAGGATTACTCTGGCACAATCAAAGCTGTGTGATGCCTGCATCAGGGTCCCTTAGCAGCCAACTGCCCAGCTCTATGTACGTGTCGCTGTATGAGAGTACTGTGTGTTTTCCACCCAAATTCTGTGCGTTTCTCTGCTCTAACCCTCCAGTAAAGCCTTGCGCTGCATATCAACACAATTTTACTGTTTAGGGTAGCAGTACAACTGGTATTTTTGCTCTTTGAAAGCTTTAGATTGAATGTGATGGTAACTAGAGATGCTCCTTGGCCAGGGTCTTTGCTGCAGCATGCTGGGCATGAAATAGAGCCAGAAAAGCAGGTCTCTTGGGTTTCTTCTTGTCATGTCAAAATATCATCAGTGGAAATAAGCTCAAAGAGCAAGAAACAGGCTTCAAACATGCAAGGCAGGGTTTGGGGCAAGCACAGTGAGCTGGGTAGGGGTGCACAGTGTCCAAATCAGCAGGGGCTGTTTTTAATAGGAGTTTTTGTTCATTGTGTTAGCCTTTGGCTGAAGCACGATGTGGCTGCCGTGGTGCTTTCTCCAGCCCCCCTCGCAAGCTGGGGTTGCTGGCAGCTGCTTTGCTGGCAGGTTTCACGTTGGCGGGTACCTGCTGTGGCCCCCCCAGCGCTGGCTGGGTGGGCAGGATTACCACACCGGCCTCCGCACAGCCCTTGCGGGAGGGCTCCCTGCTCAGCCCCCTGGTCTCCAACCCGTGCTGCGGGCCTGTCGCTCCCACGCGGCTGGAGCTTCTCCCTGGAGCGACGCCATCTGACCTCAGGCTCCTTCTCCGATTTGCGCAGCCGGCCCTTCAGCATCCTCATAGCCCCTTCCAGGCACGGAAACACCTGCAAGCGCAGCCGGGCTGCGCTGGGAGGCAGCGGCTGTAGGCATTTTTCCCCTCGCACCCCACCCGCGGCCCCCCTCCACGCTATGGCAGGGACACAGCCGCTCGGCCTCCCATCCTCGCGGGGCCCCGGCGCCACCGCGAGAAGTAGGCCACGGCTCAGGGGAACCCGCGCGGCCGCTAAGCCAGCAGCGGCACCTCCCCCCGCGCAGGCGCGCGCCCTCCCGCCCGGATTGCGCGCGCTGTGCCCCGCCGCGCCTGCGCGGGGCCGAAGTAAACACTCCACTTCCCACCCGCCCGCTCTCCCCCCCCTCGGCGCCGCTTCCCTACACAAAGGGCACGGCGCATGCGCGCCCCCCCACCCCGCACCTGCGTGCTGCCCTCCTGCCGCCTCCCCCCGCCCGCCGCGCCGCCCGCGCATGCGCCGCGCGCACCCGCTCGCTCTCTGCGCAGGCGCGCCGGGCAGCCGCGGCCTCGCCCCTCCCCCCGCCGGCCTCCTGAGCAGGCGCAGTGCGCGCCCTTCCGCGTCCCGCGCATGCGCCGCGAGCGCGCTCCCCCTCCGCCCGCTCCCCGAGGTAACTCCCTCTCCTCAGTCCGTTGTTCCCGCTCGAGTGGCGCGGTCCCGGCAGTGCGGCGTGGGGGCCGATAGGCCGCGGCGGCCCGCGTCCTTCCTTCCCGTGGTGGCAGCAGCTTCCCTCCGCCTCCGCGGCGGTCCCGCTGCGCGGCTCCGAGCGGTGCGGACCGGTTGGGGCCGGTTCCCCGCGCAGGCGCAGGGCCCAGTAAACAGGAAGCGGCGGCAGCCCGGAGCGGCGGAGACAAAGGGCTTGTGGAGAGGGGAAAGGAGTGATTCGAATTGTCTCGGCTCGGCCCGGCCCAGCGAGCGGGGGTCCTGGCGGCGGGCGGTAGGATGGTGCAGAAGGAGGGGCAGGCGGCGCTGGAGGAGCCCCAGGGCAGCCCCAACCCGGCCGGGGTGCCCGGCGCTCCCTTAGAGCCGCCGGGCGCCGCCGCGGGGCCGGTCCCGGCGGGTGAGGAGACCGACACCGAGACGGAGACCGCGCTGGGCTCCCGCCGCTTCCTCTGCGGCGTCGTCGAAGGTAAGAGCTCTCGGAGGGGGTGCCCCATATCCCTGGGAGACGGGAGGGATGGGGGGGGTCGGTATCCGCCAGAGGCCGCGGGGGCGCTGGTGCTGCAGTGTCTCCTGCCCCGGCCCGTTGTGACGGCCGGCGGGGCCCGCGCTGCCAGGAGGGTGCGCGGTTCTTGGCCGGGGCTCCCTCCGCTAGAGCGGGCTGGGGGCGGGGAGGAGCTGCGGCTCCCGGGCGGGGCTTCTGCCCCTGGGGCTTCTGCTGGAAGCTGCTCGCTAGCAGGGAGCGCCCGTTGATGGCAGCTGTTCGGCGGGGCGAGGGCAGGCCTGGCACCCCCAGCGGGCCGAGGGTTCCTAACGGAGGCTGAGACAGTGCTGTGGCTCTCTTGCTAGTACGTGTCTAAAGGGGGAGGCAGGAGACGGAGAAAAGAGCTACTGTGCTATTATCCCAGCCGCACGTGCTCTTGCTGTGCGCCAGAGGCTCAGATTCGGTTTCCTGGGTAGGGAATAGGTGATTCCGTAGACATCTGTTCTGGAATTAATATTAAATTCTCCCTGTTCTCTGAAGGGTCGTAGCTTACTATTTTAATTGTTCTCTAGAGCAGTCCTCTTCTGTCTCTTGGTGTAGTTGTAGCATTAAATTGTTTCAGCTGTTGCAGAAGCTGCAGAATAAAGGGACTTCTTGCAATTTTCGGTAACTAAAAAAGTTATCTGTGTTTCTGGTGGGTCAGTTAAGGTAGATGGTTGAAAGTCAGCAATAAAAATGGTTTATTCCCAATAGTTGGTTTGGAATTGTTCTGAACTGCTGTAGACCGCTATTATTTCTGTACCTATAATGAATCTTTAGTAGGAGAACAAAATGATTAATGGATGGAATGGAGAGGGAAACAGGCTGTTTATCAAACTCATTTGTTTGTAGAATGCCTTTTGTCCTTTTCTTGATAAGACCGTTTGGCTTCTGCAAAACTGAGAAGTGCGCTAGGCCCACTTAATGCCTTTATTTTTTAGCACTTTACTAGGACTTAAATATAGTCAGCTTGCAGAGAGATAGATGAGATAGATGTCTTTTTTATACTTTGTTAACAGACCTAGTTCCTTGAAGACAGATGCTAAATTGAAGGCTTTGGAGACAGATAACAGTGAACAGAAATACAGATTGTAGCAGCTTGTTTTCTTGTGTTCCTGCTGATACACCTTGACTGTGGATCACCTGTTCATCTAGGTTTCTGTCGGAACCACTGCGTATACCATAATCATTTTTCTTATCCTGTTAGTTACATTGTTGATTGCCTCTGCATGTATTTTGGTGCAGGTGTTCTTGACTGTATTGTGCATAAAACAAAGCAAGAAAATGGCTTCTGCCTAGTGAAGCATTAGTTAGCAGTTACCAGTTTAACATCAATATGCATTCAGGAGAAAAAGAATAGGGGAGTGTATAAAACAAACAAACAAACCAAAAAAACCTCACCACCACCAACAGAAAAACAGTTCTGTTGAATGAGGTAAACAGTAGTGGATGGAAACATCTGTCACCTTAGTGACTCAAAAGAATTATAGAGGTAAGAGAAAAAGAGGGATTAGCTTCAGAAATTTAGATAAATACTTAAACATAGTGCGGTGGTTGACACAGACTAGAGGTATGGTGAGATTAAAGCAATGAAATTGAGAGTTTGGATCTTGTAGAAAAGGGAGTGGGGAAATTGGCTGTGTTACTTCAAAAATACCGGGTGTGCACTCTTAAGAATGTGAAAAGCTTATGACAGGTATAAAATTCACTGTTTCAGGGAGTAATAAGGTCTGAGGCAAATACTGGATGGCAAGCTTTGGTGCTCTGCTTCCAGCGTATCCTGGCTTTTAGTGATGGAGAGCATGGTAACTGAGATGAGGTATTTAGCACGATCTGTTGACTTTGTAATAACCTGACACATATTCTTGAGGGAGTAATACAAAACGGGTCGATTTTTAGTTAGAAAGATCCAAGAATTGTCATCAGCTGGTGACATTAGTAATCTAAGAAATGTGGTGACAGATGGAAAAGTATCTCTTTGGATTAGCATGTTCTCTTCAGTCTTATTTAATTAGGTTTTGTTATCTGATTTTATTTATTTTTTTATTAGTAGGCCCCTGTTGTGCTTTAGACTAGTAGGTCTGCAACAGCAGTATCACAGGTCACAAGTAAAGCAAAAGTGTTCTGAACGAGCTGTGAGACATAGGTGGGGTGCTCATTAGGCATCACAGTATTTCATTCCTTTTGTGGATTCTTGAGCTTCCTCGGGGCAACATCAGTCAGAATTAGGGAACTCTAGTGAAAATGAGAAATTTGTTCTGGGTGAAATAAACTGGGAGGTTTTCATGCCTTGCACCTGCTCTCTTGTTTGTTCCTCTGTTTAACTGTCCTCTGTCACTTGGCAGTTTGTGAGGAGTAGTAGTTACTCAGCTTTGCCACTTCGTGGTGCCAGTTAGTCTAAGATCATTTTTTGAGAGACTTAATTCCTAAAACTTGAGCGTTTTTTAAGCTACTTAAAAGCACGTTGTTCTCTTAACAGGTATCTGAAATACCTGTTATTATATAGAGAACTGTTCCGTTGCATCAGTTTTGAGCTTTGAAAGGTTGTAGGAGGGTGGTTTTGACCTCTGTGAAACCACATGTTTACCGATTTACAGTGGTGAATAGCTCTGGAAATAAAGATTCTGTTTACCTCTTGAACTGAGTTCAGTGGGGACTTGTGAGCTTTGTGTATATCATTCATTACTGAGCGGCCGTGTTGTTTGAAAATAAGAGCTTACTAAATTTCAGTGTTATTTCAGTCTCTGGTCTTTGCACAGACTGCCGAGTTGAAGCTTTGTTTTGAAGTGTCCACTTGTGGTTGAACTGTTTGCACATAGGTCTAAGTGAATTTCCTTGACTAAGAGTGCATTGAGAGTGCTTTTAAAGTATTATGTTTCTAGAATGGAAGGATTAGATTTAAAACCAGAAGCAGTTATAATTTCCATACAATTTCATGACTTTCAATATGTGCTATTATAAAATTACTTGTGTAGATGCTTTCATACAATTATTCAAAGACATAGTCTTAGCTTCTAAAAATGTGGGAATTGTAAGGTATCAACTTGCAAGTTCATTTTGACAAGGAGCCTACTGAACTGAGTAAGAGGAGTTAAATCCTTATCATTTTGTTACTCGCTTGTACATACTTTTTTTTAAATTATACAGCATCTACCTCAGTATGTATTTATGTACTCCCTGCGTGTATTTAGCATTCTAATCTGTACCACTGGTTAAGCATTTTTGAGCTGGTAAATATTTTCAGGTGTCTTCAGAGTTCACATTACAATCAAATCTGTTTTGTAGGTCTGGAGTGATAGTTTAATTAGGTTATGACTGTTCAGTCTGCTCTTCTAATAATGCTGACTTGACTTGTCAAGGGCATATTCTCAGGAGTACAGTTTGGATTCTGAAAACTAATTGCTTCAGTGGCCAAAAATATAAGACCTTAGATCATAAGAAACTAAATGAATTTTAATTGCACGTGCTTTTATCAGTTTAGATCACTCTCCTAATGCTTTATAACTACATTTTGTTTTTCCTTTGATAAACTTTTTGATGAATGTAACAGAAGAGGAAGAAAACGGTGGGTTGTGATATAAAGTTTCATAGAGCAGGCATAATCTAACTGGATAATTTTAATCTTGTTTCCCATAGGATTTTATGGAAGACCTTGGGTCATGGAGCAGAGAAAAGAACTTTTTAGAAGGCAAGTCATGCTTCCTCTTACTGCAGCACATTCCATTGCTATATAATCACAATCTTCCACTTAAGCCTGGAAAGAAATATTGTTCTAACCTAGAGCAACTTTTTGCCTAATATCTATACTTTTGAGGACTCATCCTCACTTTTCCATCTTGCCTAAACCAAATTTGCCCAGTATCACTTGTGCATAAAGTTATTGTCTTAATAGCATAACACAATGTTCAATGAAGAAAATAAATTGGATCAGGTAGAATGCAGAATTCCTGAATTGGAAGGCTATTCTCCCAATGAAGGCTTTTTTCTTACGTTTATAGACTTCAGAAGTGGGGACTGAATACATACCTGTATGCTCCAAAGGATGACTATAAGCACAGGATGTTCTGGCGAGAAATGTACTCTGTGGAGGAAGCGGGTAATTGCCTTTATTTCCCCTCTGTGTTTTCTATAAATAGTCTTGAATGAATTGGTCATTGCTACATATGCTTGTGTGTATTTGATTGCAGTAGCCATTTTCAAAGGTGAGTGGAGAGCTGTTCTTAATACACTGCAGATGTATTTAGTGGAGCTTTGGTACAAGCATGGATTTACCTCTTTTAACTATACTTTGCAGATGATTTCTAAAACGGCTTTTAAGGCTTTGTCTTACAAGATTTACTTTTTTCCAGGGAAAGGTTGCTCAGAATTATTCCTCTGGCTTTTGAACATCTGGGCCATATTTTGCAGTAGAAATTATTTGTTTGAGTAAAGAAAAAAGATTGATGAGTGAATAGCATGCCCTTTTATATGATTCATTAAGTGCTTGTCTCAGTGAAGAGAGTACCAGTCAGAAAAGCAGCTCCTGACAAGTCAAAACATAAAAGACCTGTTCGAGCTGGTGTGAGGCTTTTTATTCACCTCTGGCATTTATGGGATCTGCGGTGTTTTATTAGTCTGTGGGGATTGTTTTCCTTGGATGAGGGGGAAGAAAGTCATACTCGCTTGAAATTAAATAATCCTTCTTGGAGGCCGCCTTGAGTCACTGCAGAAAGATAATCTAAAGGATACTGTAAGATAATTGTCAGTAACAACAAAGATTGTTAAATATTCTAAAAATAAATCTCTTTATTCATTGTATAGAAGATAGATTTCAAGTTTGTTTTAAAGTCTAAAGCAACTACTTCTACACGGTGATGTAAAAAAAACAACCCTTTTTCATGTGCCCCGAGCTTCAGTCATTAATAGTATGTGAATTAGTGTCATGCAGGGTGATAATACTACATTGAATTGTCCTTTAGTATGTATGACAAAAGTGGAAAAAGTAAGTAATAATTCTAGAATTGTTGATGTGCATACTGTAAAAACAGACTACATCCACATTTGTCTCGCAACATTGAGATAAAGATAACTTAAAAACCTTTAAAAATCTGTAACATGGAAAATAATGCAAGGACAGTTGTTATATTCATTTTGGCGTAATTTCTGAGAACTCTTCCAAATAATATGATGCTCTTTGCTGTGTTAGTTTTAAGAAATTCCAGCAAATTATTTTTTTATTATGGTAGAAGAGGCATCTGTATTTAATTTACTTATAATCATGTCTGAGATTTTTTTAACTGTTGACTCCATCTGAAATATTTGAATTTGATTTCCAGAGCAGCTAATGACTCTAATATCAGCTGCACGAGAACATGAAATAGAGTTCATCTATGCAATCTCACCTGGACTTGACATAACTTTCTCCAATCCTAAAGAGGTATCCACATTGAAACGCAAGCTGGACCAAGTAAGTGTGACACAGTCTTGCCACAGTTGCAGTGCTACTTACCTTGAAAACTTGAGTACCCTGCTCACTCTTGGAGCTTTTCACTAGCTTCTTTTAATGTTTTCAGCACTAGTGTTAGTTTGGATGCCTCTGAACAATTCCAATGGATGTGTTCAGATTGCATTGCAGAAGTGACCAATGATCATCTAGATGTAAAAACAAAGTCTTGTGTTGGATTCTGAAGGCTATTCTTGGGAGCTTGTCTTCAGGGTATTTTAGGGCCTTGAAGTCAAGATGCATTTCTAAAGCAAGAGCTCTTATCCACAATAAACGCCTTCAGAAGCAGACCTGACACACACATCTTTTTTGTTCTCCTGATTGACTCCTCTCCCTTTCCCAAAAGCTGTTACAGAGTTAGCCTTTTTCCAGCTGTCTGTCCAGTGAGATCAGCTTTGGATTGTTAAAACTGGAACAGATTGCAGGTCTTCATAGGTCTAATCTTTGAGAGAAGCAGAGCAGTGGGTCAAAGATAGGCATTTATTGTGAATAGATATCAGTCTGTCTTGCCTTCTCTACCTTCTCTCCCTGACTCCTGTAGTTTTTCCTTTAGAATAGATTAGATGTAAAAATTCTGTGGTTTGATTTAAAATAAAAGAGAAAAAGAAAGAAAAATAAATATTTTGCTTTTGTGTCTTGTTTTAGGTTTCCCAGTTTGGGTGCAGATCTTTTGCACTGCTGTTTGATGATATTGATCACAATATGTGTGCAGCAGACAAAGAAGTTTTCAGTTCCTTTGCTCATGCGCAAGTCTCAATCACAAATGAAATTTATCAGTATCTAGGAGAACCAGACACATTCCTTTTCTGTCCTACAGGTAAAATGAGATGAATCTCTTAGTTCAGCCATAAAAGAGGGGGACTGTTATCTTACTGCCTGAAACGCTGGTTTAATATTTAATCACTGCTTTAAGGAGTGAGTATTTTGGGATTGTTTGAAGAAATTGACTTATAAAGAAATGTTCAAGTAATTGAAGTACATGCCGAGTTTTTGCCAAATCTACGCATCTCTGAAAGGCTTAATGCCAAACAAAGAAGGTGGCTTGATAGACTACTTCAAGAAGATTGAACTGAAAATTAGGTTAAAGGAAGATTTCTATTTGACTTGTACCAAAATCTTTTTGCTTCTTGATCTGACTGGCTGTTAGTTTCTTAGAATTTTCTTAAAGTAGAGGTACAGCACAGTCTGTGCTCACTTCTGTCATTGGTACTTGTTTTTAATAGGATTACCCAGTTCCACTAGTTGCTGAGTTGTTTTGTTTATTTATTAAAGAATAAGATTACTTGCATTTGGGTCCAGTGCTTGTTTCAAATTGTGAGCTTCCTTTAATAGGTACAAGAATATTATAAGGGGGGGAGAATCACTGTGTTCAGAGGTGTGGATTGTTGTGAGGAAAATTCAATTCAGTAGCAAAGTTATGATCTTTATTACCTTACGTTGTAGTAATTTGGTTCTGTTACAGACCTCCTTTTTAACTTTACAGAGACATACGTTCCAGTGTTAATATTTTTAGGTATTTGCACTTCATGATTAATCTTAGGGTTTCTAGTTCTCTTGCATATTGTCTGCTGTAACCTGCCCTTCCGTTTATGGACTTCGTTAGTTTTTTCCTAATGTTGACATTTGAGCAATTTTAAATAAATTCTTTTCCTTTCTGATCTTTATATTAAGTATCATTCATAATGTCCTTTTTACTTATACTTCAGACTTTGGGGCCTTTCTTGATTAATTTTATAGGTGTTTTTCTTCTCAAATGGTAGCATTCTCTCAAAGTGCTCATGGGACAGTTGGGTATGTTGTCACATGTGTGCATCCTTTTACTAACAGTGACAATCTTTTCCTGCACAGAGTACTGTGGAACTTTCTGTTACCCAAATGTTGCCCAGTCGCCGTATTTACGGACTGTAGGAGAAAAGCTGCTCCCTGGCATCGAAGTGTTATGGACAGGTAAAAATTGTTTGGTTTGGCGTTTGTTTGGTGGTTTGTTTTTTTTCTAATTCATTGCTGGTGTTAAAAAAAAAAAATTCTCACAAGCATTTAATAAAATAAACTGTCTAACTACATGGGGGTTGAATCTTCAAGTATATGCAAAACCCTCTGATTATCCTGTTTCCCTCCTAGGTCCGAAAGTTGTATCCAAAGACATTCCAGTAGAGTCCATTGAAGAAGTTTCTAAGATCATCAGGAGAGCGCCAGTTATCTGGGATAACATTCATGCTAATGATTATGATCAAAAGAGGCTTTTTCTTGGGCCTTACAAGGGGCGGTCAACTGAGCTCATACCTCGACTAAAGGGAGTTCTGACCAATCCAAACTGTGAATTTGAAGCCAATTATGTGGCTATTCACACACTTGCAACCTGGTACAAGTCTAACATGAATGGAGTAAGAAAAGATGTGGTGATGAGTAAGTATATGTAACTGCTTGCTAGTATCTATGCTTAACGATGCAAGTAATACTGATACTTTTTTGATGATTCTAGCCTTTCCTTGCCAACTTTTTCTTTTTAAGATCACCTGGCATTTTCTACCCATAAGTAAATAACAGTTCCCTGAAAGATAATGAGCCTTTAATTGTTCTACTGTTTTTTGGGAAGTATCTGTAGCACATGCTATCAGAGAATCTTAGTCTTGAGAGGTATCTGTGGTTGTATAAAAAGCACTCTCAGCAAGCCATTTTAATGGTCACATTTGACATAAGTGTCCATGGATTTGATCTCATTGGAATACGAGCAGTTCAGATCAAAAGAGAAACTCTGAAGGCCAGAATGTCTAGGTTTTGCATACTGTTTCTGTGTTGAATATTAATGGTCACTGCAGTTTTCCATTTTGTCTAATTAGGATGTAACGCTTTGTCCTCTTTTGTGAAGTAAGGTTGTTAGAGAGTTCTTGAATGCCTTGTCTAACATAACTTTTTTTTTTAAATTTTAAATGAAACTTGCGTGATAACTTTTTCAAATTTGTCTCTGTAGCTGATACTGAAGACAGTACAGTTTCTATCCAGATTAAATTGGAAAATGAGGGGAGTGATGAAGATATTGAAACAGATGTTCTCTACAGCCCACAGATGGCCCTGAAGCTGGCCTTAACTGAATGGTTGCAAGAATTTGGGGTACCTCAGCAATACAGCAGTGAGTCCAATTTGGTATCGCTCTGGGGTTGGTAGAAAAATGGGGTTAAATGTTCAGTAGTAGCATTTAAATTAAAGCTATTTTACAGAACCTGGCAATTTGTATACTTTTCAGTTGGGAACATTTTCTGCATTCGTAACTGGGGAAACCTTAATAAGGAAGAATGCTTGACATTCTGCAGCGTGCCTGACCGATCAGTAGAAGCAACCTTTGATGTATAACTCTTTGACACTTCTGATACAAGACGGGGAAACATTCTGGATCTTGCTAGTCCCAGTTGTTACTAGACTTCCACAGGACCTGAGAGAATAGGAAGAACAGTTTTTGTTTTGAAATGGGTGTTAGATTATCATAAACATTAGTTCTGGCCCAGAAGAGTCCATGTATTTCCAGTTGTTCTAAAATGGCTTTATTTTTCTGAGTTTCTGTCTACAGAAACCAGATGGGTTCCTTCCAGCATTGTACACCTTTCTTGTAGCAATAGGAGCTTGGGATCTGAGGTAAAGTCTGTGGTTTTTTCCCACATGTGGGTTTCAGATGGTCACAGTGCCCTTCTGATAACTGGCGGGGTAATGGAAGAACCCCTTCTCCCAACTCTGCTCTGGTGCAGTTATCCTTTTGAACTGCTGTAGGGTTTTGGATCTTTCTAAAACTCAACTGCAGCAAAAATGGCAGTTGAATTAAGGTGTCGTGTTCCTCCGTTTTCACAGAATAGTTCAGATTGGAAGGGACCTCTTGAGATCTCCTGGTCTAACCACCTTGCTTGAGCAGGTTGCCCAAGACCATGCCCAGTCAGGTTTTGAACGTCACTGTTTTCCCTAGGTTCAAGACATTTTTGCAATTGACATATTTAAGCACAATTCCTTTTATTTTGAAGTGTGCTTTATGTCCAAATACAGCTTTTAACAAGTTGATCAATGCAGAGGTGAGAAAAGTTGTCTTTGAGAGCTTTTTATTTTGATGGCATAGTTAGAAATGCTGCTGGAAGCACATAAATATTAGCTAATTTTCCTAACTTTTTCTCCATCCTATCCTTGCTTACCAAGTATGTGGAGGGGAATCTTGCAAAAAAACAGTCAGTAGTTAGTATTACAATGACTGAACAGGCAAAGCACCAAAAGGAAGCTGTGCTGATCGGATGCCATGGCAGCAGGATCATCCATGATTTGCAGAAGTTGGTAATTTGAGTGTTAGCCGGCAGATATTGAAAACTCTAAACTTGTTTCTTCTGTTCTCAGGTAGGCAAGTGGCCCACAGTGGTGCTAAAACTACTGTAGGGGATGTTGGGCCTCTGGTGGCACCATCCTCTTTAAATGCAGCGACTGTGGTTACCACAGTTTACCAAGAACCCATCATGAGTCAGGGGGCGGCACTGAGCAGCGAGTCACCAGCCTTGGTAAAGGAGGAAGAGAAGAAGCAATCTGATGAGGAGCCGATGGACATGGTGGTGGAAAAACAAGATGACGCAGACAAGAATGCTAATCAGATCCTGACAGATATTACTGAAGCCAAGATGGCAGAGGAGTTGAAGCCCATGGATACTGATAAGGAGAGCATAGCTGAATCAAAGTCCCCTGAGATGTCTATGCAGGAAGACTCTGGTAGTGACATTGCCCCTATGCAGACTGATGAGCAAATTAATAAAGAACAGTTTGTGCCTGGGCCAAATGAAAAGCCTCTCTACACAGTAGAACCAGTGACTTTAGAGGACTTGCAGCTTCTTGCTGACTTGTTTTACTTGCCTTATGAACACGGGCCCAAAGGTGCACAGATGCTGAGAGAATTCCAGTGGCTCAGAGCAAATAGCAGTGTTGTCAGTGTTAATTGCAAAGGAAAGGATGCTGAAAAAGTGAGTGTGAATCTTGTCTGTCTCCTTTTAAATCGAAATCCTGAGCAGTGTTTTCTGTGATAGGCTGATGCTCGGCTTCCTAGGATCAGAAGGGTAGCGTATAACTAACCACAGGTCACAGCAATTTTTATTCCTCCAGTGGAATCTACTGTTTTAAGCCCTGTAGTGCCATTTAGCTGTGAAGGCAGTCTGGTGTATGTATTTGACCAGTGACCCCTGTACTAGCCTCAGTTCTAACAGCTATCTGTGTCATGTGTAGTGTGGTAGTCCATGCTAATAAAATGTAGTAATGAACTGTATAGTCTTCCCCCATAATTTGAGTACCTCTTCTCCTTAGAAGGTAGTGTTTGATCTTCTGGATCTTTTGCCTCCGTTCATAGATAGAAGAGTGGCGTAACCGAGCAGCCAAGTTTGAAGAGATGTGCAGCTTGGTGATGGGGATGTTCACTCGCCTCTCCAATTGTGCCAACAGGACAATCCTTTATGACATGTACTCCTACGTCTGGGATATCAAGAGTATTATGTCAATGGTGAAATCTTTTGTGCAATGGTTAGGTAGGTGCATCGGGAGCCATTATAATCCCAGATAGTGTGTATATATATATTTTATTTTTTTTTAAATTAGCCCACGGGGAAAACAGAGTATTAGGCAAATGCGTTTTCTTGGATATGGGGTCTGTTTTGACCCTGTTTTAAAGGTTTTCCTGTCTCGCTATTGGAAGCAATGCCTGCTGTGAATTTGCTTTGGTATTAAAGTGAAGTCTGCTGGATGCTTAAGGTTGGAGACCTTGATTTTCTTCTTGGGCTAATGAAACTTGAATCTCATCTGACACGTAAGTGTTGACTTTAACTTACTCTTGACTGAATGCACACTGGACTATGCCATGTAACTCCTTGGATTACCCTGCTGTATGATTGGAAATGACACTACGAAATGTGACCACATCAGCCATCTGCTGCTTGCTCTGTCTTGATAACGTTATTGCTGTCTTCAACAGAACAATTGCAGAAGCGACCTTTCAATGGGCCTAGCCAAGAGGAAGCCGATCCTCCTAGCCCTGTGCGCATGCGAGCTTTAGCATAAGGCTATTCTGGTGCAAAATAATTTCCTTTAAACACTTTCCAAATTGTGATTTATTTATTTTTTTGTTATTGTTAATTTTATTTTTGGGGAATGGCTGGAAATTGTGGAACTCTAGACAGATTTAGTCTGAGACTTAAACTGATCTTGAAACAGTGTTTTCTTTTTTCTTTTTTTTTTTTTTTTTAAGTGTGGTTTTTTTTGGTTTGGTTTTTGTTTGGTTTTGTTTTTTTCCCTGAAAGATTTTTGCGGGGGTCCTAAGTTGGCAGATAGCACCAGCATGGCCTGGGTAATTCTAGTGACTTCATTTCACTTTCAGGTTTCAATCCAACTGTAAGGAATATGCTGTGGACTTGCTTGACATACACAGCAGACAGCAAAGCTGATGGTCTCACGTCACACTTTTTGTAGTTGTCACAAACCTCCCAGTGGTTAACCATTACACCACCTTGGTCTGGTCCTAGTGTTTGGATTGTCCTTATATGATATTCTTAAACACTGCCAGGTTTAAGCAGAGACAGAGAAGACCTGTTAAGTCATCAAGTCAGTCCATGCTCAACAACTTCCTCTCTGTGCTTATTAAATACCCGATCCCTATACGTATGGTTGATAAAGAAGAGCTTTTAGGACTGCCTTCTGCAAAGTACAGAGAACACTAGCTTGGGAGGAAACCTCAACAGCATTGCAGTATGTTAACATCTCTGCTTAATGCTGTTCAAAAGCTTTCGTTTGTGCATTTTTAAGATCAGCATAACACAACTCCCCCAACTTTACTATTCTTGCTGTATGCTGACCTTTAGCTAGAAAGAATGTTCTCTTTATGATAACTTTCAGTTAATCTGTTTAAAACTCCAGGCCAAAGCTCTATAAAAAGAACAGTGACTCTTGTACTCCCTAAACACTGAGGGTCCAACTTAGGACTGCTTTTCAGAATTATCTGAATCACCTACTGATTTCAGCTGAAATTGTCTTCAGTTTCCAATGCCCCTGTAAAGTTGGGTTCAAGTCTTTAAATGCGTCAAGTATTTGGAATAGTTCATATTGGAAGCCAACTCTGTAAGTAGCTCTGTTAATCTTGGCACTGTTGTGTTCCAGTACTTAAACTGGTATTAGGTAGTTAAAAAATTAATTCTTAGAGTTCTTCAAATGTACACTTTAATATTCATGCTAGCAGTGCTTCTGTGAGAGGGTTGTTTTTGTCTTCAGCTTGTGTTTTTATCACTAGTGTAAATACATACAAAGCAAAGGTCTTTGTTAAGATACATTATTATGTAAAGCTAAGTACGTTAAAAATCCAAACAAATTAGTTTTCACGATGGTGTGCTCAATGGTCCACTGAATGTTCACTTTCTTCACCTCTCCTCCCAAGTCCAGCTAGCATTCAGTCCCTTAAATTAGTGTGGCTGTACAGTACTATGGATTACTAATGACTTCTATTATCTTCTTCCCCATTGTGTACAGATGGGAGAATCCTCAGCACAAGTTTCTACTGCTATTGGATGGACAGCGCCAGATGTTCACAGCGCGTCGTCATTAATTAATTAAAATGGAAAGGTTTTGTCTGTGAGGCAGCTCAGATAGATTAGATGTGCAATAGACATGAACTGAAGTCACATTTGCGCAGCGACTAAGGCATTAACTATGTTTTTCATTTATACAGCTCTTCATTCACGCAGCTCTTTACTGTAATAATTGGAAGTGCTAGTTAAGTTGTAGTCTCAAAGGACAGACAGATACTGTCTTCCAAGTTATTGACTAAATCTCCTTGTGAAGGATGTCATTTTATGTGAGAATTCTAAAATGTGGGAGTAAGACAAATACAAATTCTAATGCTTGAATTGTTCCTGAAATTTACCATAATCAGTATTTAACATATATTCCTAAACTTTCATAAATGTCAGACTTGGCACACTTTGGGACTCTCTGACTAGCACAACTTACTTGTCTGTACTGATCTGAGACTGTTACTTGAACAGGAGGTAGATTGCTGTCCACAAAAGGAAGAGTATTTGCGCTGCTCATCTTGTCAGAAGACTAGGCAGGTAGTTGAAATCTCCACTCCAGATACCACTTGTTTTTCTTTTTTTTTTTCCTCCCCTTCAGAGTTGTCTTATGGTAGTTGGTGAAGGCTGTGGTACCTTGCTGGCAGAATAGTATTAAAAGTCAAACAGCTAATGGAAGTTTCTTTTCTAAAGCAAATGTAAACTAAAGCTGAGCACGTTAATGGGCCTGCTGTGGCTGGCTGATCAGCAGGGACCCTGGTGCCTCTGATATGCTTGAGAAGGAAAAAAAAGCAAGATCCTGAAAAGCAAGGCTAGTATTATCTGTGGCCAACAGGGGGTACTAGTTTAAATTGTGAGTTAATTCCAGTTAGCACTGCTTAGCTTTTTAACGTGCCAGCGGCATTGTGAAGGTACAGCCTGGGATTATGTGACTGTGTAGTCTCTTTACAAGAATATTGTATCATACAGCTGTCCTGGCTGCCTGAACTGTTAAAGACTGTTTGCATATAATGCCAGTCCTAGTTTTCTGACAAGATTAGAAACAACCATTACTAAAATGTGACTTCAGAAAGGTCCATTTTTTTTAAGGGGCTGTGATAATGGCATTTGTTTGATCTAAAATTTATGACATGAGCTATTGAGCCACATAGCTTCCAAAATGTCATCTTTTCACAGATGAAATAAACATTTCTGCCACAAATATTTAAAAAAAAATATGTACAAAATGTTTCAGAAGCTTACATAATTGTGCATGGCACCATTCTTGTGCCTTCTGGCCTAGAATGATGTGTGTTAGCTGAATCAGCTCATGTGTTCTTACAAGAGTCTGTTATAGGTAATAAAAAAATTTGGAAAACTGCAATTAGTGTGCAAGCATGAAATCTTTGTAAATCATATATTATTACAGCCTCCCCCCAAGCCCTGGATTCTAGCTCAGTTAGAGAGCTTTTTCCACAAGTGTGTATTAGCTTTTTGGACATGTTAGACACCCAGGAAATCCCCCTTCTCGTAACATTCTCCGCTTGGATCTGATCTCAACAGGGTGTCGTAGTCAATCTTCAGCACAGTTCTTAAGTGGAGACCAAGAACCCTGGGCCTTTAGAGGTGGTCTAGCAGGAGAGTTCCAGGTATCAATATGACTTCACAACTGAATGACATTTTCTTTGTTTTATGAGAAACCTTTTGTTGCACATCAGAGGTCTGGAAGGATTGGTCTGCCGAAGGCTTTCTGGTCCAAAGCCCACTAGCCTTACAGCTTGGTTTAAAATAATTTTCCTCCCCTTTCTACAGTAATTTCTCAAGGAGATGCTGCCTGTCCCACGCGCATGCGAAGCGCAGCGGCTTTAGTTGTACATTTCACATTGTTTCTTTGCAGGTCGCACAGCATTTTTTTTATCTGCGCCCGCAATTGCACAATGCGCGCATGCTTGTTTGCCGATGGGAATTCCATGAGCAAAAGGGATAGTAATCCAAATTTTGATTCCTCTCTAAATAAAGCTGTAATGTGCTTTGTTGAAAAGACTTCAATTGGCAAATAGTCTTAAATCACTGTTTATACCATGTTCAGATTTGTTCATGGATTTTTCAGGCACTATACTTTTCCCCCCTCACAGGTGCTCTGCGCGCAGCAAATTGAATCAGCGCATTGCTTTTGGGATAAAGCGTCTCCTCTGGCCAGTTAACCCTCTTCAGACCAAACCTTTCCTCCTGACATTCTATGTTCTTATACAGAGACAGTGTAGATATGATTGGTTAAAAGTATTTTAAAGCAGATAAGATTAACAGACTCTTAATGTGCTGTTTCAATTGCATATTTTAAAATACCAATTGGATATTTTCTATTCAAATAAGGTCTTTGCATTTGTAAAGCATACCAACCCCATCTTCTTCTGGGGTGCCTGCAAGTAGCAAATGTTAATTTGGGAGTCTGCAGTGCACACCCAAGAGTGATTGGTTTTGTTGTTCATACAGTCATATTAAATATTTTGTTTTCACAGCGTTTACTGCCTATTGATGGGGCAAATGACCTGTTTTTTCAACCACCTCCATTAACACCCACTTCCAAAGTGTACACCATACGACCCTACTTTCCTAAAGATGAGGTAACTGCTTTTGACACTGGTCGCTGTTGTTAGTGATGTGTTTCCTTTTGTGGCAACACTGGTTACTGCTGAGTCCCTTCATCCCCTAAAGAAACAGATGTCCCAGTATCTTGCACAAGGCACAAATGCAAGGTCACAGGAGAATGGAGGTTAATTGACTTGCCTGTGGTTCAACAACTTGCTGTGCTGCAGTACATGTACACCCACGTCTTGATTCCCAGTCTCCCACTTCACCACCTTTTTAAATCTGAGTGCCTTCCCTGTTTCGGAAAGGCAACTCAAAAGTTTTTAGCAGCTGGTGGAGGAATTCTTGCAGTGGGGACACATGCAATGGGTTAACCTTAGAGGGGTGGATATGTGTGTACCTGTTCACTCAGTAACTACTGTGGTAAATGCTGGTATTTTCAGAGCAGCGTAGGCAGAAGATTGATACTGAATCTCAAATGGTAGCTGCAACACGTGATGGTACTTAGCTATTTTTATCATTTTAGTGATAGTTGTAAACTTCTTGGTCTGATTTTGAAAGAATTGTCAAATCTTTCTTTGATTTGTCTGCTTTGGAGCATTTGATACTTTAAAACCAGGAATTTTGTATTAATTACTATTGATTAGATCTTCCTTCTGCTGAACAGATGTGTAGTGCAGTTTTATTCCTATTAGCAAGAAGAATACTTGAAGCAGATGTATCAAGCAGTAGTTATTTAACACCCTTTATGGATGCAGTTTAAACAATGTAAGGATAAAGGTAGCTTGAACTTTTGCATTTGCGGCTACATTGAGATGAACATGTTTCTTTTGAAACATAAGTATTTAGGTTGAGTTTGCAGCAGCTCAAATAAATCCTGCCTTTGAAGCCTGTCAGGCAGGGCTAGCACATGGAGACAGGTCCTTTACTTGCTACTTTTAGGCTAGCTCTGTTCTGTGCTGTTCTCACGAGTAGTAATGTAGCCTTTTCCATACCTTAGTGCAGGACTGTACCTAAGCTGTTTGTTCCTCTGTAGGCAATGGAATTGATATTTTTAAGCCACCTAAGCAATTGGTTATGCAGCTAAATGTGCCATCATAAAGAGTTTATTCTGGGGAGGAGTTCCCTTTTTAGGAAAGGACGCTGGAGCAGACCTGTGCAATGCAAAGCCTTGTTGAGAAGTGTGAAGTTTCTAAAGTAAAGTGTGGCTGATACAATTTTGCTCTTTAAAGACATTCAGCTGAAAGCCTTTTAACAGGGGGAAAGCCAGGGTGTGTCTGTTTTTCACAGTGGTGAAATTGTTGCACTGGAACATTGGAGGTTTTGAAAGGGACTTTGTAGCAAGGGTATTGATCAGGATTACCTTGTGCTGTTAAAACGTGAAGGAGATTGTCCGCCAGCCTTTCCTTCCCAGACATTCAACTTAACCACAATGGTTTTGATGGGCAACTTTGTTAGTTTTGGTGAATGGGAAAAGGTAGATCCTTTCTTATTGGTGGGTACTCTTGTTCTGTGTAACTAGTTTACAGTGGAGCTGTTCATGAAATCTCTCTAAAACAAAGTTTTTAGTGTTTGAATGTGACTGGTTACTTGAAATCATCTCTTCTCTCCTCTTAGGCATCTGTATATAAAATCTGCAGAGAAATGTATGCTGATGGAGCTGATCAGCCCTTCCATAGTTTACCAGATTTGATTGGAGACAAGTAAGTATTAGGAATGAATGACCTACAGAGGTGGTCCTGGGAGATGGAGTCTTGATGCTGTATTTAATTTGAATCTTTAAAAGTGTGCGTGTGGGAAGAATGCAAAGAAAATTTGATTAAAAAAAAACCAAACCAACAAACTCCTGTGCAGGCTCTCGGAAGACGGGGGTTTTGTTTCTGAAAGATACTGTTGACAGTTATGTCTCAGTTCGTGCTGTGGCCACCTGCTGTGAGCTGTTAGAGAAAAAGACTTGGCTGAAATCTCTATATGATGAAGCCTGTGCATCATAGTATCCTATTATTTCAGATTTTGTGAAAGTGTGTCATGAGAGTGTCCATAGTTACCCTCTGGTGGTTGGTTTTTTTCCAACCTAGTGTTCTTCAGATAATTGAAATTTTTTTGAGGACCAATCTCCCAGCTGACTGCCTTGAGTTTTTTCTGGAATACATGTTGCAGATTACCTGTACCAACTTTTAAAAAGAATAAGCAATGGCAGGTCAGATTAAGTTTTTTAAAAAAATAATCATTAAATCTGAGCTGTAAAATGAGCTACGTAGTAAGGGGGGGTTGGGTTTGGATTTTTTTTTGGTCTAGAGTGTTTAATATAGATAGAATTTCATAAAGAGGCTGCTCTGTGAGTGACAGGAAGGTAGTTAAAAAAGGATGTGTAACTGCTATCAAAAAATAACCAAAAGAGAAGGCAGAAGAACAAGAAGGTAATGGCAGCAGAGAAACTGAGGGTGAAAGGCGAAGGAGTTTTGTGTCTCCGGTGGGTCAGAAGAGCAGTGTGTATGGAATTAAATTCTGGGATCCTGAGGTGCAGATGTGGCTCATAGCTGAGTTTTGACAGTTGATCAGTCTGTTAATTAATGCTTTGTAAGAACTAATTCTAAGATTGGAGGACTGTCACTTCTTTGGTCTAGAGCAGGGGTCCTCTAACTACAGCCCGTGGGCTGGATACAGCCCCCCAGGGTTCTCAATCCGGCCCCCCGTATTTACAGACCCCCTCGCCGCCCCCCCTCGCCAGGGGCTGGGGGGGAAACCAAGCAGCCGCGGATGACTTTGACTTCCTGCCACTTAATCCGCGCGCCAGCCCCCTGTTTAAAAAGTTTGAGGACCCCTTGTCTAGAGTCTCCTCCAGAGTACCTGAAGAGCATACTTTTTCAAAGTGACCTTCTTTTGACTGAATTTAGAACTTCTTTCTGCAGGTTAGTAGGAGGTCTGCTCACCCTCAGCCTGGATTACTGCTTCGTCTTAGAAGATGAGGATGGCATATGTGGCTATGCTTTGGGAACGGTTGATGTGACTCCTTTCATTAAAAAATGCAAAATGTCTTGGATCCCTTTCATGCAAGAAAAATACACTAAACCAAATAGTGACAAGGAGCTGTCTGAGGCAGAGGTTTGTATAACCCACAAGATCAGGATTGTATGCTGAACTCTTTCTGTCCAAAGCAGGACCTTGTATTTCTTTTACATTTTGAGCTGCCATCTAATTCAGCTTTCGTACCTTTCTGAAGTCTTTTATGAGCATGGTATCTGACATCTTAGAAGGTGATAGTAAAATTGTTCACTGCCAGTCACGATACAGCTGTGTGTTGCTAATATATCCATGAGGTGTGCTTTAGTAGTAATCAATACAATAAATGTAAGCCACCTTAATCTAGAGAAAGTTATGGTTTGAAAATGAAGGATTGCTTCTGCTCTGTTCTTCTGTAAAATGAGAGGCTAGTTTCCCCGTGCTGTGGCTAAGGCCCTGATAGTCACATCAGTTTAAGTATGGAGAACAAGTGAAAGAGCATTTGGTTTTGATGTCAAGATCTATGAGCTATTTGTGGATCATGACAACCGTAAATGGTGCAAAATGATATCTCACCTTTAGTAAGTGCTAAAAATCAGTATTTTGAATTGGTTTTGGAAGAAACCAGAAAACTATGTCACTGAACTGTCAGAAATAGTGAAAAAATTCTAGCTGATGCATTCTTGTCAAGGAAAGAAACGTGCTTAATACTAAGAGGTGCTGATCCACACCTGCATGTGGAAGGAGCTGTGGACAAAGCTGTAGTAGAGGCAGGCCCAGAAACACCACTACTTAGCCTTTTTCTTCCCCTTTCAAGAGGGAAAGAATACTTTCCTGAAAGTATTCTCCCGCAGGTTGCCTGAATACAAAGGCTGATTTCAGACTGGTGGGCCTCCTAAGGGAATCCCCAGCTGCTAAGGGCAGAGCAAAAAAAGGTGTATATGGCAGCGTGCCCTTGCTTTATTTGGCTAGGACTTAAAGGAGGTCCTGGCTCTTGAGAGCACAGGCCTTCCCACAAGCAAAGCAAAGCTTCCTGGACTAGAAGGTGTCTTAATAGCTCCACTATTGCTATTGAAATGGAGCTAATTCTGCAGTCTGTTGATATATATGACTTGATTCTTCTACATTTACACAATGCTGTGCTTTCAACTGTGTATGTAAATTCAGATTTTGAAACAAAGCTAATGCATATAAAGATATCGGAAATTAAACATGGCAAAGTTGTAGTAGGTACAGTAAGGGAAGAAGGGGCCTTGATTTTCCAGGAGTTTAAAGCCAAACTTCAGAGAGAATGCAGGAGGTACTTTGAGCTGATAAACTAGCTTTTCTGTTGAGCTGTTTAAGAACATCTTTTGCTGTTGGTACATCACCCCAGGATTTCTGCTGCTGGTGCACTGTCTCAGAACAAATCTGATTCTTGAGACTATGGGCTTGAGGGATGTCCCTGGGAGGGAGTACAGAGGAGCTCTTTGTACTTTGCTATTGAGATAGTCACTGTGGGATTTTATCCGTTTAGCCTTTTGACACCACAAAGGAATGTAGAAAATGCTCAGTAGTTGCTTAGAAGCTGTTGTTACTGAAGATCATTTATGGGAAAGTTTTCTCAATAGAATTGATTTGGTTTCCTTTACAGGCTTCTTACCTCTTGATCATCTCAGACTACGCTTTGGTTGAAAAGCTCCCTTTCTGTATTTTTTAGATCATTTGTTTCAAATTGTTGACTTCTAATACGGTTCAGTTCTTCTCTAGTTTACTTAAATACATCTTGAGCCCCAAACTTCATGGGATAAATAAAATCTTCTGTTTCATAAAAGACAAATCCAATCTGCTGACTTACATCTACTGTTGTGAGCTTGTCTTGCAGTTTTGTCTAGGTTCCTGTCAGGAAAGTTTTATTTGGTATCGGCTTTTTATGAAAATAATTAGTAATAATGATTAGTCATTATTAGTATCCTCTCTAACTGCTTCTTAGCCCCACCTGTGCCCTACTCCTTGATAACCTGTTTTACCTCTTCTAGAATTTAGCTGTTTCTTCCAACTAGAGATCACCTTTGCCTTGATGCTTGAAGCCAGCATGGCTAGCTTTGAATGCTTTCCATGGGATTGTGCCTGTTACAGCTGTGATAAAGAAAAGCCCGGAGGAGCAGGCATGGTTCTGAACCTGAAGTAGTTCCACAAGTTTGAAGTAGTCACTTTGAACAGAGACCTTCCCTGCAAGAGTTTGAGAGATGGCAGTTCAGAGATTAGAGGGGATTACATTTACACTCGACCTAGGGAAAAAAAAAAAACCAACCAATGTGTATTGCAAATGTTATGGTTCCTTGTGCAATGAAGTCCTTGTCTGGGTTATGACAGCTATGTGGCTTGCTTACTTGAGCCAGTGCTCCCTAAAAGTTTTAAAATTCAGTAAGCAGCAGGGGAATTACTTGACTATATATTCAGATTTGGCTTTGTCTGCTTATGCGTTACCCCACTTGATTATTCCATTCCTATGAGTTGTATGAAGTTAACATCTGATGTCACATTCACAAAGACCTTCCTGGGTGATTGCAGGTTATCAACAAGGCTTATTTCAAGCCAGAGACAAATTTGTCTTTGTTGGGGCAAGTAGTCTGAGATAACTGCATGGAAATGAGAGGTGTTTCTAGGCTGCTATGAACCAAAGAATACATGTGGAAGGTTAGAACACTAAAACAGCCCATGTAAAATGCAAAGAAAAGGAATATCTGTGTACAAACTGTTGGGTTTGGGTTGGATTTTGGTTTTTCTCACTGGAAGTGAGTCACTGTCAAGCCATGCAAGGAGTCTTGCATTCCTCCTCTGACAGTCTTCAGAAGCTTCTGTAGCCTGCCTTTTTATCTGAAGTACAGAGAGCAGTTCAGCAGGTAAGGAACAAAGTGGCCATCAGAGGTGTACTTGAAAAGCATGCTGATTTGGAGGTACACTCTGTGAGCAAAGCAGCTTCCCTTAATACAGATAAATGAAAAGCTGGATGAAGATGAAATGTCTGTTTCTCATATTCTTTTCAGAAAATAATGCTAAGCTTTCATGAAGAGCAAGAAGTATTGCCAGAATCATTCCTTGCCAACTTCCCATCATTGATAAAGATTGATATCCACAAAAAAGTGACAGATCCAAGCGTGGCCAAAAGTATGATGGCCTGCCTGCTCTCTTCTCTAAAGGCTAATGGTAAGCTTCTTGCACTCAGAATTCCTTGTTTCCTAACTACATGTTGGTTCTAGGATGCAAGGGAAACTTGGGATGGTTATATTAACATGCTGTATTTGCATGTCAGCCTGAGGTATTAGATTCCTGACATAGCTGGCACTCTAGATTTAGGTAAGCAATTATAAATATAAACATTTCTGATAGCTAACTTCTGCTGCTGTCTTTGATAAAAGGTAGCTTTTCACTTAAGCCATTACCCTGCAAATTAGAAAATAGGAGGAACTGAGGGAGCAATTTGGCAATGAGAGCACACATTTTTACATCTTGAACAATGCACAAATAGTTATATTTCCCCTGCTGGCATTGGTAATGATACTTTTTCTTATGTGTGGCAGTGTGTGCTGGTGGGTAATTACCAAAACCTTCAATATGGGGAAGTACTTGGCTGTCTGCCTTACTGTGCACCTGAGGTTCACAGTTCCTTTGCGTGATTTGGTGCCCTCTTCTAGCGCTGTTTTCTGAGCCAACATCAGTTTCAGGATGGCTTTATGTGAAATAAAAGGTGTGCAGAGGGTTTGTTCAGACTGACAAGATGTCTGCAATGTGCAGTCTCTTTAGGGGATGGTCAGCTATGTTGCCATAAATCTGGTCTCTTTTAGGTACTGTGTGCCATATGGAATTTGGATCAGTGATTTCATTGGGTTTAAATGTTAAAATAGATGGAACTCTAGTAATGTTTGATGTCTGTGCTTTTTAAAGTAACTCTTCTCCTACAGTATTTTGTTTCTTTCTTCCTTCTTCAGGCTCCCGTGGGGCTTTTTGTGAAGTGAGACCAGATGATAAAAGAATCCTGGAATTTTACAGCAAGCTGGGTTGTTTTGAAATTGCTAAAATGGAAGGATTTCCAAAGGATGTTGTTATCCTTGGAAGAAGCCTGTGAAGTGCTTGACAGTGAACTGTTCCAGTACTGTAGTCCCTTAACAGCTGGGCAGGTAGTGGTGGGGATCTTCATATGGTCTAGCTGCACAAAGCCAGCAATCACCCAGCTTGGTAGAAGGGGCTATGCGAAAATCACCCATCACGCATTCAGACTGTAACTTGTTGGAAGAGGACAATGCTGCTGAAAACACTGTTTTAACAAAGAGAAACCTTGTCCTCTCCTGGTCCTGTGTGAAGTGCCAAGGAATCTTGCATGGGCTATAGCTTCTCAGAGGAATCCCTCTCAATTGGTGCTGTGGTTGACGACAGTTCTCTGCATTCACCTGTCAACAAAAAGTGGTCTCTGGCAGAAGTATCTATAAAGATGCAGGTTTTTTCTCTGTCATAGAGCAGGATGTGCAACTGGAAGTTGCAGAAATGGGAGGGATTGCTTGTGTCAATCAGCAAATTTAAAGATAAGTAGCTACAGTTCTATTTTTGACTATCTTTATGCTTGTTGATAAAGCAATGACCCATTGTCACTTCTAATGACCATTGGTTCAAGCTTTGTGCTTTGTTAGGGACAAATGTGCAGTGGTCTGTGGCAGAAGTCACTTAATGACAAACTTGTAAATTCGGTGTATATAAACTTAGCCGTATGCTGACTAACTTTTTGTTTACCAGTTTTTGTAACTTTTTCTTTTGAGAAGTGACATGGTATAGGTCCAAGATGGCACTTTTGAATAACCTAAAACCGCAATGGAGAATGAATCTGTCCTCAGCACTGACCATTCTTACTGTGCCTCGTATCCAGGGCTAGAAACTGACCATCTTGGGTAAGGGGAGCAGATCCCAAATGATCCTTCCTTCTACAGCAGTTCATCGCTGCTTGTGGTTACCATTCTCCTGGGGCTGAAACAGTAATTCACGGGGTGGTCTGCTGAACCTGTTCATTTTGGTAACATTCGCATGGGATTATGGCTGAAAGATCGTGAGAGGGAGAGAGCTGGCCCCACAGCTGGGATTTGTCCTTGGAACAGTCACCATGTTTCAAAGCGTGTTCGTACTTGTTTGATTAAATCAGGGTCTTCAAGTCCTGCACATTTGTATCAAATAACTTTTCTATAAGAAATGCCACAATAAGCACATTTTTACACATTATTTAAATGGTTAGCTACTTTTAAATGTTCCAAGGGTTTAATGTTTTTACCCAGGACTAACATGTTTGGCTATGGGATGGAATCAGTGCAGTATGGGATCTGGTAGTGAGGTAGTTGCATCATTTATGAAATTGGTATTTCACAGAAGTCCCAGTGTCCTAGTTACATAATTGGCCAATGGTATATACCTTGCAGTACCTTGCTGTTTTCACCTACAGCCATCAGCTGTCTTTATCTTCCTTTTTAATTTTCCTGCTTTTTTTTACGTGGTGTGCAAAGGAAGTTCAGTTCCTTTTACAAGCCTCTGGCTGCACAGAAGTTGTTACACAACCTAGAAATGGCATTAAGACTGCGGCCTGTAAGGAGATGCTGTTTGGCCTTCTGGTGCAGTGACATGCAGGATGTTTGGTTTGGTTTGGTTTTGTTTTTTTTTCCTTTGCAGAATGTGAACAATTTTTTAATGCGGTAGCGAAGTATTTAAGTTGAAACAAGTTCATTTCATTTTTAGAGAGAGGTACGGGGTTGTGCTATGGGATTCCATGTAAGTCAGAGCTGAATGCCACTAGTTTTTATACAGCTTTGAGTGCATGTTGAGTAGATGATACCTTGGTTTATCAGGTTGGGGGCGTTTTGTTTCTTCATGGATACCAGAGTCAACTTACTTTTATCTGGATGCGTAACATTACAGCATAGGATACTTGTGGCCTTATTTCTTGGCTTTTAAGGAGTTGCCACATTTTCTCTTCCTATGACTTTGTTATTATTATAGAAGTTAATGTATAAGCCTATGGAATGTCAGGCCAATACCATCATTCTAGGATTGTAAAGTGATACGTTGACATATCTTTCATGGTTATGAATTTTCATTAAGGTTGGAATGCCACTTTCATTAATCTGTTTTTAGATCAACAGTATCTGTAGCAGAAAAAAACGACCTGTAAAACTGTATTTGAAGACCATGCGAGAAATAGAATAAAAATCGAGAAGTGAATGTAAATGAGAAATGTGTTTTGTGTGTGAGGTTTCAGAATCAGAAGTGGTTCAGCAATGCATGTTATGACGTGCCAGATGTTGGATTGTTGGATGCTCTTGGGATTGGCTGGCAGAGACACTTGTGTCTGGTTTTGGTGGTGGCACTGCATTTATGTGCCGGATACTTATCTGTGCTGATGCTTTTCAGAGGCAGGTATTCAGTGATCCTTCAGAAGTACTCCCCCCAAAGATTTTTGGGGTGACAGTAACCTTTCCTGTTAGCCCTTCTGTGAGTAGCACCAATTGAACTTTACCTTTTTCGTAAAAAACAATTTTTTCAAAGGTGGTCTCCAGTGTCTGGCAAAGCCGCTGTGAGCCATGTTGCAGCAGTGCTTGTTTGCCCTTTCTTACTTTTTTTTTTTTTTTTTTTTTTTTTGCCTCTTTGCTGGCTGCTGGGTTTAGAGGTTGCTGAAACCCAGAAGAGCCTGCCAGCAGAAACAAGGTGAGAATAAAGTGACTTGAGGGTCACACTGTGTGTGTAAGGGGCAAACATCATAGCTCCACAGTTGTATATCCACAAAATTTAACTTACAAAGCTAAACACCTAATACAGCTAAAGCATGTAGTTTCCTACTTAGAATGACAGCCAAGCAGAAGGGGTGGCTTGGGGTATGAAAAGCAGTTTTTTCCTAAGGTCAGTTCACAAGAGTTCATCTGTCTGCTGTGAAAGTGCACTGGTTATGCAGTTCAAGAGTTGTGTATTGCGGAGAACCATGATAACGTGCAAACTAAGCAAGGAAATTAGCAGTTAAACTGTTCTCCTAACGCAGTAAACGTGTGCTGTGTTAAAATGATAGTTTTCCTTCACAAAATCATAAAGTGTTGCATATAGGCGTCTGTTTTCTTGACACCTGTTTCATGAAGTGAAGGCATAAGTGGCAGTATGACTTGTCTATGTCAAACACGTCTCAGTCTGGCAGACAGGTTTGAGCTCTGGTGTTTGTGCCAGGAACTTGTTCCTTTAAGGACACATGAAGCAGAAATGGGCTCTCACAGCCCTCGGGGTCAGGGTGGTGGCTGCAGACAGGTCAGGTGGGGAATGTGTCACTGCTAGCCAGATGGCTGTGGAGAGCAGCTACCGCAGAAGCAAAGGGCTATGCTTGTATAACCGCTGCTGAGTGAGCACTTGCCTTTTTCTGGGACCGCGTTTGGCTTTTCAAACCTCTTCAGTCATGTTTTTCTTGAACTGGCTCCAGCTGGAGCAGAGCAAATGGCCGGCTGGCGGAGGTCTCCTCTGCAGTGGGAGCAGAGCCAGCATCTGACAGAGAACATGGTGTGATCTCATCGTTAGTGGGGTTTAATTCAGCTGCTCCCTCCTCCATCCCTGCAGCGCAGACCAGGCTGTTTCCCTTTCTGCTTTGGAAGGCCAGTCTGGCGCTCTGCTCTCTCCAATAGATTTTGAAGCAGGATGTTGCCTCCTGTGCTCCAAGGCTCCTGCACTGCAGTCCTCAGCATCGCATTATGGTGCCCGTGCCCATGCTTAAAGGGACAGAGATGAGCAGATCCCTCCCGCTGTGCCGCTGCCTCCATCCGTGTTACCCTTCTCCCCTTCTAGTACCCCTCTGTGCCCCCAGCCTTCTGCCTCTCCTGGCTCTGTCAGTGCCCTCTCACCGGTGTCTGGGAAGGCTGGTGCCCTGGAGCCGGGATGGTGCCCCTGAGCAGGGCCATAGGTGGGCGACCGCTAGTGAGGGTGTCTTTCTGGTGTGGCATTTCCACAGCTGGCGGTGTGGGCGGTGCATGGATTGTCCTGCTGATTGGCTGAAGGCCGGGCATGGGCAGGAGACACCCCACCCACCCCCCACCCCCCCCACCCGTTAAAGGATGTGGCACTGTCTTGCATCTCCTGGGTGGCTTTTGGGCTGCTCACCATCCTTGCACTGTAAGACCCTCTCCCATCTCCCCCCCCAGAAAAATCTTCTGCTGAAAGAGGCCAGTTACCAGGAAAAGTCATTAGGATCCTTCTGGGATAATAACCCTTCCCCTTTTATTGCGAGGAAATAAAATACTATAACTACGGCATTTCAGCAGGTCCTCCCCCTCCCCACAGCCGCTGCAGTGAGGGAGCCCTTCCCACGTGGGAACATCTCGCCCACCTTGGTGGCAGCAGGGTCGTGTGTGTGTCCCCATGCAGGATGCGGGGCGATGCTGCAGGGCCCTTTGGGTGACCAAGCCACAGCCAGGAGGCGGGGCAGGCGGCACGGCACGGCCCGCCCCGCTCCGGCACGGCACGGCACGGCACGGCCCTCCTGCTCCGGCACGGCACGGCCCGCCCCGCTCCCCGCGCCGCGCTGCCGCCTCATGGAGCCGCACGGGCCCGGCTGCCCCGGCAGCGTCCTCTTCGGTGAGCGGCGGCGGGCGAGGGGTGGGGGTGGGAGCGGGGACACGGGGAGGGGGACACACGACGTGTGGTGGGTAACGGACGTGTTGGGGCGGTGAGACGCGGGCGGGGGGGTAAGGGAGACATCAGGGTAACGAGAGACGGGGGGGCAGGAGGGACACGAAGGGGGTGAAAGAGAGATGGGGGCGGGATAGAGTGGGGGGAGAGAGGGACTTTGGGGACTAACGGGGACAGTGTGGCAGCAGGAGAGACACGTGGGTGTGGAATAGACCGGAGGGGGAACGCGCTGCAGGGGGACGAAAAAGAAACCTGGGGGCAGCAGGGACACGTGGAGGGCGCTGCTCGGGGGTGCCCGGCGGGCGCTAGAGGTGCCGCGGGCGGGGACACCGGGAAGAGCCCGTGTGTGGCCGAGACACGGGAGTTTGGGGCCCGGGGCAGAGGGACACGTGTGCGGCCAGGCTCGGGAGGCGGGGGACACGGTGGCGGCCGGGGGGGGACCTGCGCGGGAGCTTGGGGGTGTAGGGGGCCGGCAGTAATGGCGGGGGGGAGGGGGGGGGGGGGGCGGGCAGCCCCGGGGGCAGCCCCGGCTCTCGCCAGCTTCTCCCGCTCCTCCGGTTGATCCCCCGCGCCCGCTCCCACGTCAGCGTGTCGCGCAGCGGCAGAGCCGTGTCCCTCCTCCCCGGGCGGGGTTTCGGCTGGGGCTGTGACGCCCCCGCAGCACGTGGCCCCGCGCCCGGCCTGGAGCGCCCCCAGCCGTGCCCGGGGGGGGGGGGGGGCGGGGGGCAGCGGCCCCCCGGGCCTCTTGTGCACCCGGGCGTTGGTCCCGGTCCTGGTGAGCCGAGCCGGGAGGCGGCCGGGAAGGTGCCGCCCTGGGCTGCCTTCGCTGGGGCCGGTTCCTTCTCTGAGCTGCCGATGCCGGGACGGGTGCGTGCGGCTCGGGTCTGTGTTTTCCGACCCGCTGCACGCCGGTGAATGAGCCTGCAGCCAGCAAACACGCCCAGGGCGCGCTGCCTTTCCATCCTCCACAGGGTCAGCTGAATCCTGATCAAGAGCCAAAGACGTAATTTTGTGTTTCCCTTGTTTTTGTAGCTCTTTGGAAAAGTACGTAATAAAATCGGTATCAAGGCTTGTCTCGGGGGACTCCCAGCTCCCTGCAGCCTGGCCCCGCATCCTCCCTTCTGGCTGCTCCTCACCATTCAGGTCTCGCAGTCTGTGTCTTTGTGCCCAGACTCTGGCCAGAGCAAATGTTTTGCTGACACTGGTGAAAGCAGAGCCACCTCTCTGCCTGCTCCCTCTCCTCTTGTCCGCAGTGGTGTGCCCAGGCTCTCTAGAGATGAGCCTTGCCCTGCCTGTGCTGGGGGGCCCTGGGCACTGCTTCACAGCAGCCCGATTTGGGGACACCAGGTTTTGTCCCTGTATGGTGTTGAGCCAGGTGCATAGTTCTTGGGGACGCTTTATCCCAGAGCCCAGGGTGCCCTGATCTGAGGTTGCTCCTGAGCATGAGAAAATAAATTAGTTTAGGGATGCCATGTGCATGCCTGGCTGGGGCCTGGCCTGAGAACCCTTTGCCGTTTGTGGCTGGGGCTGTGTAATGGCTGCTGCAGCTTTTCCCATCTCCTCTTTCCAGGCTGTGAGCTGACTGCCAGTACCAAATCCTACACGTTTCAGGTGGATGAGGAAGATGACTCTGACCACATTTTGGCTCTGTCTGTGGTAAGAGAAATGAGAATGAACTGTGCTTGTCCTCTCCCATAGTGGTCCACAGCCTCACAGCTCTTTCCCAGGCTCATTTCCCCTTCCCTGGCCGAGCTGGACCATGGGACTCCCTTGAGTGAGGCCATGAGGCTGTTGCATTTATACGTTATGTGGAGGTGCTTGAGCGAAGCCAGCGGTGGCTGGGGGCTGCTCAGCAAAGGAATATTCAAGGCATGGGGTGAAGGAAAGGATTTTTCCTTGTGTTTGACCTTGCTGGAGCCTGCCACTAGAACATGCCCTGCTTGCTAGCTGGGTCTCTGGCTTGTTGCTCTCCAAGCCCAGGTAGATGCAGGGTTTCATTCCTGGCTCTCCCTGAGGGATGCTTTCTGTCCTGAGAGCACAGGACCTGCCAGCATGGATCAGATCAGCAGAAAATGCAGCCATCTCTTAAAGTGATTGCAGGAACAGCCATCCCAGTTGGGAAAGGCACAGAGCTCCTCCAGAGGTGGTTAGGGGGCAATTGCTGCAGGGAAGGGGTCTGTGCTCTCCCTGCTTTGTGGTGCTTGCGCAGCAGCTGGGTTGGTAACATTGCTTATCCCACGGAGAGCCCCGGCTGTCCCTGCTGTGTCCCCTGGGAGAGCAGTAGTTCACAATCTCTGCTCCCACCCAGGTCTGCCTCACAGACGGTGCCAAGGACGAGTGCAATGTGGTGGAGGTTGTCGGGCGAAACCACGAGAACCAGGAGATTGCTGTGCCTGTGGCAAATCTGAAATTGTCATGCCAGCCCTTGGTAAGAGGTTGTTTTGAAGGCTTGGGTGGGGATGACTGTGCAAAGCTGGACATCTCTGGATATTGTGGACATTTCCCCTAGAATCCTGACCATGTGCTGGTCTGCAGCTCGCAGGGAAATGCTCTGGGTGGCCTGTGCCTGGCTGCAGATGGCCTCAGAAGGACATGTATAACTGGGCCAGGTGCCTTGGTGAGGACTGCAGGGTATTCTGCTTTTGCCCCTAACTCAGCTCCACCTCTGTCTTCATAGCTGAGTCTGGATAACTTCAAGCTGCAGCCTCCAGTGACCTTCCGTCTGGCAGCAGGCTCTGGCCCAGTGCGCCTTGCTGGCTGGCACAGGATCGGTAAGGACTTGTGGGTGGGGAAAGGCTTGGTGGGAGAGAGGGGTATGGATGGGCTCCATCAGTATGAACACCAGCCAGGGAGCCCCTGGGAGTTGCGCTCGGTGCTGCCCGGTGTGTGTGCTCAGTGCCTCCTTTGTGCTGGTTCCCCACGGGCTGTCTCTGTGCAGGGATTCCTTCCCTGCTGTAAAGCCTTGCTCGGGTAAAGGGGTCTGGGTGACACATGCTGTCCCCTTTTCCCATGCCTGGCTGTTGCCATTCCCCTCCAAGACCTCCCTCCAGCTGAGATACAGCTTATTGCCTACAAGCTGCAATCAAAACTGCTCCAGTGCTCCTTGGGCTGATCTGCTCTTGGGGTATCTTGGGAGCCGATTGCATTTGCAAAGACATACATTGGTGAGCAACAGTTATTTGTGTGTCCCAGTGCACAGGGAAGATGCTTCGTTTGAGGAGGATGATGACTTGTCTGAGGAGGAGGAACAGGAACTTGCTCCTATCATGCCAGCCAAGAAGTAGAGGAGGAAGCAGTAACTTACCTCCAGGCAAGGTGAGGGGCCAGGAAGCCGGGTGGCTGTGACGCTGGTGTGGCAAGCATGGGCGAAAGCTGCCCTGCTGCAGGAGGCTGCTGGTCTCAATCTAGTTCTTCCTCCAGGTACTCACTCGCTGGGACTTCTCTCCCTGGACTGCTTTTACCTCGGACACCTCTTGCCAGGACCTCAACATTTGCTGCTTTTTTTTTTTCTTTTTTCTGTTGTAACTTTTTGGGGAGCAGGGGCTGCTCCCAGCACTGGGGTGTCTCCTTTCCCACAGCCCTGGGAGGCTGCTCCTAAAGCTGGATGGATGCTGCTGGTTTATGCCCTCTCCCCCATCCCTGTGCTGGGAGTCAGGGATGGAGGAGATGATCCTTGCCCTGTGCCTTTTGCTCTCCTGGAACTCTGCTCTGTGCACCCCCTCTCCCTGGCTCTGAAACACCCAGTCCCGGCCCCCTTCCCCAGCAGATGGATGTAAAGCCAGTGGTGGGACAGGCAGTTTCACTGATTCTAGCGTGTTTGCTTTTCTTTACTCACAATTTGATGTTTTTTATACACTTGGAAGGGTGAAACTGGGGCCCAGGCTCTGTCCTCAATTGCAGTTATGGTGGGGTGGGATCTCACAGCCTAATTGATCTGGGGAGAGGTTCTGGGTCAATCTGCTTTGTAAAGAACTGTTTTTACACTGAATAAAGGTCTCTCAGGCATCAGGTCTGGAGGGGGGACACTGCTGGCTGGCAGGTTCCTGCTATGCGCACTTCAGTGGGAGATGCTCCTCTGTGTCCATTCCCTGACACTTGCTTTGCTTGGTGATGCTGCAAAGCTCCCAGGAGGGACCTGCGGGCTCTGCACACTTTGTGGCCCATGAGCCAGCGCAGTGCTGCATCCAGGCTGCCAAGGGAAGGGGCAGAGTGGCAGATGGCTGTACAGAACAGAGACCTGGCTCCACGTGTGCTCCCAAAGGTAATGCAGCTACTAGCAACACCCCCTGGTGAGGGCCACATTGGCCCTGGTGCTGGGCACTGTCACAGCAAGGTCCTCGTTCGTGTCTTGCTCTCAGTCCAAGTGTCCTGCAGACGGGAGAAACGCCAGCACCTGCAGGGTGTGGGACAGCTGTGAGCTCTGGCCTTTGCTGGAGAGTCGTGTCCCACTGGTCTGGGTACCTGGAGAGGGTTTGGTGCTTCAGTCAGGTGGCATTTCTCACCCCTGGGGGGCTGGTCCTGTCTTCAAATGTTTCTCTGGTGGATTCCCTGCATCTGTTCTTTCATATGTGGCTCGTGGTCCAATGCCTGTTCCAGCCCTCCTTGCTTGTGACACTGACTGTTGTCCCTGGGAAGCACTGTGTACGGTCCGGCCCTGATGGCTCCGTCGGTGCCCTGGGACAAGGAGTTTCTGAGCTGGATGAGCTCTGAGAGAGGCAAATCTTCCAGGGGGGATCCTCAGCTCGGGCTCCATCCTAGGCTGTGAGCGGGGCTGATTCTCTCCGGGGCCTGTGCAGCTCCCCTCTGCAGCCCCACTGTTCCCTTCTGGCCCCAAACACCCCTCGGTCAGCCCTGCCTGACCAGCACGGCTCGCCCCTCGCAGCACAGGGGAACGGGCTTGGTGTCCCCACCCCACGGCGAGGGGCCGCTGCCTGGGAGGCAGAGCCGGCCGGGGGGGATGGACCCCCGCCGTGGTGCGCGGCCCCCGCAGCGGCGCGGCGGGAGGGTGCTGGGGCGGGCGGCGGCGCTACCCCGGTACCGGGCGGCGGCGTTACCCGGTACGGAGCGGCGACGCTACCCCCCGGTATCGGGCAGCGGCGTTACCCGGTACGGAGCGGCGGCGCTACCCCCCGGTACCGGGCGGCGACGCTACCCCCCGGTACCGGGCGGCGGCGTTACCCCCCGTACCGGGCGGCGGGCCCGGCGCGGGCACCGCTAGGTGGCAGGCGGGCAGCGCTGCGGGCGGCTCTGCGGCCCCGCCGGCCCCCGCCTCGCCTCCCCCTGCCCGCCCTGCCGGGCCCGCCGGGGCTTGCACCCGCTCTCCGGGTCTGGGCAGCCCCTGGGATGCACGGAGCATCCAGGCACTGGGATCCCGCTCCGGGTCCCTGGGTGGAGCGGTGTCCTTGGGTCCGGCCCTGCCGTGGGGATGGGTGCCGGTTGGGATATAACGTGTCCCCGGGGAAGTATGGTTCCTCCTGCCTTCCTGAGGCAACAGGGTGCCCGGGGCTGGTGATCTGTGCCCATGCCCACAAGCGCTGAGATCCCTCAGCAAATCTCATTGCCCTGGGGGTTTGCTTTGCGTGGTGATGCTGCGGAGCTCCCAGGTAGAAGAGCTCAGCCTTGCTGGGTGAAGAGATGTGGGACCATCCTCCCCGAGGGCTCGATGTGTGTTTGAGACATGCTGGTGGGGCACAGCACACCAGTGCCCTGTGCTGATGGTGCAGGAGGAGAGTTCAGGGCCATGAACTGAACCGTGGCTGTGCCAGGATGGTGCCCAGCCCCTGCTAGGGCTGGCACATGCAGGACCCCGTAGATCAGCCTGGCTGTGTGCATGTGGGAAGGGGTCGGGGCTGATTTATCTGCCAAGCCTTGGTCCTGCTTGCTCTCCGCAGAGGAACAGCTTGGCCTTGGGGGGGATAAGAACCAGTAGATCATTTTTAAAAAGATGATTCTGGAAGGGTGAGCTGGGGGAGGCAGCTGGCCTGGAGCCCGGTGGGGGACAGTGAGGCAAGGGAGTGGGCACAGCTCAGCCCTGGTAGGGTGCTTCATGCAGGATGGGAGAGGCAGTGCTGGCTGACAAGAAGGAGCATTTGGCCTCCTAAAGGGTAGAAGGAGATGGTTTCAGGGTTCTGGTTTCCTTAAGGGTGTCTAGGTATCTGGGACAAGGGGCTGTGGCAGGAGGGACAGTCCTGCCAGGGGGCAAATGTGGCATCATGAAGACTATGGTGCTGGTGGTAGGGGACACCAAACCTGTCCACACTGTTGCAGGACCAGCCCAGCCCAAGGCCTTGCCACAAGTGCTGCCTGGTCCCCAGTGCTGCTGCAGGGTGATGCCAGGGGAGAGGGAACATCCCAATCCCAGAGGGAGTAAGGGAGGGCCTGGGGGGTGTTGGCACTACCAGGCCCCTTTCTAACTGACATGGGGAGGTTTGCTCTCCCCTCCCCAGCAATGTTACAGCCTTGATGCACTCAGCTTGGGCAGAGGGAGATAAATGCTGAGATGGCAGGAGGATGGGAGGGGGGATGTGCTCACACACAGCGCTTAATGGGGAAGGATGGGATTACAGGGGTCACGCTAGGTGAGCAGCTTCCTTCGTGGAGCTGATGGTATCAAAGCAGGTGCCCCCGGCTGCAAATACCTTGGGCAAACAAACAGGGCTGTCTAAGAGCAGGTGAGCTTGGGCATGGCTGGGCTGGGGGGTTCTCAGGGGTGGTGGGGGACAGGAGGCTCACTGTGCGTGGGGAGTGAAGTGTGGGGCCCCTGCTGTGAGGACTGCCTTGTTTTGCATGGGCACGGGGGGAGTTAAGTTGTTGTGTGTCTATGTAATATGTGGGCTACCTATGCTGGAGGTACATGTAAGGGTGCAGGGCCCATCACTCTCCCGTGGGGTGATGGAGGTGCTAATACCAGGAAGTTATATGATGCTCCAACCCAGCTGATGGCTCTGGGGTTGCTTTGGGAGGTGGTTGGCTCTGAGCGTCCCTCCTCTGTGCTGCATTTCAGGGCTCTGCATGCTGACATCACTGGGGTTGGATCCCTCCCTGCTCAGGCAGCACTGGAGAGCCCTAGCCCTGGCTGGGCCATGCAGCAGGGAAATATGGCCATAGCATGGCTTGATGTGGGGATCACCATGCACGAGCACCATGGTCATGCACCCATGCTGCCGCACTCCTCATAGCCCTTCTGAACTGGCCTGCTGTGCCCAGCAAGGGGCACAGGCTGCTCGCTGCAGCGTCTGGCCCAGATGAAGCCCCACAGGGCTGGGGCTTGGCTGCCTGCCTCCAGCCAGGTGGCTGGGCCAGGCCGGCAGCTTCCAGGGGATGCTCTGGTTTCAGAAGTCAGGTTTGAGTTGCTTTTTCAGGGATGGAGGGGCAGGATGGGGAGCCACTCTGCTGAGCGTGGCCAGGCAGCAGTTTTCCTTGTGATGCCCCAGATAGTCCTGCCCCAACAGTTTTCTTGCTGAGTTTCAGTTCTCCATGGCAGAGAACTCGGCCCTAGGGCAGCTGAGAGATGCAGCTGTAGCCGTGCTGTAGGTGGGGCTGGTCCCCTGCTCCATGAGCTCTCTGTTGCTCGTTCCCACAGTGAACTGGGGTAACAGTTTTTCTCTGATGCTTGACTGCCAGGGCTACGGAGGAAGCCAGTGGGACACCGCTGGAGATGCAGCATCCCCCATTATCCCAGGGTGCAGCGGTTCTGCAAGGTGGGGCAGAGAACGTGGCACCTCGGTGGCAGCAGGAGCCAGGAAAAGGGCCAGCAGAGCCACCCTCTGCTGGGACCACCCTGGTGGTGGGTGTGATGAGCATCCCGTTCTCTGCAGCGTTAGAGGACTCTGCTATCCCTATTCTGTCCTCCCAGGCAGCAGGTACAGGTATCTCTGCTGTTGCCTCAGGGGGCCACGGGCACCCTAACGCACAGGGCTGGCCCTGGCAGAGCTAAGCTGGGGACACATTGCAACCAAGAAAGCAAGCAGCAGCATCTAGAAGAGCCAGGCTGCTGGTAATTCCCATCCTTTCCCCACTGACATGCCTTGCAGAGGGAAATGCTGCTGGTGCACTGTGTGGGAATAGCCCTGTCTGCTGGAGAAGCTGAAACTCAGGTCTGGGGTCATCTCCTGCTTGCTAGTGCTCGGCTGTGTGCTGGGTCCTCCCCAGCATGTATCGAGCTGGCTCAGGGCCTGGATGTGTGGGTGTTCACCCCACCGACTGCTCTGTGGGTGGAGAAGAGGCTCCTCCAGCTCTTGGCTCCACAGGGGGAGCTGGCAGCTGATATACCATGGCTCCTTCTGGCTGCCCATCCTGGCACAGAAGGTTGCTTACGGCCAGGCTCTGCTCCGGGCATTTGCAGGCTGCAATAGCTGCTCAGAGTGTCTGCTCGCAGTGGGGATGTGTGTCCCCAGCTCCACAGTGCTGCCCAGAATACAAGAGGGTTTTTTTTTCATTAAGTTGCTGCTGTAACAGCTGTGACTTTACAGTCCACAGTAGGCATAGCAGAAGGTGCTGGAGGAGCACAGGGTGACACCAGAGCAGGGGTTGTGCTGCAAGTGAGGTTTCAACTCACATAAGCATAAAACAGGTGCTAAAAGTGAAGATGGTTGGGCTGTGGTAGAGAGCCCCATGCAAGACAACCTGGGTGAGGCTCCACCACATCCATCCTGCAGGGTCTTCTCCTGCAGCCCCCATTCAGCCCACCTCACGTCAGGTTGGTATTAGCAGCTCTGTGCTTGACAGCCACAGCCGAGATGCCCGGAGGAGGTCGTAGGTGTCCTTGCCTTCCACCCCTCTGAAGTGCAAATCTAATCGCTCTGGTCTGGGCTGTCCCTGACACTGGCAGGACCATCACTGCTGGCCACACATCCCTGCCAGGGTTGGTGGTAGCTGTAGGGGTAGGGTCTGCCCAGAGCAGCTGGGCTGTGCCCCAAGGGGCTTTGGGATTTGCCAGAGGGATCTCCCCAGGGAGACACTTAACTGCAGGGAGCACGGGCACCTTGCGGTTTCCCTGTTCCCAGCCCCACCGCTGGCAGAGCCCTAGGCTGGGTGGGTAGGATTTGGCCTCTGTGGTGTCCTTGTTGGTGATAGCTCTGCACAGGGGCTGTGGGACACCCCATACCTGTTCCATGCTTCAGCCTCTGCTCTCCAGACAGGCTTTCAGGTGGATGGAGGCCTCTGAGCTGCAGTGCACAAGGTCTTTGGGGCTGGATAGGAAGGGTTGCTGCTGATGGGAAGAGCCAAGGATGAAGAGAGCACAGGGGACAGGGATCTTGTCTGTAGGACACCTGCCCTGCTCCACTCCCTGGTGCTCAGCTCACAGGGGAAGGGCAGTGTGGTCTAGTGGTTGGCTGGGCCCTTGGGAGATCTCCTGGGGAAGAAGTGGGAGCAGAGTCATTGGAGAGATCTCAGTTTCAATCCGAACTCCCTGGGTGCTTGTTTCTCTGCCTAGGCTGGCTCCCTGCAGCCCTGGCCCCTGCCCCTGCACTCCCCAGAGGTGGTGTCTGCACTGTGATGGGAGTCTGGGCGTTTTGTGCATGCCATGGCCATGCTCCAGGATGGTGTGAAACCCCCTGCCACAGCTGGTGCCTGGGAGAAACCAGTTACAGGTTGTGTCCAGGCTCTGGCTGTGCCAGGGGCCACATGGTCCCTGTCTTCCCAAAACACAGAGGTGTGCAGGGTGGCACAGAGATGAGACGTGGCCCTGGGCACAGGAGCTGGAGAGGGGCACAGTTCTTGTGCCAGCCCCAGTGCCAGCATGGGGTGGGGGCTGTAGGGCTCACAGGAGCCGGAGGGCTGGGCTTGGATAAGGGCTAGCAGGGGGTTTGGGGCAGGTCCACAGGGCTGGCCAGCAAGGTAAGGGGCTATGGCCAAGCTGGAGGGGCAGCAGGTGCCATGGGGAGTGTGCCCACATTGCTGTTTCTTTGGGGTTCACTCTTGCTGGCCCTGCTGCCTCTCCCCAGCACTCACAGGGCCATGTGGGGTGCCACGGGTGCTGGCTCCCCAGGGCCAGGGTCAGGACAAGCTGCAGCTCTGCTGGACTGGGATGTCAAAGGGGCCATAACCCTGGTGTTTTGCAAACTCCTGGGGTCAGCAGTTCAGCTGCCACTGACACAGGGGCCCAGAGACACACACGGGCATTTTGGGTGGATGCTGTAAGCAAACAAACGAAGGTAGAGTTACAGCCGATGGACAGCATGCACCCCCCACCCCCGGCCACTGCTGTTAGTTTTAGGCTTAAACCCACCGTGGGCTGGGCATGGGAGTCCTCTTCCTAAGAGGATCCAAACCAGAGCTGAATGGTCTGGCCTGGCTGGCTGGGAGCCGAGGCTGCACTCAGGCAGTGAAGGGCCAATATTTTGCATTTCTGTCTCAGCTCCTTGTGGCCCTGAAGGAGCCTCTGAGCCCATCCCACAGAGGACAGTGACCCCGGCATTGAGTGATGGCTCCCACCTTCCTGGGTGGCCAGCGGAGCCCCCTCCCACCCAGCCTGGCTTTGACCCCCCTTCCCAGCCCTGCCTGATGGTGTGTGGCTGGAGACCTCAAGGAAGGTGCTGCTGCTTGGGTTGGGGCTACAATGCTGAGGAAGTTGTGCCAGCCAGGAATGTCTTGGGACCAGGTCCTGGAGATGTTCTTTGGTCTGTGCAATGGGGTCAGGAATGAACTGGAGCTGCCTAAATGCTGTGAGCACGCACATCCTCATCCACATGTCTGTGAGTGTCACCCCTTCCCCACGCATGTGTATCATGGCCATTCCTGGCCAGGCTGCTCATTTACTGACCCCTGCTAGATGCAGGGCAGGTTTGCACAAAAATGTTCAACCTTGAGTTTAAATCACACAGGGCTGGGGATGCCACCTGCTTCCTGAGCTGCTCCCATGTGAACTGCCATTGCTGGGAGCCTTTAGTCTGTGGGACTCTTTGTGGACCACTTCCCAAGCTGGGTGGCCACAGAGCTAGCCCAGTTCTCTCTCCTTGCAGATGGATGCAGCCTGGGGGTGCATCTCCCCTTCAGTGCCCTCCACAAGGCTCCTGGCCTCACTCAGCTCTGCCAGATCTTTACCTGTGTGCCTGGCTCACCTCTGAGCTCCCCCCATGCACTTGGGGGTGGATGCCAGAGATGAAAATAGCACTGGCCTCATCAGAGCCAAATGTAGCCATGAGGTGGATGCCTAACACCAATGGAAAATCCACCTGTGCATCCATGGACTGCCCTGGATGAACTCCTGCTCTGCCTGCGGATCAGGAGCAGAGCTGCCACATGCTGAGCCACCCAAGGCTGCCCCTGCTGTGCTGGCAGCCCTGCTGATGTGGGTGGTGAGCTCTCCTTCCAAATAACCCAGCCTGGATGGAAAGCAGAGCCTAGCTTTGACTCCTCTGATCCACAGGAGCATCGCTGCCTGGGAGTCAGCATGCAGCCACCAGAGGATGATGGAGCCAGTGTTGACACCAGCACTTCTAGGAGCAGAACCTGAAGATGTGGAAGCAAAGGCCACGTTCCTAAAAAGCTGCTGAGCAGGAGGGACAAGAGGTGGTGAAATGGTCTCCAAAGGGCAGAACGCCCAGTTCCCTGAAGCAAAGCTGTGAGAGCAGACTGCTGGAGAGGGACCTCATGGAGCCATGTCACCCAGGTTGGTCCTGCACAGGGGTGGGTACAGCTCCAGGGGGCTGCAATTAAAACATAGGGGTAGTATCCTGGCCTGGCATTCCCACCACCCACAAAACACACCTTAACCCTGCTGCTAGTAATTGAATAGAGAGGAGAATTAATTATGAATGGGCTGTGTCTCCCCTCCCTGCTCCTCGTTTTCCCTGGGGCTGCCTCAGCGCTGTGGGTAGCAAAGACAAGGTCATTCCCATGCAATACATCCCGGTGGGGTTCGGCCAAGTTCCTTCCCTTCGGGGATGGGGTTGTGGTGGGGGGAAGGTTAATGGCTAGCAGTGGGATCGCCCCAGGCTGCTCGGCACTGCTCAGCCATGGAGGAGCTGCTGTTGCCTCTGAAACGCCCCATTAATGCTGCAGTCCCTTTGTGAAGGATCAGCGGGCAGGGCTGGGGGTGCTGGGCTGTGGGGCTGGGAAGGGTGAGGGTGGAGTGGGCTAGCATCTCTCTGGCTCTGCTGGGAAGCCTCCACGTGTTTGTTCTAGGGCAGTGAAAGCTGGTTTATGGCCAAGCAACCTTCCTGGCATGGCTGTAAAGTCTTACAGGATCCTGGGTTTCGTGCATTTTGGCTCTCCATCACATGGTGTTGGAGGGGAGGGAGATGCTCGGGTGCAGGGCACTGTTGCCCATGCTCCAGAATCCTCATTTCTGTCTGCCCTTGCCTTTGGCTGACCCTCAGCCCCATGTCAGCCACCCCACTACCTACAGTGTCTCTCCACTTTCAAAGGCAACCGCTCTGCAGGCTCTCCAAGCTCTCTGTGTCTGCGGAGAGAAGGTCTCCTTGCCCTCCAGCTGGCTCAGTGTTGCAGTGTGCTGTTGCAGGTGCTTCCCTCCTCCATCAGTTGGGATTAGTGCTGTGGTTCTGTCTATGTCCCTGGCCTGGCAGGAGCAGGGAACTGTGCCTGTTGGCCCTGGTCTGCAAGGGACAGTGATGTCCTGGTTGTTTCCTCACCTGAGAATTTCCCCTGGTAAAGAGATGTTCAAGCCAAACCTTCTGCAGGTGTTTTGCTGGCTATCCCCTCACCCCAAATTCTCCTGGCCTCCTCTTGTGATGCGAAGTCCTAGTTTGCTAGGAGCTCTTGCCTCCACTCACCCTAGTTTGGACTGGTTGTCCCTAAAGCTGTGGTTGGTGTGGCTTTTCTTGGCTCCACCTTTCTAAAATAAGTGATGTTAGTGGGGAGGTTTTAGGCTGATGCTCAGGGAGGAGCTGGTAACAGCTATGCCTTGGTGGCTTTGACCTCTTGTGGGGCACAGGGGCTTACTCTGGCTGTCCCTTGTCCTGCAAGAGGAGAGGGTTGTCCGTGGACCGCTTCTGACCTGGACTGAGCCAGGTAGGGATGATGCCCTGGAAGAAGCAAGCTGGAAGCTGGAGATGGGACCTAGCTATGTCCTGCAGATGTGCTAAGAGACATCCTGGGAGAGAGCAGGGATGGTGCTGAAGTGGCCCTGGATGGGGGATTCAGTGCTAAGAGTCACAGAGGGAAGGGGGAGAGAACTCCCACAACACCCCCTGTGCTGTCTCCAGTCTCTGTTGTACAGTAACCCAGACAGCCCCCTCCCAGGGTCTCACAGATTCTCACCTGCTGCCCCCTCCATCTCCTCAAATTCTCTCCATGTCCACTCATTGCCAGGCTGCAGTCTAGGCTGCTCCAGGAGCTGCACCTATGGTTCCCAGCTGCCAGGAGGCTTTATGTGGTGTGCAAAGGGGAAGCAGAGGTGGGGAAGGTTTGAGAGCAAGCCTGGACCCCAGCCGGCCTGGGACAGCCACCTCTGTGTCCTGGTTCCTCTCTCAGCTCCTGCTTCTTGGTGTTGCAGCCCTGTGGCTTCAGCTGGGCATCCTCAGCTTTATGGGAAAAGGGATGGGAAGGCTGCAGCTCACAGCTCTGGTGCTCAAATCTGCAGCAATTAACATCCCTGAAGAACATAAAATACACGAGCTATTCTCTGAGGGAAACACGCTTCTGCGCCTGCCCAGCCTAAACATGGTCCCAGTTCTACAGATCAGGGCAATGGAGCCACTAGTGGGGGACCAGAACTGGACCTGATGGGACCACGCTGGTAGCCTCCTCCAGGGAACACAGCCTGATGGCTGCCTGGAGCACTAAGGACACAGCAGGTCCCCAAGTCTTTCTGCCAGGAGGGGATTTCTTCCACCAGCTCCACAGCAGCTGGGCCTGAGGCCCAGCTGGTCTCAGGAGTGCAGGGCTGGGATTTCTCTGCTCTGCAGGAGAGCCAGACAAACCATTTAGCCCAGTGCCGAGGGGACCCTTGCCCCACAGACCAGGGGGCTTAGTTCAGATGGCCTGTGAAGGAGCTGATAGGCAGGCTGATTTCCCTTGTGCTGCCTTGCACAGAAGAGAGGATTTCCAAAAACATTTTTTTAAACCCTAAAAAACAAATAGGGGACGCGTGGGATGTATTCTTGATGCAAACATGGGTGACCCTGTGATGGGCTAGGAAGCACCAAGGGAAGAAGGCAAATGCCTCTGTGCAGGCACCCAGCTTCCCGGCAAGGACCAGACCGTAGCCGTGAGCTGAGGCAGCAGCAGAGGTGGGATGAGCCCAGCATCCGTGACACTGCCTGTCCCCGGCTGCCATCACCACCCTGCTCATGTCTGTCCCCTGCCCAAAGGTAGGGTAGGATGGGGGCTGTGGAGGCTTTGTCTGTGGGCCCGAGGATGGCTGGCAGGAGCATCGTCTGTCATCTACTGTCAGGCAAAGTGTGGCCGCCCCTGGGTGATCCCGCACCGGCTCGATTTTACAGCCCTGACTGGCACTTGAGCCTGTTTGCCGAGGGCAGGGGCCACGCAGGGCTGTCAGCTCACGGCTGCTTCTGACCCCGTACGGGACACCATAAATCTCCCAGTTTAAAGCAGGCTGGGCTGTGGCTGTGCTGGACACAGTGCTGTTGAACATGGTGTGCGGTGTGCAGGATAACGCGCGGCCCAACCCTGTGCCCGCCGGAGGTAAAGCAGGGGCAGCCACTGGTGAGCAAGAGCAGCATCTGAGAAATTGTCAGTGCCTAAGCCTCTTGAATTTTTTATAAGTAAAAAAAGCAAGGATTGTCTGAATTTAGAGCATTGGGAATATCTAGTGCTGCCTGCTCTGGTTTTGCCTGGTTTTCCTTAGGCAACCCAGAGAGGTGGATATGTGGAACTGCCTCAGTCATGCTGTGGCACACCAGCTGTTCGCAGAGCTCAACACGGAGAGTTTTTCTCCCAAGTGTGTGCTGGTCTGACAAGCTGAGAGCACGAGCGTGTGCCACCCATGGAAACCCACTTCTGCTTCAGCAGAGCACCCTCAGTATCCACCCTGCTTGTTCCTGTGGTGCTCCTGAAGACTTCCAGTTGATTGGCCCAAGTCTTCTTTCTACATGTAGGAAAACCACTCAGAAACATCCTTCTGGCCTTTTGCACCAAGAAAAATGCACAAAGGGTTGATTTTGTGGGAAATTTTGGCTGGAGCAAGACAGCTGCCTGCCGTGTGCTGGGCTCGGTCTGACGATACTGATGGCAGGGGCTGTTTTTTTGCCTTGAGCTCTGTGGGGCTAGCCCAGGGATGGGCAGTGCCCAGGCTCCTCTGCCAGCCTGCAGCACCCGCCGGCAATGGTGATGCTGGGCAAGCCCAGGTGAGACCCCCAGCATCCCTGGGAGATCCATCCCTGGAGGTGGTTGTAGTCAGCACTTTGGGGTGAAAGGCTGAGTGTGCAGGGGTGTGTGTGTGTGTACGTGTGCCTGGGGGCACTGGCTGCCTGAGCAAGGGGGAAGATGCGCAAGCTGGATGTCAGCGTGTGTGCGAGAGGGAGAAACGCCCTGTGCCTGTGGCTGGTGTGTGTATGTGCATGTAGGGGGGGGAATGTATTTTGGGGTTGGGGGTGAGCAAAGAGTGCGTGCCTGTGCTGGGGAGGGGGGCTGCAGTGTGTGTGCACAGGGTCACATGTGTGTAGGGGGGCTGTGTGTGTGAGGGGTGGGAGTGGGCAGGAGCGGGCCACGTGCGAAGGGCCGTATGCGTGTGCAAGCTGTGTGCGCGTGGAGGGCCTGCCCGGGGGTGCGTGTGCGGGCTGCGGGCGTGCCTGTGTGTGTGCAGGGGCTGCACAGGCGTGTGCAGGGCCGTGTGCGTGCAGGCGGGCCGTGCCCGCCCGTGTGTGCCTGTGCGGCGGTGCAGCCCGCCGCTCTGTCACTCAGAGGCCGGCTGACAGGAGCTGCCTCTCCCGCGGCGGCAGATAGCGCTGATTGCTGATTCGAGGAAACAAAATAGCAATTGTAATTATGGGCTCTGATAAGATAAAGGAGGGCGCGGGGAGCGCGGGGACCGGCAGCGGGGCACGGCCGGCAAATTAGCAGCTGTCACTCAGCGCCGAGCAGGCGGCGCCGGCCCCGGCCCCGGCCAGGTACCGGCCCCGGGGGCCGCCCGCCGCAGCCCCGCCGCAGCCCCCGCCCCGGTGCGCAACAGGTGGCGGGGCCGGGAGCGCCGGGGCTCGCCGGAACAATGCAGCCCTCGGCGGCCCTGCCCGGGCTGCGGGGCTGAGCCCCGTCCCGCCGCCGCCGCCCGGCCCCATGGCCCCGCACCGCCGGCCCTGAGGGCGCCCGCCCGCCTCACCAGGTAAGCGCCCGGCGGGGATGCTCGGGGGGGTCCCGCTGCCCGCTCCCCACCCCGGCTGCGGTATTTGCTCAGCATCGCTCGCTCTCGGAACTCCGACCCCCTCCATCCTCCCCCCTCCCGGTAATCCTTTTAATGTCTGGCACGTCCCGGGAGGGCTTGCCTGCCCGGTCCCAATCCACAACGCGCCCGCGGAGCGGCGAGCCCCCAGCGGGGGAACCGCAGCCCCTACGCCCCCTCCCTCCCTCCCAGCCCTTAAGCCCCGTTTTACGGATGGGGAAACTAAGGCACGGGGCTGGGAGGGCGTCCCGCCGGCGGCGACCGCCGCGGAGCCCGGCGCTTAGTGCCAGCCCCGAGCCAGGCGACACCTGGCCCGCCGCCCCCTCTGCCTGGGCAGGTACCGCCGGGCCGGGGGTCGGGGGGCGAGGGGGCGTCGGTCCGGACGGGCTTCCCCCTGCGGTAACGGCGGTCGCCCCCGGGGCTGCGCCCGCCCCCGCCGCCGGGGCCACGGGCCGGGCTCGCCGCCTCCCGGGGCGGCAGCGGGGCCGCGGAGCGGAGCGGGGCGGGGGGTGCCCCGCGGCGGGGGGCCGCCGGCCCTGCGCCCCGGGGGCTGGGCGGGCGGGCGGGCGGGGGCCTTTCCCCTCTGTAGCCGCTTGTGCCCTCCTTTCCTCGGGGCGAGGACGCGCCGGCAGGGCGAGAGGAGGCGAGGAGACGAGGCAGCGCCGCGCCGCGCCCCCCCGGGCGCTCCCCGCCGCCGCCGGGCCCCGGGCTCCCGGCCCCGCACCGGCCCCGCCATGGACCCCTGCTCCTCGCTGTTCAGCTACGTGTGAGTACCGGCAGCCCCGGCCCTCTGCCCCGGGCCCGCAGCCCCCCCCTCCCCGCCCCCCCTCCGGTTCACACCTTTCTCCTGCTTTCTCTCCCAGGTTAATGCACTTGTTCGTCCTCTGCCTGCAAGCCCAGGTAAGTGCCCGCTGCCCGCCCGGCTTTGTTTGTCCCCGGGGGCTGGGGGGTGCCCCGCAGCCGCCGCCGAGCGCCCCGGGCTCGGCAGGGAGGGAGGGAGGACGGAGGAACACTTTAAAACCCAGGAGACAAAAGTCGCCCGGCTGTAAAAAGCCGAGGCCGAGGGGGGAGCCCCCCCCCCCCGGGCTGCAAAATAACGTGCAGCGGGCTCGGGCTGTGAGGCAGGGGGTTCCCGGGGTACCAGCGAATCGCGCAGGGTTAGTTTTAAGCAGCTTTAGGTCCCGTCCCTCCCCGCCTCTGAATGGCACTGTGGATATACCCCCGTTCCTCTTGTCCGGCGTTTTTTTCCTATGCCGCTTCATCCAAAAAAAAAGTAAAGCGGAATTAAAAAAGAGGAAAGAAACGCCGCTAAAACCTTACTGAAAAGCGCAGGTTTTGATTCAGCTTAAAACTGTCAGACTTTAGCATCGCTGGTTTGTATCTGCCAGAGACAGAAGTGTCATGAATAGATTAAACAGCTTGGGCAGAGCTTGTGCAACACCCGCATACCAGCAGGCACGGGTCGCTGGGAGCAGTGTGCCTGCAAACTGGGGTGAAACCCCCCTTCCCCCTGAGATCACAGGTGCAAAAGCTTTGTTTAAAATGCCCTTTAAGCTCCCTTTTTTTAATTTTCCTGGAAGGCTGGAAAAAAAAGAAAAAATAAAAATCTAGTTTCCAGTCGAAAAGCGGAGGGAGCGAAGCGCTGGGAGTGTGCAGTTGTATAAAAACATTGCTGTAATATTTTGGAGTATGAGATGGAGACCAAATAGCAGCATGGCTAATGACCTCTCCTCCACATGGTACCCTCATCAGAGCTGGGGAGAGAATCCTGCTGCATTATCCAAAACCCGTCTATAGGAAACACACATGCACAGGCAGAAGCGGAGGGAGAGAGATGACATTGTCAAGGGGAGATATCTCCATAAAGCCAGCTTTGGAAGAGCAGTGGCTTTTGCTTTTATTGGGTTTTTCTGTTGTTGTTGTTGAAGACGGGAGGAAATCTTCCCATTTGATGTGGGGGTGGTAGGGGGTAGTCCCAGCCTTCTGATGTTGAAAGGAGCTATCTCCTAACATTTGCTCAGAATACATCTTTATAAATGTCAGGGAGCAGCGAAACTTTCCAGACTTAAAAGAGGGATTTGAGACGAGGGGGGAAAAAAAGACTTCTGTGCAAGCTCGTGAGCCAGGGCTGAGGGGGGAGCAGGTTTGGCCGCTCATGAAAATCATTTAAAGCCCAGGAGCAACAGTGTCAGGTCTGGAGGGGCTGAGCTCAGCTGCGGCTCTGGGGCTAGCGGGTGTGCTGGGCATGGGCACCCCTCTGCCGGCACCGAACATCTGGCTGTGGGCGAGGGACGGGTTTACATGGGCAGCAACTGTGTATCCTTGGGTGATTGTGCCACTCTATACCTGAGCTGGGGCATGGTTTTCTCATGATTTTTACACCTTATAGCTCTACCTTCTCTGGGGACTTTGTTTTTAAAGAGGTCAATAAGTGGGGTGTTTGGGAGCAGAGCTTGGGACCCAGAGGAAAGGCAGCTGTTGGGGTACGTGTCCGGGCCAGCAGCAGCAGTAGTGTGCTCCTGCAGAGGCGAGAAAGGTGCGGGATGAGTGTGTCAGCCCCTTTGGGGGGCAGCCCAGCGCCCTCCTGCCCCTCTCCAGACCCCCTCCACCTCCCAGCCTTGATGCCCATGTTTGGTACCCCAGTGCCAGCTGGGACCCACTGAGTCCCAGGGAGGCCTCTGGGGTCACTGAGCCCTGTCATGCTCCCGGGTCACCTGCCTATCTCTGCTTAGGGCACGTCTGGAGCTGGCACGGCTCTGTAAAGGGCTCTGGTCGCTGTGTCCTGGAGCTTAATGCTCCTTCTCCCAGGGAGGCTTTGGTGGCGCAAGAGGTACCACTGCCGTCCCGGCTCTGTGCCTCCCTGTAAAGCCTGGCTGGAGGCCGGCGATCTCTGCTCAGCCCGTTCGTTCCTCTGAGGAGTAGAGATTATAATGGTGTGTCGTATATTTTTTAATTTCCTAAAGGTAACTGTTCAGTCCCCACCTAATTTTACACAGCATGTGAGGGAGCAGAGCCTGGTGACGGATCAGCTCAGCCGACGGCTCGTCCGTACCTACCAGCTGTACAGCCGGACCAGTGGGAAACATGTGCAGATCTTGGACAACAAGAAAATCAATGCGATGGCAGAGGATGGGGATGTGCACGGTAAGGACTTGCAATGGGGGCGGGTGTGTGGGGGAGCTGGGGAGGTGTTCGCAGCCCAGCGCAGCGATTGATGATTTCCGTCCTGTTTGTTAGCCAGAAATCATTAAAATCGTTCGGCTTGTGGGGGCTTGTAAAGGGAGAACATAGGGGTCAGCGATCAGCGGCTGTGTGATTCAAGGTGAGGGCAGGTTCCCTGTGCTGAGGGAGGGGACTGGTTCTTGCAAGATGGGCTCTGCTCCCTTCTTTTTAATTCTTGGTTTGCACCTGACTTGGAGGGCTTGGGGCTGTAGTGTGCTGAGCAGCATCAGTCACTTCAGCCCTTTGCAGGGCTGGGAATTTCTGAGACTTTCTTTTGGAAAAGAAATGGAGAGAAAAGTTGAAAAAGAAAAGGGGGTGGAGGGTGGCAGGGGGACACGGCTGCTTTGGAAGCCTTCCCTACACTAGAACTGTCCAAAGTGGCGTTTCCCTGCCCCTCCTTCCTCAAAACAAACCCTGAGCAGAGGCTCAGCGAGGCAGTTGGCTGTGGGTGAAGATGCTGCAGCGTCTCCAGAGACAAAGCGGGGGAACTCTGCAGGCACAAGAGCCTGCACTGTGCCACGGCCCCTCTGCCATTGCCCTGGCACCCCCTCCCCAAAACCTCCCCCCTCCCTAGGGCAGGGGGTCCGATCCCTCCACTGGGGACACTCAAAGCCCAAATACTTTGATCGTGTACGCTAATGACACATTGGGACGGTCAAATGCTGCGCAGGGGTCAGTGGGGCCAGCGAGCCCCGGCACTGCCGGGGGCTGGCTGCGTGAGGCCAGATCCAGCACCCGCATCAGGGAAGCGCCTGTATTCCTGTGTGTTGTACATAGGAATCACAACTGTTTTTCTTTGGTATTAGCTGCAATTTCCCTTTCTTGCTTGGGGAGATTAGTAGAAACACTTTTTCTTCCTTCCCCTTCTGGTGTGGGTGTTTGGGGGGTTTTTGTTTGTGGGTTGTTTTTTTTTTTTCTTTTCATTTTAGTTTGGCTGAAAATTTCATGCTGGACCTTAGCAGTGCAAGCACAGCGTGGATTCCATCTATATGGTATTCCATACATCCAGCATTAATCTTCCAAATAAATTATTCCCACCCTGGAGCAGCTCTGGCTTGAAAAGGCATTAGCTAATTTCCCAAGCAAAAAATCCCATCTTGTTTTAGACCTATAATGCCTGGATTTCAAAAAGCAGTTAGTGAATATTTAAATAATGACCAGGTTTAAATAAGGCCAGAAGGAGGGGACTGGTGGTGGCTTGAAAAACTCTATTAAAATGTAATAAAAAAAGGTTAAGCATTTGAAGAGCTAAGGAAGAAAATGAAGACTGATCTAAACCAGAAAGAGAACAAGCAGTTTTTCAGATGTAAAGTTTTAAAAGAGTTGCAAGTCTGTAAATGTTAAAATAGAGGTTCAGGATTGTTCTATATGAATCTCTAGGGAGGCCCCCATGTCTGGAAGAACTATTAAAACGCTTCTTACTTTCACCTTTTTTAACATTTCCTGAATACTTTCTCCTCTTCGCAGTCCAGTTGGGGGATCAAGTGTGTCTCGCTGCATTTTTTCAGCATTTACGTAGCCACTTTCCCTTCAAAGTTTGAGCATGAAACATAATTTTACCGGGATAAATCTGTCACTTAAGTGAAAGAATAGAGTTGAAAATGTTAAGCTCCCCCTCCCCTCAAAAAAGGGGAAAACCAAAAATAAGGACTCCCCCAAATCATTATTTAGAAATCCACTTTTGCAGCAAAGAGCCTCCCTTCCTGAGCCCTCCCTTCTGCTTTTTTTTTTTTTTTTTTTTAATCTCATTTTTGGGGGGTGGGTGTGTAAAAGGGGTTGATTTATTTTTGCAGATGACCCCTTTCCCCATGTTGATATTTTTACAGCCGACTTAACATCGAGTCTGGTGTTTTCAGTTATCTGTCTTAATTGTCAATATTTGATTGACTTCTTTTAATTCTGAGGGAAGGCGGGCGGCCGGTGCAGCCTGGCTCGTCCCTCGCAGGCTGTGCCTGCCACCGAGCAAAGCGCTGCTGGCCGCAGCCGGGGCTGAACCCCGCGAGCCGCCAGGGATGCCGTGCATCCCTGCCAACTTGCCGGTTTCATCTGTGCCAGGGTTTTCTGCTGGTCAGGGCTGGGGCTTGTGGGGTTCATGGCTTGCCTGCATGGGTCTAGGGACAGAGGTCTTTGGGGACAGGTTGTCCTCATCCTCTGCGGGTGGCAGGGCTGGAGCAGCATGCTGGCTGGGCTCATGCGAGGTGGCAACCTGGCCAGCGGCTGTAAATCACAGCTGCCCTTTGGAGGGGGAAGAGAAAAAAAAAAAAAAAAAAGTGAAGTGACGCGCATCTTTAAAGCGGGGTTTTGTGCTCACTGGGGCCGAGGCCTCCCTGCTCCCTCCCTCCTTCCTCTGTCCCTCCCTCCCTCCCCGCTTTTTCTATCTCTCTGAGAGAAAAATCAATTCTCCTCGAACCTTTTACTGCCTCAGAGATCAATTCCTCACCCTTTCCCCAATATAGATAAATAGGGGATCACTGTCTCAGCGCTTCCTTTGCTGAGTACTGTGGCTCTCGTGGCTGGTTTTGGGGATTCTGGGTGTGTGCCAGGCTCTGGGCATTGGTGCTGGGGTGGCATAATCTGGAGGTGGCTCTTCCCAAATTTTTCAGCTCTCATAGTCCAGGCTGTGCCCAGCTGGGGGTAGGGGGCTGGGGGCATGGGGCAGTTTGGGGACGAGAAGTGCTGCAGGATGATATTAGCAGGAGGAAGTGTGGAGATGGGGTGTCTGTATGTACCTCAAGCCTGCCTGGCCCGGCAGTGCCAAATCAGTTGGCCTGAGTAAATTTTGGGACACCCTTTCCATTGCTCAACCCAGCTGCTGCCAGCACTGTCCACTCCCTGTCCCCCACCCTTGGTGCCGCTGACCTCAGCAGTGCCTGGGATGCAGGATCTGGGCATCACGGAGACAGAGAGGCAGCAGTCTGCTCCTGGCCCAGAGGGTGATTTAGGCTCGCTTTAGCTTGTGTGTGTGCCCACAGCCTCCTTCTGCCATTCGGAGCATCGTTTTGCAAAGCCACCCGCTTCACAGCTGCACCGTTGCTCTTGCTGGGGCTTGCCGATGGCTGAGCATCCTGGGGTAGAAATGTGCAAGCCAGGGTGAGCCACAGTCCTGAGCAACCAAGCAGCCCTTGTGCAGAGATTGGAGAGGAGAAACAGGGCATCAATGGGCTTATTCCCATAACAAGGCTAGACACTTGGAAGGCTCATGGGCTGTGCTCTAATTACCTTGCCAAATTGCACTTACGGTGCTAGGGGCTGATGCTGGGCAAGAGGTGATGGTGGTGAGATGGGACAGTCCTGGCTGGTTTTTCAGTGCCATGGGGGAGATCTTTGGTGCTTGGCACAGCCCTTTTGAGGTGCAAACAGGTAGCCACCATATTCATCTGGGCTTGTGCTTGGGACAGCAGCTGCAGGGCTGGGGAGAAGGATGTCCTGTCCCCATCCTCCCCCTTCCCTGGGGATGGATGGGCTTTGGGGCTCGGGTTCCCAGGGCGAAGGCAGGGAGGGAAGGTGACAGGTCTATTTATAGGCGGCCCATCGACCCAGCGATTTGCATAGCTCCTTCGGAAGTCGATCGATGCCTCCATTAAAAAACTGAGACCAAATCAATACGCCCTCTCGACTCGTGCAAAGGTGAAAGGCATTAAAAGGATGGCCGTACCCTTCACGCCTCCCCTGCCAGCTGCAAAGTCACTGCTCCTCCTGCAGCCCTGGCCCAACAGAGACACACAGAGCGGCGTCCCCTGGGCTGGGGACAGCTGGCAGCACGCCGTGCTCTTCCAGAGGGTGCCTGCCTGCTGCCTGCCTGCAGGCTCGCCCAGACCTGCCTCTGTTTGCAGGACAGCTGGCTTGTTCTCCGCTGGCTGGCGTGTGCCCTGCTCACTGCCCTGCCTCCCTTCCATGATGCTTCTCTAGCATCTAAACTGCTGAGCCCTGTGGAGCTGGGTGAGGCGGAGCTACTCCCCCTTCAGCACAGCTCAGGGTGGCAAAGGGATGTGCCCAAGGTCATGCAGGGACACAGTGGCAGGGTAGAGGGACTGAGGCAGGCTTTTAACCTCATGCCCTGATCTTAGGGCTCTGTGGCCCAGTCACCAGAGAGCATGTGCCTGCAGTGCCCAGCACCACGGTGCATTGCTGGGGTTTCCATCCCCGTGCCTGCCTCATCCCGGAGCCTCCGTCTCTGACCTCCATCTCTCTTTCCTGTTGCTCTCCCCAGCCAAGCTCATCGTGGAGACGGACACCTTCGGGAGCCGTGTGCGCATCAAGGGGGCAGCCACAGGTTTCTACATCTGCATGAACAAGAAGGGGAAGCTGATCGGCAAGGTAGGGTGCTGGGCAAGCCAGGGAAGTGGTGTGGGTGCTGAGTGGGGGTTGCCAAGAGAGGAGCTCTTACCCAATACAGAGCCCATTAGTGGGGATGGGGAGGTGAGGTGGGGGTCCCCAGAGCTCCGCGAGCCCAGCCTTTTGGAGGACAGGGGGATGAGCCATCCTGCAGCCCGGGTGGCAGGAGGCAAGGCGTGGAGCAAGGAAGGCAGGCGGGTGCCGTGTGGGGCGCATTCCTTGTATCTCCCCGAACAAATAGGCGGATTGCTGGGCTATTCTCCCCAATTACATGGTACAAGTGCCAGGAATGTTAAGATGCTCCGTGGGGCTGGCCCCAAGGCCTGGCCTGCCGCGCACGGGTTAGTCACGCCCTCCCTCCAGAGCCTCATGCACCCTCCTCGGGGGCAGAGGCGGGTGGATGTGCAAAATCCCACTGGGACAGTGATTGTTTGGGAGGATTTTCCATGGCAGCTCCTTCCCTGGGGCTGGCTGATTCGGGTCACCTCCCTGGTCCTGCTGCTGGCTGTTACGGGGAGGGGCTCAGCCCCCAGCTGCCCTGTGCTCCCTGCTACCTGTGTCCATGGGCAGCATCCCTACAGACCCCACATTACCACTCCTGCCCCTTGATGCCCATCCTATATTAAAGACCCCAGTGAGGGTAGGATGGGTGTGTGAATTGCCACTGAGATGGACAGTTTGCTCATGGTGATGCTGCTGAGGCAATCCAGCCTCTGATATGGATGGGGGCAGGATGGGAGCAGGCAAAAATCCCCTTCTGGCTGCAGTGGAAGTGGAGGCTGGGACAAGCTGCACTGGGGCTTACAGCCCAGGGCTGACATCACACTGGGGATGTGAGCCACAATGAGCAGCGTCTGTCCATGCCGCGATGCCTGGTCCCCACAGCTTTCTAAGGAAAAGCAGATTCTGGGCAATTCTGACCTGTAGGAGAAGAGGTGGGAAAAGTGAGCCCTTGGCTGCCCCCAGGCACTGCAACCCTGCTGCAGCATCAGCCAGCCCAGTTTGCAGTAGAGAGAAGCAGCCCTCTGACCCAGCACCCGTTGCTTAAATCTCTTCCTCTGTCCCCTCTCAGAGCAATGGCAAAGGCAAGGACTGTGTCTTCACGGAGATCGTCCTGGAGAACAACTACACGGCGCTGCAGAACGCCAAGTATGAGGGCTGGTACATGGCCTTCACCCGCAAGGGCCGCCCGCGCAAGGGTTCTAAGACCCGCCAGCACCAACGGGAGGTACATTTCATGAAAAGGCTTCCCAAGGGCCACCAGACCACCGAGCCCCACAGACGCTTTGAGTTCCTCAACTACCCCTTCAACCGGAGAAGTAAAAGGACTAGAAACTCCAGCTCCAGGGTGGGCCCTTGATGTGCCTGCCTCTGCCCGCCCTGCCCTGCACCTCTCCTGGAGGACTGTCCTCTGAGCTGGGTGGACTATATGTAGAGACTTTCCCATATGGGTATTAAATAAAAAAAAAAAGGGGGGGGTAGGGGGGGGATAAAAAAAGTTACCTGCTCTAGTTGATAATTTGGGGGGGGGGGGTGTTTGGTTTTTACAAAAAAAAAAAAGAAAAAAAAAAAGAAAAAAAGAGAGAGAAAGAAGAGAGAGGCTCTATTTTTGTACTCCAGCTTTAAAAGAAATGAAATGTTCAAAGACTGGTGAAAGGGGAAGAACCCTTCACTTAGAAATGTTCTAGTCCGTTTGGGGTCGTGCTTTATTTTGTAATTTTTTTTTTTTTTGTAGCTCTAGGGGGAAAGGAGGGGAAAAGGAGGGGAAAAGAATTATCATTTAAAACAAACAAGCAAAAAAAAAAAAAAAAGGAAATCCAAAACTGGGAGTGATGTGCTACTTAAATGAACTGAATTAACACCAGAGAAGATGAAGAGGTTGAAAAACAATTAAGGGGAGGGGATTATTTCAGAGATGGTTGGAGGCCTCCCAGGTGGGTTTTGCAGCTGAGTGATGTGTGGGCACTGCATGTGGGGGCTGGCTGCGACAACACCTGGGCTGAGGACCACTGGATGCTTTCCTTCCTCAGATGCGCCTGCTTCTTCAGCTGAGCGAGGGCTTGCTGGAAGCTGCTTGCATCCTTCTGAAAACGCTGCTGGCTTCACAGCTCCCAACTTACTTTTTTTTCTCAGGAGGGGACAGGGGTGATGGACACCCCAGAGAAAGTCCTGAACTGACTTGGTACCTCTTACCCACAAGAGCATCTTTGGCATTTGGTTTGTTTTAAACTACTAAGGTGAGGCAGTGGGCGACGGCTGCCATGGAGTGGGCTGGTAACTGGTATTTTCTTTTTTTTCCATGTGGAAAATGTGAACTTCTCACCAAAAATTGATATTTTTTTCCTGTCTATATTTTTTATCAGATGGAAGTTTTCATCCATAAGATTAAAAAAGTTTACAAATTACTGTGGAGCCATTTTGGGCTGGTTTTGTCATAATATTCAGTTTGTGGTTGGCACTTCCATTGTCAACCATTTCTTCCAGGTTTGCTTTTCAATAAAAAACCACTGCTGTCCTTGTCCTCCTAGGAAAGGAGAGGTTTTCTTCCAAAATTTCTGTGTTGACAGTAGCCCAATTTTCTGTTTAGAAAAAAAAACAAACTAAAGGAAATGTTAAATCTCTTGAGTGAACATCCCCAGCCAGTCCTGCTATGTGCATGCTGCCCTGGGACTGCAACTCTCTCCAGAGGGTTAAAGCAATTATTCTTCACAGGGTGGGCAAACAAAGACACTGGATAGGAGCCAGAACCAGGGGTGACTTTTCCTCCAGTCTTTTTTGATTGTTTGTTTTTTTTCTGTTTCCTTGAGGATTTTTGTTTTGTTTTGGTTGTGTACAAATTGAATATGAAATGATTGAAATATTTATTTAATATGTGCATTAAAAATTTGTATTAGTCTAACTGAGCCTGATGCTTTCCAGGGAGGGGCTGGGGCACTGAAGTGTCGAGTTGGAGAGGGGCAAAGGAGGATGGTGAGGTGCTGAATGAGGCTGAGGCTGCTGCTTGGCACAAGCCCCTTCCCAAGGGAACAGACATGGGAAGCGGGAGGATGACACCAGGATCCTGGATCCAGATGAGTCTTGTGGAAATCATGGTTTTTCCTTGCACTAAATTCCAGGTTTAATGGGCAGATGCCACCTCTTTGTCCTGTGGGGACAGGCCCGTTGCAGGCTGAATGGGGACATGGTGGTCAAGGCTCCATTGCACTGTTTTTAAGCATGGGAGGAGGTTTTCCAAAAGAGAAAGCTGGTGTCTGCTCCTCTCTGCTCTGGGTGAGCTTGATGTCTGTGAAAAACGGGCTGTTGGGTCTCCACCTTTTGTGATACTCAGCTCTGCTGAGGTGCTGGGTCTTGCTCACAGGAGCTGATGGGGAGATTCATACATCGAGTGGTCTCAGATATGGAAAGATGCGAGACTAGAATTGTATATGTAAAAAAAAATATATTGCAGAGATGGAGCAGCCTTGCAACGTGAGTCTCACCATTGCTGGTGCCGCCATCCTCGTGGGGTGCCTGCGACACTGCTTCATGCTCAGGGTGTCCTTTGTCCACGGAGTGCGAGGATGAGCCATCCCCCAGCTGATGCCATGGCCTGGGCTGAGCTGTCAACATATATCGTTAATTTAAAGGAAGGAAACTCAGAGGCTGAGGGCTCAGCCATGCTCTGCATCTGAGCGTCGCCGCTGTCACGCGGAGGTCATGGGTGACGTTTGTGCGGGTGGCATTTGGCCGCTGTCCCGGGAGGGACCCCAGGGCTGCAGAAGCCTGGAGCCCACAGAGCTGCCACAAGCCCACATTGTGGTTTCCAGATTACAGCAACTAAAAGTGAATAGTTCCTGGCCTTTCCTCAGGCAGAGATGGTGTCTGATAGTCCTTAATGGTTGCTTTTCTTTCATTAATTTGTCCAATTACTTTTCCTAATGGCTTTGTGAATCTGGGTGAATTGGTGCTCCACCGTCTGCTCCAGGTGAGGATAGCAGAGGGGCAGGACTCCTCCCTTGTTATCTGTCCCCCAGGGACAGCAATGACAGCAAAGGGCATGGTATGGGTGCTCAGCCTCCAGTAAGGCTGTTCCCCGCTTTCTGCCATCCCGGGATGCGGCCGAGGGTTGGAGCAGGGGGCACCCACCACCCTGGGGGTTTGAGCCAGGAATGGACACCCCTGTGTCCTTGCACAGTTCTGTACCACACACCGTTCCTAACCCTTGTCATCTGCTCTGCCACAGCCTGCCTTTGTGAAAGGCACCCAGGCCTGACTCCTGGGAAGGGACCCCTGCTTTTCCAGCTTGCTTGGTCTGTGGTTAATTAGCCCCTTTTCATTAAAGGGCTTTTGAGTGGCCATGTTGTCTAGGAGCACTACAACTTGGGGCTTTGTTTATTGCTTGAATTTGTCCAGCTTCAGCTTCCAGCCAGCAAATGTTTTGCCTTTGCTTGGAAGATTAAAGAGCCTACTGCTAGTTAGTTAATGAGTAAGTGCATTAATTAATGGTTCCTCATACCCTGTCTCTGCACTGATACTACTTGGTCCCTGGCATGGTTGGAGCAGCTCATGCTCTTCCTGGTGACCTGGGCCCACAGGGTCCTCAGCGTGTGGTCCTTCTGGGGTGGTAGCTCCCACCACCCATGCAGGGGACAGTCCCCAGTGGTACCTGCTGTTCCTCCAGGGATGCAGAAACCCTGGCTGCTGGTTGAATACACAGGGTCAATCATCAGCCCAGGAATCTGGAACTGTTCTTTTCTCCTCCATCACTAACAGGTGTGTGAACCAAGCTTGGGAGTCGAAGCCAGCCCAAAGGCTCCGGGGACTGTGGGATGCTGAGCTGGGGCTGGACCCAGGAGACCACTGGGGATGGAATGTGTTGGAGGTGGCTGTTTGCTTCCATCAACTTATGCCTTTAGCATGGGTGTTTTGGGCAGAAACTCCTGCTCTGAGCTAGCAAAGTCCTTGTGACAGGGATGTGCCTGTCCCTAGTGCTGCCAATCACAGTGTCACCCTGCGGTCCCCTCGCTGCCACCAGCTGGCTGGAGGGACGTGGCAGATGAAGCAGGCGAGGAGCTGTACTGCCCTGGCTGTTGGTACAGGGATGAGTGCCCCATCCTGAGCTCCAAGCAGTGGTGCATGCTTGTCCCTGCCTGTACAGGACTTTGCTGTGCAATGCCATCTGGACACAGCAGCAAGGCTGAAGCTGAGTGATATTTGGGAGGGTTTGTCCGGCAAGATGAGACTGGGAAGCCCGGCTGGTGCAGCCGGCCAACGCAGGGTAAGGAGTAAATGTGGGGTGAACCCACAAGGGCAATGCCAGGCAGGGAGAAGAGTTTTCAGGTTAAACGTGGCTATGGCAGAGAAACCGTAGACGGGCAGGAATAAATCAAAGTGGCAAGAAAGGGGGTCTGTGCTGTCTAAGCAGGAGCTGCATCAGTGCTTGATGCACCAAGCCCCAAACCTTGTGGTATATGTTGTCTCCACTCCCACTTCTTCTCTCCCAACTTTTCCACGAGGTCTGCTCAGGGAAGGGTGCCCACTGAGCAGGGTGGGCTGCGTGATGCTGTGGCAGGGTTGGAGCTTGCCCAGGCCCCCTTGGAAGCTTGGGAAGGGGGACTGGGGTGTTTGTTTATTGCATCAGGCTCAGCTTTCAAACATCTCCCTGCCATCCCCCTCCCCCTCCTTTAATTAATTCTGGGTAAGAAGTCCTGGCTTTATTGTGCCACCGAGCTGAGGGCTCCCTGTGGGAAAAGTCACACCTTCTGAACAGCTTCTGATACCATGCAAATGAAGGACAAGTCCAGGAAACGCTTTCATCTCGGACCTGTCCAGCCCCCTGCCCATTAATTACACACGTTTCATTTGTGTGAGAGCAATTCCTCTCGGGGAGGGGGCGGGGGATGGCTACGGTTTGGGATCATCTCAGCCCTGCTCTCTAAAGACTCCTCCTTGGAACAGGGTTTATAGCCAGAAACGAGATGTTCAGGGGCTCAGTGGGGGATCCCATATTTCTGTTCTCACACAGCCGCTCCAAATCAAACTGGCTTGTTGGCAGGCCGCATCCTGCTGGTGGGGAGGGCTCAGTGCTGCCCTGCACCCTGCTTGGTGCCAGCAAGCCCTGGCTGTGGATCCAAGCACCACAGGAGCATCCTGGAGGGGGGTGCAGGGTGGAGCAGAAACGAGCTCAGTGCTGTCCCAAGGGAATGACTCTCCAGGGCCAGGAGCTCATGAGATGGGTAACTTTGGGCAGGGTGGCCACAAAATGAGTCTTATGTAGGGAAACACCTCTCCACACTGCTACTGAATTGCACTTGTTGGGGGACCTTGTCACACCGTGACAGGGCACAAAGTTTTCTCGGCCACATGTGGACCAAACCCAACTCCCCTGTTGAGCCTTGGTCTCTGTGCATCTCTCCTTTCCACACAGCTCCTCTGACTGCGGTGCTCCCAGCATGGCTGCAGCTGAAGTAACCTCCAAGCTGGCTCCTGTTTTCCCAAGGCTGATGGGGAGAGTTGGCTCCAGATCCTGGAGAAGGCACAGAGTGAGGGGATGTGGACTACCATGGGTTTTCACAGCCTGTTTCCTGGCCATGATAATAACACTTAGCACTTCTGTAGCACCTGGGATGCTCCAAGCACCTCCACATCTGCTCCTCATTACCACCCCACTTACCATTTGCAGCATCTCTGCCCCCTCCCCATACACGCCTATGGCAGTAACAGCTCTCCCCTTGAAACGGGGCCACCCCCCAACTGTCCTCCTGGAAATCTCTTTCCAGGCAGGGTACCAAGGAGCTGCAACCACATTCTGCTCTGGGGTCAGGGTTCAGAGGGTACCCTCCAGGACTGGGGTAAGTGGTTTAGAGTGACTGCTGTGGCTTTGCTGCAGAAGACCTTTGACAGCCAAGTTTGCTGTTTGTCTTCCTGCTGGAGTTAGGATATGTAATCTGTGTCCTCTGGTGTTGACAAGCCATGGGCCTGCAGAGATACGTCAGTTATGGTTTGGTGCACCAGCGAAGCTCTTGTGAGATGCTGGAGGGATATTTGTGAGTTGGTTAACGGGAACCTGCAGCCTTTCTGGGTCAAAGTGCCAGGCTCTAGCAAAGCTGCTCACCCACCCGCTGGCCCTGTGTTATGTCACTAGAGGATGAGAGAGGGCTCACGTGTGGACGGGTTGCAGATTACAGCCGTTACTCCAGATTACCTGATAAATGGCCCTGGCTACTCTGCAATGAAACACACTTAAGATTAGCTGTACTGGGAGCCGAGGGGATGGTCTTGGGCTTTGTGTAATTTGCAGTATCTCTCCTATGCTCATAGTGGCTGTGGCACCAGAATGTCCCTCCAGGCTGTCAGATGTGATGACCAAGATATAATCTGTGGTTGCAAAGTCCCAGCTCAGAGATTGGAGAAGGCTTGGCTATGTTGGGAAGAACAACTCCAGCTATGCCCAGGTACTACTGCTTTGCTAAGCTTGTGCTGTCAATTGCTGTGGACTGGAAACGGGATGGTGAGGGATGCCAGAGCCTCCCCAGTTCAGTGGATACCTGATCTGTGCCCCTTCTCCCATTCAGGTCTTCTGTTCAGCCACGGAGTAACCCCTTTCAGCCATAATCATGGTGCTGCAAAGAGTCCTTGCTTCTGGGCTGGCTTCTCCGGCCAATAGTCTTTTTAATTTTTTCCCTCTCTCTTAAAGCTTTTGTAACAGAAGAAGGAAAAACTCAGCCTCATTCTTGCTGTGATTATTTTGCTAACTTATTTTGCCGTAGTAGCACATCTTGGTGGCTGGAGTCTCCTCTTTAATGAGCTGCTCACAAGAGTAAATGGCAGCTCTTGCCCCAAAGATACGCTGTTCTGTATGGTCAGCCGTAGCAGGTGGCGTAAGATAGCAAGACAGACCTAACCACAGGTCTAGTTGCTACCCCAGCAAAAGAGAGTCCTGGGAAGGGATTTGAAGGAGGACTGGAAGGTGCCCCTGTGGAAGTTTGTAGCAAACATAAAAAAAAATAAATAATCCAATCGCAACATCCCAAAAACAAACAAAAAAAGCTGCTGGAGTAGCTGAAGTGCAGGATGATGAGACCCAGGTTGTGCATCAGTAGGGAAATTTTGGCAGCTGAGATGTGAGGTGGGACCTTGAGTGCTGGCTGTACTTGCCTGCTCAGGCCCTGGGACATGGCCGCACTCCCCATCACCCCATGAGAAGCAGCTGCCCAGCTGGGCCCCGGCCCTTTGGTAATGGCCTGTGAATTTCCCTCGGCTCTGTTAATTGCCGCCCGGCTGCTAGTTACAACTCCAAGTCAATTGCCGGGACTGTTGGGCCCTGCAAAACAACCCCTTGAAATCAGTTGTTAGCCCAATTAACAACCAGTTTGGCCTCGGTTCAGGCTGTTAACCATCAGACACCTAACTGCTGGTAATGATTGATTTCTCAGCAGTTGGGGCTGCAGTGGAGGAGCCAACCTGTTTCATAAAACTCCATTAAAGCCAAGACTTTGCGAACGCATCTGGCTCAGACAAACATTCGAGCTCTGCTACACCAGCCGAGCAGGCAAGGTCCTGACCAGGATTTCTATCCTTTAAAGCATGGGTCATTGGGTGTGTTAGGATGAACTGGCAGCCCCCCAGGCCTGTGCTGCCGCTGCACCCTGCTCTAGGTAGGTGGCCACCACTGTTTGTAGGGCAACCACTTGTACTCATGGACCCCCCATGGATGGGAACTGCTCAGTGTCCAGCTCTCTTCCATAGTTAGTGTTCCAGCCAGCAAACCTGCAAAGATTAGTTTGGATATTCAGATGTTTCCACAAATCACTTGGGCCATTTCCATCTGCATAACCAGCTGGGAGGTTGTATGGGGCGAGCAGTTCCCATCAGCATACACAAGCCTGGAGATGCCTCCAGAGCAGCTTGGAACACTGGCCTGTGTCTCCTGGTTGGCAATGCAGACTCATCTGCAGATGTGAGTATCCCTATGAAAGCCATAAAATACTCTTTGAATTCCCAATATTCAGGCAGGGTTTTGTTTAAGATCACTGGTCAGGTCTTCATCCATTTCCTTCTGCTGTTTCAGGCCCTGGTTATTTGCTGTGCACTGGCAGGTTGGTTTGAACACATTGCTGGTGCTACATCAAGGGCTTTTTTTCCCCTGGGATATTTTCCCCCTGATCAAAGTGGCTGATTCAAGCTGTAGCATGTACGGGGAGGAGGGAGACAGCCACCTGTTAGGGAAAGACTTTGAAAACACAGAGGACGCACTGCAGAGGTTGACCTTGTAAAATATAAACTCCAACGATGCCAGGTAGCAGAGTGGTGCAGGATGAGGAGTGAGCGCCTTACAGAGTACAGCACTGTGCTCCTCATGCTTTTGAGGATACTCGGGACCTGTGGTCCTACCAGGGCCCTGGCACTGCAGCCTGAGCTCTCTCTGTTTCTGAAGCTGTGTTCTGATGCCTTCTGCAGGACACGGGCACCTGAGACCCGTGCAGATGTTTCAAACATCTTCCCACAAGGTTCTGAGTGCAGATGTGGTTGCCCCCAGCACCATACCTTTGCCATCCTTTTATGGGAGGTCTGGTCATCCCAGATTCCCACCAGCACATACCCTGGCACTGCACATGTTTTCTGTAATTAGTTGTATTCCTTGTGCAAATGGGACAGAGTTGCTTATTTCATCAAATACCTATTAGAAGTAGCTCTGCTTTCTCCCGCATTGGGATTACCTTGCCAGCCTTTTGGGGAGGCTGAGTGGCGGCTGGGACTCCCTCTGTGCTGGGCAGTACCTGTGCAGTGAGCTTCTGCGTCCTGGGATTTGGTCCCTGCTGTCTGCATGAGGAGAAACCGATTCTTATGAAGGGAAAAGTGAGAAGTTTGGGGTATTGCAGGAGACCCAACAACTCAGTCTTCCCACTCCTCGGGTCTGTGAGCAAATGTTTTATTCACAGCTTGTGTATTTAACTGGGCTGAATACAGCAATCCTGGCCTGTGCATCTTCTGCGGGTCTCATTTCCCTTCAGCTGTTGCTAAATGCATCCTTCCAGGAGGTGGTGACGGGTGCCTCTCACCTGCCGGAGTTGGGTGAGCTCTGGCTGCCCAGACCTTTTCTGTATAACAGAGAAGGTCAGTTATAAACAGAAACAGTTGGTTTTGTTGGGGGCTCTTTTTAGACATCAAAAATACTCCATCATCATCAGGCTGGCTTAGCTTTCAGCAGGCAATGCAAACGGAGCCAAACCCTCAGCAGAGAATTCAGCAAGAGGAGCAGCACAGACTTTCCAGGGCTATTTTGCCAAAATCTTGCATCCTCATTCCTCCTTGTGCTTTGTGCCACAGGAGCCAACGCTTTTCTGGGCTCTGCGTGCAGGGTGAGCCCTGGAGTGAGCTGGAGCTGCAAGCCAGTGGCACAGCCACGTTTTAGGGAAGGAGTGGGGGTGATCAGAGCACAGAAAGATTAGGATCTGAAAAGAAATTCTGCAGAGCCACAAATCAGCTGAATCAATCTGCAAGAGGCCAAGAAAAGGTATGGAAGTGGTCCAATGGGGGAAGCAATGTATATATGCAATAATCTGAGCTATAAATGAAGTACAAAACCACAAAACCTTCTTTTTTTTTTTTTTTTTTTTTCCTAAACCTCATGCCCGCTTCCCCAGCTTTGACTGAGGGTTGGACTCTGTCCCGTAACTGACTGGAAGGAACTTGCTTTTGTACATGAGCAGATTGCAAGGTCGTGGGGATTTCTCTGAACGTCCATCCCAGTCTTCTGCAACACTCACATGAGCGGATCCTGCTTAGTGCCTTCTGAGTGAAAGCCATAGTCCTTGTTTAAGGAAAAGGAAGGAAGGATATCATGCAGGGACTCCATATTTCAGTGTTATTTGGTGTTTTTGGTTAAAATTGCCTAACTTCTACTCACAGTACTTGATCTTGCTCTCTTTTTTTTTCCAGCTTACAGTGCTATTCAACCTGACCAAACTTCTGCAGGCACCGCAAAGAGGGTTTTCCAGGTCTCTCTAAGCTCTTGTAGGGATTTTCTTTAAGCTGATTCCCATCTGCCAATATCTCTTGTGAAGTGCAGCCAAGTGTTTTGGCCGCAGCATCTGGTGATGGAGTCCGGCACTGGCTTGCTTGTGTCCAGGATCTTTGGAGGAGAAATGATGCAGTGACCACCCACTGGAGTGATGTGTCTCTGCTCAGGGCTGGTGTTTTCCAAGAGCTTCTTGAAGGGACTTGCAGAGCAATTGAAGCCAACTGCAGAGCCGTAACCCTCGTTCGGTTGGGACCACTGTAACTCCAGTCTGTTTTGAAGAAGAGAGGCACTGCAGGAGGTGCAGCTAAGGCGCAGTTACAGTCTCCTGTCCCTTGTTTTCTGCTGCAAAGACTACAGCACATCTCTAAGGCAAATGTACCATTCATTTTATAATGAATGTTGAAATCCCAAGGCTCGTGCTTGCCCAGGAGGGCTCCATCTCTGGTCATTCAAACACTCAGTTGGTGAAGTCTGAGCTATTTTTGCTGGCAGTTGTGATGGTTAAAGCCACAGTCATTCCTCTGACTTCACTAGAATTGCTCTGGATGAGTTCAGATCAGATGTGAGCAGAGACTGGTTAGGCCTAATTATCCTCAATGCCCATCGCCACAATTCTTCTACACTAAGCCAGCACAGAGACAGCAGTGAGTGCAGAGATTTTCATATACCCAAAGGTTTTGGCAGAATCTGTGTCTCGGGAGCTGGTCGCTGCCCCCAGATGCTGTCCCACAGCATTTGCCGAGGTGTGACCAGAAGATGGAGGGCACACAGCCGGGCAGGGAGAGGAAAATTGCTGTGGAAACTGCAGATTCCCAAGGCTAAGGCTAGTGGCAGTACATGCAGCACCTGCCGCACTGACCCAAACCCCACCACTATCACAACCTGTTTAATTATGAGAAAACCTCTTTCCAACTAATTGCTGCTGGCTGGTAAAGGGACATCCCCATCCCCTAAAGGACTGGGGGGACCAAGAGGGGAGAGTGGTGGTTGCTGACACATCCTGAGCTATTGCAGCTGTCCAGGGGCCCAGAGAAGTGTCCACACTTCACTCCCTCTCAGAGTGATCATTGCGAGGAGCCGAAGGTTTCACCACCTCCCCGTGCAGAGCCGTGGGTTTGCCATGCACTTGACACTGCCGCAGGGAGACGACTTGCACTTGATGACTGTCTCGGCCACAGCAGCCGCCTGTCCTCTACCAACACTCCCCTCCAACAGCTGTGAAAGAAGATGTGCTGTTCCCTGCACAGGGCTGAACACATGGCTGTGTCCTCCCCACGGGCCATGCTACCAGCTGATGGAACTGGATGTGGCAGCCCCCAGGTCACTATGGTCCCAGGTACTCTGGTCACCAGCCAGGACTCCCCAAACAAAGTCTGAGGCTCCCTGGGGGACTCAGCTTGCCTTAAGCATCAATGAGGCCAAGAAGCTTCCCTACAGGGAAGAGAAAAAATCACTGCTGAGATTTTTTCCCTGATGGCAAAGCTCCGTGAGCTGGGATTTCGGACAAACCCTCAGCACTGACATGGGACCACCTTACATGTGGTGAGGATGGGGAATTTCTTTTGTATTTGCTATCTATGGTGTGTGGAAGGCTCTTTTGGTGATGTGAGCAAAGGGACAAACAGTGGAGGGGACAAAGCGGGCAGGAGGTGGGTAAGTCCCAGCTGGAAAGGCAGAAGAAGGCAGAGGAGCCCTTTGCCGGGCAGCCAGCCCACCAGCAGCGAGGGGAGGACGGGCTGTGGGTCTCATCCCTATGCTCCCTAAAGTACATTCCCTGGGAATGAATGTCCATAGGGAGGAGAGGGAAGCTAGAGCCAGTCACTGAAGCACATAGGCTTTTAGATTTCCTGTCACCTTGAGGGCACCCAGAGGTGACAAATGTGCAACCTCTGCTATTGAGACCAAGCGAACCCCTAATAGGCTGCTTCAGGGGACCCTCACAGAAATTCCAGCAAGGCAAAACCCCAGTGGCAGGGGCAGCTATTTCATGGGTAGTTTGCTGGGTAGTACCTGCTGCTCACTGCTCCTCTGCTGCATGCTCCACCTGAGCTGGGCGCACCCTGTGGCATGGGGAGCTGGGTGGATCTGGCTGTACCCTGTCCTGATGTGTGGTCCAGAGCTCTATGGGTTTGTTGGGGGAGATGCCAGACGCCGAGGTCAGACTCTGCTCTGCTGTTTGGGCAGCATCGTGGGTTCTGTGCACTGAAACCGTCAGTACTTAAATGGTTGCTGTCTGCACAGGAATGCTCTGAGTGCACTGACTTACTCCCAAGTGCACACTCTTGCTGTTTTTTATGCGTGGGATACATACTGCTATTGCTTTTACCTGAAGTAGGGTTGGAGCTGTTATTTGAAGCAGGCCACCTGGTAAGCAGCCACAATACAAAAAGCCACAAGCAGCCCGAAGAGTGGTCAGTCGGGCAAAAGGCAGGGCAGGTGCCCGTGGGGCATGAAATGCTCAGGACTGGGAAGAGGAGAGTTGTCAACATAGTAAGAGCCCTCATCCTCAGAAACCTTCTTTTATTGCTGCTTGCTCTGATTTAAACCTATAGCTAGCCCCTGTGGAGGCAGGAACTCTGAAGGTGTCTGCTGCTGCACTGTTTCAGGGACACACGTTGTGGGGAAGGACATCTTTCCCCATCAAAGCAGTGAATCTATACCTCTGCCAACAGCCTACACAGGGAATGCTCAGCCCCGGGTGAGACTGGAGGCGGCAGTGTGAATGTCAGGGTGCTGCAGGATGGTACTGTGGACTTAGCTGCAAGCTGGGTGCCCAAATCACTGAGCGAGCTGTCAGTGCTGTCATGGAAGGCAACAGGTCTCCTTGAGTTATTTGGTCTGTATTGAGCTGCTAGGGAAACGTCTGACCTTCCTTGAAACTAGAGCATCCAGAGCAGCCTGCTTACCCTCAGCAGTGATCTCTGGGCAGGAAGCACAGATGCGAGCGACGAAGGCAGCAGCTTTGCTGAGGAAATGCATTTAATTCAATCTACACTGCAGTTTTTGTGGAAAAAAATGTTGATGCAGTAACATTCTGCACAGTAACTAGGGGTGGATTAAAGGTCATAGAGATAATGTAGCATGCTGAATTCATAGGCAGCAGATGGGAAGAGTCCTAGACCTACTGGGAAAGTCTCCCTGAAGTATCTCCTCTGCAGTGTTGTCTGTTCTACTCAAAAAACTGATTTGCTTCTCTTTCCTAGCAGATTTCACTCTTGCCTGGACCTTTTTCCTGAGATTTAACACACGTTCCTCTTTTCTTGATTTATCCTAGCAGCTCCAGTTAATGCAGTTCTTTGCCGTGCTGACTGATGTTGCTGAGGGATGTTACACCTCTGCACACTGGAATGCTTAGCTAGCAGGTCTGCACCTGAATCTTTCCCCATGCTTTAAATCATGGGGTGGCAGCTTAGCAGGGTGAGGGTGGAGCAGGGAAGTGCCTTCTCCTGTGATGCAAAGATGGCTGTGCAGACACAGTCCCCTGAGAAGCAGCTTTCTGTCCACACAGCTGGGCCTTCCTGCAGAGCACACCCCTGGGCAAGGGAAGGAGAGGGTTTCCCCAATGTGCTACAACGCTTCTGGTCATCTGAGGGTGATGCAAAAAGTCTCCTCTGGTGGAGAGCAAGTCTGTGGCAGAAGCATTTTAAAGGACTGTTCTCCGAGGGGTTAAATCCAGCAGTGTGGTGCAGGAACATGTGTGTCTCAACATACAGAGAAGGCCACACATTTCAGCTCGTGACATGGAACAGTTGTTCTGTCGACAGAACTGGCCGACCACCTGAGCTCCTCCTGCCCCCTGCATGAAACGGAGATGGTGCCAAGTCACTTCACAGGTCACTGGAAGTTCAATGCAAGTTTCCCAGAGGTTTTGGAGCATGCAGTGAAGGATGCTGCAGTGCAAAGCATCGCTGTTTATTCCACCATTATCAGCCAGTGGAGAAAAATGCAGGGTACATCATGTCATCCACTGAAATGTCATGGGGGGAAAAAAGCCAAGAGCCCAGCAGTGAAGTAACCCTGTCCTACACAGACCCCCCAGTATTTTGTGCTTTGTCCCAGCAGAGGGAGCCCGAGTTTATTAACAAATCCCGGTCCCGGAGATAGCCGCTATCAAGGTGGTACCAAGGCCCGGGCAGGATCCTTGCCGGTAGAGGAAGGCTGCAGAAGCTGAGGGGGTCTGAGCGGTGATGCTGAAAGCAGGGCTGTGTTTCCAACCAGGGAAGCGAGCTGACTGCTTGCCAGGAGGCCCTGCGAAGTAGCTCTACTCCTGGGACGCTGCAACCGTGTCAAGAGACGGATAGCCTGCAAGAGCCCGTGGACGTGCTCATTGCACAGGGAAAAAATTTTGCGCTGAAAGATGCAGCAGACCCATGCTAAGATGGATGAATTGAGTTTAACTTGCTTCAGAGATCTCCCTGAGGCACAGTCAGTGACCTGTGTACCTTGTGTTTGTACTGGGCTGGCCAGTGTTAATCCTGTCATGTAGATGGTTCTCCCCATCATGTTCAAAACCATTGATGACTGCTGTGCCAAATCCATAGCTGTTTGCCATCTCTTGCCTGAGCCTGATCCCATTCTGGCTGCATGGCAATGCTCTACAACCACTGCAAGCACAGGACTGTGGCCCTGAGCCACAGCTTTTAAACCTAAAGGGAGCTTTAGCACTGATTTCCCTGGGTTTTGGAGGCTCTGTGTTAGTGCATGGATGGCTCCGTTCAAGGAAGCAGGAGCAGCTTTAGTCAATAGCCTTCTCAGAGCTCATGGGAATGCCCTGAGTTTTCTCTGCTGATAAAGTAAGATGAAATATCCTAGGGAGACAGATGAGTCTCAGCTGTGTGCTCTTGCTGCAGCCAGTAGTTGCACTGATGCCATGGATGCACACATGGGTACAGGTACAAGATTATCTGGGAGAGGGAAGGTTGTGGGACTGAGACACAGGAGGGTCACAGATTTTTTAGGCCAAATCCAAAGACTTTTAAATCACTGCAAAGCCCCTTGTTAGCCTGAGAGAGCGCAGAGATACTTGTTCTAGAAGCTGAGTAACTAACTGGGTTTCAGGGCACAGAAATGGGAAGGCAAATGACTCAGGCTGCAGTCTGCAGAAAGTAGCAGACGGGTATTTTCCGAGGCAACTTCTGAAAGGAAGGTTAAATTTCTCCAAGATAAGGAGAGCTCCAGTGAGCTGGAATGCATGGCGACCCCCCCTCCCCAGCTCATCCTATGATAACAGCTGTTGTGTTGGAAACCTAATGCTGATGAAAGAGTTAAAGGCTGGTTGATGGGCAATATCGGTGACACACCTCTGAATTGAGCATACTCCTGGAGTGAGACTGCGGACTGGTGTTACTCAATGAATAGAGGCCACTCCAAGGGAGTTTTTCCTTGAATAGAATGGGGTCAGGGAGCCGCTTTGGGGAACAATGGTTGCCACCGGCTAGCTGAATTTCTTACAATCACACACCATACCCCCTGATCAAATAGCTCCTTTGTTAGTCTGATATAAAAACATGTCATACAATGATGATCTGGAAGAATGACAAGAGCTGGCCTTTCAAAGAGATCAGAAGGGCTTGTTTTGCACAAAAAGAGCCCCCATCAGAGTCAAGACAGAAAAAAAATGGAGAATAAAAGAGGGTGAATGGAAACAAACAGCAATAACAACAACAACAGAAAAGAGGGCAAGTTGGAAACTTGGGTCTGGCTTGTTTCACAGCATCCCATGGCTGCAGCAGTGCAGCATGGTCGAGTTGAATATCTTTTGGTACGGACATGGATGTTAGAGTGTGCTGCTATTGGGTTCCCATTGTCATTCTGCACTGGGACAGAAGAAATTGCTGGATGGGAAAAGGTCACTTGGCCCAACGAATCATCTCCCCCCACCCCCGAAAACATCTCAACGCTATCTTTCTGCTTTCTCGCTGTAGTTCGCTGCCTTTCTAATACGATGTTCATCTGCTGCCTTTATGCTCCTGTACAAAGTTCAGATTCCTCAGAAGGCTATTCTTGTCCATCTGTTTGTATGAGTGGGAAAATGTCTTTATTCTCCTTCGTTCCCTTGTTAACTTTCACATTTTTTGTTTCTTGGAGTGTGTGCCCTGTTTTCAACCTTCTTCCCAGGATTTTCAGAGACATAATTGAGAGTCTGCATGGATAGAAAGAGTTTTTTCCCCAAAGAATGTTTTTTAAGAAGTGCAGGGAAGTGGATCCCTCTTGGCTACTTCCAGGGGAACTGCATTCCTACAGTATCTATCGCAGGAGTCCCAAGAGATGGCATTTACGCACAATCATGACATTTATTTGCAAGCTAGAAAAGTTCAGCAGTCCTGGAAGTGGGCAACTAGAGCTGCCAGGCAGTTTCAGCATCTACTATTTAAGTGTTTGGAAAAGCTTATATTCAGATTTTAATCTTGTATTGTATAAAATAAGGAGTTAGAACAGTCAGAAGAAATCATAGCATGTAAGAGACTGAGCTCTCAGGAAACTGCTCCTGAAAATACACCCACAACAATGACAATACACTGAAGCTTTGCCCCATGTTTAAGTTATTTTAAAATTTTTTTCCTCAGTGTTGATTTTCTAAAAAAAAAACAAAAGCAAACGGAAGATAATAAGTGCTACAGCTTCCACGACCGTTATGTTTGTACGATTAAGGACGCTAATCACGAGGTACCTTGCAGTAGAGATAACTCACTCTAGCTGCTTTCATTTAGGCTCTAAGACAAGTATCTATTACCATCTGGGAATTCCTCACTGTACAATATTTTATTTTCCCTTTTCTGCAGTTTTGTATAGAATCTGTTACACTGCATGTTACTCAGCATATATTCATTTATAGGAAATAATACTTGGTAAACTGTCTTTGCATAATACACTGTTTATTAAATACAGGGTATATTTATAAACACACACATATTACTGACATGTATAAACCAAATGAAATTGTTACTGACTTGAATAGCTGAGCTTTTCAATTCCTTTAGCTAAAAGTCTGTATTGCACAAAATTGGGGTCATAATTAATCACCTCTTCTCCTGAAACAGCTCTGAGAAGCTGTGCAGCTGGCTGAAAATTAATTAGGCCACATTCTGGGTGCTGCTAAAATCAAGATACTTAGGAGATACTGGTTACAAATCTCGGGTAGTTTAAGCTGCAAGGCAATTACCTGATACTGCCAGCGTATTTGAGGTGGTAGAGGGAAAAAAGCCCACGCTGCGTTGTGCTGTTTGGGAAATAATTTGGAATTGTAGTATTAAAGCTCACACCACAGCAAAGTAGTGCAAAAGGCAGGTGAGTTGCAGCACGTGTAGTGTTAACAGTCAGAAGCTGGACAATGAAAAGAGTATTTAGGCACCTAAATAAAATGATGTTTCCAGTGGAGTTGAGCACCCAGCAGTTCTGCTTGACTTTCCCAGATTCTCGGCGGGCAGTGACAGACAGGCAACCGACTCTGAGTTTGTCAGTCTGGAAGGCAGGTTTTAGTGCCACGGCTTGTATTTAGGATTGTTCCAGCTGCCATTGGAAGCTGCAGGTAGCACAGAAAGTGACAATTCAGTTCTTAAATGGGATGTACCCACCCTGGGACCGGGCAATGACCTGAACTGAATGCCTTGTAAGTGTTCCGCAGGTTTCTGCAGTGCTGTTTTTGATTTAGCTATCATTAAAACATATCAAGACCTCACTGTTTTCTGGTCAACTGGGGCTGCATGAGAAGAAGCTCTTGGCATGCCAGTATCTGCTGGTTGGACTTTGCAAGTGCAGTTTGACTGGGAGAGTGTTATGTTTTTTAGGGCACACCACCAGGGATCATGTCTACTGGGCAGTGGTGATAACTTGCAACTTCATGACACTTTTTTTCTTATTTAAACTGTTTTGCAATGGTGGTGTTTGGCTTTCATTGGACATTTCTGTTTTGTGGTTAGTCTTCGTTGCTGGGTTTTCTTTATTTTGGAAGTTCTGGATGGGCTAGGTGGATAACTTCTGTGTTTTCTTTGGGTGACACCTTGTTTTGATATAAAGCAGCATAATTCTGTTCAATGCAGTGAAACTGTTGTTTACAGCAACCTGAGTTGTTGATGTATGGCCCTGAGATCCTGGAAAACTCAGGGAAAGAAAAAAATATGTTGAGGGAACACTAACTGCGTAATTAACTATTGTGAAGATCGGAAGGCATAAAATTCCTATTGCACACACATCTTAATTCTATCCCTTTGTCAACAGGTGCTACAATCAAAATTTAAGTGACACTTCTGCCTTCTTTGGGCTGCTGGCTCTGCTGTGCTGAATCTCGCCTGTTCAAATTTCCAGTGAACCTTCTTGCATTCTCCTCTGGTCCTTACCAGGCCTGCAGTTATAACCTCGGTATTGGGAGCAAGCCTGGAAAATTTCAGAATGAAAACTGAAACCTTCCAAAAGGTAAGAGCAAATAAAAAACAGAGGATATTAATATAGCAACAGCTGGACTTCAGCTTTAATAATGTATATTTTTTAGACCACGTAGCAATTCAGGTCAGATACAGGTATTTCTGCGAACTTCTGTTAAATCAGGCCTCTTGCCAATAACACAAAGAGAGGCTGGTACACTATATTAAAATACTAATTTTGACCCTTTATTTTGACAAGTCTACTAAAGATACTTCAAATGGATATGTGAGAATTGATCAAAGATTCTGCAGGTTGTTGGCACTGCTCACTGGGCATTTCAAACCAAAGAACCTGACTCCCATGAAAAAGATACTGTGTTTTTACAAGCAATAAAAAACCTACTGGTCACTTGATTGCTATGGGGATGGATATAACTAAACTGGGTTTTCTTAAGGCAGAGAGCACGATCTAAGAGAAACAAAAAAAGACATGGGAGAGGGAGGGAAAGAGCGAGTGTGAGAGAGCTGAATTGATTTCAGTCTGTTCAGGTCTAGCTGGAAAACACAATGCAGCGAAACGGTCCCTTAGTCGGCAAGCTTCTTTTCCTAGGTTTTTCCCATGGTTTAAAGTAGAGAGGGAGGGATGGTATTAGAAAAAGTGTGTGTGTGAGAGAGAGAGAAGGCTGTAGGAAAGGCAGAGAGATGAGAGACATCATTTGGAAGGGTGCAAAATAGTCCATTCCTTCTGGGGAGTGAAAAACTTTGATGTCCATGTCTCTGGTTTTAAAGTGGCAGTGTCAGGTTCAGGCTGAAAGGCCCTGGTATTCAAATCCTTGTTTGTGCTTGCGCTCAGGACTTTGCCTGTGCACACACCTGCACATCCAAACACCTGCTAGGGCATCCACGCAGCAAATGGGCCTCACACTTCAGGGCGCACAACAGAAAATAAGCAAGTAGATGACTTCACTGATGCCTCAGCACAGAGGTTCAGGCTGAAAAAAAAAAAGCACATTTGTATGTTTGTGTGTCTAGAAAGAGACATAAGCAACAGGAACACAGTGCTGTGGGCTTTACTCCTTTTAAAAAGCTTTTCTTCCTGGCATTAGTAATGCAGTTATAAGGCTCGGAGTGTGTTGCAAGGCTCACAGCATCTAAACACATGAAGAAGCACAGTGACAGATAAGGAGAATAATCTACAAGAAGCGTTGTGATTTGTCAGTCATCACATAATAGCAAATTCAGTTTCAGAGTCACAACTAATGTCTGTAAGTCAGAAGCCCTTTCTCCTCTGCGGGGTCACAGGCATCTTGCACAGCCTGGCTGTTTTGTCCTTTGAGATGCATTTCAATATAATGCTACTAATAATTCAGACATGCTACCAAAGACAAGTCCACTGCAAGCCTGAAGGAAAAGCGAAAGAATAGGACCAAATTTATCACTCGTGACACTCAAGTGAATTCTGGTAAGAGTTGATCCAGAGTGCCAGGGTTTTTTCTCCTTTCCTTTCTCCCAAGAGCAGAAGGCTTTGCACTCATGGTAGAGCTGAGAGGGCTTATGCTCTGCTGGGTAGCAAGCTAGTCTCATGGGAATCTGCACCCAAAAATTGCACCAGGCACTAAGAGCCTGCAAAAGCAGAAAAGGTATTTGAGAATTATGCAGAGTTTCAGGTCAAGCCAACAATAGATGTAAATGTTACTGTGGTGGTCTTAGACTGTGAGGTCTTGGTTTCTAACAAGAATAGAAGCATATGGACTTGGGGTGGCTTGTGGGTCCTGATGGGAGACAGACAATGGATCAATATATGTTCAATTGACAGACCTCCTTTACTGGAGGGGGAGATTTTGACTTGAATCTCTGGAATGTCAGTATTTTCCTTCCCAATACTCATTTTCAGTTTAAATAGACAGAGTGAAAGGCCTATTTTCATGGCATGTGGGCCAGAAAAGGGAGGTTTTAATGACTCTTTATTCTTGGATTTATAATCTGACACGCTGTACGCACATGTTTTTGTCACAAAACTGTGTGAGGTGCCCACCATCCATCCATGCATTGTCCAGCAGATGTTAAAGTCATCAAGTGTGTTTGCTTCCAGTTCCAAAAGAAAACATTCTCTATTTTGAGATGTAGGGTTGGTTTTTTTTAAACTGATCTAAACAAACAAACAAAAATAGTCTTGGAGAGGTAGGCCTTACATGATCATAAGAAACCTGTGTAAATGAGGATCTAAGGCCTGTTCCCTGACCCATAAACTGGGTTAGTAATCAGTTGTTCCTGGTTCCTGCAGTTTGTTGTTGTCATCACAAAACCTGAGGTTAGGCTGCGAACTATTTAAATTCACGTGCATTAGCAATATGGGATAACTAAACATACACTCACTCAGTGACACAGCATTAGTTGCTCCTTATAATAATACCTGAGAGCCTGCAGTCACAGCAGATGTCACATCATGTGAGGTACTGAAAGCACAGAGGTGTCCCCAAGGGGTTTACAGCCGAAGACCCCAAACCTACAGATGAATCTGCTAGGTGGGACCTTGTACTCATGATGCTCCATTGCAGGACTAGGACCTACAGTGTATGGACAGTGGGATACCTCCCTCTCTCTATTTTTTTATATTCATGTGTGCTTCATTATTAAGAGGATGGAAGGTAAAAGCATAAGCTGAACTGAATAGAAATAAAGGCCGTTTCTAGCACCAACTGGATTCCTGTTGCTGCACTACAAATCTCTTAACTTCAGATCGATGAATTCTGTGTTTCAGTGATGAGATAAAACAGAATTAGCCAGAGAGAGATAAAAAATGGCAGCCTCCTGACTAAGAAATCCTACTGTGTGTGAAAGGATGTGAAAGGATGCGAAATGTTTCCTCTGGCTGCAGGGGAAGAGAGTAGGAAGCCTAGAACTCTAGTAATTCTGCAAATCTGTAATTGTTGTAGGCAATTATGCTCCGCCTTGGTTGCTTGGTCAAGGCAGACCCAAAACTGCTTGTAGGATTACGTTTGCTCACTTTCCTTGAGCAAATTATTACCTTGTAAGTGATGAGACAGTGCAGCATCCTTCAAGAGCAAGGGATGCCCTCCTGTACCCACAGGCACATGATGAGTCAGGACACTGTCAGACTTTCTCATGGCAGGCTAGGAACTGTGTGAAGTAGCTGTGTAGGTGCAAGGCAGATGCAGGATAAAACAGTAACATAGTCACTGCTACACCAAGGCTACTCTTACATTGCTTTATAAACACTCAAAAAATTTTTGGAACAACCTGTGGAATTAATGAAAACTGAGCTGAAAATCTCTAGAAACAACTTTGTAAGTCTTGATCTTACTGTCAAAGAAGCCAGTGGGTATTTGAATGTTTAGTTCCTCCAGCTCTAACTATGAAAGGAAAAAGCCCCTAAAATATCTTCATAGGTAGCCCCTATAAAAGAACAAGATTCAAAAGCATTCCTTCAGGAGATCAAGGACGGTCCAGCCTTTGAAGCCTGGAGGATTGGGAAATTTAAAGATCTTTGTGGCAATCATATTGTGCCATTAGAAATCTACCATTTGGAATTGTAAAGCGTTTAAAAGGAATGATTCCAAATTCCACGGCTGTCTGGTAAGTGACAACTTGATGTGGCCTGGGGGGGGAGGAAGAAGGTCATTGTTGGGAAAACAGTTAAAATGAACATTTTCTGAACAGATGCTTTAGATAATACTTTGATAAATGAGGTTAAAACCAAATAAAATATTCTGGGTGACTTCCAGAAAATAACAGATTAGTAAAACAAACAAACAAAACTTAAAATGCAAAGGCAAGAAATAGGTATATGGCTGGTACTTAGCAAATAATAGAGGATTGTTCAAAATAACATGAACAATAAACAGAGTCTGAACCAGCAAGATGAGACAATTCTGCTGGCTATGGGAGGCGATACATTTTTTTTATTGCACTGCAGTTTTGCCAAGGCAGAGAGCTTCTGGAAGGCTCGGCTGTTCATTTTGATACATTAAAATATTTGAGAATCCCTTTTTATTGCCTTTTTTTCCAAACCATTCAAGCAGCTCAGCTGCTGATCAAAATACAAAAGCATTGCATGTGCCTAGCAAGTGGATAATGAAAGCGATCCCCTCAGTTTAGTATCTTTGTCAGCCGAGTGTAGTGAGAAAAGTAAACAAACAGCATCACTGATGACAAATTGATTTATGGAATTGTTTGTTTTCATAATTTTCAGCATAATTATGACTAAAGGTCCCGATCCTCTGGCTGCTAAGAACCTTGTGGGGATGGCTGCTGGCTGGGTGCCCCTAGTACTCATTAAAAGCTCCTTGTAGATGTGGTTTGGAAGCACACAGAATAGGGTCTGTTTGGATTATTTTTAAGGGAAGTTTTTTCCTCACCCTTTAACAGAACCCATACCAAATAGCTTCTAATCCTGATTTCCTCTGGCAGACATTTTATAGGTAAAACCAAAACGATATGTATAATTTGGGATAAAAAGGAGAAAATTTACTCCCAAATTCAGCATAACCTTTTAATTTTATCCTCTTTAATCCTTTGATAATTTTTGTGCTTCTCCTGCAAAAAAGCAATTTTGCTAATCACCTTTGTGCCAATCCCTACATTCCTGACAATAGCGTGAACAGCTTCCATCAGAGTCTTTGATGTGGGAAAGACACACACACACACATATAATCTGAAAACAATTCAGCTCCTTGGTTCTCAATGGTGAGCATTCTGCTTTAATAGAGTGCAAGTTCCGTGGAGGTTTCTAATCCTTTCTGCCAAACAGAAGAGACACAGTCAGGTAGCACACCTTATTCAGAAGTTAAAATAACATGTTACTTGCTCTCAGAGAAAATCAAAACAACTCAAGATCAAAACCAGATTCCGCCAACCCTAACGGGATAGACTTTCTACTCAGATAACTCTTGATCTAAGTGTGTAACAAGTAACCTGCTTTAATCCCTCAAAGCGATGGTGTTACAGATAAGTACTGTAGTAGCAGAGGAGGTGTCTTAAGTTTCAGAAATACACAAAAGCATCGGTTGGAAGGAAAAACAAAACAAAGAGTGGTCCAAATGATTGTGTCTTTAGCTGCAAAGGTATATTTGAGGCCACTGCAAATAATAAAAACCCCTGAAGACAGAAAAAAAAATAATGACAGGCAGGTATTGAAATGTGTTCCTTCCAAGCTGAATTTCATTGACTTACACTGTTAAAGCACAAGCTTTACAGGTATAACCCCCCAAATTTTTAGCTTACATACCTTGCAAGCCATAATGCTGGAATGGGCTGCTACTTCAGCTCAGAACCCTACTCCCATTTCCTACACAGGTTCAGAGTGGTCATGAGCCATGAAAGGATTGGGATCTTTGACTGTAATATTTAGGAAGGATACATTATTGACTTTATAATGCCCTGAGCACCTGCACTGAGTATGAACAATGTAACAGAAACAATCATGCTACACATACAGTTTTAGTAATGTAACACATATATCTTCCTTGGGTCTTGCTCCTGCGGACACCTACATATGCTTTGGCACTGCTGGGAAGACTAGTGCCATTGGGTTCTTAGCCTGTGAGGCACAGCTTTGGCAGCTCCACAGCAGTCACAGTAGCTGAAACCGTGCCTGAAAACAAGTGTATGCAGTTGCACGCCCATTTTTCTCAAAAACCCCCACAGAAAATAATGGATGATACCTATGTTTTGGGCAAAGAAAAATTACTGTCACTATGTTGTAGGGCCATTATCCATACTAGAAAACAATGTTACATTTAAGAGCAACACATCATAACTTTTTCTTCATATTACTCAGTGTCCTCTGTCTGGAGCATACTTGATGCTTTCCACAATGACTGCATGCAAACACATGCTTCATCTTAGCCAAGTATTTAATAGTTGTTTATACTTTGGGTCACAAATTGGAGAGCAATAAGGCCCGCTCCACTTCTACAGATGCACTTGTCCATACCTTGCTCCTGGTATCCCAGAGGGTCACGCTGCACATATTACTTTGCACCCAGGCTCCTCCTGGACTGCACCAAGTAGTGTCCTTGGTAAAATGGTATGGCTACAGACCGGAGACTACTGTACACTGGAATACGGGTCTCACACAGTGCAGGGAGACATGCACTTTGCAGAAGTTGCCTCTGTAGAGTAACAGAGCCTAAGACCAGAAGGGACCCCTTTGACTGTCTTAGTCTGATATCCCGAGTTAGGACTAGCCAGGTCAATTCCTGGTTTCAGTTTTAGTCGTTGTGGTCTAGCCAGACTCTCTAAAGGAAAAAAACCCAACTGGTATTGTTTTTTAAAAAACTCAGTTAATGATGAATCTTCCATAAATCTTGATAAGCTGTTTCAACAGTTAATTTTCTTCACTACAAAAGCATGCTTTATTTATGAATTTGTTTCCCATTGCCTTCTGTCAAGACACCTTATCTCTTTGTCTGCTAAATAGAAGATCCTGGTATTACCAGATTTTTCTTCCTGTTTCAGTGCTCATAAGGTATGATCACCTCGCACCTTAACCTTCTCTTTAGAAACCTAAATAGACTGAGCACTTTGGGTCTCACTATAAAACATGTTTGACAGACCTGTAATCATTCTTACTACTCTTCTTTGAAACCCCTCTAGTTTTTCAACATCCTTCTTGAAATGTTGGCTGGACAAATTATTTCCAAAGCAGTCACAACAGAGTCAAAACCAGAGGTAAAAGAACCTCCCAGCTCTTGTTTGTTTCCCAGGACAGCACTAGCCCTTTGGTCACAGCACTGCAGAAGGAGCTCACATTCAGCTGATTATTCATCTTAATGAAGTCTTTACGGAATTGCAGCTTTGCAGGATAGAGTTACATCCTTTCAGTGTGACCTACATTCTTTGTTCCTAGATGTGAGACTTTACATTTGGCTTGATTGAAATACATACAATTTGATTATGCCTATACTTAACACAGGGCTACGCAGCTATAAGCATCCTTTGCCTCTTGCACCGTGTTTTGTGCCTTCTACAAAGTTTTGATAATAGTAATTTCAGATTTTTTTCATGTTGCTAGTAAAAATATTAAATAGTGTAGGGTCCATAAGCTGTCTCTACGGGATCCTACTAGAAAAAGACCAACTTGATAATAAATCTGTCTTTACAGTAACAGTTTTGAGACAGAAAAGTCACTCAGCTTTTAATAAATGTTAATGTTTCAAACATTTAGCTTCAGTCTACTACAAAAGAGCTAAGTTTAATGTCATTAACAAGTTGATAATAAAACTGCATTCACACCAAGTTTCCATAATCTCATGTTAAGCAAAATTTGTTACATTACCTCCTTTTCAACTGGCTACTTAAGTCCTGTACCAGATGTGCTGCTATTTCACTTGAGCCCAAACTTAGGTTGAGAAATTTTTAATTACTTGGGCCACCTGATTCACTCATTATAAATACTGATACAACATTTGCTGCCTTCTGGAACTTCCCTGACTTCCAAGGTGTATTGAAACTTGGTGTAAATGGACCAGACAGCTGCTCAGCCAGCAGTTTTGAACCTCTCAGATATGAGGCTTCCAGAGTTGGTGACTTACTTGTAATGAGTATTTTGAGTGGTTGAGATTACACAGCCAAGATGACCTTCTGGAACAGGATGCAAGTACTGTCTAAAGGCCTGTATGTTATGGTAACCTCATTATATGTTGAAATTTATTTTCCTGCTTCACTGTGCAAAAGAAGATGTAGGCTGTGGTGGGTAAGTGATACCTGTTCAAAGCATTCTAGGCAGATGAGGAACTTCTTAAAATTTATCTATTTTTTAATTTTGAAGGAGAAATTTCCCCAAGCGTTTCAGGCTTCTGTAGAGTGTAAAGTACTATAGGCAAGAATAACACAACACTAGACTCATATTTTCCTGCTCTACTGTCTGTGGAGGGCTACTTTGCCATTTTGGACCAGAATCTTTCTGCATTGCCAGTGCTCCAGGCTCCTGTGGATGGCAACAATGACTCAGTTATTATGTGCGGTTCTTTCATGGCGTGTGCTTGTATGTATGTACACACGTATGAAGTGCAGCCACTTCTTAGCCCCTGCTCTGTGGAGCCCTAGAAGGGGGAACGGACTGCATCAAAGGGTCCCTGTGAAAAAGCCAGCCTTAAATCCACTGCAGTAGGGTCTGCTCTTACATAGGGAAGACCCTTTCTTTTACACGGCCCAGGAATCTGGGAGTGTTGAAAACTGCTGTGCAACACCAGATGACCCCTGCTGTCACTTCGTGGGTGACAGGCACTCCTGACCCTGCTCAAGGATAATTCATGAGCATTAATCACCTTGCTGTTCGCCTTCCTTCGCAGGAGTGCAGTGGCTAGCTGGGGTTGCTCCAGGTGGTGGAGCAGACGCTCTGGTTACCTGGGATCAACGGCCCCACCATTCATTATTCATGTTATTAATGAATACGTGGATCAGGTGACATTACTAATGCCAGTTCTGAAGAAGGGCCCGTGCGCCCGGCCGCGGGGGGGTGGGGCAGTTGCGCAAGGGGAGTCCCAGCGGCTCCCGCTAATGAATTAATTCACTAACGAGGGTGGGCTTGGCGGCTCCGTGCCCCATCCCGCCCCGGTAGCCGCCTCCTCCCCCGGAGGGGGGGGGGAGTGACAGGCAGCGGCTCCTGCCCCATGTGACTGGGGAGCGGCTGCCCCCGTCCATGGCTTGGCCTCCCCCGGGCAGCAGCAGCTCCGGCTCCCGGGGAGGAGGGGCAGGAGCTGCTGCTCCATGGGGAGGAAGGGCAGCCCCCGATCCCCCCAGGCGGAGGGGGGATCCCGGGCCGCCTCCCCCCCCTCCCCCCTTTGGGCCTTACCCGAGGAGCTGCTGCTCCTCATCTGCTCCTACCTGGACGCGCAGGCCTTGGGCCGCCTGGGCCAGGTCTGCCGCCGCCTGCGCTTCCTCAGTAGCCGCGATCTCCTCTGGAGGCGCATAGCCCGTGGCTGCCTCAACTCCGGCTTCACCCAGCTCGGCACCGACCTGTAAGCGCGGCCTTCCCGGCGGAAGGGCGGTGGGGAGGCGGCCGCGGCGGCTGGGAAAGGCCGGGGATACTGCGGCCTAGCTGGTTGCTAAGGGGCGTTCTGCGCTGCCGGCGTAGTTGCTAAGGGGGGCTCCCCACTGCCGTGAGGGGGCGGAGGGAAAGGGGAACTATTCTCGAAGCGCGGCTGCGCCGTCTTTAGCGAGCGCCAAGCGGAGTGGCGAGGGCAGAGGAAGGGCCGTAGCGCCGGGCCCGCGGTGGGGCCGCCCCTGGGCGGGGAGGGCCCGCGTGTGGCGGCCCGCGGGCGGTGGGGCCTGGCTCCAGCGCTGCCCGGGAGGGACGGGGGTCTGTGGGGCGGTGCCGCAGTTTCCCGAGAGGAAGCGATAGAGCACGGCGAGGCCTTCCCGGGCCCCCTCAGCACCAGGCCCGGCAAGCGGCCCTCAGGCATTGGGGCCTCAGGCCTTGCTCCAGATCGGCTCGGTCCCCCAGAGTCCTCCTGGCAAAACACGTAGGGTCCGGGGCTTCCAGCCAGGGCAGGTGAGAGCACGAGGTAACGGAGGGAGCTGCCGCGTGCAGCGGGGGTGACCCCAGTGTGCCACGTGCCCTCCCTGCTTCTGAGCCGCAGCCCCTGCCGTCCTGAACATGCTTCAAAGACGAAGCTGTGAGGGAGCAAGGCCTGGGCTGGTGTCCTGGGTAAAGGCTGGAGAATGGGCTCACGTATGTTATTAGGTGGAAGACCCTTTTTGGCAGGGGTCCCCAGGAATACATGTTTCTTAGATTCTTCTGTTCACGGAACAGCTTAATGCTGTAGCTGGTGATAGCTGTCACAGAGAAAGTGACTCTTGGACTCTGTGGCTTCTGGGTTTTAAAATTTTGTTGACAGAAGTTCTTCCCCACCCACCCCCAATTCAACAGCACATCATAGGTTAGGAACAGGTGCAAACCCTCTTGGCTTTGCTGTGTGTAGCACCAGCATCTTTCTAGATGAAGTGCTTTTTGGGGCTTGGGCCTTGACCCAAAGATTGCCTTTCTTCTCTCAAATTTGCTAGCATACAAAATGCCACTCGGAGGCAGCCACACAATGCGAGCTTTCCTTGCTACTGTAAGGATCCAAAGAGGGAGCTTATGTTCTTAGGATCTATGAATCCCTTCCTATGGTTTCCCTTTAGCCGCCAGCCCAGGATCATGTTTGTCATCCAGTGACTCAGTATTGTTTCTGTAAACACTCTGTGGACATGAACCAAAAGAAGGGATGTCGGTATTTTGCTGTTTCCTATTGCTTTCTCATCAATAGCACAGTCTTTACAGAAACAATTATGGCTCCTGCTGGCAGGAGCAGAACTTTGGTGGTGCTGAAAGTCCTTGTGTTGGGTTTTCAGGCTAGCACTTCAACCCATTCAGTCTTTCCAGCTTTTAAGTTAAGCATGGTTCCCTTGGAAGTCAGCAGGTTGTACTGCAGAATGGTTGTGCATTGGACTGTCTCTACTGTGATATATGATTTTGCCTCCTAAGGAAATGAAGTTCTGTATTTTTCATTAAGAATAAGGTGATACTATGCTGCTTCAGTTGCAGGAGGGATCAGGTGTACAGAGCAGGTGCAGCGTATGTAAGGACCACCACTTCCCCCTGCAGAGGAATGCAGGTCTATAAACAGCTACAGAAGAAGTTTGCTAGGTCAGAGGGTTTAAGTGAAGGGAAGGCTGCTTGAGTATCATAAGCTCCCAGGGATTTCAATGCTGTTAGGTTTGCTGTGAGCAGGGTTGTGGGTTTTGGTTTTTTTTAGTAATTCTAGGATGTGCTTTTTTGCTGAGTCCTATTTTCAGGTTTTCTTTAAACAGCTCTGGTACTGAGTGCTGCTTTTAGTATTGGTCGGCATTGCCCTGGTCCTGTGGAGGTCAATGATGGGTAACATACCAAGTGACATTACAAGCTGGTTATGCAGGAACATTGAGATATATCTGGAGGATGAATCCTTTAATTGCTTTTAACTTCATGGAAGGCTCAGACAATTTTCAGTTCTTTGAAATAGCATGCCAGGTCTTATGGAGAATACCTGAAAGCCAAGCACTTGTTTTCCCTGTGTGGAGATCCAGCATCTGGGGGCAGTTGCAGGAGTTTTGCTCCAGTAGGGTAGACAGCTCTGGCAACAGATAAAAGACAAGGGCCTGCCACAGTACCAGGAGGTCTGGGTATCTGTATGGCTCCAGAAGAACCAGCATGAGTGTATACATTGAGTTGTGGTACAGCTGTAAAATTTACTTAGCTGAAGAGTTTTAATAGGCTTTGTGGTAAAGGTTTTAAATAGCCATGTCTCCTCCATACCACTTGCTTGTCATGCATGTCTCCAAGATTGCTGCTCTTGCAATTGAGGGAGTAAGACTTGCAGAGAGAGGTTGTATTTTATTTGACTAACTGATGCAAGTTGGGGAGGGGGTTGAGGTAAGCTTCTGGGCTCACAGTCTTTCTTCCTGATAGTAATTCTAAGTAGAAACCTGGTAGGTTGCTCACTGAAAGTTAAATTTGAGCTGAGTAGGTATTTAAGCTGAAATATCACTGGGTAAATAGAATGGTGATGAAGATGATGGATAGCTGGGCCTTCTTGATAACTGTGCTTTCTTAGTGATATGGAGTAAATCTTGAGTTTGTCAAGCTTGGCTTTGACTTGCTCAAGAGCTGAAGCTTCTATTGCACATTCTGGATAATGTTGCATGAGACAAACATTGGGTTTTGCTTGTAAGAGGTTTTCATTCAATACTGTCCACTATTGAGAAAGAAAAGGCTGGAACCATTTATCGTAAATGTACTTAATGAAATAGCGTGCATGGTTCTGACATTAGATCTTAAACTGATGGTCCCTGGGAGGCTGGCATAAGTTAAAAACTAGTCTAGGGAGTATTTACTGTTTAAAACAACAATAACAAAAAAAAGTCTCAGAATAGTTTGATCATTTCTGCTGTTAAATGGCTTTTGATAAGCCATCTGTTAATGCTTTGTAAATAGAGATAAATTTGAGCCTAGAGTGTAAGATAACTGAAACTTACACCCCTGCCTCCACTTCCCCATTTTTTAAAAGGGTGATTAACTTGAAAATGACACCATTTCTTTAAAATGTTGTTTCTGTTAGGTATATCTTCAGATAATTGTAACAAGAAGATCAGAGGGAACAGGCTTTAGTTTGTATGTGAAACAACTGTTCGCTCAGGCAGCTTCCTTGTAAAGCTTCTTTATGCCGAAACAGGGAAGAGAGAACATTTATAAGAAACCGGTTGCAAAACCCTAGCTGTTAGTGGCATGGAAAAGAGAAGTTTTAGTATACCTGAAACAATTTGATTTAATTTTTAAAAATGATCTACTTCTCATACTGACTGTGTACCTTTAAAAGTTGCCAGCTGTGGCTATCTCAGGGCATGTACATAGGCTTGAACAATGTTAAATTGAGTTGCTAATGTTTTCAAAGGAAGATGTGGACTAAATGACAGACATTAGCTGTGCTGCTGAAAGGCACATTCACAACACTGACAGTCTCTCATATTTGCCCTCTCTGGTAGATTCAGCTAATTGGGAGCTGCAGATGTAAATTAAGTATTTAAGGTATTAATTCAGTCATGCACTTGCAGAGAAAGAAGGAAGTTTTCTTTGAGTGGTGTTTCTGTACACTTAATTCCTTCGGGAGCAAGGCTGGGGAGAAATCACTAGGTTCGCATCAGTGTGAATTACTGTATGTTAGGGGCAGCAGGGCCTGACTTGGAAGGATTCTTAAAGCACGTTCTTAGTGTTAAAAATGTGCTGTTTCTTCTTTAAATCGACAATAAGTAAATGTTTAATAGAACATTGTGTCACTGTCACGGAAGTGTGGATGGATGTGGTTCTTGGCACCTGTGCTACAACTCTCTCTATGCCAGGCTGCCACTTTTTCTGTGTAGTCATGTTAATTTTACTTATAGACCTGTAGTACAACAAGACCGTGTCAGGGAGATGGTAAAAAGGTAGTCCCTGTGCTGAAGATTTTTGCTTCACTCAGTCAAAGGAGCAGCTGAAGCAAGAGTTGAGCACTGTCTTTGTGATATAAGGTGTAAGGAACATTTTTGCTCCAAAAATTGCATGGCAGCATATCACAGAAAAGTTGAGGCTTAAGAAGACTTTCTGCAGCTAAACTGTAGCTGAGCAGTAGTGCAAAGCCCTTGGGTTGTTTGGCGCGTATAGTGATATTACAGTTGTCTCATAGCCTGTGTCTGTTTTGCCAGCTGTTGTACAGGCCCAGCAAGAGCAGTCTCTGCCCTGACCAGCTTGCTGCCTAAATAGCCAGGGTAAACAAGGGCTGGGAGGGGAAGCAGAGGTACAGAGATGTCAACCAAGCTGCCCCCTGTGCAGCAGGTCAGTGTCAGAGCCAGGAATAGCAGAGGGTGCTTTGAGCCTTCATCCAGTGCCTGCCTGCTGGACCACCTTGGACTGCAGAAATCGGAGAGGCAAAGAGCTCATTGCAAGGTGATTCTTTATTTAAAGCATGGAAGAAAGGACTGAAGTTGCAGCTGGGCTAAACTTATTTCCTCTTTGTTACAAAGGAATTTTAGAGGGCAAGTTAAAAGTTGCAACCTAAATAGCTTGACAATGTGCTCTTTGTAATATATTAATAGCTGTTGTCAAAATACAGAAATGTTCCACTGTGTTTTCTCTCTCCCTGTCTCTTGTTATGCCTGCTAGGATCATGGCATATTCTCCAGTTCAAAGAAACCGATTAATTAATAGATGAATTTATCATCTCTGAGTATTTAAGAGCTTGTGTAAGCACTGTGGGTTTTCTCCAGATCTTGGAAAAAATATATACACCTGCAGGAGCAGGAAATGGCCAATCTATGTGAGTCAAATCTAAATGCAAACTGCAGCAATCATAGGAGACCTCTGCCTTCAGCACTGGAGGGGGAGGGAGTGTGAATGCCTGTAAAGCTGCTTCAGTTTCCTTCATCTTTTAAAACTTGTTTTACTGAAGTTTCATTACTTTAAGTCAGAAATTAAGTAGGCAATGAACTGGTGCAGATGATGCAGAGGAGAATACTCTGGGGAGGATATTGCAATAACGGCAAAAGCCTGGAAGAGGGCACACAGCTATTGCTTTGTGCTGAAAAAGTCAGTAGTTTTTAGAAACTCCTATTAGATTTGTTCTTATTCTGTCTTAAACTGTTCTGGGCAGGACAGATCTGCCAGGACAGCTCCATAATTTCAAAACTGCTTCTTGTTCTGGGAACCTGAAATTCTTCATAAGAGTTCTTTCAGGCTTGCCTAACCTTCCCTTAAAATATTCATGAGTTCAAAGTGGAAGAAGAATTTTATGTACTTCAGGGCTTAAAAAAATGTGTGCTGTGCTTGTTGCTATTATACCTGTAACCTGCATCAGTGAACTAGCTATGCAAATACTACCCTGACGGTCTATGCTTTCAAATCAGAATATACATGACAACTATTGAGCAGCTGCAGGTTTTCTTAGATCTTCCTGGGGCTATGCATTTTTTGAAGCAGCCCAGATTTCATCTCCAAACAGCCTGCATGAGTCCCTGGGAGAGGCCAAACCCTGTAGTTTCTAGCCACGATCCCATTGCAATTACTTGAGACGGCGTTCGATTGGCAGGGTGGTCTGGCTCAGTGTTGGTGATGCTGGTTTTTTGGAAAGCCTATGTGAAGGTGTGTGTCTTTGTGTGTACAGAAATTTGCCTGCAGGTCTGGCTCTTATTAGAGTCTCTGGCTTCTTCATGCAGGTGAATCGTTAATGAGAGCTGTGAGGTGGAGCGGTAAACCTGCACAGCCTGCTAACATCTGACTGAGATAGTGCAGACACACCAGAGGAGGCAAGGAACAGTGAGAGAACACACTGCAGAGCTCTCTTGCATCTCGGAGTTACTTGAAACTGTGTCAAATAGGAAGGGGGGGAGCACAGAAGACAGACTGAACCTGGCGGTAAGCTAAATAAGGGTCATGTGCTAAAGGAATTCAGGTGGAATTTTTGCCCTGGAAGAGACATTTTGAAAGCCAGCCGACTTGTTGAGGACAGCAACAGGAGCTCCTGACATAAATAGCTCTTCTGTCTCAGCTGTCTGTTGGTGGCCCATGACTTGTAACTGCACCGAAACCCTGCCACTCAACAGGTGTGTCCTGATTACACAAATAAGTGCAGTTGGTCCCTGTGTTAGCCATCCCTGCCACAGGGCCAAGGTTGAAAGTGGGGCTTAGCCACTGTGACCTATTTGTTCCTCTGTGTGACCCTTCCAGTCAGGCCTGAGGCCGGCTGGTGATGGCTTTCATACAGACAGCAGATTTTTGTCCACAGGAGAGATTCTGTCTCAGCAGGTCTCTGCTAACCTGCATTTCCAAATGAGCTCTTCAGCGCTTAAATGTAGCAAAGTGTGAAGGACTTGGGTGGGTTAGGATGCCCCATGCAGCTGGGAAAATATACAGTATAACATGGTGGTATCTTCTTTGGCACGTGCTGACATTGTGGATGGCCAGTAGAAATATCCCCAGGATGAAATAAAGTACAGAAGCTCTTGCTATTGCAGAAATACCATTTCTGGTGGCAAAGGACTTTGGCTGGGGAAGGGATCACTGAAGGCAAAAACTGTTGGAGGTGAAGCTTTTGGAGGAGATGTGCTTAGTCTCTGGCTGAGTGATTCTTTCATTGTGTTCTTTTGGGGCCCAGGCCAGCAACTGACATGGTAGCTGAGGTCACCTAGGTCAGCGGTGCTGTAGGGGGATAGTCCCAGTCTCTCACTTCAGCAGCTGGGAAGTGGCTTCCAGAAGGAATATTACATTTCTTTTGGTAACTCTGCCAAGAAAGAGAGGAAATCCATAGTTTGAGCAAAATACTTCAACTTTTTTGTAGGGTGGGGTGAGGTCGGAAGGGGGAAATGAAAAATCCTTTATAATTGATTGCTTGGGATGGTTTTTATCGTGGAACTCTCAGGCTGTAAGAAATATTCAGCTTTTCTTTCTTACTGTAACAAAGTCTTTATAAAGGGAGCTTCCATCAAAAGTGCATGCAATTGGAAACATGCGTTAGCTCAGGTCTTGTATTGCACTTTATGGCTTGGGATCCTGATAGAGAGCTTTTTGGATTAAGTAGCTAATAAAAAAGATAGCCTTGCATGTTCTGAATCATGTAACTTTATCAGCTGTTGGTAACTGACACCTTAGTAGCAGTGGTGAAATAATGGACTCTGGGCTTCAAGAACATTTGTTTGAATTTTGTGGAGTTTTCACATTCAGTTTTCACTGGTTCCTTCATCCTGTGTTTCCTGTCATCCTTCTTGGATGCTGGGCTGTACTTCACTTGCTTTCTGATGCAAGACTCTGTAGGTCCTGGTAAAAATAGCAGTCCTTCCCCAGCGAGTCAGCCTTCAGCAGTCTTCACTGCTGGGTGGTTTCTCTGGGAACTTGAATGCGAAGATCTTGATTTCACAGAGCAGTTAAGCATGCAGTGAATTTTAAGTGTGTGTTTTACTGTTTTGCTAGATTGCATACTAAGAAAAGTCAAGGTATTCATTGGCTGATGAACAGTGGTCCTTCCACAGCATTTTACATAGCATTTGTCCTCATAAGATGGTTTAGTCTCCTGAATCTTTGGATGATCAATTCGGTTGCTGAACTGAGAGGTACTTGGTTAAGTCAACCACTCAGTGTGGATGTGTGGTGTCTGTTGATTGTCTTGGTCATCATGGAACAATACTTAAAGATTTGCATGTATAGAAAGTGTGTTGATCATGATTGAAGCAAAATAGTCTTTGTAGGGGAGAAAAGGATCTTTTTTATCAAATTATTAAGTTTATATGTTGATGCCCTCTTTAACTTTCTAAGATTTGAAAACTGCTCTTGTGCATTGAAGTGATGCTCATTGCCTTTTTCTGTGTGTTCTGGGACTTACTTTGTGGGGTGCTTTTGTGGAAGCAAATCAAATTATCTCAGCACTTGATTCCATCACTGAACTTGATTTAACTTCCCTTCTGGTATAGGGGATCAGATGTCTCTGACCAACACTTGAAAATCATTGCAGTTCAGTCGTTGCTGCCCTGGTATTGGCAAAAGGGAGGGATGTATCAGTCCAATTTCTACATCCACTTTCTCATGGCCTCTGTATGTTCTGTCCCCTTTCTTGCCTCTATTTTGAATAAATAAAATGTCTCGGAAATAGAAGGTGGATGCTTCTAAGACATGTTTAAATTAGCTGGATCCAGAATTGCTATATGGGGGTGGCAGGCTGGATAAATAATATATCAATGGTAAAACAAACACATACCCACATACCACGCCCCCTTCAGCCTCCAACCCCACTAGACCTCTCCCATATAGTCCTTCTTGCCCACCCTTGACACTTCTGGACAGGAACTGTTGATTTGTGTGAAGGAATGAGGTGTCTGTTACAGGAGTAACTGCAGTAATGGTACTCTGGGCCAAGCCAATGTGTGACTTCTGAAATTCCTCGTTCAGCTGCAGGAGGATCAAGGCCTTCCCCTAACTAGAAAAGTGACCAGCACTGTAAGGTGGAAGCTGCTTTTTTTGACCTTGGATTCACCTTTTTCAGAGCCTTGGAAATTACATCTAGTCTTAGTAGGGTTTGTGCATTGAGCTCAGGATGTCTGGTTGGGCTAGTATGTGTTGGGGAGGGGGTTGTGGCGTGAGTGCGTTTTCCATCACTGTGCAAGCTGGTGACTTAAAATCTGTACGTAGGGAGAACTTAACCGAGGGTTGAGTGTGGGGAGAAGTGTTTTGGAGTAATGAATGGAACTGGATGTAGGCGGAGAGCCTGAACTCTGTCTGGGAGAGTAATAAGCAATGAGGAGGCTGCTGGACCTGACCTGACTTTTCAGTGCTGCGCATTCCTCATCTCAGACACTATCTGGCCCCGTAAGTTCCTGCAAGTGCTTCCTTTAAAAAAATAATTCCTTTTCTTGCAGCCTAAGCTAACTGTATAGTTTGTTGTTCGGTTTCAGCGGGTTTTTTTTAAGGGTTAGGAGAAATGAAGAACTTGTGGCTTCCAAAATTCAGTTTTATTTGATGTGGCTCTACTGATCATAAACTTAGAGTTGCAAAGCTTTCTAGGGAACGAAAAGCTTTTCTGTGTGCGGCTTCTGTTTTTGTTTAAAATGGGTCACATGCCCAGGAATGCAGTCAAATTATAATGGTGACTAAGTGCCGGAAAGCATAGAAAAGGGGAGGGAAGGGTGAGCAGAAAAAAAGGAGCCTGAGGCTATGGAAGGAAGGCTGGGAAAATGAGAATCTGGCCAGGCCCCAGGGCCAGGTTAGAGATTCCTACACCCATTAACAACCTCAGGAGATGTTTATTTACAGCGAGCTAATCTTTGTTTGAAAAATGACAGAGCACCCAAAAATCCCCCTTTTTGGAAGCGAGTTGGGGGCACGGTAGGGATAGGAGGAGGGAACTGGTTCTGATCTGGTACCAGTCGCCATCTCTTGAGGATCTTCCCTTCATCCTATGCACCTGGGAACACTGGCTGTTGGGAAATGCATGAAAAGGGGATAAACTCTTTTAATCTAGTAAGTGATTCACAACCCCTAGTTCCAAAGGGTAACTTCAGAGTTTCTTGTTTGTACTTTTCTGATCTTTTCTACCTAAGCAGCCCCACCAAGGATATTGAATAATTAAGTTTATGGTATGAGAAAGATGGGAGCTAAAGCTGCCTTTTTCACCCCTCTTTAATCAACTCTGGATCATTAAAGCGAAACAGATGTTGAACAGCTGTTTGAGCTGGTTGTGTTCATGTAGACTCTGAAGAGATCTTGGTCCCAGGTCTCTGTGGTACCTACCTTTTGTCACCTTTGAGCTGTGTTGATCTTGGCTTGTCTCAGCTCGTCCCAATAATTTTGATTTGTATTCCAGAAACTGCTTATGAACTATAGTCTCTCTTGTAGTAACTTTATCTGACTGTAAGTAGAGAATTTTCCAGCAATGTGGTGGAATTCTCTATCCTTTGGTGAGCTGCTGGAAAAGATAGGCCATCTTGGGGTGTGTGTGCATTGGGTGGTTGTACAGATGAATTTTATTTTTAGTTTGAATGTATCTTGACTTCTAATTATTTTATCTGGTTATGATTGTCAGGCAGGTGAGGATCTGGAGCAGTTTCTTTACTAGTCTTCTGGCTAGGCACACTCTTCTGGCTTCTAGTTTGTGTTCTCCTGACTAGTGTTTCCTCCATCTGTTCTTGTATGGTGTTCCCTTACCTTAACTGGCTGTCTTTAGTCTCTGTTAGAAGAGTGATGTCCTGTTTCTCTGGTTGTTCTGGTAGTTTCTTTCCATGTCACTTTGTTTTGATTACATTTTGTCTGAACCTGTGTTGCATTCAGCATACTAGATCAGGCCTGGATCAGATTTAAGGCTTGCACACTAGTGACCATCAGGGATTATCTTTATGAAAACTGAAAGCTTTCTATGCTCATAAGCGCCCACTCTGCCCAGTGTTCCTTTTCTGTCAACTCTCACAAATGTGCTTGCTCCAGCGTGGCTCAGGCACCATCAATGTTTGCCATTCCATCATTTGTGGAACCAGTGCGAGCATACCTGTGACCAGCTTGAGTGTATTTGTTGTCCATATAGCATCAGTCCTGACTGCTAATCTCATCTCTCTTCCTCTGTCTGCAGAGCAGCTGGCATTCCAGTGAAGGAAAGGGTGAAAGTATCTCAGAACTGGAAGCACGGACGCTGCAGGAGAGAGATAGTCCTGAAATGGAAATGCAAGCAAGTGGCTCCTTTCTCTTCTACTTTGTTCTGTGTCAGCTGCTGTGGGGCCTTGGGTTTGTGTCTGTGCCCTGAAGTGAGATGTTTCCTGCTCCTTGTGATCCACAGGGTCTTACAAATAATGTCACTAGCCTGTTTTGGGTGTTGCTAGCTAGCTGGATGTGGGGTGACTGGAGTTGCTGTCTTGCCCTAGGGATTCACTCACAGAGTCGAGAGTTCCTTTCTTAGTAAGAGCTTGAATCTGTCATTGTTCTGATCTCTGCAGTTCTAGTTGGGTTTAGCAATCTTTACTACAGACTTCGAACTGTTGTGTTCCTATCTGTTGCTGTATACCATTTTTCTGTCCTGTTTTCTGTCCTTTTCTTAAAATGAGCATACCTTGATCCCAGATGTAGACTTCTGTCCCCTCAGAATGCTTAGTTTGTGTCCTGTGCTTTATTCTGGCCCCTGATTTGGATGTACAAATCTAAAAATCTGAAATGCTACTTGCTGTTCTTCTACCTTATGCTGCTTCCATTCTCCTACCTTACGCTTCTCTCCTTCACTAAAGAAATAAGTATATTTGACATTAATGAGAGGAGATTGTTGTTAAATTCTTGCTCTTGCTTAAAAAGGTGCACTCAGCTTTCAAAGCAAAGCATAAGATAGATCTCTTGTCTGAACAGCACACCTAAATTTTCAGACCGACGGAAAAATGAGAAAGACTATGGTTTGTTAGCTACTGAAGAACAAGGGACCTTCTGCTGAGCTTTCATGCCTTTTTGTGCTGTGTAGATTGAAGTGGTGGATAATGTGCCGGTGCTTGTCTAAAGTCCTGGGAACAGCTGTAATGAGCAGAGTGGTTTTTGGTGCAGGTTGTATACCTGCCTTTGAAGTGCTTGCAACCATCTGTGAAGGCTCTGTGGATGTTAGAGATCATTACTAAACCAGCTTCCCAAATAAAAAGGCAAGGACTGATTTAATGAGGCCACCATCCAAATGGCATCCTCTAATTTTCATTTATCCTACTTCAAATTTGTTACTTCTCCTTATGAAAAAGCCATAGAAAAAAGTAAAAAGCTAAACTGCAACAGGAGGAGAGCCATAGAAACTGGCTGTAGTCTAGGTAAGCTGGATATTCACTTGCTTTTAGAGGACTGCGTAGGAGTGAAGGAAGGAAGGGGAAATCAAAGCCCACCTAAAACAAAGCTGCTGCTCCAAAGATGCCTCCTATTTTTTCCATGCATATGATCAAGTCCCAGATGAACGTTGTAACCTGTGCTCAACTGCTTTGTCCATGTGACTAACAGCCTGTTGCTGGAGATGAATGCAGGCAAGCAGGAAACTTCTATCTAATAAGCAATCTAGTCCTCTTGCATGTTTCTAGTTCCTCATTGTGATGTTATGAGGTGTGGCCGTGCGTAATGGCTCTGCTGACGCAGAAAATCATGACTCTGAGGATGAATAATCTGGAAAAAAGGAGACAGGTTTTTATGAGAAGGCACCCTGCTTTCAAAACAGTTTGTTCCTGAAGAGTTTGAAAACTGAAAGGCTGCTCTTTGGAAAGGCTCTGGTTTTATTCAACTTTTGCATGGGTATTGGTGCACTCAGCAATGTCTGCAGGGTGGAGACAATTTCATGCATCCATGCCTGATAGGACACAAGCCCCATGTCTCTCTTTATCTGGCCTTGCCATGTCTAGAAGGCCTATTTGCTGATTCTGTGGTGGCTACACAGAAGTGAGATCTTGAGCAAAGAGCTCACTGGCTAAGTGTGTGCATTGTAGCCTGTTCTGTTTTCTGGATTTCGGTTTTGTTTCAAGAATAAATAAACTTCTTGTGATGACAGACTTGATTCAGACTTTTCTTGAGAGTCTCCTTTTGGTCTCCCAGGAAGTGAAGCATATTGTCCACTTGTAACTTCAGCCTTCAAAATACTTTGGAACAGCTTCTTTAACAGTCTGCTGCTCTTGGCTTGGAACCTGTCTGTAGGAACCTGCCACTGTCTCATAGGTAGCAAGGGGCAGAAAGGGTGTATGGGCTCTTCTGAAAGACCGGCAACAGAAATCAAGAGGTTGCTCTGCAGTTGCTTTTGGCTCAGCTGTGCAAGAGGTGTGAATGTAGAAAAATACCTTCTCAGCATGATGAGCACACAGTTCTTGGATAGCCTCAGGCTTACCCTGCTGCTTTACCTATTGCTATACAGAGAATGTAGGAAGTGGAGGACTTTCTGTCTGTAAGAAGACCTGTGTTATCTGACATGCCTGCTCCCCTGCTCAGATGCATGTGAAACAGTGGCAGCTTTGTGGTCTCTGCTAGACATCAGCAAATAACGTACAGGATCAAGACTGTACCAAGAGCCTCGTATTGAAGGCTCTGTTAGAAATGCTTGGCATAGCTTACAAATACCTGGTAGTCTAGTTTCTTAAGAAGTGCAGGGCTCTTGAAGAGGTGTCAGAGAGCCTGAAGTATTTCCTATCTAAACTCACTACTCATCTTTTATCCATCTTCTCCTTCAGAGATTCCATGCTTTCTTTTCCTCAGTTCTTGGTTAGAAAAATGCCAACAATGTGATCTGTTTTGTATGTTGCTGGAGAAGCTTCACTTAGCTGTGCTACTATATTAAGTCCTGCTTTTGCATGTGACCAGCAGCTTGAACTTGACAGTTTCCTGAGTGGGCATTTGCTTTTGTTGGTGTGTTTACATATGCAATCTTTTTTCTTTTTGTGTGTGAGGTTGTTTTGGTTTGGTTTGTTCTCCCCACTCCTGCACCCCACAACTTGCTGTCTGTTCGCAGTTTGATGCCCTGGTTGGAGCTGGATGGCGAGTATCTCTACCTGTCTCAAGCAGAGAACATCCAGGCTTACCGCCTCTGTGCAGGCAGCACGGGTTTGCAGTGTCACCCTCAAGCTATCTTCTCTGGCCACCAGGAGGATGTGTGTCGCTTTGTTCTTGTCAACTCCCACATCGTCAGTGGAGGGGGGTAAGTTGGGCGAATGAAAGAGCCCAGGGAGTATGGCAGTGAAGTTGGAAAGGTTTTGTGTAACTCCAGCCCAGAGCAGAGGGGTCGATCTACAAAGTGTCCTTGTGCTTGGCTGTGTTCAACTGCTGCTGCTTCCTTTCTTATGATTTGGTTTTGTCCCGACAAAGCTGCTACTACAGCAGCGGAGGAGCTGAGTCTCGTGCTGTTGACCTTATAAAGTGTCCTTTTCTCTTTTGAACCTGTGTGGCTGTCCACAGGATTGTTGTATCAGGATTGACTGATCAAGTAATCCTGACTGATGTGCAGTTTTCATTTCTTTCCCTGTTAGAATTGAGGTAGCCAGGCTGTGTTCTGATATTCAGAATTGCTGGTTAACTGGACTGCAGTGGTGCGTAAAGCTTTCTAGAGACAAGTATATGTTTATTAGTCCTACCGACACAATTGTGAAGAGGAGGAAAACTGACAAGCCTTCTGGCACATGCACCCTTCTTCAGTTATATTTGCATTTGACTAGCCTTTTTTGATTACAGCAAATAACAGAACTGTTATTTATAAATATGTTTTCACTATTAATATACAGAACACTTAAGCACAGAATTGGGAGATGCAAGGATGGCTGCCTGCCCTGGATATCTTGAGACTCTCCCCTGTGAACTGTAGCCCAAAATTCAGGTGAAAATGAAGGCATGCATTTAAAATTCCAGTAACTGTATTGGTTGAAAAAAGTCTAAATGTCTTTGTAGTTAATTCAAAGCACAATACCCTGCGCAGCAGCTCTGAAATGAATGAAAAGCTGAGGCTTGGACATGGATGAGAATGACCTGTACTCCAGCTAGTTCCCTTACTCCAGCCATTTAGCATCCAGCCAGGATTCTGGCAAGCTCAGTGCAGTAGGAGGAGGAATGGCTGCTTTGCTAGTTTCTGCAGCTTAACACAAAGTGGCGGGTGGAAAGTCAGCCAGGAAGATTTTCAAGTGCAGCAGATTGGCTCTGACTGGCCAGATGTGGGATTGCAGGAGAACAGGTGATGTGTGAGGAGTGGAGGGTTAATAGTGCTGCATGAATTTCAGTTCTCATGAGATCAGTCCAGGTCTTTTTGTGGCACTCCTAAGCACTTATGGAAGGTGTGTGTCTAAGGGAGATGCGGCTGATAAAGGCTCTCTGCCTGGGGATTTGTTTTTCAGAGATGGAAATATTGTCCTTCACAAGATCCGTGGCTCCTACAGCGCCAAGTTCTCCGCACATGAACAGGAGGTGAACTGTGTGGACTTCCAAGGTGGCCTCATCGTCAGTGGCTCCCGGGACAGAACAGCGAAGGTGAGCAGTGATGTTCCAGTAGCTGTGGTGCTGCTGCAGAGGTGACCTCAGAAGTCTCGTGCCATGAATGTTTGTGTCAGCAGAACTGTTGCGAGCCCTGTCTTGTGCGTGTGCAGGAGGAGTGCTGGGTATCTTGGCGTAGGCTCAGGTCTCTGAAAAGATGCTTGCTGTGCCAAGCTTTTAAGGAAAAGATTTGGCAATATTTTACAACATCAGCTGCTGGTTTAAACTAGGAAGTGCAGAAGGCAGCAGCTGATGTTCTGCTTCCTTCACGGTACATCTGTCTTAACACTTTAGTAGAGATCCATGCCAGTTAGTCTGAAACTTCCCATATGTATCTCAAGCACGTCCTTGCTTTCTGGTGCAGTGCTGCTTTACGTGCTCTCTGTTGTATATTCACTGTCTTCAAGGGACAGCATAATGTCTTTTCCAAATCTGTCTGGTTATGGTTTGTTTATTTGTGGCTTGTGGGGCTTTTTTTTGGCGTGTGTGTGTTGGGTGTTTTTTTTTATGGTTCTTGGTTTGCAAACCACGAGTGAAGTTAGACTATGGATACTGTTTACTCTCTATTCTTTTCAGTTGGCACCACTGAATCCTTTCACATAATTTCTGATTATTTCTTTTTGAGGCAGGACCTTGTTAATTTTTGTCCTTCTGGATCTGGTTAGCAGTGCTGTATTCCTACATGGACCTGGAGAGTTGTTCTCCTGAGCTATATGTAACCAGCTCTGTTTCAGTAGTTTAGGAAACTCCACACAGATGTTTCACCCTTGTCCTGCTAGCGTGACAGCAGTACTTGTAGCATCTTCATAACCACATTTCATTGTTGGAAGTGGTCGCTGTATGATGAAAGCTTTGGCTGTTGCTTAGGCTAGGCTGATGGATATTATTGGTCACTGGTACATACCGTAGAGTATTAATGGAATCAAGAGGGAGAAAACTGCTATTCCTGTTTTGCAAGAAGGGAAGCTGGGGCAAAGAAAGACCTAAATGTGTCTTTCAAGGTTTTATAGGGAAGTGTGAGCATGCTGAGCAGCATGGCCTTATCTGTTCTTGTTGGTCCCTCTGTATGGGTGTACTCCTGGGTAAAATCACTCTGAAGTAGAGCAGTGTTCAGATGCAAAGGGTGCTGTTGGGATGCTCTTTGCCTCCTGGGAGCAAGTCCTTGATGCTACTTTGTCTCACGCTTATGCAGGACTGCTCCTCTCCGTTCCGTGGAGCCCCTTTGCTGGGGAAGTGGCTTCTTGCAGCCTCCCTGGTAGCCAGAGGACAGACCTCCCCGACCTTGAGAACAAATTCCTGAAGGCCAGAGGGGAATTTAAGGCTGTTTTTCTTGGAGCTAGTGTGAGATCTTGCCCACCCAGTGCTCCCCACAGCACAGGCTTTAGAGATGTTCACCTCTTATTTTTTTTTTTTTTTTATCATCTCTTTTGTAGGCTGCCTTGTTTGTGTGAATGAGACTCTTGGAGGATGGAAGGGAATCCCTACCAGCCTTTTAAAGGGACTCTAAGTGTGTAAGCTATTGAGGGCTCTGCTGAGTGTTGATTAGGACTAAGCCCTGAAGAGCTGCTAATGTACATTCCTGTGTGATAGGCACCAGATAGTGTCCTCTGAGCAATATTTTTAACCTGTAGGAGATAGGGATGCCTTAAAAGAGTTAAGCTTTTCTGCTGCTTTTGCTGACACTAGGTGCTAAATTCCCCGCTGACAAGAATAGCCTGCAATCCTGGGCATTATCAACAAACAAACAAATAGGGCACTCCCAGCTTTGAAGTCTTGAAGTGAAACACTGGGGGTTGGTTACAGAGCTCGGGTTCTGTGGGCCAAGAATGAAGACAAGGTGGAGAAAATGGGGACCACAAGCAGGGCCCCAGCAAGAATCTGGGGGGCTTTATTAGGACCCAGAAACAAAGAGGGGGGTGTGGTGAACTGGTGGAAGGGTATGTGCGTGTATGCACTGATGAGGGAGGGAAGAGGTTCTCTCACATTTTGAGTGAGCAAGGGGGGCCTATTTGGAAATAGTCTGGGGCACACTTGGGAAACTTGATCAAAAGGGGATGGGTTTATAAAAAGCTATTTTACAGGATAGTGAATGATTAATTTTATAGATAATATGAGCGGAAATTTTTCAGGGATGCTACCAAGACTTCCCACAATGTTCAAGAGAGCAGCAGAGATTTGAACAAATCCTACTTTTTGTTTATTTAACTACAGAAGATGGGAAGTCTCAGTGTTGAATGCTGCCCTACAGAGTATGTGGTGATGGGGGTGCTTTCTCTATTACCAGTGGAATGGAAGGTCATAGTCATAAGCTGAATCTTTGTGTAACTTTGTGTAACAAGTGCTTGTTTCTGCCAGTGATTGAAGGCTCTGCTCCTCAAAAATAAGTAATGGGAATTCAGGGAGAGGATCCCAGGAAAGGTGAGCATGGCAGTTTTGGCAGCTCTTCTGGCACATTAGCAGCGTACGTCCTACCTTCTGCACCTTCTGGGTGATGTGGCATAACGTGCATCTCTCTCTTTAGGTTTGGTCCCTGTCCGCGGGCAGAGTTGGGCAGTGTCTACATACAGTGCAGACAGAGGATCGAGTGTGGTCCATTGCTATCAGCCCATTATTAAGGTAACAGATCTCTTTATTCCCAGTTTCCAACAGAGAGAAGTAAAGGGGTTGGATAGGCTGTGCGTCCACAAATCTCTGAGGCACCAGTGTGACAGTTCAGGGACTTGATTTGGGTGGAGGCTAATCGGGTGCTTGTGCCTGCAGCAGGAGCTTAGGAAAGAGTGTGTGGTCTTTGTTCCCTATAGCAGTGGAGTGATCCACTCAGAGAGAGGCTGTGAAAATGGCCCTGTGTTCCTGTTACTGTCTCAGGTGGGACCTGATGGTTCTTAATTGCAGAGTGAAGTAGATCTTGCTAATTAGAAGCAATGAGCCAGAGCCTCTTGAGGTTTTTTGTACTGAAAAGGTGCTAACTTATATTCTCATTCTCTGGCAAAAGAGATGCCAAGTAAAAAGGTCCCTGCCTGGGAGCTGTGTGCAGTGGTCAAGGCTTAGTTTTCCTTGAGCATGCTGAACTGGGAAACGTGGAAGTGGAGTTCAGGGATGAGGTTTTCCAGCCTGTCTTGCCCTGTGCTTCCAGTGCAGGTGTAATGCTATAACTTCAACTTTAGCATGGGGGGCAAGGGCAGTACCTACTCCAGTGTTTTCCAGGGTGTTTTTCAAAGTGCTCCTGTTCTTGAGGAAATGAAAATCTGAGAAACTTCAATTCTCACTGTTAAATCTTACACTGACCAGCAGCGAACAGTCTGTCTCTTTGGTTCACTGTTAAGCTGGTCTTCTGCATGCGAGAGAGATCCTTCCTCAAGGAAAGGGGGAATAAGAGCTGTTGTTGCTGCTCATCTGATGTCTGCAACTAGTCAATTTTAGGCTTGTGCAAAACCAAAATACTTCCCACAACTGCTGTCCTCATTAGATTTCCAAGCTTGTTTTGCAGGCAGCAGGAACTTAGTGGTATGGAGCTAATGGCATTATCAGGGAAATGACCCTTGAGGCCTGCTATGATTTTGCTGTTCCCTTGTCCCATTGCTCTGAGTGTTTGAGACGGATAGCATTTTTAAAGAAGTGCCGTGTGTGTTAATGCTGCTGCAAGATGTTAGATAGAAGCCCTTTGCTGTCTTCGGTGCTGCAAGGGCCCCTTTTCTAGCAGCTCTGGCTCTAGCACTGGGGCTGGTTAGAGCCCAGTGGCATGCTGCTTCCTACTCCTAAGTGATGACCTACTGAGGTGGCCTCTTGTCAGGACAGTGTGTCCCTCTCCCTGGTGTGCACGCTTGTGCACACTCTCTGTCACAATATTTACCCACAATCTCCCCACCCCCGCTTTCCTCCCTGCAGGGTGATAAATGGGAGGTGGTAGAACAGCTACCCCATGAACAAGTGGGTTTAAATTGTGCACTCCACTTTTTTTTTTTTTTTTTTTAATGAGACTGTGGACTGTACCAGCCTCCCCTGCTAGCCCACCCTAACTCCCCCCCTTACCCCTCCATATTTTAGGGAGGGGGGGTGTGGAGAATTAGAGCCAATTAGCCACGTCATTAATTCTTCAATTTGACGGCTGATATAGCAGGGCCTGAAACACGCTGCTGACCCCGTATAATGGGAACCCTGCTCCTTAACATATTGACGATGGGAGAAGTTAATTAAAATTCCACAGAGAGAAGGTGTCGGCTAACCTATAAACCTGTCGCTTCTCAGAACAAATCACAGCTATCCTAGAAGAGAGAGAGGATCAGAGCAGGAGGGCATGTGGTGGGGGAGGGCCAGGGCAAGGGGCAGGGGAGATGAATTTTTCACTAATAGGTTTTATTGCTTACTGTCTAATGAGGGTGAGTATCAAAAAGATAATATCTGGTTTCTGGCAAGGTCTGCTTTGGGGAGCTCTGTGGTTTCCGTTTTACTTGCAAGAGCCCATATTTCATCCCTATCCGTTACCTATGCACTTGTGTGTAAAGCTTTCCCTCCTTTGTGATCCCCATCCTTCTTGCCAGCACTTGGATGCATTTGTTCCTCAGTGAGGCTGAACGTGGCCTATAACCTCCACTTCCTCCTAAACATTCGACGTGTCCTCTCAATTTTCCTTTCTCACTTGTGCTGGTGTAAACTGAGAGCCTCTCCATAAGAACAGATAGTCCTGCTGGTGTAGAACTGCTGTAGAATCAGGCTCCAACCACCTAAGTATTTTGGCCCGTCATTGCCGAGATCCTACCAGCTCTCTCTGCTGTGGGCACGTAGAGCTCAGGAACAGGCCAAAGCAGTTGTATGTGGTGGGGTAGAAGCAAGGAGGGCTCGTTTAGCTCTAGCCATTCAGAAGTGCTTTGGAGAGGCTGCAGTTTCCTGACGTGAAGGCTTGCCAGGACTAAAGGACCAAGACTGGAGTAGTCAGGGTTGTATTCCTACTGAACCTCAGCTGTTAATGGGCAGGACTGAAACTTTTCGTCTTGCTTTTCAGTGATATCTCCCTCTGTGTGAAGCTTCCTTAGAAAGTATCCCTTACGCTTCTGATGCACAGCTGGGTTTTCTAATGTGTCTCCTGTAGTCCTGCTCTGCTGAACTGCTGCTCTAATGGACAGTGCCTGTGCACCCAAACTAAACTTCAGACACTTGTGCTCTTAAAGTGCAGAACCTCTGGCTTCAGGCATCTCTCTTGGGTATTCTGCTTTGATTTGACCAGTTTCCCTGTGTCACTACAGAGATCCTCCTGCAGTTGTGCTGAGCTAGGAAGGAGGATTCCTTGCTCTTCATGTAGTGATACTGGGCTGGTTGCTTGGAGGGACTGCAAATAGAATGACTGTAGGGGAGATTAGGTAGGATAAAAGGGTACCAAGTGTATTAGATCTTTTCTTCTTACTGTGCAGTGGAGGACTGCGCTTAGTCCTTTGTATAACCTTTTCAGCCATGGAAGTGCCTTCATATCCATGTTTGTTATTGGAGCTTCATTGCTTTGATGATCCCTAACGGTGCCCTGCAGGGTAGTGGGGATGAGAAGGGCATTTTCAGCAGGTCTTCTGCATAGTGGTGCTGGTCAGTGTGCTTGGGACATTGGGACTAGAGAAGCAGTCGAAGAGTATCCTTAAAAGAGGATACTTACAATAAGGGTGCCCCAGGTTGCTCCAGCAACTGGTTTAATTGGTGTCCAAAGCTGTCCTTCGCCATGAATTAGTAAAATGCTGTACTTGGAGAGGCCATGTACCCTAAACCACGTTTCTTATAGCTGCTTGCAATCCCCTTCCCCCTGAGTTCATTTGCCTTTTGAACTCTGCGTCATGCAGATGTTAAACTTTCATTTACTGGTGTTTACTGCAGTGATTTATGTGTGCTCGGGGACAAGCCAGAGTGCAGTGGACCAATTCAAATGTGCAAAGTGAGGCAAACCCAGGGGTTTCTAGTGCAGCAGTGGCACCTTCATGCTTTGTGATTCCCTGAGATGGCAGTAGCCAGGGAAGAGAAGTGACCACTGTACACTGTTTAATTTGAGGGATAGGTTTATAGAGAAAATGAGGTCCAATTGCCTGGTATTTATGGCTGTAGAAATGTAAGGGTTGTGATACATGTTGTACTACTGAGACATTCATTTATTTAGGGGAAAAAACTGTTGCAATTTTTTTCCCTAATGATAGAGAACCTGTAAACTGGAGGGGAAGGAAAAAAGTGGACCTTGATGTTAAATTTGTTACTAACCTTGGATTCAGAAACTCTTTGGTGTTGGATTTAAAAAAGTATTCAAACTTAAGATGACTTCTCCTGCTGGGTCTGGCACCTGCTATTTAGATTTTAAAATACTTGTCATGAGAACTGGTCCTCCCATGTTGTATTTGAAGTGTGTCAGATCTTAAACCAAGGAAAGAAATGGTTTTCAGATAGAGAGCTAGGAAACCTTTGGTGCTATTCCGGGGCAACATCAGGCAACCATAATGTGCCCTATTGCAGCAGAGATGTGCTTTGGGTGCGTATTTGAAAAGACAGCCTGTCCTTTTCCCACTGTGTTGTTACTATACCACAGTACTTGACCTCTCCTTGCAAATGTTGCCTTGGTGAAGTGCAAATGTACTCCAGAGAGGAGGAAAGGTTGTACCGAAGACTAGCTATCTGCACTGAATGCTTAAGTTAAAGGAAGATGAGTAGTTCTGTGAGCAGCTGGATTTAAAAACCTAGGCTTGCTCTGTCTCTTCTATGCAGTTTTGTAGTTGACCTGACTCTTCTATTTTAATGTGCTAATTTGAATCTCCGTTAACCTAATTGCCTTTCCCATGGAATATTATGAGGAAGTAGTATCTGGGGAGACTGCCTTTGTGGACAACCTCAGACAAATTGTAAAACATACCCAAAACTTGCCAGGGAAAGAAAAGATGACAAGGGTTACTGACAGGCACCTTGACTGAATGGACCTCTCTTCCACTGGAACAATCAAAATGATTAATTTTGAGGTCTTCTTTTTAATGGTTATCTGTGAACTTTTTGTGAAAGTGAAACAGTCTGATCTTGCAGATTGCATTAGAGCAAAGCAACCCATGAAGTCAGAGCAACTGCAGTGGTTTTAGCTGTCCAATTGAAGCCCTAATGTGCAGCAGTTAAAATGTTTGATAATGTTCCCCCCACCTTCATTTCTTGCTCCACTTTCATCAGCAGGTACCCCCTACTGCATATCAAGATGAGCTGTTGGCTGTAGCGGTGCTCTGTTTTGACCTCGCTTTGTGCAGTTAACCTCTCTGAGTCTGCTAGGACTTGGGACAAGTGGGTTTTATTCTTGGTTTGTGCATTGCCAGCAAAATAGCAGGCAGCAATAGCTCTACTGTCCTTGGGGATCTTTGTAGAGCCTGGTTGGTTTGAATAATTGAGAGGGGACTCTGACCTGCAGCTGTTTCTTAAGCAGGGGCAGGAAGAACCTGCTCAACTGTGAGATCCCAGGGTGGACTTGCAGAGTTAGGGCTGGTGTTAACTACCATCTCTTACTGACCTCAGAGAGTGATCTGGATGCGGGTTTCTGGATATATGCAACAGTCATAACTGACTTGGTGCTCTTTCACCCCAAAGCTGAAGAGCAGGAAATGAGTATCAGTTTCTCCCCTCTGGAGCTAAAATGACACCTGTGTCTTATCCATGTGCCTTGACTGTTCCCTTGATGTTGGGAGGAAGAAGACTTTGTTTTACTTTCTTTAATTGTGTGATAATGACTATATTTGGTCTTTTTCATATGGGTGAACTTTTGAACATACCTGTCCTTTCCCTCTACTCTAGAAACAAACACATATGCAAACACTTCTATAGGTTGGGAAGCTGCAACTTACCTTTCTTCAGTTTCTTTCCTTTGCCCTTTAAAGCTTATATGACTGAGTTTTTCCTTTTTTGTCACTTTTGGCCAATACTGCAATGTATATATTTTCTGTGACTGTGTGAATTGGCTTACTAGTGGTTGTGGGCAGGTGAGCAGGTTTTGGGAGGCAGTAGCTGAGTTAGAACCCAGACATCGATTGCTAATCCTGCGGAGCTGTATTCAATATTGAAATTTTATATTTGGTTTTTTTCTCATCTTTCCCCTTGCTTGAGGGGAAAAATGTGTCTCTGAAAGCTTGGAGGAAGTATCTTTCTTGTGCTGCTTCGTTTGCACAGGAGAATCCATGTCTGTTTAATCGATGTGACAGAAGAAACTTACGTGAGGGGTCTGGCAGCCTATGGTTTGAGTTTCTATTTCCAGTTTGCGATCGCTTTCTCTTTGCTTTTTAAATTTGCAGGGGGAGAAGGTAACTTCATCAGACCTTGGCTGCTGTTTACCTTTGCTCGGTTGTGCAGTGTGCCTTTGTTTTTCCACCTTTGATCAGTGTCCTGCCAACAGATAATTTAGCAATTGCATCCCAGGGTGGAAGTGTGGAGTTAATGTTAAAATTAGGGTTTTTTTCCTTTCCTAACTTCTCTGGCTGATGGAGCAGAGAAGGGGAGAGGGGAGGTGAAGGGGGCCATAAATTCTAGACCTGGTGATTCTGCTCCTTGTAGAGAAACGAAAGCCTCTGATGTCTCCTCAGCACTTTCATTAACATTTAAATTAAGGGTTTGTTTTTCAGGTGGCTTCAGTCGCAGCCCTTTCATAGCCTGACACATGGAGACTGTTTTCTCTCTCTCTTTTTCCACCTTGAAAATCAGTGTACAATAGTAATCACTGCCGTATTTTTTTTTCTGATCTCTCAGGAGGGCAGCGACCTGACAAGCTGTACCAGAGGTTCAAAGAGAATCAGAAACAGAGTGCAAAGGTAGATGAGGCGGAGGATGCTAGGTTTCACTCCTTCAATTAGAGTGGTGTCTGTTTCCTCCCCTGCCTTTCAAAGGGCTGCTTTTGAGGGTGGGGAAGGACAGAGAGGGATGGACCTTTCTTGCGTGGTGAGAGCCCCAGGTGCAGATGCCTCTAACCAGGCTCACCTTCCACTGTTACTCCTCCCAGATTAGCCCGGAGGTGTCACTGAGAGGATGCAAATTCATGCCCTGAGGTGGGAAGTGGAGCTGTAGTGCCCTAAGATAGCGGCCTAGCCCCTCTAAAGGAGTGTTGATTCACTGAGGACAGCAGGAGGCTGGTCCTCAGCCTGCTATTGGCATTTGGAAGGAGGACAATAGTGGAGGATATTGCCCTGAAGTAAGAAACTCACCTCTGTCGTCTGTGCTGCAGCACTGAAGTTATGTCTGCTCTGAGCAGTGCAGCTTACTGTAATGGTAGAGGAGATAGCTGGTTTGAAGCGTGTATTTGGATCTTGGCTTACAACAGTCTAAACCAGGCCATGCTTTGCTGTAGCTAAATAATTTCTGGTATAAGAGCTAGTTAGTTTAGCATCAGGAAGAAAAAAACGTCTTCTACCTGCTTCAACAATTGTGTAAGAGCAAGGGGAACAACGAGACAGTTTTAGGAATGGCAACAGTTTGCAGTGGAGAAGCAGTATAGCAGGATTTATGTCAACACATGAGTCTTTGTCCTAAAGCTCTTTTGGAATCTTCTATTTCTCATTTCCCACTCGGTTGGTGACCACTGGTAGGCTGTTACCTTCTGCAGGCTCTCTGATGGGAGTTGTGGAACTCTTTGAGTAGCACTGGTGTCTTCCGTGAGCTAAAAGTGGATACAAGGCAGAGGAAAATGAGCCAACACACGAGTGAAGTATTTAGTTTAATGAAACTTGCAGCTTGGTTGCTGTGACTGTCACACTGTTCATGTCTTCACTCTACCAGCACCCCAAATTCACTTGCCTTTCACTAAGAGCTCGATCCAGATGAGAGTAGCAAGCTGGCAGTGGGATCAGGAAGAGCATTCCCTGCATGGTGGTAGATACAGTGCACAAAGAGGGGTGCCATAAGTTTCTGTTTCTTCAAAATTGGTCTTGTGTGCTGGTGGTGGCCATGATTTATATAATGTTCTTCTGGAGGACCTAATTCAAAATCATGCACTTGCAGAAGCCTCCTATATATGCTCAAAAATGTTTCTCTTCTGGGGTTTGGATTTTTTTTTTCTTTGTGTGAACTGCCACAGACTGTAGTCTGTCATGTCTTGTGTCACTGTTGTCAGATTGAAGTATTGTGTCTAACTGTTCTGTTACTGAGTGTACAGTGATGACGTGGACAGTAAGCGATACAGAACAGCTTTTCAGTGGCAAGTAGCCTTGCTGTATTCCAAGTGCTCTGGAGCTGTGTGGTGGGATATGCTTCTCTGATCCCATCTGACCCATGCTCTAACTGTTTTGTACCACCCATTTGATTGCTCTGACACTGCAGGTGGGTTCTAACTCCTGTCTCTGAGAGATTTCTGCATAGTCCTAAGAGCTACCACCATCAACATCATCTTGGTATCATCATCCTGTATAATGCAAGGGGAATTCAGAATGTCTGCTCTGCGCTGCTGGCATTCATCTACTCTTCCAGGTGCTTAGCTTTTGGAGGTTCATAGGTTCGTGCACACTAAGTTTTTCTTCTTCAGAGCCCAGCACTGGATGGTGCTGAGCATGTTCTGTGAATCCCACAGCCTGTGCAAACCAAAGCTGACAGGAATGGGAAAGAGGATGCTTAGTACCTGGTCACGCAGGGTCCTCAATCGTGACTTCTGAGCCACCTCCAGCGTTGCTCGGTCTAACTTTTCATTGAGGAAAGCTTTTTATTTAAGCTCTCCTGAGGCTGGATGCCAGCATGGAGGCCAGCTCGGCTGCCTCAGTGTTACTCAGGGCAAGTGTGCCGCAGCATTAACAGGGGTGACTCCTGCTAAATTCTGTTTGGAAGCTCCACTGTATTTATGGGTGGGGAGGGCGGGGGGATGCCTGCCCTCCCACCTTCCTCTATGTTGTCTCAAAAGGCCTTGGTGCATCTTTGATTAGGTGTAGGTCAAAAGAATTTCCACATCGTGACCTTAATAACTGGGGTTGATTGGCAGGCAGTCTGCGGAGAGGGAGCAGCCTGTCCCTTTCATCTCCCTTGGTGCTGTGCTGGGACAATGGGCCAGCATATTTTCCTTGTTGTTCCTCATTTGAAAAGGGTCTGGTATCTCTACTAGGTACCTGTGACATGGGGGTCTTGATTGGGGTCTCATAAAGGGCCCTGTCAGTGTGTCCAAAGGCCAGGAATACAAAGGCGATCAGTGGGTGGGGGTCTCAGCTGACCACTGAAGAAGGGAGGGGAGGGTCCTGGAAGCAGTGGAGGGAGAAGCAACCCCTGATGGGAGACCTTAAAGGGGGAAGAGGGGGGAGGAGGCAGCCCATTTTTGTCCCGAACTCATCAAGCACATCTGCAGAATTGTCCCAGCCGCTGCCTCCCAGTTTCAAAAGAAAATGATCGTTTGATAAACCGTCCTGATTCACCACTTTCTCACAAGGGAGGGAGACCCACCTTTGACCTCTATGATTTCACATTGGGCCCAGCTCTCCCCCATCCAATTGCTGGAGAAACTTTGAAATGCATCCCTTGCACTCCCTCTCCTTCTCCCTCTTTCCCTTTACACCCTCTTCCCCCGCCCGCTCCCCCCCTTTTTTTTTTTTTTTTTGCCTCCCCTTCTCCTCTTCCCACCACCCCCACCTTCCCCGCTCTCCCGCTTTGTAAAAAAGCAGGCGTACTGCTTTGGAGTTTAGGCAAGTAATTAGTAAAATCTTTTCTGCAGCACAATAAAACCGCAGCCCTTGGCCTGCATATTCCCACAATTTACATACTTGCAGGCATTCGAGAAAACAGGTGGCATTCCCAGTGCATCACTGCCTATGAAAATCATTTGGAAGGCAGGGAGGGGAGGGTGCTGGGACCCACTCGCTCCTGCAAGCTATAGGAATGTGCATGAATATATTAAAATGTTTTCACACAATGCCTGTATTTTCCAACGGGAAGGGGCATCTTCTGGATGAAAGGCGGCTGGCCCAGACACAGGCCTCTTCTGAGCGCTCTTTCCCACTTGGGGTTTGTTTGCATGGACCAGATAGAGAGGGGGCCGGGAGGGGGGGAAAGGGCAAGGGTGCTATCTATGAAGAGTAAATCTTTGTGTGCCTCCTACCCGCTCCCCGTTTGTGATCCCAGAAAGATGAGTTAGGAGGGAATTGTGTCTGCGGAGGGGGGCAGGAGGAGGGATCATCAGGACTTTCTGCAAAAGCTTTTGGAGACATTGCAAATGTAGCGAGGAAATAGCTTGTAATGGAGCATATAGTGCTCTGACTGACGGGATTCAGTGGCTGCAGCAGGAAATTACCGAGAGGGAGCTAGCTATCTTGTGCAGTATTAGCCAGGTGCCTGTTAATAACAGAAAACACTCTTGCAGTACTTTTCCGGCTTTGTCTTATTGCCAAGAACAGGCTGCTCAATGCTCAGCTTGGGCAATGTATCCAGCTGTTCCTCTTCTTTTTCCAGGAGGGTAGCTGTTCCAGGCTGTGCCACAGGTGTAACCTAGCAGTTCCCACTCCATTCCAGTTGGGCAGCACTTAGCTGCGTTGCCCCCAAAGAGTTTCTTTGGGAGTTTTCAGCCTGTAGGGTGTTGACAACAGATGTGTGGTGAAGCTTGTGTCTGGAGAGTGTAGGTCAGGGATTTCCTTTCGAACAGACAAGGATTGAAGGAGAGTTGAAGTGAAGGGAGGGAGAGGCTTAATGTAAGTAGTGAATGGCTTGGCTTAGGAACAGGGTGTGCAAATAGGGAAGACCCCTGGGTTCAGCTCCAGGGATACCATTTTGTTTGAGAATATTGGGACAGGCTGTAAAGGGGCCTCATTGGAAGAAACACAGGTAGGTTGGTGGCTGGATTTTGGTGGTTGGTTTTTTTTAAATTATGTTCTTTTGGCGAAAATGCCCCTTGAAATTTCTGTAGGAAGCGGTGTGGCGCCAGCATGGTGAATGTCTGTCTTATATGTGCTACAGATACAGCCTTTGTAGAAGACTGTTCTGGGCAGGTATCCTGTCTAGACGGATTCTGCCCTGAGGATTTACAAACCTGCCCAAAACCAACCAGAACAGCAGCAGCACAAATGTATAGATGCCACGAAGAACTATTCCAAAGCTCATGCTACCCAGCTCAAGCCTCTGCTCTCCTGAAGGAACTTAGCAAAACACAGGTTCCCAGAACAAGGCATAACACATTTAGAGACAAGTGGGAAGAGCTTTACTGAGACTGTCTCCTCAGCTGAACCAACTTTCCTTGTCCTTTCTGACCAGATTTTCTCTGTGACAGGTGGGAGAGAATGTATTCCCCAGCCCTGCAAGGAGCTAAACAATTCAGCATCTCAAAGCCTTTTGCCAAAGGGTATTCTTGCATAGCAGCTGTTCCTAAAATGGATCTGCAGAAGTAGCAAAAGTCTGTAATGCTGTTGCTCCCAGCTGGCCTACACTGGTCATACTGGTGTTGGTCATAGTATAAAGGTCTCTAACCTTTTGTTGGAAACAACCAACAACTCAACTGGCAAGAGGGCTTACTTTTTATTTTTAATTATTGTCTTCCCAGTTCCCTGCTCCTCCTCTTCATCTTTTTGCAATTCTTAAAGAGGCAGTGGAGGGAAAAAAGCTTTGTTTTTTGTTTGGGAAGGCAGTTAGGAAAGGCGACGTGGCCCCTGCAACCTCTCATAGGGGTGTCTTGCCAGGGCGCGGCATGAAGGGCACAAACAGATCATAACCTTTAAATGAAAATGCGATGGAGGGGAGAGATGAAAGCAGTGAAACAAATTAGATACATCTAGAGGGGGTGCTCAACTGGAGAAAATTAGCATTTCTTCCTAATTGGAGTGCAGGGCATTCCATTACAGGGTTTCATTACAAGGAAGGAAGCACTGGGCCTCTTTCAGGGATTCCCCCCAGCCCTCAGTTCTTCTAAAAGTGAAAAATATATTTGCGAGAGAACTGAGAAGGGAGTTATTTTATCAGAGTGAAGGCTTCAGATTGCTGCAGGAAGAGGAATTACAGTAAAGCACCAGTTCTCTGTTTATTAAGAGAAGACAGTGATGATTGTGTGCATGTGAAGTCAGGTGCTAGTCCTAGTTTTGCTGGAGGAAACTAAAAAATTTACTGCAGGCTGCAGGTGTTGGTAACTTCCTGATGCTAGTACTTGCTGAATCAAATTTGTAGACTGTATTCAAAATGCACTAGTTTGAAGCATAAGGATATATGTTTTATGACTAAGTGGATCACGGCATTATCAGGTCAATGCTTTGCAAAGCACATGTTCAAGGCATATCTGATTCTGCTTCTAACTAGAGCTGTTGTATCCAACCTGAATTTGGATATATCTCTGGGAAGGCAATGGCTGACTTCCAGCACAGAATATCTTGTAGCTGTGCTGGGGCTTGTGCATAGTTTTGTGGTCCAAATAACGTGTGCCAACTTAAGAAACAGGCAGGCATGGATGTTCTTTATAGGCGCATCTTTACATAGAAGCGAGTGCGAAGAATAATTTAGAGGGACAAGATTTTGCATTGCATCTCTGGATTAGGAGCAGGAGAGGGCAGTTTCTTTTTTCCAAGCAGGGATTGTATTATTTATCAGTCAGTGCTCTCAGGAGAGGACAAGGTGGGTGGAGAAGAAAAGAAAAGCAGATTTGGTTCAGGTGTGTGGTATGCAATATATATTGCTCTGCCAATCTACAGTTACAAAATTTCCTGTTCCAGCTCAGGAAAAGGAATATGTAAGAATAGGAATGTAGATTGCAGGAAACTGTTGAAGGAAGGATCTTGTCTGCACAGAAGGTGGGTCCTAGCAGAGTGGGAAGATGTTTACAGCAGCAGCACCTTCGTCCTGGGCCAGCTCAGTCATCTGCTTGCCCGGGATGAGGTTGCAGATGACAAGAATTTACAGAACTCATAAATGTAAGTCTCTGACTTAACCCTGGCTGCTGAATTTTGGTATTCGGACACAGAGCATAGCACTGTCCACAGGAGTATCTTCAGGCCTAGAGAAAATACTGTTACAAATGAAAGCATGTCTCAGAAATGGGCTTCTCCCATATTAGGTTTGGCACACATCAGGACGATGAGGTCTCCCATCACATTCTTCTCCAGCTACTTCAGTTCTTGCAAAAGATGCTTAGTAAACTGCTTAAAATAAGCAAATGCATCAGTCTGCCTCTAGACTAGTAAAGCAAACTACTTTTGAAACACTGAGGGAGGTAGAGAGGAGATGGAAGCAGGACCAGAGAGGCTGGTGTTTGGAGAGGAGCAAATGACTAGAAAGAGACAGTCAGACTTAAAGGGAAACTGGTTCTTCTGAAGAATGGTAATTTCTCCTCAATGTGTGCAGTTGTACATCTGGCTTGTGTGCTAATATACATGCTTTAAAATACAGTATGCCAGAGTGCCTCTTGCCTGTAGCTAAGCTTCAGCTTCCCTGGGTAGCTGGCATCCCGCATCTCTGTTGCGAGTGAGATCAGACAGAATTGTGTGGCTATGACTCTCTCCTTGGCTCTGTTGCCCCTGGTTTCTTTTCAGAGCAGTGTGAGACTGCTCCAGACGGGAAGGCAGATTGGAAAGTCTGTTCTCTCTGTGTAGTGTTGCCTGTAGTGTGTTCTGTGGTTCATTATCTTGGATTTGTTAGGTTTTCTGTGCCTTTCCTCCCACCTGCACAAAGCACAACTGCTGCAACCACTTTCTTGCACTAAAGAGGTGTTGTGGGTTTGTGACGCTCCATTCACCATCTCTGCATATGCCTGCATGTGGGATGTACTCTTACTACTTTGTAGGCATCCTGACACTTAATGGATGTAGGGCTAATTTGAGGCCAGGTATAAAAGCCAGCTTTTAACGTGCGTTGCCCTAATTAGTAAATCTTTGTTCTCCCTCCTCTGAGATTGAGGTACATACCTCCTCTAAGTCTAGCTGTCCATCAAAGAGGACTTGAAATGAGGCCCTGATGTGGTTGGTAGACATGGGCAGCAAATGGGGAGAGAGACAATTTCCTTTGAGAAGAGAGACCTGTACCAAGGTGCTTGATAGTCCCGGAGATATATCAGTGTTGGGGCTGGATAGAGGCTTGGAAACTGGAACCCAACAGCTTATTTTCTTCAGGGGAAAAAAGTCTGGTGGTCATCTGTGTGTGTACCTCTTCCCCCAGCTCCTCGGGGGGGTGGGAAAAAAGACTGGAGGAAGAAGTGGACTCATCAGAGGAAGCAATTGCAGACTAAGCTGGGCCAAGCAGCAGCTGCTACTATTGCTGTGCTTGGTCTCTGCCTCCTGGTGCGCTATCTTGAGCTTTGTACCTGTGCTTTGTTTGGGGATGTGCTTTGCCTGCCCAGGCTGATTTAATGAGGGATGAGGATGGAGCAGGACTGTCTGATGGAACAAGTCTTGCTCTTGCTTCTTATTTTCTGTATTGCACAGAGTATTGATTAGCACATGTGACCTATGGCACGTTTTTACTTTTCCATATACTCCCCATGGATTTTCTTCTTTTTGGCAGTGGAGAAGTAAGGGAGCCTGGTCCAGAAATTAGAAGAGCAATAATGTTTCTTTAACATATGTATTTTGATGGTCTTAGACTAACCTGGGAACATGGATTGTGTGCAGACCGCTTCAGATAAGTGTGTAGCCTGGCACAGCAAGCACTTCATGCTCCTGGTATGTGGTGGAAAATACCAGGTACTTTAGTAGTATTGACTTCAGGTGAACAGTACTGTTCCCACTGTGCAATGGCTCTGTCCTCTGCTTCCCAAACTACAGTTTGCAGGACCCTGATGGTCCTCAGACCTGTGTTGGCACTCTAGCTCTTGCAGTGAAGCCAATAATATGGGTCCCCACTTGTCTAGAAGAGACTGAGACTGGCTGAAGCCTCAAAGCTTGGAACAACCAATTGACTGTAACCTGCCTCAGACAAGGCAATGAACCAACAGGGTCTGAAGAGGAGATACAGCAGAGGAACATTCTACCAAAGAAATGGCTGCATTACTAGTTTGTATTTTGTTGCCTTTCCCTGTATCTTGTTCCAAGTCAAACACTCTGCAGAAATTATTTATGTGCTGATATTTGGTTGCCTCTGTTAGGCAGTTCTGGTAAAACCAGCCTGAAAAAAATGACGCATAGTAAGATGGTGGTGGGTAAGCTTGAGTGTGAAAGTGTTATTCACCAAATCCTACAACAGTAGAATTACAGGCGCTTGAAATTACTAGGAGATTGCTTTAAAATTGACAAAAGATAGTATTTCTTCAGAGTGTGTGGTGAACTTCCTGTTCCAGAAGGTTATAGAGGTGGATGATGCCAGCAGTTTTGAAAGAAATTCGGCAAATTCATGGATAGCAGGTCCATAATGAAGGACTAGGTGAGGATACGCTCTAAAATCCTTAATACGGCAATTGTGGATGCTGAGGCAATACAAAGAATGACCACAGAAAGCTGCCATGCTTACATGTTCTTCCTAAACAGTGTCTGCTAGTACCAGTACTAGAGACAAAACAGTGAGCTAGATGGGCTGTGGCTTGAGCAAGGTGGGCGTTTCTGATGTTCTTCTAGCCATGGTGGGTCAGTCCCAGCATACATCTACCCCAGTGTTTGGTGTCCAGCAGTGGTCAGTAGTAGTTGTCTGGTTTCTTACCTTTCTCCCTAGACAAGCACAAAAAGATCTTTTCCTGCCTGTTTCTTCCCATCTTCCAGTAATGGGCAGGTTAGTGTTTCCCTGGCTAGAGTTTGCATCTGGACTGGTGTTTCTTTCATATTTGCAGAGGCTAGCTCTGAGCAGCTCATCTCCTCTTTCTGAACCTGTTAATGTTCTGGTTTTCGCAGGCTCCTTTCCAATTCACTGTTGCGTCCTGAGGAAGAAACCCTTTGTTCTATTTTTAAACTTTTTGCCTGGCGGTCTTATGGAGGTATACAGTGAATGATTCCTCCCTCTGGATACGCTGCGCTCTGTTTACATTTTTAGTATTTTTCCCAAGCCACCCCAATTCTAGTATCAATGGCCTGTGCAAAGCAGTAGCAAACCACAACTGTTGTGAGTACTCGCTGGCCAGTTGTTACTTAGAGAGGACTTCACATGTAGGCGTCCATGAGATGTGGTAAGCTCATCATTTCTTCCCAGGAATGACTGACGAGTCCACAGAGATGCAGCCTAACTTGAATTGATGGTCATGTAATCAGATCTTGTATATCCACATGATAAAGATCAGTGACAGCTTCAACCGGGACACTCCTAACTTGCTGCAGAATCAAATACTCACACTTTAGTAACATGCTCATTTCAGTGGAGGATGTGTGAGTGAGCTTGGTCCTGGCATTTCTTCATGTGAGTGTTTGACTAGCCAAGTAAAAATGGTTCTTTTAATAACTGTGTTTTTGGATGAGACTTCCTAAACTCTTAGAACGCATGGGAATAAGCAAGCCATGGAAAGGAAAGGAGGAAACTGTGGTTTCACACTCTTGCCCACAAAGCTGCCTGTGCATCTAAAGCTTCCAGACTTCTGTTCCTTGAAATGCTGGAGGACTGACTGCCAGCAGGTTGTCCTGCTTCACCTAGACAGTGGCTTGCTGAGGGCTAGGAGGCAGTGCAGTACTTCATATCCCCCTGTCAGATATTTCTTGACATTGAAGGATGATATGTTTTAGGGAATCCTCTGTTCCATTGCAGACCTGGGAGACATGTGCTTGAAGGGGCTTTTTCCTAGCCCTTTCTAGTGCAATCCTTTCCTTCCTACTTCATTTTCTGTGACACTTTTTTCCCAATATACTGACATTATGCATCATAATAAATGATTCCTCACCTTCTCGCCTTGTCCTGCCCCTGGTTTTTGCAGGATCTTTTTTTTGCCTGGTCCCTTTCCTATCTTCATCTGGCTAATCTCAGTTATCGCCTTAATTCAATAGTTCTTGCCTTGCCTTGCAGCTCAGCCTTATTACAGATACTGAAGATGATCACTTGTGCTGTGAACTTGCGTTTTATTGTATATTGATATTAGGATGGTTTAGGATGGTTTGAGCTCTGGCTTCTGCAAAACTTTTTCAGGGTTTTTTGGGTAGTTCAGGATCTGTGTGGGAGGTGGCCGTTAAACATCCTTATGCCTTAGATGCATATTGTTTGGTTGTTTAATGAAATCTTGTGTGCCTTTCTCTGCGTATGGGGCTGGGGCTTTCTGGCCTGACTAGCGGGTTTTATTTTTCACTCTGGTGCTTGCTCACAACCAAGCATGCCCTGAATGCACAGATGGAGAGCAGGGACTTTGTTCAGGATCTTGGTTGCTTAGGGATAAACAGTTGACATGCTCCAAACACTTAGCATGAAAACCCTGAAGCAAATCACTACATAGAGTAGGGAGCTGGGGAGGGGGAAGCTACCCAGAGCTTTAAGGGCAAGTGAATTGAGGTTGTTGCGAGCGTGAACATGTCAGGGCTAGAATGATCAGAGCAGGAAAGCTCTAGGAGTCATTTCATGGCTGAGTTAAACACAGATGAGGCTTTGCTTGCCTCCTCCACAGAGCACCTGTGTCTCCATGCCTCAGTGTCCTGGACCTGTCTGTGTGCAGCATGTGCTACATATACAAACTTCTCCCCTTTCACCTTTCTTGGTCTTTAGCTTCTTAAAATACTCTGAGCATTATTTTCTTCTCCCCTGCCGAGTCTAACTCATTTAGACTTTATTTGGAAACGGAATATCAGAGAGCAGAGAAGGAATATCAAACACTCTTTTTAAGTGATTGGGCTGCTTTTCCCTATAAGCGTGACCAAGTACAGCTCCTATCTCTGCACGATGTGGAGAAAGAACTGCTGCCTTTGTGGGAAGATGACAGAAGTATGTGTTTACTGAGAAGTCCTTTTCTTCCTCACCAACCTGATAATTTTTTTTCAAAATTCTCCTAAATTGGGAAGTTTGTATTTGGTATAAGTGTATGGCAAAAGAAGTAGGACAAAAATAATTTGTGGCTTGTGTCACCAGGAAAATGAATGCCTTCCCACCCCTACTTTTAAACTGAAACGTTCTTGGGTTTTAGTTGTTCTGGCAAACCTGAAAGGATTCTCCCCGCCCCTGATCTCACTGGCATGCACAGGTTGCTGGCTTATTGAAAAGTCATTTTCTGCCCTATGTTCTAATGGAAAAGTTTAGATAAGCTGTCATTTTATATATGTATTTTTAAAAGAATACTTGTTAACTGAAAACGCTTCCAGTCACATCTGAAAATATATTGGGATTAGCCTTGGCAGTTCTGAAGCTTGAAAATATCTCCTTTCTATTTTTTAAAATGGAGGGGTTTTTTTCTTTTGCATCATGATTCTTCTAGCATTTTCTACACATGGCCGTGTATTTAGACTTTCGTCTAAAGCGATGACAGCTGTAGTATTTACTTAAATCAATTCTACATGTCCCTTTGTTGTAGGGTGTGGGGTTATAAGAAGAAAAAACCCTGGACACTGTACAGTTTGTGGTAATGTATGAGCGTAGGCAACATTACATATCTTTTCCCACTGGTTCTGGGAATATTCACTATATTTCTCTATGTAGCATTGAAACTGGCTTGGACAACTTGGGACTGCTTATATTTATTCATGGTGTCTGCTTCTGAGATGCTGGCACTGATTTCATGTCAAGCATATTTTGTTCAGAGGTGTCAGAGGTTGCTTTTAAGGAGAAAGTATTGAGCATTGATGAGCCAAAGACACACAGTATCTAGCTGAACTCATCTTTGTGACAAGTAGTTAAAGCTTGCAAAAAACTGGATTCAAATTGCAAAATGGACCTTTCTGTTGGAGTCTTCAGTAAAATGTGAACGATATATATGATCTGAAGGGAAACCAGAGTATCCTGGGGTGGAATCAGGCGACTTCTCCAGTTTGCAACCTGCTGCAGCATTGGGTTACAGTTGTGTATTTTAGGCAGCTCAGAAATTACAAGTCTGTGCCCTGGGGGTTGTGCTGCCTGTCTCCTTGCTACCTATGGGGTCTCTGGGGGTCTCCATTCCTTGTTGTCAGGATTGTTGTGATTGCATCGTCTCCTAGACTTTGCTCAGCACTGCTGTGTAATTGGTGCACTGATGAAAATAGTGGGCAGCTTTTCACTTGCCTGCCTACCATTTGGTCTTCATTGCAGCATAAGGACCAAACTTTTAGATGGTGAAAATTCTTGCTTTCCAGTCGGATGCTACAGTCTTAAGGGACACAAGATCAGGTTTTTTTTCAAAATATAATTTAACATTTTTTTTTTTTAAAGACTGTGTTGCACTGGAGCTGTGATCATCAAAGCAGCTAAGCAGGTTTAGTTTATCTGTAGCCGTGGAGCTGATCAGCCAGGACAAGTATGGCTGTCCTGAAGGCAATGGTGATAATTCAAAGAAAGCGTAGGTGCTAACAAGTCCTGAGAATCAACAGAGGCACTGTGCCACAGGATGCTGGTTTCTGGCTTGTGGGACAACTGTTGTGACACAGGAGCAATATACTGGAGGCAAGTGTCTTGGTCAACCTACATGCAGCAGGTTTCCTGGTAGGTTTTGCAGGACCAAAGGCTTATAGCAGAAAGGGAGGTGGAATAAGTGAAGTCTTGCTAGGAAAAGCAGTTTTGCTTGGCTAATAGGAAATGGCTTTGCAAAAAGAGAACCTGGAGCCTTCACTGCTGTGTCCTGGTACTGCTCGTGGCCTGACTTTTGGGGCAGATGCTGGAGGAGGTGAATGATTCTTCCCTGATCTTTCTCAGCAATAAGAGTTCTCACTCTGTTCTCGGCACAGTTCTTGCTGTCTTGTCTGGGACCTGCACTGTCTGGTTGCCTCTCCCCAGATCTGTTGCTTTTCTTAATCTCAGTGCAAAGGTACTAGACTAGAAATCCTGCCCTGAGTGTAGGTTATGCCAGGCCTTCAAGAATCTATCATGCATTGCACCTCTTCACGTGCCCCTATTGTGCATCACTGGATCTCTTTTCTCCTTTACCCCTTTTCTTGGCATACTGCACTGTCCTGTTCCACAGGCTGGGGGAAAGATGCTTGTCATGAGCTGACCTCCTGGCGTGTGTCCCGCCACTGACTGTCCCGCTGCTCTGCCAGGCGGGCTGTCCCGCTCCAGCCCCCTCCTCCTGCTTGCCCCAGATCGGAGCCCCCAAGAGGTCTTTGTCTGCCTGTTGAGAGCAGCCCCCGTTCCGCCATTCCCACATGGCACACCCTCCCCGGCAGCCCCTTCCCCATTCAGCAGTTTGGGCTGAAAGAACCTTGGCTAATTACACCAGGCTGAAAATTACCACTTTGCTGTGTTCTCCTGCTGTTGGGCCCATTTGTGTGGGGCCTGTAGTTAGAGGGAACAAAGTCCCCCCCGTGGAGCCAGGCAGACCCCAAGTGTGAAGCTACAGGTACAAGCAAGAGGGGAATGAAGGGAATAATTACCAGCTTCTCCAGGTGAAAGCCCCGTTAAAACTTCAATAAACCAATTAGGGGCTAGGGTGTGGAGGGGGGGGAGAGTGTCCCCCCCCTATAAGTGATTCCCACCAGGCAATTAACAGAAATAATTTCACGGAGGGGAGGATAAGAAATGGCTCTTAGAAATTGTCTTGAGTTGGGGGGGGGGGCCTAAACCAGCACGACTGCTGCAGTGGTCCTCATCTACTCCAACCTCCCGGCTCACTGTGTGGCCTGAAAGTGTTGGTGGGGCTAGGGGGAGAGGGAGGAGGGAGGGAAAACGGCAAAGAAAAAGGAATCGCTGGAGCTTTACACCTGGGCAGGCTTTGAGAAAGCGAGGGCTGGAGTTCAGAGCTTCTTGTAAGGCTGTGTGTGGGCCCAGAGTACTGAGCTCGAGGGGGCTGCTAGATGTGGGGAAGTGGGTGAGGGTCAGACTCGGGGTGTCTTCCCCATCGGGGTGAGGGGGAAGGCTAATGGTGTTAAGCCCAGTAGGGAGGGTATAGCTGCTAGGTATGAAGGCTTGAAGTGGTGTGCAGGTGCATGAGACCTGACTGCCAGGCCTTCAGAGATCTGCCCAAGGTGTGTGATAAGTCTGTAGGTGGCTTGCCTTATCCCAGGAGGAAATGGTGTCCAGCATGTAATACTTTTGCATGTATCTCATCCAGGGATCATGTTTTTCTGCTGCTTAGCCAGCAGCTTCACCTGTTTCTTCCTTTTAATTGGTTCCAAAAAACCAGTAGATGTGTTTAGGATGGAGACACTATGAGTTGCCTTGCAATTCCCTTGCACTGTATTGCAGATGGCACGTGCAGTAGTTAGAGGTAGAGCATGCTGTCTAGTGGGTGCCTAGCAGGAGTCTTGCCCATATGTATTTGAATGGCTGCTCTGAGGAGTAGAGCAAGAGTAGAGTGTAGGATGGAGTTGCTGCAGATAGCTGAGATTGCCTTAGTGATGTTGGGAGAATACATAGTGTAATTAAAGAAGTCCAGATACCAGCTGTGGTTATTTCACCTGCACTTGCAAAAGAAGACAAAACAAAAAACCCCAACCCCTAAACTACTCCAAACACAAATGTAACCTTAGTAGCAACTTTCTTTGCCTTTCTAATATTACAGCTTCTGATAATTAAAAGATCCTGTGAGGTTTTGTTCTGGTTACTGCTAAGTTGATGCTGAAATAATCCTGCTGTAATGGTGTTTAACCACCTAGTCTTGGACTGACCTGGAAGTCCCTAGACAACTTTTTTTCTTTTTTCCCTTTTCTTCTCTTTCTCCCCAGAAAGCTTTCTGTGGTAGGAAGAGAGAACTGCATCTCTTGCACAGCTCAGCTTCTAGACTCAGGAGCGGTTTCTCAGCAGAATTGTGTTTTTCTGGTTTTGCTTCCAAGATGTACGTAACCCCAGCCTGCAAAGAGACCTCTGTTCACAGAAAGGCCTAGTAAGCAAGCACAGACAAAACTGTTTTGGTATGGGCTTTCTGCTCCCCCTTGGTGTTTGGTACTTGTTGTTCAGACTAGTGCCTGTATTATATATTGAATTACACTTCTTCTGTGGTTAAGGAGTCTCTTTTTTCCTGTAATAAAAGTAATAACTTGAGCATCCGTTGGGGATTAAATTGGGTCTAGAGAGAGCTAGGCGTGCAGGAGTTCTTGTACAGAAACCTCTGTCCTCAACAACTGCTGTGTCTGGCAAGCCTGGAGGCTGGGAAGTGAGGAAGGATGAAGAAGAGTGGTGGACATACCATGCAAATAAGTATTTTACATCATTAAATATGTGTTATCAAGCCTTTCTTTTTAATAAAGTCAGCCCAGTAGAAACACTTGTGCAGCCACAAAGGCAGTTCTGTTTGATGTTCTGAAAAATCACAGCAGCACTGTGAAAAGCAGTGTTTGAATATCCCTCTTGTTACAGGAGCACCCAGGACCCTCAATCAACTTTTACAGAGCTAACCTGAGCGTGATCCTGTCCTGGACATTTGCTTTTCCCTAAAAGCATGTGTTGCATGGAGGAAAGGAGGGTGATATTTAGATGCAGACAACCTTAGGAACATCAGGATTGTTCTGTGGGTGGACTAACTAGTCTCTAATAAAGGATATTTTCCTGTTCAGTGCTGCAGTGTAGAAGAGGTCTGTGTGCACGTGTCTATCCTATCTGGACTCTGTCTTGATGTCATTGAGCTCAGTTTTTCTCTATAAATGTGGATTACATTCTGTATCTGGCTGCCTGTTTTCACAAAACTAACCTGCCGCAGCGCTGGTGAAGGGACAGTGAGCAAGGTTACAGGATGAGTTGGGCAGACAGTGTAGGGTGAAACTGCAAAGCAATGAAGGCAAGCTGGCGGTGTCTAGGTTGGGTACCTGCAAAGCAACTTGCTAGAGCAGGGGTAATCTGTCTATCCATGCTGAGAATTGGGCCTTTGGGGATGTTAAAGGCATATTCTGTTCTCTAGCCTGTGAGTCTCTGAAGTCTGGAGGAAGGCATGAAGTTAGAGGCCAAGGTGAAGGGTTGGAGAGATGAAGCTGGCATTCCGTCTATCCCGAGGCATACAGTAAATGACATGGGAGGCAAGGACATGAGCATTTCTTCTATCAAATGTGTTGGAGTTCTGCCCCAAATATGAGACTTCAGTGTTTCAACCTAGCTTCTTTACAGTGCCCTTCAGTACAAACTGCAAATGCCTTCTTTCTGGGGACCACTGTCTAGTTGTCCACTTGAGGCTCGAGGCAGCATCTGAATGAGTTATTAGTCTGTACGTGCCTGTGTCATCGGTGCTCCTTGCCAGAGCCCATTTCCCCTTGGAGCAGTAATGGTTGTAAACATTGTGACTTTCATGCAGTCTTTACACATTTTGTTTTCTCTCTGTGCCGAGTCCCTTGTGGGGAGTGGCAGAGCTCTTTTGTAGCTTCTCTGTGTGCAATTTATGATGCATATCAGGGGCACAGTTCAACCCTGAGCTGACTGATGCCTTGAGGGACACTGTGGCATGCACGTGAGGCTCAAAGAAGTAGTAGCAAACACGCCAGCGCTTTCCAGCCTGTGAAACAAGCTTGTTCACTTGCCTCCAGCTGCTGGTTCTCTTTGGCAATATTGTTTACTGCTGAACAAATCTGAGACTATGCGGCTGTGGGCCTCTGCTTGCTCAGGTGAGCTCAGTCCTGTTATTGAGTCCAAATACAAGAACAGTTTACATGCCTGTAAGCAGTTGGGCCCAAATATAAGCTTGGCTCTAGAGTGCTCTAGAAGCTGTTCTTTGCGACAAGTCTGGAGTGGTCAAGGGACCAGAGGAGACTGCCAGCAGACTCCTGAAACCAGGCTGTAACAGTGCAGTGTGGGTACCTTGAGCCTACAGCAGCCAGCAGCACAGGCAGAAAATGTATGAGGCAGTTTGATGGACCTTCTTGTCTTTTCCTTGCAGTGAAGGTCTGGAAGTGAAGGACTGCATAGCAGGGATGCGAGAGGAGTGTGGTACATGGGACTTTAGAAGGATGGGAAGGCTCTGGAGTACTGAGGGATGTGGAAAGACTTAGTCTAGAACCAAAAGCCAGAGGGATATTGCAGAGCTGTAGTAACCTGGATGCAACCTGCACTTGTTATTACAGGTTTCATACAGTTATATCATGCATTACTGGCGGCTTCAGCTTTTCCAGTCTTCTCTTCTTCTAAATAGCTGTCCACTCCCCATGTTCCTTCTTCTGGAAAGTTGTAATTTTGGCCCATTAACAGTGGCCAGACTTCTGGTGCAACTGCCTTACCTGCTGATTTTTGTTCAGTTCATGGTTGCAGAGTTGTTAATATATAGCCTAGCTGTCCGGTCTGACTTCTGAGATACTGACAGTGCTTGGTTCAGTTCTCTGGTCATCCTTCAAGAGGCACAAAGTGGGGCTAAAGGGATCAGTCTGGGACCGTGAAAGGGGAACACCAGCCCTGTATGACCACCCAATCCTGGCTTTGTCCAGCATTGCCTGAATCAAAGGCAGGTGGGACTTCTTGCATGTTTGTGGTGCCCACTTTCTCATGGAGAAGTAAATGCTAAACTGATGGTGTGTGCTTTTTTTTTTTTTTTTTTTTTTGTTTCCTCTGCAAATTAAATCCCCGTGGGGAAGGAGCACCTGCTTCCCAGTGCTATCTCAGTCTCCCTCCCTTTGTGTGTATCTGGTCTGTTGGAGAAGCCTCATGCTGGAGATGCTGCAACTCCCTGCACTGAGTTTCTGACCCCCTCCTCTCCCCTTCACAATGTTGTTACTGTTGCATCTGCTCCCCAGCCTCCTGGGCTCTTCAGCAGGGGCTCCATCAAGTTTGTGTGACCTTAGCACTGTATTCATGCTGGAGGAGTTACCTTCTGTAATGATGTCAACTGATGAGGTTAGTGGGATGGTGGCGGCCGCGATAAGACATGACATGTTCTAATGATTCGCCTTAGCGAGCTCTGTGTGTGTGTTGGGGGGGCACAGAGGGGCTTAGAGAGGGGAGGTGGGGGCCCCCACAGGTGCCGACAAAGACTTTGACCTTTGCTGCTATAATATCAGTGTTTCACAGGCAGGGCGGTTCGGTAACCCACTTTCAGCCCATCAAAAATTGATTTAATTGCAATTTTTTCCCCCAATTAGGAGCACTGGAGCTTAACTAATTGGAGTAATAGAGAGTAATAAGGCTCTGATAAAAAGCCTTCCTCTGCCTCCTTTGTATCTTGTGTCATCGCCTGTCAGAGGTCAGAGAGCTTGCATATTCTATTAGGCAGAGTTGCCTTCATTTGTACAAATTAGTTTACCCAACAGTAATTAAAATGCCAGTGCGGGTCGGGGAGAGCTGAATACAATTGATGGGCACGTTGGTGAAGGATTTGACAGCTCTGGTGGCCTCCCTTGCCAAAGCGTGTCAGTGCTGAATCAAAGGCTACACAAACCCACAGACCCGTGTGTTTAACCCGCAGCACCGTCAGCACCAACTGCTTTCTCTCTTCTCCACTCTCTGTTTTGGACTTGCGTTCTCTTCTCCTTTTCTCATCTCACTTGAGACTTTTTAAAAAAGATGTTTCCCATCTTTTGAGCTGTCCTTTCTGTTGATCGCTTTCATAGCGCTGTGACCAGCCCCCCCATCCTGTCTCCCTCGGTACTCCCTCTTCTCTTCCCCCTCCTTCCACATTCCCAGCTGCAGGGCTCTGTCAAGTAATAACTTCTTTGTTTCCCAGTCTGATGAGTCTCCGTATATAATAGCCTCCAAAGTGGATCAACGATGTCCAATTCCAGGGGGTGGGGGAGCACATGAGGAGGAAGGAACAGGCTCTTGCACGTGTCAAGCAGATTCTGGATTTGAAATCCCCAAAGAGCAGAGTAAGAATTGAGAAGCAATCTGTTTACAGTACAGGGGAAGGGCGCAAGCTTGTGGCACGGGGGAAAGTTTAGAGAGAAGAAGTTGGAAAGGGCCTGTTTCACCCGGGTTCCATCCGTGCCTTTGCATTGCAGGATTCCCAGCTCAGGCAGTGCCTGCTCTGCAGGCTGGGTTGACAGTGCGGAAGTTACGTATTGTGCAGTGGGATTTGTCTCTGGAGCTGATCATTTCCAAGCCTCATGACAAACAGTATCTTTCCAAAAGGACTGATGGGCAGCTACCTCATTCCCTCTGGTTCATCCACATCTGGCAATGTTCCATCCAGGATGGGGTAAAAAGGGATGCTACAGGTGGGGTGAAACTGTGTTGTTGGCACCTTGGAAGCAGGTATGGGGTCATTGCCGCTGGACTGTAGCCAGAGTAAGCTAAGGAAAGCTTAGTGGGGAAGGGACTTTGCACCTCTGAGGCCGTTTGAAGCTTTGACACAGATGTCTTTGCGTAGCATGTAGATGCACCTGGTCAATGTCTCTGTACATCAGTTGGATCATATATACTTCAGAGAGATGGGTCATCCTTGCAGTAATATATATAAGGTATCTTACGCGCTCCTTTTCCCAATCTAGTTTCTCTTCAGTCTCTGACTCCAGAAAGCATTATAGGCAAAATAAATGACACGCTAAGCTAGTAACTCAGCTTGGGTTATTTCTTTTGGGCAGCTGGCAAGATCAGTTGTGAAAATGCTGCACTTCTCAAGGTCAGAGGTTTTTGGTGTGCGCTCTGTGCTTTCCAAGACAGAAAGTCTTGTTCAAGGTAAACTGAAAGCAGCAAGCCTGGTAGAAGGCTTCAGTTATGCTGAATGATGTTTCAGAAGTTTTGGAGCCACGCTTTACGTGCTTAGCTCTGATTTGCATGTTGCTTTAGACCTGCCAAAGCTGACTTGTATTGCCCTTTTGCTTGGAGTGAAACTGTTACCTCTGAGGTTCCCCGTTATCAGGGACCTGGGGGTTGAAGGTATATGCCTGCAGACAAGATTCAAGGTGCGGGGCCCCATATCATCCACTGGGAATCCAGACTTCCAGGTCACTTTGCTCCCAGGCTTTGAGAATTTCTCATGGGCACTGCTTCTTGTGCATGTCTTGCGTATGCTTCTTTCTAATCCTGGCAGTGGAGGTGCCCCACTCTTCTGGGAGAAGTCTTATCTTTGCTTGCTAATGGGCTCCAGCCTGTTAAAGATAAGGCCTGCAAACCTGATCCTGCTGAAGTATGAGACAAAATTCCTGTTGACTGAATGGAGTCAGCTTTACCCAGAAGAGGCTTGTTTGTGACCCTGAGGCCTGTATGTGATGCTGGAGAGAAATCTCTTCATCTAATGATTTTTTTTTTTTTTTTTGAGAGGTAAGGACTGAGGAGGGAAAGCTGAAGTCTAGAACTGACAGCGTGAGTGGGGATTAGACCTTGCTGTTCCTCCCACCTTTTTCTCCCTGTTGGTGTGCCTCCATGCTAATTTAGACCTGTGGCAACCATCAAAGCCTTGTGCATACCTTCTGCACAAAGGGGCCTGTCTCCCACGTGAGGGCGTTCTCTGCTGGGACAGAGTCAGTTTGTCCCCCAAAAGAAAAATCTTAAGCACCCAATTGCCTGCTTGACTGACTCCCTGACTGCTATTATGTTTCTAACCAGGGTAATTGGCTTTAGTAGTTATTAATGGATTATGCTTGGGAGGGAGGGACAGAACCCAACACCTAGCTTTGTAGTTGAGGGACTCCCTCACCAAAGTACTGCTTTCCAGACATGGGATTTGACCAGTGAGCTGTCAGGGTGGGTGTCTTGCTTGTTTTCCTCTGAGATGGCAGACACTGGCAAAGGGAAATGTTTGCTCTTGTCCTGCGCTATGGTGGAGAGAAGGCAGGTATTCAGCACAAACCCAGTTTCTAAATAAGAAATGCTGCATGCTTTCCTAATCGGTCCTCCTGGCTGCTGCACAGCAACAGTAATTGGCTTTTCCTTAGACTCTTAGACTTTGGTCAGGGACTTCCATGGAGAAGAATGTGTGCACCCTGCAGCACCTGTGCAAAGAGCCCTGTGCTACAGGTGCATTGTGCCAATTGCATGTGCACTGCTAATGAACCTGGGATTTTGCATATAAGACAACCTGGTTGGAGAGATTTTGAAATAGCTCTGGTGCTGCAGGCCTTGTCTAGCCCTGAAGGGCAGCCAGGGGTCACAGGACTTGTGAACATCTCCAGGTGTGTGAGTTTGGGTAGGGAGTATAAAACCAGCAAGAGAGAGAGAGAGATTGCCTTGGTAGCTGTAGCTCTTCCTTGATACTCATAGCTCTTTGAGATAGCATGTTATCTGCTTGCCTCTTGTGCAGAGTGTATTGGCAGTGCTGCTTTGGCCTTATGATTTGGAGAAACTTAATTGTTCAGCTAAATCAGAGTAGAAGGAGTCCTGAGTTCTGGCCCTGCTTCCACAAGGCTCTTCTCTGGCTTTGAGTTGAGTGTGTGTTCAGTTTTGCTGCCGGGTGCCTTGTAAACAGCAGCAGTAGTGCTTCTGACAGAAGTCAAGGACACTGCAAGAATCCCTTCCTGGTGCAGTGGAGGCTTAGAGACACCTTCTGATTTCCAAAGGAAGAATGTTGTAGAGGATCAAAGGAATGTCTAAAAATGTTATTTTTACAGACATGACATTGTTTCCTTATTTAGCTTTCATCCTTCAGCTGCCAGCCCCATGTCATGCTGTAAAAGATGTTTAGGCAAAGCATAGACCCATCTTTTATTTAAAGCACGTTCAGTTTCCTGCATTCGTGCTATCCTTGTTGCAATGACTTAAACATAGTTTTGGCATTTTATTCTCGGTAGCTGCAATAAATATGGCTTTGTGAGAGGTCATTTATAGCTTAGAAGTCTGTGTATAAACTGCTTTCTCTTATTTGGACTGAGGACAGGAAGTTGGCACAAAGCAAGCGGTGTGGTGTGGAGAGCCACAGCACCCGTGTTCCTGTTGCTTGATTTTTAAGGATTTGTCCCTGTCTTTATCGACTAGTTTGAGGCCAGTGGCTGTCAGGCGACCTCTGGAGCCAGCATGTGCAGCAGAGACATAGTATTGCCAAAGAGAGCTTCGGAGTGGACCCTGCTGGGGAGTGTGAACTGAGCCAGATACTGCTGCAGGAGAGCTGTGGTGCCTCTAATAGAGAGTGCTTGAGCACTGGGGAGGGCAATATGATCCAGTTTTGAAACTGGCCCTGCTTTGAGCAGGCTGGACTGGGGACCTGTATTCTGCGATTCATTAGGCCTGTGTTGCTGCAGCCAAATCATGACTGTGCTCAGAAGCTGCCAGCAAAGAAGGCCGACATGAAGTAGGAAGCAACAGGGAATTTTCCATGGAACCTTTCTGTAGCTTACAGGAGTGCTGAGTACTGTGCTAATTGTTTTGAAAATTGCAATTTACAGCTGCTTCTGGTTTTGGTTTTCCCTTTGCATACGCAAATACATCTTCATGTCCTGCCAATTCTCTGTAGTTGTGACCTGCTGCATCTGGAAAGCTCAGCTACTGAGAGCTCTGGAGCACCTCTCACTTTGCTACTGCCTGCCCCTTGTGAAGTGCAGCGGAAGGTGCTGAAATAGTCTTGAACCAGAATTCAGAGTTTGCTTTGTAGCCTGTTTTCTCTGTCTTGCTCATGCACTATTTCCTCAGAACATGAGGATTAGTAAGTGGTTTTTTGTTTGCTTGGTTTTTTTAAACAGCTCATTTGTGACTGGGACAGCCTGCTGTGGACACACCTCACCTCTGAGAATCTGGGACCTTGAGAGGTGAGTGAGCTTCCAGGTTACGGGGAGTGACTTGATGAGGAAAGTGAGTAAAAATGAGAAATGCAATGCTGGAGATGCCATAAAATCATTCTTTTAGTCCATGTAGGCAAGGGATGTTTAAACATGAGATATGGGATGAAGTGGGGGACAAAACAAACTGGTGTGGCAAGGTATGTGTGTGGGGTGGTTCCAGTTCAGTAGGAAGCAGCTCAGCTTTGCGTGCTAGCTTTTCCAGTTGATGGCACAGCCTTCCCGTTTCCTTCCCATTACACCTTCCTTTTGATTTGTCTCAGTTGATGCTTCAGCCTAATCCAGAAGGGTGAGGAAGGTGATCTGCATCTTCCCATTCACCCACTTGTCTGTGGTGCTCAGAAGCCAGAGGCAAGTGCAGGCTCTACAGTCATCTTGTCCTGGCTGGTGTTTCTGGTAGCTCAGGGAGATGAGGGGTAGCAACAGGTTATCTATGGAAGTGACTTAGGCATGTTGTCTTCTCTTTGTCTTAATAAGCATCGAGGAGGTTAATTGCTGTGGCCTCTAATTTGGGGCCATTGAGTAGTTCCTATTTGGTGAAGGCGCTGACCTTAGCAACTGGGGAAATGTCGGGCTCAAATCCTGATGTGGGATTCAACTGCTGACAAATTTGAAACTCTCAGCCTGGGGGTCTTTGTGTAGTAATGGACAGATAACAAATATTTGGCAGGATTATTGAACAGCAGCTCAGCTTTCCAGGACCGGTATGCTCTGGGTAGGAGTGGCACAGCAAAGATTATCAGGGGGAGTGCTGTCATGACTGAGGTGAGCTGGTGGGCTCTGGGAGGGAAGAGAGGGAGGCACTGGTAGAAGGGGCCTGAGGGGTGTCAGCAGAGCTGTATTTGGGGAAAGGAGGTAGAGGAAGACTGGGGATTGGTGTGGATGCAGGTCTGGTCTGAGGCCAATTGCCTTCTAATCAATAGTTTAGGTTGTCGGAGTCAACTGCATCAAATACAAATATAAACCAGTTTGGTTTTCTCTGAAGTAACAAAAATAAAGACTTTGCAAAGGATGCATCCCCCAAAGGACGAACTAGAGCAGGAAAGACAGCATCAGTGCACTCAGCTATGGTGCATGTTTCTCAGTGACCTAGTCCAATGGTTCTTTTGGAGTATCCCAGAAGGATGCAGGCTGTGCTGTGATACCCTGCCCATCAAGTCTTCTGGCTGTTCTTGAATAGAGGCATCTGACAGGGGTGAGGAGATAGGCAACCCTTTCCCCCCTGCCTCAGCCTCTCTGACAGCCTTTCCCAAGGAAGCCTGAAAAGATAATAAAGCTGTGTAGAAAATAGGATTAAGGTAATGAACAGGCACAACGGAGTTTGATCTTTCAATAACGTCAAAGCCTGAGTGACAGGCAAATAAAAAAGCCAAAGCAACCTAGGCCACTGGGCTTCTGTTGCAATGGCTGGAGTGTCAAACTTATTCTTCCCTCTTCACCTGTCACAGCTGGAATGCACCATGCCACTGGGTCTTTTCCTCTCCAGGGACCTGTGTGTGAGCTGGGAGTCTCACCAGCACATGCAGGGCAGGAGACTGAGCCAGGAAACTAGCACATGAAGCTTGATGTGATCATTCATAGCTGTCCTTCCAGGTCCTGACTTCTCCATAAACTGGTCTTCCCAGAAGAGGTTTGTATTGATTTTCAAAGGCTCTGGTGGTTGCCAGAAGTGGTCTTGTAGGGAAATGCTATTTTCTTCCTTTGAGGCTTGTCTTTCTGGTCAGACTTCAGAAGTGGGAGCATGGCATGGAAACTCAAAATCTTAAGAGCTATCCTTTTGCAGGAGGGCTGCAAAGCTCCTCCTGTGCCCACTGTGCTCTGATAACATCTGGCAGACAGGACCAGACATCCCAAGTTTGCTGCTTACCCCTTCCTTGTGGCCACAGAGGGCCAGAGTCTGACCTGCAGAGGCTGAATATGGCAAGGACATTATCTCTAAGAGCAGCATCCAGGCAGCTTCTCTGTCAGAAAACATGAGGCAGGGCAGAGTGATGCTTAGGATGTGTTCTTTAAAACTGCAGGAATCCTTACCACCACTTAGATCTTTAGCGCTGTCAAAGAGCAGTTTGTTCAGTCATCTGGTGTTTTTTTTCTCCTGCGTGGGTGTGTGTGTAAGTAACGTTGTAGCATTTTCTGTGGCATTCTCTTTCCGTGGGGTAGGTGGTCTTTTTCCCCAACGGCTGAGAGCTGGAACATGCTACAAAAAGGATTTAAAGCTTAAATAAGCTTTTGTGTACTGATCATCTTAGTTCCAGGCCAGATAAGTCCTCGGCTGGTGCTTGTGGCTGTTGGTCATGGTATGTTTTCGTATTTAATGACCTTCGCTGTTCCCTGACCCTGGGGCAACCATTCTCATCCTTCCAAGAGGAAGGGGATAATGTCTTCACCTGGAAATATGTCCTGGGCTTTGAAAAGGGCTTGGTTGGGTTTGGCAGCGAGGAAATTTTTAGTGGGGAAAAGAAACGCCTCTTGCTGCATCCCACCCCCACAACTGTCTTTCATTTCTGTCTCTGCTGAGATGATGGCATTGGATCAAAGCCGCAACAGGCAGCAACAAGCAATTGTCAAGGGGAGTCTAAAGCAGGGGAATGACCGCGTAATGCCAAGACATTGTCTCTGATGGCTGAAATTCCAGCTGCTGCTACACCTGGCCCTTTCTCCTGTAATAAAGGAGGATTTTTTTTCTTCTTACACTTTTGAAGCTGACTAGCTGCACCTCTGGAGGACATATCTCATCTCACAGATGCTATGTTGTGCCATCTGATTGCTTTTAGATGTGGGAAAGTTGCTATGTACTTATTGCCACTCAGGGTCAAGGTGTGTGTGCGTGGAGAGGCACTGTGAATAACTTAGGTGATTAGAGGTCTGCACAGGAAAGGGGAATGATTAGCAGTATGGGACACTGGATGCTAAGCTGTGGCCTGGCATCAATTATCAGGCCTTGCCTGATTCCTTTGGCCTCTTGCAAGTCCCCTTGCTCCCCTGTGCCAGTGAGGGATATGATGGTAGCTGCCTCTATTGCAGGTCAGGTACCTCTGCTGCCTTTTGCCTTTCTCTGCTCAGACCTTCCAGTCTCATCTGCCAGTGCTAGTGCATGGCTCAACAGAACAGCCAGTTAATGGCCAGCAAGAGAAAAGGAAACGTTCTTCAGATAGTGGTTGGGTTTTTTTCTTTCTCTCCCCACCTCCTGCCTCCTTTGGGAGTTTAAATTCCTTGGGAGATGAGGATGACACACCACTAGGAACAGCTCCAAGGCCAGCATTTGTCATTTGCCTGTGGAGAACTGTTGCTCCTCAGCCTGTTGTGGTGGTCTGCATGTCTTTAGGTGATAAATGCCCCTGCCTCAAGGATGCTTCTCCATAGGGTAGGATACTAGAGAGATCACTTTGCAGCAACTCTAGGAGCTATTCTGCCCTGCCCTGTGTTGAAGTGGACCAGTCATCTCTCTGGCATGGTAGTTCTCATGCTGTAAACACTTTGAATGCACAAGTCCTACATTGTCCTTTCCTCTAACACGACGTGACAGACTCGGGGCACGAGAGCTGTTGTGAAAACCAAGCCAAAGTTAGCTGTGCCCTGCAATCCACCCTTGATGTTGTATCTTTTAAATATCCAGTCTTTGTCCATCTCCTCCCCCCTTTTGAAAACATTTTTGGTAGAGTGGGGTTTTTTTTTGTTTTGTTTGTTTGTTGTTTTTTTTTTAAGAACCCTCTAATTTCTTGTTCGGTTTTTCTCCCTCTTCTGAGCCCTTTGAAAGTGGCTTTACGCCGTCACTGACACCAAACTGACACTTTGCGTTTCCCCACTTCTTATCCCTTTATGGCAACAGATGTTGAAATTTTGTATCCCTTTTATCTGTCCCTCTTTGCCCTCTTCCTGTAATTAGGTTTCCCTTGTTAGCAGTACAAAGTGGCCCGGTTTGCTGCCTGGCCTTTTGAGCCATTGTGTCTGAGCACATTTTTTCCTCCTCTTTCGGAAGAGTTCCTTCCCCCTTAAGTAATAGGCAGGGTGTGGGCCAGAGCTGTGGCTTTTTCTTGTTTCTTTGTTCTCCATTTATCTCTGCCACCTTTTTCAAAGAGGTTGGGGGGGGGGGGGGGGAAATACAGAGTGCATGGAAGGGGAAGATACAGAGTTGCATTTCTTGACTGTCAGGCCCCCCTGCTTTTCAGGTGTTCAAGGCAGGTGCCTTTGATGTCTGCAAGTTTTGGGGAGGTGGGAGGTAGAGGATTCATGAGGGTGGCTCGGGAGAGGAGGAGAAGGGAGATTCAGGTGTGTGGCTGGTACCCTCAGCTGAAGGGTGGGGAGGAGTCTTTCAGGGTAGCCAGGCAGCTGCTGAGCAGGTTAATAATCCGTATTTGCCTCGTAGTGCTTATGCATTGTGCTCTTTCAGAGAGCCAGCATGAGCGTTACCATCACAAGCAGCTAGCTGAAGTTTGCTGACTTGCTGCTGCTTGGATCTCTGGTATGTGCTTTCATGGCACCCTTGCTAGGTTACACCTGTCTGTGCAGTGGGGTGGGCAAGAATTGCTTGCTATCTTTCAAATTTTGGGGTATGTTGATCTGCATCCATTTTGGTGGCTCTTTAAAGCAATTAAGTGACTGAATGTGAGCAATTGTCAATAAGGAAGGGAGAGCTTTAAAACTTGGGCTGCCTGTTTTTAAACAGTAAGTGTAATTTGACATAGCACTGGACACCCTGGTTAGCTCTACTGATGCATTCCTGTTTAAATCCAGTCTTGTCTGGCTTTGCATCTTGTACTCAGATTTTGTGTGTGTGAAAGTAGATAAATGAAATGAGAATCTGCAGGTCTAGTTCTTGGTTATTAAGCTTGCTAAACGTTTTCAACAAAAACTTTTAATGTAGAAGTTTGGCCCAAGATACACAAGCAGACTTCTTAGCATTGTGTTCTAAAGCAGGCTCTGTAGAAGATCGTTCTTTCCAGAGTTTTGAACTCCAAAGTTTAAACAAGTTTAAAACCCTCTAATTTAATAATAAAAGGAGTTTGTTGGGTGAAGGGAGAAAATGGATTCAGAACTGGAGCTACTAGATTGAAAGGAGACTGACTTCAAGAAGTGTGGGGACTCTGTTTCACTCAGGCATTTAAACTGGATTTATCCAGTCACAGCAAGTGGGTCGATATCTCTGGTAACAGGATAGACAAGCAATAGCAAATTATATCCTGGCACTGATAAGTTTCACAGAATTTGGGGGCTTGAAGAATCATAATACCATGCTGTAGATGATGCGAAATCCCTTTTCCTGCCTTGCTTGTCCATAGATTCATCATGCCAAGTATCTTTTCTTTTTTTTGCCAAGGAGACTCTCCTCAGGCTTTGTGGGAAAGAGGTTCCCTACTTCTTTCAGGCCTGGTTTTCTTTCTCAGCATCTCTGTGTTGTCTGAACACAGTTCACAATAACCAATCCAAAACTTGTCCAACAGTGAGCTAAATAGCTTTCTGGGCTGTGCTTTTATATCAGGTAAGTGAATGCAAATGTGTGCTTTCTACTGCCTCCACCCAACTGCAGTGGGATGATCCACAGGTAGTTGCCTTTCCTCAGATGGCTGCTGATTCTCTTTTCCCAAGGCTCTTTTGCTTGTTTTTCTGCTCTGCTGTTTCCCCACCCCATCCACAAATGGCTTTAGTTACTCTTTTTAAAACATCTGTTCTGGGTATGCCTATTTATATGTCCTTTGGTTAATCAGGAACACAAACGCCTTGCCTTCTTTCTGAAATTCAAAGGGAAAAAGGTTGGTGAAGTGACAGACTGGGGTCTGTCCTAGGGGAATTCTTGTCTTCAGGTGAACCCTTTCTTGGCATATTAAATCACTTTGGCATAATGACTGTCTTTGGCTTTTTGATTTGGTCCTCGGGAACCATCCCTCTGCAGTAAGGTGGGCAGAATGGAGAGACTTCAGATGTACATCTAGGCAAAGGGAAAAGCAGATCCTTCTTCACAGACCTGACAATCCCACTTGTGACTTGAGCAGCAAAACTAGATTTAAACAGGACTCCTGCCTTCAGGCATGAATTAATCATTTCACGTGGCCAGAAGGAAATTTCTACCCCAGTTTTGCAGTTCAGAACTGTAGAATTTGATTCCCTTGTTCTGAGATCTTGGGCATTGTTGGAGGCAGGACACTAGGCCTATGGCCCACTGTTTGAGCCAGTGCTGGAGGAAGCTTGCTGCTGCAGGGAGCCTCTTAAGTGGTGGTCTCCTGTTCCTTTTTGGTTGACTTTGTTGTGTTCAGACCTCTGTCTGTTAGCTATAATGGGTAGCTTCAGTCTTGTCTGTGCAATGTATTTCTCATGGTATGCATGTGTTCTCAAAACTGTTTGAGGCCTCGTGGTTCTTCACTGATTTCTGGGGGCGGGGGATGACATCACCTTTCTGAACTGTCTCACATAAGCTGAGCATCTTGTCCCTTCCTTTTGTTAAGAGGGCTCTGGTACATCTTAACCTAAATGTAAAACAGTTGTAAGAGGAAGAACATACAGGTGTTTATCCTAAATGCTTTCCTCCATACAGCAGTCTTGGCCCTGTCTCACTACAGATAAGCATGAGGCCAGTTCCTGCCCTTTGGATGTGTGCATGTCCAGGGCACACTGTGGCCTTTGCACTCCTGTTCAGGCGTATTTATGACAACTTTACAAGTCCCTGAACAATTGGAGAGTGTGGGTGGGGGTTGGACACTCCAGGCACATCAATCGGTTTCATCCCTCTGAGCCAAAGCAAAAGCAATCTTTATTTTTCCCTGGGTTGAGAGAGAATCAACAGAGGCAAGAGAGAAGAATGGGAAGGAGTGAATGAGGAACCCCCTCTGCCACTGGCTAGCGGTAGCTCATTTAAACAGATGGCTTTGTTTTGATTTGGACTCTCAATTTTTTTGTCTCTCCACTAAAGGAGACCTGCAGAGCTCCATCCAGAAAGGGAGCAATACAGCCGCCTGTTCCCACACAAGTGGGGCGAAAGGCGAGAGGCTTTGAGAATTCCCTGCTTCTTTTCCTTACCTCCCTCTTTTTCTATTCCCCCAAGAAATCACAGTTTGAGAGAATTCCCCCCTACTCCTCCCGTTGGAAAGAAAGACAGAAGACATTCTTGACATTCTTTGCAGAGAAAAGGGGTTAAATGTCTGAATTTGGGGGTCACCATGTTATACAAATTGCAATCTAATCGTTTTTACAAGAACACACGTGTGCTAAGAAAAGGAGCCATGAACAAGAAATAAAAGGGGACAGACAACCTTTTTTGTCCTATCTTCCCCCCTCCCAAGGTTTTGGACTATTGTCATGTCTTGTCTCTCTCCCCTCCTCACCCCCGAGAGGGAGAACATTGGTTTTATAGTTAAATTGGTTCGTAAAGCAGAAGGGCTTGGTGCCATTTCTGTTTGTTTTCCCAAATAAAAGCCCCAGCAGGGTCTCTTTTGCACCGTTGTGGCTTTATTTGAAGAAACTGGCTTTTTCCCATAGCCCAGCATGTCAGTTTATCCTCTGAACTTAACCTTACGGGAACCCGAACAACAAAAACTCACAGGGTCCCAGAGCTGGAAAGGTAAAGAAATTGTATCTTTTTATTGGACCATTTAAAGCGTGTGTGGGCCAGTTCAGAGAAAGCAGAAGAAAAGAAGGCAGAACTCCCTCATCTGTCTCCCCCCCTGACCTGACACAATCTCAAACTATCGTTGGTGTCATTCCTCCATACAGACTTGAGTCCCTTCAGCTGCACTGAGGAGGCATTTCTCCTGAAAATCACTTATAACACCATCTCTGAGCCATTTCACATGGACGTGCTCCCTCAAAATTCCCCAAACTAATCCCACATCTCCATGCAGGAATTAGTAGCCTTGGTTAAGCACAGGGGTAACCTTGGGGTAGGATAACTCTGTGAAGAATGACTTTGCCAAGGATCTGTGCTTCTCCCTATGTACATTATAGATGATGTTTGACCAAGCCTTTCCCTTAGTATAAAGCTGCTGCATCCCCTGGGTGCCTCAGCTGTTGTTGCAAAGCACCCTGAAGAAATGACAGCTCAGCTCTTCCCCTCGGTTTTGGTGTGCTCTCCAAACTGGATGACAGAAGTTGTGCAAATGCTGCACTCTGGATAATTGTTTTTGAATGGATTTTTGTTTCCTTTCTGTTTGACACTCAGCTCAAATATCCTAGTGTTTTGAACTGAATGGTGCTCTTTCCACTTTCTTTTTTTAAAACTTAATATGCTTCCCACCTGGCTTGTTACAACTAGCTACGGGGCTAAAATACTGGTTTAGAACTCTGCTCTGTTTCTGAATAGTCATTTGCTTATGTGCAATGGCTTCTCCTCTTCAATGGATGATCCCGGTTCACAGATGAGGTTTTGAGAGCAAATGAGTATGTCCTTGGTTTTGCACATCTCTGTTTTCAGCAGATGTTCTGAATTCAACAATTTCCTAGAATTTGCATATTTGTATAATACCAGTTCTAGTGAATTTGGGTCACCAGAAACTGAGGGTGGGAGTATTGTTTCATGCCAGCTTTTGGAGGGTATTTCATGTGTACTGGAGACAGCTAGCTGGCCAAGACCTGCAGCAAATGGGCAGGTACAGGGAGCAAGGTGGAGACTTCTTTTGGACTCCAGCTATCAGCCAGATCTTGGGGAAATCCTGAGCTTTTGTGGTCACACAAATAATCGCTGTGGGTTGGGAGGCTGTATATGGCTCTAGCTTGGTGACAGCAGCATCCCATGAATTGTCTGGAAACTAACCATCTGGGCTGTGCCATGACTGATCTTATTTTGTCTCCATATTGCTGGAGTGAGGAGCAATAGAGCCTTAAGCTGTTTTTAAGAAGGAAAAAAACAACTTAAGGAAATCAGCTTGATTCTGCCATTCCTTGGTAGTTCACTTTGTTTCCAGGGTAGAAGGCTCCTGTCTTCTGGAGGTATCACAATAGCAATGCTCGTGACTAGATTTCCAGCATGGAAGGAAAAGAGTGAAATGTGGAAATCCCCCCCCCAAATAGTTTTATTTTAAAAGTAATTTTTAAAAGTCTTGTTTTCTGAGGAACATGGGAATTGATAGAGATGAATCAAACGATTCTTTATAGTGCCTGAATGCCTTTCATTTTTGGACTCATCAGTTTGATATGTTTCCCAGGCACAGGGACTTTGTTTAAACATCTTGTTCTGTCAGCAAGGAGTCCAGAGCCTGGTGCTAGCGCAGCTTTCCTGTGCTAGGGATGAAATGGGCTGCTGGATTTGCTCTAGCTCTGTTCCTTGCAGGCTGGTACCGGATTACTGCCATGTGATTTTGATTTGCTTAGATGCTTAAGAAAAAGTAGGAGAAACTAGGAATATCTGTGAGTTTCATGGTCAGTACTGGAGGCCTACCTGTGTGCCTGTAGGTTCTGTGTTGGCCCAGGTGGATTGTGGTTAAGGTGCTGAAGCTGAGAGCTCTGACTTTAGACTGGTCTTTCCAGGAAACCTGGACTGTCGTGTTTGTTATTCTGCTCCACGGAGCTTCACTGGTGTGGAGTTGCTTCTGTTGGTGCGACCCAGCACTGGGACTGAACCCCAGCACTACCTGGCCCAGACTGTTCAGCAAAGCTAAGCCCCACCATCTGCACAGCTAACTACCTGGCTTGCCCAAACAAGGCCTGGGAGCAAAACAGCCTCTCCTTGCTAATGTTGGAGGGCCAGGGCATGGTGGGCAGGTGGTGTGGACCTTCCATGCTTGGTCTTGCTTGGGCTTCACAGTCACTTGCTGACTGACTTTCATAGCACATAACAAGGACTGGGCACCCTGGCCTCTGAAGTGCTGAGGATCAGCTGCCTGGCTTTTGGAAGGTGTTTGTGTGCAGAGGATGAAAAAGGGCCCACAAAGGAAGGGAGAAGGCTGTTCCCTGTTGCATTTGGCTGGTGCTGGTGATCTCTGTAAGCTAGTGAGAAACAAGGTTCAAGGTATCTATCATATCTCTTTCTGTCCCTTGTTGAGTAGGTATCTTCTGCCCATGTAAGTTTTTAGAAAAAAGCCCATTGCTGACAGTTATCTGCTGCTTTTCTGTTGCCCCTTGGTGGGTTATCTTGATCCTTTATGGGTTATTAAGGATTAGCTGTGGGTTTTTCTCCCTAGGAAGTGGAAACTGTTGTGGACTAGGGTTTGAGGGCAGGGAGTATTTGGGATAACAAAGACCGGACAATTGGTGGGCACTAACTTAGGATCCCAAGACAGAGAGGTCTGTGATGGCAGCGTTCCCTTCCCAGCATGGGCTCGGCATGGCTGCGTATGCTGTAGGGACATGGAGGTAGCCTGGCATGGTGGTAGCTGGTCCGGAGACACCTTCATCTGCTGCAAAACAGGGGAAATAAGTGTTCTGCATCTTCTTCAATTTAAGTGTGCTCATGCCAGAACACTTAGGTCTTTCGGTTTGTGTGCCCAGAGCACAGCACAGAATGAGTTTCCCCTTGTGTCAGTAAGTGCTTCACTGTAGCAACTAATGTGCTGTTTCTGTAAACTGCTGAAGGACTGCTGCTGTATGCAGGGCTGGACCTCCTCCCAGTTGAAAGCTGCTTTGGCTGACCTGTTCTTGGGGCAGAAGAAGTGTGCTGATTAACAAACCAGTAAAGCAAGGTTTGCTTTGCTGCAGTAACTTGCAAGTATCTGTGCTCTTCTCCTGCCCACAGAGAAAAGCTAATTCTTTCTCCGCTCCCCAGCCCCTCCCGCCCCCCCCCCCCCTTTTTTTTTTTTTCCTTTCTTTTCTTTATTTTTTGTTGCCTAGACTGGAAAGGGAAGTGGAGGGAGGAAAACAGGTGTGACTCTGCTGGGATGCTTGGGTACCACTGCAGTGAGGTGTGAAGACAGGGAGAAACACTGGGAGCAAGGCACCTGGGTGGTGTTGGGTGCTGCACAGGAAGCTCTGAAAGCAGGAATCCAGACTCTGTGGTTTCCTCTGTCCCTTTGATGCTGAAATCTTTCACTTGGAGACATCACCAGGCTGCCATTAAAAATTGCTGCTATCTTGCAGCACTGCAGACTGAGGTCTGGGCTGGGAAATGGAAGATGAGCCTTACTGTGGCCAGGCTTATTCCAGATATGATGGGTGCTTGTTTAGAGGTGAGAGGTTGAGAGGACATCTGCTATAATCCATTTCAAGTACCTGAGAGGAGAAAGAGGGCTGATCCCAGTGAGTAAAGGATGTGCTTCTGCATCATGCTACCTTTTCTCAGCACAGTGCTCCTCTCTCACTGAGCTCTCTTAGTCCTTTACACGTTAAAGGGGTATTAGCAGGGAAATTGGTGGGGGGGAAATAACATAAACAGGCTTCAGCTGGCTACCAGGAGATATTCACCAGGTGTGCTGCTGGGCTGTGTGGCCCATGTGCAGCTGCCTGTCCTGGTTTCCTCTCCTGGAGTGCTATGTGCTCAGAGTACCAGCCCAGGGGCTACCCTGTAAACCCATGTGCTCCCCCCATCCCCCCCCCCCCCCCCCAAAAAAAAAAAAAGGCAATAGTATGTAGAAGTGGGGAGAGAGGGGTCCAAACTGCTGATGCTGCTTTGGGCTTGCTGAGATAGCTCATCTCCTGTGAGTAACTCCCTGCTCCTGCCTGAGCAGCTGGCAGAAGACTTCAGGTTGGGCAGCCTCTTATGAATCTCACAGGTAGTTCGAGGGCTCTCATTTGGGAGAGCAGCTGACTCCTCCTCATACCTCTGTTATATGTCTTACAAATCCAGGCCACACAGATAACTTGTGGAATGAAGAAGGTTTTGTGGAAGCCTCGAGAAGGGTTGTGTGTGTGTCCATCTGTCCCGCTGGCTTTGCAGAACAGCAGATGGAGGGGATCTGTGTGCTTGGAAGGGCAGTGGAGTGCCAGAGCTCAGAGATGCCCATCTATGTCTTACTCCATGGTGGAGCTGAGGACCCATCTGCCCTGGCCAAACCCCGCAGCAATTCCTCCCAGCACTCAGACTGCAAATGCTTCAACCTTTCAACCTGCACGCAGGTGCAGAGTTGCTGCTGGGTTGGTTTGCAAGTAACCTTCCAAGGGTTAACGTATTGTGAGAAGGTTGCAAAGGGCTGAAGCCTGGAATCCCCTCGATCTCTTGCCTGGAGAAACACAAAGTCCAATAAGCCAGCACCCCTGGATTCATGTTGGGGGGGATTAATTCATGCACTTGATGTTAAAGCTTGTCCGAGAGGTTTGCATGGGGGGGCCATTGCTAGGGCTGGTTGGCCTCTCTAAATGGTTGCTAGGGCCCTGGCATCAAGGGCCAATGTAGCTGCCCACAGCCACGGTCACGGAGGGAATTACACAGCCACAAAGAAATTGTTATTCTACATAATCTGCTCTTTGGAGAGTGACTGTGGGGAAACAGGCTGGCCCCAGCATGCCGCCAGCTCTGTGATCATAGAAGCGTGCTGGCTGCAAAGATCGGCCAGGGCTCGCCTTCTGATCTGGGGACACCAGGGCTCGAGGCGCTAATCTGCTTTATCAGCGATTTCTCTCTCCTGACACAAAGGTGTTTACTTGTTTTAACATCTCCCGGGACTCTATTTCTCCTTTTGTGTGGTCTTTATCCCCCGACAAGGGCTTTAGCCCAGATTACAGACAGAATTAAGGCATTTGGCAATGTGCCTCAGAACTGTGTGATGCTGGATCAAGGAGCAGAAAGTAACAAAATAATGGGGGGAGATGCTGGGAGTGACCCCACTGTGGGATCCATGCTGTCGGCTTTCAGGACCGCTTCATTGTCCTGAGAACCAAGAGCCTGTTGGAGAGGGGTGGCTGTACAGCAGGGTTTGAAAAGCAGGTGCTTCAAGGTTTATTGTGTCCAGCATTTTTGATTTAGAGGGTGTGAGGAGGAGGAAGAAAAAGAGGGTTTGCAATAGGTGGCCATTTCAAGCGGCTGGGCAGATTGTCCCCTCTGTTCCCAAGAATCTGCCATGGCTGGTTATTGCTGGCTGCAGGGGCAGGTGCAGTGATATTGAGGATGGGCTGTGCCATGTACCTGATGCAATTTCTCATAGGGCCCAGGGAAGGGGCTCAAGCTCCTTGCAATCTGGCAGGGTGGGCTGTCACCAGGCACCATCCGCCTAGCGAGCTGCTGGTTCTGCACATGAACAAGCAGCAGAGTGATATGGCCACAAAGCATCAGGCTTAGAGCTTCATGGAGATCTTGCTTTTGCTCTTTCACAGCAAACAAGGAATTAAAAAGGAGGAGGCAGCCTAAAAAAAAAAAGCTAGCCTCTGGAAAGTGATCTGGCGAGCAGCCCTGGGTTGGTTGCTCTTGACCTGACATGTTCAGCCCCAGATACAGTGTTTGCAATATGTGGTGTGACTGGAGGGGGTTGAGAATACCATCCATGGCACACTGGATCAGGAAAGTCTGATTTGCCTGTGGATCTACGCTGTGTGTTGAAGATGTGGGAAAACAGCCCAGTGGGCAGTATTTTGAAGGAGGGAGTCTGGGATGGGATGGGATTGACCAGGTTAAGTGGCTGTTGCGTGTTATCTGGAGTTTGACTAAGTTAAGAATTGTTTCCCATGGAAATGGACCCCCATTATTCAGAGTACTGGTCACTTCTACAGAAAATGATCCTGTTCTGTTGAGGGTCAGCTGTGCCTCTTCCTTGGCTATTCCTCTTACAGCTGTGACTCCTGCTGGTCACCCTCTATGACAAGTTAGTGGTCCAACCAGTAAGAGAATCTGTGGGAGGGAGAGAAAAACTGTGCAGGCTTTTCTGCATTCTGTTAAATCACAGAAATGAGATCTAGGAGACTTCTGTGATGCCATCTCTGCTCTGGCCAGCTGAATTGGAAGGGCACTGTGCTCTGAGTGACTCTTCTCCTAATGTGTTTATTGCAGTAGTCAGCTGTTGACCTGTTTAGGGACTGACTTCCACCGTGGAGCTGGAGTCCTGGATGTCTTCTATGAAACACCCTCCCTTCTCCTTTCTTGTGGGTATGACACTTACATCCGCTACTGGGACATCCGGACCAGCACCAGGTGAGCCTACCCAGCTGGCATCTGGGGCCCACATGAGGCTCCTTGCCTCTCCGTGTGCAGTGTGTGGGGATTTGTGTGCAGCTGAATTGGCTCCTTCAGATGAATCGTGCCTCAGTTCCAGTGGGGGAGTGGAAACTCAGTCCTTGTGTTGCCCTTGCAGGAAGTGTGTCCAGGAGTGGGAAGAGCCCCATGACAGCGCCCTGTACTGCATAAGGAGTGATAAGAACCATATGATCGCCAGTGGCTCTTCTTACTATGGTGTGGTGCGCCTCTGGGATAAGCGGCAGACTCAGTGCCTGCAGGTGAGGGCTGGCTGGAGGCCAGGCAGCAGCAGAGCTTCTGAGTTGTTCTCTGGCAGCCCAGTGCCCCTTCCTCTTTGGAGGAAGAGAGAGGGGCTGCTGGGCTGTCTTTGGGGTGAGCCTGCCATGGGGAACCTAACCTATATGCAGGGAAAAGCCTGCTTTGCTCTCACATCTTGGCCTTTGGTTCTGTAACACTGGTTGGGGTCTTTGGGATGGCCTTTTCTCTGAAAGGTTGATTCTCCTATTTTCTTGCAGAGCTTCCACCTGTCCTCGCCCACCAGCAGCCCAGTGTACTGCCTCCGTTTCAGTACTACCCATCTGTATGCTGCCCTGGCATCAGCCTTGCACGTCCTAGACTTCACAGCCCCATGAAGGGCACCACAGCTGCTTCTGGTCACCCCAACTCAGCAGAGTTGACACTTGGCTCAGGGAATCGCAGGGCAGGAAAGGTGAGAGTGGCCCCTAGGGCTTCTGAAGGGATTTTTTTGCCTGCCAGAAAGCTACAATGAAGAGAGCCCAAAGGGCCAGACTTTCTCAACCTTACCTGCCTATTAGTGGATATAAAGGCCGATTGTCCTTTACCCATTTTATTTTGTGCAAGTCAGAGTTTGTTTTATTAACTGTGTTCTTTTTTTGTTCTTTTTTTTTTTTTTTTTTTTTTCCTCTCCTGTGGATACAGCATTTGAGGGGCAAGTTGAGCTGGGATGCCCTGTCAGCTGTGTGTGCTGGTCAGGTTGAGATCAGCCAGGCTCTGAGCCATGTGAAGCAAGTCTAGGCTGTGTGTGGGGTGGACTGATTTGGTGGAAGGGAAAGGTGTCTGGAGCGGGGCCCACCTTTCACCTGCGCTTGCTCTCTTGGCAGCTGCTTGTGTTGTCCTTTGCAGCCAAGAACAAGAACTGAGCTAAAAGGCAGAGCCAGCCCTGCTTTCAGTGTACGCCTCCCCAAGCTGGCCGTCAGGTCGGGTTGTGCACTTGGCAGGGCTGAACAGTCGCGTTTTGCTAAATAAAACTCTGAAGGGAAACAAAAGAGACTGTATATTTTGTTTCAAGTTCCAAAGGGGCTGTGATGTTACCCACTGATTGCAGAGGCCTGGCTGGGTGGAGGAGAGTGGGCCTATTTTCAGATGCTGTCTACATGTCTAATAGATCTCTCTCCCTGGTTAGACCGTGTGATGCTCCTGTGTTGAAGGTAGCTCCTGGGATCTTGGATCTCATGTAAATTTTTTTTCAAACAAAATTCAAAAAGTAGGCTCTGCAACTTGCTTGCTGGCTGCATAATGAATCATCATACTGAAACAGCGCAAACACCAAGGCCTTGATGTGATTTGCTGGGGATCTTGTAAGCACATCCAAGTGGGCTGCTCCTCTTTGTGTCAGCATTCTGCACCTCAGCTGGGTCTCAGAACAACCATAGATTTCAGCATGCTCTGTGCTGTCTGGGTGAATGTGGATGTCTGTGGATGAATGTGCTGTGGGTGAATGCAGCAGTGTCAGGAATCTGGTCCTCTTTGGGGAAGGAGGTGCATGAACCCTGCTTGGCTGTGAGTTTTGGTATCTTGGATGGGTAAAGGAGAGGTTTGGTATCACAAAGTGGGAGTACTTTTAGGGTGAAGCACCCAGCATGGGGCTTGTTAGAGCTTAATAGGTCATTTCCACTGTCAAGTGGCTGCTCTTCCCTTACGATACATAAAAATTGGACAAGGATGTTTGCTGGAGCTCCTGCCTGAGCAGGGAGGGAGTGGACCCAACCAGCTCCTCACCTTGATGTGAGACAGCAGCTCAGGGCGCAAAGTAATTTAAAGGCGTGGCTTTGCTGCAGGATCACATTCTCACAAGGATCTTTCCAGCACAGCTCCCCATCAACAGTTCCTGATCTGTGCCTGTTCCTCTGCTGCCACTTGTGCCTGTTTGTTGCCAGCTCCCTTCTAGCTATCATGATGCTACACGTTCTCCTTGTGTAAGCAGGAGAGTTAATGTCCGAGTGCCCCAAGCAATGATCTGCTGCTGTAAAAAGATGCCGTGGCTGGAACAATCTTCCATCAGCTCAGAGCTGTAGGTCCCAAAGACTGCTAGTCCAAAATAATGATTCTGGGGGGTCCTCTGGGTTATTGGTAATGCTGAGCTGTTGCTGAAAAGGTGGTGCTTTGCATCAGGGGTTGCTAAATACTGCTGCTATATTGCTTGGAGCACTTCAGGCTCTGCATGCAAAGAGAGCTTTTTAGGTAAGCAATTAGGCATGAGATAGAGGGAGCTGGTAGGGCTTGGGAGTGGGGGAGGTCTGGTTTTTCTCAGGTCCTGGTGTGTTACAGGTCCTTTTAATGAAATTGGGAGGGAGGGATGGAAATATTAAATGTCTTTGGCACTGTCTCCAGGGAGAGGCTGTGAAGGAACCAGAGTAACTGTGGGGTGGGAGGAGTTTTTTATTGCACTGGGACTCGGGCAAGGCCCAGGGTAGGAATGAGTATGTCAGCTGAGCAGGTGAACAAGTGTCACTGATGCAGGAGACTCCTCCCATGTCAGGCCTGCCTGCAATGCTGCTGCTCCAGTCCTGCCATTTCTTTTCTGCAGCCCATGTCGGTGGGTCCTGTGCTTTTAGGTTCTTCCTGGCTGAAGCCTGGAGCAGAGCTGCAGCCCCATGGTGGTGCCATGTGGGTAGAAGGATGCACCCTCACATCTCAGGTGATGATGGGGAACGGGGAAGCTGCAGATGAGGCTGGTGCACTGGCTCTGATGAGCTGTGCCAGTCGGTGGTGCCTCCGTTGTCTTGGGAGGACTATGCAGGTGGGTCCTGGAGCCACCCAGCAGTGGGGCTCTAACTGGGGATGTTACCCAGGCTCTAAGGATTTTTCCTAGCGAAAACAGTCATCAAGGGAGCTATGCTAGGAGCCTGTGACCAGCTCACTTAAAAGTAGGGTTTCTTTGGGTAGGAGCTGTCCAAGTATGAACTGGGGTGGAAGGACATGCAGAAATCCAAGCACAGGGGTGGCTGATGCAGGGTAGAGACAGTAGCTGGTTGGAGGGTGAGCTGCTAAAGTGGCACTGCTGGGGTTGTCCCCGTACATGGGGTACCGTCAGTGCCATGAGGTTTGTGATGGGCCACATTTATGCCCTTACGGGAGGGCTGTGCTACTGTTACTCCTGAGCTGGCCAGTGGCCGCTCTCACCACTTTCCCCTCCATGCCATGCAAATGAAGGCAGCTGCATTTCGGTTTCTGCACTCTGCACAGATGCCTGCCTTCTGCACGTCATGTTGCGCATGGCTGGCGGGAAGGAAGCAGTTGGGTGTCTTCCTCTTCACCTTATTTCACAGACTGTGCCCGTTCAGGTCTGAGCCTTGATGCTGTTTGCAGAGATACCAGGGTCACCAGAGCATCCTTCTAACTGCATGGAGGACCTTGCACAACAGCACAGGAGGGAGTTGCTTCCAAGCACATCCCAGGCAGGTAAGAGGTGCAAGGAGGGTGTTCTTGTTTTCCAGATGTTACTGCCTTCAGTGGTGGTGGCAGACGGAGGGAATTCCCAAGGGGAACTACCCAGCTTTCATCTTGCTCATGGAAGACAGGGAGAGGGCTCCTGGCTGTGGCTGCAGTATGCTTCCTTTGCATGCTGCAGCTTTCCACAATGCACGTAAGGATCGCACGTCTGCGTAAATCAGCAGATCAGGCACTAAAGAGATCAACCGCTGCTGTCTCCCTGGGCCTACAAAGATTCCTCCAAACAGTTCTATTAACAACAGGACTAACTTTTATTAGAAAAGGCAAAATAAATACCATGAACTGTACCAGAGCGCTGCCCCACCACCTCTGCCTCTTAGCAGCCACTGCCTACTGGGTCTTGCAGTCACCATCCCCATTGTTAGCTGCCTTTATCTTCTTCAGCTCCTTCTGCAGCTGCTCTTCTGCAGCCAGGATCTCCTTTGGTTTCTGGTACTGTAGGACAGAGAGAAATGCCCTTAGCACTCCTGTTCCGCCTCTGCTCCAAGCAGACAAACTAGTGCCAGGTGCTACCAGCGCAGCTAGGGCCCTCCTGCCAAGGGAGGCCTTTCTGTTAGCAGCTGCCTCCAAAGCCTGTTTGGAGAGGTGGTGCTATCAAACTAGGGACAATTGCCAAGATCTGGAGTGTCTTTTACAGTACAAGTAAAACTTTCCAGTTGGGTGTGGAGTCCTGGCCCCCACCAACCCCTCTGGAATATCCTGGCAAGCTGTGTCATGCAGATTCCTGGTGTGCTTGCTGACTGTATGCTCGCACATGTTTTTTATATATATATATATATATATATATATATATATAAATATGCATTTTTTTAAAAAAAGGCAGACAGAGTTGCGGTTCCTCTGTCCTCCCCTTGGAGGCCCCTCGCCCAGCTGCAGTTCAGTGGTGGATGCAGGTGCTTTTTGGCAAGGTTTGTCCGCAGCAAACAGAAGCTCAAAAGGGCTCAAGGTGCTCCTCTTGGCCTGTTTCCTCTGCACATGCATCTGCAGCTCTGCTGCAAGGTTCCCCTTGGAGAGGATGCTTTCTGGGTAGCTGACTTCTACATTGAAGAAGACGACAAGAGCTTGCTGCTCCAAAGCATCTCTGCCTCCGTCTGCTCCTTGCAACAAGTAGTAAGTACACCTTTGGTTAGTCTCTCACTTCTACCATGTGTCCTCTATGACACAAAGTAGCAGGTGATTTTTTTTTTTTAAGACTGAGAGACCTCTAAGTGCAGCAGGTCCTTGGACTCCTAACAATTGAGTTCTGAGGCAAGAGAAACTTGCTGTTACTGAGAGCGGAGGCTTGCTCAGGCCTGAGGGAGGGGATACATGGAAAACAGGGCATGACAGACACTCTTCCACCTGCAAGTCACCTTGAGCAGCGAGCAGGGCCCCTGCTGAAGCCCAGGCTGTCCTGGCTAGTGTCAGCATGCCTCGTGTAATCTGAAACTTCCACTGACTGTGTGACAGAGAAGGGGGCTCATCAGTGACCCTCAGCAGATCTCCCTGCTCTGCCTCATTTCCCCATGTGTAAGAACTTTAACTTCTTTGTGGACATAAAAAGAAGGGCAAAGTGCTGTTCTCTGTGGCTAAAACCTCACCGTGATGATCAGGGTGTTGTTGGCATGGGTAAAGCTCAGGGCAGCTGCATCCAAGGGCAGCTGGTATCGGTCCAGGTCAGGAATAGAGAACTTCTTGTAGTACCTACAAATGAGAGAGAAGACAGAAATAAGAAAAGTGGGGTTCCTATTCCCCCACTAGCAGTGCTGAGCTATGAAGAGCTGTTCTACAAGGCATAGATGAGGACAACAGACCTGTCAGGGTTGGCAGCAGGACACTGCCATGTTGTGTGCCTACTGGTGCCCTGAGGCTGGCAGGAGCACTGAACAAAACCTCCAGATCAGAGCTGGCAAAGTCCTGAAGGGCTTTGGTGTGTGAGAGCAGCCTTGGTCCCTCCATCTTGCCCTTGAGTAATGCCAGATTACTCAGCCCTACCAAGAGGTCTTTGTCAAGCGGTGTCCCTTGTCTTTGTCCCTGTTCATGGCCTCTCATTCCCTCTAAGTACCAGCTCCCACTAACTCTTGTCAAAACAGCTGTCAAATCTCTTGTGCCCTGCAATTTATTTTGCTGAGTGATGCATTATTTTGTGTCGCAGTCTGTCCTAAACCCGACTTTTTGGCCTTTGCTGTACTTCCTAGACAACTTCCTCCTTTGGTGGCACAGTGGTGCTCAGGCATGCCCCTGGGCACAGAGCTCCAGGTGTAGCTGCTCAGTCACCTCAGCTTCTGCTCAGCAGCTTCTCCATGCAGCCCCCATGGTGGCTCCTCTGCACTCCAAGCTCCCCTAGTTGTTCTTGCCCTGGTCTCTACCCCAGACCACCTCTCACATCCAAGCAGAGGACAGAAAGGTTTTTCCCAGATCCCCATCCAGCCTGTGTGTCTCCACTGACCAGACCTTGGGCTACGCTCAGTATGAAGGAAAGGGGATATGTCTCAGAACTGTAGGGCTTATAAGCTGTCTAGGCAGCTAAAAGATTTCCTAAGACTTTGGGACCAGAACCTTGTAGACCTGCATCTGTGTTTGCCTGAGACTTGGCATGGCTTGCCCTGCATCTGCTGCTTCTTTCTGGGGCTGCACCAAATACACTAGTTGGTGGACCTATGCCCACCTGGAAGCATGGCTGGGTTCTTAAGCTCTTTCAGCACTCTCCTGACCAATCCTCTCCAAGGGATTGGCCTGTAGCTGGTACTGAGGTGCCCTGAGCAGAGTGGGAATAGGCAGCAGCTGCTGTCATGCCATGAGGGGTTCCTCTCCGTTCAGCTGGCTGCGTGTGAAGCTTGGCCTCTGTAGCTACCTCTGCCCAAATTGCAGTTTATTTTCCAAGCCACAGTGAAAACAGCTACAAAGGGCAAATGGCTCTCCTGGTGCAGTGGGAGGAATGTATGCAGCTTGTTACCGCAGGGCTCAAACCGTTCTGTGTTGTCACTGCTGTCGGTATTTGGAAAAGGTGGCAGACATGGATAATAAGGGAGATGTCAAAGGTTAAACAGCAGAGATTAGATGAACACAAAGACATGTTAAGGAAGTGTTAACTTCTTACCGATTAGACAAAAAAAAAAAAAGCAGTACACAGAAAAAAACCACTGTTTCAAAGGGCCTTGGGAGTCATCAATGAAACAGCAGCATTCTGCTGCCCCAGGACTAAGGAGAAGGGGAGAAGAATGGCTTTGGCTGGCCTCAAACTAAAATCTGTGACAAGATCAAAGGAAACCAGATCTGCCTGGCCACCCCCTCCTCCTCCTAACGTTACCACTGCCTCTTGCTACAATAATTGAATCAGGTTTGGCATTTGGGGAGGTGGCTTTCTGGGTTTGTTTTTAGAGTTTAGTTTAATGGATTTATTTTACAGCAAGAGGTTTTAAGCAAATCCCACTTGAGCAGCTCTTGCCGTGGCCAGAGGGAACGGGAGGGACTGGTGGAAGTGAAGAGCTCCTGTCTGGGCTGGGAAGGTAGCTGGTGGGCGGTTATCGCTGCTGAGGCAGGCAGATTCTCTGCCCTCGCCTCTCACCCCATGGCCAAGGGCAGTATTGCACTGCGAGCCTGGGTCCTGGCCCGAGTTCCATAGTGCATATGTGAAGTCACCTCTATTACTTTCCTACTGGAAACCCACTTTTTGTCAGCCGTAGGGAAAACTGCTACTGGTATGCTGAGAATTTAGAGCTGACTGCTCAGTAGTGACTTGGCAACCCATCCCATTGCTTGAGCCTCTGGCTGGCAGTCAGCACAGCTCTGTTGCTCAGAAGCAGCGTGGCTGACTTCCAAGGGCTGGAGAGGCTCCGAGGCTTCCTTTCTCTCCCGTAGTGATGTGCGATTTCTCTGTGGACTCCATGCCTTTGTTGCTATCTTGGAATTAGTTGCTGAGTGGTGCCTTGCCCTGGCCGAGACCCAGGAGAAATGATACAAGATATCCTGGAGCCTGTACTAAGTGTTCTGGTGCTGGAGTCTGTCCCCGCTCTCTACTGACAGCAAAATCGTTCTTGTCCCCAGTGAGGAGACTTTCAGCTTTAATTCTAAAAGCCCTTAACTTCCATATCATGAGCTGATGTCATGCCCTTCAACTCTCTCTGATGCAAGCCTATGAGTGTGTAGGTGTCAACTACTTGTAGGGGACTCTACTGTTTTCCTGAGAGTGGTACAAAAAATCCTGAAGTGAGGCAGAGCACGGGTGAAGCCTCAGTGGTACGTTGTAAGTGTGCAGCACCCACGCAGGCAAGAAAGGTCCCACGGACACGCTACCGTTAGTGGGACTGGGAGGATCCCGAGGCGTTCGGCAGCCGAAGTGGGGCAGCTCTTTGCCAACAGCGCCACCTACAGCCAGCGACCAAGAGTGGCTTAAAGAGGCAGGGGGCACATAGGGAAACGCTGGGTTTGATTGATTTTACCTAGGAATCTGATCCTTCTCTGTTCTACAGCAATGTTGGAGAGGGAAGGCAAGCAGAGAGCAGCCTCCCCAGCTTTCCATACCGGTGTATTATCCCAGTTTGTAAATAGCTTTCACTTATCTTCCAATATCCTCCCTTGGGCTCCTAATACTTGCTCCTTGCTATCTCTTCGGAATACTACTGCTCATTCTGGCTTATCTCATGGAGGCTGTAAATGCTTTGGGGCACAAGTGTGTGCCACATACCATGAGAGATGCCATGTACTGACTCAGTAGAAGATGATGCTTAAAGGCCTTTTCTTTGTTTTCCTCCCATCATAATATTCTGCTGAAAGAAATTTGAGGTGTTTCCTTTCCAGGCTCAGTCTGCCTTTCTTGCTACCTCTAGATCATGTCATTGGCATTGTGAGTACAGGGCAGGTTTATGCAGGGAGATCTGTCTGCCTGGATGCCCGCAACTTTGCTGTACCTGTTGAATCCTGCAGCTCCATGCATTCTGAGATAAAATGACTAGATCAAAGTATTATGTCAGAGAGAGAAGACGGGATGCTCTAGCTTCAAAAGGTCTGCAGGGCTCTTTATCTCTCTAAGAGAGTGACATGGGAAAGAACAGTGCAAACACATGCTACTGGAACCATGAGATAAGTTTGCAAAGGCCAGCATAGACTTTGAGGGGCTTTACTATAACGTGTCTGAGGCAGCTGGGAGTGCAAACTGGACAGCAGAAGACCCACAGCTGTGAGGTGGGGCACCTCAGCCCCTGCACACTAGGGATAGAAGGCAAAAGAGGACAACCCCCTGGTGTAATCACTAGCCTGCCCCCTGTGCCAGCCTACCCCAAGGGTCTGTCAGCACTGGCAGTGCTGTCCTTACTGACTTCTTGTTGGTGGTCCGGACAACACAGCAGCGCTGTTCCTGCTCCATGGAGACGCTGTAGACCTCCTTGGGGTAGGGCAGGTTACGGATCCGCCACTGGAAGCTGCTCAGGGTATCCTTCCTCACGAAGACAGGCTACAGCAAACAAGTACCTTTAGTAAGGCCCCTCCAGCTCTCTTCTGTCCTCCCTGTCCCCTTCCTCCTGTACTAGCTTGAGAAGCTCCAGGTGGGAGTAGCTGCTCTTTCACACTGGAGCATTAGGGAGTGACTCAAGAAACTGCCTGAGCAGCACTTTCCTAGCACTTTCACCCTGGGCATTGCCTGCCCTCCTTGTAGGAAGTTGAAATTGTTCAGCAAGGGAGTCTTGCAGTACAGGGTTACAGGGAAACAGGGCCTCTTCCTCACAGGCAACCAAATACCGAGCTCTGCCTATCCTAGGGACCTGCTGGATTCAGTCCTGGCTCTGCCCCAATTTGCTGTGCAGGGCTGCGCTTGTGTTTCAGCTCTGTAGAAAAGATGGTGAGAGACTAAACCATCTGCCCCCTAAGCTAGAGGGATGTGAAGATGAAACAGGCTCTACCATGTTAAGGAGCAGCCTGCTATGCACTGCCTCTGTCAGCCTTCCATTGTCATTGCCCTGGCTTCCCATCCAATGCCTTGTCCTGGCACTGTCCTTCCTTTCAGCCTACTCTTTTTGGAAGCCAGATTAGTAGTTGGCCAACACAGCAGTGAAGTTTCTCTACTTAAGGAAACTATAAATCCCTTGAAGACTCCAAAAGAACCTAAGCTATGCCTTCTTTCTACCCAGCCCCGCAGCTTTGGGATGATTGGTAGTAGAGTACTGGGCAGGTTAAGGCTGTCTCTTGGGGCTGCAGATGACCTGCGATCTACCAACTACTGCTGTAACCACAAGACAAGGTAGTTTTAGGTGCAGTCGTGCCTGCAGTCGCTTACATACATTGGAGCTGCTTTCCTTTATGAGTTCTGATTCCAGTGCTCCCAGGAGCGGTGAGGCTGGCTCTCCTACTTCAACCTGCCACTTGCCGGAGCCCCCGAGTGTGTTCTTCTCTCGCCATTTTCTACCTGTGGAAGGGAGAAGAGTTTTCATTGTTCTGCCCTATAAGAACTCCTCCAGCAAATGACTGTCAAAGTTGCCCAGCACACTGGGATGATACGAAGATACATATCTTAATTCCAGTCATTTCCACTTTGGTGTGAGTGCATCTGTTAGCTGGCCTGTTCCTGAAGTCAGAAATACAGTACCGAGTGCCTCTCTGTTTGCTACTTGGTGCTGAAGCCATTGTGGGGTTGCAACAGGTGCTGTGCCACAGCTGATGTGGCTTTTGACAAGAACTGTAACCGACACCTTGCTTGTCTGGTTGCAGAAGCTACCAAAAAGTGTGCTTCACCCTAGCATGTGCTACAGCCTCGGTGCCTGGCTATGCAAGATTGCAATCCCATTTAGTCCATCCGAGTCTGTTGTGACAGATGAGCTGTTTGGGAGAGATCCTGGGCTAAAGCAGGGTCTGCTATGCCATGGAAGTCAGAGAGCCCTGGGCCCAAACTGAACCATACTTCTGTCCCTACAAAATTCAGCTACAGGCATGCATATCTGCCAGAATATTTAACAGCGATTTCTTCCCAACCAGGCAAATCTCTCTCAGCACCGCTGTCCTGAGAGTGCAGACTTGCTGCTGTGCGTGCTGCCGGTCTGTCCCAACCCATGCCAGCTGAGAGCACCACTTACTCACTAACTGACTCGTCTTCATATCGTACTCTTCCGCCATCTCCTTCCCATCCTCGAACAGGTAGTGGATCTTCCGCTTCCCTAGAGGCAAGGCAGGTGGTGAGGGTAAATAGGAATAACCCAGCCCTGGGTGTATGGCTCTGTCCCGCTCCCTGGGGCCCTATGCTCTGGGCCGGGGCGCCGTCCCACCGTCTAGGGCCGTGTCCTCGCGCCCACGGCCCTGTGTCCTCGCCCGGGGCCCTGTCTCGGTGCAGGGCCGCCCCGGGAGCGCTCCTCCCCCTGCCCGCTCACCGCAGTCACCCCAAAACACGTCAGGGGGAAGGAGGGGGCTACCCCGTCCCGCCGCCGCCGTTACCGTCCTGCACCAGCGCTGTCTTGCTGGCAGCCCGCAGCCTCTCCAGCCAGCTCGGCACCGCCATGGCCGGGCCCCGTCGCCACGGCAACACGGACACTTCCGGCCGCCACCCGGAAGCACTTCCCGGCGCCCCGGCCCGTAGGTGAGAGCGGCCCCGGGGCCCATCTGCTCCCGGCTGTGGGGAGATCCCCGTCTGGCTTGGGGAGGCCCTTCCCTCCTCGGGGCGGGGGTCGCGGGTGGCCTCCGGCTGCTCCCCCGCCGGCGTGGGGGGTCTCGGCCCTGCTGCCGCCCTCCGCCGGGCCGGGCCGGGCCGCCGCCATCTTCCTCCCCTGGGCCTGGGCGACCCCGGCCGCGGCCCCGCCGGGAGCTTCTGGGGGGCTGTTTGCTGCCCCCGAGGTTCTGGGTGCTGCTGGGCCTGGGGCGAGCCGGGTTGGTGGCACTGAAGCCTTCTCGGCCCGAGGACGCTGGCAAGGCGAACGTGGTACCTGGCACGAGTGTTTTGTCTTTGACAAGTTAAAACACTACGTGGAAAAACGCTTTTCCAAGCGCCGAGAGGTTGAGGGGTTGGTGAGGGTTTTTTTCTTTGTCTAATAGAAAGCATTACTGTTTTCAGAGGACCTTTTTGTTCAAAATGTCCTGAAAATGGACAAGTTTCTGTGAAGCGGAATTATAGAAATGTAGCAGGGTTTCCTCTCCCCTGAAACGGAGCTCTTCCTCACAGAAGCAAGGACTCGAGTCCAGCTGAGGGTTGTGTTTAATGCTTGGATGAGAAGGTGGCCACAGGGAGAAGATACAGACAGGTGGGAACATTTTCAGCTCCTCCAGGCTTAATGTAATAGGTTGGTCCTGGCTGGTGCGTGAGAAACCTCTAAGCAGAACACAAAGTGCTGTGCAGAGAAGAAACCAAGTTGGCGTTGACTTAATGCTGCCGTCGGGTGGAAGGAACTGCTGGGATGTACAGTGATTTGAGCGCTTGTTTGGACTATGGAAAACCAAACTCCCTGGTAGCCTGGGCCAGTAGTTAAAGCTCCAAAATTCGCTTTTGCAAGGCTTGCGATGGTAAAGCTACAGATGTATTGAACTTGGCTTTTTTATAATTATTTATATATATATTATATATATATATATAAAAAAATATATTTTAAATAGGTAATTTTACTAATTTCCTATTTCTAACTGAAGCCAGGTTGTTGGTTTTCCTCCTGTGGCTATATGAAACACTTGGTGTCAATCAGCTGCTTTATCTCTTTCCGTCGGTGACTGGATTTCAGCCCTGACAGGCGAGGCATTTCCCTCTTGGGAATGTGCTTAAGAAATATCTGGAAAATAAAGTTGCTTCTATTGGCTGGGCAGGAGGGAGCTTCAAAACGTGAAGTAGTTGAATGCTTTCTATTATGAGAACTCAGCTTTAGTGGTTTCTAAGATGTTCAAGTAGGATCATCTTAAGTGGCTTTGTGGTGGTTTCTAGCTTCGATTTTTCTGACCTCGGGGTGGTAATTCTTGTTTCCAGGTGCCTTCCTCAGGGTGAGCATTTTTGGAACACCATAACAACAATGCAACAACCAAAAAAACCCTCCAAACCAACAAAGACAGCAAAATGAGCAAATCTTAAGTTATGATTGTATAACACTGTTCAAAGCAATTTCCCTCTTTCTTGCTGGTATTCAGCAATTGCAGCTGAACTTCCCACTAGGCCCATGGAGCCACGAGGGATTGTCAAAGCCTTTCCCAAGAGGAAGAAGGTGAGGCGTGACCCAGGGAAAAGTGTCCTGCCGAAGATCCCAAAAGGGGAAGGAACAGAGATACCTGAGGGTAAGTCCTGCGTGCCCATGATGTGGAATATAATACTGTTACCCCAGCTTGTTAACTGGAGGTGCTGTTCCCCAAAAGGCTTTTTCTGGCCCCTGAGTGTGTTTTCTGTAGATACCTTGCTTTGGTATGTCCAGCTGGTGCCCCCCAGAGACTGCCTGCCACTGTTTGTGCCATCAAGTCCGATGTGAGATATGTAGCGCTGTTGGTTTGGGACACTTTCACTTGTCACTTAGCTCCTGCCCGTGTGTTTTCCTCAGCAGAGTGGCTGGAACCAGTCACCATCTACGTGTTGCAAGCTGGCATTGGCCAAGCCAGGGCGGAGATCTTCCACAAGCAGATTGTCCAGAATGGGGGTGTTGTATGCAACCAGCTCTCCTCGGAGGTGACGCATGTCATTGTGGCTGAAGACATGGACTGTGATCGGGCCTTTCGGCTCCTTAAGTTAACCAAGCTCCCTTCAGGGTTGCAGCTAGTGAAGGCATCCTGGCTAAGTGCTTGCATTAGAGACCAGAAGCTGCTAAGTACCGCTGGCTATGGTATCTCTATCCCTCACAGGTATGTAAATGCCACACTGTCATTCCTTCCTGCAGTACTTCTATCCTAAGCTGAACAGCACTAAAATTTGACCTCTGCTCAGGCTGTAACTCCTTGCTGCTCCTGTGGGTGCAACTCAGAGTCACTTTTCCCCATACAGAGCATGAAATTTAGTGACTTTGTGACCAGTTCCCATTTTGTGGGGTAGCAAAACATGAAATAGAGCCCAGAAGTGCTAACAGGCATCCTGTCACTTGCTACAGGTGCTAAAGTCATCTAGTCCTAATCCATCAGTGATAACAGGAGATTTCTTTTAAAAACACTGAGCATTAAATGGCATTTCTTCCTTATTGCAGATGAAGAATAGAGAGTTTACAACTAGGTACAAGAGGAAACAAAGGATGGTGCAGCAGGCAGCCACAGGTTAGGATTAAAATGTTTTGGCAAACTTTTGAAGAAAGAGTCTAACAGTGAAATAGATAGGATTGAAAGTTTTAGGTCAGTGAGGTGGATGGCAACTTGGGGAATTGAGCCAAAACCAGAGTAATTTGTGATCTGAAAGAGCATAATTTGTGTGGGTGGTTTGCTCCAGCCCAAAACATGTAGAAAGGTTTCTCAGTCAAACTTCTGAAGTCCTCCTCCTTCTATAGCATCTGATCTATGGCAGGTACCTGGAGGAGGGAGAACTGCAGAAAGAGCAGCAGCAGGTCCTGGGCAGTGAAGAGATCCAGCACCCAGCAGAGAAGGGAGCAGCAGAAACAAATACTGAAGCACAGGTGAAGGATTCATTGCAACGAGGCCTGGGCACCCTTGGACAGCAGCAGCTGGCTGAGGTGAGGCTTCCTGCACAGCCCCTTCTTGTGAACAGATCTTGCATGCTGCTTTCCCTGGCTAAGAGCATCCCTGCTGGGATACAATGACAGATTTTCTCAGCAAAGGGAAGGTATTTGAATGTTTCAGTGGGTTGGTGCTGGCAGACTCGGGCTGTGAACATGGTTAGTGCTTCTCTTTGTTCCTCTTAGGTGTTAAAAGTAGAAACACCACCCCTTTAATTCCTGTCCCCATCAGAACATTTCCAGCTGAAGCAGACCTGGTGCTCTGATCAGGCCAAGGCTCACCCTGGTGATCATGTTTCCCCTGCATCCTTTTGAGGAATGTTCCCTGGCTGAGAATATCTCCCTTTCAGGAAGCTGTCTCTGATACTTCATCCCATGTTCCTCCCTGAGCCATATTGACCCATTTTCCACTCCCTGGCAAGCACCCTGTTCAGACATGTGTGTAGTGGATCAGGTTGCCACTCAAACGATTGTGGTGGTGTGCTTAAAATATCTGTGTTAGGTTATTAGTGGCCTCTGCTGTGAATCGGCTTCTCCAACTTGCTGTTAGCTTTCTTTCCTTTCTGTGTATTTTTGCTCAAGTTTGCGGAATTGTTTTTGGGCATTGGCATCATTTAAAACTTATTTGTAGCAAAGTTACCCTGGACCTCTTAAAGCAGCAGCTTCCTCATAATTCTGACATCTATTTCCTAACACAGTCCCAAATTCTGTTTCACAAAACCCTGCAGTTACTTCCTAACTGGCAGCCTGCTGAAGGGCTCCTTTGTTTTAAGCTCTCTCTTGAATATGTGTAGGGGGGAATCTTTTCTCCTTAGATTTACTATGCAGTGTGCTATAGGCAGAATTGGCAGCTTCTTAACCACATCAACTTTGCAGTTACCCCATCTTTTCTGTTTCTTGTAACTCTTAATTTAGTGGCAATCATTTTTAACAAGTCTCACAGTTAATGGGAGATGATCTTTTGTACTATTACAGATCCTGTGGTATCTGCCCTGCTTTCTGCTCGCATTTACTTTCAGTGGTCGGACAGCTGCTGCAGTCTGAAGCTTTATTGCCTTTTTTTCTTTTTAAATCCCCTCAACAATGATATTTCCTGTTAGTCAGTGCACAAAACAATATTTGTAGCCATTTCAGTAAAATCCCTTGTCCCGAGCTTAGGACTATGTGAGTTTGAGGAGGAGAGGAGAATGCATGGGGGATATCCTGTAAAGATGGTACCAACCACTTTTGAGACCCAGCTACAACACTCAAGCTGAAACCTCAGCTTAGAAGTAGCCTTCATTTAAGGACAGAGTCTTTTCTAGCTTGGGTGGATGTTTTTTATCTGGGAGATGATGAGTGTGCCCGTGTTTCTTACTGAACAAATGCACGGGCTGCATTTGAATATAAACTCCTCAGAGGAAACTCTGTTACCAGTCAGACTGTAGCAACCGCTTTGTGACTGGCCTCTGGCTGCAGTAGTTTTCTGCAAGGCAGCCTTTGCAAGCAGTGCCAGTTAGTCACTGGCTGAACCCTGGGGCTGTTACCCCAGGCTGCCTTCCTCCCTCTGAAGTGCTTGTATTGCCTCAGCTACTGGGCTTCAACTGCTGTCCTGGCACCTGTGCTGTGCTCCAGACAAACCGTGCACATCCCAGTCTCACCCAGCTCTAGCAATTCAGATGTTGTAGGATCGTGGAATGTCTTAGAAGCTAATGGGACTAGTTGGTTTTGCACATATGGTTGTGAAGGGTCTGTCAGCTTTGTTGGTGAAGCATAGAGAGTCAAGGGTTTATGTGCTGTTTCACCTGTGGGACACTGCTGGCCGAGAGGACCAGAATTGCATGCTCCAGCTGCAGAGTTGCTTGCATTATGGCTGGATAACATGCTCCTTGAACGCTTTCAAGGGGCTTACCAACCAATCTGAACCCTCTGAGGCTTTGCTGCCCTTAGAGGGAACAGTGTCTTAAGGGAGTTGTGTTTCAATGGTTTCAAGGCGAATAAAACTGCTTTAGTCTATCAAATCCTCAGTCTGACCCAGTTTTCAGACTTGTAAAACCAGATTACAAAAGGAAAACATCCTGCCTCTTCTGCCTAGGTAGAGACTTCAGCTCTGCATCTCTGCAAAGGTCTCCAGACGTCCTTAGCCAGCAAAACCAGAGGTTGTAAGGATATGGCTCTGACTTAGCTAGGTTGATGCTTTGCAGAAACTCCTAACAGGACTTCTGTGCCACACGTAATGGCTCACTGACCCCAAACAGCCCTGTGCCATTCAGGGTTACTTCCACAGCCCAGAAGCTCTTGTATTTTCGTGGACTTCTGTGTTTATATGGGAGACCCCAGTGAGCAAAGCAGTCTACAAAGCCTCTGTGCAGCTTCCCACTTCGATCCTCTTTTGTTCGTTACCTGAAGCCAAGGCTCATTGTTTCTTAAGTCTACACAGAGGCATCCTAATGCTGAGGGTATCAGCAAATGTATACATTGGTTCTTTCTTCTGTCACTGAGGAATGTGGAGTCCTTTGTGTCATTCCTTCCTCCCCCTTTTCTCTTGCAGATAGCCATGGGGAAAATGGGGGGGGGTTGCAGTTTACTACCCTGTTAAGATTTTGTATCTGTAATGTGAAAACAGAGTTCAGTGCCTATCTCCTGTCATCTGCATCATGGGGTGGAAGGTGCAGAGTCTGAATGTGAGAGATGTGTCTATGCAGCCACCAGACCAGTGAAATGTTTCCCAGTGGGAGCAGGGAGACGGGATCTCCTGCAGTCAGGGATTTCAGCACCATCATACCATGCCACTGGCAGCAGCTGCTCACTTAACCAGTGTCTGTCTTCAGTTAGGTCTCAGGGGCTTGGCAGTAGGAGGTGCATGTGTGCTTGGATCACTGGTGGACAGCAATCTCTAGTCTCCTTTGCTTTGTGAGATGTGCATGTAGCTTCAGGGGGCGGGGGGCATATGTAGCTTCAAGGGGTGCATGTGTAGCCTGAGGCGTGAAGAGCTATGGTATTTATATAACCAATCGGTTCTAGAGACGGCAATTTGAGCACTGTGTGCCCTGCGGGTTGGTTAGTGCTCTGACTTCCTACTCTCAGGAGCAGCCTGTGCCAAGGGGGACATAATGTGAGGTATGCACTTATTCTCACATGGCTTCTTTTCTACCTTTCCCTAAAGAAAGACTCTGATAATGAAGACAGTGAAGGAGAAGATGCTGGTGTCACCCAGGGAGACCTGGAAGCATTGATTTCTGGCCGCTACCCTGTGAAATCATCAGAGGAGACCAGTGACAGCTCTTCCGCAGTGGCCCAGCCTGCCAGCAAGTGGGTTTGTGCCCAGTCCTCCAACAGCAAGAAGGAGAATCACAACCAATGCATTACAGAGAAGCTCGAAGTGCTGGCAAAGGCCTACTCTGTCCAGGGGGACAAGTGGAGAGCTCTGGGCTACTCCAAAGCCATCAATGCACTTAAGAGCTACCACAAACCAGTCACCTCCTACCAGGTAAAACACCTTCCCAGGGTGGTGGAGCAGGGAGATAGACCCAGCACTCTAGCTCTAGTTATGAGCCAGATCCCTTCCTCTTTCTGTACATGCAATAGCTTATCTTCAGGCCTTGGGAATTCCTGCCCGTGTGGTGACTTTTTGATGGAAGTTGTGTAGCAAGTGCGAGTTGGGATTCGTTGGCCCTTTGTAGTGTTTTCAGAACAGCAAAAAAGTGGACTCCGAGCCTTTTAGGGCCAGCTCTGAGCACTCATGAGATAAATGCCTTCCCCCGGCACAATGCAGGGACATTTTCACCTTCCTCTTAAGCATCAGCAACTGGCCACCATTCAGGATAATATATCAAACTAACTGGATCTGAGCCTTATTGACCGTGACAATCCAGCCATTCGGTATGTTAGTGTTTCAGGACTGTTCTGCACGCTTGTCCTTTTCCACTTGGCACTGAATCAATGTAGACTATGTAAGCCTGGGCTGGAATGGAGACCATCAGGCAGAACTAGTCCTGCTACTTATCAATCACTGATCAAATGGCTAACCAGGCTCCGAGTGGATAGCAGCTCCCCAACTTCTCTGTGATCTTTGCTTTTCCAGTAGTGGCTCTGTTTTCTTGCTAGGAAGCCTGTAAAATACCTGGGATTGGGAAACGGATGGCAGAGAAGATCCTGGAGATCTTGGAGAGTGGGCATCTGCGCAAGCTGGATCACATCAGTGAGAGTGTGCCTGTGCTGGAATTGTTTTCCAACATCTGGGGAGCAGGGGTCAAGACAGCTCAGATGTGGTATCAGCAGGTAAGTTTAGTACCTTTCCCAAGAGGTTTTCAGACTAGGGTTTGAAGACTGCTGCTGAATGTTGGAGAATTACTTGTACATTTAGTTTCCAATTGCCAATATCCACAGATGGGGTTTGATTCTGGTTTTATGGGAGGAGTTATGAGGCTGGGTCCCATTGTGGGTGTGTTTGGGGTGAATGGAGTGCACCTGGCTGAACATTTGAGTTTAGGTGAGGGTAGAGGACAAAGGGAGCGGGGCACACACTGCCTGTGTCATTAGTGTCACTGCTTTGAGCTCATCTTATACTGCTTGTGGCAGTGACACTGCTAAGAGCCGGGCTTGAACCAGAACATCTTGGCCATGAAAGTTCCTGATCCAGTTGCTGGCTTGTTAGGCTGGCTGGCTCCTGTAGCTGTCAGAGCAGCTATCCACCTTATCTGGAAGCTGTGAAAATGAGGCTGAATTAATTGTGCCAACAGGAGCAACCCAGCCCACTTGGTGGGTTCCTTCTTTAAAAAGAGTTTGTCTCCTGAGCACAGAGCTGATGAAGCCTGGTTTCCTGTAGCATTTGGTTTGCGACTGGATTCTTTGCTGTCTTAAAAATATAGTTGTGTTCGTGCTGTAGGCTTTCCCTCACTGGGATATTGTGGGTGTTGTTCCTTTATCTTGCATTACTTGTTTTTCTTCAAGCTGTAAGAACTTAGTGCCTTAAGAACAGTAGTGTTCTGTCAGGTTAAGATTCAAAGTCATTGTGGGGTGGAGATTAGACGTGTGCGTGGGTAGTGGGATTGCCTAAATCCTTTCTTTTAGGAACCAGGCCCTAAGTGATCTCTACATGTGATCTCAGAAGCTGTGAGTGGCCTGAAATTGAGACAGGTTAAATACAGTCTCCCCAAATCTTGATTGAAAGTATTCGAAGAACAAATTCTCAATAGGTGTTTGAATATCATCACATGGTCTGCACTAGGGTTTCCGGACACTGGATGATATTAGCACGAAGGCAACTCTCACCAGCCAGCAAGCTGTGGGGCTGAAGCACTACACGGATTTCCTGGAACGTATGCCTCGGGAGGAAGCTGCAGAAATAGAACAGACTGTGAGTAGCTTGTCCCTGGGCCCTCAAAGGGGAGTACCTGCTGGGACCTGACAGGAGGGTGCATGCTGTGGAAATGTCCCGCACTGTTGTAGCTGAGCTCTTCAGCTTCTTCTCTGAGCAGGGTCAGTGCTTGGGGGGACCCTTTTTGGGCCTGGGCCCACAAGGCACCTACTTAGCCCCTTAGGAAGGTTCAGTTTGAGCGTCTGGCAAGGAGGAGGATGTGTCAGAAGCGTCAGTTCTAGACACTGCTTTGAAAAAGGCTGCGTGTGGCATGGTGGGATGAGCAGGTTCCCAGCTCCTTTTTCCTGTCGCTCATCATCTCAGAGATGTGTGTTTTCAGCCAAGGCCCCTGAGCTGTCTCCTGGTGCTGCTTCTCCAGAAGAAGCTGTGAGCACCCTGTGATCTGGTTGGTAGTGGGGAAACAGAGCACAGATATCCTTGCTGGAAGCAAAGGGGAGCCAGGTTGCAGATGGGTGCTGCTTGCTCTAATATGCCATGGCACTCCAGGATGATAGGGTGCTAAGCCAGTGTACCCTAATGTGAGCAGAGAGCTTGGGGGACACACTGTCATGCTACCCCTGTGCTCTCTGATCACCATGGAAGCAGCAGCCAGCGTGACCCTGTCACTCGGCCACAGGGCCTGGCCACGAAGAATACACTTCTGCCAGGCTCCTGCTGGGGTGTCAGTCCCGTGTGCTGGATTAGTCATTTTGGTGGTGAGTGGTCCCTTTCCCAGGCAGTATGGGTCGAGGAGCTGGCTCTTGGGGGTGGGTCTATTGTTATCTTGATGGGATTACTGCACTCCCCTCCACACACACACACACACCTCTGATCCAGGCCCAAGAGAGAGAATGAGGGATTAGTCACTGTCTGTGCTGCCTGTCACAGTGAGATCTGAGGAGCTTTCAGGCTCTTGGGTGGGGCTGGGAGTTTTCTAGAAATCTTCATTTAAAGCCAGAAGGGAGCAAAGGCACCAGAGGAGGGCTTGCTCAGCATGAGAAAGGCTTCTGGCTTCTTGGAGCACCTCTGGGGCAAAGGTTAATGGGTTTATCTCTTGCTAATGAAGGATGATCCCCAAGAGTGACAAGGGGCTGTGGGCATGGACACTGCCTTCCTGAACCCCAGCCTCTGTGATGGCCTCGTCACAGGGAATTGCTGAGCCCCTAATTATTTGCTGCCAGCAGGGTGATTGGCACAATCAGACCAAGGATACTTCATTCCTGTCCAAGGACTTGGGAGCCTTTCTTAAGCATTTAATAAATGAAGCCATCAGAATTAGCACCGTCTGCACAACACAGGGGCTGAGGTCCAGCCTGGAGGTGGCTGCGTTAGGGGAAGTTGTGGTTATATGTGTCTGATCGCTGGCAGCAGCATGTTGGCAGCCATTTGGTATAAAATGCTGGGACATTTGTGGTTTTTTCGGGTCAGGAAGCTCAGCTGTCCTGCAAAGGCAGAGCTCCTGGCAGGAGTGGACTCCAAGGGACACTCGCAGTTTTTCTGCTGTCTTGGGTCCTGCTGGGGAGACTCTCCGTAAGCCCATCTCTCCTTCTGAAACAGGACCTGTGACCATCCTGTGTTGAACTGATTCTTTTTGTGAGCAGAGCTGGTGAGCCTTGCCCTCTTGGCGCACAGGAGAGCTGGAAAACTTCTTCTGTCCTGCTGACTCAGAAATCAAAGGCTCTGAAAGGTTGTGCTGTACTTTGCTTTCTCGGCATTGCTGCATCTTCCTGCTTGTCCCAACCCAGCTCCAGCCCAGTGCCCCCAAGAGCTGATGGCTGATGGTAGCACCATGGTAGATCATTGTATTGTGTGGCAGTGGGCTAGGCATTTGCAGGACTGGGTGGAGGCCACCCCAGCTCATGTGGCTCCTGACAGCAGGCCAGCCTCCTTGGTGAGGCAGTTTGCTATGCGTGTTGAGTATCTGCTCTGTGTAGAGACCCTGGAGATGCAGCACAGGGTGCTTTTCTGCCTCAATGGAAAGGGTATGAAGAGACTGGTCTTTGACTCCTCATCCCTCTTTCTCTTCTTGGAGGTCAGACAAGCTGCCCTGGCCCTGAAGCCTGGGCTCGTGTGTGTGGCGTGTGGCTCCTACCGTCGGGGGAAGCCCACCTGTGGAGACGTGGATGTGCTGGTCACTCACCCAGATGGACAGTCTCACCGTGGGGTGTTCAGCAAGCTGCTTGACAGCCTCCACAGGAGTGGTAAGAGGGCTGGGGGCTGGCACGTGGTGCTCGAAGCTGTTCTTAGCGTGGCCAGGCTGAGGAGGCAGTGCGGTGAATGGCATTCACTGAAGGGCAGGTGATTGCTTTTCCCAAGGACAGGACGTGTTGTAAGTTCCTAAGACTACTGCCCCTGGTCCTGGCCCTGCTCCAGTTGGCAGCTCCGTAGCCAGTTTTAAGGAGCATTACTGCAGCTCAGCATGGCTTCTCCGGTCTGTGGATGCTGTCAGAGCTGAGGCTGCATTGTCCTTGGGGTCCCACAGCACATTATGAGGCACCTCAGCTGCTGTCTGTCTGGACAGTGGGGAGTTCAGGGGGGTGGTGTCAGTCTCTACCATCCATCTCCCCTCTGCCTATTCTCTCTCTCCAGGCTTCCTTACGGATGACCTGGTGAGTCAGGAGGACAATGGTGACCAGAAGAAGTACCTGGGGGTGTGCCGCCTCCCTGGGCCAGCGCAGCGTCACCGCCGACTTGACATCATCGTGGTGCCTTACAGTGAGTTTGCCTGTGCCCTGCTCTACTTCACCGGCTCGGCTCACTTCAACCGCTCCATGCGGGCCCTGGCCAAGACCAAGGGCATGAGCCTGTCAGAGCATGCCCTCAGCTCAGCTGTGGTGCGAGGCCCTGGAGGCGTCAAGGTGGCATCTGGTCATATTCTGCCCACTCCCACTGAGAAAGATGTCTTCATTCAGCTGGGGCTGCCTTACCGGGAGCCCTCAGAACGGGACTGGTGACACCCAGTTGTCACCCAGCACCCTGGGCCCGCTGCTGTACTGCTGTTCCGAAGGGTGCTGGTTTCCCCAACGCTGCTCTGTGGTGACTGCAGACTGGGGAACGTACCCCAGCAAACTGGGGATCCTTGCAAGCATGGGGCTCTGCTGGCAGAGCTGTGTGGCTTCACCTAGCAGAGGCCGTGGGCTGGAATGACACTGGAAGTGCTGCCTGATGCCGCAGGCCACTCCTGGCTACCAGAAGGGCTCATTGCCCATCAGCTACTCTGGCCCTGCTCTCCCTGGGGAAGCTTCAGAAGGCTGGGCTGCAGAGCCTTGTGATCCAGCCCCTTCCAGTGCCTGGAAACGGGAAGTGGGATGCATCTTCCTCTGTGTCTGAGCACAGACACCCCAGAATCTCTGTCCTGAGCTATGCATGAAGGCAGCAGGCATCCAGCTTGGCCCTGGAACAGGCCTTCCCCCATTCTCATTGCTGCTGGCAGCTGCTACTGTGAGAATCGTGAAGCGTCACCCTGTATTGCCACTGTGTCCTTCCTCTATCTGAGCTGACTTGTGACCTCTGGTGGGTCTCGCTGCACAGGGCCAGGCTGCTGCGACTGCCACCAGCTTCCCCTGGTGCCAGGTAAACCTTGAGAGAGGCGTAGGGGCCTGAAGTGCTGCGCCTGCTGCCTCTCAGTGGCTCTTGTATGCCAAGGATCCTCCAGCGCAGAGAGCGGTGATCCCCTGCTCTGGCCCCAAGGGCTCCTTTCCTCTCGGTGCAGGAGAGGACTGGACCTCACAGCTCGGGCAGCTGTGCTCTGGAAGGGTTTGAATGAATGTAATGACACTGAATGTAACCCAGCAGGGCTGGCTGGCTGTCCACGGGAGGCACAGGGGCAGAGAGAAACATGAGGAGATAGTTCTAATTTGGGCAAAGCAAAGATTTCCCACTTTGTTTCTGTGGAAGCCGTGGAGTCACCTGGTCTTTGATCAGAGAAAGTGTGTGTGTGTGTATGCATGTACATGTGGCTGGCCCAGTCAGTTCCATGGGAGTGAATTTTATTTCTCAGGAAACCTCAGCTATTGTATATTCTGCAGATGAATTACCCAGAGACTTCCAGTGCTCTGTCTCTGACAGGTATTGCAGTGGTTCCTCCTGGCGGAGGTGATGCTCTGCAGCATCGGCTGCCAGGGAACGCCGTGGTGGGTGTTTCTGTGCCAGGGCCCTGGGGCTCGCTCTGGCCATTCTCTGGGCCTGGCCTGGCCTCCCACTCACTTGTCTTGTGGGGGACCAGGCCGCCTCCATTCTGCACTCTGCCGTGTCTTTGTCACTTGCAGTGACAAGATGTGTGTTTGCTGCTGGGGCAGGCACAGGGGCATTAAACCCGGCGGGTTTGCGTAGCTCCCTGCTGCACTGTCAGGCGTGGCTGCTGGGCACCGGCAGTGGGGCTGGGGTGTTTGCTGGGGAGGCCTTGGCTTGCGGAAGTGTCGTTTGTCAGCCCAGCCTTTCTGCTGAACACCTGATGGAAATTTATGTCTTCTGGCATGTCTCAGTGCTTCAAAATGTGAAGTATAATAAATTCCTTCTCTCTTTCTCCTTGGCATCTCTGTCATTTTGCTCTGCCCTGCAACTGTTGGGACTTTTCCCTCTGGCTGACGAGGAGCTCCTCCCGTGTCAGCCCATTTCCCTGTTTTCAGCACAGGCAGGAAGGCGGCTGTGGAGACCTTCCCGCTGTTGGATCACCACTTCTGGTTCTCAGGGCAGGGAGCTGCTGGCCACCATCCTCCCATGGCAGAGCAGGACCTGGCTCTGTCCTGGCATCCAGCTGGCCCTGGGGCTGAGCTGGGGCTGGCCGTGCCCAGAGGAAGGAGCAATTCCCGTGCTCTGAGCCTTGGGCTGAGCTCTTGCTTCAGGTGTGGAGTCAGGGAGGGATTGCTGTCAGCTTTACCATATTCATCAAACAGTAGGGGGTATGGGAGTTGGCTGCTGCTGTCTCCTGTTCTGTGCTGGGACCGCAGCTCAGCGTCCTGAGCATGGAAGTACTTTGGCTGTCTGAGGGGATCTGAACAGCCTGGAGGCCAGGGGAGCACATGGAGATGAGCAGCGAGAACGATTGGCTCAAAAGGGAGATGGAGAAGCCGGAGAAGGACAGAGGTTGCTGGGGCAGAGCCAGTGAGGACTGGGCTGGGTTATCGAGGAGCGAGTGGGAGTGCCAGCCTCAGACCAAGGTCTGGGAGGTCTGGCACGCTCTTGCCAGGAGGGCTGTGCGGCCCAGGGGCCAGCCCCAGAGAGAAGGGGGGTCCTCATCTTTGGGTTGGCTGTGCAGGGCCACAACAGGCCTTGTCCAGGGCTGGGGATAGTTTAGCCCCAGAGGGAGGCTGGGTGGGGGCTCCTTCCTGCAGTGCTGCTAGGATGATCCTGGAGGATTTGTCCTAGCAGAACAGGGCACAGGCCTATTTCTGCCTGGGCTGGGGCAGGGAGTGGAGTGTTGAGCTGCTCACCTTGGCCCCTTGGTGAACACAGGTTTGCCTCCACCTCTAGATGCCGGGCTGAGCTGTTCCTGGAGGGCTGGGCCTGCCTCTGTCACCAGGGCCACGTGCTGGGGACATCGCTGGAGATGTGGGAGATGTGGCACTGCTGGCCCTCAGCTCCTTCTCCTTTGTCACCAGCCCCCCCGCACCCTCCCAGGGTCGCAATTCACACTCTGGCGCCAAACAGGTGCTGCAGCAGCACGTCAAAGCCCTGGCCCTGCTCTTTGTGCTGCTTTTCCCCAAGGCAGAGGCCAGACGTGGGGATGTGTGGGAAATGGCAGGAGGGTGGCCCTAGTGCTTGTCTGCCACGTGGAGGCTGCTGGCTGAGAAGTCCTGCCGGCCCCTTGCTCTGGGGGGGCAGGGGCCTGACGTCTGTCCCCTCTCACCCCGCAGACCCTGCCCAGGAGCTCTGGAGGGGGCAGAGGCCCCTCCTGTGGCCAGCTGCAGCCAAGTGGGCCAAGGATGGATGGGGACCATCCGCCCTGGGTGCAGCTTGCTAAGGTGCGGGAGGTGAAGGAGCACAGTAAGGAGCTCGTCCAGAGCAGCTTGGGGTGACGTTTCTGGGTCCTTAAGGCTCCTGCTTCTCCCTGGTCCTGGCGCAAGGGAGGAAGCATAAAGGGCTAGACCCTGCGGCCTGCCGAGTCAGCCCTGGGCTAGCCCCTGCGTGGGGGGGATGGAGCTGCCCCACACGAGTCTCCTCTTCGTGCCCCTAATCCTGCCCTCCATTCTCCCAGTCACTTGCAGACCCCAGCCCAGGGCCTAACCTCCAGCCTGGCATCCCCTGAGGCCACATGCTCCTCTGAGACCCCTCTTGTGCCCTTGCAGCAAGGCAGGACCTGGCCCCCCCCTTACCCCAGCACACCTTCTGCCTCTTCTAAATCCTGGGGTGCCACACTTGTGAAGGAGGACAAGGGATGGGGCTCCTGGTGGTGCCTGGGAGGAGGGGTGGGTGCTGAGCCCCCAGGATGGGTGCATGCAGGGTGAGCAAAGATGGTTTTAGCCTTCTCTGATGAGGTGTCACCTGGTTCCTGCTTCCCAGGAAGGGGCTTCAGCTATTCCTCCCCCCTAGTGCACCCCCTTCCCGCCCTCCCTGGCTGTGAGTCTGATCATCCTGAAAATTAAAAATAAACCCAAATGCAGCAGCACTTACAGACTGAATGGAAAGTCGGGGAGCCAGGACAGATGCTCAGCTCTTGCCACAGAGCCCTTGGCTCCCACCCCACAATGTCTGCACCCCCAAGATGGGTCCAGATGGGGTCAGGCAGTTTCTGTCCCCCCATCAAGCCTCTCTGGCCCCCGGGGTAAAAGGAAGAAAAAGCCTGGGCCAAGTCACCGCAGCTTTGAGCGTTATGGCAGCTCTTCCCACCCTGCTCCCTACCTTGCAGGGAGAACGCCCATCCTGAGTCACTGTCCTTGTCCTCGTGCAGGGGTAGGAGGGTGCCAGAGCTAGGGAAAAAGGGGTGCAGAGGGGGTGATTTGGCTCCTAACACTGGTGCTTCGTATTCGTGAGTAAATATTTGCTAATGGCAGCACAGCCGGGCGAATGTAAGGGAGCTGCTCCCCCCGCCGGAGCAGGCAGGGAAATGAATATGAATTTATCATGATTAGGTGAACCCAGCAGGGAGAGCAGGAGGGAGAGGGCTAGGCAGGGAGGGGGCGGGTGAAGATGGATCTGTGCAATAAAATTAAATAAGGACACTGAATAGAGTCACTTCTCACGTGCCCGCCCGCCTGCGTGCAGGGCCTCTCCTGCCTCCCGCACTCTTCTGGCTTTGCTGATTTCTCTCTTTCCTCAAATTTATGAGGCCAATTATGAAGATGAGGTTGGAAGTTCTCAGAAGTTCGCTAAATGCAAAGTGCAGTCCCTGCTGGTCTCATCAAATTAATTAACCAAGCACTATTGATGGCCAGGGCGACGTCAGTGCGGCATGGAGTGCAAGTGAAGGGGGTGCTGGGGTGCAGCCGAGGGGGGGCCTGGCTGGGGGCAGAGCACCTTGCGGGGCATCCTCAGGGCCAGTGGATACAGAGCGAGAGCCCTGCCTGGCAGTCGGTGGGCAGCAGGAGTGAGGGATGCAGCAGGGGATGCACCAGGTCCCAGCACCGATGCTCTGTATCGTGTCCCTGTTTCCAGCACGGGTGGTCTCTGGCTGGGGGAAGGTCCACCCAGGTGATGGCAGGACTGCCCTGATGGGAACATGGCATGCATATGTCACAGGGTGCTGTGCCATGTCCTCTAGTGGAGCATGAGCCTGTCTCTGGAGGAGCAAAGCCTGGAGACGGTGCCCTCTCGGGCAACCCAGGATCATCCCCCCGGCTGAGTGGGGCGATGCTGACCCCAATCCCATGGAGGTGGTCTGTGCAGGGGCTTCGTGCTTGGTAGACAAGTGACTTTCCCTCTGCTCTAGCAGTGAGGGTGCAGCCAGGACAGGCCCACTGTCACCTTCCCCTGCTCCCCGAGTCCCAGCAGCCCTTCCCGCCTCAGTTTCCCTACCTGTGCTATAGGAAACAACCTGCCTGCGACTTGCAAGTAAGATCTCATGAGCAGAGTGCCCTGATTCAACACAGTCCCTTGGCCACCCCTAAGCTTTGCAGGGCACAGGGAGAGAGGGTGGGCAACTTCATGGTGGGGGCAGCAACCGCGTGCCTAAAGCACACCAGCTCTGATGGGGCAGCTTCTGTGCCTGGAGTAGCTGTGTGGTATGCCCCCCTCCCAGGGAGAGGCTTTTGGGAGGCGGGGGGTCCAACATGACCCCCATTCTGCCCTGTCCCGTGGTGCTGTGGTGCCTCCTCCATGCTCACTGTGTGTGCAAGCAGCTGGGCTGCTGCTGCGGTGTGTGTGTGTGGGGGGCGAGTCCCGGGCTGCTCAGGTTCATGGCAGACACTGGGCAAATGACCCCTCCTTCACCTGTCTCTGGGCGAAAATTCACTCCAAGCAGTTTGTACGTTGCTCAGGTAAGTCTCACAACACTGGCTGTGCTACAGCGAGGTCTTGAGGCTGTAAAAGTCCAGTACTGAGGCCCTGGCTCAAACCCAGGATGTGCCCACTCGCTACACTGCTGCTCTGTGCCTCAGTTTCCCTCCTTCTTGCATTTCCAGAGGCTGTTTGCTCCTTGGGCAGGGTCTGGTTTTCACTGGGTGCAAAGAGCACCCCAGCTCTCAAGAAGCCTGGGTAGCATTTAGTAGCTGTGAGATGTGGCCAAATAAAGGCACAGTCCTCGCCCCCAAAGCAGTCTTGTTTCACATGGAATATACGTGCCATGAGGCTCTCTGCTGGTGCCCCCCGGCACAGGGACCTTCCCCTGCGGTGCCGTGGGGTCCTGACTTAAACCCTTTTGCGATCGCTGTCTGAGTCCAAGCAAAGCAGCTTGTCTGAGGGGTGAAAGATGCAGGCTGTGCCCTCGGACCAGGGATCGTCAGAGGGGAAAGGACACAGAGGTGTCCCAGGGAAGGCCAGATCTAAGCATCCCTGCACGTCCCCAGTGCCTGGCATGGCTCCGGCCGTGTGCCTCCACCTTTTTGACTCCTGCTTCTCTTCACTGGCTTTACTCCTGTCCCAGTGATCAATGGGCTCTGATCAGGCTGGAAAACAGCACAAACAGAGGCATTTACAAACCTGCTGTCTCTCCAACAGGGCCGTAACTCAGGCTCCCTGTCACCGTGGGCAATGGGAGGCAGGCACTCCTGCTCCGGCGGCGGCAGCAGCGCCGACGTTTCTCCTCTTGTGGTAAATGTGTTACTTGGGGATAATTTACCTGCTTATGTCAACTTTTAAAAAGAAATAGACTGGCTGCTCTGCAGCTCCTGATACTCGCAGGGTGCGTGCACGGACACCTGTGTCTACCCAGAGGAAAAAAAATCACCTCAGCAGAAAGGAGTGGTTTACAAACGCCTGGCCTTCAGAACCGTCCCTGCGTGGAGTCCCCAGTGTCTAGTATGGAGGCTGCACTCTCGCCATGGTCTGGCCCTTCTTGGGGTCTCCAGGCTCTGCAGCCACCCACTTGGCCCTCGCAGGGCTGACCAGCTGCCCGGGGGCTGCCCAGGGCTGGGGTCCCCCATGCCTCCAGCAGCTCCCCCGCCCGCACTCCCTCTCCAGGGCGGTGGACCGGGGGGGTGGGGGTGGGGTGGGGCTGCGGGTGCGGTGGCCCTGTCGCCCGTGGGTGAGCACCTTACCGGGGTCCCTGGGCGGCTGGGGAGCTGCTCCCGGCCGGCCCGGCCCCGACGCGGTGGGCTCGGGCGGCCGCCGCCCTCGCAGGCAGCAGAGGGAGCTGGAGGACCGGGGATGGGCCGCGCTGGGCTGCCAGCCAGCCCCGTGGCGGGGGGACCCCCGTCCACCCAGGTGCCCCCCCGCAGGGCAGCGGGAGGTGGCCCCAGGTTGCCCCCTCAGCCCTCCGACCCGCTGCCCACACGGCCCCCGGTGGCCCCCGGTCCTGCTGCAGGCACCTCGCGGGCGGGTCCCCCAGCCCCTCGCTGGGCTGTGGGGGGCTCAGCCCCGCTGCTTCGTTTTGGGGGGACACGCAACTTCTCTCTGGCTGGACCCCACCGTGTCCCTCGTCCCCCGGGGCGGGTGGCTCGGTGCTTCCATCGCCCCGAGGATCTGCTGAGGGGACAGCAGGGTCCCCTGGGGATGCCGGCTGGATGAGAAGAGGGGGTGAGGCCTCCATGCCTGGGCAGCATCCCAGGGCTGAGGGGGCCTCCTGCAACGCGTGGTGGGCACCTGTCGCTGCCATGCCCCAGCCTCCTCGCCCATAGGGAGCTGATTTATGTTCGGGCCAGCCTGCGCTGACCTCCTGCTTTGGCTCAGGCATTATAACTAATGGCAGGTCAGCAGAGCTACAGCGAAAGTGAAGTGGCTGGTATGGGGCCAAGGAGGGGGGACACAGGGCAGGGGGGCTGCCGAGGCTCCCGGTTGCAATGGCTCAGCTACCCAGAGCCAGGGATAGCAGAGCTGGGGCAGGCATAGCTCCCAGCGTGTCCCCCTCCACCCTGTCCCTGTCCCCTACTCCTGAGGGCTCTTCCTGACCATGCTCTCTTCCCACTTTCACCACAGAGGGTCCTGGGTCAGCAGCAGCAAGCCTGGAGGGGTGGCTTCTTGTTGGAGGTGAATCTGAGGCACCCACGCGCTGATGGCTTCATGAACACTGACAGCAGAGCCAGGGAGGGCACAGGGGTCTGAGCCCAGCCCCCGCCTAGGACTCGCTGGGATGAGGGACCACGAGGACCTGGCACAGGTACAGCAAAATGTGATGCCACAGTGTGGCCTGAAGCATGATCCCCATTGGTGTGTTGCTCCCACCTCCTACTTGATCCATCAGCCCTGGGGTGCAGAAGTCTCCGGGGGGGGTTACACTCCTCCTGCTCCCCCTTTGGGACACATATCTCTCTAGGTCTCTGACCTGCTCCCACTCCAGTGCGTATGGGCCCTGTGTCACTCGGCCCCATTGCAGCGTACTCTCCATGCGTTTCGGCAATAAGCCCTGTTTGTTTTCCCAGCTGGACTGGATAACCAGCCCAGCAACACGGCCAGACTATGGCAGTTGAGCTTTGGGGACAGCCGTATCAGCTGCCGTATCCCTGCCTGCAGCAACTACTGAGGTGGGACCTCAGCATGGCTGTAAACCTAGATATTCCCATACCCACCAAGCAGCTGCTCCCCGTCCTGGGATGATGCCAGCCTGACCAGTCTAGGTGGTCTGAGTGGGTTGAGGGGAGTCCTTGGGGACACTATAAAAAACACCTGCCCTGCTCCTGACCACACACTGAGAGCTCCCCACTGTCCAGCAATAAGGCAGAACATTTTAAAAAGTGATGAGAGCACAAGAAGAACAAGGTTTCTGACTCCTGAAGCTCCACAGGAGCGGTTACGCAGCACAGCGATTCCCTTGCTGTCTTGTGCTTGGGCAGGACCCAGGTGTCCCCCAGGGGCGGCACTACCATGGCTAATGTCATCCGTGTGCCCCGGGCTGGGGTTTCCCTGCTCTGGCAGGAGCACAGCTTTGCCCAGGCAGCGGAGGGGAAACTGGCAACAAACACAGCCACGGTCCTGTTGCTTGGAGGGCTCCCACCCCTCGGCTGCACTGCAGGAGCTCCCTGCTTGCCCAGTCTCCCGATGCTCCTGATTTGGCTTTGTTTTGCCAGGAGCAGCTCTCTCTACAGTGTAGTTTACACACAGAGTGTGCTGGCTCGGCCAAGGACTTACCGACAGGGTGGCACATGTGATCCCAGGGGCAGAGCAGGGTCCTGAGGCTGAGACAGTCCCTGGGGTGAAAACTGCATCCCCCCGAAGTGTCTGCACAAATCTCTCCCTTAAGACCATCTTTGAGACAGGACCAGGGCTGGGTTTATGGCAATTGTTTGTGCTGCCCTTGGCTGGAGTTACATGTCCCTGGTCTGGCCTAAATTTCAGGTTGATGCTGCATATGTAGCACAGCCTTGCTGACACCCTGCCTGTGCTCTCTGCTGCGGAAGGATGAGAAGGTAGCAAACCGTAGCCATGTTAAGACACCAGGACTTTCCCAGAGATAAGCAGTATCTGCCTGCCCGTGGTGGGATGGGCTCTGTCTCGGTGGGCTGTACTGCCAAGGGTTGGGGTGTGCTGGCTGCCACCCCCTCAGCCGGACACGCAGGGCTGCATGGCTCTCCTGGCACTGCCTGGCCGTCCCACAGATGCAATGGGTCTGTTGTGGTCCCACCAGGCTTCCTGCTCCTGTGTGCAAACGGAGGCATCCGCTGGTGTCCAGACTGACACTTCCAACTGACAACACACATTTTTCCTCCCTGTTTCTCAAACAAGGAGCATTAACTTTGCAAGGCTGCGGTGAAAGCTCACACCCTCACAAGCAACTCCTCCCCAACAAGTTTATCGAGTCATTCGTGTGACCCCATTGCAGGTCATTTTGCAACATTATGGTGGTGACCTTTTTTTTTTTTAGGGCCCTTCTTAGGCTAAGCTGGATTCAGGCAACAGCAGCTTGTGGTTTGCACCATCCTTGAGCATTGACCACTGACAGGTCCAAGTGCAGCATCCAAAGCTCAGCCCAGCTGAAGAAGCACATCCTCTGGTCTGAATCCACAGCAGAAGCGGGAGCTCGATGCATTCCCAGCTGGATCTCAGCAAAGGTGATTTGTTTAAAATAATTTCTATGGCTTCCCCACTTATTTTGGCTGCTGGCTTTGGGAAAGCAGGTTAAATCTATGCTGCTAGACAGCACCGGAGGCTGAGCTTATTTCAGAAGAAGCTGTTGGAGGACGTTGCTCAGCTCTCACTCTGAACAGGCCTAAAATTAGATCTGGGATGTAAAAGTTGATGAGTACAGATAGGTGAGTCTGGCTCCAGATCAGCAGCTTTTACTACAGAGCTGGGATGCTACCACTGAAAACGGTTGCCATTTGGGACCAGTTTTGCTCCAGCAATATTTCAAGTTTATCAACCCCCCTTTGAAGGCCTGAGCAGGTGGAAGGGGCATAGGGAGCAGTAAATAAGTGGGAGCTCAAAAAAAAGCTCCCTGAAATGACCAGTTCCCCAGGACATGACAGGAATCACTCACAGATCCCTCCTGAAGAAACCCAGCTCTTCACTAAAAAGAAAAACTACTTTCTAAAGCACAGTCAGAGCAGCGCAACGCAATGCCCAGGCAGGGAGCAGGCTGCATCCAAGCCTCCTTCTCCGTTGCCCAAGGTTGGTGACATCCCCCGGCAGGCCCCTGTGCCATCTGCTCCCCATGCCTTGCTGTGCCCTGCCTAGAGTTGTGGGGATGCACACCACAGAGCAAAAGAACTGGAGTGTCTTAGCCTGCAAACTGCCTGGCCTAAGGTAAATAACACACCTGGGTCTAGCCGTACCCCGCAGCAGGAGATGGCTGCTCCACGCTCTCCTGCAGGGTGCAGAGTGCGTGCAGGGGCTGGCTGCATCCCCTTAGCATCACCCACATCAGGTGTGGCGAGGGCGGGGGCTGCCCAGCCCTTCTGCACATGCAGAGAAGATGGAAAAAGCCCACCAGTGTGGCCTCTCAGCCTGCCTGCAAGGCGCTGACGGGGCCGAAGCGAGCCATGCAGAGGGACCCCAATGACAGCGCAACCGGTCCTCTCTCAGGACCTGGACTGAAGGCGCTGGTGGGGCTATCTATAGCCCACGGAGACACCCTGCCAGTCTGACCACATCTGTGGATGCTCTTCAGGTGTCTGGGGAGAGGATGGGGAATGACCATCACTTGCACATCTTTCCCCCGCACCCCAGTGAAAACACCCAAAGGGGCCGAGGACGTGGGGAGGAAGACTGGACCCACCCCCTTGCTGAAGTGCTGGGAGGGGGCAGGGGGTGTGCAGGCAGTCGGGTGTATGGGGGGACACCCAGCTACAGCAGGTGGGGGGCAGCGGGGAGGTGCAGGCTCTGTCAGGAGAGGTGCCTGCATGCACAGCCTAGGCACTCCATCCCGGGGCTGTGGGGTGTGCATCCTCACTGAGTGCACCGTGGCAGGGGGCTCACAGCTCCCTTCCCCCAGTGGGCGCTGGATGTGGCCCTCTCCCATCCTCCCTGGCAGCTGTGGCTGTCTCCTTGCCACCAAGGGCACTGCACAGTGGGTACCAACAGCCGCATCTCCCAGGGAGGGGTTTGACACCACCCCCCTACCCAACCCCCCCCCCAATCTGCCTTCTCCCACTCCTGTCCCAAAGCAAGATGATGCTTCCCACAAGCGTCCCAGGGACCCCTTACTGTTCAGCCCCTCGGTGGCCACCCCCTGTCTGTGCCCACAGGGCCTGGTGGCCCTGCTCTGCAGCAGCTGAGCCTCTTCCCTGGGTGACGCTGTCCCGGCCCCTCTCCACCACGCAGCGCAACCTCCCCCACTTCACATGCTGCAGCAGATGGTGGAGGTGACATTTGTCTGCAAGTGACGTACTTGACAGTGGCCGTGTCCCCCCTCCTCCCTTCGCCCTGGATGGAGGAGCCTTGAGACCACCCAGCAGAGGCGGGATGGGCAGACACAGTCTGGGGGGTCCCCCCCAGCCCCCACCTCTACCACAAGCCCCCCAGCAGACATCTGCACCTCTTGTCCATCAGCATCCCTCCCAAAACCCCTCTCCCAAGGGGCTGAGGCACGGGGATGGCTGGAGGGGCATCATCCCTGAGGGCGAGCGCCCATCACCACAGGGTGTCTGAGGGGGGAGCTGGGTGGGGGCACAGGGGACTCCTGTTCGTTCTCTGTTTTCTGCCTTAATTAGAACCCGGAGAGACCAGGCAAAATCGCATTAGCGTGGGGCCCCGGTGCGCTGAGCCATCCATCTTTTTTTATTACAGCGTAATGGGGCTGCTCGCGAGGCGCCGTGCGATTTGTCACAGGCCTCGTTCCCTGATAACGGGCATTTGTCATCACTTTCTTCCTGTGTTAATGTCATCATCGGCGAGCTGACAGGCAGACCCGTTGAGGGAGCACTGGCGACAGACCACATCCGTCAACCTAATATTTCCATGGCTGTGGGGATCAGCCAGGCTGCGAACACACATTAAAGTGCTTATGAGGGGAGGAAGAAAAAAAAAAAAGAAGCCGTTGTCATTAATTAAAATGTTAGTGTGAGCCTGTGCGCGGGTGGCGCTGCACGGGGACGGGGGGACAGGGGGCTGCAGCACAGGAGGACGTGGGACAGTGCGGGTGCGATGCAGTGGCCTTTTAACGGAGCGCGCATCAGCTCCTGAAACCCATTTAAAAGATATTTGGGACTGGGGAATCGGCGGCAAGTGCGGTGGAAAGGTCATTGTTAATAAGGGAGAGCGTGCAGGAGCACGCAGGCATGGCCAGCGGAGGATGGCACCCACGGTCACCCCCCTGGAGGGGGGTGGTGTTTGTCCTGCAGGGTGTATTTGAGCCACTCATGTCATGACATGAGTGGCCTCAGACCTACGTGGCAGCAGGACAGGCTGGGGGGGAGGTGACCCCTCAGTGGGTCACCTTTGTGGCTGGGCAAAGGCAGGAGTGGGGCGTGGGGTGAGCTGCAGACAAGGCAGAGGGGGCTGAGCACCCCACAAGTGGTGCTTCAGGATGGGGCTCTGCGGCTGCATGCCAAGCGCGTGGGCAGAAGTCCGGAGGGCCAAACCTGGGACCCTCCCCACCACAAGCAGCCAGCGAGGAGACCTGCCCCAGGCCCTGGGGCTGTCTCAGGGCAAGGGGGCTCAGGTCCTCATCCCATAATATTTGGCTGTTGCCGTGGAAACAGGTGATGGGAAGGAGAGTGAGCAGCAGAGGGTGCATGGCACCCTGGTTTTTCATAGTGGGGAGTCTGTTTTCTGTGCTTTCTGGGATTCCTGTGATCATACAGAACAGGAGGCTTTGGGTGGCTTTTTTTACTTATTTTTAAATTAGATTTTGGGGTGTTTGGGAGTTTTTTATGGTGAGTGTCTCAGCCAGCTCTACTCACTGCCCTCCCAGATCCCACAATGTCCTGGAGAAACCCTGGTTTGCACTGCAAAATGTGACTCCAGGAGCCCTGATGTAGCCCAGGGGGGTCCAGAAATGTTTCTTCCTCTGCCCAAATCCAACCCGCAGGTCCCCAGCCTGTGACTGGACACGATGCCGTAATTTCGGGCAATGGGCAGGGAGCCGGCAGCTATGGGCAGCGCTCAGGCAGGCGTGGGCAGTGCTTAAACCCTGCTTGGTGCAGAGGGGAGGCGCGAGGTTTGAAAATGTCGCTGTGCGCAGCACCTTCACCCCCACACCCCCATCCCAGGGGATGGGCAGAGGCAGGCTGTGAAGAAGGCCACATGTGGCCCATGTCCCCGGGAGGCTCCCAGGACTTTCCTTCATTGCTCTTCCTCTCTGTCCTTCCTTGTTCCAGACACAAGCTCCGTGCATGGCAGAGTCAGGTTTGGGGGGACCCGCATGGATATTTTTAAAGACCTGAACCCCCACACAGCCCAAAGTCACTTCTGTTAATGCACCCGAAAGTTTGGGTCCCCGGCCAGCACCTGGGGCTGTCACCCAGGCTGGGGGTTTCTGGCGTGGGGAGAACTGGGACGGGGTTAATTATTTCCAGGTGCTGATGGGGAAAGGGGCGCAGAGCAGGGGCTGACGGTCCTCATCCACGCCGTGGTTGTGGGTCAGCCCACCACCAACAGCACCTGACAAGCCTGCAGACGTTAGGGAAAAGGTGTCCTGGAAATTTTCTCAGGGCTGGCCAGTGGTGGCGGGGCTCCCAGCCCCGTGACATCCCCAACTGGGTCCCCAGTCCCCTGGCTGCAAACCCTGCCACCAAACCCTCCCTGCGCCCCGGCTCTCTGCCATAAATCACTGCCCTCCATTGGCCAAGGACCTTTTAAAAAGGATTTATTAGGGGGGATTTAAGCACAGGCAGCAATACGGTTTCATAAATCGGAAGGCAATAGTGCTCATCATTACCGGTTCATTCGGGGGGTGGGATCCCCACTCCCCTCATCCCCGTGGCCGTGCTAACAGCCTCCTCCCCAGCGCCGCTGCCTCTGCCGCTCCCCTTTGCCTCCCAGTCTGTGGAGACCGCGAGCGTGGAAAATCCCCAGACAGGGAGTGTAAATGCTTGTTCTTTGTAAATGAAGAACATAATTAACATTAAATTAAGGTAATACAAATGAAGACAACACAGAGCCTGACAGGATGAGTGTTTGGGGAGGCAGTAGAGAGAAGTGATTCATATTTTTAATTTACTGTACAAATAGACTAGCAGGGCTGGGGGGAAAAGGGCCATCCAAGTGGAGTGGGGATTTTTTTTTTTTTTTCCCACTGTTGTTTTGCTGTGCTTTAAGCACACAATGACTATTAAAGTCAACTGCCCATATAATAGGACATCTCCTACATGACTGCTCTCCGAGAGGCAGCTTGCTGTAGCAATAAATTCTGGGAGTGCCATCTGCTGGTGCGCACCCTTCTCCGGGCACCCTTGCCTCGGCCACCCCAACACTGGGCACCCTTGCCTCAGCCACCCCGACACCGGGCTCCCGCACCCAGACCAGCCCCAGCACCCAGTGCCTGCTGCAGACACCTGCTCCTGTAGACCGCTGCCCATGGACCTGCAGGCATTGATAGAATATTATCTTTTCTATAGGGTAACAAACACTTTTTTTCCCTCCTCAAATATGCCCTTAAATTGTTCTTTTTTTTTTTTTTTTTAAGAGGCTGAGAGGGTCCAGTCAATGCTGAGGAAATATTTTAGGCTTTCAAAAGAAACAAATCACTGTTGTCCACCCCTCCAAACTGCTGGGTTTCAGCTGAGCGCCCTTTTCCCAGAACACCGTAAAAAATCACCTATTTTAGGTTTTTCCCCTGCAAAAAGACTCCTGATCAGAGCCCGTGTGAAACTGCAGGCTTGCCTGGAGCTGGCTTTGCACTTTAAGGAGATGAGAGCTGTGGTCTCAGCCCGGGGAGACCCCACTGCAGGATGACGTTCAGCCAGGAGCAAGCCAGGTTTGTCGTAGCATAAGGGTGTGCACAGGGCTGTGATGCCTGGAACAGGCACGCCCTCAACACTGCGTCCCTGTCCCCACGTCCTTGTCCCCTTCCCTGGTGGACTCCTACCACCACTGTGCAAAACAAAACTAAAAGAAGGTGCCAAGAGGACCCGTTCATGGCTGAAGTCGCCCTTCCCAGGCAGAAGATGCCCTGGGATTGTGCTGAGAGCCTCCCACTCTATGCTAAAACCAGAGGGGGTGTTTCGCCATCTGGGGTGATTTCCTAATTTTGGGGGTGCAGCCTTTGCCCTCTGGGTCACTTGTGTCCTGGCAGTTATTACCACGAGTGGTGCTCGGGGGTCCAGGGCTGGCCGGGCTGGCAGTGGGGAGGGGCTGGTCCTAGCTCCTTGTTCCATCATTTGCCATGTCCTGCTCCTTTGCTGCCCTTTCCCCTCCCCTTCCATGCCCATTCCCCAGGGTGCTGGGGAGGGCAGAGGGGCTGTTGCAGGACAAACCCTGTATCTGAAGGGAAGGGGTCCCCGCCACTTTTGCCTTCTCCATGCTTTTACTGAAGGCACGTTTGCACACAAGGCTCTGACTGGGCTTATGTGGAGTGCCCCAGTATGGGCACTGGGAGATGGTGGGGCGGTGGCGGGGGATGGGGGGGGTAGGGGTGGGGAGTGGGGGTCCTGCCCCCACCCCGCAGTCTCAGATCCTCTGTGAGTACTGATGTTGAGCTCTGCCTGTCAGCCTGGGCTGCTCCCCACGGTGTGCTGTGCCAGATGCACCACGTCCTTGCCACCATGCAGCCCTGCAGCCACGTCCCCCCTGCTCCAGAACAGAAACCAGAAAGGGCCAGTGACGAGCCCCACACGACACCAGCTCCTCTGCCAGCTTTGCCCTGCTTTGAACAGCCCTGAGCAGCTGGGGCCTGCGGGGGAGTAAATCATCCCCCAGACGCATCCTGGGTCCAGGCTGCAGACACAGGGGCTGTTTGCAAACCGACCTCCCCTGGGCAATGCCTCCCATGTCCAGCATCATCCTCCCATGGCTGCTGCACTGGAAACACGGACGAGGAAAGCATGCACGAACCTACCTGGGCTGAAGGGGACAACAGTGCCAGCCTGGCCCTGGAGGGGTTGTGCCTGGGGCTCAGCCTTGCACCAAGCTGCTTTGGGGTCACCAGTGCTGGGGCAGGACGCTGCGGTGCAGTCTCGGGTACCATCAAGCTGCAGGCAGCCTTACGGGACTGCTTGGTTCTGGAGCTTCTCCTCTGCTGGTGAGACAAAAGGCAGGGACCAATCCTGCACCCATCTCCGTGGGGCAGTGGAGTGCTGCTCCAGCTCCCTGTTCTCCACATTGGAGGAAGCAGGAGCAGCATTTTCACCCTGCTCAGAGCACACAGGAACCACACCCCACTCAAAACTGGTCCCTGATGGAGCCTGACGATGATGACTGCAGTCAGGTGAGCTTTTGGGAGAGCCAGGGCACACCCCTGCTGAAGTGACAGGGGCAGTTCACTGTTAGTACACTTAGTGAAGCTAGTACAAGAAAGTTTTAGCCTCAGAGGCTTAGTGGGTCCCCATCATTAGCAGAATCCATCCCCAGGAGCCCACCCCTGCTGGAGCCACAGGGACCATGAGCACTGGCAGGCAGCATTCTGACAAGGAGCATTCACACTGAATGCTCCTGGGCTTGTCCGGCCACAGCCCAGAGATGCTTGCTGCCTCACTGGCCACCAGTACTGGCACAGGGACACCAGGGTGTGTCCAGGAAGCTTTCATCAGCTTCCCAGTAAGGATGTGACCATTCACCTTGAGCCAAGCACCCTCCAGGCAGCTTCCCTGCAGAATCTGGAGATAACAAGTGATGGAACATGATCATTTCCTTGAGGAACCCATTTCAAAGTATCTGGAGAGTGCAAACTGGGGCCTTCTTTCCCATACCAGTTTGGCTGGGGTAAGCTCCAGCTCTCCAAGTGTATACCTTAATGCTTAAACTTACCCACCCTTTAGCATTGCATACAGCATGGGAAGGCACTTGCCCATTTGGAGACAGTCATCCTCATTTCTGCAAACCTTAAAGAGGATCAGGAGCACTTCCAGGCATCGAAGTAATTTCTTGGGTTCTTCTTTGTACCTTCTCCAATCTTTCAGGGTCTGTTTGGACACTATAGAGGATACAGCCTTACCTTCATCAAGCAGAACCAGTGCTTTTGGAGGCCTGAATCCAGAGAACTGCTTTGGATATGGGGAAGCAGCTTTGGACGTGGGGAAGCACTCAGAGCTCACTCAGTCATATCCTTCCTGAGAAGCCCGCAGTGGAGTGGCTGGGAATGCCTCCCCGGGCAGGGCAAGCTCAGGTCCTGCTTTTGCAAGGACTGACAGCCCCAAACAGAGATCCTGCCCCAATATCCTAAAGAAAAAGCTAATGAGAAACTAATGTCCCATGAGCATGGGGCTTCCTTGCTTCTACCCTTCCAGGTCTGGATGGAAGGAGGATGGCTTTAAAAGGGTCCACAGGAGCAAACACACCCAAAAGACACCACAGGATTTTGCCAGTGACTTCCAGTCCTTGGAAAGAGGGGACTTCTGGCTCTGGTGGTGTCTGAAGCCCTAGCAGAAATGGGTCCCAGTCCCATGTTTCCTAGGTCTGCCCCATCTCACCAGCCGGCACAGAGCAGTCCTGGGCCATAAGGCAACACCCTGGCTCCTTGGCTGTGCCAGGACCCTGGGATGGGGGCCTGCTCCCAGGGGGGGCATTGCCTCCCACATGGAGGGCAGGGGGCATCTTCCAAGCCACCCCACATGCTGGGCAGGAGGGATAAATAAATACCAGAATAAATAAATACAAGTGGCAAAGAGGCCTGAAATGATGCTGTCGTTTGCTGGGAATGAGAGACACAAGTGTAATTTAGGTTTTGATATTATGAAGGTCTCGCTGCTCTAAAACAGCAGGGCACTCAGTGCCTCATTAATAAAGGATAAACTTGGAGTCTATTTACAATGCACTTTTTGGGGTTATTTACACTCCATTATACATATGTAATGCTGCACATATTTACCGCTCTGTTCTGCTGCCGAGAGCAGCCGAGTTGGGAGGGAGACGGAGTGGGAAGCAGCTGATGCTGTGGAGCCGTGACCCCTGCTTTGACTCGTGTCCTTTAAATGGCTCAAGATGCAGGAGAGCCCCATGTCAGCTGCTGAGGATGGAGGGGCTGGAACCAGGCACTGGGAACCCAGTATGGCCCAGTCCCTGTCCCCATGGGCCCAGCACCCGCCCACCCCCAGAGGTACCCCGAGGCTTTGCTAAGTGAAGCAGAAAGGGTGAGCTCCTCACCAAGTGACCACGAGCACCAAACGTACAAGCTGTGGGCCCATCGCAGAGCGGGCAACCTGATAAAAGAGGGCTAAATTATTTGCAACTAAATAAATCATGCTTGCATTGGCACTAGGGGGGTTTCACCATGCAGCCCTTCCCACCATCTGGATTTTACCTCTTACCAGAGCAAAATATTGTAGTTCTCCTGCAAACCACAGCTCCCCGAAGGTCTGTCAGCCCGGGAGCCCCCCACCCCACGGTGTTTGTGGGAGCTGCTGCGAGAGTCCTGGCTGATGCAACTGCCATGCCCACGGCAGTCCCAGGAAAGAGGGCAGCCCCCAACACAGCCCCCAGGATTCAGGGCAGAGATGTGGGAGAGGTGGTGACAGAGAGAGGAGAGGCACCTCGGGGTCACAGCAGTTCACGGGGTGCAGCAAAGGGCTGTGGGTGCAGCCAGGACCCCTTTGTCTTCAGCAGAGTTTGGGAGGTGCAGGGGTCCCATGGGAGCACTCTGTGGGGCTAGCACACGAGGCCAGGCAGCAAGAGGCCACTGGCACGCTGGGGGGGGGCATGTTGGCTGGATAGTCACCCCCAGCTCTGAGCTCCATGTCCCTGCTGCAGCACCCTCTGGTTTGCCTGACCAAGCCAGGGTGAGACACAAGAGCCTGGGAGCCACCCTGGCCACCCTTCCTAGGAAATGTTAGGCGATCTTGACCTTTCCAGCCAGGCACAGCAGGGAGGATGACAAGCCCCCACACCATCCTGCTCCTCACTGGCACTGGGGGAAGCACCCACCCGTGCCAACACACTCCAGCTTGCTGCCATCCCAGACTGGGCTTGCCATACAATGGTTCTGGAGGCAATGTTCTTTATTAAACACCTTGCGCAGGCAGCTCTTGGCAACTCCACACACAGAGGAACAATGTGAAAGAGGAGCGATGTGAATCCCCAGTCCCTAGGAGCTCCCCTCGCTCTGGGAGGTCATTTCCTCCAGTACAGGAGCAATGCACAGTGGTTGATGCAACCCTGGTGCATCATCAGGGCTCATCCCGGCGACAGGCTGCAACATGGTGAGATATCCCGGGAGACCCAGAGCTGATTGAGTCTGAGCAAATTAGCCTCCACTTCCCTCTCCAGCCCGGTGCCTCCTCCACCATCCCCGTCCCCCTCAGCCCACCCAGATCAGGGCAGGCGGGAGCCCGAGTCCTCCAGGGAGCTGCTCTCCAAGGCCCCATAGCCGTCCAGCTTTTTCATCCCGATGAGGTGGGCTGGGATGGAGAGGAAGGAGCGGCGGGTGGCAAAGATGTGGCTGATCTCCATGAAGGTTTTGTTCTTGGTCTCAGGAACAACAAGGTAAACATACAGGGCCACCAGCAGGCAGATGCCACAGAAAACCAGATAGCAAAAGGCGCCAGCTGACATCTGGGGACAATGAGAGAGCAGGGATGGGGCAGAGAGCCAGACACCCCCAACCTGGGCATGGCATGAGGCAGCACCCCCTCCCATCATCTCTCCCTGAGCTGGCTCCAGCCAGCACCGAGCTAAGCCAGGAGCATGGGCATCCCTTGGGTTCAGCCTGGCTTGGCACCCCATCCTGGGGGGGAGCAGCAGGGCTGCATCCATCCCCTCCTCCTCCCACAGCCCCTCCAGACCAGTACCTGCAAGAAGGGGAAGATTAAGCCAATGGTGAAGTTGCAGAGCCAGTTGAGGGATCCCCCCACGATGTAGGCAGCTGGGCGGTGTGACTGGGTGAAGAGCTCTGCTGTCATCAGGAAGGGGACGCCGGCTGCAGAGGGAGGGGACAGATCGAGTGTGAGGAGCAGGCTGCAGGCACCCCGGGGTTGGTAGGTCCTGCCCGTCTCAGTCCTGCAGCCAAAGGGCTGGAGCCCAGTAAGACCCATGGGTCAACATGGTGGTGCTGGGAGGGCTGGAGGAGGTGGGGAGCGTGGGGATGGGTGGACCAGCATCCTGCCCTTGGTCTCCCTTTGGGATCTGTCTTGGCAGGTGGATGGATGTCCCCCAGACATGCTGCAGTTGTGCCTTGCTGGGTGCTAACTCACAAGTTACTTGATAGGAAAGTTTCATACCGAGTCAAAATCAAAGCGAAACGTTTCATCTGGATCCTCATTTTGCAATGATTTGCCTAAATGCAGATATATTAAATCTCATATGGAACTCACAGGCATAGAAAGAGAAACATGTTCCTGGCACCCTCCGTAATGCCCTTCCCAGCTTCCCTTGATCAAAATGATTTAGAAAATTTCCTTCTATTGATTAGTTTCTATCGACACCGTGGCTGATTTAGGCAGGAAAGAAGCAACCATATTTCCAAGCACCAGGATTTCCCACAGGACACAGAAACGCCATTTTCCAACCAGCTTTTCCCACCTATGGTGAAAACACCTAGAATGACCAGAAAGGATTTCCCAAGCCAACCTGGCCACTGAAAACTGGATACAGGTTGTGGCTGCTTCTCCTGGAGGGACTCAGCCCCTCCTGCCACGTGTCACTGAGCTGGCAGCCCTAGGTCCCAGGACTATTCCTTTGATGGAGGGCAGGATCTGAGGTCCAGCATACATCCCAGGGCACGTGGGGACCTGGCAGGGGACTGCATTTGACATGGTGACATGCCTGGCATCCCACTGCCTGGGACCAGGTTGACTGGGACTTTTTTATAAAAGATGCTCTAAGGGAGAAGTTGAACCGAAAAAAAAGTGCTAAGAAGTGAGGGAGGAGCGGAGCCCCTGATGAACTCTTACTCACAGCCTGCCCAGAATAGAGATATATATTTTTTTGTTTTAAAACTCCTATTCATCATTGTTTGTGAACAATGAGCCATTAAAATCCTAATTAAAGATGTAATTACAGTGAATGAAGTCTGGGCTGAGGATGAATTATAGATCTGTTAACAGCTCTGCTAATACATCAACTGGGTAAACCAGTCCAGGTTTCACTCCTCGCTGCTCGAGCCCGCGCTCAGTCAGGGGCAGGACGATGCTCACCAGCACTGTGACAGGAGAGGGTAGCACCTCCAGAGAGGCCTGGGGAAGGCTGTCAGGGCTTTCTCCCTGCTTGGCCCAGGAGCACGGATGAGGAGGAGGAGGTGGAGCGTGCCCTGGGGACTTACTGGTCTAGAGGGGCTCGTGGTGGGGTCCTGCTCACATGGCACAGCATGACAAACCAGGACCTGGCCATGGGGGAGGGACCAAGGCACCGGTCCTTCTGCTTGCCTGCAAATGCCACTGCTCCCTGCTTTCCTGGGGCCCCCATTCCCACCCCATTGCCTCCTGCTCCTGCCAGCCCCAGACCCACCTGGTCCCATGCAGAAGCCAGTGATGATGCCAACCACACAGGCGACGCTGACATAGCGCATCCAGGGCAGGGTGGTCTGCAAGGGGACACTGGGCTGGAGAATGCTGCGGTGTCCCCAGGATGGGGCTCCATACCTGCCCCTCTGCTCAGTGGTGGCCCTTGGGGATGGTGGCCGTGCAGGATGCATGGGGTAGACGCAGCCAAGAAATAGGTAGTCGGGGGCAAAGCTGGTGAGGGTCAACCTTGGCAAAGCTCAGCAAATGGTGATGTTGAGGCAGCCCCAGAGCTGCAGGAGCATCCGCCAGGAGCAGGCAGCAGAGGTAGGACCCTGCAAACCCCTCCACCTCCCATGGCATTTCATAGATGCCTCCCTGGGGACAAATATTTCTGCAGAAAAGCCACCAGAAGCGGCAGGATTTTTCTCATGTGGATTTGGGTTTTCTTTTTTGTTGTTCTTTGCTTTGAATTTTCCTTCCCTTTAACTTTGATGGGAAAACATTGCTTGGAAGAGCCAGCTCACCTCTTATCCCTCCTCTGGGGTGATACCCCTCTCTTCATCACCCAGCCCTTGTTAATGCACCCAGGGCTCCATCCCTGGTCAGTGGCCCGGGGCGGGGGTGGTGGTGTTGGTGGCCAGATCGTACCTGCAGCAGCAGGGAGACAGTGATGCCAGCTGAGCAGATGCCCATGGTGCAGAAGCCGGTGATGATGAGGGGCCGCCGGCCCACCTTCTCAATGGTGAAGCACTGCCGAGGGAGAGCAGAGACTGGTGGGGTGGTGGGGAGCTCCCCACCAGGATGGGGGCAACCCCCTGAACCCCAGATCCAGCTGAAGGTGGGAGGATTCTCCCAGTGGCATCTGGGGATCAGGGGTGGCCCCAGCTCAGAGCTCCAGGGTTGGGGCCAGGGCATGGGAAGCGCCAGGACTCTGGGGTCTCAGAGTCAGCATACACTGGGCAGCAGGGGGGTCCCGCAGAGCAGGGTCAGGGCTAGCTGGGGTGGCCCTACGGCTGCATTCACACCGGTGCCAAGCAGAGGTGCTGGGCTGGGCACGGGTTGTTTGTGGGGCAGCGGGCAGAGGAGGCAGGGTGCGGGCAGGCAGCGCGGCAGCGGCTGGAGCAGGCAGGGTATTGACAGCAGAACAAATGCCTGTAATTTTATAACCAATCTCGTCACGTCCATTGGGGGCCATTTGCAGGGCTGCTCCTGAGCAATCTGGCTGCACGCTGGGTGGCTGCCGGGGGGCTGGGGCAGCCCCATGGCCAGGGCAGGGGAGAAGGGGGTACCCTTCAGAAGGGCAGGGGGGTGACCAGAGGGGCCCAGTCTGCCATGGGTTGAGCTGTGGGGAGAGGGGAGCAGCCCCAGCTCAGCCCTGGTTTTCTGGGAGCAGCCACCCCCCATCCATCTCTCTAATTGTCAGGGAGTGGATTTAGTGCCGGGTGGCTTGGGCTGGCCCCGGGTGACGCTCACAGATGGGACAAGGGCCATAAATCTGCCTGGCCCAGTGCTAACTCTCCAGCTAAATGAGCCCTGGCTGGGGGGGCCAGGGCTGCTAGCCTGCGGCCAGGCCAGTGCTTGGCTGGGGGGGCAGATGGGGACATGTGGCTCTGCTAACAGAGTGACATTGAAATCAGGAGCCGGAAGGAACCACTTAGCCCCCTCCATCATCTCCAACCTGCTCCTTGCCCAGCATCTCCCCCAGCCTCCCTGCTACCCATTACCTCAAAATTCTCCCACCCCCTCTTAGATGTGACCCCTCAAATTGAGCCCCTCTCATCCCACCCCCTCACCCCATTTCCCTGCCAAACTCTCTGTCCCCCAGCAAAAGCACTGTGCTGTGGCACGGGTGGCATTTGGGGTCCGTCCAGCCTCCCCCATTTGATGGTGCTAGGAGCTGACAGCTAGGCTCTGGCACTGAGGAACGGCAACCATCTGTTCGTCCATCACTCACCCCGATCAGCCCTGCAACAACTTCAATGGCACCAGTGCCCACGGTGGTGTAGGGGATCTGGGCTGCAGGGATCCTGGCGTTCTTGAAGATGGTGTTGGTGTAAAACCAGATCTGCCAAGGAGGGGACCTAGAGTGAGCTGGGGGGACGGAGCCATGGGGCACTCGAAGTGAGTTGAAGGTCTCAGCTCAGCCTCCGCAGAGCCAGGTCCAAGGGCAAGGACGCCACAGGGCTTACAGCATCGATCCCTGAGAGCTGCATGCCGGCGTTCACCACCACCACTGAGAGGGTCTGCCAGCGGACAGAGTGGTCCTGCAGCAGCTGCCGTATGGAGACCATCTCCACAGAGGAGAGCGACCGTTGCTCCTCCTTCATCTCCTCGATCACTTCCTGCACGTCAGATGTCCCCAGGAACCGGCACAGCGCTGTGGGGAGAGTGGGGGTCACAGCCACGCATCTCCCCATCACAGGGCGGATGCTCACAGGTATGGCACAGGGCAGGGGCAGGGGCTTGGCTCTGCCCTGGCTCAGCCTCCCCAGGGGACCTCCCTGATCCATGGGGCTGAACATCCATAGGAACTGAGGAGATGCCTCACGCCGTGGTGATGGGCACCATGGAAATGCTACGGCACAACTGGGTGAGACACAAGGGCTGAACAGTAAGGACTATGGTGGGGTGTCAGGTCCGGGTGTGGAAGGATGCTATGAGGATGCACCTTGGCCTCAGGAAACCTTGGACCAGCACCCAGCACCTCCCAGACCCAGTCTTCCCCGGGATGCCCCCTCACCCTTGGTGGCCCGGCAGACATCGTTCCTCTCTATCAGCAGGTACCGTGGGCTCTCAGGGAAGCAGTGCAGCAGCAGGAGCTGTAGGGAGGCGGGAACAACCACCACCGACAGGTAAAGGGGCCAGAACCTGTCCTGAGAGGGGTTGAAACGGGGCATGTCACGAGGAGGGCAGAGCAGGGTCCAGCACACACGGCTGGGTGTATTGTGCTCACCTCACCCAGCAGCTCTGGGAGGCCCAGGACCTGTGCAAAGAAAACGCCCAGGCAGATGAAGATGCTGGGCATGAGACCCAGGAAACATCGCAGGTTCTTGGGGGCGATTTCACCCAGGTAGAGGGGCACCACGCTGAGACAGATACCTGTGGGGGACAGGAGGGACCGGGATGGGAGAGGCAGTGGGGAGAAGGGTGCCCAGCCAGACACTCAGTGCATCTCCTCCCATGTCCAGCACCATCCACAGTGGGGACCCTGTGGCCAGGGAGGTGGCCCTGCCTGCCCCACGGGGACATCAACCACAGAGCCTGTGGCCATGGGGAATATGAAGCCTTCTCTAGCCCCATGGGAATGGGCTGTAGGGGACCGAGCCATGAAGAAGGGACCGGGCACAGCCCAAGTAGCACCTACCAGAGTGGAGCCCTGTGATGGAGCGGCCGACAATCACCATCTCCGGGGACCCCAGCTCCCGGCTGAAGCCCATGAAGCCGCTGGCCAGGAGGACAAGGAGAGCACTGCGGCTCAGCGCACCGTTCCTAGCAGGGCACAAGCAGCAAGGCAGCCCCTCTGACCTCATCCCATCCCTCAGCCACCCTGTCCCATGCCACCCACCCCCTTACCTGCCATACTGCTCCACCAGCACCCCCACCAGCAAGGAGCCCACCAGCCCACCCAGGGCAAAGATGGAGACAGTCAGAGAGTAGAGGAGGGTCAGGGGGCCGGGGGCCAGCCCGTGCCCATACCGCCGGGACCACGTGGCATTGTAGAAAGCCTTTATGTGCTGTGGGGCAGAGAGAGACACCTGGGTACAAATGCGTTGGGAGAAAGGGGAAAACAAGGGAATACAGGCTCTGCAGGGAAAACGCCGTGGGTTTAACAGCACTGCAGGAGGTGCAGGGCAGGATGTGACTGGGGACTACTGCGATGTGCTGGGCTGGTTGCTCAGCCAGCCTCGAAACTGGAGGGGTTTAAGGACAACCTCAGAGATGCCACTGGCAGAGCTGGAGTTGGAGCAAGGAGGTTGTGGGCAGCTTTCCCCAGCCCCTGCCTTCCAGGGGACCAGTTTGGGGGGCGTGCATGAACATAGGCTCCCACGTCCCTCCCATGCCATTCCTCCCCCTGGACTGCTCTCCATGGGTGACTGCCAGCATTTTGATGTGGGGCTGCTGTGTAGCAGTCCCTCCACCCTCCCAGGGAGGGACACGGAGCCCTTCCCCTGCTCCCGGAGAGGCTGCCCATCCCTTACCGCTGCCGGTGAGTTCACCACGGCCAGGTTGTAGCCATAGAGCATGGAGGAGCCAAAGGACACCAGGAGGGTGACCGACAGCAGGGGGAAAGTGAGGTGCTGGGAGAGAGGAGGAGGGATCAGCAGGGCCCCGGCCCACAGAGCTGGGGGACAAGGTCACACATGGCATTGGGTCACTGCCCTTTTGCTATAGGGATGTCCCCAGCCCAGAGCAAAGATCCCAGCACAACGGAGCCGTGTGCTGAGCGCCGCTTCGTGCCACCACCCAGCACCCAGCCCGGCTGGCTTCCCCGCGGCTGGGCTCCAGGCTGTGGCCGGAGGCTTCACCCTGGCGGTGACCCAGCTCAGGCTGCTTGTCCCTGCCGCCTGTCCCTGTCCCCCCTGGCCCGGGGCTGGGAGGGGGCAGCGAGCAGAAGGGGCAGATGGAGCAGGGACAGACACCCATCCCCTCCTGTGGATGGGGGCACCCAAACGGCACTGCTGCAGCTGCCCCACGCACACCTCCCTGCCTGGGGCGCCCAGCGCCACCGAAGGGTGCAGCTCCCTGCGGCAGGTCCCAGTCCTCCCAAAATGCCACGTGCACCCACCCCGCCACCCGCACCAGCACCTCTGTCACCAGCTCCGGCGGCCGGGGCGACCTCGCTGTGGGGAGCCGATGGCTGCGGGGGGCCACCCTGCAGCCCTGACCCAGCCCGGGGGGGGCGCAGACCAGCCCACCGCGGGCTCGGGGTGCCCCGCAGCACCCAGGAGGCGCTCAGGGCACCCCGCAGCCACAGGGGCACCCCTGGGTGCTGCAGCCGGCTGTCTCCCCTGGAGCGCTGAGCATCCCGCGGCGACAGGGCTGTGGCGGGGTGGCCTGCGTCCCCCGGGAGCAGCCCCGCACCCGGAGCCCGGCCCTCCCCGCAGCCCCCCCGCACGGTAGCCGGATCCATAGCACCCAGCAGCTCCCGGCTCACGCACAGCAAATCCCCGCTAATCCCATCAGGAATCCCCAGCCGCGAAAGAGGGGTGGGGGGAGCACCGTGGGGCACATGGGGAGGGGGATGGAACAGCCCCCCCCTCCGCAGGGAGCTCACCCCGGTGATGTCCCCGCCGGGCTGCGGGGTCCCTTTCCCGGCCGTCGGGGCGAGGCTGCAGCCGGAGCGGGGGCCGGGAGGAGGAGGCGGGGGGGAGGAAGGCAGCCCCGGTCCTGCGGCCTGGCTCGGCTCTCCCATTTTTAGACGGAAGGAGGAGGAGGAGAGGGAAGGCAGGCAGGCAGGCAGGCAGGGCAGCGCAGGCAGCCTGCGTGCCCCCGGGGCTCATTGGAGGCGCCTGAGCGGCCGGAGGAGGAGTCGCCCCCCCCCCCCCCGTCGGAGGCAGGGGCAGGCCGACACCCCCGAGGGGCCACGGCCAGGCCTGGGGACAGCGGGACCACTGGTGTGCTCCTCTGCCACCGTCGAGAGCCCCCGTATGTCCCCTCCAAGCGAGGGTGGCGACAGGGCCTGTACTAAGGGCAGCATCCCTGCATCACCCCCGAGGCTGGGGGCGAAGGGGCAGCCCCACATCACCCATCGCCCCCGACCCCTCTCCCACTCGGTCAGCCTCTGAGGCAGACGTGCCCCATCCTTGCGGCTCAGGTAGGAGGGCTGGTACCGCAAGGCCATGGCTCAGGGCAGCTCTCTTCCCCAGACACAGAGGGGCACAGCCCCCAGCCCCAGAGAGGAGAGAGTCGGTTCACGGCAGCTCAGAGGATTCCAATTTTGCTGCGGCCAGGAGCTGCCTCCCCTGCTGCTAATGAAGTGCCTTTAATTAGCAGCCTAATAGCAAGCTCTTAATTTGCCGAGGAGCCAGCTGAAAGGATAGGGACCCCACTAAGCCACGACTGGCAACAGCTCCAGGGGCTTAAAAGGGACAGGCCCCGCTGGCTGGCCCCACCTCGGCAGGGGTCCCGGGCAGGGCTGGGAGACCCCCTAGGGCACCAGCACCTGTGGGCCTGCCGTGCCCAAACACAGCCCGGCTGTCCGGGTCGCATCCTCCCACACAAGGATGCTTCAGCTCCCGTCTCCTCCCTCCACGTGAGCCTCCAGCTCTCCCCACAAGCGCCACCGTGCCCTCTCCCCCAGCCATGAGCCCTTTCCAGCCCACTGCTGTTCAGCTTTTCCCAGGACAGGTACCTGCTCAAGAGCTCCTTACGTCTTGCTCAGACTTGGTTTCTCCATGTCTCGATTGGGGCACCACCTTTACCGTGGTGGGCAGCTACAGAGACCTTGGTGACAGGGCCACAGTGGGGGGGGACCCGCAGGGAGGGGATGTCCCATTTTGTTCCCAGAGCAGCAGGATGAAGATCTGTTTATCGGACGGACATGCCCATGGGTGCGATGGCCCAGCAGGAGGAGGACATACAGCCTGAGGGTACCAGCCATGTCCAAAGCACTTGCAGTGCTACAGGGCAGTCCTAAATACCCCCAGGACTCACCTCAAACCCCGTGCTAAAACAGGGCAAAGCAGCAAACCTGGGACCCAATGATGAGCTGGTCCGTGCTCCCACTCCGGTCATCCAGATACATGGCTCATCTCTGGGACCAGCACCTGGAGAGTTAAATGTGCCCTGTCCAGTGGTCCCTGCTACAAGGAGAGGAAGAAACAGCAGCAGCCACCTCTCCCCCATCCTGAGCCACCTCAGCAAACACCCACCTAAGAACCCTCCTGGAGCTTCCCAGGCCCTCTGCAGTGAAGCCCTTACCTGTCCCCAAGCCCAGTGCCCAGCCCCACAGCCACAGCCCCCCTCCTGCCACACCGCCTGGTGCTGCAGACCAAGCAGGGACATCCTCAGGATGCTGCTTCAAGCCAGGGGGGCAGCCACTGCCTCGATTTAGGGTGTAAATTTGGGTTACTGCCACTGGTTCCCAGCAGTGGCTGGGATGCTGGGAGCAGAGGTTTAGCAGCAGATGTAAAGGTGAGAAACATGTTCTTGGGAGGAAGGGAGAGGAGGAGAAAAGCCCAGGGTGTCAGTTAAGGGTCACCAGGGAGCTGTGTTAATTGGAGACACTCCTGTGACCCAACCCGGTGATGGTGGCGCAAGGTAAGATGGAGGCAAGTGCTGACAAGAAACACCCACTGCTCTGTGCTGCAAGGGAGCTCATCTCTGCAATTTACAGGTGTCCCTGTTCCTCCCCTGCCCCCACGCAAGGAGTCCCTGGCTAAAACACCCCCCTTGGCTGAGAAAGTGGCTGTGAGCCCAGAAACTACCCTCATCCCCTCCCAGTGTCACTCCTGGGAACTCCCGTCCCACTCTCGCCTTGCTGCTGCCCTGGTCCCCAGACACAGCACTGGGGCTGCTCCCGTTTTAGGCCTAATGGGATGCTCGGGTGCCTCCTCTCCTCCAGGCACCGAACACAGTGCCTGGGGCATGCAAAGAAACCCGGGGAGGACCGGGAGAGGCAGAGCAGCAAGAAGAGCCAGTCGCCTCGGCATGCATCCTACACAGAGTGATGACACTTGCCAAGGCCAGGAGGACAGAGATGCCACTGGGAGCACCATGCTCTCCCGAGTGCTTCCCTGAGATGATGGTGTGGTGCTGTACAGGGTCCCAGCAGAGCCCCGCTGCCCAGTGTGGGCAGAGGCAGGATCCATCCTGCCATGCTGTGGAGAGGAAGGACAGAGCCAGCCCCACTGCAATGGCAGAGCACCTGGTGCCTCCTGCCTCCCTGCCCAGCTCCCCAGGGCCAGGCACTGGCAGCCATGAGCCAGCCATGTGGGACCCCACACTGAAGAATAAAACATTTGAAAAAAAAAAAAAATTATATGAGGATTTCTGCAGGACTGGGGAGCGCAGCAGTGGGGAAGACCCACTAGGAGAGTTCCTCCCCTTTTCCAATATGAGATGGAAATCCCTCGGAGAAGACACAGCCTTCAGTGCTGCCTTTAGTGTCTGCCCAGCACCATCTAGTCCAATCTAGAACAAAGTCCACAAGGAAGTAACAAGCAGCTCAAATAAATGTAGGCAAAAAGATGCATTGCTTAGCAGCCACTGACCCCTTTCCCTGTGCTGGAAGAGAGGGAACTCAGCAGCATGGATGCAGCAGGCAGAGCCACTCACAGACATCCCTGCAGTTTAAAAGGTCAGAGCAGTTTGCTGGCACTGCCCTTTTGGAGTTGACACTGCAGAAACGGAGATGGTCCAGCAGCTTCCCTGCCTCGCTGACCCCTGGGAGGAGACTGCTTCCTTGACTTTGTAAACACCAGCACGGTGCTTTGGGCATGGGATGGGGAGTTTTGGACTCATCAGCTGTGTGATGTTTAACCAAGGGCTTGAGTTTCTGCAAACCACATTGGCCTCCAGAAGAAACTCGGCGGTGTCCCTAGTGAAAGCACTGCTCAAGCTGGCTCTTATTGCACTGGAAAGCTCATCTGACTGTTCTCCAACTGCGGGAAGGCTATTTACCTGTACAGGTGAAACCTTTTCCAGCCCAGGTTTTCCTGGTCATATTCCTTATCCAGCTTCAGTGGTCTGTGGCAGATGAACCCCACACAGCTCAGCCACCTCCCTGCTGGTTTGGAGACTTCAGCTGCTCCTACCACCCAGGTGCATGTCAGCAAAGCACTTTGGAAAAAAAAACTCAGGGTGGGAAGGTTAACGCTGATGAGAAACAAGAGAGTATCCCTTGGGGATATAATGCATGTCTGAGATCTCTTAGGGCAAAGCAAAGTGGCTGGTAGTCACACACACGCACTACTGGAGCCTGCTAGAAGGGCATCACATCCCTGTCTGTCAGATGTCCTCAGCCATACTGGCCAAGGAAGGACCAGCCAGCAAAGGGGACAAGCTGAGACCTCAGATGGCTGCACCCCATTACGTTAGATTTGCATGGGATAGTTCGCACAAGCAGGATCTTATTTTCCTCTCAGTCTTCTCCAGCAGCACAGGTGCTTTCCTGCTGGGACAGGGCGCGTCCCAACACACAGGGCAGTGTGGGTGTTGGCTGTGAAGCAACTTGAGCACTTGCAAGTCTTCTGCAGGCACAGTTACATAGACAAAGCACCGGGCTCTCAAGCCCAGGAGTGGCATCCTATTCCCACCAAACGTTGCATCATTCCCACAACCTCCTGGATGGAGGTGCCATTGCATGGGCTGGGGGAAGCTCTGCCGCACACGGCCTTGGAACAAATGGGCCAGGACGCCACCGAGCCAGGCGCAGCCCATACCCCAGGGGCTGCCAGGACCAGGGGACAGCTTGCCCGCAGAAATCGATGGCAGCGCTAGAGCATGTCTGTCTGCTCAGGGCTTTTGTTTCCCTGGCCATGCTGCCTCCTCTGCTGACAGCTCGCCATCCTAACCCTCTCCAAACCGGTTCAGCACCACCCAACTGCTGAATTCATCCTAAACACTGGTTGTAAGAAATACATTTATTCTCGCCTAGCAGGTCTAAATTGGCCAACTTCCCCTTGCAAAAAACTAGCTTACTATACTCTTGTAAGCATGTATATAATATAATAATAATTTGAAAAAAAACCAAACCCAAACCAACAAAACCAAGATACTTCATTTTAAAGCTGTAGGCTGATCAAATGCTGTTAATTTGAAGCTATGGTAAACATTACTTTCTTCCTTCATTTAAAGTGGAAATAAGGCACACATTTTTAAACAGAAAGGGTAATTAACCACTGAATCTATTTAAGATAAGCTGTCTGGTGTTCATTCTTTTCCAGTGGAAATTTACAATTGAGATTGCTTTTCTTTCTCAAAGACTCTCTTTAGTACTCTAGTTTTCAGATGCCAGAATTCCAGGGAGAAGTTTTCCAGCCCATGCCCTGCAGCACAGCACTGTCCGGTCCTCGAAACCTGGAAAAAAAAGACTCTGATCCTCATCTTTAAATATCAAGGAGAAGAGGGGGAAGGAAGCCAAGGAAGAGCTAGAAACAATCCATGAGGAGAACCTGTTTCTTGTAGGACTGGGTAGTATGTGTGTCGTTTGAGTACTGGGGCTGTGAGTACACAAGGTAAGGGGTCTCATTTGTGTGTGCAGGCAGCCACGTGTGTAAGTCAAGCTGCATCCTGTGTTACAGACCAATCTGAAACGATGGATGAAGCCTGTCACTGCAATTCCTCTTCCGAATCTATTATCGGATGGGAGGAAAGAGCAGGGAGGGAACAGAAAAGGTTAGCAGTGTAAATACATATATATACACACATAAAACCCCCAAACCCTTGCCAAACAAAGCACGCGGCTGCCGGGAACCCTGTCACAGGAGAGACGGGGATTGAAAGTGACAGGAATCCTGCTCTTAGCGCTTCAGAAAAGCGGGAGCCTTTGCAATCTCCAGTCCCCCGCTGGCTCCCAAGAATGGAGCCAGCAGGGAGAGAGATGACGGGAGTGTGGGGGTTTGTTTGTTTTCTGACCACCCCAGGAGCCAGGATCTTAAAACTGCAGCAGCCTTTGTTTTAAAAGGGGCTCTTAAGTAAAATTGCAAGATCCAAGGCTGCTATCCAAGGAGTGTTTTTAAGAGAAAGGTATTCTGAGGGCAAGGGTGCTTGTGTTAAAATTCAGGCGAGCCCTAAGCATGACAGCATCCCCAGCCATGGAGTTGCATGGCGGTGCTGCGATATGTCAATTACTCACTCATTATTGAACAGCAGGATTCTGATTAGCTTATAAAACAAATTTGTGCTTCTCCTACCAGGATCTTGCAACAGTACCCAGAAAAACAAAGTCTTTATAGCCTCTCTCCCCCCACTTTTTTAATGGGCAGGATGGCTCCAGCTCTTCTGTGTCAGTCACATCCGTTCTCTGGCTTACAGCGTGGACCCATTTGCCCCAGCCAGAGGCCATCAGCTATGAATGGAGAGTTTGTTAATTAAAAAGTATGCTGTGGTTTTAGGAATAAGTGTTTTTCCCAACTGCCTGAGCAGTCTTTTATGCTGCACTCATCAATGAGTGGCAGCTCTGAGGTGGGACTGGCTACGGCAGACTCCACGTGTCCTGTGAAGCTGCATCAACCCAGGCCTCGGGGCAAAGCCACCCACCTTACAGCCACAGCACTTCCAGGTGTTCACACCGCAAGTATCATGCACAGTGCACACGCAGCAGAAGCGTGACTCACGTACACGGGGCTCAAGGAAGATACGGGCTTAGGCTTGCTGTTTTGATGGTGTCCTTCACCCCAAAAGGAAAACAGGAGAGATTCACAGCTTAATCTTTGTATTTGTATTTAAGTTATTTTCTGAACAGTTAAAAAAAAAAAAACAAAAACAAACCACACTGTTACCATGATCCTAGCTCAAGTGAACATTAGTACATTAACTACACATCACCGTAACATAATCACGAAATTCAAAGCACTCATTACTTAAGAATCCAGATAACAAATATAGCAGAGTAACAAACAGAAAACTCTGGAGAAACCATGTTCTTTCTCACCTCTCCCACTCCCACACCCACCTCAGCCTGAGCAGGCAGGAGTGATGCAGCATAGGCTGGCCTGGCAGGCATGCAGCTCTCCTAAAGGTAGTGATGTAAAATGACTGGGAGAAATGGGATCTGCTACACTTTGCCGAGGTCCACATTATTTTTCTGCCATGCTAAAACTGTGCCTAGGCTGAGCCCCGCAACGCCTCGCACAAAAAACCAGAAGTAGCCAAAAGCAAAGTTTTATGCTCAAAAGCAGCTCCAGATTTTCACATTGAGTTGCCCAAAAATTCTCACAGCTAGTTCCTTACGAAAGCCACTGCAAACAACCCAGGACAGGCTGTCCTGTCTTCCTCCTGCACATGGAGCTTTGCTTAGATGAAAAGCATGAGTGCCAGCAGATTAAAACACTTTGCCTGTAAAGGCAACTAATTGTTACTCGTCATACAGGTACCAGCAGAGTTGCTCTGTGATGAAGACTTTGTTTTGTGCTGGATTTCTGGCCACAGCTGCACTTGCCTTATGCTTGAGCAGAAATCAGGATATAGTTTACAGTGATAGGGTATTAAAAAAAGGGACCTATTTAGGAATTGGCTATAATATCTAAAGGGCTGATTGTACATCCATTTACATCAGGGTCCCTCCAATTTTGAGAGTATCAGCTTAATATCACTAAGGATTAACCAGTGTTGCCAACTCCCATGGGATATCCGCTGGATAACAAATGTGGAAGCCCACTGGTCTTTGGGAACAAGCACAAAGTGGTGGGAAGAGTTTTCTGACACGACAAAGGACAATTTATTCTGGCAGTGTTCCAAGGTTCACCCTGGGAGAGATGCTTCAGGAATTTGCCAGTAATTTGGCTACATCTCATTTAAAAAAAAAAAAAATAATGGGGTGAGGGGGAAAGGAGGGGAAGCCAAATGCTCAGCAGGCAGCCATTCCTCTCAATCCACTGCTGAGGCTGTGGGGAAGCAACAGGAACTGCTGCTTCTGTGAATCTCTGAATTAGAAGTGGAGACAGAAAGACTGTGCCTCCCTCATGCCAATCACTCCAGTAGCGATTTGCCAGCAGGAGGATGGAGAGATTTCATATGGAGACCTCCTTTGGGGACAGCTGGGGTCGCTTGCTCTTCCCCCCTCCTTCTGGGAAGCTGCTGCTTATTGCTTTGGGGAGAACAGTAGGGCAAGGCTCAGCATGTCAGATGCATCATACATGCCACTTGGAGACCCTGGCAAGGTTCATTCTTCTCTTGGCAAGTGTAGTTTAGACCGTCCCTTTCTCCTCATGCCCCCAGTACAACCGTAAAGGGGCATCAACTGACAAGTTCAACAGTTGGAGGCCTTACTTCATTACCTCCTAATGACTTTTGATGTACTCACAGAAAACCTCTGTTCTTCTGAGTCAACTACACAGCTAAGAGATCTATTTTCAGCATAGTCCCCACTTCTGTAGAGATCCATCTCCATCTCTGCACCTCCTACTAGCTTTCAACCACTTGGGTTGTCTCCTCCTTTTCCTCCCACACTTAAGAGCAAGCCTGCAGTAGGAAGGCTGGCTGCTCCTTCTTGTCTGCTTCTCTAGCTAGGCTCTGTGATTTATCATATATAAATATCCCCACACCAAGCGAATTTAGGCATCATCAGCCACAAAAGGCAGATCTAAAATGGTGTTTAAGGAAACTAACAAAGTTAGGCAAAAAGCCCAACCTGGAGATGTGCTTCCCATTGGAGCTGGGATACCAAAAAACTCAGAACCAAGCCTGGAGCTCTGCTCAGACTGAGAAAGGAACATGTGGCAGGGGCAGGAAACACATACCTGGGAGCGGAGAAATGTGCACAATACTCTCCAGCTTTTTCAGCATTCAAAAAAAATAAGAAAAAGAAAAAAAGGATCCTTTGGAGCAGGAGCAGGTGGCGGGTAGGTAAAGCATGGTCGTCCAAGTCAGCTTCCAGTTTAGAAACAAGTGTAAAGCATTTCAATGTTTCCGATGATCACAGACTTCGCAACTTGTCACCTGAATCCTTCCGTTCCAACAGCGGATGTGTCTGTCCCTGAAAGTTAATGGGGAGCAGAGGGAGCTGCTCCAGAGGAGACAGCCGCAGAAGTTTTCTCGCCGCAAATTCCTTCATGCTATTTCTGTTTGCATATTTTAAAGCAAGCTGTATTCCTCTGAGGATGAGAAATATTTGCAGCAAAACTGCACCCTATTGCAAAGGAGTCACAAGCAGGAGATGGTGTGGCCATAACGGATTGTCCTGCTCTGAATATCCCACACCTCCAGTACTTTCCATCCCGTAGTCCAAGGGGGAAGGCTAGTGTGAGCTTCCTACTTGTGGGAGAAGTGCCAATCTCTATGCAGCAGAGGTATTTAATTTCATTTCAAAGCGATGTGCAACACTTAAAAGCCCATAGACACTTCCAGCCCTTTTTTATCTCCTTTCAGCAGGCAAATTCTAGTTCTTTTCATTATAAACTCTGCAATTACTCCAACCCAGCGGAGGGATTATCCATCCAGTTCATGCTGAAACCTCTCTCACATGCACTCTTGCACACTCACACTCAGACACACACACACACATATCCTAAGGGGGCGGGGGGAAGTTTGAAAAAGCCACTTTCTTCTGACATTGGGAGATCTACTTACCAGATTGTTCCTCCCTGGGTGCACAATAAACACCACCAAACGTCAGGCTGTGGCAGTTTCAAGTTCAAGTTAGATCAGTTAACTTCACTTTCCTTCTTAGCTATCAGAAAATTTGTACAGCTCAGGGAGTGGGGTAGAAATCCTCACCCTTCTGCAGTTCTGTATGAAGTACCCAGACACAGTCCCTCTTGGGGGTAAGATACCGTTCCTACCATGTGCCGAAAATGGATTTCAGCTGTTGCTCACTAAGTGTACCTTAAGCAGCTCTATACAGCAGAGTTCAAACTATGGTACCACTAGAAGACCCAACAGAGCTTAGAAGTTACAGGATAGCAGCACGGAGCAGCAGGGCTATGACAACCAAGGACAATCTGCAGTGGTGTTGTCTCTGTGTTTGGCCAGCCAGTCTTCCGTTTCTCCCAGATTCTCTCAGCTAGCAAAATAAAATGCATCCTCGTAGGTGTTGGCCACAAAGATGCAATTAAAATATTAGGAAGTTCTGCAGCCTTCAGAGGCTGAAGTAACAGATCATTGTTTTCCACAATAACCTAAATGTAAAAGACAGAGGATGACCAAACTGAAGAAATAACTCTTAAATCTGCAGCCAAAGTCTCATAAAACCCTGCTGACACACAACCATGCTGCAGACCTTGTAATAACTGAACTTAGAGGAACAGTGTTCAAATAACAGCAAGATTCAGAACGTCAACTCAGCTAAGTTTGGGATGTAAACTTTGATTCTCTCTGCTCCCTTGCCACTTTGGCTCTGGGACTGCAGTATGCCTGGTATGTAGAGCTGCCTGAAAATCCAAAACAGCCTTCCTAGATTTAAAAGTAGTGCCAAAGTCAGCTGTGGATGAACTTATCATTGTGACTCAGAACTTTTATGACTCTGCAGAGGTAAGTCACACTGTCAGTGTTACCTGAACAGAGCCCAGTTGTTAACCTATTTGACTCTTTTGCAGTCATAGCTCAAACAGAAAATAGGAGTGTCACCACAGGCTCCAAGATGCTCTTTAGAACTCATGTAGTCTCTAGGCTCAATGAAACTACAGGGAGCTGAGCGCTCAACACTGCTGCCCATGTGCTTCAGGCCCCGCACTAGGTACTCCCCAAGCACCAGCCTTCCCTTCCTCCGTAACTCCATCACCTTGTCTGTCTTAGCTGTCACCAAAATGATTTAAGCCTTCTGGAGTAATCTTTGGGGACTCTGGGCCCAGCTCCTTGCAAAATTTCATTGGTGGAAAAAGCACATCTGAAGCAATTAGGAACAACGCAACTGCTTCCCCAGCAAAGTGAAGTTGATGAGTATAGCTTAAAAAAAATTCCCATCTGTCAAGTTCCCAGTTTAGAGGGTGTTAACAGAGCCTCCTCCAGCCCCAGTTAAATCCCTCCAGCCCCGAGATGAAGGACGCCATGTTCCTACTGTGGGACTGGAGTAACTCCCCATTAAGGCAGTGGGGGTTATTCAAGACCTACAGTGGAAGATCTGGGCCCAAACCTGGAATAGCCAGGGACTGATTTACACAGTCTTTCCTGATCGAAATGCAGGCCTGCTGCAATTCCTTCCAGCTCTGTAAAAAGAGCTGTTTTCCCCCAGACCTCTCTGTCTAGTTGAGAGACAGGCAGAATTGTTTCTCATGTCCCTCCTCTAGGGCTATTTTTATCTTCTGAACAATGACAACTTGCAAAAGCTGCTAGAAAGCAAAGATCCAGCTCAGCTACCAGGAAAGGGACTAATCAGCCTGTGTCCCTAAAACACAATACAGCATGCACATAGGTTAGAGGAGCACACTAAAGGCTCTCCTGAAGGCTTTCTAGCAAGGCCAGCCCCAGGAATACTGCAGAACTGGCCTGGAGCCACTGCTAACTGTACTGGCTATACTCATGGCCATACTCGTTTTACCCATCTGCCATCAGCACGGGACTGTGCATTTGCTCATTCGTGTGAGCAAAGTCTTATTGTCATAGCCAGAGTGTTTGTGTAGTGTCTCCACACTAGGGTGGCTTAATCTTGAGAGCTCCCCGAGGTTTTTAGCAGCTCCCTCTTCCAGCACCCAACTACAGCCTCTCTGAGGGGAGAAGGATTGGAAAGATGAGAGCATTCCTCCTCATACCAGCCTCAAACTTCCTCCAGTTTACAGAACGTCTGATAAGCAACACACTGTCCTCAGGGAGAACAGCGGGAGGAAGATGGTATATGACAATCTCTCTGCTAGTGAAATACTGCCCTGGGCCAACGTTTCACCCAGGGCAGGGGTGGACGGGATCTCAACCCCAGCCCATCACGCTTGGAACTTTGGCAGAAGAAAGTTTTAACTTTTCATCGACTAGCATTCCTCAGCCAAGCAGATGTTAAGGGAGACTACAATACACATCCAGCTTCCAAAGAGTTAGCATAGCAGGCAGGAGAGGAAAGAGATGGATTTGGCTCATAATAGTCAAATTTCAAGGGTCCTCTCTCCACAAAAAATAGGTCTGCAGTCAGAACAGCCGAAAGCCACAGGGAAGTTGTGGGAGGGGGGCTGGTGTGGCTGTTAGTGTTTCTTCTGCTCTTCAGAGCTGAATGCTTTCACAAAGGCCTAGCAATGGATACTGATTTCAGTCTGAGTAGCAGCCTCCTCCCCACTCACCCTCCCACCCACCCTGAAGTGACTCTCTCAGCAGGATGCACTGTGGCTATAAGTCTTCTGCTTAACAGCAAAGCAACACATTCCGGCAACATCTTAAATATATTCATAGAACATCTGTGACTGGGTTTGGAGGGGAACCAAACAGGGTAAAGGGAAGAGGAGTGGAACAGGAAGAGGGGGACAAGGGAGGAAGGGGATGGCAAGGTTTAAAAATGTTAACTGTTCATGAAAGATAAAAGTCATCTTCTGATATAGCAGCACTTTAGCAGTCAGCCGCGCTGAGTAGACCCTGTCTGAGATCAACCGCATTCCAACTTTGTTCCAGAAACAAGTCTGAGAGCCTCTCTCTTCAGCAAGTATTGGTTACGTGGATAGTTCTTTTGTCCTGGCATTGGCAGATAATTTAAATACTGCAGCTTAAATGAGTCCTGGGAACAAAAAAACAGAACAAACCAAACAAACCCTGTTTGTACTAAACTTTTTAATGATTTAAAAGAACATCTGATTGACTGGAGTGTTTGAGAAAATCAAGATGGCTGATCTGACAGCTCTGGAGCATCACTGTACATTTGCCAATTAAACAGACAGGATACAAGATGTGCCCTGTGACAGCATTTTCATGGGGAAATGTCACTGTGGACACCCCTTGCAGAAGCCTGTCAGCTCTTCTGCCATTTTTCTCAAGCTATTAACAGTAACTGCACGTACCCACCAAAGTGGGCAATCATGCTATCCCATTCCACTCACGTACATATCAAATTCACTCTACAACTGACCCAAACGTATGAAACATTATGTAATCCCCACACTGCACTGGCCAAGACAAATCAGCCAGGCTCTGATGTGAAGAACTTAACACCTGTCCTACACTAGAGAGAACAAGGGTTAGGCCCTATGAGTAAATGATTTTGCACATTGATGCGTCTCGATTAAATTCACCTGGGCTTGTGCCTCAGTGTCTCCTCCCCCAGCCAAACTGTTCTCTTGAATCAGCTTGCTGCAGAGAGAGAAGAACGGTCACCACTTCAGAGGGAGGGAATAAAGCTGACACTTCTTGGCAAAAGCCTCCTGCCTGGTGACAACTGCCCAGGGTCAGGCCATCTGCATCCCCTTGTTAGGCAGCAGCTGCTCTACTCGCTCTGCAGAAACCCTTCTTCCTTCTGGACAGCAGTGATAGCTGATTTAATTATTGATGATGATGGACAGAGGAGGAGGAGTTCTTCAGGGGAAATCACAGGCGCCACATGCCACAAATCCTAAAATAAAGTCCCTATTCTAAGGTATCAAAAGATTTCTGTCCTTTTACAGGACACTGTAATTACTGTCCAGCCGAGATGAGAAATATTGATAGACGCAGCTAGTTATTCAAGCGGCAGGCTTGCATTAGCACTACATCCAGTGTCACCTCTAAGCCTCATTATATTAATTTCTTTTTACCTGTGCGAGTGTGAGGTACAGTGTAGTGTTATTTATCTTGAGATGTAGGTGTATGTTCTGGACGGGGAACGAGTGGATTCTGCTTGGGCAGCTGGGTCATTCAGAAAATCCCAGATGAGGATGGTGTCATCGTGTGAGCTGCTGACAATCTGGAACTCATCAAACTGGAGTCGAAAGACCCTTCCAGAATGTTCCTAAATGCAAGTGGGAGACACAGCAGTTACTTCACAAACTTGCTGGCACCTGGGATGGAGCAGGGAAGATGATCTTGGCCTTGGATTCTAATGTTACATCCATTTCTCAGTAAACCTCACATACACACTGTGCATCACCATCATACAGCTTAAATTAAAGGCTCTTTCCGTAAAAAGGGTTTGCCATATGCGAGTACTTGGCTGGCAGGAAGTTTACATTACTTTACCCGCTACTCCTTAAAACCCAGTATTAGACATACACTGTGCAGAACAGACCAAACTCCCTCCCACCACACAATTCAGTCTGGTGAGGCCAATAGGAACACTGTCTTCGTTGCTCCATGGCAAAACTCTTTTCTGAAATCACAGCATTCCCAGATGCAGTAGGTTACATGGGGAGAGATGAGAACTCTGCATTCAAGCCTTGGCACCATTGCCACTGCTAAAGAGGAAAGAGCTTAATACTGGAGGACACTAAGAAGCCTGTTGTAAAGTCCAGTGACACAGTAATAATTCCTCTTAAGCAGTTCTAAAAATATGAACTAGAAAGGGCATTCTTTATCGGCAGTTTGCATTCTGCTCTGAGGCTGAGTGGAAATGGCATGACAATTTGGCAAGAGTTCAGACTGTAATTAACAGGAGGTAACGGCAAGATCCTGGATATCGCAGAGCAAATCCGCTATGCTTTCCCTTTCGTGTTGCCTACTTTTTCTTGGTGCTTATGCTGCTGCAGGAGCAGTGGCCTCTTCAGTCAGAAGGGAAGAGAAACCATGCAGCTAGGGTGAGCCCTGTCTCTTCCATTAATACATATTTCTCTTCAGTGCTCACACATTGTGAGGGGCTCAGGGGAAAAAAAACATGTCTTAAAATACTGTAATACTGAAAATACAGGTTTCTCAAACATTTGTACAAAAGAGAATTGTTACCTACTAAATGGGAACCCTCTGCCTTACGGCACAGGACTACAAATATACAGCTCAGTTTGCAAGTGCAACAACTGTTTTGAAGTGAATCTCTGAATCTTTAAATTAAAATTAACTGAAAATACACACACACAAAGCCAGATTCCACTTTTAAAATAAAGTTTTAAAAAGGTCTAATCATTGGAACTTTCCTGATATTCTACCTATAACTTGAATTTGTCTCAAAAACACTTTACTGGTTTCTGCTTTCCACCTATTCTAAAAAGAACTGTTTTTCCAGAGTTTGTGTTGAGGTAGCAAAGTAAAAAATTTCTTTCTAAAAATACCACTACAACAATCAGATCCACTGAGGGATTTCTCACAGAGACACTGACAGAGAGAGGCACTTCCAACAACTGTTTCCAAACCTCCCTTTTTTTCTCCCAGTCACTTTGCTAAATAAGGTTGCCCTAGAAGTTCCACACAGCACCTACCCTTTGCTGTTGCAGTGGCAATAAGCAGAATGCACACCCTAAGCTGAGGCCACAAGGACCTGGACTCTTTAGCTCGTAAGGAAAGCTGAACTGCATGTTTATTCTGTGCCTGGGAAGCTTCTGTCAAATTCATGTGGCTGCTGTTCCAGCTAACGGAAGACAAAACTGGAAGGGACCTGGCATGCAGCGAGCATTTGTTATCTGTGCACTTTCCTCCTACTGTTTGAAAATTGAACACGAGCAGCAGGAGACTCACGATGTTCATTGTGCAGCCAGGTTTAATTTTGGAGGCCGAGGGAAGAATAAGAAAAAAACCCAAACCATGGGTAAGTGGGTATAAGGACACCCTGTTGTCATAAACATGAAAAGTCCTAAAAGTGCCACAACAGCTTCCTCTGTGCCCCCTGCCCCCCTCCCCCCTTTTTGGCCCCCTCCATTGCTATCAAACAGGAATTTATGAGTATCCATGTGTTGAGATTCCTACAGTGTTTCCATCCCACCGCTTCTGATTTATAATATAATTAGCTGGGGCACTTTGGCTGTCCACTGCTGGAAAATGCAGAGGAAATCACACCAGTTAAATTAAGTCTACAGGTTACTAGGCACACATTTGTCTCAGGCTGGAGCAGGAACACTACTAATACCAAGCTGAAGTCTTAGACTCTCAGGAATGTGCTCCTGGGCACAGAGTTGTTCCATAGTTTGGAACTGGGTGGCCAATAACAAAGGGTTTTTCTGGATTTCAGCCATGAAACTATTTGCAGTTCTATTTGGCTAACAAGAAGGTTTTTCAACATAGTACCTGCAGGCATCCAAGGCTCTCTCAGACTCTTACTCCACAGCTTATGGTCCAAATATATGATTGGAAAAGAGTTAGCACAGCTTAATGATTTACTGCCTGTCAGCTTAGTCACAGTAACCCTCACAGTCTGCACCAAATGCAAAGTAAAATCCTTGAGCAAAATCTACACCCATTGCTGTAGCATTTCAGGTGGTCAATGAGTGGGCAGAAGCTCAGCTAGCACAGCTCAGCTGCTGTGAGGTAACCACACATCTATAGAATCAGACCGCCTCTGTATGATCTTGGTTTAAAGCACAGTCTACAGTCACATGCCACAGCAGGAAAAGGTCTAATGTATACCAACCCACACACTGCCCAAACACTTCTTAGCTAAAAATTAAATACATTTAGTATTTCTTTTTCAATGAGAATTTGGTACTGGACTTAAATCTTCCTTTATCCCCAGCAACAGTACAAGGTCTTTGGGGTGAACATGCTGGAGGAATGTACTGGCATTTTTCTCTCAACTTTCCCGCAGTATTGTAAGACCAGCGCAGAGCCACTGTTAAGCATGACTGTGAATGCTGTTAACAGTCACACTATGACATTTTAACCACACCATCATCAAACCTGCACTAAATACCGATGGACAGAATGGATGTAGTAGTTGCTGTTTAAGGATGAGGCAATTTCACTGTTCCAGTCCTTACCTGCTTTTTCCTTAAACACCCAAAAGCCAGTTAAAAGCAATCCCAATGGTGTTTTTGTTCTTGTTCCTCAAATCTGGAATGTGCTACATTTCTTTAAGAAATTTCATATCAACAGTTTAGACAACTTACTACTACATCATCAGGTACACACAGGTTAAAGTAAACCCACTGGCACATGGATTCCAAGAAGGACAAGTATCCAAAACGGATTTAGTTACTAACTTCAAATCACAGAACAAAACTTAAAAAGTGAGTGAAAACCCCACAAGTTCTGACTTGTAATGCTTTATAGTTTGCAACATTAAAAAAAAAAAGAAAAAAAAAAGTCACACACCCAACAAAGCCAAACCCCTAGCAATGATTTCTAGATCCTGTGGACTGGGGCTAAGCTGAATTGAGTTTTCATGGCTCAAGACAGTCCTGATGAAGCACTTTTCTGTCCCCTCCAACATCCCTACCAAAAGCTCTTACCACAAGGGTTCGCAAGCAGAGGGTCCCTGCTGGAGCACGGGGGTCCAAAGCAGCCACAAGATCCCATACTTTAATTTTCCTAGTACCAAAAAAATAGACAAACACCATGGCTCTGTTAAAGAGAAAAGAGCAAGTGCCCACAGAAAAAAATCAACCTGTTAGTACAGCTTAGCTAATACATCAGTTCAAGGAAAATTACAGCAATCTTTCTGCTCTTGAGACCTGGTTCTTGCATTTCCCCTTTGTAAAGCTTACAGAGCTTAATGGGAGGAAAAAATATGCTGTCACAAAGTAAAACACATAAAAAGCATGTGGTAATAACTAACAGAAACACATGGGAGTGTAGACACCTGGTCTGTAATGGCAAATGGTCCAGAAGACATAGCCACAGATGGGAAAGATTGTTCTTACCAGTGGTTCAGCTAGAACACGTTTCAGGTTGAGTCAGATACTCTTACAAACTAAAGAACTGGACCACACAGATCAAATCACACTGACTGATTTCAAAGAAGAAAGGTATACTTTGTAGCACGGTCCTCATCTACAGGCCATGAAAAGGTCTTCTTGGTATGACAGACAAGGAGTCTAATATTTATAAGGAAGATACAGCAAAGTGGGATGTGGGACACTGAGACAGACAGGAAGAAGCAAGGTATTAACTGCACTGACAGCCTCACCCATCATATGCCCCACTGACTATCCTCTTGTTATCAAAGCGTATGCATCTCACCAACTCTTCATGGCCTTCCAGTACTCGTAAACATGCCCCACACTCGATATCCCACAGTCTGTAAGAGAGTACAAAGAAACCCTAAGAATGTCTGAGTATCTGATCATTGCAATGAAACATTTGGTCTTTGCTGGTAGTTAATGGAAACCTGGAAATAAAAGAGTATGCTGAAACAACAAAGACAAAACAAACTACATTCATCACTCCTTTTCCTGCTGTTAAGCTGATGCTTGCTTTTCAGCATGACCGTTATGTTACGGTATCACATGGGAAGTGAGTCAGAGATCCAAAAATTTTAAGACCAGTTGTGTCTAGCATCTACTGCTCTAGTAATAAGAGGATATCGCCCAGTTATCTCCACAGTGAGCCTCATAACTTTATTTTACTGAAGTTGACTTTTTCATAAAGGTAACCTGCCTTGATTTTAAGATGTTAAGAGAGGGAGACTTACCAGCCCCCTTGGCAGCTTGTTCCAATGGGTAAGATCACACTCACAGGGCACGCGCCCCTTTCTGTACCCCTACATGCCTATTTCTGATTTCAAGGCTACCACGAGACAAATTTAAGACAGCAATACAGTGGTGAAAGTGGTGAATTAACAAGCCTTTTTTATTTGTCATTTTTCCCACTGAAGTTATGTTTACTCTATAATCTAGGCACCTTATGCATAAGCTAAAATGGGCACTCTATGTTTATTATTTTGTAATGCATTTTCTTCTTGCTTTCAAATAATTTCTGTGGCTCCCTGCTGTTTCTAATAACCCAATGTTTTAAAAAAGTTCTGACACCATAACAAGTACACAGTATCCCAGTAAGAGACCCAGCAATGCGTTATTCTCTCATGTAAACATCCCAGAGTTTTGGGCTCCATGAATAACATTTAGCACGGAGAATAAATAAAAATACATTATTTTTCAGACTTACACACTACCTTGAAAAATACTTAAGAAACACTTGAAAAAGTTCTCAAGTAAGTCTATTTGCTTTCCAGATTTTTGTCAGCTCTTTGACATAACTCCCAATTACCACAGATAAAGAAAGATTATTTGTCTACAAGAACGGAAATTCTTTGACATGTGTTGTCTAGAGCTGTTCTTTCTCTGGTTGAGACATACTCTGCTCATACAGGAATCTTTTAATAGCAGTATCTTCTGCAGTTCCCTCACATACAGATGAAAGCAAGCAGTCACAAATGTCCATAAATGTTCGTTCAATTAGTGTTCAGACTGACATGAACTTTACAAAAGTGAAAAATATGGGTCGTTCACAGAACTTCTCTGGGTGACACATCTTGAAGCAGCACAGCAGCTGAGGGGTCAGGTCACTTTTCCTTGAGAGAGAGACAAAGAAAGAGATAAACTGTCCCCACACATTTTACTCCTGAGGTCCCCCAGGGAATAATCCAGATCCAGCGGATGTGTGCCCAAGGTTGGTGGATAATGATTGCAGCTGTCCTGCCACAACAAGCTGCTCTCATTTTGGACAAGAGGAATGAATGAACAGAACTCTTTCATCACTGTAAACTGGGAAAGGATTTGTCTGTGCACACATTTGAGGCCAACGAGGAGCACAAGGTGATTCTTCGATTTGTGAAGTTGATCTTTCAGGGATCTGTGATTCACATGAGTACCACCACACCAGTCAAGGTCAGAGTAAGCAACTCCACGGCAAAGCTCAGCCAAAGGCACTCTGGCTGGTCAGATTTTTCGCATGGTCAGTCAAATTAAGCCTCTCAAGGACTGTAAACAGGATGGACAATGCCAGAAATGAACTAGTGCAGAAAGGTTTGAAGAGCAATCTTATGCCAGGAACTTTTATGCCACGTGTTTCCATTCCTTGCCATCAATACTGAGATTGCCAGCAGCTCTGGGAGGCTGCATCACACTAATTCAGGCCTGTAGTTTCAGGTGCCAGTTTGAGGTTTTACCTGAATCTGAATGGAATTAAAAGAGAAGATCATGTCCCTAGCCATGCGGGGAATGGGCCTTCATGCACAAAAGGGATAACTGAATTGGTGCCAAGGGTATCTCCCAGATTTGATAACGTCTCAAATCTCTACCTCTTTAAATAGTCAAAGAACCAAATAGCAAGAGGACTACTCTTAAGGCTTGAGAACTAACTAAAAAAATTAACTATGAAGTGTATGCAGTCAAGAACACTACCACTCTTTCTTCCTATAGATTTGGGAGAAGTTCTGGAAGTAGAGGAGGTCTGCAATTATCTCAGCCTTTAATTCACTTGAAGTCCTGGCAGAGTTGGAAGATGTACAGAAGGCAGGTGAGCCTGAATGCCCATCTCCTAGAGAGAATGCTACTGTCTAAACAGTCCAGTATCAGATTCCCATGTGTGCACACACATGAAAATTAACCACTCATTTAAAAACTAACCCAAGATGATGTAGTCTGATTCTATTTTCTTGCTCCAAATTATTATTTCTTTTCTTCTATACCATGCTTGTCTGTAGCAATTACAAACTTTGATCCTAGAGGCAAAGATACTGAAGTGACTGGATTAAACTTGATGTATCAGTTTCTACCAGATGGAAACTGGCACAATGATAGTGATGCCTATATAGCTGATCCTCTTACACCAGTGAAATTTCTGGCCTAAACCAAAACCTAAATAATTTTTATACATGGAGTCTCTCTAGAAGAAAGATACTGATTTTTCAGCTTGCAAAACTAGAAACCACAGAAGGATTTTTTGGAAAAAGTTTCCCTGCAACTGAGGAAAGACAAACTTCAAATTCTGTATCAAGAGGCAGCCTCTACTAAAGGCCAACTCACAACATCTGGCATTTTACAGTGGATTAAAATCAAACATACCCACAAACATGACTTAGTAACCTGCCCTTTCTCAATCACCCTTCCACTGACTTGCGCCCCCTGCTAATGGTTGACAGAAAACAACGTGACCAGGTGAGTCCTGTGCCTTGCCCACACAGCTGCCACACTTGACTTCCATTAAGATTCACTGCCAACATTCCTGAAATTCTAGCACAATTCATCTGTCAACTAGGGATTTTGTCCAGTGTAAGCATAAAAGCAACTGTATTCCTCTTTAGCGTTATCACTATCCTGACATTTATTTTTATTAGCACTGCAAGTCATATTTTAGATACTTCCCTAATTGCTGTGCTATTTAACCATTTCTTATTCTAATTCTGAGACCAAGTTTCATAGTACAATTGCAGAGCGTTATTTTTTTCCTATTTGCAGTGCAGGAGTTCTCACCATGTATAAGTGGTGCTGCTTTTACATAATGCCTGTAATACTCTTTCCCCTGATGAAGAGACAGAAGTTCCAGCTCTCTCGGTCATGCTCTCAGACAGCCCTATACCAAAATCTGGCACAATGACCTGGCGGTATCAACCAAAGGACCACCATTTTCCCACAGAATGTAAAGCAGGGAGAGGCAGCATGTTGCAATCAAAGCCTGCAGGCAAACAGTAGCATGACCGTTCTCACTGAAGAGGAATTATTACTGACAGGCAAAGCAAAGGGTTTCTGCTTACACTGTCCAGCTTTCAAGTTTTATCAGAACACAGGCATCTAAAGCAATGACAAAGATAAAAGGGAGGTTGCTCTTATTCCTGTTGGCATGGCAGAGCATTTCCCTACATAAACTAATATTCAAGCTTGCTCTGTACACCCCGAGACTAGTGGGACATCCCTCTGCCAGCAGCTGTAGGATGTAGGGAGAAATCCTGGCTCACGATACCAGAAGGAGTTAAATCTCAGATCGCAACTAGGGCAGCTGGAGAAGTGCAAAAGGCAGCAAACTGAACTTCATGCTCTAAACCAGCTGTTCCAAACTTAACCAGGTGCCAAGTACCACAAGAAGAGTTTGGCGAGAGCCCAGGAGGATTTCTGCAGAGGATTAAATGCCTCTTACTGCAAATCTGACCCCTTTAACTAGACACATAGCCCAATTAAAATATCACAAGAGGACATCATAGAAAGTGGTACTTGCCAGCTCCTTCATACACCAGAGTTGTCAGAGCAATGCAACTTGTTGATTAGTATGGGACTCTTGAGATACAGAGAATGAAAGACAACACAGTAAAACAGGCTTCTAATATCTCTTTCCAGTAGTTCCCAATGTTCTATACCAAAGAAAGCATATTTCATAGATGACAAGGGTACACGGCACTTCAGTTGCCTAACCTCTGCGCATCCCAGGGAATCAGAGACAACGTGCTTGTACAGAACTCTGCATTGGGGAGTGTGTCTCTTACCTGATAGTATTATCTGAAGAGCCGCTCACTACTAGCCTGTCTCTGTACTGCAGACATGCAATGCCTCGTTTGTGGCCATTTAAGGTGCGCACAAATTCACAGGTACTAGTGTTCCATACCTGTGATGGGAAGGGGGGAGGGAACCACACAGAGACAAAATTATTAAGAAGAGACTAACAAAAACTGGTATCTGCATGATACATGGCTGCATCCAGAATACTCTTAATTGAAGATGCTATCATTAAGACTGGGAAAATTACCCCTCCAATGACTTGTGATTATAGTCCGCAAGTGTTACCATCTTGGGTCACTGTACACAGAAGATTTTTGCCATACCGTATGAGAATTAGCTTCCAAAATCAGGCTTTAGCACTCTTGGGCTATGATTTAGGATCTTGATTTTCCTCAGTTTTAATGCTGCAGATTGGGATCATAGCAGTAACACTTAAGTGACTCCTATCCACTCACCTTCCCTTTTGCCCCATGCTGCCCTCTGACAGCTGTTCGAATGACCGATGCTGAAACAGATTATGGAAGTGGTCAAGTTGAAAAAGAACACAGAAGAAAAAGTCCTTTTTCAACTGCTTCTCTACCTGGATCTGATTTGCCACATAGCTCTGTAAACAAGTTGTGCAAGCTCAACAGAGGAGGTACGAGTGGAAACGAGCAGCGGGAAGAACACTGCTGCTAAAGGAAGAGCTGTGTAATAACTGCCAAGGACTATCACCATCCCTGTCTGGTCACTGTTCCCAGTTATTAAATACACATGGCTGAAATAAAAAGCCTCAAACACCTCACCTTTATAGTTCTGTCACCTGATGCTGATACAATGTACTTGTCATCAAAGTCCACTACGTTGACAGCAGCTCGGTGCCCTACTAGCACCCTCCTCAGGGTGATGTCTGTTGGTGAAGCCATGTCCCACACAGCAATGGAACGGTCTTTGGAACACGTCACCATCATGCCGTTATTGAAGCGGAGGTGCAATACTGCTTCACAGTGATGAATCAGTGTATTCAGCATCTCGCCTGCATTTACGTCCCACACCCTGCAGTTTCAAATTTCAAACCAGAGAGAAAAGAGTTAAAAAAATGTACAGTGGATTTTCTGCAGAGGGAGGGAGGGATGGGGAGAGGTAATTGACTCTCTAGCAATATTAGAGAAGCAAACACCGCAAGTTATATCTACATTATTAAATAGTTCATTACAAGATGTATTATAAAAACCTGTTGATTATGCATACATCGAGACAGTCCAGCAGCCAAAAATCCTGCAATGCAGTTAACACCATAAAAATAACCCAGCCAGGAAAAACGTGTTCTTTAATTAAGGGAAATTAGTGCTGAGGAAAGGTGTGAGATCGATGGCCTTAAAGACTGATGCTTCCTGGTTGTGTCAGCCTACCACACACTCCATTTCTAGCCAACGAGTCCCTAATCATGACCCGTGGAGAAGCAAGTTCAGTGACAGGTTTAATCTTTGACCTCTCTCACAGGACTATCAACTCGAAGGATAATTTATACAGAAGCAGAAGGCAAGATAATGCTTTTCAAACAAATGTAAGTAATTGCCACAAGATGCACCACGAATTGCATTTACCCTGCAGTGCATCTGGTACACAGCTACATTCCAGGCATGTGCTGAATACCCAAATTAAGACAGAGCATTTATGTCAATTTAATGTTATTGGAACCAACTGCTTCAGCTGAAAGATAATATAAGATGAAACCTGGACAAAGGCTTCATACAAGACTTCTAGGATTTGAAATGTTTTAAGCCTTAAAAATGTTTCTTTTGGGCTGTTTGTTGGCAAACTTGTTTTACCCTCCATAAAGAGATTTTTTTTGGCACTATCACACCTGTATCCCAGATACACTATGTGAGAGCACAGAGTGGCTGTATCATCAGGCACATCAGACATTACAGAAGTTAAAACTTTCCTCTTCCAATAAGGCGAGCAGTAAGAAAAGGCAAGATGTGAGAAAGCCTTCTAATATCTTATTTTCTAACTTATGGAGGCTGAAGTGCCTCAACTTCTGGACTACAAATGAGAAAGAAAATGACAATCCAATTACAAAATGCAAAGGAGAAAACCCCACAGACTAAAGACCTGAGCCATTAACATACAAGCAGTTTGCAGACAGGGTTGCCAAACTGAGCAGGAGCTGGAGACCTACTGACTTCTTTGGACAAGTGCATCCCTGAGATCTCAGAAGCATTAAGAGCCCATCTGTACCGTCTATTGGATGAAGCCCCTCTTCCTGAGGAGACCCAAGGAAAAAAAGTGATGCATCCTATGTGCCTCTGGGGTCTGCACAAACATTTATAGATACAGTGGGAAACAAAGTATTTCTGGGCAAGTAGCCAGTCTACAATTTGGCCTGCCTGGCCTGATATGGAAGATGATAGTGCTTGTTACAGAAATCAGCCTCTCCTTTTGCAATCTGTTTAGCACAGTGCAGTTCCCACACTGCCTCCAGGCAGGTGGTATTGCCGAATTCTGGATTTCTGCTAATGATAGGACCCCAAAATCTAGCAGCACCACAAGACTGCATGCATCACATGTCAGGAACTAAATTTAATGGTTATTAGCTTAACAGTGGTCATTTACGCACAAGCACGGTGATAACTATGAAGACCTTGCAGCCATAGAAAAACATGCTAATAGCTTCAGAAAAGGCTACTGACACAGCTTTTGGTTGTCTGTAACTTCACCGCATAAGCATTGCTTGTACTCTGACAAGAACAGAATGTGTAACAACATGGAGAAGACAGACTTGCTCTTTCACATCCAAGTTCATATTGCTATTCACTAACGCATACGTGCCTGTGTTTACACTACAGGTCTTAGACATTCTGGGGTTCTGTAAAATGTCTAGTGGACTTCACATCTGCACAACATGCACCGCAAGTGTTGACTTGAGGTGTCCAGCCTTTTTCTGGAGACTGGAAAGAAGCAAGGTTAGAAAGACTGAAAATAAACATGCTGAAATTTTAATAAGTCACAGGAGATGTAGTCATACATCTTTTGTTAAAATTAAGCCACAATGGATGACTAAACCTTCGAACTTGCTTTGAAAGCTTCAGCCAACTTAAAAAGTTATTCTCAGGGAGAATTTAAAACATTCTCAGGGAGTGTCAAAACATGCAAAACCTTGGTGAAATGCCAGATGGCCTTCCTAAGTCATCTTGACCTTGACTGGCCTTTGTTTAGGTTCTCATTTCTCCTTGACCGTCATTTGCATGGACATCTGATAAACAAGGACAGTAGACCACTGAACAAATATGCTGAACTACTTCATGGAAATGACTGAACAGCACACGTTTTAAGAAAAAATTGTTTCTGCAGCTTGCAAGGCTAAAATCTTAAGAGGCAAACCAAAAGCTCCAAATCATGAGCACACACCTGACTGTTGAATCTGAAGATCCTGTAATGATCACCCGTTCATCGTACTGGAGGCACAGGACAGAACCCGTGTGTCCGGTGAGAATTCGCTTGCATTCCAATGTATTCTTATCCCAGATCTAAGACAGCAAACATTCAAAACCAGACAGCTCAGCAAGGTTTTCATCTTTTAGCACTTACTGGTTTAACTGGTCTGGTTTTTATTATAGTACATGATCCATGGTGCAGTTAGAACACCTTTAATAGTATCTGCAGAGTTTTCTACAGGCTCTTTGGTGCAATACATTAACAGCTTTGATATTACTGGCTTTACTATGAATATTGGTTTTATGCTTCTCATCAGGGTACAGGGCACAGTAATTACATAGCCTATAATTACTGATGGACGAAAACTCCGCTAGTGGAATCTGTTTGTAAGAAAGCAGGGTCTCTTTTGCCAGATAAAAGAGGCATACATGCTGTGCAGGTGTGAGGTGGGGGAAGGAGAAGGCTAGGTTATGAACAAGAGATTGGGTAGGTGTCACTGAAATTAGGACACTATTATTTATGGCATAGGTACTACATGCCTTTAGTATGCCATTCTGGAGCATTCTCACCTTGATAGTATTGTCCCGTAGGCCACTTACGATCTTCTGATCATCATACTGTAAACAGTAAACCCCTTTGCTTGTCTCGCTTCGGCAGTGGATCCTCTGTAAACTGTGCCTCCCACACCGCCAGTTTGACTCTATTGTCTTGAGGAGAGCCAGAAGACAAAACAGGAGTAAAAACAAAGCACAGAACTATCTCCCCTTTTCTTGTTTGTTTGAGAAGACAGTTTTCTTCACACTTTTCCTGCAATCAGGCCCGTACAATGATGTAACTGTTTTCCAGAAGAAGTAACACATGTCCAATTAATTGGACAAAAGCCTGGAAACATACCGCGGCTAAACTTGACTGTTATGTGGAATGGTGAGGGAGAAATGACCTGAAAGCTTTTTTCTGCCTTCAACCTTTAACACCCTGTGACTCAACGACTAAACAACTGAGGAGAAAATCTCAGTTGAGCTCTAGCTAAGCGCTTGTACAAACTTGTCACAACAGTGCCTGAGCACCACTTTTGCCATTAGGAAGCTACCAAAACATGACATTTTGTTCACACTAGATACAAGGCAGCCATGCTCAGCTGCTTTCTGTTGCCCTGGCTCCTGGGATTGTAGTCTTTAGCAATGCACTTTCTCCCTGGCTCAGTTCCTGATGTCTCCTTTATTGGGTCTCATTTGCACTGTGTGGAGCAAAGTACCACGGAACAGAGAAAATCAAGACGGTACAGTGCTGCTGTGACATCTGATGTGCAAGCTGTACAGACTCCATCTGCAAACAGCTCACTGAACAATCCAGCTTCTTCTGTGTCTAAAGGAGCAGTGAAGCATGGGACCTTATAAAACTATCCCAGATCTACAAACTTGGTACAAGCACAGACACATCAGATTTAATGAAATATTTCATTAGAACAAAATATTCTCAGAATTTCAGCATCATGAATAAATCAGGGAGATTTAAAAAAAAACAACCACCCACCAAGCACCACCACATCTGGAAGCTGTTTCTTACCTCTATGTCCTGTATAATTTTGGGGTAAAGTGCTCTGTAGAAGGAGTTGGGTGGTGCAGTCCCATCAGGAGGTTTATTTTTAAATAGATATTGTCCCCTGGAAGACATTGAACACAAATCATGCTTCAGCATTTTACAGAAAGGTCTTCCTGGCATTTTACAAATGGGTAACCACTGTTGAAAAGCACAGACAGATTCATATTCAAACTTAATTTAATCAGGAAGATGGGGTGGTTCCTGTTTGTTTCCTGTGCAAATATGTCAGTGTTGCATTTTGACACTGAAACACTCATGAAAGACCTGCGTCTAGTCACTCAGGGAAGGGAAATCTGTTCTCTGTTATGGACATGAGCCCATTCAACTCAATAAGAGGTGAGAATGGCTCATGCCCGCAATACACATACCCATATCAAAGGTCACCTTTAAAATGAAGTGTACAAAAAAAATAATGAAAGAAGCTAAGGAACCCTCAAACTCACTATACATTCACGGCTAGCTTTCATCTGCATTACCATGAACAGTAACAGTTTTGGTACATTGACATTTTACTGCTACTACTATATTTTGATAAGCAACACTTCATCTGTGGTGCCTCCCTCATTTCAACACTGATTTGGAATACTCGTATCCCAAGCTAGATTTTTGCTACAAAAAAAATCCGTAAACGGCAATCACTACCTGCTGTGTAAAAAACTTTAATTCCTCATCCTGAAGTTAAGAAGCCACCAAACACGGTGTGGAAGCTAGTAAAGCCCACCATGGGCGTACTAACTGCTGTTCTGCCTGGCAACATGCCTCACAAAATGGAGAGAGGCACAAATGTCTCCGAGTGTAATCCTGGCATCAGAGGCACAGAGTTTACACTGGGCCAGCTCTTCATTTCTCCCTCTCTTGCTCCATTATAGCAAAATTAATTGTTCAATACTTCCTTGAGCATTTCTTTCTTGTCCTTTCCATGCAGTATACCTTGAAATTCATTTGAGAAACTGTACCTCAGCTGCCCTGATGTACTTCAACTAGGGAAATCACAATGAACCAAAATTTTTAGGTTATGAGGCAGTAGCAAAATACAGGACTGAATAAACAAAATAACAAATGCTCACAAAAAGAACTTTTGAAAATTCTTTAAATAAAGGACTTTAAGTATGATGCGAAAGAAAGGTGCTTTCCACCTTGGATAAAGCAATCATCCGAGTCTTCAAACACCATGACGAGCAGCCACTTATACGCGGACAAACACACACAAAGAAAGGACTCACGGATGCAGGCAAACAATTAACTAGATGGTTGCCTACTTAATGTGATCCAGTCTGGAAATGCATACAAGAAAATTAAAACTATTGGGCCAGGGAAATGAAAAATGCTTTGGAGATACACAGAATACCTAGGACACGTTCTGGAAGACTTGCAGTTGGTCTACGATGATCTGTATACAAGCCTATGTGCCTGAAAACCTGTCTACTGTTTCTAGATTTACTAGCTGAACTAATACAAGATTTTGTTGCTACCTATAGGCCCTGCCTTGCTGCACGTAGGGTCAGTTGTTTACAGCTCAGCTAAAGGATTGCTTGGAATTTTCCGCAGCATCCCAGTGGCCTTGTGCTGTGGTTCTGGGATAAAAGGAACTATTGTTTGTGGGTTTTGATGACTGGCCAATTCAATCAAGTATTCAGATAGACACAATTGTGCCCAGATTTTGGGCTTCTGTTTTATATTACTCTAAATCTGTGTAACCCTTACTGCTCCCAACAAGCTGTCAGTGAAGGTTACCGTGCTGCGGAATTGTTTCTGTTGCAAACCACAAGCTGCAAATGCTGAAATCAGGCAGCCCATGTGCAAAGTGAGGAGCTGTAAGCAAATAACGCCAGTCATTTACCATTCTGAACTGTCCAGCTAGTCGCCTCCTTGTGCCACGCACAGCTTTACCATTGATTACAAGCTATAAAGCTCTATATGGCAGAGATGCAACTACACTGGATATTTCTTGTCTGCCTCTCTTAACTACCCCGCCATGACTGCAGTTGTATCTTCCAGAGCTAATCAAAGGGCAACCTGAAAGACAGGGCACAACTTGCTCCTGTTGTGTCAAAGCAACCTCCAGGACACAGTGTAAGCCCGAGAAAGAGGTGCAGTAACAGGGTGTGACTGTCCTTTGAGATCAGAAGTAGGATTTTACAACTGCTGTTTAGAAATGTCATGTGTTTGTATGACTAGAAATTGGTGTTAATGTTACTTCAAGATCTGGAAGGGAGCAGCTTGAGAACTATCTGCAACAATCCCTGACAAGATGTAAAGAATAGGTAAAGTTCCACAGAACAGGAAAGAGACAAATGTAGCTCTTGCATTTAAAAGAAGGGAAGAAAGTCTGCCAAGGAAATGGTGGACCATCCAACTCAACTTTGACAGCTCAGCAGTTCTAGAGCACGCAGTCAATCAGATGAGTGCCTAGAAGATGACAAGGTGACAACAACAGACAACACTGGTCAATCCAGTCAAACTAACCTCACTTCTCAAGGGCTATTCTCATGACTTAGCAAGAGAAGTATGATCTTGGAAGAGCTCACAGGTGGACACACATGGCTGGAAAACACATTTACTGATGGTGCACTCTCTAACAGGATGGCAATTGGGATCTTGCCTGGAGTCTGTCCTAGATGTATCATTACTGAGCATTTTCATTAATGACAAAGAATGGAACAGGGAGTGCTTTTATTACCTGGCTGGTGATACTAAAGCTTAGAGAAGCTGCAAGAACTTTGGAGGACAGGATTAAACTCATAACACTCCTGACAAAATGGAGAAATACCAAACAATAAATAGAATCTAATTCAGTAAGGACAAGTGCCAAGTTCATCACTGAGTAACAACACAAGCATGCAAGATGAGGAATAACGGCAAAGTAGAACTTCCACAGAAAGGGTAATTAATTTTATAACAGTATTACATACCACTGCTAACGAAAAGAGCACATGTTCTCTGGAAAGCATAAAATGGAATGCCCTCCATACAGCATGCAAAGCAACACTTCCCACACCACCAAACTCTATTAATGCCTCGACAGAAGCAAGACACCCAGCTGATCACATCAGCCTCCAAGAATGGAGTAGAGTAATTGAGGAGGGTCTAAACAGAGAAACCAAGAATAACAAGAGGACAAGACAACACAGGATTCTGGTTGGTTACATTACAAAACGTAGGAAACATAATCATCTTCCAACATGGAAAAGATCACTGCAAAAAGGAGAATGAGAAACTGTCCTGTGTGTCTGTGTAGGCTAAATATAACAGGCTGAACTACAGTTAGGAAGACAGCCTAGATTTTAGGAAAATCTTTCTAACACTGAAGTTTGTGAAACAGTGGAATTCCTTGTGCAGGCAAGGCCTGGGGAATCTCCATCAGTGAAAAAGTTAGACAAACGTCTGAAATGACTGAAGAGAAACCTGGCTCTGCCTCTGGGAAACAGGAGGGACTAAATAACCTCTCAAGGTCCCCTTCAGACTGTGACCTCAACAATACAGAGCAAAAATACAAGTCCTGGAGAGAACAAGGCACTAAAAGGAATACAAAAGTTACCAATGCCACGCTTGTGTTTATTTTATACTCTTTCTAAACATTACACTATTGGAAGCAGATCAAAACAGTATCTATTTTTAAAGGATGTTTCATAATCCTGATATACAGTTTGTCTCCGGAAGTAAAGGCAAGTAAAACAAAATTAACCATAAAACAGGAGTCTTTGTTTGCAACTCTGTATCTTTTTCTTTTTAATAGCAACCAAAATGCCTGAGCTGTCACTTTTATCTTGTTTATGAAATATTCATACCCAGCTTCCTTTCTGCCAACATCCTAGGGACACCCATGGAAAAGAAAATTATGTATTAAAGGACGTACCCCTGAGAGGGAAAGTTCTAATGAAATGTTAACAGAGCAGCTTCAAACTTGAGTGAGACCCACATTGTAGTAAGGCTATTCCAGATGATTATTAACTAATCTATCTGCATTTCCAAAGTCCCCTATTCTCCATGGTACCTACCCTCAGCTTCCAGTTTGAAAATTAAACAGATATCTAATAGTGAAAATCTGCTGAGGAAAACAAACAGACCTATCAGGAAACAACTAATTCATAGCACATGCTGCCCCACTGCCACCCCTAAAAAAGCTCTTCTGTTCTGAACTGCTGACCAGTTTAGTGTTCCCCTGGGGTGTACATAGCTTCTTAATTTGAACCGAATGACAGCTGGGCATAAAAATCTCAGTCTGTATATCTCACTTGTCACAGTGGGAAAAGAACATGATCAAATGAAGAAGGTGAGGAAAAAGCCCCCACATTGCCTGCACAGCCAGATGATGCCCTAACTCCCCAACACCCAAATTTTGATTTAAGCAACTGTCAGGCTAGGAACCAACATGATGTTTCAGGCAGCTAAATAACCCACATTTGATGGTTTGAAACACTCAGCACCTACTGTCCTGAATGGGGTCAAAAGAGGTGAAGATGCAGTTTCCTCACCATCCTCTCCTCTCTGACAACCCCCTCCACAGGGAGTCTGTCCTGACCATTCTCTCGATGAGCTTCTTCCACAGCATACCATCCGACGTCACCCGGTACCACTCCTTGCACACCAGCTCAGCAGCACACAACGATTTGGCATCCAGGTATGACAGAATGTTCTCAGCAATGTGATCCAATCCCCGAGCTGGGGGAGAAGAAAAAAAGAAAGATTTTTTTTTTGGGGGGGAGACACAGAGTTTAAAACAACTCCCCTTGCTAGTACAAAGATACCCTATCTTTCTATCTCTTCTGCATGCAGAGCTGGACCAAATGCACAGAAGAGCATTTGCAGCTAAGTTCAGGAGTGAACAGTGTTCTCCAACTTCCTTTGGATATAACACAACAAGTCATTAAAAATAATAAAGAATCCAAGAAGTCATTCCAATCTATTTCGATGGGTTTTAGCACTAGGGGGATATTCTATGGATGGCATTTCCAACTCAGCAACGCAGCCCCCAAAATCTCTCTATATTAGGACCATTTCTCATCTCACTGCTACAGCTGTTCTCATGTTCCAACGGCTCAAAAGCTGTTTTTGCTAAAGCAGTAGCTTTTAAACGTAATGAAGAAAAAAATATATATTCCCAATGTGTGCCCTGAAGGGTAGTGGTACCTTTAGACATGGGGGAGGGAAAGATATGCAGATGCACAAGGAAGTCGAGAGGGAAGGAGAGGCTGTGTAAGGAGAAAGCGAAGCAGGTTTGCTAGTTTCATTTATTTTAGTGGGTGGAGGGAAAATATGCACCAAAATGCCATAATTTGCAAATATCTTTCAGTGTGAATACCAGAACTGGCTATTTCAACATGGCTGGAGCAAAATGTAACGCAACTGCCTGGTTAGCACCAAGCAGCCTGATCTAACATCTGTGTAGCTGGGGGCCGGGGAAGGTTACACTATGTTAACTGGATGGATGTATTCAGTAAAAATGCACCCTTACCCACTCAAATCACCAGCAAGACTTCAGAAAAATAAGATGCCTTTTAAATAAGATGTTTCATAAATACAACTTCTCTTGGAGGCTGTTTAATTCACGAGTGAGGTGCACCATCAAGAGATTATCTCACTTCACAGGTCACATTTCACAGGCTTTGTGAGAGTTGTGGTTTAGACCCCATCATCCCTCAAGCATAACATTCAGACCAACCAAAAAGGAAGCATGGCAGATTGGCATTACATGCATTTTCCCTCTGGTTCACATCTGGGACAGAGTTAAATACGTCTTTTCTTGCTTTTAAAACAGCAGCCTCAAAGACCAGGCCTGGCTTGTGACAGCGAAAGAAAAAGCAGCCAGTGCATTTTTATAGTCACATGTCTGAACTTCTGCAAACCCAAACTGGGTGCAGTCAGCTGATTCTGATTAGCGTTCATGAGACATTAAAGGTCCAACCTTTGTTTTCGTTAACCAAAAGATGTCAAAATTATCTCCCAATGCATAAAAATGAGAAAATTCAGCATGCCTCTTCTCAGTCCTTTCAAACATCCTAAATGTATAATACACTTTAGGTGAGACATTCTGCCCAGCGTTTTATGCTTCCATTCATACACGAAAAAAGCATGTGAATGATACCATGCACAACCAGAGAGTGCAGAAAGAGGTCTGACATTTCTTATCTTTATAGATGCAAAATTACATGTCAACCTGCAAAATAAAAGCATCAACAGCCTTTATTATGTATTTAATCTGAAAAGATATATACAGCCACTATATAAACTTCTTTAAAAAAAAAAGTGTTTGTAAATTTAGATTGACTATACAGCAATTCATGGAAAAGGAGATACAATGTTTTAGTGAATGTGAGCTGGAATTTGCAGGAATTCCACGATTTGGTAGGGCAGAAATGGCCATCATATCCCCCCTGTTTCCCCACCCTGACACCTGCAGCCCTAAGCTCTCTCTACTAGGTGGAAATAGCATATTTGCTTTCTTTATCTGTGTCGCTTCCAATGAGCCCACAGACATCTGCAGACCCCCCAGGACATTTACAAATGCCTGCCTGTGTATTACCCATACTGGTGGCTTTATGTCAGCAGCATCACAGCAATAAATTATTTTATACAGGGAACAATCACTGGCTTTCAGAAGCAGGGGTACACTGCATAAACTGGGCACAGTAATCTTCACCCACAAGTCTGCCTCTGACCCACCTGCCCTTTGTGATTCATCAGTAGTTGCACTTTAGATCTTGCTGCAATGAGGTGTTGTAACTACTTCCATGACTGTAAGTTATCCTTTGATATTGATCCTAGACCCTTCGCAAAGAAGGAATACTAATGTTTTGGCCTCTTGTCCTCACACTTACAATAAGTGGATGGGTAGAGCTATTCTGGCCTGGCTGCAAACTCAACTTTATTATTTTGTTTCTTAGGAACACCACAACTTATACCTAACTTGTACTTACACCTAACAAAGCATCACTTCCTTGAAGAAGAGAAATCTCTGCTCACAAAAGTTTTTGCTAAATCCGTGTGAAACATGATTAGCCCTTCAGTCCTCCATACCAACAAGCATGCTGCAGTTATTTCACACATGAAACCCTTACAAAAATGACTTTCCTCATAAAAAATGTTAAACAGCTTGGAAATGCTAAGCAGAGACCTTATTTTTCAGAAACAGAACAAAGTTCATTAAGTACACAGTTAAGCTGTATTTTTCAAACAACCTCAATTCTGTTCAAAGTACTGGGAAAATAATCTGAGCCAATTTTAGTCTACATTAGTAAAACATGCCCATAATTTAAAACTACCTTTAATTCTGGCCATTCTTGGGGACAGTGCTAGGAGGACAGAGATAAGATGCCTCATGATTTTGAAGTAGCTTTATTGTTTTATTCACTCAAGGGGGAAGAGCATGAAAGAATGAAAGAATAAAAGTGAAATCAGAATACTGAACACTTGAGAATTTCAGAAAGCTAAAAAAACACTCAACGAGTTTAGGGGTTTTTATTTATGTGACAATTTAAAATTTTAGGTTGATCACTCTTTCCTAGGCAGTTCCTTACCTTCCCGTTTCCCATTCCCCTCATTAGAAACCTACCTATACTCAGGACATCCTGCACAGACTGCAGAGTCTGCACCAGTCTAATTCCTTGCCATTAATTTTCTCCTCTAGAGCTATATTCACTAGGACATTAACACTTTGCAAATATGCAAATTGATGCAGATACATTATTTAAGCACACAGTTCCCACAACTATTCAAATACTCACGTATTAGCTGCCCGATTTCTATCTGTTCTGCATTCTGAGACAGTAAAATTAGCTGCTTCCTTGCTAAGTGTGAAAAGACCACTAACAAATAAGGTATGGCTAGGAAACTTTGAATGGCTCTGCAAATATTATAACATTTGCCCAAAAATTTCAGAAAAAGGCTTGTAGGATGAAATTAAGGAAGTGCAGACAAGATGGGCTTGCTTGCTTTGATGGAATTTTGTGGAGAAAGACCTGGAAAAATTGTGTATGCAACTATACGCATACTACCACTTTAAAAGTGGGGGAACCAGTGCACTTTCAAAATACCCTCTCTGTTTTTCTGAAACAGAACAGCTCCACAAGTTATAATGCTGCTCTAAGTACACAAGATTATTGTCATTGGACTACTAAAAACTAACATAAAAGCAGGTACTTAGCATAACTAAGATTTTTTTTTAATGCCACAACAGCCATTTGATTATGACCTTAAAAATCCAGTAAGTCTATGTATTTAACTTCATAGCAAAACTCCTGCAGTGCCTTTATGCTTCGCAAAATTCACTATTAAACATGCTTTTTACTGTCTTTTAATCCTAGAAACTTAAATTTCATGTTGAGAAATCCTTTCTGAAGAATGATCAAATGACTGATTGAACAAATTCAGCAGTTCTCCGAAGGTACTCACAGAATATGCCTTTGGCAAGAAAGTCCTCTCTTCAACTAGCTGTTTGAATACCACACCTGTAGTACTTCTTGCTCAGGTCCATCTCAAACTAAGGACCTATGCCATGGGAATGCTAATCTATTAGTTATTTGTCTATCTATCTACAGTGGTATAATCTAATAGTTTGAAAAAAAGACCAAAGAGCCAGGAACTTCTGTCTGGTTCTGAAACTCTACTACTGTATATATGTTATCTCCCACTGTCTCAGTCTTCTCATCTATAAGACAGGGCCAATATAAAACTGCACGTACACTATGTGTGCATTCGGTGAGATACACCCAGTGCCACAACTGAGAACAGCTGGGATAATATTTTCAATGGAAAGCGCTACAGAGGTGCAAAAAAAAGCAATTTCCATCCTTTTTCCATCCTTTCATCTTATGTCCTCCATTCTCTCATATTAGCAATAAACACATAATCAAAGCAATGACTTCAGGAAGGTATTTTACTAGGAAAGACAGACACCAAAAAAAAAAAAAAAAAAAAAAAAAAGCAAAACCTCAGCTGAGCAACCAGAAAGAGCAGTAATTTTAATTTTAAAAACTTTTGTTATTTATGAGTCATTATGGGTACAACTACCTGCCCTGTGGCTTGCAATGACTAGACTTACAATACGTATAGGAGCTATCACTTACTCCTAGCCAAACCATGATGGTAGTAGATCATGCCTTGAGAGACGGTAGGAATACAAAGTAAAACATTGCCACGTTTCACACCAGTATAGAGCATTCCATTCAAAAGCTATTAGCTGTTTTTGCAAACTGACCCTAAGAAGAGACCTCTCCAGCAGGGTAGGCCAGAGTGGAATAGTTTTCTGAAAGACAAGATGGAGAAGCAAGCTCCTTCTGCCTGCAGAAATACCTGGCAGTGCAGTGATGAAGTCCCGCTGTAACATAGGTTTGAGGTATGAGTTTATATGTCCGTGCTGGTAGTGACACATCTGGGAGATGAGGTGCTCCACAAACTCCACCTGGTCAGACTCAGACCACTGTTCAAAATACTTGACGCAGAGTTCCTTCTCCTTCTCATAGCTTGCAGACAGTTTCCTTTGCTTGGGCACAATCATACTGGAAGTGCCATTGGCAAGTTTTGTCTGTAAACAGGAAGGAGAAAAACATCCCAGATCACATATGTGAAAAGAAGCTGAAGTGGTTGTACAATTTTTTTAGGGGGAAGAAAATAGAAGGAAAAAAGCACTCTGATACGTAAAGTTGGCTGAGACCACATATCGCATTTGGTGCTGTCAATTGGAGCACTGGCACCGCGAGCTGTAACCCCTGCAGGACAATGCACTGGCTCATGCCAAAGCTGTACACAAAGGACTCTGGTTCAATGGGAAACCCTGAGTGGCAATTTAACAAACACAATTTTATTTACATTGTGCACACAGTAAAATTCATTTGTATTCCTAGTCTACAGTTACCAGTTACTTCCATGCACCGATAGAAAACAGCATTTGTATTCTGGTTTTATTGCTAAAGAATGGACTGCTGTTAAAATTCATAGGGAATGCATGAAATGGATGAGAAAAAAATTGATAGTACTTTTTCTGAGTATAAAATCATACCTTGAGAGCAAAGCCAGCTAAAACACACCCTGATATTTGGTACATACTTCTTTCACAGAAAAGATTTTCAACTTTCTGAGCACTGTTAATATCTTGTCAGAAAGACTCAGCTCAAAGAAAAGTTTCAAGGAAAAGCAAAACATTGACATTTCAATTTACTACTTGATAGCAAGATAAAATTTCTGTTTTCTAAATGATTTAACAGGAAGAAAAGTGCACATTTTGCATTGCAAGGATATCTTTAGTCCAAGTAAAATTAACTCTGTGGGAAATTATTTTTTCCTATACTGGTCAAACAGTTTCTATTAAATGCTGAAAACACGTGACTATCTCTCTTTCATTCCAATGGTTTAACACCAGACAATAGCATAATAACATTCAATAATTATTACATCCTTTTTATTTACAAAATACATTTAGAGGTTTTCTAAAACTTATAAAATCATTCAAACCAAATTACAGATATCAGAATATATAGAACATTGATGGAGGGATGCTATATTTACGTTCTATGATGATAATTCCAGGCATCAACCTCACCAGGAGACTTTATTAACTTTAAGGGGTAAGGGGTGAAGTAGTACCTAAATCTCTCTGCAAAGATATCTAATTATCTAAAAGAAATGCATGAATTAACTGATTTTACAGGAAAAGGAAAACCACAAAAGACTTTTTTCAGGAAGTGCCAAAAGAGTGGGTTATTTAGAGACCACAAAATCTAGTTACCAAAACTGGGTTTGGAATGCAGGAATTTCTCAGGAGTAAATAATTCCTGTACTTCAATACTCCTCCAACCCTGACAGCAATCCTGACTTTGGAACCCCAAAAATCTTATGATTTTAAAATCTACCCAACTAGTCACTATGTACATTTCATTTTCTAGAGAAAATCCACCTAAATATTCTTTTCAGCATTTCCAGCAGAGCTGCACAGACTTTCCTCTGGTAGAAAAAGCCAGTAATTAGCTGTGATTTTTAACAAGCACTTTCTTCTATTTCTGAATTACGGTTTGACTTTTGAGAGTTCATCAGAACATGGAGATCACACCTTCGGTGCTCATTTCTGCAGCTCAGTGTTTTCAACTTTACTTTTATCCCCACTCCTCCCTGCGAATTTCTGTGGTCAGTAAGATCACGCAAGACAAGGGCTATGGCTGAGCTACACTTTCACTAGTCATCACATTGACAGCACTGACTGCAAGGGGGTCACAGAACCAGTGCTGGGCAGCCGAAAAGAAATACTCTCTCTTGGGCCAACTTTTTAGATACAGAAATCTCTAAAGGGACTGTGGGCATGAAGTCCTATGTGTGAAAGGCTGGACTTTTCCTAGCAACATCCACAGCAGGCAACAGCCTGGCAAAAAATTATTACGAATGGACTGTACTGAACATTGGTCTTAAGGGATTCCGGTCATTTTTGCTGCAGTTAAGCTGCCTACAAAACAGACACCCCTGTAAAAATGCTGGATTAAGACAGCAGAGAGATGCTGTATTCTACAAGCTTGAACTCATTTCATTTCTCATTTCTTTGCTGTGCATCTCACAACAGGCTGTCTCTACAAAGCATTTTTTGAAAACCTATACCTCTGCCTTTTAATTTGAGAGACCATGAAATCTGACTCGTGCTGAGCTGGAGTGGGGCAGACAGCTGATGTGCAAAGACCACAAAAGGGGCAACTCCTTTCATGGGGTGGTACCACGTTCTGGCTTTTCCTTGACTCCTGAGCACCCTTCTCCCAGCAGCCTTCAGCTCCCCATTACCTCTAAAACATCGGTTTGGGGTATCAAACAGAAGTTGCAACATCTGCAAAATCAAGTTACAGCTTATGTGCCTACAGATAGATGGCTTAGATGGGATAAAACAACCCATTCTGCCTGGATCCCAAGTGAATACAGGCCTCTTGGGTGGGAATTGTAAGTAAATTACAGAGTCCATTGACCAACACTTCTAAGAGCTCTAGAAGTCAAACTCCAGGTTTATATAGTGGTTCTGCTAAGAAAAGCACTATACATGTTACAGTGTTTATGTCCGGATTAGCAGGCAGGGGAACACTATTTCTCAGGTTCACGCATTACTTTAGCTGCATTCTGACAATGTCAACTTGAGACCTGGTATGCACCCTTGCCTGCTCTATCTTCCCACCAAAAGGAGTGAGGACAAGCCCAGAGGTAGCTATGGTGTGCCCAGCAGGTCCTGTGGTCTACATAAGCAGGGGACCAGGAGGACAGGGCAAGCCACAAACCCGTCAGTTCTGCAGAGTAGAGACAGGCAAACTCACAGGGCTCCCAAATCACTATACATACTCACATGCCTCTGCCAGAACACCTGCAGCTATGCAGTTTAGAATACAATTCCAGAATTTCAATCTGAAGATTCCTGAAAATCCACTGGAAGTTCAGTGAAAAAGACCTCTTATTAAAAAAAAAAAAAAGCAACACCAAAACAACAACATTAAGAATCTGTATTATTAAAGCACCGGGGGGAGGGCAGTTACTATCAGTAAGAGAATTGATTTGGCTTCCTGAGAAACCCTGATGACTCAACCATTCTGATCAACTGCCTCAAGTTCACGACAAACCACCTCAGAACAGTAAAAGCAACTATTTCCTAGGGCTCACCACCATCTACAGCCTCTTCCCTATCCTCGTACAACAACCAGGCCTCACGTGAAAAAGAAAAAAACTGTCCCACACGCCATCCACAGTGCTAGGATAAATATCCATCCAAATTCACTGTATACAGTCATGCTTTTTATAAGTTTCACCTCCAAAAATGGCAAAGAAGATATAAGCACTGGTAGCCCATCACCTGGGAGGAAGTTTGGGTATAACAGAGCAAACTACTAACTCAGCACAGATAAAGCTTTTCTGACTCCCTTTTGACAACCCCCTGTAAGCAAGGGCTGAGAGGTGCCCCAGCTGGCTCTAGGCACAGCTACTCATCTGCAGGAACAGTAGAGGTGTTCTCCTACAACAGCGTGCCTGAGCGAGTAAGCTGTGCCAGGAAACCCAGGGGATTGAGTGCCTCAGGTTGGTACTAGCTCAGGGATCTACGTACTATGCTCCACTGCAGACCATAATTACAAGACCATTTCTCCAAATGGCTACATTTAACACAAAGCACATTTGTATGCCCAGTGAAGTAGAAGAGGACTAATATATGAAAGGACTTTAATCTAAATAATGGCTTGCAACTATAGGAAGGTGCAATATTTCAACGCAGATAAATAAAGCCTGGATAAATCTACTGCTCTGCATGTAAAACAAAACAGCCATGGTATATAAGAGCTGTAACCTATATATAACAACAAAGGCTACTTTTGGTTTTGTTCAGTACAGGGGACCAAGGAGCCTCATAAAGCACAGAAAAAACAAACACAAGCACAGTTTTCTGATTCTAGCACAGGTATAGTGTTTCCCCAACCATGTGAGTGGTCACAGCTTCTACATACTTTTAAAAAAAACCACCATGTCCTCTAATCATTGCAGAGGACTTTGTTAAGGCACTTCCTACAGGGTGGATGAATTCAGGTTGTATGTTTCTTATGGTAAGAAGACATCTCTTGAAGTCAAAGGAAAAGAGAACCTGTCTCCCAGAATACTGAGAATGGCTTAAATGATCCCAGCAAGGTTTGGGACCTTCTGAACCTTCAAGACATCTTCATGCTGAAGCTCTGAAAAGACTTAGAGCTTAGACCACCACTGCAAATTTCTCAGTTTTTCTCTAGACAAAAGGAAGGGACTTCCCTTCAATCTTGCAGCACCAGCAGGTCATACTGAGCTTCTTTCCTCCTTCACAGACTCACTGGGACTTCAGGCTCTTACACAGAGAGACGTCTCCTACTGCTTATCTGCAACAACAGCATTTCACCTCCAACTGCTTGTGCCACCAGTTGTAGTTGAGTCACTGATCTAGACAGAGCCACCTTAACAGGAATTTTGGATGGGTCTTAGTGAAGGGGAGGAAAAAAGAGGACATAATGTTTAATTATAAGAAATGATTGAAATAGGCACAGACATACCCCGGGTGCCTCTGCACTGCAGCAAGCTCTAAACTTGTTATCGTTAATGGTTTAAATTTCACTGTGCTAATCATTTCAGGACACAAGCCTTTCTTGATAATCTAATGAATTATTCCAACATCCTTCAGCAAAAAAAATCCTTCATGACAGCACTAATTACAAGACGTTTTCCCAGTGCTTATGTAAAATATGACAGAGCAGCAGCTTAGGGAATTGCAGAAAACTGCTTCTAATTTCCACTGAGAAACTGACAAACACCTCTCTTTCATCTCTCCCAGCTCTCAAGTAAGATTTAACTTTCTCATTTAGTTAATTACCGAGTGAGGATCATCATTTTCCCGGATCGGAGCGGCACAGAGCCTTTATCGTGTTAACTTGTGAACTTGATCGATGGCTGCTGCTAAAACTTAATAACTTCACCCCCTGGCAAATTGTAAGATAAATATAATAGGAGAAACTCTGACAGTAAAAACCTGCCAGAAATGAGCGCTGTGTTTATGTTTCTTTGCAGGCAGCAAAAAAACAACCGACAGCTTATTACTGGGTGCGTGTTACTTATATTTAAAAGACTCCAGGCAGTTAACTTTCTGCGTACTGTTCAAACTTTACTCACAAGATAAAAGACACTGGGGGAAAAAAACAAGCAATGGGATGACAAAGAAAGGAACCATGGAGGTGTCCAGAGTAGGGGCAAGATGGGAACTTCACAATGAAAGCAAAGCCACATTTGTCTCTGTATCTTGAATATTCTTCAAGATTAATCACACTAAGAATAAACACAACAGTGAATCCAGACATGAAACTAGTTTCAGCAGCAGCACAAAGCTCAGGAATTTTGGAACATGTTAGAAGCTGTGTGGGAAAAGTAGAGGGATTAAGAAAGTACCAATGTGGCAACAAGATGACTCGGTCTGATGCCTGTAAAGCTGCTCTTAGCCAGAGAACCTCAGCATGGTTGGCTTTTCCAAAGCTACTTGTGTGGCCATGAAACTGCTACAGCCCATGATGCAGTATCAACCACTCAATACCACTCCAATGCAGCAATGTTAACAAAAATGGTGAAACAGAGCTGAGAATGTATGCCAGGCCTCCATGCTAAAGGGCAGAGCTAGTTATTTGAGATTCCTATTGAAAGGGTGTTGTCTGCATGGCCTAAAGGCAGCAGCAGCGTAATTAAGAGGATACAGGTTCAATTTCTATGGCTGTGCTTCCTCTTTTTTAGGCTTGTAATTACCAAATGCTGCAGAACGGATTCCCAGACTGCCAAGGCTAAGTAAAGAGGAAATAAGTCCTTTGCAGCTCGTTACTGGCAGCTTCCTATTAAAGATATCCTTTGCTTTGAGAACTGGGGGGTGGCAAGGGGGTGTTTCATCATGAAGAGCAGGATCTCCTGAGCCTAGCACCTGAAACACATGAGTAGGGTAGTCAGCTCCTCATTTTTCTCATTTGCAGGATGAACCTGTTTTTCCAGTGTTTGACTTGACAGCAAGGCTACAATGCTAGGTCATTAAACAACTCACTCCATTTACTTTTATTTTAAAAGCTCAGTTTAGAATCTACCCATTTCTGTCCGCCTCCATCTCACATAACAGTCTCTGTGAGGTTAACCATGGGTTTAGCACATATATGGACTTACTCGCTCAGTACTGAATTAGTTTCCACGCTGGAAAGCTCACTGAAACATTCTGAAAAACGAATGTAACCCAGAAGCAGATGATCATCAATCACATCTGAGAGTCAAAAAGAAAGCACCATGAAAGAAACCACAGCATCTTTACTATTTATTTTCAAGAGAAAATTCAAAACACACGCTCAATCTGAAATTAACAGTCTCCTGGAATTTTGACTGTCTGGGGCTTTTAGCTGCTTGTCCACATTTGGCTTCTAATCACCTGCAGAAAAACTTTGATAAGAAAGGATACATCTAGATGAAAGATCAGTGGAATTATGCTGGACACAGCAGCCCAACCTGCTGCACTTTCTGAAATCCTGGAGGGCCAATAGTTTTCAGAGGTACCATTCTAAGTACTATGGTGACAGCCTGGAGGGCAAGTGGCTAAGGATATTACCTCAGACACAGAAGAAAGGGAGAAGGCTGGTTTGGTTTAGGGACACAGAAAGCTGCAGACACCAGAGAAGTAATGTGCGGAGTCTCACCAGGGACTGGGGAGCCAGGGCTGAGCCATGGGCACCTGCACAGCAGCTACACAAAGAGCAGCAGTAATACCTTTGCTGGAGAAGATGCTCCCCTCCCACACTGCTACACAGTAAACAGCAACAGGGAGAGGAGATTAAAAAACTATTCTTTTAAGCTAATACTTAATGTTTCAGACAGACTAATAAAGTTTAATTGTCTGGAATCTTGTAGCTCTTACTGTAAACTTTCCTTTGATATAGGTCTCCCATCTAGATTTTAAGTATCGGCAAAAGCCTCCAAAATAAAATTTCTCTGATGCCAGCAGTGGATGTGAACTGGGAGTCCCTCTCCTCCTCCTCCCTTATCTCCAAGTTGTCTTTGCAAATAACAAGCAGTGATGAGAAATCTGCTTGCATCAGCACAGCACTGGCATATGTTACTTTCCCAAACTACGATCCCTGACCAAATGCCTATCTAGACATACGGGGGGGAGGGCAGACGCCATCACTCTTAAAGAGCCAGATTTCAGAGCACACCTTTTATTAGCTGTAAAGTGATCATACACAAATTTCCGAGCAGATCCTCCAGTAACAATAAATCACTTCCAGTGGAAGTCACCAAAGGATATGCTTTCTTCCTTGGTATGGCTACCAGAACCAGAGTTGAACTGCTGGGACCATTACATGTTATTACTGTTAATGGAGAAGGACTATGCACATTATCACTTGGAGAACCAGCCTACTAAAGTCATCGGGTAATGGCCAATAGCAGCAAAGGGCTCATTTATAGCAGGCAAAGGCACAAGGTATGCTCTAAGCAGCAGTTTCATAGTTTTCTGGAACAGTTGCTTCTGTTTTTAAAACGCCCAAGCATGATCTACTGCGTGACTGAAGTTACTCTTTACAGGTGTTATTGTTGATTTTCTTTTTGCTCCAAGTACTCCCTTAATTCAGAGAGAAAAGCACCCAGGAACAGGTAGGTGGACTTGAGTGATCCAAAACATGGCTGAACAGTGAAAACTATATTACAGGGAACAACACCTAAGTAGAAGGGAAGAATGACCCAAAAGACTTGTTAGCTGCTTTCAATAAACTACTGTGATTTTCAAAACACTGTGATTCTATATATGTAAAGTTTTTTCATCAAGAAACACAAGCCCTCCAAGATAGTTTACCCAGTATTATTTTCCATATGTTTCCTCCTTGGAGATGCATTTTGCCACCAACATCAAAGAAGGCACAAGCACACCAAACTACCTGGCAAAGGCAAAGCGATCAATTCAGAACTGGAGGTCATGAAGACACATGCTGGAGATCATACACCATTTCCCAGCTGCAGGAGTTCAACATATTTCCAGGTGTACTGGAGAGACGCAACAAGCAAAAATGCAGCAGCATTCTGAAGAACCGCAAGAATCACGTACATGCTTTGCTCCCACTGCAAATGTACTCCTTAGATCTGCTGGCAGAGTTGGCTACATGAGCACTCCCTAACCTGTTTCAGTCAAAATAAGCTTGTTAGCAAAGACCTGCTATTTAAACTGTCTACGCTAAAACACCTCATCTTAACTGAAAGCGGGTTTACAGTTTTGCTGACAGATCCTGGAGGGCAGCAACCTGCAGCAGCCAGATGAAGGCTGAGTGGTATTCTTTTCCACCAGTACAGCTAGATCTAGAAGAGGACAACTCAGCAGCTCACACTGGCTGATACCAATACTACTGCTGTTAGCGGATACCACAGAGGCAGCTGTGAGAGGAAAAGTTTATTAAATACTCCTGCACAGTGTCAGGTCAAAGCTGGTCAGTGGGCTGCAGCCAAAATCTTGACAGATTTTGCCTTGTAGCCTCCTTTAACCTCTAGAAGATTATCCCGTAAGTCTCACTCACTAATGAGCACTGTCTTCTCGAGATGAGCTGTTCTGCTAACCTGGCAGTCAAACACTACCTTGGTGGCAAACTGGGCTGATTCCCACGGAGGACCGCTAGGATTGCTAGGGGAGCTGTATGCATTTGGCCTGGAGAAGACTGGGGGCTCTCCACTAGCCTTCCACTACCTAAAGGGGTGTTACAGAGGAAAGTGAGACAGAGTCTTCTCAGAAAAGCATCACAACAGGAAGAGGGACAACAGGCACAAGCTGTAGCAAGCAAAATCCAGGTCACTAAGAGGGAGATTTTCAAAATACAATTGGACAAAGTTCCGAGCAAAATGAGCTGGTTGTGGAAGTAATCCTCGTTTGAACAGGCAGCTGGATTGCAGATCTCCAGAAGTCCCATTCTAACTTAAAATTTTCTATGACTTAAAGATTGTGTTCGTCCATTCTTTCCACTGGCATCTGGCAAGAGATTCATGACCTGAGCAACAGACTCCAAAAATACAAGCTAAGGACATTCTCTAATGAACTCTGTATCTTCAGAAATTTCATTAGGTTGGGTTAGGCCAAACACTGTTGGTAAGTGATGTTGATAAGTGATAAGTGGTAAGTTGATAAGATATATGACAGAAGGCAAGAACTTGCACCCTTCACAACAAGTGATCAGCTCTGACCATAACAGCACTTCAGGAAGGCATATTCAGTTTCACAGCTAAGCAGACTTTGTCCCTATCAGCTGATACTCAAACTGCACAATTCAGAAGCCCAAGTCACAGACTATCACAATAGGGATTCCTCCCTGACTCAGTGCTTAGCCACCAGTAATCTTCCAGAAAAAAACCCTCCAACTAAAAGAAGGAGGGAGCCTTCCAGTGTTCTACTCCCTATGGTAGACTCAAACTGGAATTGTTTAAATATAAGCAACATAAAAACCCCAGTAAATTGTGGCAGAACAGGTCCTTCAACATACTGCATTTTCCACATAATATTCTTTCACTATAAGGTATGATTCTACTATTCCTTTTAATGAGACTAATAAACAGTGAAAATAGCATCAATCTACCTGCATTTCCCTTTCTGTAAATACAGGGTAAGTTTTCCTTTCTTCTTTTCATCCCACTTCTGAGAGTTACTTTCCTGTCATATCAAGAATGTTATCAGTGTGGAGCATACAACGTGAGAAATTTCTTCAATCCTCATGCACTGATGCATCCCATTGTAAATCTATCTAACAAAAACCAACCCTTTCTTTAATTTCTACTATAATTGGCTAAACATCTAAGAACAAATTACATGCTGAGTAAAGTAGCTTCTCCTTACAACAGTTTAAAATATATTCTCTTTTAAATATCAGTAGGTCTTCTAATGCGAAAATTGTCCTCCTTTGTGAAAGGAAGGGAATATTAGACTTTAACATTGCATGCTATTTAATAATAAACACCTCTGCAATACCTCTCACTTGTTTCCTTTATTTTCAGTCAGCTCACAATAGCCTGTATCAAGTCTAGTGTTAGTATACTCAAAACCACACTATTTGCATCTTCTCATCTAAGAAGAACAATATGGGATCATGCCTGGAAAAAAAATACGCAACCTCTGATACAAAACAAAATTAAACATTAAGAGAATTCAATGTTTCCTACCACAGACCAAACGAACAGATGCACCATTCATAGCCTGTTCCTTTGATCAAGGGGTTAGAGCTCCCTCTAGCACTCTCGAAACAGAAGAGCCATAGATGCTAAGCTGTGACTATCTGGTCTCATCCAAAGCAGTCTTGGGTAGGGTTGTCCGTAATTTTTATTTGATTTACTTCTTGCTGTCACATGAATAATTAAGAATACATCCACTAGTCTATCTGAAATTCAGGAGAACCAAGTGTCAGGAGAAATTCACTCTATAACTGAATAAAAATACTCAGATTGCTATAATTAACTGATCTCTATTTTAAAATGTAATTTAGGACCAGCTGAAGGATTATCATGTCATCTGTGTGTACAACGTGAAATGTAGCAAGAAACAAAATGAAAAAGTTGTTGAAAATTTTCAGTTTTCACAGCATAAAGAAGTCTTGCCATCTCACCCTCCCTTGCAGCTGACAAACATCCCAAAGCAGCTGACAGGCCGCCTGCAGTTGTGAATTACGTGTTTCTATTTTACCATCAAATATTGAGTAACGCCACTTAAGTAAAACTCAAAAGGTGTAACTCTGCTGAGTTCTGCACAACGCTGAAGACAGAGAAACATCTCGTAACAGAAACAGTGTCAGCCCTTTTCAATCATAGGTTATTATTTATTAATTCTTGATAAACTGAAAGCTGGCAGTACAATGTAAATATGAGAAAGGAAAATGGGAGACAAGTCCTTTGAGTTTTACTTCTAACTCTCCCACTGCCTTCTTGCACTGCCATAGGCAAGTCACTCCATTTCATGAGTCTATCAGTTAAACAGATGTATCCTAACAGACTTAACACAGCTCAATGTAAGCGACAAAACACAGCTCAATGCTGAGAACATCTTTGGAGGCCTCTGCATGAAAGGTGTTTGGTGAAGGCAATGCTACCAGGTGACATTGCACCACGCTCTACACAAGTGCAAACTTCCCCTCAAGTGCCAGTGAACAAATTTGTGACTTAAAAATGAAACAAAACAGACTCATTAAAAAGGCATGGCCTCGACTTCACCAATTAGAAAAAATGCAGCTGTACTAATTGTTTCAGCAGCCTTTCAAAGCAGAATCAAAAGTTGAGTGTGTTAAGAAAAAATCCCACCTTGAGTTTTCTCAGACTGAGACACCGCATCCAGGTACCACTCCTACAATCAATACAAACATGGAAACAACTCACACACCCCTGAAGGTAAGTGCCCTAGGGAGGGTGTGCTTCAGTTCAGTTCCTTTACACATCGAATCAATTTCAACATGTAACCACCAGGGGACTTCTGAACATTGCTTGGGTTTAGAAGTTTGCAATGTTAATGTCAGTATGTGACAGATGAGGAAATACAATAGGATGTGTTAGGCTATCCACAGCTACGTTTTTACGTCTATGACAAGTCCAGTAAGAAAGACCAGAAGTAACTAGACCCAAGTAGATGACAGAAGCACCTGACAAAAACTTCCCAGCATCGCCCGCCGGTGTCCCTCAGTCCCAGCTGACAGCTGTCCTTGACATTCTGAGCCCGAACTCCGTACACAGTCCTGCTGCTGCACCCAAATCCTGAAACACAGACCTTCCCTCCCACGGTACTGATGGCATACAAAGTCCTTCCTTTTATCCCCTTAAGAGGACCTGGAGAAAAGCACTGGCAGTAATTTCTTTCTCCCCACACCTCTCGCATGTGGCAGGAGAGGATTACAGTCCGATACCTGACCTGTCCAGCAACAGCCAAAGGACATCTGAAGTGAAAGCGAGACCTCTGCAGTTGTGGATCGGTTAGTGATGCTGGCAGCCCTCAGCTGCATGCCTCTCTGGGCTGACCCTGCAGCCCACCTGTTCTTGCCTGCACCTTCACATCACCCTGGCTTGCATCCGAACCAGAGACAGGTAAGAGAGACGTTGTACTGACTGAACTGCAGTAAGACACGGCATCAGCAGCACTTCCCCACACACACATACCCAAGTGCTGAAAATTCTGAGATTTCTGATCACTTCTGTATACCAGAAGCAGCGTATCTCTCATCTTCGTTTAGGAAACAGTTTGCAACCACTGCTCTTGTGCCTTTGTTATTTCTGGACTGTGTAACTTAATGAGATCCTTTGTGCTACCATAGGAGATCAAGGGAGGCAGTAGCTAGTGCCAAATGTAGCCTTTATCATGCAAACATACTTCAAGTCTTGGCTTCACTTCTGGTGCAGTGGAAGACTCTGTAAACAGACGTTCTGTGTAAGTAAAACCCGAGAGAAGCAGGTACCTAGCAGCAGAGGTTAACCAGCAATCATGAATTCAACATTGACCCTGCTCTGAGCAAAAGGTTGGACATCCTAAGGTCTCTTCCAACCTAAGTGACTCTGTTTCTAACCTTATAGTCAAAGCTCTTCTACACTTCCCAGGCTTTTGGAGAGAAAAGGAATTTAGATTTTGACTGAAGCTAAGTTGTAGTTGTCTGATGTTGAATGTACTTCATTTATTACAAGCAAAATCTGAACCTCTTTTTAAAAAAAATGTTCTGGGCTTCACAAGCCTTTGCTATTGTATCATTCAAGCCTTTGCTATTGCATCGTTCATTCTTTGTAGCAACTGAATACCAGGTTCTTCAACAAAAGGTAAGTTCTTCAAAAAGCAGATACACCTGCCCTCTGGCTTTGCAAGTTGAGAGCATGCAGTATTCAAGGGACCTGTCTGGACATCCAATCTTGACTTTCAATTCCATCCCTCCAACTATCTAAGATTTTTCAAAAATTGCTCATTTTGTTATGCTGCTTGTGTTCTCTAAGAACTGCAGCTAATTCTCTCCACAGATTATTAAATTCCAAACTTACCTTCACTTATGACCTGAACCAGTTTAAAACCTGAGGTCTCAAACAATGAATTAATTGACCGCAATGCCTAATAATCTACAAACTTCTACATGAAATCTAAAAATACTCCCAGCATTACACTCCACCTCTGAACTGTCCAGGATTACAAATTATGATCCAGAACATGGCTGACTATCTAAATTAACATGGCAGGAGAACAACCTGATTCAACTCTGTAGTTCAACCAATTCTGCAAAATCCAGTGACTTGAACGAAAACAACACATGCACATAAGTGGCATTAATTAAGCAACATTTTTATTACCTACAATCAAAGACTTATAAGGAAGGTTTATTTGTCAGAAAGAGGGCTTTCTTTGCTGAGAAATTACAAGTCTTACTTAATTAACAATCTAATTTTTTTGTAGTATAGTTGTTAACTTAAGTATTTTTCACTTTTATTTTCTTCTAAATGAATGTTAGTCTAAGCACACAAGCTACTGTTTAAATTGACAGAAGTGGGGTCAGAACAAACAATGGTGAAATATTTTAATCGTCATGTATTTTAACTAAATCCTCAGTTTGTGGTCACTTGTTAGAAGGGTTTAATTTTGTGCTGACAAGCCTCAGGAGGATCTCAGACTTTATGGATAGGAGAAGACAGCTAAATCTGAACCTATGCACACGATCAGGACAAACCTATCATATTCAGCGCATCATGGAAGCACGTTTGCCTGTTGGACACAGGACCCAAACAGCCTGGCTCCATACAGTGCCTTCTTCATTCCCTAATTTCAAACTACTCTATGAGCTGAGCAGGTAAGGACTACTTGCCTGTGAAGATTCTATTACGGTAAAATAAGTAATTGCAGCTATTTTGAATACCATTTTCAGGTCTGTGAGGGCAACTACCTCATTGCTTATTTTTAATTTTTCTCTACAATACGGTTCAGCAACGTATACAGTCAGTACTGCTATTTGTCTCCAAGCTGCAGCCTCAACAAAGCCGTCAGTCACATGCAACAAGGGACTACCTGCCTTCTTGAAGTTATCTTAGATATGAGCTTCCACAGGCAAACTAATTCAATCTGTTTTTGTAAATTACAGATTGTGTTAAATATACATGAAGGAAAATATGGAACAGATTCTTTTACTGCACAACATGAGTTATTTCCCATTCTAGGTTCCCTCTAAGAAAACTCAAAATCTTAAAATCTGCCAATTAGTGGCAGTGACTACTGGTAAGACCTAATCCAGTCAAGCAGTAGTATTCACTGTGTACTGCAAAGTGCAGAACAACATTCCAAAAGAATGAAGGGACCAAGATACCTGACAATAAGGAGGAGGAACATGCAGTCATTTGCCCAAGCGTCCTTCTCCTTTCAGAAGAAACGCAGTTTTAACTGCTTTAATGTGACAGTTAAGCCATAAGCTTTGCATCAGCCAGAAGAATTAGATCTTTACATGTATATGAGACTTAATAGCTGCAGTACAGTTTAGGACAACAATTTGACAATTTCTGTGTAAGAGACAGCAATCTGAAAAATAAACATAAATAAATCCCTCCTAGAAAACAAACTCCTCAACCACAAATGCTCAAACATCTTCACTGTTTCTCTTTCCTCATTTCTTAAATTAAGCCACTCCCCAAGGACCATTCAATTATCGTAATAAAATAAAGAGGGTATGACTGGTTTCTAAAAATACACGGGGATAAACACCAGAACAGGAAGAACAACTATTAAAACAAAATAAATAAACAAGCCAAAGAACCAGTGGTACAATCCCTCCATGAACAAGCTGGCTTGGAAACTCAAGAGAGGATTTCCAGTCGTGAGAACAATTGGGTTCTGAAATCATCATCTGATGTAAACAGAATGGAAAATAGACCTCAGACCAAGTTTTAACTGGTTGTAAAATGGAACTCAGTAAGTTCACTAAAGGGACAAAGTAGTTGTCTGCAAGACAAGAGGCTGGAACCAGTGACCTGCAAGGTCCCAGAAGGTAGAACGACACAGACCAGTCAATATCCTGTTCTGCAAGAGAACATTTGTCACCCATAGCTCAGAGTATACCTGAGAAGGCACAGATGCAAACTTGTTGACTGGTAACTGAGCAAACTGACTTTCAATGAGTAGAGAACATTGATGGACTGTAGGTTCCACTCTGTTAAATACACAAAGGTAGGGCTTCATTCCTCTATCACGAATGATGAGCGACTCCTTCACCCACAAAAAGAGCCATCAATTTTCAGCCTGGCATGTGTCCAATGAGCTTGAGCACACACACAATTTATGAAATGTACAACCTACACCTTTCCACTAGGTGAACTGCTGAGTTGCACATGACACAAGAAACACTCTTCTGGTATGGTTTTACCCATCTATCTCAGCTCCAGCAGGTTCATAGGTAGCTTCAGGCTGCCATGACGATATATTCACTGTGTCTGTAGTTGGTTCAACACCATACCTCTCACAGACTCTGATGTAATTGTAACAAACGTAATACACGCGAACAGATAATCTCTTTTCATACCTTCACTGCCTCCAGGTAAACTCTCATAGAATCTCTGGAAAATCTCTAAGCTGTTAATTCACGAGATGTCTGGATGTTAGTAACGTTAGAGTCTAAGTGACCTCAGAGTCCCTGATATGGAGATATTTTGGCTGGAAAAGTTACCTTGAAGTCACTTACCACTGACTGGGAAGATTAGGCTGTGACCTGCTGGGCAGTCAGCTGTTGCAACTATGAACTCAAGCGTCTCCAGGGCCAATTGTCTACTGTCTCCATAATTAGAAGAAAAGATAGCCGATTTCAACATTGTTGCTGTCTTCTGCTAGCATCTACCTTTAACTGACCAGTTATCTGGGTATAGGTTGTAATGGATATCTGCCATTCTTGGGACTGTGAAGACCAAAAACTCAAGACAGGCACCAGCTGCAGCCCAGTACGGCTCCAAATCAATTCTTATGACCAGCAGGATCAAAACTTGTCCTGCCAGTCAACAGTGACCTACTTCAAGAGCCAGAATGATGGAAGCAAGTGTCTGACCTCCACACAGACTGTTTATGTTGAATCACTTGAGGTCCCCACATAAAATGAAGAGTTCCGTAGTTCAGTATCAGGAAACTCTGAAAGTACATGTGTCTCCACCTGACAACAGGATCTGAAGCCTGTTGATCTAGTCTTTCATATTTAGAAGGGATTCTAAGTGTTAGTACTTGATCCAAAGAAGTTGCTATGGTGACAAATGGTCAGAAATGAAAGTAAAGACAATTAGATATTTGGAAGTAAACTGAGGGTAAGACATCAAGTTCTCAATGAGAACTGTTTTAGTCTATTAAACATTATTGTAGGAGATGAGACTGCAGATTCAACAGCGCTCCTTGCATTTCCCAGCTGGTAACTTATCTATGCAACCTATAAATTCACATTTCTCTAACCTTACCTTTGTAGGAACTACAAGATGTATTTTAGGGACTAGTACTTTAATATATCTATTGATTTCATTAGTACAGCTAAGGTTTTATAGTATCTTTAAAGACAAATCACATTCTGTAATAGTTCATAAATAACTGTTTAGCTATTAAAACCTTAATAGGTAAACTTACAAAATTATTTGTCTTTAAATAAATGTTCTCCTTGTGTTTTTATATTATTAAAAAAAATTTAAGGTACTTACATTTTACAGATCAGATACCATGTTTCATTACTTGAGAAACAAAGTTACCATGTATCACATGTTGACTCATACTATGTATGAAAAGGGTACAATTAAAGTCAAGTGAAAACTTCTGAATCTTCCAACTTTCAAAGTGTTTCACCTATAAAAAGATCCTACTGTAATTTTCAAGCAAGGAAGTATTTCTGGGGAATAGTAATACTGATTATACAGCTGGAAAAACCACACAAAACCTTCAGATATATACTTACAATTACTTTTTCAAACACACAAAAACATCTTCTGAGTTAAATTTCGTCTGAAAAATGTGACCCAGTTTAACCTGGGGCGGGGGGGGAGGGGAGAGATTTTAAAGAAAATATTGCTGACGTTCTGTCAACAGCTAGTAGAGATGTTGCTAGCCCTTAAAGACCAAAGACAGAATTTGATAACTGGAATAAGTAAAATATAGAGAGTTTATCTAGAAGTAGGAAAATTCTAACACATAGTAGAAAGAGACTTAGTTTTGGCTTCACGAACAATATTCAGGAAGGCTTTTGGTGTGCTGGACAAAGCATGTATATTCTAGGAAGTGCACGTGATAGGAACCATGGAGTCTAGCACTCTGATTGGGGCCATCACAGGGGAAATGCTTCAGGAACTTTTGTTACTTGAACACGGTCTGGTGTGGCCTTGGTTGCTTAAGCATCTGTTTCTAGCAATGTTCACTGAGGTTGTGGGAGCTCTTTGAAAGCGGGTGAGAAAGAGGGCGAGAAAGAGAGGGTGAGAAAGAAGGAATGGTTCTGGGAAAACTTCTTCCTGTATAAACTCTGATGATGTAATGATTTTCTTTATTAGATCCAAACTAGCCTGGCTTGTCTGTATGACTTGCCTTGCAGCAATATGCCCTGCAGCAGTTTGTACATGGATTCTGGATAGCTTACTTGAAGATGAAAGCCACCCCTCTACAGAGGGAGGAGTCCTGGCTGGGTGAGGATCTCTAGATCGCAGAAGCCAACAGAGCTGTAACCTCCTTAGAGCACACACAACACTGTGTGAGAACCTGGCTGTACATCAGAAGCCTCTGTGGTGGCCTAAGGTCATCACTAGGCTTTACAAAAGTAGGTATATTGCTCTGTGGGGTTCCCTTTTATGTCAGTCCTGATGTCCAGAAAGTTACATTCATACGAGGAGTATTTTAGAGGGAGTTCAATGAAGAGGTGATGGTTAACTTGTGATTAAAATTGGTCGGAGTCCAGAAAGTGAGCAAGTACCTCTGTGAAAGGAGAGATGAACTTGCACTTAAAGCAGAAGACTAGACTGCCAGTATGGCTAGAGGACAACTTTTACTCCTGGCTCTCCACAGGTTTCTGTCTGAGCCTGGTTAAGACACAGCTCTTCTTCTGAGATACTATGCAGCTACCTTGCAGGGTGTTGCAGAATTATGTTAATGCTCCCTAAGCTGACTGAGCCTCAGAGAGAAGACACGAAGTAGTAACACTCTACACACAGATCTGATCCTGAAGGATGGCAGAGGAAAAACTTCAGAGAGATCAGGCAAAAAAGGCAAAGTAAGACACCCCAGACAATGATTTTTCCCCCAGTCTCAAAGCAGCTCTTAAACTGAAGGGGCCTGAACAGGAAGAGCTGTGCATGGGGGTGGGAGAACAGAGGCTGGAAAACTGCAGAGAAAATGCAAAATACAACTTAATTTGAAAAATATGTGAAACCTTTTAAATCAAAGTAACATAAAATAGGATCAAAAAAAACCCCAAAGAACTTCTAGCACTGACAAAATCATCCAGTTGCAAAACCCAACAAGGACCTACAACAGAACTCTTTTACTAGGTTAAAAAATAAAGATTAGCTGTATGTTCATTTTAACATGTATGTAAACATTAACAATCCTTAGGCTGCCTATTAATTCACATGTGGCATATTTACACTATTTATGATATTATACCCCATGCTGGGACATCCCATTACAGAGTCACGGTAGTGGCTCCATGCTTAAGGTGAATTCTGTAACACATCGCCTTCTTTCCTGTTATTCTGCTGCTGTAAGATTACTTTTGGGCAAGAATTTACCACTTGGTTTCAACCCACAAGGGAATCTCTTTGGGAACTGACAAACTGATTTAAGCAGCTGTGGAATAATTTACTGGGTTTATATTTTATTAAAGGAGAACAAAAGGCTTTGAGAGCTTTGTGTGTTTTATGCAACAACAAGAATGTTTGGCTTAGAAAGTGTCCACTTCTTCTTAGACTTTCCCCTTGTCTCCCATAAGGATCATGTTTGATTGCAAATTTGACTGCACCCATTGGCAAGTGCATCTTTCCCAAGATACATGTCTAACACAGCCTTTTAAAAATGCAGACAGACCTGGGGAGAGAGAAAGTGCCACAGGAACAGAGCCCAAATCAGCATTAGGTGTATATAAACAAAAATAATGCTTAAGCTTCAACTGATAACACGTTTCCAAATCCCCAAATGTGTAATAAGGAAATGTTAAGCAGCATTATACCCCTTTACAGATGGAAGAACTGAGATGGAAAAGCAGAACATGACAAAGACAAAAGATGTCTCAAAATCTGAAGCCATAATTTCTAATCTAATATTCCTCCTGTGAGGCCTCATTGCTTACTATAAATAAACTACTTCCTCCCTAGCTTTCAACTGTAACACTAACTTTGGAACTTCACCACAAAAAAAGGATGCTGTGAGTCCAGTCCTCACCCCAAGAAACATCGGAAGGATTAATTAAGGTTTTTGAAGCACACAAACTACAGGGGAAACCCCCAGGAGGAAGTTTGTATTTCCATATTCTGACCAGGGCTTGAAAGGTATGCAATAAATACAGCCCAGGGCACAGAACAAACACCACAAATAAAATAAAATATTGAGCAGCTGTTAGTTAAGTGAATACTGTTCATCCCACACACCAAACTTTATTTCTGCCTCAGGCTGCAGGGAGTGGAAGGGAATCAGACTGAGGCTGAAATAAAATTTTACTTCAAAGGGTTAAATAGTAGCAAAGTCATAAAAATTTCAAACTGTTTCTTATAAAGGAAAACATTAGGTATTTTTTACAGGCAGAACCACAAGCCCCACTCACTATTATATTAGAAATACAAACGATTTAGATAGTACAAAAGGTCTGTGGTTTACCAGGTCAACTTTTTTCCAGAGACACAGTATCCTTCAAGCTACAAAAACTATAGGGATATCACTGAACTCGTACAAAGCCCCATCATTTTTAGAGGGGGAGGGAAAAGGTTACATCACTGCTACAAAGTAAGAAAGTTCAAAATACTATAGTAAGCAAAGATGGTGAGATCTGTCTAGAACTAAAACCCGAAGAAACCAACCTCACCCGCACCTGTTTACTGCTACCTACCTAAAGGTAAGCAATGCAAAGTTGACGGATGGGTGTGAGCTCACAGCGGAGCCACACAAACAGCCTGTACAGTTTGCTGTGTGCAATGCACTGATTTTTGGCTTCTCTTGCAGACTGGTTAAGATTTTACTTGCTTTTCAGTATCAGAAAGTGGGATACCTAGAAGTGAGGAAAGCCCACGTTCTGATTAGAAAAACAAAAGAAAAGCAGCATGGGCACTGTGTGCAGAATGAGGAGCTTCACTCTTCAACCGTTACAACTTCTTTGGGAATTATGGGGAAGGAGGAAAGAAACGCCTGAAAAACACAATGCAGAGAGCAAGGAAGAAAGAACAGGAACCATGTTAATCAGAAGTAGCTGGATTCCCCTGCAGTGCGTACTACTTTGTAGTATTTTTTATTTTCTTTACCAGAAATCACCCCCTAATATCACTCTTTCCCCCACATTATTTTTTCCCCTTTACAAAAACACTGATTTTCCTAAGACTGGTATTCAGATCTGACAGTCATTAATTCCAGTGTCTATTTTTAGAATATACTTGAGAAAACTGCAATTTTATCAAACCACAAGGGAAAGAAAAAAAAAGATCAAGTCAATCTTCTCAGCAATTACAGCAGCCAAATCTTTCAAATTACAATTTCTTGTTGGTAAATGAATAAACTGAAAAATACTACCGCAAAAAAAATGAACAACAACAACAAAAAAACAACCAACAAAAAGGAGCATTAGGAAATCACCGCAGTATTTGATCTCTCTTTTTGCTGCTGAAAGCCACATGGCATGCATGGTATTTTTAACTGAGGAGTCTCATTTCAAATACATGCTGAGGAATCTTATTTCAAACATATACTAAATAAGGAGGGGAGTAATAAAACAGGCAGTCCCTTACTCTAATTTTATCTGTCTCCCTCCTCTCCTTTCCTTCATGCAGTGAAACTTTAAATCTAACACCAAACCAAGTCTCTCTCTCTCTCTCTCTTTTTTTGTAAACAGTGATCAACATTTTCCTAAATGACCCCCGAAAGGACCTACTTTGAAACTACTCATTAGTAACAGCCATGTTTGCAATATTAACCTGGATGTGGCTGTTTATTAAGATCTTTTAAGGGGTTTAGAATGAAGACACACTGCCGGTGTACAGGGAGCACAGAAGGGGTAATTTAAAACCCATGTTTTTCCTCCCCCTCACCGAAAACATGCCCAGCATTGTGCAGCTGTGCTGCCAGCTTCATCACTCCCTCCATCTCCACTCTTGCTAATTAAAAGGTTGATCACAGAACAATGCTCTTCTCATTAATTTCAGCTTTCTGATTGGGCAGGATTCCCGCTCGCTCCGCCTGATCTTTTCCACACTGCTGAAGTTAATGTGACAGGAGCCCGAAGATGGATTACCCGCTGCCATATTGCCCATCACCTCCAATCAGCAGCTATCTGGGTAAACTGATTGTTCTAATTTGCTCTCATTATTTTTACAATATCAGGAGAAAATAACGCACACAGCTCACTGTCAAAGCCGTGAAAATCAGCCATTAGTTAAACCCAGACACTGAGTGGCTTTATTGGAAGCACTGCAATTTATTGATGCAGCTTCGGTAAACTAAGATAATACCTGCCCTCTTTAAACACACTTTTTAAGGTGTATTTATGTTGAAAGAAAATACTTATCAGGATACTTTTGGAAACACACACGATCTCAGGCTGTTACCTTGATACGCTGGCAGACAACAAAGATTAAGAACAATGGAAGCTTGACTTCCACATAAAGAAGGGCAAAATATGCAACATTATCTGCACGGCAGCCAGCCTGAACATCCCAGGTACTGTTTTACACTTTAATAAAAATCATCTCGCTGTTAATATGACAGGTGAATATGTAAAACCACTCCAGAATCACACAAAATATAGTACTATCATAACGGCAAACATGGTACAGGCATAATTGTGTGAGCTGTGTATGTACAAGGTCAACACTTCAGTTTGGGGTTTGGTGGTTTTTTTAGTGGTTTGGTTTTTGGGTGGGTTTTTTTTCCCCCCTAAGCAAAGGAGCCTGTGTAGCCAGGCATCAAAACACCGGGACTGAAAGCAGCAGTTCCAAATGACTCCAAATGATAAGGGAAACTGTTTTGTACAGCTGGGAACTATTTTCTCCCCTGTGAAAAGGCGTTGTGCTGCCACAACTTGGGAATGATTCAGAGCAGAAATGTCAATCCACACCAGAGCCTCACAGCAGCCCACAGCTAAGACATGAATACAGTATTGTTAGTGGTATGAAGTCAGGCATTTTTACACCGCAGTAGAGGTAAGAACTACATTGAAAATCCTGGACTTCTGACAGCCTCTGTGCTGTGTATATAAAGGGACCTACGTGATTTTGCCTGCTGCCTATCTGCATCTTAGCAAAGGGAAATGCTAAATAGAGGGATTAACAGAAATATGATACCTTAAATCTTGCTAAACATAAACCTTAAACTGGTGGCTACAATGCTGTAACTCACAATGTGCTCTAAGAGTGACAGGCAGAGCGCAGCAGACTGATTTTACTTTTAAATAATATCTAAATTAGATTAGTTCTTTGTGTAGATCTGCATGAACCAGAGGGGACATTCATCATTGTGCCAAAAAAGTTAAATTCACTGGGGTACGCTCAAAGTGAATGGTTCTAGACCTATGTTTTATCTCTCAGACACATCATCAAGATGCTGTGCCAATATGCATGAAGCCAGCTAGGAGCTGCAAGAAAGACAACGGGAGAGTAACTGGATACCAGAAAAGGTTTAATTTTTCCCTTTGTAGATTATGAATTGCTTGGGACAGGATCTGTGGTTTCTCTGTCTTGTAAGCACGGTGCATCCCTTTCAATACTTGAGCTTCTTTTTTAATATTTAAACGGCTTAAATATGAGGAAGGGTGTTCTCCTCCCTCCCCCTCCAAAACAGATGTAATTCTAGTTCCCCCTCCTCCCTCTGCTGTAATTTAAAACACTACAATTTTCATTACTGCTTTTTAATATTTTTAAATCCTCATCAGTTGAAGCCTTGCGTTTAGGGGTTGATTTTTTCCTCCCTCCTAAAAAAAGCCACCTCCCAGCTTTGTTTGGTATCTCCTTTGACCCTTGCTAATGGTTTTCTCTTGGAGGGGCGTGCCACGCTTTTCTCCTTAAAATTCCTGCACTGAAAGACTGCACCACACCACACTCCACAAAACGTGCTGATGGCACAAATTACAAGCCCCCAGCCGAACACTCCAGCCCCCACCATTCGGGCAGATTTATGTGGGCTCTTGCTGACGTTATTACAAGTCAGAGTTTATTGGGAAATTGTTACATTATGCGGAGTGTCTAACAAATTGCTTATGCTGCTATAATTGGATTACAACAGCCGCTTGCTCCCACCGGTAAGATTAGGCAAGTAGGACTCCTGCCGATCTCTGAGCGTTAGCAGTAATTTTATTTGCCTTGCCTCTCTCTTTCCTAACAACATGCCTCTTTCCCTGCCAGCTGTCTGCTGAAAAGGCACAGGCTTGTTCCTTGGCCCTAACAATGCAATTACAGCCCTGCAGATCGCACTGTTTGTGCATTAAGTACAGAGCCAAAACGAGGCGAATTGATCGTTTGACTTTTGGAGGAGCCATGTGATCTCTGCGTGCGGGTGATCCGGCATGCATCAGTGGGCAATGCTGCAGTACATGCCTGATGATGAACTCGCTCCACACTATTTCCCCTCCCCTGTCCGCTCCTAACAGCAAAGACACTGGAGCCTACCCCATGTTAACTCCCCCTGGTCTACAAAAAAGGGCTCATTTTTAGCAGCTCTCTGGCTAGGCTGAACTCAGAACTCAGCTCTGCCTTCCGAAATGTGATACTCGGCCACGCTCACAACATCCCTGCAGTGGGCTACACTATGAAATGATCACTCCAGCGTTTCACACCACAACCCTTAGACAAGAATTGGGACATATTTTTCAAACAACTTCTTCAATTCTTGCATTTCAAAAATACTGGAAACATAATGTCATGTTAATGGTATTTGCATTCTGTACCATCTAAGGGTGCCGCCACTGCAGATGGCTATTTAAGAAGCGATGCTTCTCTTCATGTTTGCCACCATTTACCACTAAAGCCACCGATGACTGGGATTCTAAACTGTTTCACATTTTCAGGACAAAAGATCCCAAAATACTTTGTAAGTGCAAATCCAGTTTGTTTCATAACTCTTACCCTGGTGAACACTCCTTAAAAGCTCAATGTGCCAGGACCTGAACAAAGACCTCAAGGCTCTAATCCTTTACACCAAACCAGCAAACACTTGGGGTGGAACTACACAGAATGTGCGTGTGTGTGACACCACACAGAATACAGGCACAGGGGAATTTTGATTAAGGACACCAGGTCAAATTCTAAATTTTAAAAGATTTCTATTACCTCTTCACTGCCTGTATACTGAGGGAAGCCCAGGCTGTTCAGTTTAGGAGGGACCTCAGGAGTTCTCCAGCTCAATCTCCTGCTCAAAGCAGGGTGCATTAGGCGGTCAGACCAGGTAGCTCAGGGCTTCATCTAACCTGGTCTGGAAAACCTCCAAGGGCAGAGGCTGCAGAACCTCCACAAGCAACCTGTTCCAGTTGACTGTCATCACCACGAAAAAGTTTTCCCTTAAAACCAGTCAAACCTGAGGAGGATCTTCTAAGAGCCTTTCCAGTATTTACCGAAATCAACTTCACAGGTAACGGAATTTTGCTTTCTCAAGATTCTGAACCCAGGGCTTCAAAAAGTAGAAACATCTCCATCGAGTTCACTGAACTCTGGAAATTATTCTTCACATTTGCGTTATCACCTGACTGACCATCCTTACTGCAGAACTTTGAGAATTGATCTCCAGAACACACTTAAAAACCCTCAGCTATAAAGCAGTTAATATTACTAATTCTTCAAAGTCTCTTTTGCACTTAAAAAAGCCCAAGTCTCATTCTTTTATATTTTGTGGCTTCATTGACATGCAAAGTATTTTTGGGTGGTAAGAGAAGCAGATGAGACAACCACTCCACAGTGTTTGCTTAACTGAAGACTAAAGAAGCCTGCTTACATGTAGTTTAACACTCAAAAGAAACTCTGAACAGCTGAAATGCCTTATAAATAGCTCAGACCCAGAGGAAGTGCAAACGTCTGCATTGTGAATTGTAGATCTTAATTACAGACAATGGCTGGTACAGCAAGTAGCAAGGAAAAAAAAGTGAAACAGTTGCACTGTTCATGGTTGGCAATAATTCTTCAGGAAAATATTTACTATCAATCAGTTATGAGAAAAGGGACTCTGCGCTCATAAAACAGCACGTTGCTTCTCATACCAGGACCATTTTGCTTCAGCATAATCTGAATTTAAACAGCTTGTTTCCTGCGGATATAATTTTGGAAATAAATAAAACAAGTCTATCAAAATCTGGAGAACGTGTATGGTGGGGTGGGGTGGGGGGAGCAGGAATATCACATTTCTTTCTCAGTCATTTGTGAAGAGGTTATTAGACCGAAGGGAAGCTAAAGCATAAAGGTTGTCTTGACCTAAAAAAAAATTATATATATTATATATATATAAAATGAGAAACTTGCAATTAAGATAAAAGTAGGCATATTACTAAGAAAGGAATATCATCATTAGGTCAAAGCTTTTAGATATACTTCTGATGCTGTTTTTTACCTGTGCTGTCTAAATACTGAGAATTCACAGTTTCAAAGCACCTTTTGAACATTAAGTAATCCCAGCAATGTCCCTGCAACATCCACCATTAACACAAGCCTCTTTTTACACAGAGAATATCCACAACAGAAGGGTGAAATGACATGCTTAAATCTCTATTAGCCAGTAGCTGAGGCAGCATTTATTCCAGTTTGCAACAGCCTCAAAAACTGTCGTCCCAGAGAAAGGTGTATATATATCCAAGCCACAAAAGGGGACACTTCTATTGAGAGGTTTGGAGCTGGAAGCATATCCACTGACAGCCTCTCTGCATCATTACACAGAAGCGTAATACTAAAAATTAAGGTATGGAGGAAAATACTTCCCCATTAAAACAGTGGAAGGAACATCAGGAAATTGAATGTAGCTAGTCAAATACTATTTGTTCATGATTAAATTGCTCTAATTTCAATCTCAAGGACTGGAAAGGCTTCAAAAGCACTGGAAAACTATGCATTATCTGAAGATATACCATCTCAGTGGTATATCACAGCAGAAATCTGAGTTGGTTGTGTTGTTCATGCAAAGTAAATACAGGGACATTCTCAGGAAAGAGAAGCCATCAATCTGTGACATAAAGGGACTTAAGAGTACAAAAGGGACACTCTTCAGATCAATTTGTCCTACTGCCAAACTGGAATATCCAGCCTGGAACCCTAAATGTTTTGTTCATTAAAGAGTACTTGTGGTTTCTCCTTTGAATTCATATAAAAATTCTGAGCTCAATGTTATTATTGTGCAGATTTTTTTTTACTCTAAAAATTCGGAAGTAGCAGTGCAGAAAGAACTGACAAAGAAAGGTAGATTTCAATTACCAGCTACCTCCACTACTCCTTGCTTTAGCTGAATCATCCTTGAATGTAAAATGTGTAGCTATAGCTAAACAATACTAGGCATCTTTGAAAGAAAATTTCACATAGCATACTTGAAGTGCTGAGCCCTGCTCTGTGTTTCCAGAATGGAGCAGAACATAGCTCTGTCCCCCTGTACACTACAAACAGCCTGCCAAGCAGGCAGAACATCACTACATGCTTAAGCAGGACTTTTCATCCAAGGGTCAGAAAAGCATCATCCAGTTAAATTTCACTACATTTCTGCAGGAAGAGTATTTTAATTCAGTTCCAGTTTTGAAGAGAAGCAAGAAAAGCCATCGTGACCACACAGAATAAAATCACAGTGCTAAAAATAAGGGGTATAAACCCCTCTGGATTCCTAGTTCAATACTGTAACCACTGCAGCATGCACATCTAGAAGTATGATGAACAGAATCCATGATTCACTAGAAAACACAACATGCTTAAAAGACCCTGAGAAGTCCCTTGGTTTGCTGGGTCCTTAACAAGCAGGACCAGTTATCACAAGTGTGTAGCAAGGTGTGGTCTGAAACAGAAGTTAATTTTTCAAGGGTGGTGTGCATAACCATTTTTCTTCCTCCAATTTCATTTAGATAGACACAGAAAAACACTTGCAGCTGCTGCTGAGTTCAGAACTAAGTAGAAACCTGTGGATGCTGTATGACATTTAGAAGGTGTCTGTGTGCTGTCTCTGGCAGGTATTCCATAGGGTGCCTATCTCTGGCACATGTAGGAAAAAATCTGATGTGCAAAATGAACCTGAGAACACTTCTTTATATAGCAGATACAGACAAACTGGAACTGACTGCAGGAGTTGACAAACAGTAAAGACCTATCTAATGAATGCAGGAAATGTGTAGTGACTGTAGAACTCTATGAGATCAACTGTACACCAGCCTCTTGCTGGGAAAGAAAAGAGCACTTTGAATCAGAGTATTTCCATGATCCAGGGAAATGCAAAACCTAATGTACTCCAAAACAATCTAATGAACAGTAAAACTCAAACCCTAATACAGCCCACATTATGAAAGCGTGAAAAGGTAAGACCTCCGTTTGAAAACAGAAACATATATAATCCACCCAAGTGAAGGCTCAGCCAAGGAGACTGGAGACACACCAGAGCATCCCTGACAGCACCGGAAATAGAAAGTGTGAAGGTCACCACAGAAAGTAAGTGGTCCCGGGTGCAGAACAGAATAGAAACTTGTTTGCACACCCAGGAGCATCACAAGAATCCTAGTGACATACCAGATGCCAGGGGATTTTTAACTGTGCCCCTCTCTAATTGAGGATGAAGCACACACCAACACCATTATCTGGCCTGAAGATACTGGCTTACAAAATATGGAACAAACAATAGGAACAGATGCTCATTTGGCCAGATTTCAATAAGCCTCATTAAAACCAAACACCCTGTCCTTGGAGCTCAGGTTCATGCTATATTTCTACTTTATTTAAGCACCTAGCACCAATTCCTGAGAAAGTTGTCCACTTTGTGGTTGCACACCAGTATTATCATAAAAAGAAGTCCCCTTGCGGACATTTTTTGGTTTCTGAAGAGACAAACAGGAGGAGTTTATATGTATGTGTGTGTGTATGCACACATCTAAAAACACAGTTAGAGACTGCATTTCCTTTTAAAATACATCAGGTTAAATATACATCAGACTTGTTGGTCATTCAAAGACAACTGGCAAAAAGATGCCAAGAGATTACAGGAAAAAATTCTGAGGACAGAAGAGTACTGATGATACAAGATCACAGAGGTGACACCTTTGCATGACAACATATAATATTTAAGATCCCACCTCTTCAGTCAAAACATGCACACCCCATTGAAATAATTTCTACTGCTCTTACTTGCTTCCGCCTAAATGTGCCCAAGTCCCACCAATGGAGTTTCAGAGGACAAATACCAGAAAAGCCAGCCTAAGAACAATATGCAAAGATTAAACAGAGCACAATATTCTACTTTTATTTTTAAATGTCTGAATAAAACTAGATAATCCATTGGTTTGCAAAAGCCACTGAGCACCTGACTGTACCGGCAATGTGACACTGTATAGAAAACCTGGCAGACAAGGTTTCCTAAAAACCACAGACTTCCTTGAGTGGTCAAAAAGACAGTGGCCCCATGCTACTTTCTGTACTTAAAAATGCTTATCTGTTTATTATAAACTTCTTTTCCCTCCATTTTAGAAAGAATGCCAGTTGTTAGGTTGGTAATTTACACCTGGATGTCCCGTACAGAAGCACTTGTTCACAAGAGAGTTTGATGGATGGACAGTGCTTCAGTCTGAAAAAAGATGTACATTGCCTCAAAGGAAACTGCATGTCATTTTGTGAAGAATCTTTAGAAACATCAGGCACACAATCAGTAAATGGCATTAATACAGTCTTAACAGAGCACAATTTTCTTTTTTGCAAGTAGGTGCAGAACCAGAAATTCTGTTTTCAGAAAAAGAGAAAGATGCTTCTCTTGCAGACTGACTGACATGTCTGACAAGTATGTGATAATGCTGACTGTGGTTCCCAGTCAGAGCTGATACTGCACTGCAGAATCATAAAAGGTAAATCACGATCTCCAAAGCAATCCATTTTATCTTTCACTGCCAGTTTAAAATAAAAAATATAAATACAAAATATTGAAAACCCTACAACACTTTTGGAAAAGTGCTGCAGATGAAGAAACCCACAGCTATACTTTCCAGTACTCACCCTCTTGACAAAACATTTTAAAGTCCAAGGCTGTAAGACACATCAATCATGGAGGATAAAACTCGCCATATGTACAAGACTAGGAGAAGGCCTCTGAACTCCTTAAATCCCATTTAAGCCCTTCACCTAGGGAACATTTAACAGTTGTGCCATTCGCCTATGCCATCACTGAGCCATCTGCATTTAGCTAACTGGATTTATAAATGCTTCAACACTTCTGGAATTTGAAAGACAAGCTTTCTTAGAACTGATCTCATTTTGGTTTATAGCTAGGAAGGCAAAAGAAAGGAGTACAACAGCCAGGCAAGCTAGCACTAGAGGAATTATACTGCCAGAAAAGTCCTTATGTTTTCATACACACACGCAAAAATATACATGTATGTGTGTGTACATATATGCATGTATACACATTTTTTCATATATATATTTGCGATGGCAAATTGTCTTAGAGCATGCATATATATTGTCTTACAGCATATAGAGACACAATACTTAAAAAACCGTATGATTTATCTCCAGGGTGATGGTTCAAATTCATCCTCAACAACATGAAACAAGACTTGCTGTTCCTGTCTTCAGGCCTACTGACACCTTTTACCACAAACCCACTGAAAACATAATTTTAGGAGACCTTACCATTTAAGACATTAGGATGTTAAAAGGTATGTCATTTAAGAGAGGCATCACTTAAATTAGCCGTAGTTCTTGCACATCCTTGCTCCTTAGTAAGACGATCAGGTCAAACAAGATGCTAAAAAGCAGATGGGGTTGAATGGGTTTATTCTAGTTAGCTTGCTGCGAGCTGCTTCATGGCATCGGAATAATGCTGTACGACGATATCATTAAGTCAGACCTGCTCTGGTGCCTTCCCTAAAGAGCTTCACCTACTTTGTTTCATAAAGCACCTTAGGAAGCAGTGCGCAATAACCAGTCATCTAAGTTAAGAATGGAGGTGTTGCTATTAAATACTAGCACTTCGTACCAAGATTAGTAGCTTCTCTCAGAAGTGCTTCTCCAGCAGAAAGTAACCTGGCACGTCAAGCACAGTTTATGACCGCTAAGCCACTTGCAAGCACCATGACAAAACTTTTATGATGGCCAGTTCCCTGACAGGAATCAAAAGTAATGGGACATCCAAATTTCACCAGCAAAATCCCAGCAAAGATTTAGCTGGAAAATTATCTTAAAAGTCAATACAAAAGTGGCCCCCGAAGGGACAAGGCACCTTTAACAACCATTCAAAGTATGAAAACAAACAGAACAAACACCCACAAAAAAACCCAAAAAACTTCAAGATAGATCAAGGAATAAATAACTGAAAGAGAAAACAGGCTTTTGAGTGGTCAGGTTTGTGGTGAGAGAAGAGCAACAAAATGCCAGCTGGTTTCAGTAACAGATGGCTGCACACACTGATCTGTCCTGCATGCCCATTCTGAACTTCCTTTCAGTGGAAATACGAAGCTTACACAAGGCTAAACGCATCCTTCACACAGCCTTTCTATACATACTGCATCACGGTTCAAATGTTTTCATTCACAAACAGCCCTGCATGTATATTGTTTTACTCCGGTTAGGTTGAATTTTAAGAAAAGAAGGTGGCTAATGGCACCTCATCTTTTCCAATCACATTTACTACAATTCTCCAGGAATGACTTTTCTCTGATTGGCTAATATATCCATTTTCTTACCATTCTGACTGCAGTATCTCCCTCCTCCTCTTCCCTTAAATTCAAAGTATTTTAATGAAAGGTGTTTCTTTTTGCACCTCCCCTCTGGTAGCTAGGAAAGGGAACCATGACACAAAGAGCTCTCATGCAGTATTTTAGCATGTATCTGGACATTTATCATTTGAAGTTGGCACAGCTAATTACATGGCAGGCAGAGGTCATCCCACTGGAAAAGCCTATTACTTGTGTAGCAGAACGAACCCTTCAATCCTAGATAGCTCAGGACTCAAGTAATCATTTCAAACAGAGAAAAACAGCAAGTCTGAAATCTCTACACTGAAGGACAGAAAAGTCTACCCAAAATACTTGCCGATTAATTTATTTTTTTCCTAACTGTAATTTTTAACAAGAACTTTTCTTTGATTAACAAAGAACAATCTGCTAAAAAACCCTCAAAACCAAAGCCATTCTCTTACTTACTTTGGCCACACAATTTTCAGTCTTCATAGCAGTGCTTCCTAGACATACTGTTTCCTGGTTTAAGCACAGTCTGGCACAGCTGTTGTAGGTCTGCAGAAAGATTAAAACGGTTATGAATAGAAGAACACAATTTTCTTTCAGGCACCGCATTTTTGGCACAGGAACCCACGACAACTCTTCTACATTTCCTTTTTCCTAAGGTGTAAACGTTTCAAACCAAAATAAACTATTTTACAGCAAAAGCCTATGTTCAGGGCATGCACATCCTCTGAGAAGAGATGTACAATTTTATAGTTCTGAGATACAAATTAAAAGAAAGATTTTTTCTCTTGTTTTCCATTGAAAAAGGAAAAAATATCCGATCTCAGTTGTTCAGTCTTTCACAAAACGCTGTATACCTGAACAACTACAGCGAGGCAATTTCTACACACTAGTTATCATAGCATAAGTCAAACGTTAATAAGCGTCCCCTGTCTTTATCAGGTAAAAATACATGGGGACAGTATGAAGTTTACACTCAGAAAGAAACAAAGGCAGACCACATCTCACTTGTTGTATTTGGAACATTTTTGAAAGCTTTTTCTTTTAAAGTAAAATGCCTTTTTTTTCTTTAACTCATACACTGCCCTGCCCAGGGGACCCTCAGCTGGGGCTGCACACTTTGGAGTCTTTACAGAACCCATTACTCAGTCTCTCACTTTTTGAAGGGCAGCATATGAACTGTACTTACAAAGTGTGCTTAAAGTGACACTTTTGGTTGATTTGACTATTTAAACTAAGATGCCTGAAGAACGCATGAGTTTCTAACAGAGGATCCACACACACACTTTCAACGCCTTTTTAATTACTACTTGATTAAGCTCACATTTGCTAGTAGTAGTTGTATAGTAGCACCTAAGAACTCCAATATTGGATTAACACCCCAGCACCTGTCACTGTTTACAGAAAACTGCTCCCAAGCAAAAGTGGCAGCCCAACAGTAAGCACAAACTTGGTTTTTTTAAGAGTAGTAAATGGACCACCGAGAAGATGGTGCTACCTCAAATAGTTGTATGGGGAAAACCCAAGAAGCATGTTGAAAGAGAATGAAATTAAACTTGCTACAAAGACATTTCCAAGAGCACTAAGTAAAACGTACTAACATTCAAGATATTTTTAAGATTGCCTCAAGGGGAGGACGCAGAAAGATTTGCAACGAACTGCCTGTCAGTTCTTTTTGTAATATTTGCTGGCAATCTCCGAAGATTCTTTCAGAGCTTGCTACGGATTTCTATTTGTTTGATTTGAAATTAATTCAACCCAAAACCTGCCATAGGTTACAAAACCTGCAGGCAACGCTGGCATGCTAAGGGCTCTTAAACCTCTCCCTCTGCTCCAAAGCTACGTCATCAAAGCCAGATTCCCTCAGCACCAATAAATGATCTCCCTTTTTTGCCCTCTTGCCATAGGCCTGACTCTGCACAAGATATATATAGTCAGTAGCAATGCACAAACCAGCAGAGGAACATACTGCAAAGGATATCAGAGGCAAGAATGCAAAGAGATTAAAAGGGGGTTTTGCTGAGCAATAGGAAATACATCCACAAATCCAGTGTTCCTAACAGTCTCCAGCTCAGGAGTAAGACAGTAAGCACCAACTGTTGGGAACTGAGTGTTCACAATCGGTTTATAACATTATTTACCTAAGTTCTGATCCTCATTAAACACTCTTTACTGCCCACCACACCAAATCAATATACTACCTCAGCTGTATCTGTACTGGTCCAGCATAGTACAGAACCTCTTGGGGAAATTCAGGAAATCACAGTCCTTTCCACCTTACTTCTTTACAGACCTCCTTTAAAGTTCACCATGAAATAGAAACAAAGTGAAGCACAGAAGCCCTATCTTCATCGCTTTAGTAGTTCGTGTTTTATTTCTCAGTGAGCTCTAACCAGTGACAGACAGGAATGCAGAATATCCTGGCTCCAGCAGATCTCCTTACAGGTCATAATGTTGATATCTGCTGTGACTAGCAGCCAGCTAGCAATTTCTGACTCTGGATCCAGAAGGAGAAACTGAAAAAATCAAACACATGAATCCTTTCAAAGCGTTGTGCAAATGAACAGAGTGCATCTTTCAGCAGGGGAGGTTCAGATTCAAACTGGGATTAGGCCACAAGCAAACAGAAGTCTGATGGACTCAATTTAGTCTCCTGCAAATATTTGCCAACATCATAAAACCATCATTCTGGTATGCACAGAACTTTCTCCTCAGAAAAAGATCAGAATGACATAAAATACTATAAATTGTGGCTTAGTGGCAGCCCAACTGGTGGACAGAAAGCTGACACCATCTGCTTTGCACTGACATTCAGACAACACCATGCAACCTTCAATTTATAAGCATCGTGTTAGTTAAATTCAAGCAGATTCCAAAGGTGAAAAAACATGAAGAGTTGATAAGATTCTTTATTCAGTATTTGTATAATCTAACCCATTTATCATAAACCTGTGATTTCTTTCATTTGCATTTCCTAAAATTCCACTAGCAGTATTTCTGCACAACTGTAAATTTTATGAGGAGCTCTTGAAGAAAGCCACTACTAACTCCACTTTGCAGATGAAAAGCTCAGCCACAAAAACATTTACTGAAAGTAACAAGGAAGCCTGTGGCTCCATGAACTGAACTCATATCTAGTTAGCCTTTCTCCTCCCAAGACAGGTATGCACACACCTGGGTAGCAAGCCAGCGCTTTAAAAGCTGGGCTTACTACAGGCTTTCCTCTCACATTTACAAATGGGAAAGAGCAGGCAATCAAAACACAATGTGAAATACTAAATGCTACATCTAAAACCCCTACAACTTTCTGAGAAGGAAGGAAGCTCACTAAGCAACTGTTCAAAAGTTGTGCACATGTCAGAATGTATATACAAAAAAATTATTCCAATGTATTGCTTAATTTTTATTACTTTCATCCACACATTACATCTAAGTGTGAACAGCATCAACTGAACTTCCAACATAACTTGTTCATCAAATCCCATGATACTAGGGACTAGTGACACTTGATGGAACTAGTATATAAATAAATTTAAAGCAGATAAAATGAAACACTTCTTCACACAGCAGGCAGTGAAATTCTGGAGCTTGCTGTCCCAGGACACTGTGGAGAGAAACAACATCACCAAGTGCAAAAAGGGATTACACAAACCCATGGACAGCATGTCCACAGAGTACTCAGCAGAGGTATCCACAAGACAGCCCTAGTGTAAAAACAGGAGATGATGCAGAAGGAGGAAACAAAGCACAGAGAGAGGCCAGACCCAGTCGCTCTCATTCAACAGCATCTTCCACTGACAGTGCTGGGGTCGACACTGGATGAGCAGGCGCTGGGTCTGACTGACCTGGGCATTCCCGCACTATCAGTACCTGTCTGCCCTTTGAAAACGTGCCAATTCAAATTCCTCCTTCCCAAACCTTTCAGCCACAGGAAGGAGAGAAGAACATGCTTTTACTGTGAGTATCAACATCTCCGCAGTAATTTTATTACTTAAAGATCTGCATAAGAGCCAGATTACCAAACAACCATTTAGTCCTTCAGCAGCAATTTGTTTCTCAATAGTATTAGTTACACATACTCTCAAAAGGAGTACATATAACTGATTCAAATAAGGATGCAGATTTGAGAATAAAATGTATAGTGATCTTCAGTTCAACATCCATTACTACATTTGCAATGTTACAAACTTCTTATTTTCATATTCTTACAGAAGAACACATCATAAGCCTTGTGGGATGAATAAAAAGGGTAAAGAAAATTCATGTGCATGTTCTACAGTACCTTTTTAAAAGGTTTAAAGCAAAAATGCAGAAGACAGACTTTTTCTCCCTAGAAGTTTAAGGGGAAAAAACGGTTAATGTCACTCTACTTAATAGGTCTCAATGGAAACGTATTGATAATGTTGCAAAGAAGCTGCATCTGGCTCATGAAATCAAGTCATAAGAAGCTGGGAGAATATATTGTGAAGGTAGTACTGTATGGTTGCCTTCTCATGTTTCTCTGTGGGCAGCAGTTACTGGCTACTATGAGACACGAGTTACCTACCACTGGACATGGATATTTGATTTCATCTGATATTGTCATATTTGTGTTCGTACAGTAACAGTTACTAGTGAATAGACCTAACTGAAAGCAGAATTAATATCGTATCAAGTAATAATAATGCAGAGCCCTACATTTTAGGTGAAACATTCAATGGTGTCCCATGTTACACTGCAATATCAAGAGTACGTCCTTTCATTTGCTCCAGTGCCTATGGGAACACTGACTAACCTGGAAGAAAACCAAGAAAATGAAAACCAGAACCAAGCATCAGAAAAGCAAATTTCTCAAGCTCACCTTTAAAGCTCAACCCTTTTGATCTGCACCAAAACTGTTCTAGTTTCTCCTCACCTTTCATCAAAACAAAAGGTTTCTTCACCAAGGAAAAGCAGTCTGAAATGGTAGCCTGGTTCAATGCCACAAGCAGATAGCTTTACGTTGGAGTGCTTTAATATGTTTTTATATGGCATGTAAAGCATGCAAACATAAGCCAGTTTGTTGGAAACTACCCTCTTTGTGGAAGCTGGCTGTAATTCTGAACAAGTTTTCAATTTTCGCACTGCTGCTAGGGTAAAACATTTTAAAGAGTTTAATTTTTACGGTGGCTTCAATGACACGAGATTATCTAACAAAGTAATGGTTAATCAATAGAGGGTTTAGTTGTCAGGTGAAACATATAACACACTAAAAGGGATTGATTGCAAGGCTCCTCCTTATTTACTGGGAGGTATATATTTAAAATGACACAAACTTGTTACCAAGCTGCATTCCTTTAACCTTGCAAAAGCCGTTTGAGAACAGTGTTAAGCAGCCCTATAGCAAAACAAGCTCTAATGAAAAAAAAAAAAATAGAAACCTACAAATATATGGGAACACCAAATCATGTCAGAATCAGGGGAACCACAAAGCTGTATTCACTCTCAGCCAAAGGCTTAAAATGCCACAGAGACGCTAGACTATGGTTCACTAAAGATAGAGCTGTATCTGATCTCATTCCGTAAGTGTCTTTGGTTATGTTTTTAAAGAAAGTATGATCCTGCTTTTTGATACAAACACATGAGCATTTCTGCTCTTGTCTGCACAGCTCTGGACAAACACTGAACACCAACCTGAAGCCTCAAACCCCAGGCAGAAGGGTGTGAGTGTGAGTGTGTGCACAGCTTTCATACCAACTGAAATCTATTTCTTGGCCGTTTATTCCAAGAATCCCCAGTCTCTGCACAATACTCCACAATAGAAGCTGCAACCCAGGAGTTCAATAAGATTTCCCCCCCAATAGTTAATAATTACATGATTTATCAGAGAAAGATAACCCTAATAAAAACACAGCAAAAAGACAAAACCCATACCCTCCCTTCAAGTCATTTTCAGCGAAAAGATTATTAAATTGTTCTTTTTGAACAAGGGCTTTTGTAGCTAAGCACAAATTGCCAAACGGTTAGAAAAAAAAAAGTTATTAGACTCAGAAGAATTCAGCAGAAGTGGGAAGTTATATAAACAAATCACTCCAGCAGATTTGGAAAGATCGCTTTCATCTTACTTAGAGTCTTACGAGACTTGCGTTAATTACCCTTCAAAGGTCTTTCACATGGACTATTTAAAATAAATGCAATTTATTTATTTATTTCAAATGAGGTGCTTCTTCCGAAAGAATTAAGTAATCTCAACAAATTTAAAAACGTTTTTATAAACAGGTAATTAAAAAGAAGACTAGAATTAAGTCAAGCTGTAAGACATTACCCAGGATTCGCCACGATTATTTTCCTAAGACAAAATTTTTGCTACCCCTAGCGCAGCACTGGGAAAGGTAGTCTCCATGGAAAGCTGTAAGACAAAATAAAGACTAGCCAAACAAAAAACTAGATCATTTACAGGATTTTCCCTAAAGCACAGTTTGTCATATTGCAATTACACCTTGCCGACTGTGAAAGCCAGAGTCCTTAATATTGCCACTAGAGGGAAGACGTGTCTCAACACATGGCAATGGTAGTTGGGGAGTGGGTTTTCTTGAGCAATTACCATAACAAAGCTCCCTTGGCTGTGTGTACCTTCTAATTACTCAGTACAATTAAAATGACTTACCTAAAACAAACAGGGGGGGAAAAAAAAGGCCTCTAAAACAAAAAACCTCAAGACAATACAAACAAAAAGCCTTACTCCAATCTGCCTGTTATCTGAAATTACATTAAAGCTGAAGATCTTTTTTCCTCATCCATCAATGCACAAGGGAGAAAACAAAAAAACCAAAACAAAACAATGGGGAAAAAAAGAGTATGCCACAATGCCTAAACACCATGGGGTTCAGCAATGTAAAAGCATTAAAACAAACAAAAACAAAGAGCAAGAAGAACTAGATCTCTTGTTAAAGAAAAAAAAAAAAAAAAGGAAAAGGAAATGTCGTGGTATTTAGCCATCTGGTAGCTGCTTGAAAACAAATTGTCCTCAAAAGAGCAGAAATACAGTATGTCTTCTCTCAGTTCACTGGCTTATGAATCAGGCGACTTTTTTTTTTCTTCTTTTTTTTTCCTCTTTTTTTAATACAACATGTCAATGTTAGACTTCTGTGCTGTTGCTGCTGCTTTCACTTCCCTCTTGCCCCACTGTGCAAACATAACCATGGTCATCCCAACCAGATCTGGTTATTCCAACTTGGATGCATTATTTGCAGTCTTTCAGGATACATCTTGTTGGACCCATTGTTCAAAATCCCTCAGGATTTTTTTTTTTTTCCTGACAGCTACTTGCTGATTTTTAAACCCTTAAATCTTTCATTTTATAAGGCACGTCATTAAGGGAAGATGGCAGCCAAGTGATTTTTCTTTCCATTGACAATTTGTGACATTTTTCCAGCAGCGCGCAAGGTGTTGAAAACCTGGCAGCTGTTACCTCCCGGGATGAAGATCCTTTTTTATCCTCCCTTGACAGTTTAACTCAATGGGTCAGCACCTTTAAAGACTGCAAAGTACCACTGAAGTGGATGGAGGCTTGAATTACTGCTCCCTCCCTAATCAATGTAAACCCTCACTGCAGGTGAAACTCTTCATCTATAGAGGTGCACGGGGGAGGAAAATGTAATGCCCTGAGCCAGATGGTTTTCATCTTGTTTTTTAAAGAAGAAAGGAACAAGCTAACAAGGGGACAGCTACTTTTGTTAGCTTCTTGGCCTCTCTCATGGCTTTGGATCCCCAGGGTTCCAGCCACACAAGAGAAAGAATACAGAAAAACATAAACACTTAAAGAAATATAACTAGGGGGCTGGCAACATGCTGCTTTCAAAGAGTTGAGAGCCCTGTTCAGCGCTTTATTTATCACTGCCCACGTTCTTCGGATGGTAAGTGGACATGGACACAAAGGGCAGGGGGAGCAGACAACACTTGCAATTTACTCAATTACAGAGGAATGCAGCAATGCGGCGGGGTGACAGATTCTTATTAGCACTAATGCTGAAAGAGCCCAGTGGCCTTTCCGCCACAAGGCAGCATTCCCATTGTAACTTCGGCTTCAGCACAACACGCCTTGGCTACCTTTTTAACATGCATTAAGTGTCACAGAGGAATGGAAAATATTTTTTGTGGTTGCCTGAGAATAAATAAAACAACATTAAACAGAAAGAATAATCTCTAAGGATATACTTCTAGAAATTTCAGGCTTTTCAACCAGCAACTCCTTACTAGCAAGCGTTAATAGCATGAAAGGTAAGGTAACCAGGATAACTTTATACACCAGGTACGTCCTGGGTACGTCCTGCCTCAGCCAGCTCTCTAACAGAAGGCAAATTTGAACTGCAGCATCTTCCCCGGAGGGAGGGAGGGAGCTGAAGGATCCTCACTCACAGCCCACTGTGTAATCTTGCTCACTAGCTAAAAAGAGGGCTTCAACTCTGTACAGCAGAGATACTTCTGGAGAAGAAAAATATACCTGGAAAGGAGCCCTAAGCAGAGGGATGAGGCTACCAGCTGGAAGTAAACAGCTGAAAGTTGCTACCTTTTGTCTTTCCTTAGCTCTACCTTCTTTAGTTGCTTTCTGCTTCTTAGCGCTTGCTTGAGTATCGGCCTTAAACTCTTAAGATCAGACTGTGCCTATTTTAACTCTGAAATAGCTCTGAGAGCATGTTTTAGGTGCTACACGTAATTTCACAAAATGATCTCAAATTTCTAAGAGTGAATTGAGATAATATTCTGTGCCAAAACAGTAAGAGGAAAAATTCTTGAAAATGCTAAGGGGCCTGTTTGAATGGGGTAACAGACAGGGATTTTTCTCCCCCCGGACTTCCATCTGGAAGCTTTGAGAAAGACAGCAGAGTCCAACGTAAGGTTTGCAGGAGGTACAGTGTGGCAGCCTTGCTGCTGCCAGCATTTCCCCACAAGGCACCTTCACCCACAGACAAACCACAGCAGCAAAAGGCACTTTCATTATTGCTGCACCAAAGAGAAGAGAGGGAGGGTTTTGAACAACCTGCATTGTGCCCATCTTCTTTAAAAAACCAGCGGGGTAATCAAGTTCAGGGCAGCCCTGGACAGCTGCCCTGTGACCTATTCATGTTGACCCCCACTATTCATCACTTTCCTTAGGACTATGAGGGCAAGCTCCCAGGGAGTGACCACCACAATAGACAGATACGAGCCAACAATAATACGGTTCCTGCAAAAAAACCAGATGGCACTGCAATAAATTTACAAATCTGCATTCATGGCTCTGTTAAAAACACCCAGGAGCTAAAAGGCTGGAGGGGCCCCCAGAGAGCTTCCCCTTTCCAGTTTCTAAAGGCCAGCTCTCTCCCCAAGACTATTGAGCTCATGTTCTTCATAAATGAAGAATGGAGACATAGCCCTTAAAATAACAAATGTCTGACCTAATCAATCTAGTGTTTGGGTCTAACGCTAAATGATAGGCACTGAAAACTAATTATGCTTTTTGGCAAGGAAGTTGAATTAAAATGGAAACACACAGGTTAAAAAGGCACTGAAGCATTTGCGAGTCCCTTTGAAAGGGCGGCACACACACACAGACACACACACACAGGGCTTGAAACAGGAACCTGATTCAATAACTCATGCATTTATTTTTAAAATGAATCAGATTAGTCCCATGTGTGACCTGCCGGTCCATCTGTATGAGCTGGACTTAATGGGCACTCTTCTCACGCTTACTTCAGTTTGAAGTATGAGAGAGATAAATTTAGTTTAATTTTCAACAGATCAAGCTATCCATTTTCCAAATGGACCATCTGGATCAGCCTATTAAAATTAATTTATAACTTTGCAGTGTGAAAATTCGTTTGTTAGCTTAAATAAAGTTGCCAAAAACTTTTGCCACTTGTCATTGTTTTTTTCTGAAGTCTGTTTTCATACTACGATTTTCAGTTTACCCCTTCAAAATTTAATTTTGTCAGATCAAGCACTCAACAAGAATGCCTGCATCCTTTGAAGCTATGATAGCTTAGATCTTTTCACTGTTCCAACTAATAGTGTCAAGTTCATTGCCTTTTTGCCTTTCCTTTCCCAGTGCTAATCTCATCTCTGACTTGCTGAGATGCTGACATATCCCTTCTGCCTTGCTGCCCCTCATGCACCTAAGAGTGGCCGTGCCTCTCACTTCCAGCACGCCAAGGACACAGCTCCACTTGTTAGGACTTTGGAAGACACCCTTCCCCGAAACCCATTTTAATCAATAGAAGAATGATATTTCTCCTATTAAGAGGTCCCTAGCACTGAGCAATGGGTGTCATCAGCCCCTGCTTACAACTTCAGATGTTTAAGTAATCATTACACCTCCTTACTGCCTTCCACTTTCTGGTATGTCTGCTCCACATACCCACCTGAGAAAATATGTATGGCTAAGGCTGCATATCAGCACAGCACACAAGGCAAGAAAAGGTAATGCACCTTTACTTAAACTTGTTAGCAACTAAACGTGTCAAGACATCATATTTCCCCTGGTCTGATACATCTCATTAATTTTCTTAAACTAATCAAAAAGTACTAAATATGTGGACACCTTCACTGGAAAAACCATTTAAGTAAACAGACTTCTCCCCTACCACATACACACATTCAATTCCTCTATGCACGTAGGTCATTGTTCCCCAATAATGACATTTTAACACTGATGTCTTCAGGGAGGGACAGAAAATACAAAACTGTCCACTCAGTATTTATCAAATTGCATCTTTCCACTAAGGCAGAAAGCACTTTTTGTGTATTATTGCTTTGACAGCATTTGCAGGTCAGATCTTTTTGGGTTTACAAAGTATGTATAGACGTAAGACAGGATAGCCATTGTGCATACCTCCTGTAGGAGATGCCAATCTTTCAAGTAAGTATCACTCTATTCATTGAGTGTATAAGCACATGACTGCAAATGTGTCTGATTTCTGCAACTAGAGTTGGAAATATCCCCACTGCTTCTTGCCCATCCCTAATAGTGAACAGGAGCAAACTGAGGTTCCAAAATGCTTAGACAGCTTTATTTATGCCTATGTAAAGAACCAAAATACCTTTATAATAGGCACTAAATCACAGTCAACCACCTCCTATGATCTAGACAAGAGCACTTGCTTTAAGACTAAGACTACATCTTGAACTTATCCAGAAACATTGTTCTCAATGCAAAAGGCCCCAAAATAACAATCAGAAGACGCAAGGATTTTGTCCTGCACCTGTCACTGTAAGGACTGAACACAAAGATGGAGTCTGATACAAAATCTCAACAATATCCTGAAACACAGCTAACCATCTTCAACATAAACAATGTCCGTGTTCCAATATGAAATGTTTGGTCAAGACAAGTGGGTTTTTACATGTATTCTTGATATACAGTCATTTTGGTTGTGATGAATTGTGGGCCTGTGGGAAAGACAGCTTTTCCCTGGCCACAGTTTAGAAACTGTAGCTTCTTCATCTGTACAACACTGCTTGTTTCATAATCATGAGGAGGACTCAGTGCAATGAGAAGGCACATAAACCAGGTAACTCCTGTTCATTTTGACTTAGTATCTCCTACTATGAACGTTTTCTTGGAGAAAAGACATACACCTTTTCTTCTTGAACTTGAAGGCTTGCCATCAATAACTCTTAAGATGAAGAAAAAAGTTTTCTGGTGTGCTGGGGACCTTGCTGGCTATCCTGAAGATACACGGTACACACCTCATAGCTTTGCCCTCTTCCTCTAGCTCTTCTTGTTGGTTGCTGAATGACAGAAACATTTAAAGTTTGATGTAACATATTTAACCAATTCTACAAGGCAATCTTCCTCAGCAATATCTGGGACCTCACTCGTTATCCTAGCATATTGCTTCTTGTCTGAAAGACTTACATGGACTACCCCTGTTAGATGGACCTGGTCTTAGACATATGTAGTCCTTCACATGACACCTACTTCCACAAAATCAAACATGTCTAACATAATACCGTATTAAAAAAAAAACCACCAAAACAACAAAAACCAAACACACAGAACACCCCCGCTGCCCCACCACCCCTAAAATAACAACTCTGAGCACCCAAACCCAAAATGTCCCAAAGACATTTCTTCCTTTACTATGGTTCTGACCAACAATTTCTCTGGGAAATAAGGCAATGGGGCAGTGTAGTATCACCCTATTCCTCTGCCTGAGATGCAGAAGGAAGTGTGCCAATTCTTTAGCTGTTGCAACGTGTGGCGTGGGATATTCACTTTCATCAAGGTTTTGATGAAAGTTCATCAAAAGTCACATTCATCAAGGTTTTACTCTAATACACCAAGCTGCAACCTTGGGCAGCTGAGGTCAATATGTATTTTTGCTTCTGCTGCCTGAAGGTTGCAGTGGGGAGAAAGAGCAAGGTGAAAAAGGATCTGAAGTTACTAAAACCAACTTAAATCCCCCAGAAATCACAAGCCAGACTCCCTTTGTTAAGCATGGGGATTTAAAAAAGTGATTCTTTTAAACTGTTACAAAATTTGCCTTACTGTATATAAAAGGCAAAGGGATTATGTTTTATCAGACCACCCTTTCTCCTTTCTACCCATTAGTATTTTGTAAGAGTGTAGAAGAAACAAGAACAGGTCATTTTTCAGGTTATTAACCTAGACATCACCTCCAAGAAAATTTACCTTCAAAGGCAATAAAAAGCTTAATTGTTGTAGAACACTCTGAGACTTGATCTGCAGCAAGGCAAAATATACTACAAACAAGACAAGAACAATTACAGAAGGAAAGGCTGAAGAGGTCTTGTTGAACACCAGCTGGAGAAAGGTAAAACTAGAGAAAGGTAAAACTAGAGAGTCACAGTTGACTGCAATAAACAGAAGTCTAGATTTCTTTAGAAAGAGTCCTTAAACTCTCCTGAAAGCTACATCTCTGTGCCTGATTTTCACAGGTACAATTTGACTTGTTCAGACTTCAAAGGAGAAAAGAAAGGATTTCCACGAGCACAAAGCAGACTTCAGCTTCCAGAATCATTTAAGGATTCAAATAGCTAGAAAGTTTTATTGCATTTTTAAAGAGACTGATCACATACCTGTCTAAGTGAATTCTTCTCTGGAATGATCTTCCTAGGGGGCTCATCATTATTACAGTCTTCTCTCTCAGAGGAATTCTGTGAAAGAAAGTAAGCTTTAATTCAGTTCTTATCCCTAGTATTACTCTACGAGGAGAAAAGAAACAAAATATTTGTACTACACAGGCTGTAGTATTTCACACATACATATACTGGAGGCTAACTTGTACTTTTAAGCCAAACAGCTTGTTATGGCAGAGAAAGAATTTCTCCTCCTCAACATAACAATGCACCACTGTGCAGGTATCTATTGAAAAAGCCTGTGCTTTTGGGGATTTATTCTGAAACTACCAATAATGGTCACTTTGAAATGCTGAAATGGTGGCTGGATCAGCATGGCAACACCAGTGCTCCTGAACACCCCAGAATAACTATTTAAAACGGTGAAACCTGTTGAAAATAAAGAGTTGTTAATGGGTATAACTGTTGTTCTCTGCATCCCCATGCTTTTAGTCTAACAACTATTAATTGCACTAAGGCTGCCTGGTTGCCAAAAATCATTGAGAAATTATGATAGAACTAAAGTCTGGTGAAAGAGGTTGTCAGGAGATCCTTAAATAACAATTGTGGAAGTAGTGTATGGTATTATGGCTATGCTTTTCACTTCTGCCCTCTGACTCTACATACATGTACAATTTCTAGAAAGACTGATGTTCCAAAACTTAAGCTGCCACCTCCAAGAAGAGAGCATCGGTAAGATAAGAGAAGGTGGACAAGAAGAAATATGAGGGCTTTTCAAGCGTGACTAAGAAAGACCACCAGAAGACTTTTGTCCTGTTAACCTCATGATTAAAACCAATTATTACTTGCTTTAAAGACCTGCTACAGTAATCTCAAGACACGCACAGTCTGTAAGCAAACATTTGGTTAAAAACTGCTGGGCATGTGGGGAGAATCCTGTCCTCTCCGCCAAAGTCAGCTACTCTGGAAGACAGCATTCCTTTGTACTAGTTCAGCCACTGTGTTGACAGAGTAATGACAGCCAGCTTTGGGGGAATCCCACACACACATCTAAAATCGGTTTGATCACCACAGTATTCATAGCCTGAGGCCACATTCCCACGCATTCAGTAGCGAGCAACTAAACAGGTTTTAAAGAGATACAGAAAAATTGCTTAGGGAGGGCTCTGCCAGGAAAAGGGGTGGTTTTCCAGTTCCTTACAGACGAGCTCAGGAGTGTGTATATTAAAGGCAGAAGTTTGCGTTCTGTACCTCTCCCGCCTCGTCCAGCAAATAACCTGTCCTTCGCTGAACACTGCTCTGCCTGGCTTCTCACAGAGCCAGCTTCCAGCCCAACACCTCAGGAGACAGAAGTGGCATCTGTTGGCAGAGGAGGACCTGGGCCCTACAAACAGCCAGCGTGGCACAGCAAGGCTAGCAGAAAGCAAACAGGCTGTGGGAAGCCATCAGAAGAGTAGCGGGCTCGCGTGCCTACTGCAGTGCTGCGTGATCAGGCACCATCTAGGCAGCTCAGGTTTGCTGGTCTGGTGAAGGGGAAGAAAAGGTACTGCCAGGACGTAGGGCAGAGTTAGAAGCTGTTTGCTGAGAAACAGCGCACAACAGGCAGGGGGGAACAAAACAACAAAATATCCCACTTGGGATATCATAAACTCGTCAGGAGGACTCTGTGTAAATCAAGGCTTGCAGACCAACCAGTGATTTTGGATTTTTGGTTTTTTAAACAAGGTATAAAACTTGCAAAGAACCATGACATCTGGGATGCCGTAACCAGGGTTTTGTAATGGAAATCAATCCTAAACAGGCCTGATAAATTGCTGTAAGAAGCCAGCTTTTAAAAGTTTTCACATGAGGTCTCAGCCAGGACCAAGTTATTACATTAAATCCAGCTTAGAAAGGACTGTGATCGTAAACACGTACAAGCTAGAATCACCTATCTCCAAAAAGAAAGGTCAGACATTAAAGCTGCTCTTTTCTGCTCATGAAATACGGTTTAGTAAGTAGTTAATTCAAGTAAGGATTTAATTTCTGTGCTTTGGAGACAAAGATCAAGTGCAAGAAATGTAATAATCTGAGGTGAGTTACTATACTCTTCCAGGAAATGCATTTTGGGGGGGGGGCTGGGTGGTGAGGAGGTTGTTTACTGTTTCTGGATGCTTTTTCAGCATCCACCCCCTTCTCTACAATAAGTGCCAAAACAATTTCCCCTTCCAAATAAACTTTCCACGCCAGTGAAATCTTGCATTCTTCTCACTTTTCAAAGCCATTAAGGATCCCCCCCTCAAAACACATCCCAAAAGCAGGAAAATCAGTGCTGCTGGTGAACTGTCAGCCTTTATTTTGAAATTTCTAGTTACTGTAAAGCATCAAGTTATCTACTTTTTTCTTTAAGCTAAGCATCTAATTTTAAGAGCAAGCAGAGGACCATTTTGCATTCATTATCTTTATAGGTGGCAAGGCTAAGAGGTTGGCTGAACAAAGACCAGACAAAGACTGCCAAGTGCATATGGTGGTTCACAGCTTGGCGTCTCACCATTCTACAGCACCAACACAGCAGCTCCGATAGCAGACTATTAAAGAGGAGCGCTGCTCATGCACTTTTGTCGGCAAGTAAGTTACGCTTGGTGAAGACAGAATGACTGGAAAGCATTACACTTAAGAAAAAGCACAGATGTTTATAACTCCCGCTCATTTCTCAGGAATAGGAAACCTATCAATCCAGGTGCAGGTACAAGACCCTGTGTATTTCAGGACTAACTGTAGCTGCATGGAAGTGAATTTCACTTGATAGGGCAACACTTAGCCACGGCCATGGGAAGAGCATAATGTAATCGACTGAAACGGTACATCTATATATTTCTCCTTGCTGAACAAGGTGGGAGGAGGGATAAACATGTGCGAGGTCAGAATAAGGTTTGCTTCAGCAGGACTTCAGTCATGCTCTCCGCCACAAGAGAGGCAGACAAAGGGAGGAACCGCTCTGAGCACCCTCTCGTGGTTACTGAAACACACGTCTTGGGCACGGACCTGGAAAGAAGCATTTGGTATCCAGACGGTAAGTTGGGTGTACTCACTGGGAATATTAAAAGATCTGCAGCGACTGTACTTGATGTGTAGTAGAGGAACGAAGGAATTCGTTAGGGTGAAAGAAGCGAAGAAAACCAGTGCATACAGAAAGCTGAAAAGCCATACAAACTCCCTTCCATCAGGGAACATTTTTAAATCCTATAAATCTTCCTTCATAGACTAAAGCCAGACTAGCCAAAAGTGTTTGCGCAGGGGTCTCTCCTACTGAACAAGTACAAGCAAAACAAGAGGAGAAGCGCTGAAGTCTCCAAAGCACAATTTGATCAATGTTGGTGAGAGAAATACTCCCCCGCCCCGGCCTTTCCACAGACAGGTAAAATACATTTCTTTATTCGCCCAAGGTCACACAATGACAGTGGAAGTGTTGGGAAGAGAAGCCTGGAAACCCAAGCTCACAGTTCTTGTAACCTTCATGATTTCTCTCTAGCAGGGGGTTCCTGTAAAGGGGCTCTGCCCTCCATAGCCCACTCCTCCTAAAATGGCTACTGTCTGTAATGAAATCCTTTCAAATCTGATTTGCATGTAAAACTTCAGCCTGTAATTAAGAGAATATAACTCCATGGCAGGATGTCTTAAAGACCCACTATGAAATTATTACTACTTAACTCTCCCCATGAAGCCTACTCCACCACTAAACACAACATGCTACAAAGCAGATGAAATCCCTAGACTGAAGCGTTTGACAGGCGATGACATGCAGTATTTTGTGTACACAGCCCAGCAAAACACTGCTGGGAATGAGAGATAATACACAGAGAAATACACTCCCAGGGACTACCAATTGGGCAGAGCTACCTTTAGTACCGCCTTGCTCATCGTGGTGGAAATCAAAGCCCTGCCAACTGGGGGACGCTTTCTTCGGTGCTGTTCTGCCCTGCACTAATTATAAAAAGAGTACAGGCACAGCCTTTTTCCAAGTGTGGAGAGGTGGGGGTGGGGGAGAAGCGTGTGTCTATGTGAAGAGCACAAGTATTTTTTATGCTTTCAAATTCTTAATCCTGTTTGGAGCTGTCAGTGGGGGTTAATGGAAGCCTTGGATAGGAGAATTCCAATCTGGTTGGCAGATGGATAGGTTGGTTATAGCTGCATAACTATGTCTTGCCTGCAGGCACAATTCAGAACACTGTTAAAGCAATATAAAGTCTCTGTCAAGCTGAACCATTTGGATCAGTAGCAAGGAGAAATAATAATAAAAAAAGGAGTTCATTTCTGGGCCTTGCACATTTATGCTAGTATGCAGAAACTGATTAATTGTCATCATGTGCTGGTCTGCTATACCTCAGATTTCTACTTCTGGAGTAGATTTTGCATGCTAATATAATCATTCTCCCTCTTGAGACATTAGCAAATAATCAAATGAAAAACAGGATCATAATTTACTGAGATTCGGGCAATTCTCTATGCAAATTTGACTTGTTATTGCTGCTGCCTCGTTAATCTGAATGCCTTTGACAAACTCCTTTGATTTATGAACTCATGACAACTCCAATGTGTATATATTTTGCTAGATTGACATTATCATTAAGAGTGGGTGGACTGAGCTCACATGAATGGCTGATTTTATTCGCTGGTGTCTGCTGCTCAACAGCTGAGCATCTCCTTCTCACAAAGCCCCTGAGCGCCAGGCTCTTCCCATCTACCCATCCATTCATCATCTCGATGTTAATTGGCCCAGGCTTTAAGCAAATTTTCAACACGATTTAAAGGCACGATGACACTGATTACTGACCCTCTGCCATACGGTGCCTATTGATTAACCTGACAGAGATGATGAGCTTGAGGGAGGCTAGGTGTGTGCGGACCTCAGGGGGGGTAAAAAAAATAATATATTGTTTATGCAGGCAAAACACTTGTCACTATCCCAAAGGCCAGAATTTGTGCTGCACTGGCCCTTAAAACACACTATTCCTTTAAACACCTGCATCCAATACAGAAAATGCTTGCTTGCTGTGGAAAAATGATTACAAATTTGGTGTCATGTGCAGTCTGTATTTTAATCGAGTTCCCTGATAAATAGACCCCCTCAAGCCAATCAAGTCTTGCTCTAGCCATTGCATGCGTATACATCAGTTTGAACACAAGCCTGGGCAGGGTGTGTTTTTAGTGGTATCAGCAGATCCAACCACACGTAGGAAATCTACTTGGGTATTTCAGGTCTCTAAGCAAATAATACAGTGGGAACACAGTGTCCAAACAGTTACAGTAGAGTAAATGTTTCAAGGGCAAACTGGATGCCAGATGTAGCTGTCTCAGTATTTCTGTTGCCACATTAAAATAGATGCTTTAGCACATTATTTCAGCGCATTTCCCCTTTCCCAGTGCAAACTGTTGATACGACCTGACCCTCAAGCTTCTAGGTGTACTCAGTGAATGCAGCATTTTATCAGAGCTTGAAAATAACTGACATCCTCTTTCTTGTTTCTTGAAGTGTCCCTGTGCTGCGTTTGGTCCTCCTCACCAAGGGCAGAGGGGTACTGCCTCAACCAAGAGGGAGCCGCTGAATAAAGTAGGTACATCAGCATTCTGCCTGCAGACTGGTGCTATATGAAAAAGAAGCAGAAGGCCTGTTTAACCCCTGCCCAGCCCCAGGTTAAGTCTGTCAGTCAATGCACACTGTTTGTCATTCCCAATTCAAGCCAGCAGCCTGCGCAGCAATCAGGACACCTCCCTGGTTTAGAGAAGGGGATTTAGGAGGGAGGAGGTATTGCCCTAAAATGCTACAAAGTTAGTTGTCTTCTAGTTTGCATCAATTTCTTGCAGAAAACCGGACAAGGAATCATTGCGTAAAGGTATGGAGAAATTAGCTGCAATTCTCTAATGTCCATGTCAGCCAGAATGGACTGAAAAGGGGAGGGGGGTGGAGGAAGAAGGAAAAAAAAAAAAGAGAGAGAGAGATGTGTGGAAATAAGTGCCAGTCTAAGACTAGAGGCACATATAAGCCTTACGCTCCCTTTCCAATAACCTTTGTAAGTGATAGATGAGTCCAAGCCCATTGTTACCGTTAAGGGACTGTCAGCATCCTGATTTTATAAATGCTGTCTGTCAGTTTATAAATATCTCAGCCATTTCAAACAGTGCTAGGATGAATCCTGGCATAGCCAATGTCAGCAGTATTACCGTTTAAAATAAAAAATGGGTCTAACACCAAGTAAAAACATTTAAGGATAGTGTCTCCTTTTTCTCCTATTTTGAGGCCTGAAACATTCAAATTCATGCTTATTTGGCCAGTCACTACAACATATAAAAGCTGTCCTTAACATCAGTAATGTTCTTTAAGAAAAACAAGTATGAAAGCTGCAAGTTTGAAGTCAATTCTCTGCCTGTTTGGTAGATAAAACAAAAATGACAGCTGTAACACACAGGGAGATCCACAGCAATGAAAATGCAGAGATAAGTATCAGACCCCATTCCTGGTTGGCATTTGCTGCTCTGAACATTCACCAAGATTAGATCCTTTTAGAGAACACCATAAATTGCAATGTGTAGGCACAAGGGGGTGACTTCAGCCCAGAATGAAGGCACAGACAAGTTTCCCAGCTCTTACAAGTTTGAAGTTAAATGGTACTTTTGCAAGGGGTTTATGGCTAAGCATCAGAATGACGGACAGACAGGGGAAAGAAACTGCAGCTTGTCTTCCAATGACTGATACTGGAAAAGGAAAGGGAATAAACTAAACTGGTCTTCCAGTTCAGTGCCTGCTTTGCAGACCGGTATGCACATATGCATCATGTTTACATAACTATTATTTTGGTAGCTGCACAGAATCCTGGCTTTTTTTCCTCTGTTTATAAATTCCCCATGATAGAGACCTCTCTATCCCCACCCTGAACGTTTGTGAGGTGACTAAAGAAATGAAGTTCAAGTTCATGCCTGAGCAGCTCATATACCTAGTGTAACCTAAATTCTTAAAACTGAAGCTCTGACAAGCAGTGAAAATGGAGAAGTACAGCACCGCCCCTCCAACCAGATGCACACATGCATGTTCACACAAGTCCTAGTTTGGTCTGCATCTATGTTAACACATGATCACCATAACAAAAGTTTCAACCTTTTTTGCAGCTGAAAACCAGGACAAGATTCTGGTTTTTACACCTGTAGAATGGATCCTCTGTATTTTTCCTTATTTTTCATTCAAAGCGATCATTAGAAAAATACACACTTTTCAAAGCAATGCAACTTGACAATGCAACTTCACGACATCGAGAAGAGTTATCAAGTTATTTAACTTATTAAAGGGTAATTTAAGGGTGTGGGGAGTCTCAACATTACTAGAAGAACAGTAAATTCAATTTAATGTTAAAATACCAAAAGCCAGCACAAATATCAAAGATCTGATGAACAGTCACATTTTGAAAAGCATGAGTCTAGTTTTAGTTAAAAAATAAACAGAAATCCAGATCCTGGGAACAAGCCATTTAGGGAGATTTTTAAAAGCTAGCTTCACTTCATACACATTTCTCAAATGAGAGTGGGAGAGAGATGGGGGGGGGGGGGGGGGGGTGGGGGTGGGGGAAGAGGGGAGGGAAAGAGAGAGAATATGGCTAATGAGAGCAGTCTTTCCACATTCCCTGGGAAGCAGGCCTGCTTAACATTTCTGTTCTGTGAATTTAAGAGAGTCAGCAGTGGTAAATTTGTTTTTAATATTCAAGCTTTCAAGCCTTGCAAGCTAGTTGGCCAATGGCCCTTTCTATTCCAGTGTTTGTTGGTGCCTTATTTACACAAGCATTACATCCGGAGAGCCTTTGAATATAATTTCACGTGGATTAAGGGAAGAACATTTGCTTCTGCTAATCAGGACATCTGGTTATTTTTGTAACTCACAGACATCTGCATTAGGCAGTTCGACTTCCCCATTCCTCATAATAAGGTTAGAGCTTAAGAAGCCTCAAGGACCTCTAGCTGAATTTTATTATTTGCATTTTTTCACAGCCAGGTCTGTTTCAGAATTTCTTTTCCTAAATAGCACAAATTGATCAGCACCTTCACAGGTATACATATGCTTTTATAGCTAGCACTTTCTATGCATGATTTTATGGCGTACATCTTGTACTTCAAGATTTTATAGTAGTTCAAAGCTATCTACATCTTTTTAAGGAACAGAAAGCACATATTCCCCAAAAGCATGGATGAAAACACCCAATTAACCTTATAATACACCTAATATGAGCATACTTCCAAATATCCAACCAGGCCATTTATATAAGACTGGTGTCAGGACTCTTTCTGAATCTCCTTATCGCTGTGCTTTGGTTTGTCTCTTACTAGTGACTGATCCTGCATATCTGCTCACCTTTCTATTCTTCAGGACAACTTTAATGATTTCTCCAATCTTTTAAATTCATGCTCAAATTCTTTTTTAACCAGTTTCAGCTGAGCTAAATTTCTCTGCCAGACTGCAGAACTGTAAAATTGTAGAATACTTCAGGAAGAGGGATTTCACATGCAACAGAAGTCTTTTAGAGAGAAACAGAATCAATCAAGGCTTGGCTCTCAATTCTTTGTTGCTTTCATTTTGCTACATTCCTTCCACAAAAATGCATTTTCAACACTCATCCCAGAGTGTTAAAGTACTAAAGTTTGAAACTATTCACTAATTCACATTTTGCAGGATTCTTCCCTCCCCCACCCACGAATCTTTGCTTTTATCAGAGCTGTTATATGCTTGAATAAGATGGGTTTTTTCCCCAGGGGGACGGAGGGAAGCACAAAGTCAGCTTTTACAGGCTCTGAACATAAGCTAACATCCAAAAAAGATGTCAAAAACGTATTTCTAGCACTAACAAAGAATTAGCAAGAGCCAGCGGATCCAGGGAGTTTTTAAAAACTTTTTATTTATTAAAATTCTCTAGATACAGATTAAGTTTCTTTGTATAATATTTATTACAGCTTCATCTGCATAGGAGCTGTAAGTGCTCTGAGAAATGGGTTGTAAAATTGGCTAGTTTTGCTATAGATTTCATGTCCTTGAAGCATTTTCTAACTTTCTGTAACTACTTTCCTCAAAGGACCAATGCCATCTCACTGGTCTCACTATAAAACTCCGTCCCTTCCCATCCCTACACTTATTATTTTGACTTTATTTTTTCCAAAAAACCCTCTCATTCCAAGCTTTCCTGTCAAGCAGACAAAAAGACCTCCACTTCTCGTCACACCCCTTCCTTAGAGCCCATGGCTTTCTCATTCCCGAACACCTACTTCAACCACACTGTCCTCATCTCACTGTACTTTTCTGCTTTCCTTGTATTTTCCTTCCTGTTTTTCACTGCAGGATAAGGGAGAAGGAGATACAAAACAAAGGCATGAAGCAGAAGTTGCCTGCCTAAAGTCAAAGTGACAGCATGGGGGAAGAAACCCCAAATTCTATCCCCCACACTGTGTTAACTGTTTAGGCATGGTTCCTCCTCAAAACAGCAAATGAAAGCAGGCCGCTTGTTTAAAGAAATGGCCACTCTGTGATCTCACTGCAGCGTTAGATTGGTGTGAATTCACAGCACGTTTTCTACAACACAGTACGTAGAGGCACCAGTATCTTTATGTCTCAGACAATGTAAGCCAGGTGATCCTGCAGCCCAGGCAACTTGGTTTTCAATCTAAAACAGGTTCAAAGTACCTACAGAGTTACCATATGTTTGGGTGACACAGCTCCACCTCCCCAATGTTCCTCACAGTAGTAATCTGTCCACACAGGCAGGCCTCAGAGCTTTTTCCAGCTTTCCTTACAGGAAGCAGCATCTACCGCTGGACTATGGGACAAATTTAGTTCATTTCCAATATATGTTGTGTTTACTTCCATACAGTGCTATTGAAAAACCTCATTGCAGATACCAAAAAAAAAAAAAAAAAGAGTGCGAATCTAAACATGTCGCAACCTTCCATGACATCAAACAAAAAAAATTTTAGGATCTTCTAATAAAAGAATGGAAAAATCACAAATTAGGCACCACACATTATAACATTCAGCTAGCAAGCACCGCAGACTTTTAACAGCTGCCTCCCAAGAAACAAATGCCTGGGTCCCCCTGATTTGGCTAGACAACATTTGAACATGGTAACACAACAGCCCCTCCTGTAACATTTCAATTTAAAAGCTCACTATTAGGTTCTGCTATTACAAAATAATTCCAAGTCCAAAACACCATTTTCTTGAACTAGAGCAAGGAGTTACAAAATGTTATTGCACATCTCATTCTGCCGGGTAAGGAAGAAGACTTGTACCTGCTATGGAGACCATCAAATGGGGTGGGTAGTCAAGCAATCAAAGAAGGGAAGATAAAGGCATATATAGTCTCTTGCCTTCAGATACCTTGGGGCTAAACAAACATTTTTGTTCCTATAGAAAATTATACAGCTCTAGATCACTGCCTATTGAGATCCACTATTTGCAGCTTTTTGCTACAACATAAATGGCTTATTAAACCTACAACATATCTGTTTTAGTTAACTTCTTGGTGAAGAGGGGCCAGGAAAACAAAATGTACTTAAATGCTTTTTTTTTTTTTTCCAGGCTGAATGCCTTTCATCCAATAAGACATTCAAAGCAGTGACCCAGCAAATGGATTGAAAAAGCAATCTTCCGTCTCAGTGCCACATTATCATTCCTATTCAGTATTCTCGGTGAGATATCTCAATCAGCTGGATGTGTGTGTAAGTGACAGCGCAGCCCATTGCTGGGTTAATTAAACATTTGACTTTAACACCCTCCCCGTCATTAAGCAAATAAAAACAGATAATTCAAACTGCACTTCATCCACAGGGTACACAACATACATGTCAAAATTAAGAGAGTCCAAGGCCCTCAGGGAGTTCTACTCGGGGAGGTAATCAGTTTAAATCTTATCTGGTTTATCAATTATTCTATTGATTAAAGCAGGGTGATTATACAAAACTCCCTCTTGCCACATGGGATACATGTCAGCAGAGCAGGACAACACAGGGAGGCTCAAAAACAATTTAAAGAAAATACAGACAGATGAGTAACAGTCTATTAGTACATGCCAGCAATCCATAGATGGAAAGCCTGATTCTTCTTCGTAAGCAAGTGAATTTAAGTCCTTCCAAATTAGAGTGCCAATGTCATTCCTCATCTGCTTTAAATCAGATCTGTATGTTGAAAGGGCAACATTTCTTAGTTTTAAGCAGATGATTTCTTGCCCAGTATCTGAAACATGTTTTATTGATACTGGTCTTGGAACATAACAAAGACACCAAACACAAGAAATCCCAGACTTTTAAAAGGCTTTGTACTTACCTATCAATGACTATCAAAAAGTGGATGGAAAGGGCATTCTTGGTACTTGAACTCTCCCATATACATACATGACATAGCCATAAGTAAAGTGTTGCATTTTAACGATTAAAGTGTGACAGCCCATCTCAGACATAAAAAGATTGTGCTTTGGAGTTTTGGAGATTTTGTTGTTTTCAAGCCCTGCAAAGTGAGGCATTAGCAGCTGTGGGAGCTGCCACCACCACATTCTCCTAATTTTCGACAACCCCTTACACAAAATCCCACTGTAGCACTTCTTACCACCATCTTTTCTCTTTAACTTAGTTTTCTCTCTAAACTTTTCTCTTGCATACAGCCACAGAACACAAAGCAATTCCAGTCCAGTAACATTTTGTTTCAAGTTTTATTGCCATATCCTAAACCGGCCTGTACAAGTCTTTGCCATACACATAAACATCAAGGACCTTTTAAAATTGAAACACTGCAGTCCAGGAAAAAAACAATTCAGATTTATTTCTAAAAGTTCCATCAAAACAAACAATTAGCAGCAGAAGAAAGATCAGTTTTGAACCAGGGACACTTTCTCTCTTCCCTGCCCCCCCCCCCCCCCCAGCTCCTACAAACTGTTTCATAACAGTCAGACTGGTAGCACAAACTATTTATTAGTCAACTCACCACATCTCAGTTTTTAACCAGGGCAGAGGGAATGAACCACAGTGGTCAAAATGCCAAAAACCAGAGAGCCCCGATGGCCCACTGGCCAGTGCTGCTGGAACTACAATCACAGAAATTTCAAGAAACAAGGACAGCTAAAAAGCAGGCCTGAGGTATGTTCTTGCCCTTCACCTTCAGAAAGCGATTATATGCCACTCCATATTGGCACTGCGTGTGCATCCAACCATACTTCAGCCTCTTCTTCATAGATCTCTTGTCTTCTTTGGAAGCAAACTAGAAGCCTGCATTAGCATGCTGTATTTTACTTTCACCACTAGAAATACTGAGGGTGCTATTTGTAATTGTATTCTTTTAAGAGGTTTGTTCTCTGCAGCTGTTTTCTGCTTGCAGTGTATTTTGTGTAATCAGCACATCATCATAAATACATTGGCTGTTCCCCCGAGGGAAGCTGTCACTGTTTAATTTACAGAACAACCTGGCCAATGTGAATTCTAACACTACAGCACTATGGCAAGAAGTTACCACACTCAGAAAAACAGGTTTCTATGAATTTTTATATCAAGAGCTGGTCCCAGGACAATTTAGGTTCTAGAAATAGATTGTTTTTAAAAGCACTTTATACACTGGATAGAATGGATTCTTTCCCACTTACAGCTTATTAAGGCAGCACAGAACTCACCCTCACGTTATTTTAAAGGTGATAACGCCAATCCCCCCAACATGACCATCTTCACTTCTGACTTCTACCAAAAGAAGGCACTGTATGTAGGTGTCCTATGCTACACGCCAATTATTATTATTTTTTTTAATTAAGAACATCACAAAACATCAATGTTTTAGTTGTCTTCATTTGCACAAGGGAGCATACTCTCTTGCAAGGTCAAATGTTATTACCTACATCAAAAGGTTGCTGCACAGCTTATTACTCTGAGTATGTGATAGAAGAGCAAGGCATATTCCTGAAAGAGTAAAAATGTATGCAGCTTTATTGGCTGAACGAAGAGTTGCTTCCTTTGTTTGCTGGATATATGGTTGTATTTTGAGAGAATAAATCACAATGATTTTTGTAGAAGATTGGCAAAAAGCGGATGGTTGATCTTACGATATACAGGCACAATTTAGAAAATTCCACAATGGTACCAAATTATATTCAGTCAGTTAAGAACTAAACATGAACCCCAAATTAACATTTGGGCAAAACCAATGAGTTACTTGGATATTTCATTAGCAATGGCTGCTAGAAGCAGTCTACCGGACTACTAGGAAAGGGAGTCAAGAAGGCTGACAATCTGATGTTATTGTTTTTAATACTTTATTTATATAAAAATATAAATATAAATATGCAAAAGAGAAAAAAAACTACAAAAGTAAGTAAAATCAAAACAAATTTAATGGATAAATTTGTTTGGGAATTCTCCTCTAAAAGCAACACAAATCTATTTCATACATTTAAAAAAAAAAATCTGCATTCTATTTTTGGGGCAGCAGGTTGTTAAACAAATTTCAATGAAACTGAAAATTCCCAAGTTCTGTGTATAGCAGCACTTTGCTAATTCTCAGTGCCAATTAGAAGCCCTGTTTAACATCACCAGACACAGGGCAAGTCTACAAACATAATAAAAAAGAATCACGCACATCATGGAGTACTGGTTATGTATTTTGACAAGCATAGTTTAATTTTACTTAGTTTGCAGAGCATTCTAGTAAATTATTTTCATCTATTTGAAAAGTAGCAAAACCAAAGGAAAAACCACTGAAGCAAAATAAATACCATCTTATCTCTGATACAGTTTATGAGGATGATCTACCAAACATACAGAAAGCTGAGTGGAAATGGCTGGAATTGTATGGAAAACTGAGTCATTTCACTGCCTACAGAAGAAAGAATACAGGATAGAGAATATCTGACTATTTTTGTGCACTATATGATTAGTAGCCAATAGAAAGCAGAGGAAATAAAAAGAAATCCACCTGACAGTACAGCAAAGTATCTCTTCAAGCTATGAATTTCAAGATTTAGCAAGTGCATTTCTACTCTGAGTGTTTGGGGTTGGTCTTCCTGAAATTTGCACGTGGTCACACAAATCTGATTTCAAAGAAGAAATAATTCATTTTGTTCTCCATATCCATGTATGCCTTTAAAGTTATTCCGAACTACCTCCACATGTTATATTTGCCAGGAGTCACTGAATTCTAATGTTGGCTTACATGCTGGATGATAAAGTACTTCACGACTTCTCCAAATCTGTGGTAAAATTCCATATTTTAATTTTCAAATTAATGTGGTATTAGCTCTTTACCAGTTCTGCAGAAACAGGCAAACCTGATCTTGTGCAACTGGCTCCCTCAGAAACACTGCCCACCTAGCCACCACACTCAAAGCGATAACCCAGTCAAGTGATTTATAGCGGACTACGCCGGTGCGCGGCACACAAACATTTATAACTGCTGCAAGGGGACCGCAGCGAGGTATGCCCGATGCCTCCTTTCTCCATATAAAGCAAAAACGATTAAGATTAGACTTCGGAAGCCCAGGGAAAAGTCACAGAAGTGCCATTAGGAAACGCAAGGCATGCAGCAAGGGGCGGCAGCCGGCCCGCAGTACCGGCCGCGGCCGTCGGAGGGCAGCACAGTACGCGGGATGCCCGCGCCCGCCGCCCCGCCCCGCCCCCGCGCACGTGCGCGCTGAGCGCGTGCGCGCACCCGCACTGCCTGATTCTAATTCAATTAGCACAGCCTGCAACTCCAGAAAAAGAGTAATTCAATTAGTGCGTTGTGGAGCTCTACAATACCTCCAAGCAGATGTTCACAATCCTGAGGAACTGGAGCTAGCTTTAAAAATACCTGTACGCCTTCGGTGTGGCGCTGCATATGCCATTTGTCACTACGGCTTGATACACCTTTCTGACTTCTAACAAGGGAGGAAAGAAAACTCGGATGAGTTTTGTATATTTTTTTTTAAACTAACCAGCCAAACTAATGCCAGTGTGCTAAAGACCTTGCCCTCTCCTTACCAGGAAGAGCACATTTCATAGTAATGAGATCATTAATGCAGAGGCTAAGGGGGGGGGGGGGGGGGGGAGGGCTTTTAGCTAGAATGCAGTTTAAATTAATCATCATGCAGGGCATAGTGGGGTGGTGTTTCTCAGTGACAGATGCTGTCATACTTCTTGATACTCAGACTGAAGAACTAATAAAAAGCATGTGCAACTTCTGACGATCAGTACAGGTGCAGAATAAACACCAAATTTAAATCATTCTACCAAAAAAAACCCAAACCATCTCCACTGATCCACAGAGAAGGACTTCTTTGCCACCTGAAAGGAAGGAAGCATCTTACCTGAGAGCTGTGATTATTACAGCACAAGCTGGGGACTCTCAGAGTACAGTGGGCTTCCCAGCATCACCGAGCAACAGCACAGGTTATGCCACCAGCCAGAAAAGGCCATTAGATTTAAAGGGGGATAAACACTAAATATGCCTAACAAAGCTGTTCTGTAGTCACTGGGCATTTACTTTATTTAAAAAAAAAAATAAATCCCCAGCTAGGATAACCCTCATGGTCATCCTACAGCATAGCTCCCAAAAGTCTGAACCACAGACAGGGACTGGAGTCAAGTGCAAAATTTATACAATTAATTTGGCTTCATTTCTGCTCCTTCTCATGTCCCCTCTCATGCCTTTATAATTGCTCCTGCCAGGTGGTAAGATGAGGAGAAACAGGAGCAACTGCTGCCGAACACCTCCAACAAGAAACTTTGCTTAAAAAACCAGGTGTCACATTGTGGCAGTTCAATATTTCATAGCCAATACAAGGAATGTGCAACAACACTGCAACTTTAAATCTTTGCCTCCCGTGTCAGTCTCTCTCCTCTCATTGTAATGCCAAAGGGAACAGCAATCAGAGTGGAGATGTTCAACGTGATAGAGGTCAGGACACCAGTGGATCAACGTACCAGAAACACGACCTTGTTTATTTTTTTCCCCAGTATTATTGTTTACAGGGTGCTTTGCTCATGTACCTTGTGGTTCTTAGCTAAAAGATGAAATTACAGCCCAGGATGAAGCGCTCAGGCACACATCCAATTTGTGTTTCCATCTCAGAAAACAAAAAGCTTCTGAGGCCCTCGGGCTGCCATTCAAACTTGGAGAGGCTGACATTTTTAACAGCATGAACCAGAGACTGGCAGAGGGAATGATCTAATGCATTTCTGACTTGTCAATCAAAGATCTCACCTCTGCTGTCTTGTAAACAGTTGGGGGCCACCTAACGACATTCATAACCAGGGGAGAGCCTGCCACCAGCCGGGGGGTGCTGCAGCCACATGCTCTGGCTATTAGTCACCAAAATTATGATTCCATTTGAGGCGCACCATAAACAGCCCACAGGCAGATTTCACATGGCCACTGGCAGAGCATGAGCGGGGAATACAACCCAGGCTTGGTCGAGGACAGCCACATCTCCACACCAACGGAGTTTGTTGACTGGACACCCCATCTCTCTCCCAGTTAGAGACAGCACTACGCACACCAGCAAGCATTGGCTCCAAAGCCAAACAATTTCCTACAAATGCATTTCTGAGCATGCAGTTTGCCCACCCTGAGACTTTAGCTTTAACCTCCTGTATAACCATAAATAACATACTACTAGTCACATTAACACTGTATTTCCTGACAATAAAATGCCGACTTTTAAGGCAAAAATGTAAGAACAGGTTGAAGGAATTTTTCTAACAATTTACTGACAATGCTACTTCAACAAAGCTTCCACTTCCTATCACAAAAATATGAACAAAAAAAAATTTGAGAATTTAGTTTGTCTCTTCCTTACGGGTGCAACAGGCTTCCATGACTACACAGCCCATTTACAACTTTCATGCTCTCACCTGTTTCCAAAAGCAATCTCAGTCCAAAGAAAGGGGAGGCGTACATCATATCCACACTGCACAACACCAGGGGTGCTCCTGTTCACTTCCATTTGCCTAGCACAGCATGCCCATGCTTTTCTCAAGCAGGACACAGCTTTCTGTCCAGACTAAAGATGACACCCCTTGCTTCTGCAAAACCAAGCAGAAGTTAGTCCCCCTCATCTGACAAACCCTGACATGTAGTTCTTTATAATCAAGACCTTCTTCACTTCAAGTAAAGCAAAATGTGAATTTCTGGCATTCCTGAGAGATATCTCTGTATTCAACAAGATGCTGCTACCTCTGCCACAAAAGTTAATCCTCCTCTGACTACTAGAGTCTTTTACAGAAGTAGAGATTCAGCTCTGGCAAAATAAAGCTGACAAGACAATTCTTTCCTTTTTTACTTGTGCCTACAGTCCAGACAAAGTAGTAAAAGCATGACTCTCGTCCCATAAAGTTTACAATCTAAACTGGAGCTGGTATTTGTGATGGGTGTCAATTAGGTAAAAAAGAAGAGCTGGACTGTTCTCTGTGATTACGCTGGTACATAACCTTTAGCAAGATTTTTAAATTGCTCCTTAAGTCTCCTTGTTTATACAGTAGCTTACAGAAATAAATTAAATACTATGGTCTTCTGCAAACCTGGAAGGATTAATACAATCATCTCCTTGGCATATTTGATAGGTGTAATTGTAAATCAGAATTTTCAAAGAACTGCAACTACTAAAAGCAACATAAATAAAGCTTTGTGAGCCTGCACGGAAAAATATTCTAAAAGGCTAAGTATATTCAAATAAAAAATGTCATGAAAGCAGACACCTGTTGGCCACATCTGGAAAGTTCCAAAGCAGGTATTTCTAACAAAAATAATATATTCTGCATAAATTTGTTTTTTTTATTATTAAGAGAATCTACATGCAACCTAGTTTTCAGTTGCTTTGTAGAACAGTAAAATTTGGCACCCAAGCCACTGAAAATGGAATGGCTGGCCGCCTTCTCTTGTCAAAATACCCTCTTTGACCCCTTCCCACAGTGCCTTAATAGGAGTTCATGTTCCAATTTGCTGTCATCCTCCAACATGACCTCTATGAAATTCAGTTACACAATAGACTATCAGTTGCAAAGCTGTTTGAGATAAAAGTTGTTAAGAACCACCGTTTCTAGCTCTTTATTCACTCATTCAGGGGTTTAGCCCTAAAACCTTTCCCACTGTGGGAGGACTGCCAAACAGAGCTGATGAACCAGAAGATCCTGTTTTCACACAAGTATCTCCAATAATAAAAACACACAAAGAAGAAAAATTAAGTTATTGGACATATTAACAGAATCACCTCTAAATCAAATATCTGCCAATGTTTCCCATGAGGAGTCAGCAGGGATTTAACCGAGCTATTCAAAAAGAGCCTCTTTCCACATTTCTGCCTGAGCATCTGAAGGTAAGCATGTAAATAACTAAACAAATTCAGCAGTGACTAAGTAGCCTTCCAGATGGCATCTTCTCTTTTGCCACAAGCAAAGAACATTGATATGCTTCTCCAGTTACTTCAAGCTTGCTACAGAAAAAAGAAAATAATATGAGAAAATTTGCTGGGCTGCAAGGAAGTCTTCAATGCTTTCCTGAAGATTTGATACCAAAAAAAAGCATTAAAGAACGATGAAATATTGCAACATCACAGCTTCAAGCAGGCTCCAAACCACTCCGCATGCAGACTTCTGCAATGGAAAATGCAGAAGCCATGCCTCAGAGAGGGGAAATTTCTTCAAACCATTCAAGTTAATGGGGATCAAAGCCCATTGACAAAAATGGACTGAAATATGGATGACTCGCTGCTGCAGAAGCTGTTGCTGGCAGTTTAGTTTCTCTCTCAATTGGCACTAAATGCATTCTTCAACATAGCAGACAGTGAAGAGTACCAGTATCCCATTTTAGATGGCAAATGGGGCAGACTTCCCCAATTCCCATGGTCACTAAACACACATGGAAATGTCCCAAAATCTGCAGGAATGTAAACATCAAAAGTCCTACTACTCTCCCAAGAAGGCAGTACACACTGAATGGTTGTGCAGCTGATTCATTTGACCCCAGACATCAATGCACTGCATTAGCAGAAAAGTTATTGTTCATGTCTATCATTGGCAAGAACACACTGAGCTAAAAGAGGCTAATTTCCCTTCCCCTTTGTAATATATGCTTATTCAGAGTAATCAAAAATATTTCAAGTAAAAAAAAAAAGGAGTCCCAGTTTGAGTTTATAAACTGTTTTCCTGCTAAGGTTTTCTAAAACCTGAGCTTAAAGAGCGCTGAGATTTATTCAACAGCTGAAAGCCCAAAAAATGAGGCCCATCCGATTTAGTCAAATTATGCAAATCAGGATTAGAAGTAGGAGTCTAAACTCTGCCTGTTGTCTCCAGAGTCCTCTTAGACTAATAAAAAATCGTCTTCCTCCTCCCCCACAGAAAGCTCCACTAAAAGCTTGCTTCAGCAAAGGAGGCCTGGCAGGACACCTTCCAGAGCCCATCAGCGCTACTGCTGGGTCAGCAAAAAGAGTTGCAGCAAAATGATGCAAGACACTTAAACCTCCCAAGACTGATAGGATTATTTCCACAGTACTCTCCTAGCCCTCGAAGCAGGAAGTCAAATTCAAAATAATCTTTGCATGCTGTCCTTTAGAGGCAGATAATTAACTTTAACCAAACTGACTGAAAATTTCAGAAAGATTATAGCTTATTCATTACATCTGGTTTTGCAAGATGCTGGTGAACAAAACTCTCTGCCACAGGTTTGGTCAGCAGTAGCGTAATCCAGCAGCATAAACCTTGAAGTAAACGTTCATGCTACCATGAGCCCCAATAAACACACTCTATAGAGACACTCCTAAGGTTCCTCAGTCACTTAAGCTCACACATCTCAGAGAGAGTATCCAATATAAAAATAACATCTCTGCTGCCCGGTCTCTGCTGTTTACATGCACATGTCATCGTAAAATGCTTGCAATGATCTTCAGAGCCTTGTCTAGGTTTCTAGATGCTCACCCAATAGCTGCCTCTCTCTCTCTCTCCCCACAGAAGAGTGTGTGCATTTTGTAAGACTCCCTGGCCACCCGAAGCACCTGAACAGTCTGTTTGGCAGAAACCTGTCTCACGACAGAGCAAAGCTTAGATCTAACAAATTCAGAGACCAAAGAAAAAAATAAGTTTCCTTTATTTGCCTTTTGATTGACAGCTTACTCGTACAATAATTTTCTGTGATCAAGATGTCCAGACTACTGCTAACAAACCTGAAGTAAACAAATGCTGGCATCAGTTATCACTATGGCAATGAACCCACCCCCTCAGTCCTCTAAGTGGCAGACAAAATTTAGATAGAAGGGGAATCACTGCATGAATAGCCAGATTGGAGACTGTGTGATGGATACTGTTTGCCAAATACAATTAAGTGGTATATTTTTGACACAATTGAAAGCCAATGGAAAAGATGATGGTACCAAGCCAATTTTGACAAAATAATTATATTATATTGAGGTAATGTAAATGCCCCAGCACTGAGCTGCCCTGAATCTACACAAGATGGGTTTAAATACCAGAGATCTGCATGACATAGGCGAGGCAGGATGAAGTAGAATAAATGGAGGTCAAGCAAGCAAGTAAAGAAGGAGATGTACACATACACAGATGGAAAGAAAAGGAGCGGAGAGAGACAGAAAGTACCTGGAAAGCTGGGAGTGCGCCAGTCCCTGGGTTATACAGGCATCGCAGTGAGGGCATGCTGTCCGCCAGGCTGGAGCAGCCCAGCCACAGAGATCTGGGCATAGAGCACTGCAGAGAAAGGACAACTATGAGATGGGACTGTATGAGACAGGATGGCACAGATTACAGGAACTTTCAAGGCTTAGCCAAATGGCATCAACACAACTGCACCTGGCCTTAAAGACTGAGACATCTTTAAGAGAACACAAACTAGTGATGAGTCTATTCCCTGACAGAAGCTTTACAGATGTCACAGTAGCAAGAAAAAGGCACTATGGATCAAGAAAGTAAATTTCTGATCCACACACCAATGTGCAAGCTTTTCCAGTAACAAAAAGTTTCTTTCCAATTAATCAGACCTCTTCTTCATGCACAGCCGTGCTCCAGGCACAACACAAAGCAAGCAATTTTGCAAGGAAAGCAGAAAAGGAAATGACAACTTTAAATTTAATACTGGCAGGGAAAGAAAAGGTTTGGGTTTTGTCTGTAAAGGGGATAAAAGGAAAACCTGCAAGCCAAGGTGAACAGGAACTTGGTGACACTTTATAGGAGTTCCATGTTTCTGCTTGCCTTGTTATTTGTTAAATAAAATACAATTATTATAACAAATTGATTCTGTTCCTCCAAACAGAAACACAAAAGAGGAGCCAAAGCAGCCAATCAAGGAAAATACTAGCCATTTTGATAATTAAAGCCATTACCCCTGAAACATAGTGAGTTGCTTGTTAATTTTACACCACTACTATTAAATTTAGGGATATATTATGATAGAAATTGCTCTACGGGCCACAGAGGTTTTGATGCCATAAGCACTGCCGCATTTGTCTAATTACTGGCAAGGCAGGAAAAAACAAGTATATTTTAAACTGGCAGATAGCTAAGAAAACTGTAGGATATGACAGATTAAACATTAGAGATTTCAAACAGTCATACTCTTTTTTGCAATCCTATCTCTCCCCCCCCTCCCCCTTTTTTTAAAGGGGGATGGGAGGAAATCTGAGTGGAAAGGGCAGCTGGAATGGGTATGAAATGACAGCTGCCTTTTGAGCCACTGTTTCTTGCTGCTCTTAAGAGGGCTAGAAAACCTCATACAATCTAGCACTAAATTAGTATGTAAGAGGTATATAACCCATCCTTGAATGAGCAGAAAGGTGATCACCAACATCCATAACCTAGTACTGTACAGACAGGCACTGAGAGATTAACCCTGTCTGTCACCACATTCTTTGCTGTACTTTGTTGCAATTTACACTGCTGTTCCAGAAACACTATTACAAATTGCTGGGGAACATAACCTATACAAATGTGTTCATTAGAAGTTTATGATACCTCAAAATAAATTCCTCACCTCACTTTTGGTGTTTTGGTTTTTTTTAAAAAAAAGTCTTGACTTCACAAAAGTACCAAAACTCAAGAACTTGAGTACTTCATATCACATGCATTTGTAAATAATGCCCCTCCCAAAGACAAAAAAAAAATAAAATATCACAGCCGTAGTATAATGAGCCACAAAAATCTGAGCCATAATTCTGTCTGCCATCCTAACCTCCTATAAAAACACTCCCACATACAAAAACCTTCCAAATGCCAGCAATCTTTTCTTTGTAATACAATATGTATCACTGCAGCTATTAAAAGCTGTTGTGACAATCGGCCTTGAAAAAAACACATATACATGAAGTGGACATCTATAGTCAAGCATTTCACCAATTTAATAATACAATTACTTAAATCAAAGTTGTTTATTACTCTCCAAGAACATCACAGTAACAAGGGAGATTAACTACAGGATGGTACCTTTGATGATGCAGAGCAAATTCACAAGGTAAGCATCAGCTGCTTACCATTACCCACCCCATGATTCATAATATAATACAAAATAAATACAGGGTAATTTTTTTTTCCCCCCATACAGACTTATCAAAGTCTTACCCCAATCATTTATTCCCTCTTCTCAAGCCTTCCCATCCCTTGTGCTGGCTCAAGTTTTCATACTGTGATAATGAACTCAAAGAACTAATTACCATTAAAATTGATTGACAACATAAAAGAAGTTACTTTAAATACTTGTACTGACCGAAGCATGGAAAGACACAGAGGCAGGAAAAATTAGGACCACTCTTATCAGTGGAAAAGCAAGCTTACGTTGCTTTAAAGTTTATGTGAGATTATGGCTCAAGTCAGAGTCACCACAAACTGCAGGTAGGGCACTCCATTGTGCCAGGGTACTTACAACATAATGAAATGTCTTCCTCTAAAACTGCCACGATAGCAAAGGAAAACATTGGAGATCTATTCTGCAGAACTCTCTGTACCTCCAACAGATATCATTACTCACCCATGCATTCCCACTGCTTAGTATTATTCCAGAATTACGAAGTATGTGGTAAAAAATTACCAACACCTTAAGTAACTTCCGAATCTGCCTCAGTATATAATAAAATTTGTATCACTGATACAGTTCTGTTACCAATTTTAAAAAATAAGTGTGAAGTTCCACACAGAGTGGGAGAAAATCTCATTCCTGTACTTGCCTTTTACCTATTGAAGGAAGCAGAGACGCTAAATTACTGGTGGTGACTGAAAGAGGCTTATTCACAAGCATGAACAAAAGGCCCCAGGTGCTTCAATAGAAACAGCTTGTGTGTAAATCAGATGAGTGACCCAACAGAACAACTTCATTTACAGCCTGATCTCTGAAAAATCTCAACAGCCTCTATCCCCATCCACTGAGCAAGCCACGCATCAAACACTCACTTTTGTACTGTCAGCTCCACAAACAAGGGACTGGCCTCAGTGTTCACTACTTGAAAGCTGACTGACAAAATCCTCTCCTGGACTCAAGTCAATCTACATTGATTCTTCAAAACAAAGACAGAGAGGCACGGTGGTTGGACCACAGCCAAATGGGAATGCTGATATTGCTTGCTAAGTGCTGGGCCAGGATGCAGCAGACTCTCTACCTTCCTGACTCCCGATTGCATTAATACTTGAGACATCTGCACAACTTTCAGACTCAGAGACAAAAAGCTTTTCACTTACAAAAGCATCTTTAGTACACATTGAGTGGCCTAAGATAGGGAATTATTTGACAAAAACACAAAAATCAGTTGGAAAAAGGAACTGTAAGACCCACCCCTTGAACTCTGAAATATAGGGAAATATATCTTCCCACTGCAGAAATATAGGGAACAGTTTCAAACAAGACCAGCATCCTCCTCCTGACAGGGGCTGGTACCAGCTGCTCCACTGGTGATTAAAATGGGCTTGCCTGATTTTGAATTAAAACAGGCTAGAAGCATTCACAGTCACTGGCTGAGCCGAGTGGGCAGTAACCACAAGCTGAAGGGAAGCCGTATTTTAAGCTATTCAATTATTCTTGTAACTATATTACAAGAACATTTTTGACTACATCAGATGTTCTGCCTCTAATAGCCTACCCTCTCTTCCAATTACCTGATGTCCTAAAGACAAATCTCAATACACACTCAATGACTAAATTTTTGCCAGTACTAAATATTGGTTATTTACTTTATTTGCTATTGCATTACTAGATTATACATTACCATTTCAGACTGTTGGGGGGGGTGGGGGGGTGGTGTTGGATTGTTTTTATCAAATTTGTTCTCTTCTAGTCCTTCAGCAAATACAATATACTAAGGGTAACTAACACAGTTTTAGTAAATTGTGTTACAGGTCAGAAATATATCACCTTGTCCTGTAAAATTAAGTGGGCTCTACATGGTGAAAAAAACCAAAACTTTTTGAACTACTACAATTTACAGCTATAGTCCACAGGTATGAAAACTCAAGCACACTGTACTGAACTCACTGTAGAACAAGAACAACAACAAAAAAAACCCCAAACAATTGTCTAAGGACATTTTCTTTACAAACACTTCAGAGAAATTAATTAGACAGTAGTACAGAACAACTGTCTTTAATTGTGGTGCATTTTAACATGATAAAGTATAATAACCTATTATCCCTGTCTGAACCCTCCCCTCAACTTTATGATAACCCCTGTGCCTAGAACACCTTTGATTTACAGGCAACCTGACTTATTTTTGCACATCTTCACAAGTTAGTGGCAAAGCCAAGAAGGAAACCACATTTTTTTCCAAGGGCTGATTTTTGGTCAACCATACATAATACTATTTCAAAGCTTTCCTAGTTCAGATTTACATCCCTTTTAGTACAGTGTCCACTGCATTATGCAGTTGAACTCTAAAGATAAACCAATAACAATTCTTATTCTCTTGGGACATGGGAATTAAGATCCTGTTCACCCAACATTCTATTTATGCTCCTTAATGAATACATGATACATGTTGACGAGCTGAAGAGTTTAAAAGCTGAGAGAAATGGGACTTCTTCTGGTTGGTCCAGTTGATCATAAGCCAGGGAACTGGCTAAGATTGTACAAAGCAAAACAGAAACACAAGTCGTAGTTATTACAAACAACAGAAGAGGGGAAAAAAATGCTAGAAATTCTACTACCCAAACTGGAGCAGATAAAACGTAAAGGATGCTCTGAAGAGTGTTAGAACTAAACACACCAGACCTAAGCTCGATATGAGGAGACAGATCTTTCCCCACCTCCTCTTTTCATCACTTTAGAAAGTGAATATGGGATGTTCACATTTTAATCCTTCATAATGTTTTATTAAACACACACTCAGATGTTACTAGAATTCTTAATATTCACAATTATTTTTATCAGATAACACAATAAATGGGAGAACAAACCCCAATACTTTTCAATCCCACTCAGATCCGCTTTTGGCCACATATTTAACTAAGCCCATGCCAAAAATATCACACACATCGCTTCCACATTGTGTCCAATGTGCACTATTCCTGTCACCACAGCATGGAATACATTGTATGAAACATATCAGATAAGGCAGCTGCTATTTACATTACAAATGTTGGTATCATGAAACTTAATAACAATTCCAGAAATTTACTCCTGGCTAAAAAGTGGTTTTGGTTCCTTTCTTTGGTACACTTTTCATCCTTTTGACCTCTCACATATATATATAAAAATGAAAAGGTATCTCTTATTTTTCCCTCTACAGTTCAGAGAGGTGTTCTCTTTGATTAAATATACATGATATAGGTAGAAAAAAAAAGAAAATAAATTCCTAGTGCATCTTGTGTACTTTCACAATTAAAAAACCCTGCCATACATACTTCGTTTTTTAGCTTGGGTAGCACTTGATCATATAGGCTTTTTATCTGAGAAAAAGGTATATGATATGGCTTCAAAAAACCCTGCAAAAATGGAATGAAATTTTTTGTTGTTTGTTTTAATATTAGTAGGTTTTTTTGGTGGGGCTTTGTTTTTTCTTTTCTCTTCCCCCCTATCCCAACAGTGGATACAAGGCATACTAAATACATAATTACATGAGAGAGCCACCCAGCTTTCCAAGGAGCCATTCCAGTGAATTGTGTAAATAATACGCCTTTAAAATCCCTAACATATGAATACAGATTTACCAGTTATGGAGCAGTTATATACCTGAGAGACAAGAATAGCCATTTTAAAAAAAAAAAAAATCCTGCCTAATTATGAACTTACCAAAGAGACTAGCATGGCTCAGAGCAAATTAATACTTTTATGACTTTCTTCAAAAGTTTTTTTGCCTGTTTTCATTTGAAAATAAGAAAAATGTTAAAACCTGTAAGTCTTAATTAAGCCAAAAACAATGGCCAAAATTCATACAGTTAAAATTTACACCTTACAGCCCCGACCACCATTCCCTGCACTTTAAACAGGATAATTCTTCTTTTGTCACTGGTAGTCTTTTTCTTTAAAGTCCTTCCACGGTAAGAAAAGGAATTCATAAAATAAAGAGGCAACTACAATACTCCTTGGAGTGCTACCATGAGAAGGATGAACTCCCAGGGTTCAACTAGCCCACAAACTGCCAGCTCTTCTAGCTGGCACATCGCGCACCAGAATTGTGAAGGGCAACATGCAGCTGCTGTCATAACCAGTGCTTTTCACAATTTCTCAGCTTCTACTGCATTCAGACATTTTGGTTGCATTGCCCCAAGCATGTATGGAAGACTATTAAAAGTGGCTTGTGCTCTTCTTTTGCAATAAAAGTAATAGAGCTATCTTATTAAAGACTCTTGAAGCATTTTCACAAACTGCAAATCAAGCACCCCAATATCTATCTCACTTAGGGAAAGCTGAGAATATGTTCCTGGGATGACTGTAGGATCCATCTTCAGAACAATTAGGTTTCACAAATCAGAGGCTGAAACATGCTACCAGGGTTCAATTGTAACATACTTCCTAGATTCCAAACATAGGAAATACCGGACTTCTTACACTGGTACAGATCACAGACTTCAGTGCAGCAGTTTTTCCCTTCAGCCTATGGCTCAGGGAGTTACTACATTCTGCAAGCTTTACTGTGCACATGCAGCTCAAACTGCTGTAAATCATTCCTTTTCCTTCAGCCTCCCACTTTTCATGTAATTGGTCAGTAAATTTTCCTTAACATACAAATTATGCAAACTCTTCTCTAATCTGGTAACTTCCTAGCTTACAGTAACTTTTTACAAGAGACTCCACCAACTACTCTTCAATATCAAAACCAAGGGACATAGAAAAGGGGTTACATATTCAGATTATCCAAATAATTTCTTACCTGAGTGGGGTCCAGGAGAATCAAATCACACCTTTTAGGTAAATGTTTGTGAGGAAATGTTTTCCCCAAAGAGTAGTAACTGGAGTTCAACCCCCAGGATTCCAGATCAACAGAAATCACACACCCCAGAAAGGTGCCAACTTCCCATCCATAAGGTGTACAAGATCCTCGGTTGCCAAGTGCTTGAGGGATTTTGTATAGATCGTATCTGAACTAGACAATACTAATGTTCTCATAATTACAGCTCTTTAATCCATGAAGCTGATAAATCTAAACCTGTGCACTTGCAGAGCTTTAAGATTCAGATGCCATAGCCTTCTTTAAGAAGTGTAACATGCAGAGACATGTGTGTGCTGCTTTAAGAAACACCAAAGATAGTGTTGTTAAAAGCAAGCCCTACCCAAACTTACAAAAGCAATCTCACCAAGGTCTAAAGCATGAAACTATCTGAAGGCTTAAAATAGAGACCTTATAAGAGCAAGAGCATTAGGCTCTTTCGTAAGCAAGAAAACACAGTTGCTATTAACCTTCATCATGTCCAAAGCCCAACTTCACAGCAATTCCAAGCAATTTAAAATCTTACCATGCCATAAAACTTAAATCCAATCCTTTGACACAAGCATTCTGCATGAATTTGGGCAGAGTAGCACCGCATTTCAGCTCCACATCTGCAGAGCAAGGACAACTGAACTACCCTGCCTAAGAGAGGTGTCAGAGACTGCATGTGGCCTTAATTATGAAGCTCTGACATATAAACAGCAAAAACTGAAACAACAGGGAGCCAATAAGAAGAGAATAGCGAATCATCTTTCTGAGAAAAAGCAAAAAGAGTAATATACCAACTGCTTAACCATCACTGAGCCTGAACAGCTATGAGGCTTTAAAAAATGCCCAACCCTACTCCAAGATATGGGTTGAAACCTCCTCAGCTTGGGACACTTCTACAACTTTGGTCCAGATTTTCATCACACAAACTGCAGAGAACAAACCTGTATTAGCGGAGAGATGAAATGGAGGTTTCATTAGATTTTCCCTCATCTCTAGTTTTATTTATTTCCATAAAATCTCTCAGGATTATTGTTATGTTATGCACCTACCACACAAAAGTGTTTCAAGGATAACTAATATGTCTGCATAGCACTTTGCATTCTCAAGCAACTATAAGAGTGTCAAGTATTAATAATGAACTGCAGAAAGAAAGTTTATTTCTACTTTCCACCCAAGGAATTAGTATCTAAATTTTTAAAAGCATATGTATCCACTGAAAATAGAATATATGTTTTAGAAGTTAAGGAGGAGATGCTAAATGACAAAATTAGAAAACCAGAGTATTTCCAGAATCATTGCATTTTTCTCCTAGGAAGTGCAATTCTAGTGGGAGAATCCTGTTATCACCACAGTCCTGGTTTTTACACTCTTTTTCCAGCTGACTTGACTGAAGTGCAGACCATTAATATCTGAAGTGCCTTGTTTTGATTATACTGGCCTTTGCTGGTACCAATCTAGTTAAGGTAGCACCAAGAATTTCCAGCATAAAACACATTTACAGGTTTATAACTTTGCTCTAAAAATTCTACTCCAAAAGACAGTGGGAGGCAGAAAGACTCAGATGAGTACATTATATTACATACCCTATGTGATGCATACTTGCTCACAATGGTATGCAAAGGGGAGGAATTAGCTTTAACTTTGAATTACCATGTTTCACAAACCACTTAAAATGATACTTCTAATTTCCCCGTTTATGTAATCAGAATAATGTTTTGTAAGTGTTTCAGCTAATTAAGAGCTTAATTTGCCCAATTTCCGTTCGGCTTAAATCATAGAAAACGTCAATATAATATAGGAATTGGAATGTCATGCCTATTGATCACATTTATACAGAAACATTCCCCCCTTCCTCCCCTTAGAAGTCAATTGCAGCTTGTCTTCAAAGGGTCAACATCTAGGTGATGAGATGTTACAGACTGCTAGCAGCACAACTCTGCCGTTCAAAGAAAGGCTTGAATGAAGATCGAGGCTGAATAAATTACCTGTAGGTGTTTGCCTTTTTGTAAAAGACAAACTCACAGGAAACAGCTGAAGACAGCTTTGCAAGTTACTTAAAATGCTATTCTTAAAGCAACATGCATTCCTGGCCATTGGTATTGTATTTCCTCCAGCCCACATGGGACACAATACAGCTCTCCACTGCAGCACAGCAACATTAAATATAAAAACCTGCCATTAAAGGGCAGAGGGTAATGACATCAGTGTGGGCGACCCATGCTCAGGTAGTGTTCAACTATTATCCCCAGTTTAAGTAGGCTGAAAATACGCAAATCCAGCCAGCACAATTTTTAGATAAAATTGTCAGTTTTATTGTTATTTATAGTATGTGTCCAGTCTTGCAGAACTCCATCTTCCTCCAGCTCATCTGTAATATAACCTGCTTTTAGCTCACATTAATACAATGTGTTACTGGGATTCTTCTCACATTCTGTGTAAGTCTGGCTGCAGATCAATACTCAGCTATGCTGACGGGGGGGGGAAATAATAATAAAAAATCATTATGTTAGGACCCTGTTAAAAACAGACACCAGGAGGATAAACCTGATGCACAGCCACCATTCCATCTGGATGCATACATGATTACTGCTTTTAAATACATCAAAGGTGGCTTTCTTTCCAATATACAGTTTTGAAGAATCTAGAAGTAAGACCTTGGGTATGTATCCCACACCAAACTGGTCTCACCTCAAAAAAAAATTAACCTCTCTGCTTCTCATGAGTACTCTTGACCAAAAGTTTCCACCCTTTGTATCAGCCCCCTTACCCAGATACTTCCTATAGTGAAATCACAGCACTTAAATTGGAATAGCAAAGCTCTCTCCATGACAGCATCTGCTGATGACAAGCTCAGGTTTATAACTTTTCCTTGGATCAAGGAGGAGTAAGAGGATTTAAAATAAAGGCTTCAGAACCAATAACAGAAAACCTACAATCAAAAAGAAAGCAGCCATACAGAAAAATATTTTTTAAAAAGTAAGGTTTTCTATTATTTGAGGTTGCCTAGTATGAAAGTCTCCTTGGAATAACTAAGCATTTTGAGGTTACTTTTTTTTCTCCTCCCAGTATTTTCAGAATCAAAAAAGCACATATCCCACCTGCATCAGAGCACTGGTAATATAACACAACAAGAACAAATGCTGTTTGCCTCGGAAGTAAAAGAAAAACAGAACAGCCACACAATCCTCTTCCTATTGTCCTCCCGACCTACCACATAAGTAACAGAAACTGATGCCATGCCCCATAGGTCAACAAACTTGAGCTCTGTGAGACGATAATTGCAGAGTTGAGATTCCTCTGAGACACCTTGCCTCCAGCTCAGCAAAGTTTAAATCAAGAAAACATCAGCTTCAATGTCCCAGCTGACCTTCACTAGTGTGGACTTGGGGCAGGGGGGAGCGGAGAGAGAGAAATGGTCTCTCTGAGAGAAATCCAAAGTACGCTTCACCTTTGCAACACATCACTCACCCAAAGAAATGGTTTGCAAATTAATACAGGACTCAATGCCCATCTCTTCACAGGTGTTCAAGCTCTTCTCAGTTTCACAGAAGTCAATGTAAGTTGACAGCTGTAAGCAACTTGCACAAATAAGTTACTTACTACTTGTAAGATACTGAGACAAGACTGGAGAGAATCAATGCCATCCTGTTAGCACCTGCAATGAAAACTCTTGTGTTTTAAGGGGTTTCGCAGCTGTAGTTTTTCACTCTCTCCCACTCCGTTCAAGTGACTTTGCTCTTTGTTTCTGTTGGGGTCACAGTACTATAGAACCCTTCACCACCCCATTTCGTCATTTCATAACTCCAGTTGCCACGACAACAGGATGCAGCTTATCCGTGCTGTTTTCATATTTTCAGTTTTCGTTGCCATAACACCACAATCATTTTGGCTTTCTACAAAAACAGCAACTTTAAGCTACGTATTCTCAAGGATGCAGGATTCATCAGATGTGTATCTTCATGAGAGAAGGGGTTTGTACAGGCAATTTGTAAATTAAGCTATTTTTTCTGAAAGGGGATTTTTCACTCACAAAAGTGAAAAGCTGACAGCAATTGCTAGAGGCAGACTGCTGAGACATCTAAAGCCTGGCCTTTAATAATAGCCAGAGTAATATAGCACTAAGCCACTTCCAAGTGGGGAGTCCCCATAGTGTCAGATTGTGTCAAACTGCACAATTGTTATGTGATGTAAGTGTCCATACTTGTTTCACCCAGGCAGATCTGAATTAGACGCTAGATGCAATTCTCTTGAGTTTTAACCCAGTGGCCTCCCCATTATTACCAGCACCACCACCATGCAGCTTTGTGTTTTAAGGCCCATTTTAATTCTGTAATTCGAGCTGTTGTTGCCGATTTGTTTTCAGACTCTGACCCTTTTCACTTTCAGATGACTGCATTTTGAACTTTTATTTACAGGAAGTGCACATTCATAAGACTGGTGAGATAATGTTATACAAACACAGCATGCATAAACACAAAACAGTGATGGCTATGAGGGGTATCAGCTAACATGGCACCATAACTTCATTACACCCTCATTTATGTACTTCACTAATGAGACAAGCACAGGTATCCAACACGGTCCCTCACATGAGATGAATAACAATAATACAGTCCAACCTGCTTTAGCCATGCTTGGTATCCAGAAGATATAAGTTGGAATCCATCTTTTGGCATGTGTATTCGGGGCTAGGAGAGAATAGACATAAAGAGAGACCTCCTTTTACACTGGGACCTAGCTAACCTAGATCTAAGTTCTGGAGCATTTTAAACGATGCAGATTTTTTTTTAAGCCACATATGAAGGTTTAGTCCCCACATTAGTTCTTGTTTACTCCTCTGGTATCAGCTGCTTCAAGAACACTTCTCTAATACAGCCACCACCATTTTTACAATTTCCACCATTTCACATTTCTCATTGTATATACATATATATAAAAATAGGTTTTTCTTTAAAATTTCCACACAAACGCACTTGGATAAGCACAGCCTCTGTGGTGGGTGCAGTAGCAAAGACTAATGGTCATTAATGCTTTTGCCACTACATAAAGCTAAATGGTGTCAAAACAACAGTGGTCAAGCTATGAGAGTATTTTTACTGCCACCATCCTCAACATGGTCAGACCAGACATTGGACAACACGAAAAAATTAAGGAAAATCCCCAAAGAGGTGCAGCCTTAATACAGGGGTAACAGGAAACTATATGCACACACAGCCATAAATTATGCCTCAAACTGGTAAAACAAATATAACATTCTCCTCATTTATTGTTTTCATGATTTATCAGGTTAAGGAAAGAGCAAGACATCCAATTGTTCTGGAAGCACAAAACATATAGCATAACTTACAGCTAGAAAAAAGAACGTAACAAAGAAATGAAACATTGCCTGTCACGATATATTTGCAGTTTGACGGTATTTTCACAATCAAGTGGATCCAATTGTACTCCCCCCTCTTCCCAAAAAAAGAAGATACTCAGAAACCAAAATCACATCTAAGCAACAGGACGAGACTGGACATTTGCAGACACCAAGTCCAGAGATCTTTCTTGCTCCTAGAAACTACTTCACAATCCCTTTCTTAATTCACTGTACTTCCCTTCCAAACTAGTAGATAAGTGCCCCTACTGCTACTTCTGGAAGGCTGGAAAAATCTTTCTAATTTTCAAAATGGCTCTATTCAAGGTGAGTTTATTCCCACTTGTTCTTGTGTCAACAAAATGTTTGGTTTGTACAAACTGTGTCCATCTTGGTACTTGCAACGCTAAAAATACAATTGGTTGGAGAGGAAAAATGTTTCACCACTGAATGCCAGACCTCCACATCTATCGTGGGGAGGTAGTCCAGCCTTGGAATTTGAAATCAAAACAAGAACAAACTAAAATCTTGTCTTTAAAGAGAAGTACACATACAGGATTTTACAATATACATTGAACATTAGTTATTTTTGCTTCTTTCCAGTTTAAGTTTAAATCCTCCTGCAAAGCAGCAGTAAGATTACGCCCTTGTGTCCTAGCCAGTAATCTCAGTTAAACATGAAATTTAATAACCACCATTGTGCTGATTAATTAAAGTCAAGTATATCTGGTTACTGCAATCACCTGCTGAGTTTGGACTTGCAATGCTTAATACATTAACAAACTATGTTTTAGGGGACTTCTCACACAGCTAGAAGCATCATGCTCTTAGACTCTAATCCTTACTTCAGCACTAACTTCATGGGTGGTTAGTCTCTCTACCACTGTAAAATGAGGACAACACTCATTTAACCCACCTCACAGGTTTGCTGAGAGGAACTGCTGACATTTCTACATGCTTTGAAAATGGAAGAAACTATATGAAGTGCTATGTATCTAGCAAGAACACTACAGAAACACACATTTTACTTCCGGCTCAAGTGCTACAGTTGCTTTTTCAAAGTAGCACAGCACAGTATACCTGCCAATGCAGGGGCGGGGAAAGCCTTTATGAACAAGCAAAAATAATGATCTTTTGAAACCACAGTGACAGAAGTAGAGCCCCCCCAAATACTGGTCTTTAATTTACCTAGGTTCACACACCACATTGTGAAAAATTACTTCATTTCTTTGTTTGTCACCTAACCTACAAATTCAAGGATAACATTCAAGCTTTCTCTTAGGACTGACAGGCTCCTTAACATCGGTAAAGCCCATCGGTCCAGAATAGTTTGAATTTAAGCCATTTAATTTGGAGACCCTGGTCCTGCAGATATGTATTAACAGATCTATTGCCATCAACAGGATTACTCTCATGCAGAAGTGTCTCCAATATCAAAGATAACACTGTATTTCTATTTAATAACTCTTACCAACACAAGTTCTTTGTGATTTCAACACAAAGTTGCTCGAGTAATAGCAATAAAAGTAATCAGGACTTTCAGCAGATTAGCAGCTACTGTAAATTCTATTTCTTAAGGCTGACAAGTTAAATATACAAATAGGAGAAACTAAGACCCATCACTCATCCCTCAACGCTGTACTTGCAAAATCTTTGTACATCTCCTTTATATTTGATGAACCTACTACCCTCATCTAAGAGGAAAATAAACTATATAGAAGCAAATTATACCGGTATGAGGTATGTCACTACCCACATACTTTTGATTATGCCATTAAAGTGGGATATTTGCACCAGCCCCTATTCACATGAAATACAAACACTGATCGAAAAGCGTAATTTAATTACAATCTCACAGAATCACCACTGGCTAAACATTTACAACTGATCTCCTAAATTCTGAAGCTCTGTGGTTCTCCTAGGCACATTGTGAATGGCCCCTAGGAATGCATTCTTCAGCCAGACAGGCACTTAAATAAGTATATCTGATTTAAACATTCTCAACTTCAGTATCCAAATAAGAGCAGACAACTACAGAATGACAGAAGAGGAACCCATATATGCTTGAGAGTTTAAAAAATAAAATAAAATTGCCCCTTTTCCCCCAGCCTTTAAAAGATGTGGGACACAGAACTGCCTTGTTCGAAAACTGTACTATTTTATCAATCAACACTAAAATCTTCCACAATTATGATCTATTCAAGGCAATTCTATCAACAATACAATTAATTGCCCAGCAAGATGCACTCATTTTTGTATCTTCATGAGCACACGCCGTTTATGCTCATGGTTCAATATCATTCATAAGCACAGTATTTTCTCTTAGCATCTCCCGCAGCATTTACCAGGACTAGAAGTCAGGCTGCTAGGGTAATTTTATTTTCTAATTCAGTAGCCACAACAGAGTTTGGTTTCCTCAAAAAGTGACTCTGGAAGCACTCTAACTGCTAATTTCTATCATGCTATTTTGTGAATATTTCACATTTTTATCTAGGTGAGTGACTAATTTGTACTTTCTTTTCCAAGACATTCACATTTATTATTGATGACTGACTTTAAAAATGAGCCTTCCACCACTGCAGATGGTTTATTCCACAACCATCAGCAACTTACTATTCTGAAATGCAATTTTACTCTGTGTGAAATGAATGCCTACTTTCTCTTTAGTCTTTTTGGTGGCCACAGAACTTGTCATCTATATACTACCCACATACTAAAATTATTATATATATTGCAATTGCCTATAAACCTGTGAGCCTGAATAGCTTGCTTTGCTCATCTTTTTTTCTGCAACTCCTGACTTTGTTTCCTTTAGTAATCTACTCTTCCATTTTTTATCCATTTGATTTCTGCAGTCCCTAGCAAGGCCCAGAACAACAGAATGATTTCTGAGAACAAGTCAGTAATTTAAAATTCAGTGGTACCCTCTTCCCTTTCCTACAAAGGCTGATTTTTAGAGGACATTTAATTACAGGCCTGAGTTCCTATTTTCTAAGCCTAAACACAACCCCTGAAGGCTTACAATATTTGAGTCACAGCTGGAGCTGTGGTTACTATACAGTTTAAATATCAGCCTCTTTACTGTGCAATTTGTTTTGAAAATCAAATCAGATGCCGTGTCATAAACAAGTGCTAATTAAGTACTGAGCGGAAATTGGGCTTTTTTGTGCAAGAAGGGTTCTTAAATATCTGCATCTTCACTTCCATAAGAAAAGATAAATAAGTTAAGAATGATAACTATAAAAGGAAATCTACTACAGTACTTGCAAGGCAGTACTGCTGCTTCTCCATTTCATCTACTTCCATGTAGGAAAAAAAAAGGGGGGGGAGACCTCTATGAAATATATATGTACTAAGGATCTTATGAATCTGATCATATAACCCATAATGCTTCCTTTTCCCTCAGAGAGGACATTCACTCTCTGTTTCCATCACATACGATTTAAACAGGCAAGCTAAACCCATCTCTCTCTGTCACTGCAAAGCAACAGTGAAGCTACTTATATTTTCATTCCTTTTAAGTTATGATCTACACACAGTATTTATTTGACGATAACATTGCATTCATTAGATATAACACCCTGTTTGATAAATATCAAGTGACGAACAGGAATAATGCATTTTAATACTCTGAAGGTTGCCTCTGAGTAACAATATTCACGACTCCATTAACTAACAGGCACTCGGCTACAAAGACAGAATTAAATCTGTCAGTCACTGACGTGAGAGGGCATGGCCAGTTGCACTGAAGATTGTCCAGTTGAGATGACTTCACAGCAAAAGAAAATATCCCCTGTGGCCTAGAACTCGTTAAAGAGTTTGTATGCATTACAGCAATAAATTGAATTCCTACTACAAAATACACAACTTCACGGCCCAAACAGATACCTTACTCCACTGCCCAAAGCAGTATTCAAAATACGGCACACTTAGATCTGTGGACTCTCAACAAAACCAAAGACAGGATTTCAAAATCATTCATTATTACTAGAGAAAACCATGGTATCTCTGATTCTAAAACAGTAAGCTGCCAATATTTAAGTGTGCCCTTTGTGATATTTTGTAGAAGGAACAAACAAACACTGTCAGGTGACTCGGATCTCAGTTTGATACAAACTCCATCAGAAGGACACAGCACCGTCAAACAGTAGGCTCCGACTGTCTGCAAACTTAATGAGTTCACCACACACGGTGAACATGGCTACCCCAGTTCTTAGTGAATCTGTTCAGAGTGTGTCAACAGAGATCAGCTCTAAACCAACTCAGGCTGGAGAATGTCTATTTATATTCCTTGACAGATAAAAAGATACAAGTTTTTACATCCTTCAACAGCAGCAGATACCAGGAAAACTACCTGTGTAACATGAAACACCTGGATAGCTTCTTAAGGGCTCACAAGAGTACTAAACTACAGTATTCAAACCCAAATGGAAACCTGTGACAGCACTCCATTAATCTTTGGACAAAGTAACAGCAAGTTCTGCAAACACGCTTTCTATATAGCAATGTAAAGAGATCCTCTTCATGCCCATAAGTAAAAGCATGGCTGATTTTAAGTCTGAAATTCAAGTCCTATATTCAGCCTCCTTCAAGACTGCAAGCTCTGTGGTGAAGAGAAGCTACATTTCTCTCTCCCTCTACCATCTGAACTTGTGCCAGGTAAGCATCCAACAAGAACACTGGCATTCACAGTGCAAGTGTTATGTATAAAACAAAAGCTGGAAGCTTGTCTCCAGATCAATAAAACGTTTCTTTTTTTAAGTCCATGGAAAAGTCAGAAAGCTCACCTGGATTCTGATTTTTTTTTACTGAGATTTAGATCATCAGGTAGAGAATTTTCTATACTTGAAGAAAAAATACAGCCAAGGTGAACAAAATCAAGAAGTCTGGAAAACTATGATCTCCATAATCAGCAGAGGAACATACAGGACTAACTTTCACTTTTCTGATTGCCCCTGCTGAATTTTAGGTAGTGGACAAAAAAGGCATGCAGAAGAGACAGGTTACAGGTCTGTGCCCAGCTATCCTGGAAGGAAATCTGCAGTTCACAAATGAAGCTGACAGATTTGTAAGAGGAATATGTTAAATCTCCCTTCCTGATCTAAACGCCCTGTACCAAGCTCAGCTCTACGACAGTTCTCAACTCTTTGGGACTGGCACAAGATGTAAATGTTCCTTTGCTTGGCTTAACCAGAGGAAACTCCTCCTTAAAACACAAAGAAGCCTGTTGTCTTGTAGGACTGGGATACAAGAATGAACCGGGGCAACAGAAGTAGCTGAAGACACCTAATGGGCAGCCTCCGGTAGCATCCCCATGCAGAACAACTATCTATAAGACGACTAACCAGAACAAGTCTAAAATGTTGCAGAAGTGACTGACCAACCCTTAAAAAGCTAAAACACCAAAACACAAACAGACAAACAGTATGTCCTGCCTCCCAAGAAAGATAATCTACTGAGACTGCGTACCGGTAACTATTGCCAAAATGAAGCAATCACCATGGGAGACGCAAGTAAATCTACTCCCAATTTAGAACAAATTAGAATTAGTGCTAGACTAACCCAATCTTCTTCTTTAAGAAGATCACTGAAGTCCAGACAAATTAGAAGTAGTTAAGCATTTGAAAGATGTCATGTAGGAAGTTACTAGTTAAAATGGAGAGGATTAGGATTAATACCAGAGTGTAAGGAGGATAAGAAACTAAAAAGGGTAGAGGATCACAGGTTATTCTGAAAAAGGAATCATCAAGCTGTACAGAGATTGATCCTTGTTGAAATTCATTATTAATCTTGAAATTAATGATAAAATATTCTCACTAATGGCTAAAAAAACCTGGAATTGCCAACGTGCTAATGAAATTGGCTGAAGACAAAGTTAAGAGACATCACAAATACACAGGACACAGCATCTTGAAGATCTGGGTAACAGAACCAACACAAGATGTACACAAATTAAAAAGTAACATTACTTCCATCATAAACTAGGGACTCAGTAACTGAGAAGAGGGGAAAATGCTCCGGGATATGTTACTCATTAGATAATGATGGTTCACCAATAGAATACAGCCATGAAGATGGCAAATACTACTATAGGACACTGTATAAAGTGAAAAATTCCCAGAAGAGCGAAATCAGGATTACTTCTTTTATACAAGGAACCAGTAAAACTTTTCCTGAAACATTCTGTCTAGATCTGGTCATTCATGTTCCAGAGAGATTAGCCAAATCCTACAGCTGTTTAAAGAGGTATGCTAAGATGATCAAAAGTTATAGGAAATGTCTTATGACACAAAGAAAAAAAAATAATGCTGGTTTAGCTTGACCAGATCCAGCTCAGAGGAGGATGTGATTATTTTCCACAAATACATGCAAATGAACACAGGGGAGCAAGAAGAGCTGTTTCAGCTCAAGGACAATATTGGCACAAGAACAGATGAGAATGAATTAGCCATGAATGAAGTTAAGCTGGAAAACAAGAATGAGGATTCTAGCTTTCAAAGTAGTCACATTTTGAATAGTTCCACAACGGCATAGCAAAGAAAATTCCACTCAAGAACTGCTTTGAGTAGCTTGCAAAGGGGACTAGAGAGTACACCGTCGGCCAATACCAGACTTGAACCTTTGCTCCACAAGACCTGTTCCAATCCTGTGCAGAGATTTTTTCTCTCACTGATGGGCCCTGTATTGTTCTGCCTCTGCATAAAGTCTTATTTTAACGTCAGTGAGATACAAATATACATCTTCTTGCCAGTTTAAAAAACAAAAAAAAGCAACACAACAAAACTTTCAGGACATCTATGGTTGCTTGGAAACAACAGCTGTGACAAAGTACAAGAGCAACACACTTCACTGGAGTCATCCCAGTCAAAAGAAGAAAAAAATATGAAAAAAGTTACAAAAAGAAAATAAACAGGGAATGTAGAGTTTTGTTCTTTTGAATGTATTAGAAACAGAAAACACCTTCCGTCATATTTGAAGAGGATGTTAATGTTGTTTGGCTTTCATCAGAAAACTGCTGAGATGCTTCCAAGACCTATCCTCTAAAACAAGATTGATCCATCGTTTCTTGAGACTACACCCACTTTCCATTGTTCCAATTTCCAGATGAATGACAGCTGGCTGCATTTTTCAATCCCATTGAGAGTTTGGCATATAAAACAGAAGGGCATTGAGCAGACCCAATGAACAACCCTTCTGGAGAATTGCCAGTATCTTCCTAACAGACAGAATTTGAGGCCAAATATCCATAAACTAAAAGCAACTCCCACATAAACACTGCTCCATTCTGCATCACTCACAATAAATTACAAACGATGTGTGTAGAGAGGGAGAGTGACTATATTGCATGATGGACTTCCATGCTAGACTATTCTTCTCCGAAACAACTAGAGACTGTTTTGGTTGCTGTATGGGCAAGCCTGGAAATGTTATGATTCTCTTTTCTAGTCAGACTACAGTCTAGCCCTGCTTTGTATCCGAGCAAAGACAGCCATCACCTTTGTCCTCCATCCTCCTATATTTGAAATAATACCTTACAATCTGCAAGAATAACTGTGTCCTTAGCTGGAAACATCAAGAGAGGACTCCTCAAAACAAACTGGGAGAATCCACATGTAGGCACAAAGCCAGCTTATGGAAAAATGACACCAGAGTTCTTCGCTGGCTGGTATCTCTCCCTTTCTACAATCTTCTTCAGATCTATTTTGCTCCAGGTGCTTCTAAAGATGGGCCATCTAGACTATAGCTGGAAGTACAATTATTACTGTTCAGCTAACATACGACTGCACTTACAAACTTCTTAATTCGATCATAGTAAGTCCCTGCAACTTTTCCCTTCTTATCATGGGATGAAGGAAATTAAACCAGCACTAAGGCTCTTTGCTTCTGCTAGTCCAAACTGGTTACTCCGGTGGATTCTGCCCAGAAGTTGCATGGCTCCTGCTCACAGACTGCAAACACTTCTGTCCTTCCCTCAAGACAACTGCCAAGACCCCTTGCCAAGCTTTCCCATTCTCCCTCATTCTCTCCTTCCTGCTGCTCTCATCATGATGATGCACAGACCCCATTTCAGCAGTGGGGGGAGGGAAAATTAAATCAGATATTTCTCAGTTCTTAAGACAGACGAAGACTAGAAGCAGCTAGAGAGTGCAAAATTATGATCAATCATTTGTTTCCAAGCAATCACTTTAGTAAGTGAAAGAATTTAAAAGTGAAAGTCTTCATTGCTGCTTCTCAAACCTTCTGCCATCACAGCTAATAGCTGTCTGAGCACCCATTGGTTAATGGAACCACCAAACTTGCAGATGAAAAAGAAAAAATGAATTTTAATGCAGTTTTTAGAAATACTTGTCATTGTTTCAGCACCGCCATTTAGTGAATGGGACCGATTTCTCTCTCAGTAGGGGATGATATTTTAATGATGTAACAATGTACTTCCCAGAAGAAAGACAAGCCTCATGAGGCAGATTAAAAATAAGAATATTCAGATCCCATTAAAATAAGACAGTTTCAAGCCATTTTTAAAATTAATTTTGTTTAATGATAAAATGTGTTATCTTAACAGGTGGCTAGCCAATTGTAAAATTAACCAAAACATGGTCAGAAGCAAAAGGTTAGCTAATAGAAGAGAGTAAAAAGAAACCTGTTCTTCTATTATCAGTGTACCAGACAACCCCAGACCAAAAAGTACCCAGTCCATGACCCCAGGCAAATTTCTGAGCTTCAGCTTTCTCTTCCTGCAAAGCAGGTGTAATATTTATCCAACACCAGAGTTCCTCAAGACCTCAAATAAAGAGACATTAGAAACATTGTTGTTTAATAAGCAGGACATTTAATGCAACTCCTAAGATGTTTATTTTCAACAGTTTCTGTAGGAGCAAGAACTTTTTCGCAACACTAATCAGCATCCTGTCAAGAAAACAGCTTCATGTTTGATTGCTTATTAACTGTGTTTTGATCACTTACTATTTAGCTGCAGCCAACAGACTCTGCGAGGCTACAACTCATTTTCAGTTTCCACAGCCACACACACACTGCATTCAGCCCTTCTGTGCAAAATCACTTAAAATATATATAATAATACGCCTTGTTGAGCATCTCCTGAATTGTAGGAAGGAGGAAATGAGGAAGGCTGAAGAAAATACTGAGTATTAGAAACACTAGTTAAGTTTGCCACTGAGAATGGTTAAATATTACACAAATCTCACCAGCTCACATGGAGGCTAGAGACAGCACAATGTAAGCAAACAAGGATGTGAAAAAACAGCTTATTTCACCTGCATTGTTGAATTTAACATGAAATTTTTTTATACAACAAAATCAAGCTGCTAGGCTTGCTGATTTTGCTGGTCTTACATGTGATCTGATCATTTATACCCTAAATACTGCTGCAGCAATCACTGAGAAAATGAGTATGACAAGAAATGTATCTATAAAGGAAAAAAAAAAAAAAAATCAGTGGAATCCCTCCACTCAATTCTTAATAAAAATTCATAATTTCCAGGTATGGAATGAAATGACTCTCCTTGTCATAGAAAACAAGTATTTTTCATTAACAAATTTTATGATACAAAAACTACCAGCACAGTAAAACCCAAAGAAAACAAACCAGTGGATGAACATATTCACTTGACAAGTGTATCCAGTCAACATTTGTACATCAGGAAATACCTTCTGATCCCCACTTCAATTGTTTTTAGAGCAGGAAGTGAATTTTGAACGAGCCCAGACCACGAACTTTCCTCTGCCACTTAACTTCTAGTCTCAAGTCATTCTTTCCACTACCTCAGTAGCTGCTAACATTGAAAATAAACAAGACAACAATGTAACTTCGTATTTTTATCTCATTTACTGCCCAGAGATCAGAGCTTGGTTGGCCAATTGGAAATACTCCAAAGAACACCATTTCATTTTTTCTTCATTAGGTACCTCTTAAAAGAGGCATTCTCTGAACACTGTACATTCCTACCTTACCTCTAGAGATAATACACATCTACAGAATAATTTTGTTTTCTTCCTCTGAAATCTTCATTAGCTCTTTCTGTATCACAATCCACTACAGAATATTGAGAATGTTGAGGCCACTGTGCATGTCTTGTATCTTCCAAGGATTATTTAGAAAACCCTTTGCCTAACCAAACTTTGTGGTTAGAACAGTCTGCTTTATCTCACTAATGAGAATGATAATTTAGTACCAAATACTCATGAGGAATTATAGCTCTGCTGACTGGCAAATAATTTGCCAAGGCAGATTAGTTTAGCTGCATAAAATAAATATCCACCTGCACATACTAGCACTAATCAGGGCGTGAAATTAAACTTTTTATTCAGTGGGAAATAACTGCTGCAAGGCGGCGATTTAGTCTGGAAAGCAAATATTAAGGTCAGCCTATTCTCTCTGATGTTTATGGTATATATTACAGTGCGGAGAGCACAGTGCAACAAATTCTGCTTTTTAAGTCTATGAAACTAAATACTTCAGTGATGCGATAGCAAATTTGCCATTTGCTTTTCTAATTGCATATATTTAATGGAGCAAAGTGGCTGAAATGAAACATTACCAGAGAAGTAAGGGTGAAGTTACTGAAGTACCAAAGGCCTGCACCAAGTGCAGAAAAAGCTACAGCACAAAGTTTGGGATAGAAGAAAATAAATCAACATTTTCTTTACAAAATAGTAGTCCCAACAAATCCTGAAACTAAGAGGATGTTATTTCAGTCCTATTGGAAAAAATTACTAAGCATTTGTTTAATGTTCAAGCAGGATTTGGAACCCCGCATTTAGGAGGCAACTCGCTGGTATCCCAGCCACTTTACAAAATTGTTAGCATTGCTTTCATGCCACCCTTGCTTTGGATACCCAAGATTCTCTGCCACAATGACCACAACACAGATATGTTATTAGGAAGACTGTAAGATTCTGAAAATCTGCTTTGAGAACAATAGCTAACAAGTCCTAGGTCTCAAAAATCCCAGTCCTACTGACACCATAAATCATACAGGTTCACTGCAAACAGAACCTCTTTTAAAGTATAAGCCTTTGTCCATCTGTTACACACACAGAGAAGGCGGTGGGGAAAAGAAAAGATTGCAAGTCTATTACCATTCAGCTTCAAATTACACTGACTATTCCTTACTATATTACCTACCAGTTATATGGAAGCTCCTACAAACATGAGAATATAAAAATTAAGGAACTTCAGGGTTTTCTCTCACAGAAACAAAGAAAAAAACCCCAAAAACATCCACAGATGGTTGTCTTAAAAGACAATCAGAAGGTTTTGTTTCTGCTATGAATCTGGAAGGCCATTAGGACCTACTAGAATCATGGCACCCAGAAAGAAAAGGATAAATGATAATTTGGAGATGACATGGAAAAAACACACTCATGAGAAACGCTAGTATCAACATCTTCCTATTCACAAGCCAGGAAATTAAGTACTACAAATTGATTCATTCAGAAAAACTGAGAAAGTAAAACTTCATTAACTACCAAGCTATTGCCTCCCAAACCATGCTAGACAGGATCCCAAACTGGTCAGGTACAGCTCCAAGCACTGCTAATTAAACACAACTGAAGTTGTCACTAGTCCATTCAAGAAAACAGATGTTGCTTCACAGAGCTTTGATATTTTTCTTAAATACCTTTCAAAATGAGGAACAAAAAATATGAACTCTTATAAAAAGGGCTTTATTGTATTTTTATAGCATATTACATACCTTGTAACAATCATTCTGTTAAGTGTGAATGTCAGTTTTATTTTCTGTCCCTTTTTTCCTGGCTATTTACAAGCTTTGTAAGAATCGTTCCTTAATTAAGTCTAAACATAGTTTTATATAAATGGATTCCTGGAATTAAAAACGTTCAGACTTAAGAAATGATTGTTACAGAGACTGTAACAGGCCGTAAAAAAGAATGCCACTTTAAACAAAGATTTCTCATTTTAATTAAAAAGATAATCATCAGAACATTCGTATACTTAACAGAACCATTTGAAGCTACTTTGAAAAAATATCTACTATTCTATGCAGGCATATGTAGTTTATATGACATTTAATCAAAGTCTCAGTTGAGCCTATCGCACTCATACTTTAAATACTGTATCTACAGTTTTAAACACTTTATTCAAATATGAAAGTTACTTATTGAGCACCTCAATTCTAGTACTTCTGTAAATGGTTATGACAACAGAAATCCCATATTCTTGAAGGCATAAAACCAGAGTTCTCTAAAGCAAAAGGTTTTGGGAGTGGGTTTTGTGGTGGTGGTTTTTTTTAAGCTAATGGGCACATTCACCTCTCCTTTTAGCTTATGCATCAGTCTCTTGCACACTATGCTTCATGAAGAGCGTAGTTTTATCTGTAGTACTGTAGAAGCATGAAAAGGGGCTGACGTGAACTGAGACAGATTCCACTCTGGTAAAACCCTTGGTGTGACTGCAGAACACTGGACTATGTCATTTACAAGACCATATTTTAAATCTGTAAACTGGCTTTCATTCACAAAGAAACTCCGAAGGATGACATGTGGAATACACAATAGAAAACACTCACTCACCAGCAAAAACAGTCTTCCCTGGTAAGCAGTTGCTTGGTACTGCATAATGCTAATACATAGCAATTAAATATCAGAAATTAGGCCTTCTTAAAATGTAGAGGTAAATTGAGTAGGCAAATGAAGTTAAATAAATTACTTAAAGTACCGGGTTATACATACCGTAGCTGACCACAGATAACTAGGAAACTCATAGCAGATACTAGCTAAATGTAATACTTTTATTTATTTATTTATTTTATTTTATGTTTTATTGGCAAGTAATCAAGCCAATACCAGTCAGTAAGACAGCGGCCTTCTTTTACTCCCATCAAAAAGTTGCACAGACATGAGCACACAGGAAAAACAAACAGAATCCAGTTTGTCTTTCAAAGCATCAATATAGATACTTTAAAGCAAAATAATTCGTAGTATTAGCTTTGGATGAAGTCTTCACATGATGATTTTCTATTAGACATTAAAATAAAAACCAAATCTCCTTGTCCATCTTGCCTGATACCTTGTGACTCAAGACAGCTGCTCAAAGTCAATGCCAAAAACTAGATACTGACATTTTTAAGTGGAAAAAGCATGATTTTCTAGAGAAGCACAAAAATACTACCACCAACAGGGCTGCTTTTCCACATTAAATGAAACCTATCACAAACCCATATCAAAACCAAAACTATCAAAAGCTAGAGAGATAATAGGTCTCATGCCTCCAAAAGATATTTGAGTATTTACCTATTATGACACTCAGGAACCTCTCAGGGAAAATCAATAATTAATAGCAGAGCCCACCTCAACCCAAACTGTGAGCCACTTAATAAGGAATGAAGCACATCACACACTCAGATGAACAACATAATACACTATGAATGATTCAGCATTAGTTGAGAGGATGCACGAGCTGATCTACTACTTCCATGTAGATAATTGTACCAGTGCCATTACTGCAGTACCTAAGCACTTTCTGAATGCTAAAAGGTAGAAACAACAAGATGCTTCCTAGCAGAGCCAAGCTGATACTTGCAACTGATACCTCAGGTATCAAAACAACCTACCTGTGCCACACCTTCACAAACACCAAAAGACCCCACCAAATCTGATAAAAACTTTACCTCATCAGCATAATTAAAGTAAGAGCCATGTTATAGACAGACATGAGCTAAAGCAAAAGCCTGAGATGTGTTAAACAAAAGTTTTTCTCACTCCCCTCTCAACCTGTGAGCAAAAATACCCTAAAGAGTTCAGAGCGGACAGAGGGAAGCCACGTCTTTCCACTGCATTTTTGAAAAGGATTTTGCATACAAGAGGCATTTTAATAAAACATTGAGGAACTTGGTTTAGCTTTTAGTTCTCAGTGCAGCCTGACCTTGATAATGCCTCCCTTTATCTGGTGCTCTTGACAGATCCATCTCCTGTGAGAGCAGCTCTCTCATGCTTAGGTCTCTCCCTAGTGTCAGGGAGCTTTATTGTTCAAGTAGAACACAGCCAGCTGCGAGATGGACAGGGATTCCCTCAGGTCCCAGGCCCAACCTCATTGAAGATCTCAAACGTCTGGACTAACCCATTGGATGGGAATCTTAGCACAGGGGGCAAAAAAAGCAGCATATGAGAAGTCAGCGTAGCATGTTCACAATGCTGTTTGTCAGAAGACAAAAGTGTTTCAGCAGAAACTTTGCAGGATATGAAACTCACTATCCAGAGGCAGGTTGTAATTACCAAGCTTGGCCAAACACAAGTGCAACAGGATCTGGGACACCGCACTGGCCAATCACACACCAAAGAGTTTATGATTACTAATTGCTACCCTGCCTATTTAGGTATCCATAGCATTTTCCCACTTCACTGAGCTGAGACTCTATAAATCTGACAAACTTGGAGACTACTAGCAAAAGGGTCAAAAAGCCTCAAGAGGAACAAGTCCTACAAGATTAAAAAACAGAAGCCAAACAAGTGTTTCAAACCTCCATTAAAAATTAAAATTTGCAACTAGCGTTTCCTCAATTTCATTTTGGGCATATGTTCTGGAGGTTTAATAGAATTGCTTCTTCTTGATGAGCTTAGATGTAATTCTGTACCACTGTAAGCACTAATCCAAAACAAACTTTTAGCAAGCATTGCCAGTCATTTAAATTATATCCTTAGGGAAAGAACAGTTTTGGGCACCCAATATTTACATTCAATTCAGTTGGCAACAGTTTGTTTTCATTTCTAAATCTTATGTTTCTGGCCAAAACACTTAGAAATATCAACAAATGAAGAAAGAGAGAAAGAAACTACAGTTTAAGTGCATCACGCCTCAAACCTAAGTAAACTGCCCACTTTTGAAGAGCATCTTGGATGCAAGTATCCCCAGGGCCATTTTCCACGCCAAAGGCCAACCTGCACACCTCTAACAGTGGAAGTGCTCCTCACGTTCACTATCAGTGATGTGCTGCTGCAGCAGCAGGTGAAAGATTTAAGTGTCAATATTTACAGCTTTCACGGCAGAATGGAAGGAAAAACGAAATAAAACTGCAGAGAGATGGTATGCAGTACAGAACGATAGTCTAAGGCATATAAATAAAGAGAAAATCCCAGGAATTGCACACGCAACCCCTCCCGGTGCCAGTGGGCCCCTCTGCCAGCTCCTGCCACACTCGAGTTTAACTTCTGCTCCCAGGTGACACCTGCAGCCCCCTACCCCCTACCTGCCCGCCCCCCCCCCCCCCCCGACACTTTTCCAGGGATGTGAGGGTCCCGCTCCCTGTATGCAGCCCCCTCCCCGCACCCCACGGCGCCTCTGGCGCCCTGCTCAGCACCCTCCCCCGCCCGCCCAGCGCACCTCAGGGGCCCGGCCTCCCCCTGGGTCCCCCCGCCCCTCGCCCCCAGCCCCATCTCCCTCCTCCTCCTCCTCCGCCCCTCCTCACCCCTCGCCCCTCCCCCCGGCTGCCCCTCCACACACACACACAGACACATACAGACACACGCACAGACACACGCACAGGTGCCCATCCCCGCCACCAACCGCCGCGGCCCCTCACCATGAACTTGAGGGCCTTCTCCTGCAGCACGGCCTCGGCCGGGTCCATAGTCCTGCGCCGGGGCCGGGGCCGGGGCCGCGGCCGCCCCTCCTCTCAGTGCCAGGCCGCAGCCAGCGCAGACAGGAACCTGCGCTGCCCCGCGTCCCCCTCCTCGCCCCGCTGCCCGCACCGCGCATGCGCCGCCCGCAGGCCCGCGGGAAATGGAGTCCCCGGCCGCGCTGCCGGCGAGGGCCCGCTGCCGCCGCCGCGACTACGAGGCCCAGGAGGCCTTGGGGCCCGGGGCACGCCGGGAGCGGGCGAGCGCACGCGCCGTGCGCGGGAGAGGGGCGGGCGGGAGCTGTAGTGCTGCGGGCGGTGACGGTGCGACCGGCGGGCAGGGTCGGCGGGCGCCCCCCTCCGCAGGGGCTGTTTGCCGCCCCGAGCTGCCCCGGCGCGGTGTGAGGCCGCCTCTCGAGGCACGGCACCTCACGGGTGGCAGCGGCGGCAGGTTCCCCGGGCGGGGCGCTTCGCCCGAGGCCCACGCCGCCCGCCACGGCCTGGCTGCACCGGGTCCTGTGCCAGCTGCACACCGTGCTTGCACACGGTCGGTTTTGAAGTCATTTGTTAGCGGCACGCCATGTAAAGTCGATGCCGTTCGGTGGTGTACCCCACGTTACCTGGAGCCTTTGGTCCAGAGGGAACGCCAGGCCAAAGGGGCCATCACTGCTCCTCAGCAGGGGGTACGAGGCGAGGAAACCTGCATCGCTGGGATGGATCAAGGAGACTTACACAATTCTTAAGGGATATTTGCTCAGTTCTGTCACATAAACAGCCTTCCATGGTGCTTCAGTGCCCTTACACTCTGCCTTTCCTCTAATAACGTTTCTAAATCAATTTGTGTGAAAATCGGGCCAAGTTCTCTTTGCTGTACCAAGCAGCCAACAAAAACAAATTGACCAGGCTTCCCTTAATAGCAGTTGCACAGACTGGAGGGTATTTACCACATCACCCTGCTCCAACACCCCATCCCTCTTTAATCTTCTCTGTTGCACACCAGATCAGACCAGCTCGCTCTTTGGCAGCCATCGCTTCTAATCCTCTTGGGTTTGTTAAATTGTATAATCTCTCTCCAGTTTTCCTACATTTTTCACAGTGTGCCCAAAAGCTGAAGCCACCTCACATGGAGCAACAGAGAAGAGTTACCTCCTGCATCTTTAGTGCTAATTATAAGACCCCAGTAAGTTTTTCTTTTCTCCATAGCAAACACAACACTGATTCCCATGCAGTTTGTCATCCAGTGAAGCACTCAGATTCTTTTCCTTGCTGCATTTACATATTTGACTCTGCATCTTAAGCAAGGTACCCTGAATTTCTTCCTGCTTAGATGCAAAGGAGCCAGACACAAACATCAGCACTTGCTTGCCAACATGCAGCTTAAACCCATTCTTTTTGTTCCTGTGTTTGACCTGTAAAGTGAAGCTTCAAGTTACAGGTATGAAACCAGCTTCTCCTGTGCTCCAGCCCCTTCCCTCATTTTCCCTAAATGCCCCATCTCCTCCAGATTTCTAAACAAGATAATCAGAGAGAAAGCAATGCAGAGAATATGCCCAGCAGAGACATATGATGACCCAGGTGGTGCCTTGTGACCCAGTGCCAGGAGTGTCTCTTCCAGCCAATGACCCAGCAGAGGTGACACGGAATGTCAGCCCATGGAGGGTGTGACACTATGGGATGAGCTATGCTCCCAGAGCAGTAGCTTGAGACAGGGAGGCAGGGATAAACTTATGTCATCCCTCTACAATCCCAAAGCGTAGAAATCTTCCAAAGAAAGCTTTCAGGTCACCAGGACATGGCCTGCTACCCTTGGACTGGCCCAGCCATGCTCTTGGTCATCATACTTTAAGGCCAGACTCGTAGCACTGAAACGCCTGAAATGCTTGGCTGTAATAGGGCTGGGCATTTTCCAGACAGCTGACAGTACTGAAAACACTTACTACAATTATATAAATAACAGTAATTATAATGAGGGAGTCCTATAATTACAAAGGGATGGCTCCTGTAACAGTACTGCAGGCAACCAGGGGGTACTGGCACTTGAGGTATGGCTCTTCATGCGTCTCTTCCCTCTGGGCATCCTGCAGTTGGCTGGGATGTAAATGGATCCTCTTCCTAGCAGCGTGACAGGCTCAAGGCCTTGATTGCATGGTTTATTTGTCAATAATACCTGATGCTGCCCTAATTGTAGGAAAATTGAAAAGTGTAATGCTTCAGTACTAGACGCCACTGTCCCAAAGCCCTCTAGGCTGATTGATGTGTCTGGACTGTAACTTTACCGGGGATTAACGTCTCTGGGTCATAAAAAGAATGAACAAAGTGGAGCAAAAGCTAATGAGTGTTTAGGTGCTGGACTTAACCTTGGTGGAGGAAGAGAATGGCTGAGTTATTCTGCTATACTGCCATTGGGACCCCACAATGCAGAACAACTGCAGAGGGGCAGGGCAAGAGTTTCCACCACAGCACAGACAGGACTCAGAGAGGCAGCACTTGGCCTGGCAGCATGAGCATGGAGGTAACCATGTGAACCTCTCCTGGATGCCTGCATCTGCAGCTCAGCCTTATGGTCTCTTCCGGCCACAAGATGCTTGCTGCAGCGGGATGGCCAGCTCTACACTCACCAGCTTGTACCAATGTACAATGTACACAGATGTCCACTGCATCCCAGAGGAGGAGAACTGCCAGCACACTTTGCTGTGACACCCACCAGATCCTTGCTATGGTCCCGTGCCATTGGAGTGTCACATCACACAGCAGGAGGAGAGGCATTGGAGAGGTCTGTGGTGTATAAGGCAGAGGGAAGGCACACTGAGTTCAGCAGATTTACAACCAATTAAATCATGATTTGTTTGGATTGCAGGAGCCAAACATGTAGTTGATGCTGTCTCTGCCACAGGAGAGCTGCCCTGACCAGCTCCTCTTTACTTTCCCCTTGAAACAGCAATCACATACCCCTTTCCTGCCCTCCACACCCTCACTGCAGAGCATGTTGCATGAAGCAAGCCATATAGCGCACAGGGAGCTCACCATCCTTCCAGATGAAGGATGCTACCTAACAGTAAAGATATTACTGTGATTATTTTTGCAATAGCATATTGCTCTGTGCATTCTGGACTCTGCGGACCACATCCATGCCTGGTGTAACGCCATGTTAATTTGCTGTGGCAATCATTAATTGGGTAAGGAACAGCTGGTGCTTTGCTTTAAGTGAAGCTGATTGGGTCAGTAAGTAACTGTTTGGTTAAGCGATCTACAGCAGGTATAGCCCTACCTCTGTCTGTGCTCCAGAGGGATTTCACTTCTTGTCCCAGTGACCCTTGGTGGAAGCAGCAAGATTTGGCCATGAAACATTAGGGAGCTTTAATCAGTGCAGTTCCTTTGGGCATTATTGCCTGAATTTCAATATTTTGAATAATAAAGAATGATTTTAAATTAAATTTGTGGGCTCACCATCTGTGTGTGCTTGGACTTGTTTTCCTCTGCTTTGGCAGTCCCTTGACTTCATTCTTTCCAAGTCACAGCAAAAAGGAAGGGAAGAGAAAAGAGGGGAGAGCACCAGTGGAGGAACCTTTTGTTATTCCCTTTGTCCTGCAGGATCTTGGCAGCAGCAGCAGCCTTTATGGCAGGTGTGTTTCACAGTGCTGAGCACACAGACAGTGCTTGATAGCATGAGAGCTCATGAGAGGGGGACAGGGACCCCTGCACCCAGAACTGTCCCAGTGGTTCAGCTCAGCCTCTCCATCCCCAGCTCATCCGTGGTGGTGGTGTGTTTTGCACAGGGCGCAGGCATCTCAGCTAAGGGGTTTTGGTGCACAGTAGCCTGGGGGATCCAGTGGTAGAATGGCTCCCTGCAGCTTGTGGGCAAAGGAGTTTTTTAGGACAAAGGGACGTTGCCACAGAGTCATGCAAGAGCAAAAGAAGAGTCCAAGACTACACAGTATGAATTATGTTCACATTATGGAACAGGACTAGGACTAGTACTCATTACCTCGGTACTAAGGAGATGTGCAAGGCTGCACATGTGGAGGTGATGACCAGAAAGAGGCCTGTCTGCAGAGAATCCAGAACAGTCAGGCTACAGACAGACATTGCAGGTTGAGCCGAATTTATCATTGTGCTGCTGAAAAGGGGAGCTGCATCCCCTCTCCTATCTCTGCCAGCCACGTTTCCCCCTCACCTTGTGCCAGCTCTGACGCTTGCTTGCTAGCACAGTAAACTGTTTTAATTCACTATAGTAGCAGAAAAATTATAATCAGGAAATATAAACTAAGCGCTTCTGTTGGCAAGTCAAACTGGCTTTTCTTGTGATCAGACAAATGGCAGCACCACTGTGAGGGCAGGTGGGAACTGCGCTCCAGGGTTGGGAAGGAAAGGATGAGACTGGTCCCTCTCAGTGAAGGGGAGCTGCTAATTCAGCAGATACCAGGTGAAAAGCCTCTTGTCTTCACACTGTCAGGGTTTCTTGACCCTCCTGGAGGCTGAGCCCTCCCTGCTCACACAGCATCATCACTGCCACTAGAGGCTCTAGATGGCCAAGGCAGAGAGTGGGGGAATATCTTGGGAAGGCCAGATCCTGGGAGTTTGGGATCTTCACAGGGATCCTGAGCAGGTAACCCTCAGCTCATTTCCCAGTTTCCTATCTTACTCCTGGGGCTGCATGGTGCTGGTCCCCCCCTGGATTTGCTTGGCCACTGGGAAGCAGGAGATGCTGAAGTCATGGTCCCAGTCCTGTCCATGGACTCTGTAGGTACTTTGTTTAAAATACAGATTAAAAGAAATCAGGGTGACAGCAATGTTCTTGGACAGGGGCTTTAGCCATTGTCAGAAGCCTTCCCAGTTTCCCCCACAGTCTTGCCAGAGGCCCCGGTGCTGAGCACTGGGCTGCCCTGCAAGGCCATGCACATACAGAAACACGCACCCCGACTCACAGCCAGTTGGGTGCCCCCAGCTCACATCTGGAAGCGCTTCTTTACCCCCAAAAGCAGTTTCTTCACTCTCTGAGGCATGGCCATCTCCCACACACCCCTCACGCTTCTAGAATATGTCTCTGGTGTTTGCAGCAAGTTCTGTCAGCCCATCCTTGAGATGGCAGCAATGACAAATTCATTGGTCCTTCGGCAAACACGAAAGCCCAGAGGACCATCACTGGGAGCCCAGCGTTGCTGCCTGGAGGGTGGCAAAGGGGGAAGAAAGATTTCTTCTTATGAGAATGAAAAACAAACCCAAACCACCAAACCTGACCCGACAGAACAAAAACAACCCCAACAAGTACCTCGTAGTCAGAACAGCCTTTTAAAGCCTCATGAATATTTAGCTTGTCCTCATGTAAAATATATGACTTTGTGTAAGGATCAGGCAAAGGAGGTGCATGATTTTTTTCTGATTTATGGGCCCAGCAACGGATTATTCATAGCAGAGCAGCTGTGTGGAAAGATTCATCCACTGCAAAATGTGATTGTACATCAGGCAGTGTGAGGGAACAGAGCTATGACTAATGGCTACTTTACATATAAATGAGAAGGTTTGCGCTAGGAACTGTAAAAAAAAATACAATCGTTCAGCTGATGGGCCTGGCCTCTTTATCGCAAGCGCTGCACAGGGGCCAGGGAAAGACAGGAACAAGCCTGCCTGAAGGCTCTGCCTTCCCTCACATCCTCCAACATGCAATAAATAAGGCAACAGCAGTCCAGGCTTCCAAGGGCCAAATTTGCTGCTGGTGTCAGTCTGCACGCTGCAGTGGAGGAATGCAGATGTGGCTTCTCCTGGCTCAGATGGCCCTGTAAGTCCCTCCTGGCCAGGGTGGAGTAGACGCCACTTTGAGCATCATGCTCAAAAGCAGAGGGGCAACACGAGCCAGGGTGCTCAGCACAGCCCCAGCATAAGCCCTTTGCTTCCCCTCCCTGCTGCGATCACAGCCTCCCCCATGCTCACGCTCCTAGCCGAGACGAGTTGTCTAGACATTGCAGATGTGGACAGATGTTGGGGCTGTAATTTATAACAATGGCCTCCAGAAGGCAATTCCAATTTGTTTCGCTAAAGCTTTAAGTTACAGGCAGCAAGATCTCCTGTAAATACTCTTGACTTACTATGTAAGTACATAAGAGAGTTTCCCTGGCAAAAGCCGGCTTGCTGCAGCAATTATAGCTTTCCCTGTGTCTTGGAGGGACATAACAATTCATAGGTCCAAAAGCAATTGCCCTCTGCCATGGACCCAACGAGTCTAAGAATGACCTGAGCTCCAGGTGCTAACACACATGCGGTTCAGAGGTCGCTTCTCCAGCACCATTCACCTGCTCAGGGAAAGAGGCTGAGATCTCGCTTGCAGAGCCGGCCCCCGTACCCTGCGTGCTGCCTTCCTCACAAGGCACATCCCTGCCATTTGGTGCGTGAAGGACAACTCAGAAAAGGAAGTTTTCCCAGCCCTTTAAAAGGTTCCCTTCCCCAGGAAGCCTCTCCTGAAAGCAAAAAGACCCTCACAGGAGAGGTTTCCCTCTAGGGAAACCTTTTAAACCCCAAGGGAAATTGAGCACACAGCCTTGCCTCAGCCCAGGCTCCTGCCAGCCTGGTTCAGAGCAACACAGAGTAGACATCATAAGGCCTTGGCCCTCCGTCAGACACCACCCAATATCCCAAACGCACTCTTCTTGTTTCTCTAACCATCCTGTTAGACAACTATGGTCCCAGCTTTGCAAACCTGGGGCAGATACCACCACAAGCGAAGGACATACTAACAGCGGTCAGCCTGCAGCCGTAGAAGGAGAAGAGGGCATCAGGAAGGATACTGTCATGACCAACTAGTTTGTGCACTTCTGCCATTGAAAGTCTGCTGGCTGGGGTCCTTCTGGCAAGGGGGAGAGTATTTTTCCAGCACCATTTCATACGACCTACAGTTCTTCCACTTATCCTCAACCTTAAGCTTGGGTTTTCTTGCAAAGTCCGAGGGGAAAGAATAGGACCCCTTAGCAATTATTTACTTCTGCAACAGCGTCTGTGGACGTTGTTCCTAAATTGAGCAGCACTGACTTTTTCACTCCATCTTAAAGACACCCAGCACTAAGGTGCCATGCAGCGACTGAATCAATGCACGAGTAGCTAGGGAGGCATGTGCTGAACTGGAAGCCACTTCAGCAGTCCCTGATAGAGTACAAAAGTTGGTACTAACATGCAGCGGCCGGCCAGGCCTCAGAGATCTCCCCCCGCAACAGGTTCAGTCCTGCTAGGTGCAGTGCAAAGCAGATCACTGCCCAGAGAACTAGAAAACTCATTCATTTCAGTCTATATAGATTTCCACCTGTGCAAGGCTGGCTGTCCCATTCAGCTCTGTGGCTTGGCCATGTGCTTGTGAGAACCTGTAGTAAAGCTCCACACGGGTAAGACCACAAGAAAACAGAGACACAAGGTTACATCTCACATTGTCAGAGGCAAAGGTCACATCTGGAGACTGGGGTATGACATATGGCTGAAATCCCACCTTCAAGAGTCCCAGAATAGGTCATCAACCAAGAAGAAGTTGAAAAGAAAAGTATATAAAAACAAAAGAGCACACAGCGTGCTATACACGAAGTAGGACAAGGTTGGGAAGAGTTGTGCCTTGGAAACTCCCAGTTTTCATTTCAGAGGGGGAAGCTGGAACACAGCCAGCCACTATGGCAATTTCACCCATGAAGCAAGGTTGTGGAGAAACAAGACTTTGCAAAGCCTAAGAGCTGCAAAGTGCTTCAGTTAAAGCACTTTCCTGTGAGGTTTCGTTGGGATAAGAGACATGCTCGCTTTGGATTTGCAGCTGAAAGTCTGCAGCCATGTGCCACCCTGGAGAGTCTGAAAGAGAAATTTGCTGGTCTCCCAGAGGGATGGGAGCAGAGACCAAACCAGCACAACTGTGCTTTGTGAAATTTCTGTCACTTTTGTTCCAGAGTTTGCAATTAAAGCAATGCAAAATGGCAGTTTTCAGGTTTTCAGCCAAATTAAAAAGTCTTCCTTTCCCCAGCCCCCAAAAGTTTAATCTTGGTTTTAATGAAACATTTAATTTGAAGCAATATATCTTAATTTGTGGGGAAGCAATTTTTTAAATTCAACTAAATAATTTATTACTTTATTTATTGTTCTTTAATTTGGAATTTTTCAGCAGAGCAATCCACTGTATTCAAGGTGAAACAAAAGCCTGAGCCCCCATTTACCTTCATCAGCAAAAAGAGTATTTGATGCCTCTTTCAACTCAGTATGGGACAGGAGAAAGTCTTGCAGGAGAAGCTTTTCTGGGAGGGGATCGAGCTTTTGGCACTCAGCTCATTTTGCAACCACAAAGGCACAATTCCATATTGCTTTGCATACCTAGAAGTGTCAGTGTTGTGGAGGCACAAAGGTGCTGCAGCTCATTCTGCTGGCAGCGTCCAGCCCAGCCCAAGGCAGGTGGTGGTTTCATCCATGGGAATCTGACTTGGAGACTTTTCTGTACCCTGAAGAATGGTGTGGGGATTGGGATCTAAAATGGATTCACTCTGCTTGCTTTAAAATGGGAAAGCAGAACAGGTTTCTCAAGTTTAGGTTACTCTCCCAAAACATATCCCCGTTGCAAATTACGTACCTGATACCTGCACACCATCCAGCCGCTGTCGAGTCCCAGCTTGGAGCTGTGCTGTCCCTGCCTATGGGGAAACCCTGGATTTTCACGGGAGCAGACTAGGTCAGCACAGGAAGGACAGGGCCCAAGTCTCATTTGCACGCCTTGTGCCCTGAAACTGCTTCCAAAGTAAAATGCAGACTCAAATACTGCCTTTTCCCAGCTGCTTCAGAGCTGCACCCCTCCTGACCCAGCATTTCCAGAGCCCATGTGGGATTCTACCTACTGATGGAATAGGAAGCCAGGATTGAGGTGCACAGATGACCCCAAGGAAGCAAACAAACCAGACCCTGCAGCTTCCCCAGCAGACAAGGAGATGAGGTGGCTTCAGAGCAGCCAGACCCATGGGCATGGAGCCTGGGGACAGCACTGCTGTTTCCAGGGGGCTGGACTGGACGGCTCCCTCTCCTGCTTGCTCAAGCACTTCCAATTAAACCCAGTGGAATTCAATCTCTTACTCTTAATAAACTTCCCTGTTTCCTTGCCAACTCCCCTCCGGACACCAATACGCTATTACTCCAAACACAACAGGAAAGGGCTATTTTTTTCTGCAAACTTTCTGACTGAAAAGACAAGCATGATCCCCCCTAGCAGGATCCAAGCCATTAGGATCCATGAAAATTAACTGCAAATAAACATTTGGGGAAGGGAGGAGAGGCGGGGGAATGGGGCTGCCAAGCCACAGCAGAAGGGTTATGCACACTTGCACACACTTCTGGAGACAAACACCCGCGGTTGCTGACCGGTGTGTACCTGCCCATGGGACCCAGCATGGAAACTGGGAACTTGTGTTCTGCTGTGAGCACATGGATCTCCAGGGATGCTGCCCCTTATTTCCACACCACCACAGGTCCCTTCTCATGCATCCCAGGCACGCAGTTCTGGGGGGGGGGGGGGAGATCTAACAGCCCCTTTCCTATCGCTGGCACCACTCAGTACAGCGTGCACACACAAGGGAGCTGTACAGCCCCCCTCCTCCAGCCTCGAGTCCTCATCCCCACACGCTGCATCTCCATTGCACAGACCCAGAAGATTAATGCAGCCATCTCCCCTTTCCTAAAGCCCTGGTCGCAGCTTTGCAAGGCAGGAGCCTCCTTCTCCGCTCTCCTCTCCCTGACAGATGCCTCAGAGCCCGGGGCCGCAGTTAAGGTGACAAGATTCAGCAATTCTTTATGAACATTTCATTCCCGCTCGCTACACGACGTAAATTAGATGGTGTGTTACATTCGGGCAAGAAGCACGATATGTCACTGTGGCGCCGGCCCATTGGATGGAGAGGCTAATCCTGCCGTGAATTTCATTACTGCTTTTATGCCATCGGAATTAGCTTGGTGACAGTGAGCCTGATTGTCTTTCACTAGGGGTTTGCCAGGGTGTGGGAAGGCTTCCTCCCTGATGGGAGCACGACAGAGTGACCCCGCTCTGCGGCCTCATGTCATGCCTTCGCCAAGGCAGGGAGGGAGCAGTGTCCAGCTCATGGGGAGCTCCCATATTCCTCCTCCCCAGTGCTCGAATAAATAAGATTGAAGGAGCCCCTTGCATGGCTGGGTGGCCAGGATGGTGGTAACCCCCATCCCTCTAACAGGAGAGCATTGTATCTCACCCTCGGAACTTCAAATGCACGTAGGCAATTATTCTGGGGATGCTTTTCTTGCTATGGTGGATTACTCCTTTCTCCCAGCACACACTACGCCAGGTACCAGCACTTGAAAACCTGGAGCCTGAGAGCCAGGGACGCAAGCTGCGATCCATGCTGCAGCTGGGCCAAGTTCAGTCCTCATATCAGTGTCCGCGCTTGGGGTTTCATGCCCTTGGATGTGTAAAAGGAGATGAACGAGATGCACAGAGCCATGCTTCCACCACTGCCCACAGGCTCTTTATGCACTGATGCCCAGGCTCGGTTTGGCTGACCTGCCTCCTGAAGCATCCTCATGGAGAATACCAGGAGTCTGGGTGACTTGGAGCAGGTATTGACTTTAGTGAGTGAAGCTGGATGAGGATAAACCCGTCCTGCGTCTATGTCTACACCTCTCGTGTTTCAGAGCTACTGATAATCAGGGAGCAAAGCCAGGAACACAAAAAACTTCCTCAACAGCCAGCATTTATCTAACTGAGATTGCCGAGAGGTCAGATGCCAAAAGGGTGGCTCCGAGCAAGAAATGGCAGGGAGAAATCTGGGACCTGGAGAGCCCAAGTGAAACACAAATGTGGGGCTGAGTGCATGCACGTATTGTGTCCACTTAGCAAGTTGCTCTGTCCCTGGTAAAACAAGGATTCTCAGAAATATGCCATAAGCTGTCCCCTGATGCCACTTCCAGAACCCCCTGTCAGGAGTCCCCTGAACCTGGCCACCACAATTTCATAGACACTATGACTTTGCTTCTCCAAACCTAGCTTCCAGAAAACCTTTCTCGTGCAGGCTGTGTGCTGTGGCCATGACAGCCCCAGTTCACTCCTCTCCACTTTTATGTCCTCTCCCATCCTCTCTGTCCACCCACAGTTTGCACCCTCATTGAGCTCCCTTTGCTACTGCTCTCCCAAGTTTAGGTGTCCCCATCCACTTAACCAGCAAACACATGTGCAAACCCACGCTTGCACACATCTTACTGAAGCACTTGGCTTTTCTCCTGGTGCCACACAGCACTGCTGCCCTTTACAGGGTTTAAAATGTCAGTGTGATGCCCTCCAGGGGTCCAGAGGATTGAGCTGCAAAATACTTAAGGTTGCAAATGACTGTTGGTGATGGCTGTCAGGGTGATCCAATTGATTCCGTACCCTAACACAGGGTCAGAAACAAGTTGTCTCTCTATCCCTGATCCTGCAAACTGATCATCACTGTGTCATCCCAGTGTGTCCCCAAAGCTCAGGCTGTGTGGTTCTGCATGGCTCCAGCCTCCAGCCCTCCAGTTCTGAATGCAGTCCCTGGGAAATGCTCAGGAGGCTTTAAAGCCAAAGTACCAGCAGGAAAAATCTCCCATGACATTCCTGGGAGGAAAGTGTGGGTACTGCAGCTCTTGAAGTGCTCTACCACAGACAAACCCCTCTGCTTTCCTTCTGGCTGTCCCAATATCTTGTCCCAGGGCAGCTTTGGGTGATCCAATGCTCAAAGCACCTGTGCAGGCCCTTCACTTTAGAGCAGCCCCCAGGGGACAAAAGGAGTCCTCCTGCACTAGGTGCTGTACAAACATGGCATGGGAAAAAAGCCCTCCTTCCCCCAAGCCAGAAAGCTCGTATCTAGCTGGCAAAGGACCATGTTGCATCTACTGGAAGTCAAATCCACCTGCCTGGGGTGTCACCAAAGGGCAAGCTACATCTGAAACCCATCCCTGAGGGTGCATATGAGTGCAGTAATAGTCCAACTATACAGCACGGTCTGGAAATCTGGAGAGAGACAGTGATACCAAAACCTGCAGCTCTGCTCTGGGCTCTCGGCCCCCTCCTCCCACTCTCAGGACAATGAGGATGCACAGCCTTAATGCACATCTATTAGTCAAAGTGCTCTCCCCTTAGGTAAGCACTTTGGGAAGCTTGCCTAGTCCCTCACAGTAATACTCCATTAGTCCTTCACTCTAAATCTAATTAGGAGGAGGAGGAGGAGTGGGAGGGGATGGGGAAGAGGGGGAGGAAGTTAACAAACCCATTTGGGATGATAAACTACATAAGAGGTTTGTCAAAGACAGAAAAAAATAAAGAGCAGCCAAATCTCAGATATTTGCAGAAGTGCCTGAAAGGTACATAGGAACAAGGTGTAGCAGAAAAGGGCTCCTGAGCTCCCCCAAGGAGGCAGCAAGATGCAGCCTTTCCCCTCGCCTTTGGGGCGGCGAGGCAGGCAGCATCCAGAGCTCGACGGGGATGGCCGCCCATTGCCAGCAGTTCCAGGGGTCTGCATTGTTGGTTTCAAGTGGGATGAAAAGAAAACAAAAATAAATTAAAATGAGGACAGAAACTGATATTGCGCCCATGGCCTTCTTGCCAGAGATTTCCTCTCTTCCACCACCAAGTCAGATACAAACATGCTCAGAACGACAGGGCCTGGGCGGGGGAGATCTGTGCCCAGAGGAAACCAGAATGGCTTTGTGGCACGTCATGAGAGGTAACACTTGAACCCCAGAGGGCAAAAGGGGCCCTTTTTCTGGTGATCACTGGGGTCCAGGCATCACGGTCAGAGAGATGTCAGTCACTGCTTTTCCCATCTTGGGAGTCCTCCCTGAACCTGGAAGTACCCAAACCCGAATAGGGGATGGGCCCTAGGTGGGTCCAGCAGGACTGAGTCACTGGAGAAAACAACTGTTTGTTTGGACACCCACAGCACATGACGCTCCCTCAGCCCAGCTCTGTCCCCCCCCCCCTTCCCAAGTGCCCCAACAGCAGCAGTGAGGGCAGGAGAGCCGGGTCACACCCAGCTCAAGACCAGGGCCAGCCCCACCAGCACTCCAGGCATCACTTCCCTCCCTTCCAAACCTCTCCTCTCTCGCTGTGCCTGTCACCCAGGCTTTGGGCAGAGCCTGTTTCGCAGAGACAGGTCTCCCAGCAGCCATGAGCAGTCTCGGCTGGATTTGCCCCCAGATGCAAGGAAGCTTTGGACAGATCATTCATCGTGCAGCCCAACACAGCCAAGACAAGGCCAGGAGCTGTGCAGAGCAAAAATAAAAAAGTCACTGGGACTCCCCGTATTATATATATCAGCCAGCAATGGCTCCGTCGGGAACAAAGGTATTCAAGCATTGGAAAGAGAGTGCTTAGCAGTAAAATAGGTCCTGGAAGCCCTCGGGCACTATTTACTGGGGAATGAATCTACCTTGGTGACTGATTGCAGCCTTTTAACCTGGATAAATCAGATGACAGATAAGAGTGTCTCCCAGGTAGCCCTGCCGGCAGGTACCTCCATTACAGCCCCATCCATTTCAGCCAGCTCTGTCACCCACCGAGGGACATGTCCCCTGCTGTGTGGGGTGAGCCCTGTGGGGGGATCAACGGGCAAAGGTGCCTGCTAGCTTTTGGAGCACCTCTGCTCTTCTGTTTAAGGCAGGGAAGGCAAGGGAGCCATTCCCAACTGGAGAAGGAGCCAAAGCAGATGCAATGCTGAGGACTCATTCCTGCCTGGCTCTGAAACCCCAAAGCATCCGACATTCCAGACCAGAGCACTGCTGGGGGCTGGGGAAAAGACAGGTGACAGACCCCAGCACAGGTTTCTGGAGTACACCAGCCCAGCACACTTTTCTCATCTGCAGAGAGCACTTTCCAGGCTACTTGCAACAGGACCCATTGAATTTCTGGATCAGCCCGTCTCACACCAGAGAGACAGTGGAGATAGAGTCACCCCCAAAGCCACCTAGACTGCAGGGACAGCCACCAGCTAGGAAAGAAGCTTGATATATGAGGACACTTAGAAAGTGTGAGCGCTCACAGGCAGGAGGGAACAGGCAGCTTGTCCCAGTCTCATTTTGAGATGCCCTGTCTGCCAACCTATGGTACACCCTACCAGGAGGGTTTGGTGCCAGCTTTTGCTGCAAGGTTCTGTAATATGCAGCTTCCTGGCTCATCCTATCCCAGAGACAGGCTGCAGGGACAGAGTCTCCGGTCTCCCTTGTGCAGCTCTCCAGCAAAGCAATCAGGAGCAATGACAATGCTGCACAGCAGCTCTGTGACATGGCAGACCCTGGCTTTATGTTTTCAGGCTGAGAGTACTCAGGGCATTCTTTGCATGCACCCATCCTGCCAGCTCAGCCATGGCAGTAAAGCATTGGCACAGGTTAGCAACAGCAGAGTCTGCCCCATGCAGTCCATCACCCTTCATGCACAGTAAAAGAACTGTAGCACAATTTAGGATGTCACCTCTCCTTTCTGTTTTCCTGACTGTTTTTCCCCTTTGGGCATTCAAAAACTTGCAAGTGAGCAAGACAACTCATTTGGTGTTCACAATTTCAGCCACAACACCCACACCTGCCCTCCACAAAGTCTAGGCACCATCCCGTCCCATTTCTGGTCCTAATTCCTTGCAATGCTGCTTCAGACACCCTTCGGAGGACCCTAGTAGCTCAACACTCATCCTGCAGCAATCCTGACACGGCAAGGTGCACTGGTCAGGAACACGGGCATTTCAACAGCCACTTGAGCAATTAGTGCTTGATGCATCCCTGTACCTTGCAAAAAGGAGAGCCAGTCCCTTCCACGCCGCAGCTTGCACACAGGCACCTACCTGGAACAGAGCAGGGACTTTGCCTCCTTACCTCTCTCACTTTGTAGATCTTAGGGAGAAAACAAAAGGCACAAGCAGGTGTTCTTGCATTTTATAACCTAGTCCTGTGCTTTGCCAGCTCTCCCCAGCACAGCTCCCACCCAGGGTCAGCTGCTGATGTTCAAGGGAATCAATTGCCCACCCCAAGGTAATAACCCTATCCAAAGCATTGAGTGCAGAGGAGTTAAAGGAACAGTGCTTGGCTCTGGTATGGAGCCCGGGGTTAGAGAACTTCACAGTTCTCTAAGACACCAGCTGTCCCCAGACAACACACTTCTACTGAAAACTTTGGTGGCAGAGAACAAATTGGGGGAGGATGTCAGTGAATTGAGCTTTGGCTTTGCACATTGGATCAGCATGGCCTCAAATGGGCAAAACTGCTCCTGGTTTTTTGTTCCTTGGCATGGCATTTTCTGAAGGGAGAATGGGAAACAAAATCAAACTGACACATCTTGCTTGAGTTCCTGCATATGCGGGGGGCTCTGCTCCATGCCACCCCCATGCCAGCTGGGTGCCAGCTCTGGCCAGGGGTGTGCAGAGCAGGCATAGGACATTTGCTGGGGCTGGATGCAGAGCAGGACATGTAATACTGGGCACAGTGGCGACCTGGTTACACCAGAACATGCATCATGACCCTCAGTCTGTTGGAAAACACCAGAGTCAGTCAGGAGCCCTTTCTGGCAGGTGGAAGCTTATCTGGAGCTGTTGGAGTGAACAGGAACCCCTGGTCAGGGTTATTCCCTAAAAGACTGCAAAAGGGGTTTCTCCTTTTCTCCTCTGCAGTAGCCCTTAATGACATTGGCAGCGCGCTGGGACCCAGAAGAGGATGGGTTTGATCCAGCAAGTTGCTTTTCAGAGGGGAAATCCAGGCAATTCCCTGGGACAGCCCTGCTTTGTGTAGTGGGTTGGATCAGGGACATGATCCCCGTGGGAATTACTTTTTTTTTTTTTTGGTGATAGGGTTTTTTTCAGCCGGATTGCTTCCCTGACCTGGCCTCTGTGAGTCCTCAGGGACAGCAGACCTGAACGGGGTTAGACAAACAGCTTGGCTGAGCAGCAGGGGTGCGCTGCTGAGGGTGCCCCGGGGCAGGATTAATCCCGGCTTGACATATTTCCCACACACCAGAGCCTCAGAGCAGAGATGGAGGATGCTCCCGGGAGCTGGGCAGGGGCTGGGGGGTTTCTGGAATGAAGACCCCCTCCTTCACCCGGCCACAAAAGCTGCAGTGTGTCCCTGCCCCACTCCAGGTGCGTGATGCAGATGGGGCAAGAAGGCAGCGATGGCCTGTCTGTCCAGCTAGGTCTGTCTGTCCAGTCGGGTTCCACATAACCAGGAGGGTAAAAGAGGGATGAAGGCTTGCATGTGAGGACTGGAGAGCACCAGGGATCCACCCAGAGCCTGACCTTCCCCCTCCATCAGAGATCACACCCTGGAAGCCATATTCAGCCATCATTAGTATGCAAAGACTGTGATCCGAGAGAGGGGGAGAGAGAAAGAGAGAGGGAGGGAGGGGGGAGAGAGGGAAGGGAGAGAGAAAGAGAGAAAAAGCCAGTTGTTTTATTCATGGCTGGTGATATTATAGACTGAGTGAAAATCACATTATCGTAATGGGAAAGTTAGAGTTGCCGTGATGATGCCCTGAAGCTTGTGTGCTGATTGGGGTGTGATTGCTATCTGTATTTATATGTAGAAAGCAAAGTTCACTGCCAGTTCAAGATGGTGGAGCCTGCTTCTTCATGCTACATAATTCTTCAGTAGGGAGAAACTCCAAGCAGCCGGGGCGGCTGAGCAGGCGTGGGGGGCTCCTGGAGCGCGGGGGCGCGGGCAGAGGCTGTGTGTGCTGCCCACCGGGCTCCTGGCACGGTGTGGGCTGCTGTCCTGCTGGGAGCGGGGTGGGGGGCAAGGGGGGTGAGCACCCCGGTGTGTTTGCTTGCCAGTCAGTCTCACAACCCTGGTTGTTGGTGATGCCAGGGGAACTGAGCCGCAGCTTCAGTTTTGGGAGTGCAGCGTGATGGTGGGTGTGGAGCAGTGAGAGGGAGGGAGTGCTGTGAATGTCATGGTGCTGTTTGCAGGCTGCGGTGGGCTCTGGGGACATGGATTAATGATCCCTGCTGTTTTTTTCTGTGAGAATCAGTGTGACAACCTGTGGGCCCTGCATGTCCCGTCGTCATCCAACTTTCCCCCCTTGGCCCTCAAACACATCCTTGGGGGAAGAGCAGCCTTGAGCCCTCCTGCTCCAAACTCCAGCTTCTGCTGCTGCACCTGGGATGGTGCTGGGTTTCTGTTCAGCAGCAGGTAGCGGGGACGCAGGTAAATCCTTATGGCATAAATCCACCCACAGAAAATAATGCTCAAGGAGCTCTTAAACCTCAAAGCACACTCCTCCTCTGCCACCCCTGGCGCTTATGTAGTCTGTCCCCAAACCTGCCCAGGTGCCCCAAAAAGCCTGTCCAGTCCAGGAGCTGCTATCCCTCACACAGCAGCACTTGGGAAACATCCTCCCATGGAACGAGGACATACTGTGTCACTGGCTCCCCCAGGCACTCACACAGAGGAGATCCAGGGGTGGAAAGTCACTGCTCTGCTTGGGACTCAAGCAAGAGCCTTGATGCTGCAGCACAAGGGGACTTCCATTCACCAGTTTGAGTTTTTAGATCCCAAAGTGACACACATTAAAAAGACAAACCGTTAACTGTGCATCTGTCAGCAGTAACACTGAGGTTATACCAGCATCCGGGTGTCCCTGCTGCCTCTTCCCAAGGACACATCTTCCAGCAGCTCCTGCATCTGCAGAGATGTGTTGGCATCCAAGGGGTGCATTTACCTTCTGTTTCTGGGGTCCATTTGAGACAATAACAAAAATCCAAGTTTGAGGGAAACAGAGGGCTAGTTACTAAACCATAGGAGAGGGAAACAAAAATAGCCAGTGTTGCACAGGGAAAGTGAGGCAGCTATTGGAGAAGTGGGAAGAGGAGCGGAATAAGCTAAATCCTCTTCTTTCTTTACAGAGTTTCAATAGGGTTTATGGTAAGCCACTAAACATGCTCCACTGCCACTAGAGCCTTCTCCTTAGCTTGGTCATGTGCATCCCATCTTGCCGTTGCATTTCCCTTTCAGCCCCTCGTGTGCTTTGTTGGGGATTTCTTGTGCATCTCCAGACTCTTCACCCTTCAGTATGATGTACAGTCATTTGCAAACACACCTCAGGTGTATGAAATGCTCTTCCAAGGTGATGCTGTGATGCCCACATTTTACACTGATGCAAGTAACGGCACAAGGTGCAGAGCCCAACGCACTGTCCCCCAGATCTACTGTTACATAGCCTGGGAAGAGACAGGCAGAGGCCAGCCTGCGCACAGCCTGCGTGGAGAGCTGTTGCAGAGCAGAGGGACTGAGGGATGCGGTGTGCCCCACAGGGACCACTTAGCCCCAAGGTCAGATGGAAGGACAAGTTTCTCTCTCCAGGCAGAGCTCAGGTCTGACCCTTCCAAGGACACGTGGTGGCAGAGCCAGCTCCTGGGTGCCAAACCCCCTGTGCCCTCAGCACACCAGATGGATGCTTGTGTTCCTAAAAGAGCAGCCGTTACCTTGCCCGCCTCCCTCCCACTGAGGGAGTCAAATGTGGCTCTGAACTGTGCCATGCTGCAGAGCAGAGACTGCCTCTGACCCCACCTGTCCCCTCCACCAGTCAGCACAGCACGGCTGCCAGCCTGGACACCCCGTGTATCAGACACGGGATAAGCTGGGACCGAAGGACAATGAGCTGAGTTGGGCAGGAGGCAGCAAGGGGCTGCCTGGATATACTCAGAAATGGGAAAGCACAAAAGCTGCTAGCTGGGGCTGAAGGCAGGAGAAGAGGTGGCAACAGGGCACCATGAAAACTGGAGGCAGGGACAGCAGAGGCAGAGTAAAGGTCAGGCCACAGGCACAGGCAGCTGGGGAGCATCCCTGGGGGAAAAGGCAGCCCCGGGGACCTTGTGACTGCCCGTGCTGACAGCTAGTGGGAACTGCCGAAATAGCTGCTCGTGAGCTGCAGCATCAGGCCCCCGTGTCCTGGCTCTCTATCCCTGGGCATGGTAGTGCTGCCGGCCGTGACAGCCAGCCATGCCTGGGGCCAGCCCCGGGCTGACCCCTCTCCCCTTCCCCAAACAGGGCAGGCTGTGCCAGGGGCACAAGGGGAGAGAGGCTGCTCTGAGCTGGCTGTGCCATGCAGGCTGTGCCATGGCCAACAGCCAGAGACCATAGCCCACCCACCTCCTTCCTCAGGAGCTTGTGTGCAGGCATTTGGCTGAGTGCATGTATAGATGTGGGACACACACGCTCCCTGCACACATGTGCCTGTCAGCGGGGTGAACACGCACACACACGTGCATGCAAAAGGAAGGAGCCCAAGCTCCAAAAACCTCATTTCCCAGCCCTGACTTCCCCCAGTGCTTAAGATGCAGCATCCCCACTCATTTCTGTTGCTGGTGCATGCAAACAAATAAAGAAAAAAAATCTCACAGATACAGACCTCAGCAAACACCTACATGGACTCAAGTTTTCCTCCTGCCAAACACCCACACAGGGCTCTGCCACACAAAGCAACACACTGTTGTCCCAACACATCCACATGGGATCGTTGCAGCCTGCACTGACTGCTACACAAACATCTCAGCTCAAACCTACGTGGGGTTTGCTCTGTGTACAAAGACATCACCCACGTGCACAGGCGCTGTTGACCCATGTGTGAACCAAGTAGCAGGAGCACAGCAGACCCAGGCTGTGCACCCTACGTTGATCAAAGAGGTATAAAGGTCTGGATGTTCCCATAAGCACATGGATGTATGCACACACACACACACGCACAGACATTTTGTTACCACAGATGCCTGGGCCAGGATGCCCATGGCTCCCCTCTTGCCATGACACTGCCTCTCTCCTCTCCCTAACTAATCTGTTTTTCACAGTTTAACCAGAATCAGCAACTTCTGTCACCTGAAGCTACCTGGCGCGTCCCTTCCCGCGCTGGCTAAATCTGTTTGAACCCACAGATGTGTGATTAAACACGGCGAGCGTTAGTGGCGAAGTACCGCTGCGTGCGCCCCGTATGGCTGATGAGCATGCAGCTGGAGCAAAGCTCCCTGGGGTACCCTGCTGCTCGCTCAACACGCGCCAGGTCGGGGGGAGGAAGGTGTCAACATGGTGGGGAGGGTATTTAAGCATTAAGCCATTTCTTTTCCCTACAAGGATCCTGAAACTGCAGCTTTTCCTGCCTGGATGTCTGGCTGAACCTCTGACAGGGAGACTGGGAAAACTTCCCTTCGTAGGAGAGCAGGAGAGGACAGGGAAGGGGTGAATGTGAAGGGAGAGGAGAAAACTGTGTACAAAATAGCAGAGGGAGCTGTTGTGTCTTCTCCCAGCCTTGCAACACAAAATTCAAGGGGCTTCCAGGGGAACCAAAGAGCAGAGCACATGGGGGTGACACAAGGAACTTGACTCTGTGCCTTGCTGCCACATGATGATGCTGATACCAGACAAGAACATACCAACCTATATGTTTCCAAAGGGGATGAAAACCTCATAGCAGGTAGGCCACCCTCTAGCTCCCCTCAGCATATGTTCCCTGGATCCTGGGGGTTAGAGGTCCAGAATACTTCCCCGGTTTATGTAGCCTATCACCCAGGAGCAGCCAGGCTGGCTCCGGTGTGACCTGTGCTGCTGAGGAAAGAGAGAGGTGAAGGGAAAGGTGCCTTGATCCAAAGTTCTAAAGTGTGTGCCCAGAGCAAATCATGAGCTCAGAGCAGAGCACCTGGGTCCCTTTTCCAGGTACACCAGTGCGAAACATTTTGGATCAGGTTTAAGAGGCATCAAGAGGCATCTGAAGATAGATCCCAGCAAAGGGGCAGAGATATTTCACATTTACCTCAAATAAACAAATAAACTCTCAGGTTTCTTGCAAGGCTGGTCCAAGGTGCAGAAACACAGGGACACACATGGGTAATGCAATAAAAACCTTGTCTTACAGCACAGGACTGATCTGCTCTCTCCTCACTGGCCCCTGCCATGGTCCCTGCCACCAGACCCTACCCAGCTTCTCCACTGCCCTCCCAAACTGGACACGGCATCGGGGCAGCCTCCCAGTGCTGCAGGGACAGGATAACCACCTGGGCCAGGATGCTGTCTGCCTCATTTCTGATGGGAGTGACACATGGCTCACCTTCAGTACGCCAGCCACTGTTGCCCACAGCGGCTCCAGGGATGCAAACAGGGATTTACTATGGACATGACTTTGGAACATGCTGTCTTGCCATTTTCCTGCTGAAACCCCAGGGTTTGCCCTGGAGAGGGGAGACAGCTGGAAAAACACTGACAGTGCTGCGGAGCAGTGTGGGACAGAGCAGCCCGCCAGGCTAGGGAGCCAGCAGAGCTGCTCACCTCGGGGGAACATGGAGGCCGGGTCTTGCTGCCTCTCTTATTACCTCTCACAGCTCCTTTTTCCTTGGGGGACCCTTTCAAGACACCCCTGCACAGCATGAGCCCATCTGCTCCCACCACTGCAGCTTCTGACTCTTTGCTCCTCTCCCTCGTGCCTATTTTCCTGCCAACACCCCTTATTTCTCCTGTCCTCACCTCTCCCCACCGGGTATCTCCTATCAGACTGCATCCAACCCTCCCTGCTTCCCTCTCTGCTCTGTTTGCTCCAGGTCTCACTGGCCTCACCGCCAGCCTCCTTGCTTTCCTGTGTCCTGATTTAACAGGGAGCAAATTGCCTGCAATTGTCCTATCTGAGCAGGCCCTGCACTGTGGAAATGCTGGGATGGCTGTTCTGCTACATGCAAATGGTTAACGTGTAAAGGGCAACTAGAAAGCCTGTAAGACCATGAAGCATCATTCCTGGGGAATTAGTACCGATACAAATTGACATTGTGCTCTGCAGCTGGTTTCCCCTGTGCGATGCCTTGTGCCAACAATTACTACAGGCAGGAAGAGGAAGATAAACGGATAAATGGGTGGTTCACAGAAGATCCATGGATGGAGGGATGGATGAAGGGCAGCCCAGATGGATGGTGGGTCCAGTCAAGGTTCCGGTGTAAATTCCCAAATTCCTCATATTAATTTATTTTCCCATCTGCTGTAGTGAAACCTAACACCCCAAACTTTTCCTTATTCCACAGTTTTCCCACTTTCTGACAACAATACGATGCCATTCTGCTGGCGCCTTGCCTGCTGATCCCTTTCAGCATGGCATGAAATGCTGTACCAAAGTAGCCGGGATTAACATCCTTCCCACAAGCACATTGTCCCCTCAGAGCCAGATACAGGATACTCCTGAGTCTGTATTTTTCGCTGTCCCGTTTGTGACATTGTGTAGCCTGATCAGCCACCAAGACCTTTGCACTGATCTGCACCCTGAAACAGGCATGAACTTGGGGAAGCAGAGAAGGTTGCTAGTCCCTGTCTTCCCCAAACACTCTGTGATTCGCACACTATCAAAAAAAGACTATAGACCTCTGCGGTGTGAAGTTAATTTTCCTTCGCTGGTCTGCAGTGTGGCTGGAGTTACCCAGGGACACAGATCACGGGCACAAGGCAGCAGCAGTCCCCCACTTTGCTAGATTTCAGCCCCTTGGCTCTCCTCATCTCGCATCTGCTGCCTGCTGTGGGAGCCAAGCTGGTCAGAGGGCATGCAGAGATCCTGGAAGGGCGGTGCTTTGCATGCCATGAGTGGTTTTGGGCAAGCAACAAGGTGTTATTTGGATGGAGTCAGTGGAGTCATAGCCTTATTTTCCTTGTGAGATGAGAGACAACAGAGCTGGTGACACTGATGAGTTAGCAGGGAAGGGCAAAAGGTAGCGCTGCTCATGAGCTCTGCACATCTGCAGCGAATGCTGATGAAACTGGGTGACATTTTGGATAAAACATTTCTTAAAGCAAACCAAACCCTTTGCGGAAACTTTTCACTTCAGTAGAAACCCTCTTGTTATTTATTTATAAATTGGCAACGCCCTTGTGTCCAATTTAGGTCTCAGTAAGGCAAAATAAACAAGAAATGACAATCGGGGGGTTGTTCTGATTTTTGGAAAGCCCAGCACATTTAACAAAATCTGGCTTTGAAAGCTGATTTTGGGAGAGAGTGAGGATGAGTTTCTTCCAGCCATCCATAGGAAAAAAAAGGAGAAAAAGTGAAGCCATTGGCAGTTGAACACAAACTCAGAGAGGCAGAAGGAAAATGTCAATGCCATGTCACAGCTCTAGCTGGTACAAGACAGCTCTTAGACAGAGATGTGAAAGGGCTGTTTGGGATCATGTACCCTCTGTTCCATAAATTGTGAGTGAATTGAGGGGAGTAAAGCAAAGCTGGGCTGGTAGGCAGTTTGGGGAGGAGGTCCCAGCCGGTTCCTATTTCATCCAAAGTGTGTCACCTGCCCCGGCTCCTGTTCCCTCTTGCTTTCAACCTTGGCTTCCTCTAGTGAAAGCCTTGGGGCAGTGGTTGGCCCCTTGCCATGGCACTTTCGTTCTGCTTAAAACCAATTTTATCTCACCCCCTTGTCTTTCTGAGCCCTTCCTCCCCAGGAGCCATTTGTGGAGCGGGCAGAGCCAAAGGGATGGAGCCAGCCACCCCCTTTGCCCCGCACCACTCGGGGTCCCACGCGTTGAAGCCTTGTGAGCCGAACAAGCGCTGGCACCATGCAGCCAGGCAGGCCATCCTGCAGGCTGTAAATCATGCCTGCACATTCCTCTGGTGGCATCTTGCTCAGGACACATTCCCCCTTCAAAAAGTACAGCAAGCCTGCATGCCCCCACCGCCCCCCCACTCCTGCCCAGCCAAGCTCCAGCAGCCCGCACCCCAGGGACCGATGCTCAGCCCCTTCTTGTAATTTTTGAGCACGAACAAGCATTAAATTGTAATCCACCTCCTTGGCACTCTTTCTCCGTCCCTCCTTCTTCTTCTCCATCCCCAGTCTCCTCATCCTTCTGGGCCCATAAATCTTAATTGTGTCTGTGACTAGGGTTTTCGTTTCCTCTCTCTCTTGCTCTCTTTCTGTCTTGCTCTTTCATTTTTTTTACAATGTTAATTAATCATGTTTAGGCCTGGTCCCAGCTGTTACTACAAGGAGAGTCCTTTGCCAGCCCCCTCTCCCCGCCCCCAGCCCAGATGCACTTCACTTTTGGATAAATCCAACCAGTTGGAGGAATTCTTTGATTGTCCAGCAGCAGAGACACCAGGTGATTCATCACGCTTTCCCTGCCACCTCTGCAACAAGCCGCTTGCAGGTCTGCTCCCCTCGGCTGTGCCCACCCTGTCCCCACCTCTGAGGGGTTACTGTCCCAGGGGCTGGAAGGGTCTCTCTGTTCAGAGAGATGCTGAGGGGCCTTTTGCGAAGAGGATCTGACAGCCCAGCTGTACGTGGATGGGAGCAAGATGTGACCAAGGGGCTCCTGTCTCCAGGGACTCATCCCTGCCTGGGAGAGATGCAGAGAGGGGAGTCAGCCTCTCTTCTTGGGAAACCATATGGTGGGCAACCTTGGCAGAGCTTCTGGGAGGTCCAAATGTAAGGTCAGATCCTGCAATCAGCCTTTCACTATTCTCCCATCCCCTCCCTTCTCTGCGCCTGGCACTGCTCCCTTGGGAGCAGGAGCAGTGTTTGCATCAGCTGATGGGGCTGGCACAGCTCTGTGCCATGTGGCACTCCATCTCCAGAGGTGACCTTATATCTGGCACTGCTAGGAGGCATAGGGACATGCAGGGTGGTGGCTGGAGGGTGCTTGCCCTCCCCAAGAGCCTGCTGCCAATGCATATTCAGTATCACAAAAAGTGGAAAGGTCCCTGTGCATGCTACCTAGGATGACTGGGAATCCTCGTCTTGGAAAGACAGAGGGCTGGAATAGCAGAGGTGGGAAAGGTCAGGCCCACCATGGCATGGAGGATGTGCAGAGATTCCCTAGCAGGGGCTGGGAGGAAAGGTGGGAGGCAAGGAGAGCCCAGGGGTACGATGAAAGCAAAGGGACCTTGAGCCTGGTGTCTGAGCCTGAGCAGCAACAGCAGAGCTGGCACTGTGGAGCTCTGGGAGAGATGCATAAGACATGGCAGGCACCAGAAAAGGGGCAGGACTGGCCTGGACTGTGCACCCCAACTGATGTGTGAGTGCAACTAAGGCACGGATTTATCTGGCTTCCAGCCATGCCCAGCTGGTGCTGGACCCCAGCACTTCCACAAATGCTTGCCTCTTGTGCCTGGTGTTTTATTGCTCCTCAGCAGTGTGCCAGCCCATCGCACCAGGAATCACATGGGCCAGCAATCTGAAAAGCTTGTGAGCTGGCCTCACTCTGGCCCCTCACTCCAGGTGTGCTCCCCAGCACACATCCCATCTCCTTGTTCAGGCTGTTTATGGCTCCCAGGCTGTGTCCTGCCATTGCCTGAATGAGTACCTCCCATTTCCTAGTGCTCCTGGCTCTCTGGAAGCTTTCTCAAAACTCCTTCTCTATTTTGCCTGCCTTCCCTGCCGCCTGTCCCTCTAAATTATACCCTTTCATCCCCCCAAGGCTGGCTCCTAGTGTTAATACCCCTCAGATATTTGCAAGCTATCATCTCGTCCTCAGTGAGTCATCATTAGGCTAAGCTCTTGCAGTTAGCTCCTTTAATCTTTCGGCATAAATCTTTTCCTTTGCACCTCTGCTTGTTTTCATAGCTTTTCCTGAACGTCTTCCAATCATGCCACTGGCTTTTGGGTCATAGGCCTGGAAATGACCCTTGTAACTCTACTTGGATCATAGGCAGAGCTGCTCAGGTGTTCCCAGGCTAATCCTTCCCTCTGCACATCTGTGTTCAGTCCCAAATCATATCAGCATCTTTCCCATGGCAAGCTTCTTTCTACTGGCTACTCATGGCTGTGCCCAAGCATGATGTTCCCCCACTCCAACACCAGCTGAACCAACATGAACTGAAAAAAACATGATAAAATTTCATTCTTTCTATTCCCTTTTGATAAAGCCAGCCTGTTTTCCTTTAAGCTGACAAGGAAAGTGGTGGCAACTCACATGAAAAGTGAAGCAGGTGAAAATGGATCAGGATTCTTTCCCCCCATGACAAGCCAAGCCACCGCTGGGTATTTTGGGTTGGGAGCTGGAATGAAGCTGACGGGTCCCATCTGTTACTTTCCCTTTTGCAGATCAGCTGTGTTTTCCCAAGCTGACCTTCATCTGCTATTTCAAACCCCAGGTCAGCGTTCCCATGGGCTCTGTCCAGCTCCCACTGGAAACGAAACCGGGTGCTAAATATTTTGGTGTCATTTCACTGTCTGTTCCTGCCTTTACTACCACCTACAGGCTTCAGGAATGAAACAACCTCTTCCCAGATCATTAACAGGGAGCTTAATTAAAAGCTGTCATAACACCAGGCATCAGTGCTGGAAAATGGTAGTCCACTTTGCAGCTGGGTGACAGGGTCACACCGTTCTCATTTCCCTGTTGAGAACACACTTGCTTTATCGCTGACTCCAGGACTCATGGTGGCTCCAAATCTTTTTTTAACAGCTTGCCCCTCCTGCAACCTTTTCTGCCCTTCTTAAAATTCTGGCCAATTTTTTAAATGGAAAATGCCCCTTTGAAATGAAGAATGCAGGACTGGCAAAACAATTTGTTTCAGGTTGTTTCTGTCCCATCTCTGTCTCCTCTGGAGGATTTACCACAGTGAGATATTTTGGGATTTTAAAGCACTATCTCCATTAGAGGGTTTGGGGATGGGATGAAGTGATTTCCCAATATCCACAAAAAAACTTCCTTAGAATTAGGTGGCAGGCAGCCAGCAATGCCAGGCACAGCCAGGCCAGAAAGCTCCATATGTTTTGTAAAAAAATGGCTCAAAGTATGCTTTGGAACAAAAGTTGTTGATGGGGCCCTATGCAAGATGTTTTGGGTTTCGCCTGGTTGATGTACCTTCCCTGCACTGTGCTAGCCCCCCTTCTGCGGGTTTCCATACCCCATTTCTCTGTGATTTTGTTGTCTGTGAGTGCAGCCATGACCCTGCCCCACACTGGCACAAAGAGACAAGCCCAAATGTACCCTAATCCTACCCAGCCCTGCACCCGTAAGTGGGTAAGAGTCATCACAGAGAGCAGGTGCTGTCCTGCCCCTTGCTGCTTTCAAATCTAAGCCCCGCTGGGACCCCAATTCATGCAAATATTGAAGCACACACTCAAACTGTGAGCACATGAGCTCTGCCACTGCTCCCAGAGGACTTCAAAGGGTCGGGCCCACGTGCTTAAAACTGAACAGGTGTTACATAAGCTGCCGGATCAGGGCATCAGTCATCTGCAAGGCAGGGGGCACTGGATATATCTTGTGATAATAGACCACTTTGCTACATTTGCACAGGCCTTTGCAACAGCCAATAAATCAGGCAAAACAGCTGCTGCTAAACTATGCAGAGGCTTTGCCCTTCGACGCAAATTTTCTGAGAAGATCAGCCGTGATCTGGGCTGGGGGAATTTGAAGCTGGGCTCCTGCACACCGTGATGCCAGACTAGGGATGGTCAGGGCAGCCTGGCCCGCAGTGCCGAAGCACAGATTAAAGAGCAGCTGGTGAACAGAACCAATGGACCCATGCCCCCAGACAGCTGGACTGAGCACCATGCCACTTGCAGCATGGGAAGCCCAGTCCAGCCATTGCTCTAAGAGCACCAAGCCATCCAACAACTAAAGCACTTGCATAGCTGGGGGGGTTATACACCCAGCTCTGCTATCCAGGCTCCTCTGATCTGTGCGGCTCTGTTAAACCAGGCAGCATCGCCAAACTTGTCTGTAAAACATTTTGGGATCTGTTGAGCAAGGAGAGACAGCAGGAATTTGGGGCATGGGTCCTCAGTCTGACTCCATCGGCTGCTCACCAACAGTCCTGTGATTTGAGCCACTCACTTCCCTGCTTTGTTAAATGATCCTCCCCAATTCAACCAGCAATTTACTGGGCACAGTTCCCCAGGGTATGCTCTCTTTGGACTTTATCACCTGCTGCTATGAAGCAAAACAGAAAGGAAGCCCCAGCAGCCAGTGAGACCCCAGGGACATGCTGTTCAAGAGACAGCAAGAAACAGCTGCTGGTGCAGGTAGCAACGGATGAAGAAGGAGAGTGAGAAAAGCCTAAGTACTGCCTGAATACAAAGAGGAAAAGAGGAGAAAGACCCCATTTGAGAGGAAACCCCACATAAGGCAAGTCTACAAGCTCCTCAGATCCCACCATGGGGAGAAGGGCTAATGTTGCTCTCCATCAGCATTTTGCTCTTGACCCCAGAGGCTTATTTCTGCTAATGGAGAGCAATTCACATTGCCCAGGATCCCCAGGTGACGGCAGCTCCCATCTTGCTTCTACATGCACCAGACATTTCAAGCCATTGCAAGACTGGAATCCATACGTTGGGGCTCAGCTGTCACCAAGGGGGAGCTGACAAAGCACAGCTGCTGGACCAAAAATGTCCCATGGTGGTTGGTGCTAGCACATTATATTTCAAGAAAATCTCTGCTAGGTTTTCCAAATCTGGAAACAGCTACCACTTCAGAGCTGCCAAAATACTTGTTTGTAACAGGAATGGGGAAAGGGAGTTTCTCTGCAGGACAGGAAGTATCAGTTCCCTGCGTAGTTCCTTAGGGGAAACTTAGCCCAGGGTTCTCGGATTTGAGGGACAATCTTCACTCTGTAAAAGACCCAGTAGCTAATATGTGAAACAAAGCCACCAGCAGTGAGATAACACTCTGCACTATATCAGCCTGTCAGGCAACAAGTTTGTGCTGTGCTGGACTCACTGTTTTCAACCTGAGCAAATATATCCAAGCAGGAGAGGGCAGCTGTGAGAAGCTCATTTGTGCCTCTTGTGATCTCAAGTCAGGGACACAGATTGATTCTCAGAAAGTTCCTTCTGACTTTTGTCTTCTTCCTCCTGCTTTTGTGCCTCCATGCTCCCTTCAAAAAAGAAAAAAACCCAGAAATCTCCGAATCACTCCTGCTCCTCCAGCAGCCGCAAAAAGAGTACAGCAAGAGGATTTTTCTCCACTGCTCGCCCATTTTTTTCACAACCATGGGTTAGCACAAGGCTTTGCTCATGAAGATGAAAGTCATGATGCTATGGTGGGGTCTGGTTGGGGATAGAGTGCTGTAGGTTTGGTGCTGTTTGTTAAAGGGCATAGCTGGGCAAGCTACAAATTGTTATTATCTCGCTGTGCATGACTCCACAGTCAATGCACAAACACTGGGGCTTGTCCATAATCCAGGCAAAGTGGCAGGAGCACCACTATACCTAAGGCCAGTGTTTTCCATTTGTCTGCACTGAGCTCACAGTTTATGCAGAACAAAGCCAAACCTGGAGGTGCAATTGGGCCAAGACGACCAGGTAATGGGCTGCCAAGAGGAGGGAAGGGCACTGACTGGCCATGCTGTATACTAAAGGGCTTGTTTGTCTAACATTTACAGCTGATCACATCCAACATACTCATTTCAGTGTGAGATCCTAGAAAACTATTCAGGAACGCAGCATCTGCCTGCATTTTGGATAAACTCTGACCCTTATTTTTCTATGTCTCAGGTAGCCCGATACATCTGTCCTCCATTTTTAGATGTGTTCCTGCCAAAACACCTAGTCCCATCTCTCCTTCTTTCCAGTCATCCATCCATGAGCACCCAAGTGTCACCCCTTTACCTGTCCATCTTCACACAGTATCTCCGTCTCCCAAGTCACAGGTTCATCCTTATCTACCTGTCTGTCTCTTTGTCCTCCAAGGGAATAAAGCACAGTGCATTTCGTCAGTATGGCATCAGCTGGCAAAACCCAATGGCACCCTGTCCTGCTGCCCATCCTTACAGAAGGAAAGGCAGTGACATAGGATTAGCAGGAAGCAGAAAGTCCCGTGAGACAGTTTGGAAACAAAACCAAGTAGGACCAAAATTTGGGAAGATAAAAAGTGATAAATGTCTGCTTCTTCACCAAACTTTTCCTCTTAGCCTCTTGCTGAACCCAATTACCCTAACTAAAATGAATGTGCTGTAATATGACAGACTTTTCTCTTTGATTAAGGACTTCCAGGCCTCTTGCAGGTGATGCACTCTATAACTCATTGTAAAGATGGCTGCATTTTATAACCAATGAGTTGTGTGGAGTTTAGGGGTTTTTTTTCCCTTTCTCCCCCCTCTTCCCTGTTTCCTTGCTCTCCAGTTCAGACCGAACTGGGTTTAACTAGGCCTGAATAATTTAATAGAGTCATTATGCTCCTGTGTTTTTCCCTTACTGTCAACTGTAAAATCCATACAGTAGCTTCGGGAAATGGGGCTAATTTGAATTGATAATAGGAGACTCTGGAAAAAGTCATCTATTGCCGTGCAATGGTGGAGCAGATGCATGCTAAATCTTGTATAATGAAAGAATATGCTGGTGTCAATTATGTAAGAAAACGACTTTACAGTGGTTTGAGGCAATGGGTTAGCATTCTGCTTGATATTATCACATAAAGAAACACCCATCAAAACTTCTCATAAATATGGAACGGCAAGTAAGATTACATTATAAATTTGAATGTTATGAATGTGTATGAGAGAGACAGATCGAAGCAGGATACCCACCTCTCATAACTGGAAATAAGAAAGAGCTATATTTCAACATTTACACAACACCATCGTAGGGAGAGCGGACCAGGAAAGGGGCCGAGGCTGTGTCCCTCCCCTGCCTGCCCCAGAGTCACCGTCGTGGTGTTTGCTGGGGAAAGCACCACCACCGGGCACTGGTCTCTTAGTTGTGAGCCTGCATGAAACACTGGTTTGTCATTGGACAAGGTGGCCAGGAAGGTGATGATGATGATGCAGGTGTAGAGGTGGCTGTCACTTCAATATTTGCACAAGGATCTAAACTTTATGGCAGGCATCGAGCTCAGGGGAAGTGCCAGTGTCAGCTTTTGGGGTCAGGGTGTGCTGCTGCCTGGGAACTTGTTGTTTGGAGAGGGGTGCTATGGATGCCAATTATGGTTCCAATTGCCATCAGCCAAAACCAGTACCAGCAGCTGGTTAGGAGAGGACAACACATTGCTGAGCATGTGTTTGACTGCAGAAGGCTGCAGCAGCTCCTGTTAAGCAGGTCGCTGAGGAAGAGTCTGTGCCCCTGAGGGGAGAGCAGTATCAGCTCGGGGCACAGTGGGATGGAGTGAGACAGAAAGGATTAATGGATATCAAAGGGGATTTGCTTCGGAGCAGATTCCCAGCACGTGCTGGAGGGAGGAGGTGCTTGAGGCAAGGGAATTCCAGGGCACAGAGTCAATGAACCACATAACTAAATTCAATTCCTCATAAAACACGAGCTGCTCTGGGCATAGAGGAGAAAAGGGACGTCTGGCCCAAGCCGATATGGGGACCAGGGGAGCTACGTGGCCAGTCCCACAGCTCACATCTAGCCTGGGCAACACAGGCCACCCAGTACAAACCTGCTGAGCTTGCGCTGCCCACTCCAAATCCCCATGAGATCCAAACAACCACCCAAGCCACTTACATCACAGGGCCACCAGCAGAGCTGTTGGTTAGCCCAGCTCCAGGGCTGGACAGAAACTGGACCGGATCCAGGCTCCTTGTGCCCAGCTGATGGCTGAAACCTGTCAGTTTGCTCTCCCCAGGCTCCAGCTGGCTGGCTGCAGCCCGAACCCGTCAGGCTCTGTCAGCATGGTGCACTCGAGCTCCCGACACAAATGGGAGGCATGTGTGATACATCAATTCACAGCCATTCCCTCATGCTCTCCCAGATGTTGCTGCCCTCCGCAGCCGGGACAGCTGAACACATCATGCATCCAGCCCAGAGCCACCCCGACCTGCCACAAGCCTTTAGCCACCATTGCATCGGCACAGAGGGAAATCAGCAGGCAGTGTTGATGCTGGATTTTAAGCTGTGTCACTTCAGGAGCAAATATACAGCCATCCAGCTGCTGCCATACAGAGGGACAGCTTTGGGGCTGGGACCAGTCAGACAGTGAGGGGTACAGCACGTCTGCCATCTGACCTTGGCCTGCAGCATTAGAGTTGTCCCTTGCTCTCCCTTGCCAGCTGCCCTGCCCTTCTGCTGGATGTTGCTACTCTGCAGAAACAGCAGAAGGGAACATGGCCTTCACCACTGCCACCCCAATGATCAGTCTACAAATTCATCTTCAGCATTGGGTTATGCTGTTAGTGCCTTCTACTGACTACCCCAGGGCTGGTCCCTCCAGCAGAGGCAGGGTATGCAGCCGGATAACGTTGCTGTGGCTTGATTCACCCAAGCTTAAGTGTATCAAATGATACCTCAGCATGCTCCTGCTAGCAGGGAATGGGTACAGCTTATGTCATGTCTTAGATGGGTTGGACCTGGTGTGGAAAGCTGAACATCCAGCTGCCCGTTGGGGCCTCGGAGCTGGAGCACACCCCAGCAGAGAAGCTAGTCCACCTGGTTGAGAAAGGGGGGCTCCCAGTGCCAGCAGCTCCACTGAGAGACACAAGGAAAAGTGTCTTTCACCAGCAATGCCTGACTTGCATAGAAAACATTACTGGGGCTGGGGACTATAGCTCCGAATGCATCTAGCACAGCAGCCCCTTCACAGACTGAGCAGGCTCTGTCTTACACAAGCATTGACTTTGGCCTGCTCTGACCCTGTGGGATGCCTATTCCAGCCTTTCTTTGCTCTGATGGTTACAAATCTGCTGCTAATTTCCAGCCTACATTTCCTTCCTTCTGCTTTAGCCCTGTTTGCTCCAGTGCCAATGTCCTCTTTTAGCTTCAGCAGCTCTTCCCTGCTGTTAGCCCTGTTGATGTATTTATGGACAGCAATCAGATCCCCTCTCAGTGGGTGTCGTGCTGGGCTAAACAAGCCGAGCTCGTTCAGCCTCCTCTCTCCAGAAGTGATAAGGACATCCTGCACTGAGGCACTGCAGCTGCTTTGCTTCTGCAGCCAGGTGGGAGCACATCTGGGCCAGATTCATACCACCCCAGCCCCCATGCCTTGCTTGTTGCATGGCCTTGCTAGGAGTGGGGGTAGATGCTGTGGCTCAACTGTTCCCTCCAGAACACAGTTCAGGAGTCACCTAAGCAAGACAGGAGCTACCAGGGTCATCTCTAGGGGCAGCCTAAAGCCTTGCTTTCTCCTGGAGAAGCTCAGTAGGGACATAGGGAACACCTGGACAAGCTGGTGTCTTTCCACCCAACAGGTGTGAGGAGGGTCCCTCCTCTAGCTTTGTGGAGGGGCTTCTTGTGGTGCTTTCCTTTCATACCTTCCCTGCTCCTCACTTTGGCCTTTCAAAGAAAGTCAGGCAACATCCTGGTCTAGGAGAAGGGCAGAGTGGTGGGGGTTCCATTTCCCCCACAGCAGTAGGCAAGGAAAACATCATCTGAAGATGAGGCTGGAGGAGGATATATTCCCAAACCTATTTGCAGGAAGACTGGGGTGGCTGGTCCATGCAACCTGATAGAGTGCAACAATATCAGCAGGTAAGGAGGAACATCCCCTCTCCAGTTGCTTCACCCTGTGGTTCCCCTCTAACAAAGATACCGGCTTTTAAATGTAGCTAACTTAAGAGAATGACAGCTCTCCTGTCAAGCTAACATAGAGCCCTCTGTGCTGGCTCTTGCCAGCAGCACAACACCAGATAATTTAATATTCTATTGGGATTTGAGTGGCCCTTCAAACTAGCAGAGTAACATCTCTGCTAACTGGTACACAGGAAGGGAAAATGAGGTGCTGGAAAAACAGAGAATGCATCAGACCTTGACGAGGGATTCACTACACCCCAACATTTGCTTTGGTACCCCAGCACCTGCAGTTTATTGCCTGGAGAGATACAGTATGTTTGTAGGATTAGTCATGGGCTGCATGGGAAGGTGGTGGTGAGGAAGGTGGTACAGCAATCCAACCATCAAGGTCTAATCACTAGTAGAGGTCAATCCTTTGTGGTCTGCAAAGATGCCCCAACTCTGGCTGGTTGGATCCACAGCTAGTGTAACCTGCCCAAAGGCCTGCTAGCTGCATTACTGACCTAGGCTGTCGTCTTCAGGGGAGCAACCTTGAGTTTAGATGCAGTGGGGTCAGGGTGTGGCCGAGTGAAGCCACAGATAATGAAGTACAGATAATAAGTACAGATAATAAAGACACTGAGTGGAATTTAGGTCCAGCTCTGTAGATTCAACTGGTAAATCACATCCGGATCCCAACACAGCTGTGTAATCAGGCTCCAAAGAAATCCACTGCCTGATGGTGGTTCTCCTTCTCTTGCACTCATCTTTTGAATTTGTAAGTCCACACCCACAATATGGAAAGACCTCAGTCCCCACCAAGCTTCTTGCCACACCCTCCAGACCCCCGAGTCACAGCACCGTTCCTTCTGGGTGTTTCTGGGACTGGGTATTGGCTTTTGTGGGCAGAGATGCTGATCTGGCCAAGGTTCTCTCTCCTCTTCATTATATTCACTTCTAGACTACAGTTGTCAGACAGTGATACTCTGTCAGTTTTAGAAGTCATGCAGCCTGTTCCACCATCACCACATAGGCATATTCATCACCTTTTGTTTTTCACATGGACACTTCCACGTGTACACGTACCCTGACCAGTATTGCTTTTCTCTTACTGGCTTTTGTGCAGTGTTTGCATCTCATTTCTGGTTTGGATTTCTGATTTCCTGTCATCCCTGCCCATCTCCTTTTTTTCTACCCAGTAGAGAGCACAGTGTTTATTACCTGTTTTAAATCCTACCAAAAATATTTCCACCCTAACCTACCTGAAAGACCTCATTTTCACCCATATTCACCTGGCTTGTGGTGCCCATGGCTCCAGGCAGCAATCCAGCTTCTCTCAACTTTGGTGGCAATGCAACAACTTGATGCCTTTGCTTATGAGAGATCAGTGTGCCAGGGTGTCTCTGGTAAGATCTGTTCATACCAAACACACCACCGCCAGCTTCCATCTTCCCCTGTGACATAGCTCAGAAGGGCCCAAAAAATCAGCCCTGCAGCAAGATGGCTGAAAGTATTTCTGCTGGACAACATTTGATCAGAATGGACCATTCTTCCAACATTGTAAAGGTTTGCCTCATGTTACCAGGATTTTGGTTTGGAAGAAAACCCAGAGGAAAAGTTTGGTCAATGTTTAATGATTTCACTTCTGTATTTTCAAAAATTACTATGCTTGCTCTTTAGACACGACTATTTTTGTTTTAACATTTAAAAACTATGATGCTCTTAAACCTTGACATTAAAATGAAATTAATTAATCTGATCTGAAATGAGTGTTCCTTGAGGACTTTCCTTTGCAGACAGTTTTGAAATCAGTGAAAGCAGAGAGTGAAGGAGATGGACATTTCTAATTTCCTCTCTGTATTTTGCAAACTTCTGCACTTTGCAGAGCTCTGGCCAGCTCCTTACTGCACTTGATGCTATGTAAGTATTTAAAAATGGTAATCCCAATGCCAGTCCAAATCCAAGAGCTTCAGTTCTTATGTAGCCAAATGTTTTTCATTTATAAGCACGGATTTGTTCCTAGAAAGCTGTTTCATGTTACCTCTTTGTGCAGCATCCACTGCACTTTAGCCTGCCACCCCATAGTTTCCTCCAAACACCCCCCTGCTCTGCCACAGACCTCTTGCATGATCCACCAACTCCTTGATTGTAAAATAGAGACAACGTGCCTAAGCAGAATAGTGCTTTATTAATTTTATCTCTTGATTTGCTGAAGTGAAATTATTCAGTGGGCTGGTTTAGACATATTTCCATATAAACATTTTAAAACCATTTACATGCTTAAATGATCTGCAATGAAAAAGTAGTTGTTATCTGCTTAAAATGAGCTTTTTCTTGCAAATTGTAAAATAGTTTGTTGAAAGGTTGAAAACTGAAACCCAGTGGTTCAAAGTGGTATATACAAAAGTATTAATCCGGTTTTCTGACCAAATAGTTCTGGGGATGGGAAGGGGGCTGCTGTGACTTTTGGTGGTTTTATCCTGATTTGGGATGGGACACTTCTGCAATTCTTAAAAAAAGTGAGACTTTCTAATCTTAATTCCAACCATATTTCAAGGCCTCAGACTGTAAAACTCATTAAGATATAGATCTTTATCCCAGCTTTGTCCCTGTCCCAGCTGGACAAGCCAAACCTAAAACCCTGGAGTGAGAACACCCGGCCAGCTGGTTTCCTTGCAGTCTTTTGCCTCTTTTGCCTTGGCTTTCAAGCTAAGAACAGGGAAACAACCTCCCTAGCAGGCTGGAAGGCTCTCCCAGGGGTTTGATGGCAGAGCCTGGTGTGCGGACAGGATGGATTCCACGCTGCCTGCGGTCCCTGGGAGCCTTGCCCACATGCTGTTCTCATGTATGTGGGTTATTTATAGCTGCCAATGCCAGGAATTCAGCAGGGATATTGCTGGGGAGGATAACAAGTTTCTCTTTAGGAGGAAAGTTCCACCCCAACCAGAGGAGCAAAGAACAGTAAAAGATGACTGATTTCCTCACGGCCACCCTGGATCATGGTGCTGTACCCACGCCAAGCATCCGAGTGTGCAGGACTCCCTTTCTCTAGCTGATGTGTGCCATGTCCAGCCACAGGATAACACCAATAGGCAGTCAGGGACTGCAGCCTGGTATCTGTGTTCGCTCCCCAGGCCGGGCATCTCACATCGCCTTCGCCTGAGATGAGTGAGAAGGGGAGGAAGGGGAGGGAGGGTTTATAAGACCGTCTTTCTGGGCCTTCAGGCATTTTCTATTTACATTCTTTGGAGTAAATTACCAAGCCTTAGAAATTTACAGGGAAATCGCTTTGATTCTTAAACTATATGAATGAAGCTGCAGATGGAGAGAGTAATGGCTTAAATTTATTAGTGTGCATAAAATTGTTGATGCTAATTTTCAGCTGTACACTCAGCAAACAGTCGATGGGATTAAACTGGATCCCTTATTTAAACAAATTCGCAAAATGTAATTTACATCTAGTTATTGTTTCCGACTCTTTCCAGACCCCTTCCCAAAGCTCCCTCTAATGTTGCCAGGTCTGTATTGCACCCGCTCCCTCTCGCTCCTCCATCACCTCTGGCCCGACAGCAATGCGGCCGCTGCGGGACCTTCATAGAGATACAGATATAGATATACTCAGCAGAGCAGCACCCTGAGCTTTCTTCTCCGTATGAACTGGCCTGGATTTCTTGCATTAGAGATGCAGATTTTCCACTAGAGATGCCATTTAAACATGCCTTTTTTCCCCCTGCTGATGCTTATCATGAATATTTTCACCCCTTTTAGTTTAAGCCTTCACCCATGGGTTCTCACAGTGAAGGGAAACCTCTGTTACAGGGCAGCACCAAGCTGTCAAGCCTCAAGGATTAAGTATGCAGCCTTGTCTCCTGCCCTGCAGCCAGTCTGGATATCACTTGTTCACAGCACCAAACGTTTTCCCTGCTTCTTGACCCCTGCTACTGATGCAGCCATACTTGGCACACAGAATCCTGGATCGGGAGGGAGACTAGGGGCGATATAGCAGCAAACAAAGCTCATGGGGACCACAGGAGATGGTCTCCATGCCACAAGCAGCCTTGTGCCTTACTCCTTCCTCCACCATCTGACCTGACATCACCCGCATCTTGATGTTTGCTGTCTTCTGCCCTGGAAAGGGGAAAGCTCAACAGCTGCTCCTGAGCCAGCAGAGAAGACTGGACAATCAAAAATGTTTCTTCTGTCTGTAAAACTCTGCAGGTCTAGTGAAGATTCACCCATCAGATGCAGAGTGTCTGACCTCAGTGAGGTTCATAGGTGCTGCAGGGACGTGAACTAATAAGATGGAAAAAATCTGGCCAGTCTCAGCCCTGACCGGTCATTATGAACTAATCTCATAAATTTATTCCCTGCCCTCTGGTGTCTCTCTATGAGAGGAATCTGTGTTACGGAAAGTCTGGGTGTCGCTGGAGGGTGGGAAGGCTGCACAGGAATAACAAGGCTGGCAGAGCATGCGAAAATACAAGGATACCACAGGAGCTGCTAATCCTGCTCCCTATGGCTGTTAGGGCTCTGCCAGCAAGACCCATGTGCTGCCATCCTATGTCTGCCAGCAGCAGTGGGGGTACAAGCGTTGGTCCAGTGCAGAGCACAGGAGCCATACAGAAATGCCTGCCAAGGGGACTGGCTGAGAGCAGGATAATAGAGCAGTGCAGACGGAGGAGGGATTGCAGAGACATGCTGGAGCCACTTGTGCTTGCAGAAAAAGCTCTGTGTGATACAGTTCCCACCATGTTTGTGTGTACCATACGAGGGGGAAATAACCGTGGTAGAACTGACCCAAGGTAAGGAAGAGGTTATCAAAATCAGCAATGCTCACACTTTCAGCACAGGGCTACATTCAGAGATTTCCCTCCCTAATGGCCAGGCAATGGCAATCCTCAAGCCCCTGGGAAGCTCTCCTTGTGCTGGGGAGTGCAATGCTTAATCTGCTCAGTGTGAGCTGAGCTGGTTGGGATAAATCTGGCTCCTGTGTCCCTGCAGTAGGGAAGACACAAGAGGGATGAAAGCAGGAGCAGTTTTGTGCTGCAGATCATTCATTCCTCTTCTGAGCAAAGCTGAAGCATTGTCACAGGGCTGCAAGGACAGAAAGGAGATGGGAATGGCAGAGGGACTTCAGTTCTTTCCATCAAATGGACACATCTGTGCTTGAACAGTGTCTAGTTGCCTCCATACATCCTCCTCACCTTCAGCTCCTGGAGGCAGCCCACTGGGAGTGTCACTGCTTGGGACACAGAGAAGAGCCTGGAGGGACAAATCCTGCCCTCCTTGAGGAATAAAGACATAGAGGTAAAGCTTGAAAGGCAGGTGGCTGGTATAGGAGCTGCTGTTCCTCCAGTTCCAGGGAGGACAGCCTTCTGGGCTTGGATAACAACTGGACAGGAGACCAAGGACAGAGATGGAAAGCCACTTCAGCATCTCCCCTCCCACCATGCCACTGAGAGCTGATCAACCCCGTGTCACCTTACAAGCCACTTAATCCCTTCCGTCATGCTTCTCAAGGAAGGGGGTGTGCGGGCCAAGGTTTAGCTGCCACCAGCTGCCCCAAAGTCATATGCCGAGCATCCACAGGAGCATGTGCAGGGGGACATGACTGACACCTCGCCAGTCCCCTGCACCTGGGAATCGCCCAGCCCTGCAACCCCAGACCCAGCTGGCCCTTTGATCTCCACAGGAGCTGAAGCCAATTCCCCCCCACTCCAGCTTTGGAGAGGATCATTCTGATTTTGTCTGGACATCTCACATCCTGGCAGGTGTCAGTCTTGGCTTCCAAAACACCTTGGAGAGGGAGGTGGGAAAAGGGAGGATTGTAAAAATAAATAAAGCCTTGGAAACCCACATCTGTGCCCACCCTTCCTCTCAGTCCATGTGTTCGGGCCTTGTTCAATCTAAGGAGTGGCCCTCTCCACCCTACCAATGCCACCAGCCTCCATAAGAGCAGCTACACGCTTTCTCCCAGAGGAAACATCACCCTCAGTATGTTTGAGCACCCTGGAAGTGGAGATGTGGGTAGCTGCATGACCTGGAGACAGCCTGTGCCCTGGCTGAGCACTGGAAAGAGTCGTCCATGATCTCTACTGAGGAAAGAATTAAAAAGACCACCAAGCACACATAGGGCTGGAGGGCAGAGCAAATTACTCATCTGCCCTGCTCTAGGTCCCACTAGTTGCTGCTTACACCAGCTGAGCTGTGTCATAAGTCAGTCTGCACTGTTCCCTGGAAGGAGCTGCTGTAGAATTACACCGTTTACAAGCCAGGGCCCTCTAAAGCCTTGAGTGTCCTCCACTTGCAGCAGGCATCTTCCAGTCCATGCCAGGAGGACTGTAACACCAGGAGGGGTCTCCTGCTCTTGAGTACTCCAGCCCCAGGCTTGGTAACAGTGAGAAAGGATGAGAGTTGCCTCCAAAGTTAGGCTTTTTGTGTCTATCCATGCTTAAATTACAAACACAAAAGCCATGGCTGCCGACAGCTTCAGCCCGGCTCAGATGGGCCAAGACACCGCTTTGCTTCCAAGATGGTTGACCTTTGCTCCAGACAGTAAGTTGATCTCACACCTGGCTGAGATGGGGTGTGTGAAATCTTACTATAAATTGCCTTAAGTCCAGGGGCAGAGACATGAAGAAAGCTGTGGCCACACAAGGCTGCAAGGCAGGCCACCTTACCCCCGTCCCAGTGTCCCATATTAGCTCAGCATGCACTTTTAGCTGAGTAATGTTTTTAAAATCACAGTTTATTATGCTAGACAGCACACCCCTAAACGGGACCAAGTTTGGTCAGTCCTCGTGAATTTCTACAAGACACACTGATGCCTTCTTTCTCTTCCTTTCTTCATGTTTCTCAGGTATCTTCTCTCTTTAGCTATTGAGAGACCCTAGGTGACTGAGTCAGCATAAGTGCCTTGCTGACCGCTAATGCTGAACCCGTTTTTTATCAGGCCTGTTGCTCACTAAAGCAAACAGTGTTCTGGGATGCTCAACAGAGGCGCAGTGTAAGCTAGAATAGAAGGCCTGATCTGATTGGGTCAGATCTAAGGTCCACACAGCCCTGCATTGTGTCTGAGAGGATGACTAATGTGTAAAAAGAGGGTCGATGTGCCATGTTGTTTCTCCAGAATAGCTTCCTGGTCTTCAGCAATCTTTGATGGGCAACTTCCTCAGCCAAACATTGTGGCTTTGTATTTAACAGCAGCTTATGTGGATTTTTTCCCATGCATTTTTTTGAGTTCCTTTTTGAACCCCTTCAAACAACTAGCATCCACATATCCCAAGGCACAGAGTCTCTCAGGTTAGCTGTACCACAGCACAAAGAATTTATCTTTCCATTTGTTCTCTTGTTGTTTTCACTTCGTAGCTCTGATTCTTGTATTGAAAGAAACAGTGGACAGTCATTCCTTATTTACCTGTTCCAATAACATTCACCTCTGTCACCTACCTGCCTCTAGTCTTTCACCAGCTGAAGAGTCTCACCTCATGCTTGGTAGTGTTAATCCTCTGACCATCCTTGTAACGCTTTTCTCTTTCTCATTAAGTTCTGCTAAGTGCTCTTTGAGTGGGGAGACCAGAAGTGTGCTCTGGAGCTGACTATCCCTTTTTACTCACAGCAGGTGGGACATCCAGAGGGCTGCACACCATTCTTGGCATCACGCTGTAATAAAGATAAATGTTTTGGAAAATCCGGCCTTGCAAGGAAAATTGAAGGAACAGGATTTATTTTGTCCAAAAAGGAAAGGACCAGAAAGCAGCAAATAAAAAATAATTTCATTTATAAGGTTTTTATACAAGGATGGATTGTTCTCCGTATTCAGCATGGAGACAAGACAGGGAGAGTGAGGCTCCATTTGCAGCAGAGATGATTTAGGTCAGATGTTAGGAAATTCCTTCAACTCTGAGCACACACAAACCCTGGAACAAGCTGTCATGAAGGGATGGAGCCTCTTTCACTGGCAGTATTTACAAGCAGGTTGGACACCCATCTGTTGGGAGAGTTTGGGGAGAGCTGTCTTGCAAGACTATCTGTCAGGGTCCCTCCAGCCTCACATTCTCCCTTCATGTTCCCTCTGTCGAACCATTCGGCTAGGACAGACCGTACCATCCAGGGGCTGGAGACACTCTGCCAAAGACCCTGAGGGGATGAACAGCACTAAGAGGAAATCTGTGCAAATCTATTATCTGTACTCTCTGCTGAAGGCAAGAAGGGTCTCAATATCACGGCACATCCCCAGTGGAAAATGCCTTCTCACCTCCCTCTGCTCCTCCAAAATGTCACTGCTCTAATTACAGAGGAAACCACAAAGGAAAACTTGCCAGGGGCAATGTGGATTTTGGTCATTTGCAGCCCCACTGGCTTTTCTTTCTCACTTTTCAGTGACATTTTGGGACCCCACAGACCACAGACTGGAAGTTGTTGGTGACAATTACATGTCAAGGGCTCATGGTCCTTCCAGGGTCACAGCATCTGGGGCCAAGCTGGGAGATCCTATCCTCAGCTACATCGAGGCAGAGGTACCTGCTCTCAGCTCTGAGCCAGGCCACGTGAAGATGCCTCTAGCTTTGCCGCTTCTCAGAGCAGTGCTGCTGTTAAGGCCCCCTTCCCTCAACTTCCCAGGGAAGATGGGGTGGACAAGCAATGAACCTCCCATCTTCCCAACAGATCTCATTGAGGACATTATTTGAAATCTGAGGCACGTATTTTAAAGAGTTTACACCAAAGGAGGCTGCTGCTGGTTGTTTCTTTCTCTGTGAGAGCAGGGTGAGATTGCTGCCCACGTGTGCTATGGTGCAGTGGTGGTGAAGAGGTGGATTAGCTAGGCTAGATGTGTACAGGCCACCCAGACAGTGGGTGACCCAGACAGTCACTTCCACTCTGTGTCCCTGAGGACAGTCACATTCTGGATGAAGGCACTACTGAACCACTGTCTACACTGCATTCATTATGGGAACCTTCATAAGTGATTTGGCTTAATTAATATGTCTTGTGTGGGCTGTCAGAGGATGAGTTAATGGTGGAGGATCATTCAGGTTGCAGTAGTGATCCAGAGATGATGCTTAGCTCCATCGGCACCTGCTGATGCTCAGCTTCCTCTCCAGACCTGTCTGCATGGTTGATGCTGCACCATCACTGTTGTGCGCTCTCCCTTCCCTCTCTCCTAGCTCATACAAGGCATGGCCACAAAGCAACCCATCTTTTTGCACTTGTAAACGCATTTTACAGAGTTGTAAATGCTCTTATTGATTCCTCAGCCTTATTATCCTCACTGCTCAGCCAAGAATTAACTTCCATTTGAGGATAAATTATTAATCAGCCTTCTCCAGGTCTATTTCATAATCATTTCCACCATCCTGGCTGTCACATAAGAAGGATTTGCATATTTATTCTGCCACTTTTCCCCAGAACACTACGTGGCAGCTCATGTTTACCTGTAGTCTCTTAAATCACTTTCCCTACCTTATAAAAGCATTGCTTTTAGACGGAGCAGGCCCAGCACAGCGCGGTCCATGTCCTTCTGACTCATTTACTTTGTGGCATATTTTTGCAGGCAAATACTTTTCCTTTTCACTTCTCTGCTTTTTCATTGCTTATTTATGATACCCTGTAGGGTAAAACTGTGTGGTTTGTTCAACAACCCATAACAAAAATACACAAGCTTCCAGCCTGGTACCGACTGTCTTTGGTCCCCAGCCCAGCTTGCACAGGAGAGCATGTTGAGCTGGTATTTTGGCTTTCGGCACCGTTTTCTTCCCCAGACACTCAGAGATGAGCAGCCCACATGCCCTGCTCAAGGCATGGCTGTGTTTCTGTTGCAGGGGAGTGCTGCTCGATGGGAAGTGTTTTGGGAACAGTGGGGAGGAGCAGAGATGGGAGCATGGTGAAGATAATGGTACCTGTCTAGGAAGGGACAATGTTCACCATCACAGCAAGTCAAATGGAGGGGACTGAGCAACACCAAGAGCTGGTGTTTTAAGTAGTGGCAAGGAAACTGAGGTACAGCCTAAATCAGTGCCTTGCACGAGACTGTGGAGCAGGGTGGTGTCGAAGCCAAGGGAGCCCTCAGGAACTGAAGCCTTCAAACAACACGCAGGAGGCCACACGCTAGGAGAGAGCACCGGGTGTCCCAGTCCCCTCCAGTGCAGGGTGGGAAGGCAGCGAGGCTGGCTCACCCTAGCACTGCCCTCGTCCTCCTGCTTCGCCGTTATGGCTCCCAACAGGGTTTCCGTGTGGCGGGCAAGCGCACAGGCTGATTCCTTCCAGCAGATGGTAGCAGGAGTATACGAGGGGATGGGCATCCACACCGGGACCCCAGGCTGGACACGGCGATGCTGCTGCTCCTCACGGCAAGGCCGATGTCCAGGGGAACGGCTGCTGAGCAAGCAGCGCCTGGAGCCGAGGCACCCTGGGGTGCTACAGCCCTGGACATGGACAGCGCGAGTCTGATGAAGGACTTGCCAGTCCCACAGTCAATTCAGATATGAAATGGCAGGGAGATGTGCTCGTAGACACAGTGGCCAGCTGGGGTGGGTGAGCCAAGATGGCTGCCATGGCACAGACCAAGATGGCGGCAGTGGCACAGGTCAAGATGGCGGCAGTGGCACAGGCCAAGACAGCTGCCACAGCACTGGGCAGGAACTGACTTACAGCCCTGTTGTCCCCAGGTTGCATTTAGAGTGTAGTACTCCCACCTCAAATCTCACACCACTGTTCCCTCAGGATGTGACGTAATAGCAGGTCTCATCTCTTCCCTCAGCTCCTTAGATTTACTCCCGTTCCTCTCCCCGTTTCCTCCCTTTGTTCTTCCTCCTCCCCTGTGTATATCCACCCAGCTCTCCTGATTTATCACCCACAGTGATGACTTTCTGCACATGTTCAAGTCCTGAATTCTTAGCACCAGGACACTACAGAGAAATTTCTGTGACTTTTTGGTGGGGTTTTTTTGGCAAAGCATGAAAATGTGATGTGAGTGCAACAGGAAGAACAGAGACCAATCTACAGAAATCAAAAGGAACCATTAAACAAACATTTGAACAGAAGGATCTGAATGGTTGAGGTGTGTATGGTGTGTATAACTGTTTCTCAAGAAGGGACGAAAAAGATCCTTTGAGCAACCTGAGATGAGAGCACAGTGGGGAAACTCGCCAGGAGGGTGGGCGGCAGGACAGGAAGGGAGCTACCAAAGCTAAAGGGCATGGTCGGCAGCTGAGCAGAGCGAAGACCAGCAGTATCCATCTGGGTGTGTTAATGAGCAGGGCTGCACTGGGTGTGATTGCCCAACAAGCCACTTAGTACACAGGTTAGCATGCTATGGCATCCACAAGCCCACCGCGTCATGGTGTGGCAAGCAAGAGTCAGGTGCAGCAAGGAGGGCAGATCAACAGCAAAAGCATCAGCTGCATCTTCTTTTCTAAGGAAATCTTTTATTCTGCTGCATAGTAAGAAGGCTACACTACCATTTTGGCAAGCACGTGGAGAGGGTTCCTTCAAGAAGCTTTGCTGGGAATAGCCAGGCTTAATATGCTTTTACATATACAGTACATATAGAGAGGTGTGGCCATCTGCCAGAGGGTTTGGTAGGAGGCCTGTCCCACTGATTAGCAATACATCTCATTCCTCCAAACCCAATGCCTTTGTTCGCAGCCAAGGTGTCTGTAACTTATGGTTGCTACCCAAAGGGCTGCAGTTTTGAGCCCTAGCTTGGCATTTCCTATGGAAGCAAGCTTTGGTCCCCCTGTTTGCATCTATGCCTGTCTCCTCCTCAGTGACTTCTGAAACTGTTGGACGCTTTCAGGTATTTTTGACAGAAGGAAGGAGGCCTCAAAGATGTTAAGTTATGGCAGTCTTTAGGAAGGTAAGTGCTTGGGAAGAAGAGAACCCAAATTAACACCTTCACTGAGAGGAGGAGCTCAAGCTTTGAAAGACCATTATCCCCTTGCTGCCTTTCTTTGCACTGCTCAATGTAGCTAGTTGTCTCTTGAGCAGACAGTTTGGCTGCTCTGCTGCAAAGTTAAGCCCAGGTTTGTCTGGGGGATGATGCAGTGCAATGAAGACATGGCTATAGCACATCTAGCAGTGAAGCCAAGAGATGTTTTCTCCAGCAACCAGTGTGTTCAGGCTCCTGGAGAGCTTGTGTGCTTATTTGCAAAGCTGTGTTGCTATATCCTGGTTGCAGCTTCCCACCTCCAAGAAGTCTGGCTCCCATTATTCTGCCCACTCTCCCAAGACCCCTGCATGGGACTGGATGATGGGGCTGCTCTTTTCATGAAGGTTTGGTGTTTACATATCTCAGGTGCTGGAGGATGGCGAGATTGGGGCATAGCACTGGGAAGGGGAGAGCCTCTTCCTGCTGTGGAGGGAGCCATGGGGTGAGTGTTGCCATGTGTGACATTTGACAGGTCTGCAACATATGCTGCATCCCACTGCAGGCCAGGGCTGCCCTCCAAATCAGCTTCCAGCCTGTCTCAACGTGAGGTTAAATCCTTGCTCAGGAGCAGGAAAGCAGAGTAGCAGCAGATGGAACCAATCAATTCGCCATCCGAAAACAGATCAATTTGGGGGGACCCCTCCCCAGCCAACAGCAGGGTGGGAACAGGGTCTAGCCACTGCATGCATGCAGGAAAGATCAGTGGGCAGCCCATAATAAACCCTGAATGTATTTCCAGCCATAAAATGCTTGACACGCCTTCAGAGAGGCTGTTGAAATCCCTGATTTGCAGCTGGCACTCATTTTCCATCACAGGTAGTAAAAAGACTCAGCCAGAGTGCTCAAATATTTCATCGTTGGGGTCCATTGCCATCCCCCAGCCCGACGATCACCAAGACTTGCACACCTCCTCCTCTTCCTTCTCAGGGCTCTCCTTTCCCTTCAAAGGGACATCCGGACTGGTGAAGGTGATGGGAGGGTGAGATAATGAGCAGGAGTGGCAATTTCAGGAAGTAGTTGGGACTTGTAAATCCTCACAGGGGCTTCCTCTGTCAGAGGAGCCTTCCGACGAGCAGGGCATGTGTGGACTAAAGTCATGCCTGTTAGGGAGGTATTTGTTCTTCTGGCCCCCGCGGCCCAGGCGGGTTGTCGTAACATCCCTCGAGCCAGGATCTGGTTGCAGCAATAAAGTTGGGCGGGTTGGGTTCCTGGCTGGGTAGGAAAGAGTTATTGATCAATGCCATGAATCCTTCCCACCTTCCTCCCACCCCCAGGGCGCATACCAAGAGAGGTGAGAGGGAAAGCAAAGCTGGAAAGATGCTCCGGTTGGGAACAGAGGGTGGCATGGCCAGGGCAAGGACATGGAGAGAGGTTAAACACAAACTGAGCAAAGTGCAGGACCTTTTACATGTCTCCAGAGCTGCAGGTGGAGGTGGTTCACTCTGCGGCTGAGCAAATGCATCTGCAAATATAGGCCAAAGTAATGGGGGGTAATGTTTCTCCATCCATTTGTTCAGAGGACATGCTAGAGCCCTGATGTCTCCCTCACATCCCCCAGGGTGCCTGGGCTGCAGCAGCTCCATGCCTCATGTGGGTCTTAGTGATCAGTGCTGGGCACAGTTGCCGATGGGAGTGCTCAGCCATTCCCTGTCACGCTGAACAAGCTCACTGTGTCTGTAAGCACATTTGGCTGGGAGCAATTTGGAGGCAGTTCTTTATGCTCTGGGGCTGCAGAAACAGAGGGGACCCTGATCCACAGTGGAGGTCTTACCACAGTAGGATGATACCGGGGAAAACTAACTCCAAAGGAATAACATGCTAGTGTCTTGTGTTGTACAGGATCTCCAAGGCTTATTTCCTCTGCTGCAGTGCGGCTGGGATCATTGGTGGCCTATCGCTACGTGCCCACTGGGGAAACCTTTTTGTCATGTGGCTGGAGACCCAGCATCTCAGCCAGCTAGTCAAGCTGTATCATTTTTGATTCTGACCAGATATTATGACTATAACAAGATTGATATTAGTAATACCACTAACAATTGTGGTAATGTTAATAAAATAATATTGTACTACTCCATCCAAGGAGCTTGAAGCTTTTAAAGGAGATTAAGTCTCATGGCATCCATCCCACTTCAGGAAAGCTTATTTAGACAGCGGCAAAGCCTTCTCGCCACCTTTGTGGAGTACAGTCTCCTCCAAGGTGGAACACAGCAGCTATTTATGAGTATGCAATAATAGTCCACAGCAATCTAGGCCAAGCAATGAAAGCAAATACCATATTCAGAGCAATTACAGGGGTTATAGAGAAGACAGTGTACCAGGACACTTAGCTCAAACACTAGGCTTTTAGATGTATTAAGGGACTTTTTGTGGTGTTCAGAACCTACTGTGGTCCATGGCAAAGATCTTCAGCTGTGGCAGCAGTGTGGTTTCTCACCAGATGCTGGGCACCCATCTGCTCCTGATTTGGAACACAGGGAAGACAGGAGTCTTGCCGTCTCCCCTGTGTTATTCCGCATACCCTAACTCCTGCCCTGGAGCTCTGCAAGAGGCATTTCTTCATGCACTAACTTGGGGTTGTCCACTTGACACCAGCAGCTTGGAGATGGAAAGCTCTCTGACTTTTGAAAATCATGTTCCCCTTCCAGAGCTGTGTTGGTACAAGCCTGTCAGGAGCAAGCAATCCCCAGGAGTAAAACAAGAGCAGGTTCTTGATGACTATGAAGCCTCTTCAAGCCACCACCTTTTCTTCTGTGGCCTTGAAGTCACAAACACCACTAGTCCAGCCGGAACATCTCCAGTGGAAGCTGCTCTGGGACTTAGACCCACGAGGCCCTGGTAGAGAAAAAAAACCCAACATTTCTGCTCATCAGCACACAGTACGCTGCCCTCCGCTCCTGCAGGCTTTGATGAACGCAGAACTAGTTAGCAGCACTGGTGTGAGTGGGTCCGAGAGGTCATGCTGAAAAATGGCACTTTGTCAAAAATGTCATTTCAGCAGCATTTCATTGCCTTTTTCTTTAAATGAAAAATTTCAGAAGGAAATGAAGCCAATGTGTTAGTTCACTGTGATTTGAAATTTTTTGCTGCTGTTTTTTTAAAACTTCTTCCTCATGCCTGGACTCCTCACCCTCTTTCAGACCATCATATGCAGCTCAAAAAGCAGATTTTTGTCATTCTTCAGAGAATGTGCTTTTTGGTCACATTATAGAAACTCAGTATTTCCTTTACTTGAAAAAGATGTGCAAAAGCAAGATGCAAATTTTAACTCCACAGGCTTGATCCTATGTGTGCTTTTTTCTTTTCTTTTTTTTTTAATTGAGCCATTTTCAGAGAGCTCGGCCATCTCTTTCTACTGAACCTATATGACTGTGCTTTGGGACCCTGATGCAAGAGGTCAGACCTTTTCTTGTGGCCACCAGGGGAAGCCCAGGGCTGATGCAGGAGAGCAATCACAAAGGTCATCTCTTTTGCTTGAAAACATGGCCTTTGTTGCTCATTCAAAGCCTTCTGGCCTCATCTCCAGCCCTGCATTCACTGCCAGAATAGGCAATAGGCTGGGGGGGCCCTCTGGCTTCCAGTATCACGGGGAGAAGAGGTGTGAGGGGTGGGGGAGCCTGTCCTAGCCCTCCTCACCGCCCTCCCCCATCTTTGCCTTCTTACTACCTGGGGAAGAGAGAGCAGGACCTCACACAGGACCCTGGGGACAGACTTTCAGCAAAGAAGAGGCTGCCGCTGTGCATGTCAGGAATGATTTGATCAGCAAGAGAGATGAGCACCTCTAGCACTGACATCAGGGGACAGGCAGAGGAGAGTGCGAAAAAGCTAGTGATGGACAGCAGGACTGCAGTGCATGGCGGGGTGCAGAGACCCAGGGCTGAGGAGGAACACCCATGGACTGGGCATGGGTCTCTGCTGGGGGCAGTAGATGGGCCGATGAGACTGTCTGATGCTGTGCTGAATTTCTTCTTCTGCAAAACCAGCCCCACTGCTTCCATCTGGGATAACAGTTTAGGAGCTGATAGCGCAAAGCTGTGTCCCTATGCATTGGCTGGGAGTCAAACCAACTGGATGGTGCAAGGGCACTTTGATCTTACCCAAATCCATGAGTATTTACCCACACGTGAAAACACCCCACACAGTGTATATTGCCTATTAAAAGATGGATGAATTCCCCAAGTGGGGAATCAGCTTTGCCCAAACTCTTCCTGGAAGACCTTACCTTAGTCTGCCTATCTCTGGAAAGCAGTCCATGACCAGGCACATCTGCTAAGCCTTTCCGTGGGCCACCCCACCGCCTTCCCCTATGCTCACTGAGCAGCGGTAGGAAAAGGCTGTGTAACCCAGACTCCTCCAGACAAAGCTCTCAGAAGCAAGGTTTTCAAAACCACTGAGAGAAACCCTTTCCAATTTTTTCTCTTTAAAATTTCATTTAGAAGTGAACTCAGTGCCAACGAAAGGTGCTGTACTGACAGCCCAGGACAGCGACAGATCGTATTTATCCATGAAGAATTTTAAGAGTCCTACAGCAGTAACAATAATACCCTGTTGTTTGCAAGACCAGATTTCCAGCAAGAGAAATCCCATGAAGTTTTCTAAACAGAGGTCAAGTGCAATGTACACCACACATACATGCATCTACATGTGTGCTCCAAACCATGCGGTACTCTGTCTCTTCCTGCCACACCAAACTGTCAAGGCTACCAAAACCTTCAAGGTCCTTCTTTGGCCTCCCCCACTCAGCAGTTTCTGAGGATGAGGATACCAGCTGCAAATTGCTTTTAAGGGCTGGATTCCTACCAAGCACAAACCAAAGCCTGGTATTACAGTGTGTCCTAAAGAACCATGGGTATATTTTTGCCTCTTACATAGCCAGGCACTTCAAGGCCTAACCCTCTTCAAAGATGCTCATGGGGAATAGGTCTTTGGGTAACATTCCCTCCCCGCAATCAGTTCCCCTCCTTTAAAAGCCAGTTTCCAGAGCACTTTTAATACATCTCGCTCTCCTCTGCCCTCTCATCTTCAGAGCATTTTGCCATCTGTTTGCATTTATTTCCTTTGGGAACAGCTCCCTTTTATTTTTAGATTCCAGGGGCAAAACATAGCCAGGTGGCTGTGGATGGGGGTAGCTTTTTTTAGCCTCCACCTCAAAAAAAACCCCCAAAAACCTAAAACATGGAAAAAACCCAACAGCAACCTCAAAAAAAATCAAGATCAGAAATTCTGCAGAGGGCCATGGCATGGTATTACCACCACATCTACATCCAAGCCCCCCTGTCAAAACACCACTCTACCCCTCTGCATGTGGTTCTCAGCCATACAGTCTGCTGGTGTCTCCTTGCCTCTATTTATACTAAAGCCCTTGCAGAATAAAACATCCATGTAAAATCCAATTTCCTCTGAATCTCTCTCAGAGAAGAGGCCTCGAGATTGAGTAGATAACCTCTGCAGTAATTGCCTGAACCACTCCTGTTTGCTGGAAAGGTGAGATCCATTTTTCAATTATCTATCTGCAGTGACAGCAGCGAGCAACGGAGCTAAGAGGAAGGGGGGAGAGAGAGAGAGAGAGAGAGAGGAAATCCAGCCAACAAGAGCCGTCTGTGTCAATCCTGGCAAACGGGAGGTACGATAGATGTGGTCACAGTTCCTGCCATCAATATCCTCTAATATAAATGTCAGCGATGCCATTTTACCCACAGTCATTTCCCACAATGCTGATTACATTATCGTATAATAGAGGGGCGCCAGCCGCACCGCTTTCTCTCCTAACCCTCCTTGCGGTAATGTGTCAATAGCCTGCCTCCATGAAACAAGTCAATTTTCTGCAGGCTTGGCAGCGGAATAAATCTGCCGACTGTCTAGAGAGCTGGAGATATTTATACACACCGCGTCCTCTCTCTCTCTCTCTCTCTCTTTCTCTCTCTTTCTTTCACCCTCCCCCCTCCTGCCTTCCCTCCCTGTGTGTGCAAGCATAGATGTGTGTCCTCAGCAGAATTGAGTGATTTTCAGCCCAGACTCAATAAGAAGAGAATTTAGGGCAGTCCTACAGCTTGGCTTCCAGTAACAGCCCTACATGTTTATTTTCTTTAGCTTAACAGGAAAGAGAGAATTATGTTTAGATTTATATGACAAGGGCAGTTCTACCAAAACGCTTGCGATAAGCACTGTGGAAGGTGGAGGAAGGTGTGTGCATGTGTGGCAAAAACCAGGCAGGCCAGTGGCAGAGAGGGATTGCAACACCTTGCAGGTCACATCAGGGGGGTCCTCTGGGAGCTGGAAAAGCAGCTCTTATTTTAACCGACAGCTCCTTTTTTAGTGTAAGTCTGAATTGAATGCCAGTGGAAGAAGGCGGAGGGAGGCCATGGGCTCCTCCATCCATGCTGACAGATGAGGGTGGAGGGGTTTGGCTCTGCTATCTTGACTCTCGCAGGCAAAGAGCTTGGCAAGGACAAGATGCTCTGGCTATCTCAGGGGTGCTTGTTCTCCCAGGGATGTCCGCAGGACACCCTGTGGCCCACCACCCCACACACCCCTGCTGTGATTTCTGCCTTTCCCCAGCTCTGAGGGGATTCAGCCTCCCTGAAAGCCCCAGTGGCTCCCTCTGCCAGCCAGCATGGGCTGCTCAGACCATCCTGAGCTCTCAGAGCACAGGCTAAAATGGCAGATGCTGCTGACACTTACAAAGGCAAGGCTTTGCCATCTTACTGAGAAACAGCAGCAACTCAGTGCTCAAGAGAGCCTCTGCTCCTTCTGGGTGCTGGCCAGAGAGAGATGGACTCTCAGCAAGTGATCTCTGATCCCTCTTGGCCTGAGTCAATGAAATAGGAAGAGTTTCTTCTTCCTCTCAGCTCTGCGCAACACAGAAGACTTGATATTTAACCCTCAGTGGGAAAATTTTTTGGTGATGGAAAATGTCATCAACTATTTTTTGCCAAGAGGGGGAAAAAAAAGCCTGAAAAGACTAACAGCAAATACAAAATTTCTTCAATTTTCTGGGCTTTGTTTTATTAATAAAAACCCACAAATGTTCCATCTGTTTTCATCAAAATTTTGTGGAAGTGGCAAATAATGCTTGTATCGTTGCTTTTGGCTTGATTCTCCATCCTCCTGCTCCAGAACATAGCACTTTCTAGGCAGGGAGCTGGAGTGTGTCCTCCACTAGCCCCGGGAGGAACAAGCCCACCACCTCCCACAGTGACGGGGAAGGCTTTACCCTACAAAACATCAAAGACACACAGCTTGCAGTAAAAGGTTGTCCTGCCAGCTCCATACAATTACCCTTGGCAGCTTTCAGAAGGAAGATCTGGGAGAGGACAGTGACTTCCTACCATGCTAAAAGGACCCCAGAGGCTTTGTTCAGTCCCTGGCCCTGAGCAGAGCTCTGCCCATGTACTCCCAGCCTTGGTGAATATCATGCACTTCCTTGCCTAGCTCCACTGTGACTTTGCAAAAGGTCATTTGTAACCCACACCAACACTGCAAAGTTAATCTCAAACACAATTTCCCTCTGGGCCAGGGCAGGCCCAGAGGATGCGGAGCATCATCAGCACAGTAGGGTTACTTGCCACAAAGGGAAAGCCAGGCAGCAGGGACATCTTAGCATTGTCCTGGGCTTGGGTTCTGGTTCCTCTCCGCAGAGGCAAGACATCCAACTCCCCACCCGCTGCTCTGCTTCTGTACACACCTTCACAATGATGCCAGCAGCTTTTTTTTTGCCCTGGCAGCTGTGTCATAGATTGACAAGAGCTTTACAAAATTGGGAGGGAAGTGAGGCTCGGTGTCGTGAAAGCTTTATTTAGAAATCAATGAAACCCACAGTTCCATCACACAATCTCCAGCCCTCCTACCCTTTTCAGCTCTGTCTGCCTGGGCTGCAAGTCATCAGCACCTGTCAGAAAGAGAGGCACGTGCTGGAAGTACGTAAGAAAAAACAGGTACCACGTGGTCTTGTACCAGGAGGAACCTTCAATTCCTTCCATGTTATCCAGAAAAGACCCATTGTCTGGGAAAAGGCTTGTGTTAAGTCTTTGCTGGGAAAGGCTCTCCCCACATCTGGAAGGGACAAATCTGACCACAGATGGAGGTTGGAGATAGTTGGAGCTGCCTGGTCCAAGAGCCATCAAAGCCAGCAGGAGCCTTCCTATTGACATCATCGGCCTTCAGACGAGTCCAAAATATGGAGACATGCCCTGGATCACAACCTTCAGGGGTATTGGGGCTCTTCCATTGCCAAGCCCCAAGACAAACTGCAAGGACAGGATTATGAAAGGAAGGATACTGCATTAAGGTACATTTCTCCAAAGTGAGGAAGTAGGGACCGACTCCAAAGCTCTGATTCAGATCCTTGTCTGCATATGTGGTATGTCATTAAGGGAAAAAAGCTGGCAGCAAGCTTCAGTCACTACTGCACTGGCAGGAAAGACAAATGCAGAGCATAAGATAAATGAGGCACTTCCAAGTGCGAGAAAGTCAATACTATAGAGACCTTCAAACTGGAGTCTGGGGAACAGCTTACAATTCAGCTCACTGGCACAGACAGGAAGACATCTCTGTGTGCTGAGAGCTTATCAGCACGTCAAACTGGTATATCCCAGTGGGATGACAAGAAAGGCAGCCACAAGGGACTGGACTTGGGCACAAGTCCGTGCAGAGGCCCACTGGGAGGGATTGCTCATGCACCATCTGTGTTATGGGAGCTCTTGAAGGAAATCAAATCCTTGTTATGCATCATAATATTCCAGTAAAAAAACCCTGAATCCTAGTGCAAGACAGTCTCCAGTGTGACCAGGCAAAGAGCAAGAGGAAACAGAAAGGACACTTGCCCAAAATCTCATTAAAAAGCCAGGCTGATCTCTCTGAAGCTGCTCTTCAAGACACCCAGAGTCACCCAGAAACACTGGGCACCCAAAAGGTTCTGCCATATGTCAGACCTCATCCTGTATCATTCCCTCTTCCCTGCTGTGATGCATGGAGGGGATGCACCTTCTCCACAGCCCTGCAAGAGCCACCAGCCGTGCTGGGCACCAGCTTGCTCTGCTGTGCAGCATCGCAGCGTGACTGTGTGCGAGACTGGATTAAACATGGCTCTGAGTGCATGTGCACGTGCTCAGCCCGACAGCTGAAGGAAATGCAAACTGATCCACCCGAGGAAAGAAAAGAGATGCTGCCCTCCTTTTTTCAATTATATCCAGGTCCAAGGTCGGTGACCTCTTCTCTCCTGCACTGCAGTATCTTGTCACACAAAACCCAGAGAGAAAGGGAATGTGATAAAGATGAAAGTGATGTGGCAGGCTCGTATGTGAAAACAATCACCCTTCAATTAAGTGTGATTGATTTCCCAAATCAGAGATGCATTCAGCTTCCAACAGATAGATATGAGTGAAGGCCAGATGCTGGGGAATTCAGCACACGTGCTTGGGCTAGGACATCACAAGGAAACAAAATGGAGATGCTATAAAGTACCAGGTGCTTTGAGATGAGTCTGAGACAGGCATAAAGCTGAGCCAGGAAAAATTTCCTCCTTAAAGCAAAGCTCAGGGCTGAGAAACAAGATGCAGAGAAAGAAGGCATTTTTCCATGCAGTGAAACTACAGCTTGTAGAAGACTTTTTGTATGGGAACAGCAGTTGGAGACAGCCTTAAAGACAGTGGGGATTTTGTGGATTTATAGAAGAGATTCACTGGCGTAAAGCTGTTTCTGTACAGGACAGACAAGGGACACAGCCTGTCTTACAGGGGAGCTGGAGGCAGAGTGGGGCAAGACACCTTAGTGACATCTCACAGTGTTGCTCTAAAGCCTTTGTCAAATGACTGCAAGGTCCAGAAACTCCGTTTGGTTCTTCTAACATCAGCTGTGTCCCCTTTCACATTCAGATGCACATGGTATCCTTCCAGCTGTTTTACAGACCCCTGATGCTTTGTGAACCAAACCTGCCCACCCATCACGTCCACACTGCTGCTGCTGGGAAGAAACACCTTGGGGTGTTTCACAGCAGGTGGCCAGTGGAAAAGAGAAGGGCATAAGAGAAGCCACTTTGCCCAAAGGGGCTGCTGTAAATATCTGCAGCAAGGCCCACTCTTCACTGAAGCACTGTAGCATGGCGAAAGAACAGCATCCAGATAACCAGCCTCCATTGACTGCAAGTGACCTGAGCCCTGTGCAGCTCAGTGCACAGAGCCCACACACATCAGGGCTTACCAAAATATATGCTGTGCTTTTGCGGAAGATTGGGTATTCCCACGCTGGTCGCCAAAGCTGCTCTAGCTAGCACCTTTCATCAGCACTCTTTTAACCATGAAAGGGGAGCTTGCCACCCTCTCAGAAATTTGCCTCCTCAGCTCTTATATGAGCATCCATCACTGTGACATCCAGTCAGACCATTCTTCCGAGTCCCACATGCTCCTCCTGCATTTATCAGTAATAGGCAAGGGCAAACCTGGCAGTACCAGGGAGGTGTTTGAACAGGGAGAAGGGAAGGCAGCAATGCAGATTTAGCACAGTTCATGGCAGGAGAGCAGCTTCCGTAGGTTAGTCTGGGCTGTTGTCCCATTTTCCATATTGTGATCAGCCTCATCCATCTCCCCCTTTCTCCCCCTTGTCCCTTTCAGGGATTTCAAATAAAAGGTCTGCACTTGACCCCCCTCCTCCCTGCAGAGAAAGGGGAAGGCCATGAATAGAAAGACCCTCATGTTTGCAGAAGTGATTTTCACATTAATGGCAGCATATGTTTGCATTGATTCCAACCTGCGGGGCTGCGTGCAAGCGCGTGTGTGCACCCGGGCACACGCTGCGGGCGGGGGGGCGGCCGGCAGCTCTGCGTGTGGGGGCACCAGGTGCTCGCGGTCAGGCTGAACAAAAAGAAGTGTCAGCACTCTGCACCGGGAGGCTGCACTGGCAGCTCCCCCCTGCCTTCAGCCCTGCACTCAGAGCATCCTGCCTCTGACTCACAGCAGCATCCTCATGCGTCAGCTCCTGAGCTCTCCTCCCCTTCTTCTCTCCCCAAATTGCATGGCACAGCATGCCCTGACCCCGGACTGTCTGCCACCACCCATTCCAGCTCCCCAAAGGCTCAGATGGTGACTTTGGATGGACAGTGACTGTGCAGCCTCCTTCTGCTGGAGCATTCTCTGGAGTCTGCTCTGACCTCCTGCCAGACTGGTGCATCTCACAGCCCATGTAGAGCCCTGCTGACCCAAAAACAGATCAGCAAGGTCACTTGCTGAATTCACATCTCCAGCTCATGGCTGGCTGCAGCCTGCTGCCTCCTTTCATGCCTTCTCCCAGTGCTGAGACACCACAGGGCTGGCACCCCAACAAGCTGTCCTGGCTGGCCTCCCCATGCTCTCTGGAGAAGAGGAGCTGCCCTGTCCCCAGCTCCCCATCTTCAGCGTGAGTGGCACTCACGCCGCCTGCATGGGGCTGGACACACTCTACCCAGCACCAGCAAACCCTCAGCCTTGCCCTCCCCAGGGCAGCAGGGAAGCCAGGGCTGCAGATTAAGAACAGCAGGAACCAAAAGCAGTTTGCACATCTGGGTGCCCTCCCAGGGTATACTGCAACCAGGTATTTCCCCATGACGATGAAGCCAGGCATTGCAAAGGGAAAGGCCTGACCCTGCTGCCTGGTTCGCTCACACCCAGGGAATTTGCCAATTCATGGATGCACTCAAACTTTCTGGGGGAGACCAGGCCTTAATCTTTTTTTCTGCTCCATTTCTTCTGCCTCTGATATGGGAGTCACTGTGTTTCTTTTTGCTGCACTGTGCATCCATCTTGTCTGCTTAGATCCTGACCTGTCTGGTGCCCTGGAGATACACAACAGCTCCAGCAGTAGGACCAGCATCTCCCTGGGGGGTCTCCAGGCATTCCTGTAATCACAGTAAACTCATGAAGAATAAGAATTAAGCATGATCCTATGTGAACTACAAGGACCCTCAGAGGCTTGACTGGAGTGAATGGAAAGAGCAAGCATGTAGGCGGTGCTGCTGCTCAGGACATGGTGCTGAGAAGTCTCTTCTCTTCCCAGGTGAGCTGAGGCCTGTGTCCTGTGTGCCTTGTGCCCCGAGGAGAGCTCAGCTGCTGAAGAACCATCCTGAGAACAGCAGAAATGACTCATCTTCCTGGGTAAGCCCACCTGATCTCAAGTGTGGATGTTGCAGACTTTACAGCCTGTGCCACCCATTTTACCCCTTGATGAACAGTATATTTGTTCCATCCGTTGTTTCATCTCTATCACAGGTAAGGACTGGTGTGAGTGGTGACACTTGTGGGGTTCCTAGTCTGGAAATTGCTTATCTTCTACAGGAAAGCTTTGTGCCATTGCTATGAGCCGTTCTGCAAGCAGAGATCCCAGGGAGAGCTGTTGTGGTACCTCCACACACTCGCAGAGCTCACTTGGGACAGACTCAGGGCCCTCCAGGCAGCCAGCACCAAGAATTCAACATTCATACGCCGTCCCCAAACCAGGACATTTGGCCTGGATCTTAACGCTCCATTTCTTTACCCTCTGGCTCTTCAGCCTGGCAGGGCAGGACAAGGAATTGAAACTTTCGCTTGCCAGAAAGCTTGGTGTTTTCAAGTCATTCTCTGTGGTTAATCAGAAGGGAAAGCTGGAATGTCAGAAAGCAAAAGAAAACAGTCTCCAAACTGCAGATTGCAGCTAAACCATGAATCTGAAAAGTGAAAACACCAGAAAGCAAAATCTCTGTTTTGCCACTGGAAGTGTAACTTGGGAAGGGGAATGATCTTGCCATATTTTAAAATTAAGACTGCTGCTCAACCTGGGAATTTCAAGCTGAAATGATTTGTATTGTTGCTTTGATTCTCCTGATCAGAAAATAAAAAACTTGTTGTACCAAAGTATTTTACTTAGAAGAATCTTGAAGTCGGAATAACCACATTTTTCTCCATAAGAAATTCTTAATCATAAATTTTTCTTTCTGCCACCTGAGCTATTAACAGGTTTGTTTTTCTCAGAAAAAAATTAGAGCTGCCCATGTAATCACAGAATCCGGGAGCCAGGGCTTTTATGAAAACGCCAGATAGCACAAAGGGGCCAACGCTATACATAGCCCAGACGCTACACTGCTATAGACCGGAAGACAGGGAAGAATTTGGTGGGTGCAATAGCTCGACACCTTATTTATAGCATGAAGCTGTGGAGCAGCGGTGGGCTGAGCTCTAGTTGCCATTTCCCTTGCTTGTGTTTGCACCCATCAAAATAAAAATATGTGACACAGGCAAAGCTGGTGTCATCCACTCTCAGAAGGACACCTCCAAGGCAGGCTATTTTAATCTGCCTGGACATAACCACCATCCTTCTTTGCTTGTGCTTTACATACAGACACTCAGTGGAGATTTATGATCTTCTGTTGTATGTGCAAGCCCATATGAGGTTTTTTTCTGTATTTTCTCTCTTACTCTGATGGGAAGGGTTGCAACACTGTTCTTGATGTACAAGGGATCTGCCCAGGAAAGCTTTGTAGAACTGCAACGGAAGTGCCCAGGCTAGATCTTGTTAGTGATCAAAAGTTGTTTGCCCTCTCTCAGACAGTGGACGTGTTGACTGCAAGAGAAGCACAGGATGCAGGTGGCTTAAGCATTAGCAGCATTGAGTACGGCAGCGTTTAAAGTCTTGAAGACTTCACGAGTACCCAGCAAGCAGATGATCCACCAGTGCTGCATTTAGCGGATAGACTTCCACCAAGCCAGGACGTGGGAATTGGGCAGGTGGCCTCATGGCGTGGGGGGTTTCCTTTGCTGGTTTTGTGGGTTAGGAATGATGGGAAAAGAAGCTAAAAGCATTACATTGTTTTTCCTGTGCAGCAAGATTGGCCATTCATGGAAATGAAGGGTCTCACACAATTTCAAACATTAAAAACTCAGATGGGGCTAGAGGCCCATCAAAAATGTCCCCACAGCTACTGTCCTCTGAGACCACACTGCAACATCCAGTGCTCCCTTTCTGCAGGATAAGCAAGCAGTGGGAATCACAGGCTGCTGAGCAGAGCAGGGCTGCTGTCACGTTCACAGCAGGGCCCAGCAAAGGGAAGCCCCATGCCTGCAGGGGATAGAAATCCCTTTGGCTTTTGAAAACTATGTTCTCCTTTTAAGATCTCAAAGCAGCCAGCAGCCCCAATGCACAGCCACTCTGCAAGGTGCAGAGGTGCACCTCAGCAGAGGTGCAAGGGTGTCACACAAGGGCACAGCCAACTTTAACCCCACAATGCCAAACGTGTACGTAAAATTCTCTTTCAGACCACCTTCTCCAGTATTCCTGTGTTGCAGTCGTGACAGGATCACACCCTCCCAGTACACCCTTCCTGCAATAGCAGGGCTTCAGGGATGGAGCCTGATGTGAGGGCTTAATTAATCAGTTAATTAATCCCAAACATTTTAACCCTCCAAATCCCTGCTGCACTCTAGTTTGGCAATTTGTTCATTAGTGGAAGATTTTCATTTGTGTTTCAACCTGGATATTTTGATTTTTCCCCCAAGATAGAAGTGAAATATAATCATGTTATTAGGAGAGCGAGTGTGTTTGCCTGTGTGTGCGTGCATGTGTGTACGTACCACTGTCTCACGTTGGAGCAAGCTCTGCTCAGGATTTTTCTGTGCTCTCTCTAACCTCTCCTTGGATCCTCCTTTGCACTGGACATTGCAAGGCTAAAGTCAGGCTGTGCAGGGGCAGTAAAGCTCCCTTCCCTCTCTGCACTAGTCAAGCCACCCCAAACGCTTGGGCTGTACTGATACAGACACTTTTGGGTCTTTCTTGGGAAATGGTCTTGGTGGGGGTCATACCCTCATTCAGTAGGAGGGAAGCACTGACTTTCCTCCTCAGGAGCATCAGGGCCGCCGCACAGAGCAGAGGTGTGGAAAAACAACCCTCAGCTTGCTGGAGGAGCAGCAGCAAAATGCATAGTCTCTGGCTATCACACGAAATAGAAACCTGCCCTGCTGGGATCCTGCACTGCTTGTTTTGTGGTAATGTTATGTCTAAAGCATCAAGACACCCTGTCCTATCCCCTGGTAGGTTGGAACACCTGAATATATTTTACAGAGCTTCAAACCCTTCTTCCACCCTTTGCCCTACTTCCATCCCTGTCCCTGACCGAGCTAGAGAACTGCCTGCCTTACCCAGACCGTTACCCACACCTTGTTGCAGCCACTGTTCTCAGCCCTTCATTTCTTTCCTGTCCTCTGCTCCCCTGAGTACACACACTCACTACCCCTTGCTGAATCTCCAGGCTCTCACCTTAAGACAAGCTCAGCAGCTGTACTCAGGTGTCCAAACTCCAGCCAGCACCACCCAGAAGAAGGACCTGTGGGCAAGTGAGAGGATTTACCACTCCAGATCCTAAACACCACATCAGTGCTGTTATTCTGCTGGTGCACATTCCTGTTCCCTGGGTTTTTACAGCACATCTTTGTGCCACTTGGCTACAGTAATGAGGCCCCACCTAATTGCCATTCAATAAACTCCAGTTAAATTAACAGCTCCATCCAATGATCACCAACATCTGCTGTTCATCAGGCAGCCTTCCCTCCCCTCCTGCTCCCTACACCTCCTTAAATCCCAGTGCCCCAAAATTCAGCCTGTTGGGTCTCTACTGAAGGGGTTGTGGAAGTCTTATATGGCTAGGGGATTTTTATAGAGTGTGTGGAGGGATTTGTGTGAGAGAGAGCAGCGGGGAAGGTTGTGGGTGTGCAAGCAGAGAGAGGATATGAGAAAGAAAGTGTGTGTTTAAAAGGGGAAAGGCCAAGAAATTTTGCAATGCCCCAGGGCCTGGAAGGTGCATGAGACAGGCAGCAGGCAAAGGAGGGCAGTGTGATGAAGAGCAGCTGGAGACCCCAAGTGCCCAGTTGAGCCTCAGGAAAGAGGCTATGTCAGGCAGGGCAGGTGGATGGGCTGGGTGGATGCACACACATGCTTGCAGCCTGTGGGAGGAGGCATCCCTTTGTGTCCATGGGGTACATTCACCCTATGGTGAATAGGGTGAATGCACCCCTTGGATCCATGGTGCAGCTGTGCATGCAGAAGTCTGTCTGATTGTGGTGCAGCTATCTTATCTCTGTGTTAACACCCAGTATGTTTGTGATGGGCATGAGCTAGGTGTGACTCAGACATGCTGTCTCTGCTCTTAGTTGTGTTTGGCCAGTATATGAACCCACTCACACGTGTGGGAGCACATGCTTAGCTGCAATGATGGGACTAGGTGAGCTGGACCAAGACATAACCACAAAAGCACACAAGCATCCCTGTGCCTTTGTCTCACAAATACCCACTATCTTGATCTCTGGACCTTTTGTCACACTGGTGATTTATTTTCCCCACATTGCATATGGAAGAACTGGTGAAAATGGGACATGACTCATGCAGCTGACACCAGCAGGGACACTGACTTCACAGGAGCTTCACGCTCCTTTGACTCACCATTTCTGCCTGAAAATTTTGTTCTGCATCAGCCCAGCTCTAACTGAAAATCAGATCCTAAATCAGACTTCTATAGGTAGGTTCAGTCTATTTGTACACAGTCGTGTAAAGCCTGTGTGTGCATCACCATCTCCAACAGCTCCACAGCAGCTGGGGAGAGGGAAGGTCACCTCTGCGATTCAGAGGTTAACAGGGTCATGCTTCACTTGTGGAAAAAACTCTTGCCTAAAATTAAGCCTCAGCCTTGCATAAAGGTAGGCCAGACAAGCCATTAAAAAAGGTCAAAGATATTATGAGCTCCTAATCCAATTAGATACTTATTATCTGTGAATTCAGCACAGCCTCACTGTTAGAAATATGCTTAGGAAAATGAGCATCTTCAAAAAAAACAGTTGGAGATCGAGGGTGCTCTGAGAGCCGAGGCAGCCTTGTGAGAGATTATGCCACTGCCTGGGGAGTACTGGCTGCAGCAAGAGCCACATTGGGCTTTCATTACTACCTTTCTTCGTTGACGTCACCTGGTGGGTGGCATTACATTGCTGGTGAAGGAGGCAGACAGATCTGTAAGCATCCCTTCTTCTGAATATAAGTTTAAGAACAAAGGGAAACAAGAATTTCTATATTTGATTAAAATCAGTGATGCAGCAGCCTGACTTGTTGGGAATTCTCCAGCAAAACATTTTTAATGGAAAATATCATTCTGGCAAAACCAACAGTTTCCATGGGGAAATAACAGTCTTACCGTTTACTTCTTGTGGTTGTTTTTTTTTATTTTTGGTCATTCCAGCAAAAAGAACATTTTAAGCATGTTTCCTACTAGTCATGTTCTGGAAAAAAACTTTCAGTGGGGTAGAAATCTAACTGTTTATAATCTGGAATTTGATTGCTTTATTAAGGAATTTATATGGTAACAGTCCTGAGATACTAGGCGAATAGATTTTCTCCCCTGGCAGGCAGTGTGACTTCAAGAAAAGAGTGTTTGTGTGTTGAATACTGGCTGAAAAAGTTATGGAAATTACCCCCCCTGATTTAATCCCCTTTGTCTCCAGACAAGAAGGTCTTTGATTTATTTTCTTGGTGATAATAGACTGAACCATGGCTGGTTTCTCTCCCTAAATGGAGCACCTTGCACACCTTGCTGTGGCAAACTTCCATGTAGGTGGGAATGGCTTTGGGTAGTTTCTTGTGTGAAAACAGACAGACGTGCTTTGGCCAGGGCAAATATTGTTGCGCCAAGGCCTGGATTTCTTTTTAAGTGCTGGCTGAGGCAAAGGATGGGTGTGGGGAATGCCTCTCTCTGCCTTTTGCAGCTCTCCCCTCTTGAAGGCAGCATCAGTTTGGTTTCTTATTTATAAAAGGCAACTGATTTAAATCTCTTCCCCTGTATTTTACAATCTCCCATGCCTGGCTGAGCAGAGCCAGACAGCTTTGCAATAACTAGCTGAGCAGCAATATGGATTTCCAGTGCTGCTGTTTGGCTGCAGTCACACTTCGGTTGTAGCTTCTGCCTTAGGAAAGTGATACTCTTAAAAGCAAACCTGCCCATCAACAGAGCCACCCCTGGGCAGGAGCTTGAAGATGCTGGCAGGTGGAGATCAGACCAGGAAGGCAGCACTCCTGATGGAGCCGGGACTTAGGTACCACTTCCTAACCTCCAGGAAAAAAAAAAGAAAAACTATCGCAGGCTGGACCTGCTGAGGGTGTTCAGCACTGCAGGAGTTGAAGTGATCTGGAGCTGAGTGCCAACAGTGATTCTTGCTTCTGACACGGATTTGCTGCTCAGCCTTACGAAGATGGAGTTTCCATATTTTAGCTGTGAGAGCAGCTCTTTGGCCAGGCAATAGCACTCAGAGTCTGTGCTTTGGGTTTACATCTGCTGAACATCTGGGCTTGAGGGTTTAGCCACACAGAAATGGTCACCAGCATGCACTTGTAAAGGGCATCTATTACGCTGCATTAACCCCACGTGGGCACGTGCGGGCAGGATTAAGAGGTTGTAATCACATTTAGCTTGGTGGGCTTTTGAAAGAGAAATCAAATGAAGCCTGTGAACAAGGACGTCCCTGCAGGGGCTTAACGCAATTTGTCTAATCCACTTGGCGTGTAAATGGTTTGTTCAACTTCATCTTTCCTGCCAGTGTGTATAGACAAGGTGGAAGTGAGTGCACATGGGCTTGAGACCCTCAGGTAAGCTGAGTCAACTTTGGTGGGGTGGGGTCTGGCTCTGGGCTTCTCCTCCTGTACCCCTTAGAACGGGGCCCTTCCCTGGAAGTCTGAAACAAATGGAGGGAAAGCGTGATAGACACAGCTGAGGGTAGGAAGCTGAGGGTAGGTTTCCCCTGCTAAGTGAAAGACAGAGGAGGAGATGTCAGTAAATAGGCTATTAACACCCAATGTCACTCCATTAATTTCGTGGAATAAATCTATCCTCTTTTCTTCTTCCCATCTCCCATGGCCTGAGCTGGAGGCTGTTTGCTGGGCTGGAATGGAGGACCAAGATGAAAACAGGGCTGTTCTTGGCTCAGTCCCCACCCTTGGAAACTCAGCCAGCTTTGGCACCAGCACTGTCCCTTTGATTTTACAAAGGGGACTAGCAGTGGCAAATGCACCTTCCATGCCAAGAAAGCAGGAATTTGGTGGTATTTGCTATATTCTCTCCCCTAGAAAGGCAAGATGTCTCCCAGACAGCATCCATACAGCTGTGCCCATCCTGTCAAGAAGGTACCTCTCCCTCCACATCTGCACTTCCCCAGCAAGAAGAAAGCCCACAGAGGATGGGAAGAGCTGCTGGCTCTGTCTATGGGCCAGGGTCTTTACTAACAGGAAGCCAAGACTCAAGGCAGAAGGGTGAAAAGGCTCCCTGGGCTGAGCTGCAAGGCCATGGCCAGAGGAATAGCTGCAGCCAGTCCCTAACTGGAACAGCTTGTCTTGGTCCCAGTGCCTGCAGCACCAGATGCTGCCACCTGGTTAAAGAAGCAGCTCCACTGGGACATAAATTAGGGGATTTTGCTCTCTACGTGCTGCTCTCAGAGCTGCAGCATGAACTATACCGCAAGACTGTTATCCATGTAGGAGACACTGGTGAGGTACTCACAGCCCGTGGCTGTTCACGTCCCATCCACCCACTGCCACTGCAATAGTTCATGCTATCAGTAGCTACAAAGGCCATCAGGACCTGTGCTGTTTGTGCTGGGCATTTCTCTGGCAATCACTACAACCAAAGCAAAAGGAGTGAGCACTAGATGGAGGAGAGGCAAAAGGTGGTAACTGGACCACAGCTGTGCTGCAGGAGTGTTCAGGCTTAAGGACATTGAGCATCTCCCCTCTGCAAAAGTGGCAATGGATCTGTCCATGTCTGTATCTTATTGACCTGCCTGCATTGTAGCTGTAATTAATTCATACCTGTAAAGTACTACTTAAATATCCTCACAAGCTAGTAACATAGACATGGAACAGAGTGTGACTAACCTACATGCTTTCACTGCAATCCCAGACCCAGACTCAAGCCTTCCCAGACCACATGCAATCACATCCAGCCCTTACTGCCATGGATCAGTGGAGGTTTTGGTTGCCAGGTAGAGATCTCATTGATTTTTATAGGGTTTTTTAATTGATGTTGCTATGGCAGGAGAGAGTTTTGCCCTATCAGAGACCACATGGTTGCAGGTAAAGACCACTACGGTTTGTGGGAGGCTTAATTAGAGAAGCTGATTTGAGTGACCTGCCTTGGCACTAAAAAAGCCTTACTAGGACCAGCCTTGCCTCAGGAAGATGGGGTAGTTTGGTAAGTGCTGTCAGGAGGGAACTCCCCAGCTCTAACCAGCCTAACTAACCAAAGTCCACAGCAACTTCCCCTCCAGTATGAGAAGGCTCATGACTCAGTTTTTAAAAGCCTGCTGTGATAAATAACTTTCCCCATCCCTTTGTCAATGCAGCCAGCACAGTCCCGGATGCTTGGTGGTACTGCTGCCTTCACATGCCACAGGCCACCCCACGGGTCCTGCTGAGGGTCAGATGGGGTGGGTGGGGATGACTGAGATGGAGGGGAGAGGCAACAGGAGGTGCTTTGGTTTCAGTCATGCCTAGTGCCGTGGGAAGCCAGGGAGAAGGTGAGAAGAGACCCCGCTCTGGCATGCATCCCTCACATCCCCCTTCCCACTGACTCTTGGGCAGCTGCAAAATTCACCACTTTCCCAGCACTCACCCAGGAGGGAATAACGATAATAAAAACAAAATTAGAACGACTCCCTTCCCCAGACGGGGGGGAGTGGGAAGGGAACAAGCTCTTGAGAACGGCTTGGATTTCACAGCCTTTCCTGGCAAACGTGACTTTTCAGAGAGAAAGTCGCCACCACCGGCTTGTCCTTTGTGTCTGCAGAAATGGGGTCCTCTCTCAGCCTTTCCCTTGTCATTGGATCTGGTTGGAGCGGCTGCGGTGCTGGCACTTCCCCCATGCAAAAGAAGCAAATTTGTGATCCCTGCTGTGGGCTCTGTGTTCCCAGCCTCTCTTGCCTCATTTAAAGAAAACCCCCAGACCCCAACAATGTAGAGCTTGAAATCTTTTCTTCCTACTTGATACTTCATTATTGTGATTGCTTTTTATTGATTGACAGAGCTGCATTTGCAAACACCCAGGACCCTTGGAGAATTGCAAGTGGCTGTTATGGTCCTGCTTTCACACACGTGTGCACTGTCTCCCACTGAGCGTGGTGGAGCCACATCTTCCCCTGCTTCTGAAACTCAGCTTCCTTGGAGGGATGGTGGGGAGATCAGGAGCTGGTTTCTCTGCCAGGCAGGGTAACACAGAGCTGGTCCATCTGGGAGGCACAGCTGGATGCAGGGCTGCTACCAAGACCTTCATTAATAAAGGCCAAAATGGTCTTTCTCTGTGCACCAAGGGCAGGCTGTGGCTCTTGGGAGCCACAGGTGCATGTCATGCACAGAGACATGTCACTACATCAGTGATACGTAGGTCCTGGAAAGATCTTTGGTTTCCTTCTGAACTTGAAAATCTCTGTTTCCTCCAAACCCATGCCACAGCTCCCCACTGGCCTCATGTGAAGGGACACTGTGGTTTTCCAGCCACGTTCACAGGGGTGTCATCTAGTCACCTCAGCCAGAGACCAATCTCTCGTCCCAGCCTTCAGAACCTCCTGTGCCCTGCAAGCAGGTACAGAGCAGCCAGTGCCCACTGAGCCATCTCACTGTGGAGACCCAGCCCCAAATACCTGTGAGCAGACTTCAGCTCCTGCCTCTTCTGGGAACGCATGGATGGATGGATGGATGAGCAACCTTAGCTGTGGGGAAGATCCTGCCCTTGTTTCTGCCTTGTGACACTGTGCATGGGTGCGCTTGCAGGGTCTAGACTGGCTGCAAAATCTGCAAGGTCCCAGCCTGTTTCCGGGGCTGGGAGACCTTGCCTTCTTATGTGAGACAGACCCAGCTTGCTGAGGCACCCCCACCCTGTGGTGGGACAGGCATCTCAGCTCTGCTTGTGCTTGTGGGATTTAAGCCCCAGGAATATGGTCGGGGTGGTCAGAGCAGCCTGCTGAGGACTTCCCAACAGCAAACCCTTTTTCCCGCTCTGGACTTCTTGCTAAACCCAATTAAGCACAGTGCAATCAATGGTCAGGGCTTGTTAATATTAGGGCTTGGCTAGTTTCATTCCTGGCTGCCAGCAGGTGGGAACCAGGGTGAAGGAACAGACAAGGCAGCAAAACCACACAGCACAGCAAAGCTCTGGCAGCTTTCCTGCTCTCTCCTGATAGGATTTAGGAGGACAACAACTCCCAGCAGCCAGATCTCCTGAGGTGGTCTGGAGGATGTGTCTGCCTGCCCTGGGTATTCAATCAAACCTGAGGATACTTTTGTCTCCTGACTTTCTGAGGGCACATTGCTTGGAAGATAAGAGACAAAATGCAACTGTCAGAATACAGATCTTGACTGTGATGTACGGGGCAGTGAGATGGGCTGCTGCTTGTTATCCCCTGCCCTGTTGCAGCAACAGACAAGGGGACGACATAGAGAGTTGCTGCCAGCCAGCAGGCAGATCACAGGGAGCCCAGCCATAAGGAAAAAGATGGCCTGAAAGGATCACTTGTAAAGGTGAGGAGAGCACTAGCTATTAACCTGCTGCAGACACTGATTAAAGAGACACTATCCTATAGATTACATTCAAGCCACACTAGGAATAGCAATAATTCCTAACCTGGGGGCTTCCAGTGCTGTTTCCAAGTGTTCTGAATTTTAAAGCAGACCTTTTCTCTCCTTCCTGCAGGCAGGAAGCTATTGGGCTGCCCCAGCAGTACTAACCCAGCCCTCACTTCCATTAGACCAGCATTTCGGCACCACTCAGTGAGATGGCTTAGCACAAGCACAGGCTGGGGTTGCCTTGCCTTGCCTGAGCAAAGCACTTACAGAACCAACCGTATAAAAGCTGGGGATGCAAGCTGAGCTGGCTCGCAAGGCAGCCTGCCCTCACCTGCCCCAACATGTCAGGGATGTTTTTTCTTTCTTCCAGCTCAGTGGCACTGAGCAGCAGGTGGGATCCCTTCCCAATGGCAGACACTGGCAGCAGGGGAGCAGGTCCAGTGCTCACACGACCACCGCTCTGGCCACTGGCTGCCTCCCTTCCCACCCCATCCTCTCTGCAGCAGTTTCCAAGCCAGGGCCATAAAGCCACCTCAGAAGTCCCTGAGATGGACTTTAAAGCAGCTGCCAGCTGACTTCCCTGGGCCAGTACACCACGGCTGGCCACTTGGAGGGATGACTAGCAGAAAAATGTAATGCTCTGTGCAGATGCAGAAGGAGGACACCTGGGCTTGTCTGTTTCCTAAATGGTGGCACTTTAGGATCATGGCAATCCTCACACCTCCCCAGGGTCCAGGAAGAGGAAGATCAGAAGCAGGGGACTGACAACTGACAGCATTGCAGGCACTTTACACCCTCCCCAGGATGCCTTTATTTGCCTGAGTGGTGGGTGGCAGCACCCACAGGCAAGAGAACTATGTCCATTTTTCCCCATATCCTTGGCAGAGACCTCGTGACAGCCCAGATAGGAAGGTCTCCAGCTCTCTCCTTGCAGCCCAGGGGTCTGTGCTGGCAGGGAAGAACCAGGGCAGCTTTGCAAGCAAGCACCACTTCCCTCTGCCTGCCCCAGCCCCTTACCCGGATCACCAGCTTAGACCTTCCCAGACAACTAATCTGGGGTATTTGCATCTCAGAACAGATTATCCTGAGAGCTGAGCCACCTCCCTCCCTGGGATCATGGTGCCTCCAAGGGTCAGCCCTGAGCCCAGCAGCCCTGAGGAAGTAAAGGAGCAAACAGAGCCCCATCCCCTTACAACCACAGTTTCACAACTGCTCTGCGTCCACAAAGACACTGAAAAAGGCAGGCTGAATGACATGGCCATGCTCCTACCCTTCATGGTGTTTCTGAAGCAGGTTATCTTTTTGCTGGGATCATTTTTGGGCACAACCAGCAAGTCTTTCCAAGGGGGAAACGGCTGCAGTGTGGGTGCTTGGTGCCAGCATACAGCCCTCCATCCCCAGACCTGCTTTGCCATGGGACCTCTCTGGGCCTCCCTGGTACCTCCCAGCAGAGGGAAGCACCGGCATAAAGACATGACCAGATTATAGCAATACTTTATGTGACGCCACTGATGGACATTAGCACCCTGCTTCCCTCCTGGGAGTCCGGGTGCTCCTCGGCCCCATCTGGGTGCACAGGGGAGCCCCAGGCACAGAGCGCCCGTGCAAGGGGATGGAGCAGCTGCCAGACCTTCGTGTCTGGGGTGCCCGGCAGCTTTGCATCCAGGAAGCTCTTCCCTGCAGTGAGGGCAGCTTTAAGCAGTGCCCCGAAGCCCTGGCATCTTGGAAGGGTTATTCCCTTTGTCTCATTTTCCTTTTTTCCAGATCTGACTTAAAACAGAGATCAAGATGACTCTCAGCGAGCAAAGATCCCATGACTGTTTCCCCAAGAGCCAGGATATTAGTCCTTGTATCCTGGCCATATTCCAGCTCGGGAAATTACCTTCTGCCTCCCTAAATCCCCCCTGCGGTTTCAATTGGATACAGGCTTCTTCGCTCTCTCGCTGAAACTGCTGCGCAGGGTTGCTGTGCGCGGTTAAGCAGCTGCTGCCGGAGGTGGGCGGCAGGATGGATCCGGGGGTGCCGGGGCCGGAGCGCAGCGAGGGCGGGGAGCGCCGCCTGCCGAAGCGCCAGCGCAGCGGCCGCTCCCCGGGGCTGTGCTCGGCGGGCAGGGCTCGGGCTGCTCTGCCAGGGCTGCCCCGGTGGGCTCGTTGCCCAAGCACAGCTCCCTCTTTTGCCCCCTTCACATCGCCGAACGACGACGAGCACGCACCGAGGTGGATTTTGCTTCGTTTTGCAGCAGCTCGGCTGCCTGGCTGGACAGCAGGTGCTGGAGGATCGATTTGCTCACGCACCTGGAAAACACGTGCTCTTCGCACAGGCACATTTAGGTACAAAATCCCTCTCCCTCTGGCTGGCTCTCACATTTTGCAGAATAACCGTGGACTTCCAGCCATTCCAGGACTTGTCACTCTGGGAGCAGCTGTGGGGGCCCCATGTGGGATGCTGCGCCTGCAGTATGGGGTCCTGAGCAGAAAGGGGCCATGGCACAGTGTGGGACCCTGCCCAGAGGAAGGGCTCTGCTCTGCCCTAAACCCAGGTCACAGCCTGCACACCCTTTCACAAGCCCTTGTGCTGGGGAAGGTGCCAGCACAGTCCCGTCTACAGAGTCACCCAACACTGGAGCAAAGCCCAGGAGCCAACAACCCTGGAGCAGGAATCCCAGAGGTCTCCAGACTGAAGTTGTTCAACCTCGAGTTAAAAATGCAATACTGTTGAGCAACCAGATTTTGCGTTGTTCTTGTTGCCAGAATCTATACAAGCAAATTACTTTGCTGTCAGGAATACAACAGGAGACAGAGAGAGAAATCCCCTGCCTGGGCACTCTGGAGACATACCCACAATATTCTGAGTAATGCAGCCATCTCGCTGACATCCCCTGACATCTGGGGAATATAAAAAAAACCCAACAGAAAACCTTTAAAGTCATTTAGTAGATGTGATTTGTGGATGAAATATAATACACAGTGAAAGGTGGGGACAACAATGGCCTTTAATGAAGTGTCATGGAGGAATCTTGTATGTTTGTGCATGGTGTGTCAAGGGGAGGTGTTTATGAATATACATAAATACATGTATACACACACATACCTGTTAAACATTCTTCCTATGTGTTCTGTGTGTGTATATAAATATATACGTCTGTGTATGTGTCTGAGCTGCCAAAAGCAGTAAAATTTCAATCCAGCATGCAGAAAGTTGTGGGTGTGGGGCCCGCGGACAGGAGCTCAGCCCTCTCTTTTCCCCATGAATCACAGCTCAGGGATCAGTGCAGACGTCAACACTGGTGCCAACTCTTCTTCCCTGGCTCCTCCAGGCTGAATTCCCTCCCCTCCCCGCCCCCCTCCCCCCCATCCCCCCTCTTTCCTACCCTCCTCCTTCCTTTCCCAGCAGGATGACATTCATCCATCATCAGCATTTTAAGTGCTGGCATGTCATTGAGGCTGTCAGCCACCCTCTTTTGCTCAGTGCAAGGTGCTCCGCTTGGTGGCTTGTGCGACCATTTCCATTTGGAGTCTGTAATCCTCCTATTCGGGTTAGTTCCACTCGGTTTCACGAAGTGCAGAATGAAGGGAACCCAATGGGATAGCAGTAAATTATATCAAATAATAAAGAGAGGGCTTGCTCTAGTAACTCCAACCATGGGATACACAGATGCATTGCCAGGGGTCAAGTGCTGCAACCTGCCAAAGTAAATCCCCTATAGCCTGCCCTTACTCCCTTCACCCCTAAAGCCAGAAAGTCTCTGGGTCCTACCTCAGTGCCACTGGGTGTAAATCTGGAATTAACTCCCCTGACTTTAGTGGAACTACTCCAGATTTATGGCTGTGAAACTGAGCTTGGGATCTGGCCCCAGCTCAGATCCAGTGGGTGTAAACTGAGCTCCAGCAGCCTGGCCCCATAGCTGAAAAATGGTTCGACATAAGGAGAAGGGGGCTGGAGACAGGGTTACTTAGGAAAGTCAGCACAAGGTGCCAGGGAAAAGTCTCTTCGCAATCTCTTGCCCAGAGGGCTGGCATTCCTCGGAGGTCTGCCTGTATTTCATCTCATCAAATGAACACGTCCTGATGTCAAACAACCGTGTCCTGATGTCAAACGTGCTCTTCAGAAAAGACGGGCTGTCCAGCAGTGGGTACCACTGGGAGGAACATCCGGTCCCACACCCCACCACCCTGCTCCCTCTCCCAGCAGATCCTCAGTCCCCTTTGAAGCCCACACAGCCCTAACCCACAGGCTCCCTCACCCCAGCCACTCCAGGTGCTGTTGCAGCAAAAGGCAGTCAGAGAGATGGCACAGCTGCCATCCCAACCCCGCTATGTCATGCTCGACTACTCAGGTTTAAACTGGGAGTTAGAGGAGATGCTTATTTTAGAAGCAAGTTGTTTTTGCAGCATGCTTAGTCAAAGCAAAATTGGGAGGGGAGGCAGGAGGATTATTTAAAGGGAAACCCCCTGAGCATGCACCCAAGCAGTGGGCTAATTTTAGAAGCCAGAATATCCTGGAGTCGTGACAAGGGACTCAACAGGACTTTAAGATGTGGGCAACACACCAGAAGAAAGCAAGGACCAGGGCTGGCTGTGTATGGACTGGTGCTGAAAGCCCCAGTAGATGCACTGAATCAGTCACTTTGGCTGCAGCAAGCAGCTTATTGCTCTGTGCATGTTTCCCCATCCCTACATTGGGATACTGCTTTCAGGTGAAATTGCCAAAAGGGTCACAAGCCAGGGTCTGCAGATGGCAACCAGAAAAGAACAGTTTCTTTCAATCTCTGAGGAAAGGTAAAAGGGAATCTAAGGACTGGCTTGTGTTTTGGGTTTTTCATGCACTTTTTGGCAAAGCTGTTAGGACAAAGATCCACAGCAGCTCCCTGGCAGAAGTGTGAGCGTTTGCAGGAAGGATGCAAGCCACAAGGTCAGGGCAGTATGGAGCCAGCTGATGGGTTTTCATGCCACATCTGCAGACTTAAGATTAGGGTATAACATCACTTCTGCTACTCCTGCAGCCTTGCCCCGCTGCTCTAAATACTGCACAACCCAGGAGTAAGCATTCGCCTGCCCACGATGCCTGCGTACAGTGGCACTTTGCAGGGCAGCAGTCCCAGGCGTGCAGAGCCCTGGCTCACCCTCCTCTTCTTGCTGGGCATCAACAGAGCAGCACGCTGGGGGATGTGCGTGCGTGCATGTCTGCCTGTGCTCCTTCCCTGCAACCTGCCAGCCTGCTGATCTATAAGCTAATCCTACCCCAAGCTGATCTATAACTAATTCACTTACAACACAATTGCAATATCGATTCCCAAACTGCTTTGCAGACAGTGCTAAAATGTGTGTGTGTGTGGCAGGGACAAGGGAGCCAGCTGACAAAAAGCCAGAGCGCAGGGAGGGCTCCGCTTTTCACAGGGGAGATCAGAGCATGTTGCAGAGGCAGCTTTGTGTGCACCCTTTGAGTCCTTCCCTTTGTCTTGGTTGCCACCAAGGGCTGTGACTGGGTGTGTAGAGATCTGAACATGCCTTTCTGCCCAGGCACCCTATGATCCTATACATCCACCACCTTTGCGTCTGATGAGCAAGGTCTGTGTGTCACCATGGGAAGGATGGGATGCTTTTTGCCCGTCCCCACCATTTCAGGAGAGCAAGCCCTGTCCTGCACTCTCCCATTGCTATGGGAGTCATAGCTGCACAGGTAGGCGTGGGCTCTGGGTGCTGATGTTTGGAGGAGAAGCACACAAGCAAAGAGCAACTTCTCCAAGATCACACCTAATGGCAAGTGAGAAAGGCATTGTGTTCCCTGCCTGCTCTAGCCCTCTCCGGGGGTGGGTTGGAGCAAGAATTGTGCTTATCTGCAGAGGTAAACACCTCCACAGCTTCTGGTCCATGTCCAGAGGACAGGGTAACTCATCCCAGCACAGCGATTGCCTTCTCACCACCACACTGGGAGCCCCTGCCCTGTAGCAGCACTTTGAGGGCTGGCCTGAGCCCAGTGTCTTTGCACCTGACCTTGCTCACACCGAGCTGGCTTGGGATCAGTCTGAGGCTACAAAATCCAGCACATCCCAGGACCAGTGGTCTCGGTTGCTTCCCAACCCTGACGCACACACAAGCTATTCCAGCATATTACCTCCTCATGGAGCAGTGCAGCAGAGCACACAGGGGCAATGGGAAGCTTAAACCTGTCCCAGCTCCTGCAAGAGGCACCTTATTTCCATGCTTTTTTCCTAAAGTTTACACCATTTACACCAGCAGAGTGTAAGAACACTGAAGCCACCAAGAAAAGCCCTCGTTTTGGTCAGTGGTCTCCAAGAGCGACTCTTTATTCCAGGAGCCACTTTTGAAAGGTTGATTTATGCAGCACAAAGTAAAGAAGACATATTTAATGACGAATGGAAATGTCATATTGATCCTATGGACAGGCTGTGAAATACTGTCGTACATGGACTGTCGCTGAATCCACCAAGCGGGTGGAGGCATTCAACAGCAGGGCAGTCAATATGGGGAGCACAGCACCCACCGCATGTCTGCCTGCATCACCAAACCAGGCTGGAAACCGGGAGAAAGCTCCTAAGCTGCAATAGAGAGAGAACGCTGAAGAACTTTCCCATCCATCCAACAGTACCTTTAGTATTTCACGGGTGTTTGCAGGCATGAACGTGCAGGATGGCAGGGCGGCCATCAGATCACACGCAGCACAGCAGGGCACTGACTGAGGCCACGGCAGTTCCAGCATTAAACAATATTGGCAAGAGGCAGGGCCATGCATGGTGGAAGGACAGAGGTATGTGGCCATCACCAAATACAGCTCAGTGATGGGCCTCCCACGCAGTCTGTAGCAGGAAGAGCACTACCCATGTGCATCCCACGCCTGCAATTCTCTCCCCATGGGAAAGGCGATGTACCCAGCGCTGCCAGCACTCAGGCAAAATGCCTCAGATTGGAAAATTGAGGGGCAACGCTGCTGTTGAGTCTAAGGAGGGTCTGTAGTAGCTTTGAAAAAGGCACCCCACAACCACACTGCCGTGCAGGGTGACCCAAAAGGGACTTTGGTGGCTACCCTTCATACCCCTGCCCTGCTCACACTGCAGCCATGAGGATCCATTGCATTGCTGTAGCAAAGACTCAGCTCAGCTGGAGGAAAGTTCCACCTGGACAGAGCACAGCAGAGGAGAAAAGTGATCTTAAACTGGCAAAAATAGAGCATCGGCCTCATATAATTTCTCTGAAAACAAGATTTATTGAAGTTCTGTCTGTGGAAATCACTGTAGTGTGGAACACTCAACGTATAGATTCGATCACTGACTCGTACCCTACTACATTTTTCATTAGGAAAAATATCGGCTGGGAAAGTTTGACCTCATAATCTCTGCATTTTAAACAATAACCAAGGAAAACAAAAGTGACGGGCTAAGGAAATCTCTTCCACTTCAGCACTCCCCTAGGCAGGAGTCAGGAGGTGAAAATCACTGCTCTGGACCAGAGCTACCTGCTATGACCCTTTGTGTCCAGATCCCTCCAGATCTGATGGTCTTTGGCCACATCTACCCAAGAGGTCTCCACAGTGGGCACAATGCACATCAGTACCTGCTGGAGGACCAAGCCAGGCCAGCTGTGTGCTCATAGGGCAACATTTCATAAAACTGGACTCTCTTCTCATCGTAATTTGGGGGCCTGATGTGCCCAAGTAGGGACAGTCTCCACTGCAGGGCAAATCAAAGATAACCCTCATATGAGACTCAGCTTCGCACCTTTCTGTAATAACATCTCCCCAGCCCAAAGACAGCAGAGGGCTGAGAGAGGACACAAGCAGACAGAGAGATTCCCAGTCAGTAGAGCTGTGATCTCCATCTTAATTTTGACCAACACATCCCTGTCGCCCCGCCAGCACCACACAAAGGATGGCTGGAGTCTCAGCTGCTGCTCCACCACAGCCCCTTTCAAATTAATTCCTGTTTTACGGTCTAAATAAATTAACCTCCATCGATTAAAGGTTCCCGGTGCTTTTAATGTCAGTGTCATAATCAGATACCAGAATGGATTTGCCTTTCTAAATCATAGCTCCAAAAGGCTTTCAATCTGAAGCTCTATTTTATGTGTGATCCAATTAGAGACCACAAGGCTTTGGGCCCCAGTTGCTCACTGATAGTTTGCATTACAGATACTGCTTGTTGGTGGCCTTCATGACTGAAAGGACACCTCACCCCACACCCCAACTCTTGGTGCTTCCCACCACCTGCACTCCTCGGTTCTCATCTTCCGACAGCCAGAGGCACCCCCCCACCCTGCAGCAAAAGCCAAACTAAAGAAAGCCCGAAGCAGGCTCTCTCCTTGATTCCTGCACCAGATCGACATGGGAAGAGGTTTCCAAGCCATTTATGAAGATGAACTCGTCTTGAGAGACAGCACTGGAGCTCCATCAAAACAATCTGTTCCTTCTGGGAGTCTCTGCCAACCCAAAGCCAAAATTCAAAGGATCTGGTTATCTGTGGGGTCAGTCTCTTCTCCCTAGTAGCGAGTGATAGGAGAAGAGGAAACAGCCTCAAGTTGTGCCAGCAGAGGTTTAGATTGCATATTAGGAAAAATTTCTCCACTGAAAGGGTTGTCAAGCACTAGAACAGGCTGCCCAGGGAAGTGGTTGAGCCACCATCCCTGGAGGTATTTAAAAATATGTAGATGTGGCACTTAGGGACATGGTTCAGTGGTGGATTTGGTAGCATTAGGTCTACTGCTGGATTCAATGATCTTAAGGGTCTTTTCCAACCAAAATGATTCTATGATTCTACAATCTTAAGCAGTGTGTTGGGCAAAGAGCTGAAGTGGAAATCTTGGAGGACTTTGGTCCCAAATGTGACCGAACACAACCTTTTGCCTGTAGGGAGAGGAAGGGGTACATCACAGGCAGCCTAATTGGCTTGGATCAATGAGAATAGCCACCAGCTTTCTAGGGAGGTTTTCTGTCTTCCCCTTTATCACTGCGGATCTTGGGGCCCTTTCTGAGCATCTATCTGATACCAGGGAGGGAATTCCTCTCCACCCCCTCTCCCGTGTTCATCATCTCCCTTGCAACTTCTTCCAAGATCCTTCGGTTTGATTTCCAAGTTCTGACATAGCCATTAGTTACAAAGAGCGATTAGTTTGGTTGTTGTCATTAAGTCATTTTTTAAATGGCTCCAGGCGGCATCAGAGAACAAAGAAACAAAATACCCGTGAAAAGAGTTAATCACAAATTACTAATTATTTCCCCCCCTCCCTCTGTGCTCTTTCCTCCCCAAATCATGAAATATTATCCCCATGAAGAAAGGAAAAAGTCTGTCCGTTCGTGAGCCCTTCATGGATTTTATACACCTAATTCATCAAACGAGAAACACTTCCTGATCGTCCGGGATTATTTTGAGAGGTGAGCTCATGACCCCCCCGACCCCGCTGCCGAGAGCTATGGCGAAGGGCAAAGGCTCTGATTTACGTGTCCCAAGATGCAGCCCCCAGCTACAAGGTGGGGAACAGTGGAGCCTCGATGGCTCAAGGAACAAGCCCTGGTACCCCGGTGAGGGGCAGTCGCTGAGCTGAGCCCTTCATGCGGAGAGATCTCGTGACTCCAAGTGTTTCTGAACCCATTTGGATTTTATGGGGCTGCTGATTTCAAACAGGCCGAGCGCTTTGAACAAGGCGCTGTGCATGCCATTTGGGGTTTTGTATTTATTTACAGCAAGGTCTTTTATTCCTCTTTCCATCCGGAATGTACATGCCACAAAACAGGTATTTAGCTCTAAAGAGTGCAATCAGAAGGAAAATCTGGAAGGCATGGGAGTCTGGACTTCCACAAATTTTACCTCAAAAGGAAAATTTGGCGTTGATGAGAGCTGAGCAGTCCAAGCCACAGAGACACCCAGGTCTAGATCCACTGAGACCTGCTTGTTAAATGACCCCAGTTTGCTCAGAGTAGAGGTGTTAACCTGGGGAAAGTGCTATTGAAAACAATTACTCTTGCAGATGCCCAGTTCCCTGCTTGCCCCATTCTCCCAGTCCTATAGTACTGAGCATCTACGGTTCCACCAGAGACAGGTCTTTGGCTGTGCCAGAGCAGAAACTGCTGGTGAGGAATCTGGATGCATAAAACCTCTGCTTCAGGTGCCCGTGCCTCTCTGCCACCCTTCCTCCTTGGCCATCAGCAAAACAAATTTGTTTGTACGACCAACCCCATACCACAGCATCTCTCTGAGCCTTGGAGATGCTCAGCATTCAGCTGCAGATCCATCTAAATACCAACAGTGTCCTTATAAACAGGCAAAAGTAAAATCAAACATCTCCAAGAGATTTGACTTCCAAATCTGTACCAGCAGGCAATGCAAAGCAGAAGGCAGCAGAAACGCTGGTACCCCTCTGCAGTGGAAGGTTTGAACATACCTGTGGGTTGGCAGGTATGTAAATCTCCACTTCCCAGCATTTTTGCAGCCTTTAGGGATGGCTCTCTGAACTGCACCAGCATCAGCATCACTTCAACAGGCTCAGATTTTGCCCTTTGCATGGTGAAAACCCTTTGACCTTTTCTGTATGCATTCAGAAGCACATCCTATTTTGCGTGAAAATGAAGTTATTTGTCTAACCAAGATAAATAAATAAACCCCGGTCTCCTAGACCTGGGAGGGGAGTTTAGGAGAAGCATGCTCCTGGGCTAACTGTGCTTTTCCCAGAACAGAAAAAGCCCACCCTGTTTGCCTAAAAGCTGAAAGTGATGCAAAAGGAGACCATAAGGGAGTATGAAAATGCCTTTGAATCAATAGGATAAACTTAACAGGATCAGGAATAAATAGAATGAATGAAATAGGATAAAAATGCCAGAGGAGACACTAGACTCAACATCGCCTCAGGGATCACTGCTGAAAGAGCAGAAGGACCAAGTTCATCCTGGGTGTAATTCCCTTGGCCATTTCCTCCTGGTGTTTTAAAGCTTGGTGGATTTAGAAGCTTTGGGTGGGATTTTTTTTCTCCCTGTCAATGATGTCTCAATTCAAATAATGTGTGAGATTCTTGGGTTTGCTCCACACCCGCCTGGCACGGCTTAGGGTCTGGCTTCTATAAATGGCGGCTTCCTATGACCCAGCAGTTCCGCTCTGGTTACGAGGATATCCATAAGGGTGCCTACATGTGAATTTGGGTGATGAATTTAAAGCAGTCATGTTTGCAAACCAGTTTTTATGTTTATGTAACAGATTCCATCCCGATTCAACAAGCATGCTGACAGCCAGGCTTCACTCCAAGCATGTGTTTAGATCTCTTTGGCTTTCAAGGAGTTTATGCTTATGCTTTAAGTTAAGCAGGTGTTTTGTGTATTGAGTCTGTATCCTTTTAACAGATGCACCATCTTCGCTTGATCCTTCAAAGACAAGAAGAGATTTTAGAAAAGATACTCCTCGGGTATTTGCTGGTTGCTGTTCCCAACAGCTCTCTGCTGTGCAGCACAGCAGGGCAGCCCAGCAGCTCCCAATGTGTCTAGCTCCCACACAGCCCTCATTACACCACAGAAAATATAAAAAGAACGAAAATTAAAGTATGTTGAAAACGCGTCTTTTCTCTGTACTAGTTCCCAAGGCACCTCATGAGCAGGTGTGAGTTCTGTGTCTCAGCAAAACTGTGGACCTGATTAATTTTGTTTTATCAAAGGACAAAGGTGCCCCTTCAGAAACCAGAAGTCCTATGTAAGCCACATTCATCGGTGGCTGAGCACAGGGTCCTGGGCACCCCAGCTCCTGGAGCGTCTCCCCCAGCTGCCTGCTGGGATCACCACACTAGGACATGACACTGCAGTTCATGTTCCTGTCCTCGCAAAAGCAGCCAGAGAAGTCTCCAGCAGCAAAACTTCATCAAACCGTTTGTTTGAAAGGTGACCCCCACAGAGGAGGCAGTGCCCTATAGCCCCACTTCTGGACACCCTGCTAATTCACGGCACTGCTCAGGGACCAGATCTTCATCCCACCACCTTGGCTTTCCAACACAACTCCTGATCCAAGGATGAATTTTGCGTAGCTTAGGAGAGTTGATGAGTGCACCACCGCCCCCAGCAAGATGGCTGCAGGCCATCAGCTAAAATAGCTGCTTGTCATCATCTCCTTTGTCCAGGCTGTGGGCTGGCATAACCTGTCTCCACTCCTTATGAGATCCTTTTACACCCGCCTTTGAAGGGCTGACTGACAGCAGGACCTTGATCTTTCCTTTTGTCCTGTTCCCCCTGCTTCTCTGCCTTTCCTTTGCCATCTGCTCTGGTTATTTTCCCCCTGTGCCTTTTGGGGGTCTTTTTCTCCCTTCTTTATTGTCCCCTTTCCCCCTTCATGGATCCTCTCCCTACCATCCTGGGTGGCGTGTAGACTCCCAGAACAGCCCTGATGTGAGTTAGGGTGCTCACCCAAACCAGCATTATGTTCACATGCTCTGGCGTGGTGGGGTGTACTAGTGAGCATCGATCTCAGCACAGGGAACCAAGTCAGGACCATGTCACACCCTGGAAGTAGCTAGCTTGGAGGGTGCTTTGCTCCAGCATCATCACCCAGAAGTGCCCATCTCTCATGGGGCAGGTGGATCATGTGGATCTCACAAGTATCATGTGGACCTCATGGGTATTGTGTGGACTTTGCAAGTATCATGTGGCCTCATCGGCGGGGGATGATCAAAGAATTCCCTCCTCCCTGGCACCAGGCTGTGCCATGGGCTCCCTCTGCGGCAGATTGCCCCCACAGTCGGGTGGCCCGTGCAGCCCGGAGCACTCTGCCAGCACAAGCAATTCCTCCCAGGTCAAGGACCTGGCACAGTGAGGGGTGTCACTTACACCCAGACATGGATGGCACAAGCTGATAGGGGTTAACTCACCTCAGTGGGCTGGACCCCTTCCAGGGGAGCAGACACCCTGAGCTCAGCCAGCAGCTGGGAGCAGAGGTGGAGGAACACAGTGAGGCAACAAACAGCCCAGCACTGACTGTGCCCTGATGCCTGATGCCCCAGGCTGTGGCACAGGCAGAGCCAGGATGCCAGGGCTGTCCACCACAGCGCTTGGGAGATAGTCCTCCTGCTAGGGAGGTGTCAAGCTTGCAGGAGGGAAATGCCTTTCCTGAAACAGTTACTTTGATGCTGCCTGCATTTGTAAAACCGAGACTCCATCCTGCGAGGAGTGCCTGCCGGATTTGAATCAAGTGCTGCTGGTATGCAAGGGGGGCTCATACCAGGGCATCGTGCACAGTAGTGGCCTCTGCAGATGGGTGACCAGTGCCCCACAGCAAGGACAGCACCCAACCTTTGCCTTGCTACCTCTAAGCAGGCCTGACACACACCCTGATGTCTTGCCACAGTGCATCTCACGGCAGAGAAGCCCTCTGGCCTTAAGGAGTTTCTTTTCCAAATGAAGCAGAGCTCAGGCGTGCACGCTCTTACACGTGCGAGAGACCCGGGGCTGGAGGGCAGGCTGGGATCCAGCCCCCACCGTAGCAGGGTCTTGCCTCAGCCCCCTCCAGCCGGGCTGGCTCTGACCCCAGGCACATGGCCTGAGCCCCTCTGGTGTGGATAGTTTGAAAGAGGGAGATGCCACTTCCTAGAGCTCTTGAAGGAGGTGGATGGCAAAACTGTGCCCACCCATCTGCACCGCACTGCTGACCCCTCAAAGCTCAGCATGCATAAACACGTCCTAGGCAGGTCTGGATGTGCCGGCACTCCGGAGAGTCTGGAAGGGAATTCAGGCACAGTGATCTGTGATCACACATCAAGGATAAACAAAGCTCAAGGCTTGTGCTGTTGTCTTCTCCCATGGCAGGGAGATGGACATCAGCAGACCCTAGGGGTGTCATCAGATTGCTCTCTTTCCAGTTAGAAAGTGAGTTTTCACACTGAAAATAATTGCCCCTTAATGCCAGCTGCAGGGACCAGAGCATGCATTGCCACAAGGTTATGCTCCTTCCAATCCATCTGCTGTCCCTGTGTCGAGCTCAAATGTCTCTCCTTCTCCCCCAGCCCCCAGCTCTCCTCTCAGCTTTCAGAGCCACCCTGGCTCCCAGGATATGCGTTTAGCCTTCCCCTTCTCCCACCACCTCCACTGCTCCACAAAGATGAACAAGGTCAGGGATGGGTGATACATCACCACCAGTCCCTCTGTAATCCAGGAGAGACCTGGGAGAAGGCTTGGCTACCCAATATCCATCAGCTCCTGGGGACATCACTTGTGCTAATGTCACAAAGGGGACGTTCTTCTAGCTTCATCTGAGCTACGGCTCCAGCGAAAGCACCAAGAGACCAACGTTTCCAGAGAGAGTAGCTGACAGTGATGGGAAAATGCTGCTGCACTTTGAGAGTCCTTGTCACATGCTGCACCCCATTTGTGAGCCTTGACAGGCTGGGAGATTTGGGTTCTTTCTGTCCTAATTCTTTCCGAAAGGAGCTACTCCATTCAAGTAATTCAGTCATGTAGTTTGGTGAAGGTGAACAGCCAAGCAAAGAGTACATTTATACAGTGATACAAATGGGCTAGAGGAACGTCATTCCTTTCCTTGCCTCTGATCTGCTCATTGGCCTTGGCAGGGTTGCTTCCCACCCCTGTGCCTCTATTTCTTCTCTGCCTCCCTGCCTTGTGCATGCAGCCCACAGCCTCCATGGAGAGAAGGAAGAATATCAGGGACTGGTTTGGGCTGGGATATCTGGTGCCTCAGGAAAAGCAATAACCTGCACACCCAGGCTTTGCCCAAGCCTGCAGGTGCTGGAGCTCTCCCTGCCCACCCACGTCCACCCAATGTACGTTGGATGCTGTGCCCGTTCAGGGCCTCAGTCAGAGGCTTCTAAGTGCTTTTGTGGATCTCTGAGCGTGAACTTGGTGGTGGACATGGAAAGCCACAGAAGGGAGGTGGAGACAGGATGGGCAGATTACAAGCAGCTGCTGCTGGGGTGCAGCGTGGCAAACAGCCATCTCCCCCAGCAGTGTCTGCGAAGCATTCAGGGAAGGGGAGTCACAAAGCTGGGGAAGAGTGGGAGCTGGGAGGCAATAGTGCAGAAGCCAGAATTCATCTGCCTATGGAAATCTCCTTATAGCCGTGGCAGGGTCTTGCTGTGCTCAGTGCTTTCAGGGGCAGGGAGGGACTTAGCTGTGTTCTCCCCCCGCTGCCCTGCCTTTCCCTGGCTGCCGCGTGGGGAGGTTTCGGCAGCAAATGAGCAGCACTAGGCCGGTCTGGCAGCATGGGGCGGTGAGCGGGCAGGGGTGAGGTCCAGCCTTCGCAGGTGCAGGGCCACGCGGGTGATGCATCTGCCACACTCGCCTCCACACTCCCACCCTCCAGGCTCTCTCTCATATGCTGCTCCCATCTTTCCGCGTCTCTGCTGCCTTTTTATCCTCGGTGCCTTCGCTCGATGGGAACATCTGACTGAGATGCAGCGATGCACTGCCATCTCCACCAGCATCAGTGGCACAGCAGGCATGGGGCAGCCTGGCTGCCAGCACAGGGAGGGCTTCAGCCCACTGGGGAGGGGGTGGCAGGAGCAGATCCCCCAGGGTTTAGCCTGGGGCACAGCACACTGCAAAATCGACAGCGGCCGGCTGCAGCAAAAAAAGGAAAGACTGATTTATGCCCCCACTGTCTCCGCGCTGCTTGGTTCCAGCAGAGCTAAAGTGCCGGTTTTGCCTGTACTGGGCCCATCGCGGTGCAAGATCCTGCCAAAGCGTGAGAGGGATGTGCGGTGGAAAGCGTATCAGGGGTGGTATTGTCTACACGCAAATGCTCAACTTTATGTACTTTTAACTAGAGGTGTAACAGATGGTTGCATTTCAGTCCAAGCAGTGGAGAGCCATGCCCATTCCGGCTGGAGCCAATCAATCCCGCCACTCTGGGGAAAACGGCAAGCTGGGTTTGGAAGCACGGCTGCCAGCAATCCAGAGGAAGGCTTTGCACAGGCAAACGTGGGCTGCTGCCATGTGAAACCAGGGAAACAGGATTAAAAAGCCATCGAGGCAGACAGCAGAGCACGGCGCCGCAACCCATCCCCGGAGCAAATGGTGGGAGAGACAGCGAGCAGCCGGGGCTCAGCAAACGTGCATCGGCCCAAACGGCTGTTCCCAGGCGCTGGCACAGGGAGGGGAAGGGAAGGAGGTTCACTGTGGGGGGAGAGAAGTTTTGCGGGAATGGGAGGAGGCTGTTCCCACTCGGTAGTGCAGCAGGAAGGCACTGTCTGTGATGCTCTCTGCCTGCTCATGGTGTTCTGCCCGATCCCCTCATCTGTCTCCACACCCCACAGTGTTATTTCTGCGTGGGGTGGGGACTGTCCCCCACTGCCATGGTTCCTGCTCTTCATGGCCCCGCAGACAGTGCAACATCCCTCCTCTGAGCCCAGGTACCCGTGGGGCCTGGGCACATGGGCCCTACTCCATGGGGGACCCCAAGGCACCACAGCTGGGGGTCCAAGGGAAGGAAGAGCCTTACAGTGGGAAGATGGCCTCTCCCAGTACAGCCCACACCAGGAGACAAGTATGGACAGGGCTGAGGCAGCTCCCACCCCAGGCCTCACAAGGGAGATTTGCCTCTGGTTTCTGGGCAGCTTTTGGGCTGATGGAAGGGAATATGGTAGTGTAGAGATGGCTGAGTTGGGCTAACTCAGGGTTGTGGTTTAAGATCTGGGGTACAAGGAGGTGGGTCATGGAGAAAGATTATCCAGTGTGGGTCATGGGAAAATGAGCTGAGAGATTACAGCCAGGAGGAGCTTTTAACATAAGAGCCTTCAAGACAACCAAGAGCAGGGGAAAGAGCACAAGAGGGAAAGCAGCATTGTTACCTCTCTGCTTCTCAGGCTCCTCACCATCTGAAGCAATTGCAGATCACTGCTCGCTTGCTGGGGAAGGTACTGTTTCTCACAAATCCCAATAGGACCGATTTATCCTTACTGGGTGAAGGGCTGGATAAGCACATGGGTTCCACTAGCTCTTCCAGATCCAGACTGGGGTGACATAGTTGCACCACACCTCCCCTAAGCATCTCTCCAAACCACATGGGCATTTCTGCCTCCAGGGCACCAAGATTTGCTCCCACCATAGTTCACTCTTCAGCAACAAGGAGCACTTGAAATACAGCTTCGTCCTTCTTTCTCAAATACGGGTTTATATTGAGAGAGAAGGATAGACAGACCATCAGAGATGAAATTTCCCTGTGCCACTCACCTCCTGCCAGTGAACCTGCAAGGCTGAAGAACCGTGGGAGCAGATACAGCCGGAGGCAGTTGACAGCTGAGCCTATGGTTCATTTTCGAGGTTCTCAGCATACACCCGAGATTTGGGAGGTGCCCCTCAGGATACAGCCTCGAGGGTTGCGCATTACAGCAGTGCAGATCATCAGATCAGGAACTGTAATGGGAGGTTGCAGGGAAGAAAGTGATTTTGTTTAATGGCTTCTGGAGGCTGAGGGATTTTGGAAAATCACTAGAATTGTGGATCCTGGCAGGAAACCCATGCTCCATTTCAGTGCTGTCAACACCAAGCAGCCAAAAAAACTGGGAAGCAGGTTCATGAGAGAATGCTTAAACAAATAAAAAAAAAAAAAAAAAAAAAAGTCTGTTTTATCCTTGTCTCTTGCCCTGGGTGGTTTGTCCACCACAACATCTGCTCATCTTCAAAGGTACCTCTGTCACCACAAAGCTCAGGTGAGAAAACTCCAATATGCAAGCTGAACTGCCCTCAAGGTTTTGAGTGAAACATTAAAAATTTGCAAAAATCCAGTGACTCAATAAGACTGGATGACCCAAGGAGTCTGCCCAGACAGGCAATGGGCAGCCCTAAGGTTTAAGTGCTCGAGGACTGTTTAGAGTGATACATCTGCATCAAGGATATTTCAGCCCCTGCATATCACTGGCACCATTCACCAGTCCACAAGTTGCAAACATATGACTGAGACAGAAACGCATCCCAGCGAGGCGGCAGGGAGACTGCAGGCAGCCTTCTGCAATTAAAATGAAGTATTTCAAGTAAATCTGGCTTTTTCCTCACTCTTACCACATTGAAAAAGCCTCAGGAAGTCTCTCCAGGGGCTTCCTCCCCAGCCTGGCAGGGTTGGTGTTCCCCACAGTGCCATCAAGCCTTTCACATCACCCCCACAGGGCTGGGGGGTTGAACCTGTTTCAAAGACCTGTTCTCCCTCTCCACTGCACCTCCTCATTCTCTCTCATAGTCACGTTCCCAGGTACCTCTCAGCAGATGTTTACAGTGCTTTTGTAAAACATTTCCACTTTCCGGAGCTTACCGAGCTCTCTCTGTCTCACAGGTGCTCTTGTCTGGAGAATGCAATGTCATGAAATGACTGCTGTGACAGCAGGCATATCCTCCCCCAGCTCCTCTCGCTATGCGACAGACAGGGTGCCTTGTTTAGAGAGACCAAGAAAAACCCTGTGGAGGCTGAGGATGCTTGTCCTTACAGTTCTGCTACAACCCTTACCATTCCCAAGGGAGGACGGTTTCATAGCAGGGCCCAAAAGTCCCTTGGATGTTTCATCTGCATCCAAATTCCTTGGATGTTTCCTTTCACATCTGCAAAGCCCTCCTGGCCCTGAGAATGTGGGCTATACAAAGACACAAAAAATCTGGGTGGGCAAAGGAGCAAACCCAGACGATTGCAGCGCATGACGGGGCCAGACTAAGGACGGTCTATTATGCTGGCAACGCTGCCCAGGGTGCTGCCAGTGGATGCTCTCCACCTTTGTTCAATGCATCGATGCCTGACTTAGGTCCATCCCAAGAAAGTATGTGCGAGCCTCTAGTTCCTGGCCTACTTTACCCTCAGGAAACTTTGGAGCTTTTGGCGAGCTGGGATGAGCTCCCTGCCCCACTGTTTCTGTTCCACCACTGCAGCCCCAGTAGCCAGCCTTTCATGTTCACAGCCATCTTTCCTCATACACCAGCCAACCACATGCACCAGCCAGGCATCTTCCCTAGTTCATCCTGGTGACCCAACACCTTCCCCAGGTGTTTGCCCAACCTGGGACACCACAGACCTCCCCACTGTCCACCACACCATGAATGCCATTCTCTCTCTGAGGTGCATCTTGGTTTTCCTTGGTCTTCTCCATCAGCTGCCCAGTCCTGGATGATAAGAGATGCACCTCTTCCACAGTCAGCTCCGTGTTTCCAGGCTGACAGGCTTTGCCAAGGACTACGGATGTCTGTGCTGTCAGACAGGCTGAGGAGTGGGTGAGCAGGGATTAACTGTGCGTTGCCTCTTCCTGAACAAGTGCAAGCGGACATGGAGTTATCAGGTGACAGATTCATAACAAATGAAAGGAAGATCTTATCTACATAGCTTGTAGATCAGCCATGAAACTTATTGCCCCGGGATATCGCAGATGCCAAAAGATTATATGGGTTGAACAAGTGGTTAGACACGTTCATGGAAGAGCAATCTATCTGGGGCTATAAAACACAAAGGTATCACTCCTAGCTCAGGACTCTGAACCACAAACTTCCAGGGGCTGGGAAAGTATCCCAGGGAAACATGCCATATACTTGCTAATGTTTGTATTATAATAATACAGTGCAACTCTATAGTGATAATAACATACTACATAATTGGGTCTTTGCACTCTCAGGACATCCATCACCAGCCAGCAGCAGAGTCAGGATCCAGGTTTAGGCAGACCTTTGTTAGACATGATATGGCCTTCCTCAGCCTCTTGTATAGGGTGACAGTATAGATCAGTGCCAGGCTGACTGCCATTAGCGCTCCTGCAAACATGTAGCGCTCACGTCACTGAACTGCCTCGTTGCTCTTCAAAGGAGACAGGCAGGGATAAAGCCTCTGGTTCTGAGAGGGTTCGTGAACCTAGATCTGCATGCCATACCCCTGCCTGCGCCAGGGCAAAGCATGGTGTTAAGCTGTGTGTTTGACTGAGCTCTGGGTCTAAAACCAAACGCATCAGCAGCTCTGGGTCAGTGTTGTGCTGGGCGTGGAAGTCTGTGTCTTTCCTGGAAAGTTATCAATTAGGGAAAGACCTTCATCTGAAAATATCTTTTTGTTTCTCAGGAATAGATTCTTTCCATCATTCATCTCCTCTCACCTGATGCAATAATGTTGACTTTTCACCACTGCTCCCCTCAGAAACCCCAGAAGCAACACCATCTCCTGTGCTCCTGGTCCATGGAGAACCACTCCCATTCGTGGCACAGCCAGGTGCCCGTGGCATGCAGGTCTCAGATGCTGCCCTGCTCCATCTCCATGAGCAAGTATAAACTCGCTACCCCCATCCACAAGCTTGTTAAGCGGAACAAGCCCAGCTTACCTCATGCAGGCATTTTTGGGACTGAATCAGCAGCTTTGGGGCAAGAGAGCATCATGGACTTGACACTAGCAAGTCCTGGTTCAGACAGAAATTGTGACTGCATTCCTATCAGTTTCTTGCCCCAATCACCTTTGTATCTACCTCTACTGAAACTCCCACCTGGGAAAGACACTTGGGGATGGGGGCCAGATTTGATCCCTCCAATACCAAGGGAAAGTTTTGGGGAGAAAATGCAAAACTTATTTTCCATTCAAATATAACTAATAATAAAACCGGGGAGGAACAATGCTGGAAATATGCTAAGTAAGCAGAAATCTGGCTAAACAGAAGTTTTCCACGAGGCATCAGGAAATCTCTGAATTGCCATGAGTGCCTTATTTAGTGGTGCGTATGCTTTTTGTCCACACAAGTTCCAGTCACTGCAGCCATCAAACATTTTTTAATAGGAGCATTAACTTAAGAATAGCTAACAGTAATATTCCTAGCTGTGTGGAAACAGCATTTTATTAAATGCTTCACACAGATTTTGTATAATAAAGATGAATATATTATATCCTCTGCCTCCCCCAGAGTGAAACAATAATAGGAAAATAAAAAAAAAAAAACCAATAAAGTGAAACATAAATAGAACATAATGGGACTAGTAGCGAACTGAACTGACTATATAACATCTGCTATTGTTTGCCTGGCAAACGCAAACAAGGGGAGAAACCAAGAAAGATTTGAACAGCCCTAACCTCTTTCCCCTTTGCTGCAAGAAAGCAGCACTGATATCCCAAGCAGATCTGTTTCAGGGCTGACAAAACGGTGCAAGGCACAACTTGCAAATTTGTCCTTAAATGTGTCAGACTCCGCCAGCTTCTGTGCACAGAGCAATTTGCACAAGTCTTCCGATGCCAGCCCAGTTTATGTGTGAAAACATCCACAGATCTGGCAAGTTCCCAATGTGAAAAATTCATTAGTTTCAAATCTCAGGTTTTGCCATGTGTTTGCCCCTCGCTATTCTCCGGTTTCTGAAGTCCAGTCACCCTGTCAGCTGAGCCGACACAAAACCATGGGAGCCGGGCAACAAACCCTGCCAACCGAGGAGGCAGAGAAAAAGCTGACATCTATGGGCAAGACCTCAGCTGGCTTCTGTATGTCGTAACCAGGGAGCACTTGCCTGTATCAAGGACCTTTGGAGAAATCAGGATAACTAAGGGATCACACTGTGAGCAGAGGGAAGGATTTTTGCCAGGCAGCTCCTCTGCAGGTAACAATCTAGCCAGCTCACAGGTGCTGTGAACCCAGGGCTTCGCATCTGCAAAATCCAGCCTGGGTTTGTGACCGAGCTTAAATCACAGCCATCCTGACTGATAACAGAACCGGCTGGAAGCAGGGGGAAGGAAAAAAAGAGCTAAATGCCTATAAAAGTCATTTTCTCTTTTATTTGTTATCTTGCTTGTAATGATCACACCATGTTTCCTATCTATTTTTACAGTAAGTTGTACGCTGGTCTCAAGAGGCCCCTGGATGACTTATTATTAACGATGTCTTCTTATTATGGATGGTGATTTATTATCAGAGTGATTCTATTTGTACTGGGTATGTTGTTCTGCTGCCAGCACAAAGCTCTTGCCATCTCCAGAGCAAAAGGTCATGTTCCTGCAGCACTACGTGCCCAGCTCCGCAATGCTGAGCCAGTGGGTCCGCAGATTGCACACATGCACAGGGCAAAAGGGCAAAGAGCAGAGCAGCCGTGCACCCGCGGCATTGCAACTGCTCCGTAGCCACAGGGTGCGTGGGTGCTCCTTCTCCCACTGATGGACTTCGCTCCTCTTTACCCTCTGCCTGCATCCCCTGTATGTAATGAGGTCACCATTTACGGATCTGTATACATCTCAAAAAACCATACCTTTCATCATTTTTGCCTTGCCTTACCAGTTAACGAGTCTTTAACCTTGGGAAACTGGAATCGCTTTTCTACCCTGTCCTGGAGCCCATGTACTCCGAGGCTCTTGGACGCTCGGTAGCTATAATAAGGGACCATCTGGAGTTTGGCGGGAGGTTTGCAGGGCACAGGAGACTTTTAACACCGTTTCTTTGCTGAGACTACAAGCAGCTGCAGGAACAGGTACACAGCTTTCCAAGCAGAAAATCACAGGTTTTAAAGCGCAGGCGAGGGGCCCCTCCTGCAAAGTTATCCTGTGGCTTGGCTCAGGCCGAACTAGCCCCTCCACAGCTGCTGTCCCCCGTCGGGGAGCAGTGAGCCCCGGGGTCCCCTCGCCCGGAGCGCGGCGGGGCAGCGGCTGCGCGGCCGGCGCGTTCGGCGCCCTCCCCCTAGCGGCCATGCCCGGGACCCCCGGGGACCCCCCTGCCGCTCCTACCTGGCCCGCAAGGCTGGCATCCTGGCTCGCCGCCGGCCTGCCCAGCCAGCCGCAGCCTTTCCCGAGGGCGAGGGATGCCCGCTCCGGCCGGCCCCTTTGCACGCCCCAGGCCGCATTACTGCTGCTGCTGTTTGTGGCGTTGATACTCCCCTTTCCAGGCCTTGCTCACCCCTTACCCAGGAACGCTGGTAGGTTCTTATTAAGTTTTAACACTGCTGATGGCAGATGCAGAGAACCTGACTGGTTTTGTCATGTGCGAGCAGAATCCAGACCCACGTGTTGCTGCTTACTTGGCATTAGCAAAGACCCGCTTTCCACACCTGTAAAAAGCAGCAGAACTAAATAGACCCCGAGGAGATTTCAAGCAGAAAAATGGGAGAAACCTTGAGGCTGTTCACTACACATGCTTTACTCAGTGCCCAGGAAAAAGGCCCAGGCAGGAGAGTTCCACCATCACAAGCGATCATACATCAGCTGGAAAAGAGCCCTGGGTGCCAGGCAAGAGAACGTGGGAATTTGGCATCACAAGATGTCAGAAACAAAACAAAACAGAGAAGGGAGGTGGACCAGGATGCTCAGAGGTGGAATCACTAAAGATACGGCATTTTTGTCCTGATATTTAACCTCAGAGTCTGAATCATTTCCTGAAGAGAGGGAATTAGGGAAATGCCTAACAGGAAAGATTTTTTTTCACCCCAGCCTCCTGTAGGAAGCTCTTCTCTCTCTCTCCATCGTACTGCCATGCAGTGCTGGAGACAGGGAGACAGCCTGATCCGACAGCGATCGGTACAGAAATGCTGTAAGCTGACAGCAGCTATTACGCAGGAAGGGAAATGCCAGCCACCATTACAGGATGCTAAAAAGTACCCATAAAAAGAGCCATGCCTGATCCAAGACCATCCAAGGAATGTGTCTAAGGTTCCTGGGGCAGAAAGCAGAATAAAATAAACAGAGGTGTCTGCTGGCCATGGCCAAGCTGTTAGGGAAAGGTCACTTTTCAAGGCAGGTCTGAGACAGGCCCCAGGCAGGATGCAAAGAGCAGCTTGGCACTGGAGAGCGGTGCAGGGGAGCCCTGTGTCCAGCAGCAGGGTCTGGGAGAGGTTTGAGAATCATCTTGTGAACGCCTGCCATGGATGGAGGCCACAAGCGTGCAAGAGTATAGCCTGGACTTTGGTGAGAGAAACAGGAATAGAGAAGAGGAAAGCTGCAATACCCTGGCTTGGTCTGGGAGGATGTGTCTGCTGCTAAGTGATGCTGTAGTTTGGAAGGAAAAGAACAAGAGGCATCTAGCACCTTGCAAACTCACCTCACCTGTGAGTTGAAAGGCAAGTGAACTGCTGTTTGACCCTACGTCTAGCTGCTGCCCCTTCATAACAGGACCTGAGAGGGACAAGAGGAACAAACACAGCAAGCCTTAACATGAAGGGATGGATTTTAAGGGCATCTTTCTTTCCAGCAGCGCTTCTCTGAGCTTGAGAGATCCCGCAAGGTCAGATGGGGTAGGATGCAAAACTGAAGGGATGGAAGAACAGGGGTACTGAAAGAAAGAAGTGAGAGGTAGGAAGAAGCAGCCTCACAGCACTCAAAGTTGAAAGAGATCACAGTCAGACTCTGGTTTCGCATCTCAGTGCTGCTTTTGCAAAGGGTGGAAATATTAGTTTTTAATTAATTTTCTTACTGCAGTTGTTGGAAGGGGAGGAGGGAGGGGAATCACCTTCAGAAAAGAAATACAAATAACTGCTTTAACAGGAAACTTTTGCTGCTGTAATTTATTGGAAGGCAAAATGAGCTCCGATTACATTATCCACCCGCACTGTGCCGGCAACACGTACTTCGGATATTGTGCTATAATCCAATGACTGCTCCTGAATTATTAACACCAAGTTGTTATTAGAAGAAGTTGCCTGGCTTATTTCCGCCATTTTCCCCCCCACTCCCTTTATTAAGTTTCAATTGATTCCCCACACCTCCTCCTGCCCCCCAAAAATGAGCCCTCGCCTCCCTGGCTCCTTCATAGCTGCCACAAACGTTACTTGCATTTGGCAGCCTGGTGAATTATTCACGCGTGCCGGGAGCGGCAAAGATATTACAGGTCTCGGAGGAGCCAGCGCTGCTCGGCTGTCACAGCCCTGGGTGACTGTAGCGTCGCCCACCCCCAGCCCCCGCCCCGTCCAACAAAGTTTTGTCGAGCCTCGAGCCCAGAGTAGAGTGTCGGGGCAGGGGGGCGTCCCGCGGGCAGCCCCGCCTCGCTTCTCTCCTCGGGGAACCGAGAGAGCCCCTGGGCCTGGGCCGAGGTGGGCATCACCCAGGCACTCGACACCCCCCGCCCAGCCCCGCGGGGCCCGGAGGTGACAGTGCAAACCAGCGCTGCGCGCTATTTCCAGCCGCCTGCGGGCGCAGCTGCGCGGACTGGGTGCTGCCTGCCCCCGCCTGCCCTGCGCCCATCCGCTGGTCTCGGGGCGAGCTCCGCGCCTGCGGAGCACCGGTTCCCCCCTCCAGCCTCCTCCCTTGAGCCAAGGGGGACTGGAGAGAGAAGGCTGTGGCTGCGCTCCATCCCAAAACGAACGTGACCCAGGGAGCAGCCAAGGGGTGCGCAGAGGGTCGGGGCTGCGCTGAGCGCCTCTGCCGGCCCTGCCCGCCTGCCTCGGCTCTCCCGGGCTGGGACGGGGCAGGGACGGCCCGAGAGCTGCTAAATCTCTGCCGCCCACAGAGCCTGGCAAGGCCGGGAGGCCTGAAATGCCCTCGGCCGGCTCCGACCCACCTCCCTGCCCTGCAGATTGCATTTATCAAAGTATTTAATTTTTTTTAATAATAATAATAGTAGTAGTAGTAAAAATCAGGTTGTCGCCTTGCCTGGAGCCGGGACGAGCACTTCCCGGCTGTTCTTCCCGGGGAGCCTGCATCCAACTGGGTTTCTTGGACTAGAAATTAAAAGAATAAAAATACGTTCAAATGTTCGTATGCGCCTTTCTCACTCAGGAACCCCTGCGACGGCTGCAGGAGGACCCTGTCCCACCCCCCGGGGGGAAACCGGGGGTCTGGCTGGGGGGCCCGCAGCGCAAAGCAGCTCTCCAGCCCCCCCCAAATCCCGGGGCAACGCCAAAAGCCCACCAGACGTGACGGTTCGGAGGGACCCCGACCGTGCTGAGGAGGAGAGGGTATGTGCCGGCCCCCAACATTTGGTATTAGGGGCACCCCCGTGGTTGTCCCCCGCCGTGGGAAGCGCTCCACGCGGCCCCGCTCAAGGCGATGAGGCGGCCGGAGGAGTCAATCCACCCGGGGAGTTACTTTTAATTTGTGCTTTACAAGGGTTGCGGCGGAGGCGGGCTCCCCTATTTTCCTTGCACCCCGCCCGGAGCATCCCGGCTTACAGCGGCACGGGGGTTCGCTCCCGTTTGGGTTCATCCCTCGCTCCGCGCCCTGCGGCAGGGCGGCGGGGGGCGGCCCGGGCACCGCCGTGCCCAACCCCGCTCCCCGAGGGCTTTTGCAGGGGAAACCAGCCGGCCCCGGGTGCGGCCAGGGGTTTCCCGCACACTGCAGCTCCGCCGGCCCCGACGCCGCTGGGTCGCCCCGGGAGTTCGTTTGCAAACGAAAAAGCCCCGGGGAAAGGCGGAGAGGCGGGCGCTGCCCGGCCCGCCCGCCCGAGGGGCAGCGCTCCCCGTACCCCGCTTCGGGCAGGGCTTCTGGAGTGGCCGATTCCGTCCCTGCCCGGCCCCGCGCAAGTCCCATCCCCGCAGCGGAGACCCCCGAGGGAGCGGCAGCTTCTCCGCGTTTCTCCGCCGGGAAAGGCCGGGGCTTGGCGGGGCCGGTGCGCTCCAGCCGGGCCGGGCCGGGCGCGCTGCCCCTGGCCTCAGCTCCCCGGCCGGGTGCGGGCACTTGGATCAGGTTTATTTTTGGTGCAACGGAGCTTTTTCCCCCGCAGGGAGCTGGTTGCGAGGGGAGGAAGAAGCGGGGAATCGCGGAAAAACGACCTCCAGAGATGGGCTCGGTCGGGGAGCTTCCCTCCGGCTCCGCTGTGCCCCCCGGCCCCCCGACGCCCCCTCCCCAGCAAAGCCGGGAGCTGGCGGGCGCCCAGCCGGGGGCGGTTGTTTTCCAAGGGGAGCGACGACGAGCAGTGCCCGGCGGGGACAAGGGACACCTGTGGGTATATTTTACCGGCAGTTTTGCAAGAGAGAGCTGGGACAGGGACCGCGGCGGGCTCCCTCCTCCGGGCTCCACGGCGGGTCCCACCGGGCTCTCTCCGCCTCTCGGCCCTCGCAGCCCCAAACTTGGGGGGTGCTTAAAGACAAAAATAATAGTTATTTCCCAGGTTCCCGACTCGCCCCCCCGGCCCCGTGCGGGATGCTGTGCCAGGACCTCTCGCTATCAGCTAGAGAGCACGGGGGTTTGCTCCTCTCCGCGCTGCTAACAGGGAGCGGTAACGCGTTTAGACCACTTAAACTAGGCAGTCATAACTGGGAGCCATGCACGGCTCAGCTATGCTGGGAAAGGAGGTGTCATTTGTACGCAGTTACTTTGGTGATCAACACTTGAATGATTTATGCCGCCTGCTTTAATTATATTCCTGTGACATTTTCCTGGACAAAAGTGGGCCGCGCACAGCCAAAGCGGGCAGCCCCGGCGCGCCCTGCCTGCCTGCCGTGCCGGACGGCTCCCGGGGAGGGGGCAGCCACGCCGGCACCCCCGAACACGGCGAGGGGGGCGGCAAGGGGAGACGCCTCCAAAGATGCTACTCGTAGCCAGAGGGATTTTTTGTTACCCCCTGAGTAGTTTCAGATTCAGCGGTAGTTTTCTGCTTCGTGGAGGAGGAAAGGCCGCTGCTTCCCTTGCTTTTCTTCCCCGGTGAAGGGCAAGGGCGCGGAGCGACACTTCCCTGACGGCTCGGGGGGGGGCCTCATCCATCCCCGGGTACAGCCGGGGCCGCCGGTCCCTCCAGCGCTGCTCCCCTACCTGCCTCTCGGCCGGGGACCCGACCCAAACTTTTCCTGCCTGCACCAGGAGGGGATCAGTGCCAGGTCCCCGCTCAGAACGGGGGGGGGGCGCGGTTGAAGCGCTGCGGATGAGGGTGTTTTTCCCCAAACGACCCCAAAACCGGGAGTCACGACCCGCAGCTGCCTCCCGGCGTGACGGGCAAGAGAGTCCGGTGGGATGCGAAGTTCCGTGGCAGAGGCCAGACGAGGCACCCGGCTGTCCCCGGGGCCCCCTTGCTCCCCGGAACCCTCCGAGGACCAGGAGATGCGATGGGACCTGCCGCGGGACACAGAGGGTCCCTAATTCGGGGCTGGGTGCCAAGCGGGCTGCCAAAAACAAACGAACAAAAAAACCCAAAACCCAAAATAATTAAATTTCGAAGGGTGCTGAAGGGGGATGCTGAGCTCTTCCCCTCAGTCGGGGCGGGGGCAACCCAGCCTGCCCCTCCTCTGGTTTTTGGCCACCCCCGGAGGGCAGAGAGGGAGTCGTTTGCGAGGGGCGAGTTGCAGCCGTTGCAAAGGCAAAGTGAGCGCAGGGAAAACAAAACCAAACCCACGACAGGCGCCACCGAGCAGCCGGGAGCACCGCGGAGAGGGGTCGGTCGGACCCCGCCGGGACAGCCAGAGAGCGCCGGGGGGGTCAGGGAGGGGGGTCGGAACCTGTTCCCTTCCCTCTCAGCCACCCCTTCTCTCAATGAGGTGCTTATTTGGGGGGGGACACTGGGCACAAGGGCAGGCGGCAGGCCTGGAGCCACCGGGCTGAGCTACTCATGCAGAGCATGAACCCGGCTATCCCCTGCCAGCAGCGGCCGAGGCAAACGAATAAGGGTCCCCCCGTGGCGAGGAGCCCGTCCTGAGGCTGCTGCCCGCCCCCGCGGGCTCTGCCCCGACAAGGGAGCCAAAAAAAAGCGGGGTGCTAAAGCCCTGTCCCCCCGCGCAGGCAGGGCAGGGGAGATGCGGGCCGGAGGGACAGCCGGGGATCCGGAACGGTTTGAGGGGCTTCAATATGTCTAGCGCAGGCAGGTCTGCCCCTGCCCTGAGCGGAGCGGGCTGCGCTCGGGGTGCGGGCGCAAGTTGCGCCCCAGGTCTCCGCTGCGCGGGGGAGACGGGCCGGGCTGCAGCCTGGAGCCGGCGGCGCCTCGGCACATCCCTAACGTCGCCAGCCCGCCCGAACCCTCACCCAGGAACGAGACTATTTTTCTTTCTCTCTCCCCCGCCCTTTTTTTTTTCTTTTCTTTTTTTTTTTTTTTTAATCTTATTTCTGTAATTATAACACCAGCATCCCCGGCTGAGTTCTCAATAAAACCCGGATCCTGACATAAAACGCCACGCTGGAAAATAATGCGAGGGGACACAAGGGAGAGGAGGAAAGTCTCTAATTGGTTAAAATATGTTTAAATCACTTCATAAAACCCAAGCAAAGCGAAGCAAATAATCCACCTAGCAAAGCAAAGAAGCTGGGCGATTTAGAATCAGTGTAATTCGCTCCCCCCGACCAGCTCCCCCCCAGCTCCTCGCAGTATTTGATATGATGAATAACCCAATATAGGCCTTTAAAAATAGGTCACTGCATAAAGAGACTCCCAGAGAGCTATAAAAAATGGGAAGAGGGCGCTTTAAGGAGAGGAGCCATTTGCTTCTTTTGTGCTTGTTTGGTACCTAGCGGCCTGGGAGCTGCCAGCCGCCCTCCTCCTGCCCGTCAAGGTGAGGAGGAAAAGTTAGAGCCGGATCCGGCCCCGGCCTCTCCTCCCGCCCCGCTGCCCCGCGATGCGCCCGGCGGCCGCCGCCCGCCCCGTCCAGCCCCGGCCCGGGTCCGCGGCCCCGCGCCCCGCGGGGCGCTCCCCGCCCAGAGAGGGGGCCAGGCGCTTACCCCCGGCCCCAGGCTTTGTCTCCGGCGCTGCGGAGCGGCGAGGCAGAAGCGGGCGGGCGGCCCGAGTGAAAATAATAATAAGGAGCAGTTTTGGCTCCCACGGACAGCCGCGCCGGGCCAGGCCAGTTGTCTCCCGAGGGCGGGGGGCACAGCAAGCCCCGCCGCCGCTGCTCCCCTCCCTCAGAGCCGTCCGTAGGCTCGCAGCAAAAGGCCTCGGGCTGGAAACCGGCCCTCCCCGGCCCCGACACAGCGCTGTGCGGGGCGGCGGAGCGCGGCCGCAGCCTGCCCCTTCTCCTCGCGCTGCCCCCGGCCAGCATCACCCGCCGCCCCCGGCGCCTACGAAGGCGAAGAAGCCGCCGACATCCCGGCAGCGATCCCGGCCCGCGCCCCGCCGCACAGCCCCTCCGCGGGCTCTCCCGGTACCGGCACCCTCCCGGGGGGGTCCTGCCCGGCCGCCGGGCTGCCCCCGCCCCGGCCCCCGCAGCCCGCTCCGGCCCAGGGCGCTGGGAAAGAGGAGCACGACAAATTCGGCGGAAACCATCGTATTTTATTGGAAAGGAAAGGTCTGCCTTACCTGGAACCAGGCTCTCACCTTCTTCCCCTCATTAAAAAAATCAAACGGCTCTGGATAAAGCCGGAGAGAGACATTTTAAATAAACTAGTAGCCGAAATTAACAGGAGGGAGAAATAGAAGAAAAAAAAATCTCGGGGGGAAGGAAGAATAAAAAAGATACCGCCGGATATTTTTCGGTTTGTTTTGTTTTCGCTTATTATTATTTTTCACTATACTGTATTATCCTGATGCAATAAAGGCTGGTTTGTAATGTAATTTAAAAATATATATGTCCAAACAAATAGCAGGGCCAGAATATGACAAGTGCATTCAGCATTATAATTCAACTGGGCTCCACCTCCATACCGCCTCCTAATTAATGGGTCTCCGAACTTGCAAAAGCCTGCATTGGACAGAGAGAGAGAGAGCGAGAGAGAGAGAGAGAGAGGGCGAAAAGTGTCATTGAAGATAATTGATTACCTCCCAATCAACAATAACTTGTTAGCAATAGTCAATTACCCCGTCTCTTCTCGCCTCTTTCCCCCTGGTCCGAGGTCTCGGTGCGAGGGCTGCTCTCCCCCTCTCCGAAGTCTGCTTTTTAAATTTTTTCTTTTTTCCTTCTTTTTTTTTATTATTTTTTGGGGGAGTATTCGCTTGGGGGGGGGGGAGGGTAGGAAAAGTGCTGCGATTTGGGGTGTTTCTTAAAATAGCAGCTGGGAAGAGGAAGAGAGGAGAGAGCGAGCGAACGGAGACTGAGGAGGAAGAGAGAGAAGGGGGGGGAAAATCCCCGACCCAAAACCCTGGGACAAGAGGTGCAGCAGGACCACCTCCCGGCGAGGGACCGACGGCAGCTCCGCTCCCGGCCTCAGCCCGCCGCCCTGCCCGCCCTGCCCGCCGCCCGACGTGGCTTTCCCCGGGAGGACCCGGGGCTCCTCCGCCGGAGTTGGAGGTGGGCTTCAACTTTTGCTCGCTGTCTCCGCCGCCGTCACCTCGCGGTCCCGCCGGGGGCTTCTCCCCGCGGCAGCGCATCCCCGTCGCGGGTGGGGAAGGCAGCCCCGCGCGGCCCGGCCCCACCATGACTTCCAAAGAAGAACCCAAGCCCTCCTCGGGGGAAGAACGGCGGCGGAGCCCCTTGGATCACCTCCCACCGCCGGCCAACTCCAACAAGCCCCTCACCCCCTTCAGCATCGAGGACATCCTCAACAAGCCTTCGGTGCGGAGGAGTTACACCCTCTGCGGAACGGCCCACCTCCTCTCCGCCGCCGAGAAGCACCCCCCGGCCGGGCTGCCCCTCTCCGGCCGGGCGCTGCTCTCCCAGACCTCGCCCCTCTGCGCCCTGGAAGAGCTGGCCAGCAAGACCTTCAAGGGGCTGGAAGTCAGCGTGCTGCAGGCGGCCGAAGGTAAGCCCCTCGCAGAGTGGGGGGATCCTCCCGCGGGTGGGTGCCCCGCTCCTCCCCACGGCCTTGTTTTCCTGCCCCCCCCCCTCCCCGCCCCCCCCCCATCTCCCGGGGTGCCGCACGGGGTGGGATGGGGGGGTCCCTGGGCGGCCGGTACCCGGCGGCATCCTCCCCCCGCGGCCCTCGGGGTGCAGGAGCAGCGGCTCTGCCCCGCTCTCCCCCGACACCGACGAGGCAGGGGCGGGGGGGCTGGGGGCTGGGGCGTGGGGACGGGGGACGTGGGGAAAGCGGCGACAATCTGGCGGCTCGTCGGCAGGCAGGGACGGGATGACGATCTTCGGGCAGCGGCAAACGCCGAAGAAGCGTCGAAAGTCGCGGACGGCCTTCACCAACCACCAGATCTACGAGCTGGAGAAGCGGTTCCTCTACCAAAAATACCTGTCACCGGCGGACCGGGACCAGATCGCCCAGCAGCTGGGGCTCACCAACGCCCAGGTCATCACCTGGTTCCAGAACCGCCGCGCCAAGCTCAAGCGAGACCTGGAGGAGATGAAGGCCGACGTGGAATCGGCCAAAAAGCTGGGCCCCAACCCCGCCGTGGACATCGTGGCCTTGGCCGAGCTGGAGCCCAGCGCCGAGGGAAGGGGCAAGGCGCGGCCCGGGTCCTCGCCGCCGCCCCCCGCCGCCGCCCGGGAGCCCGGCGCCCCGCCGCCGCCCCGCCCCGCCTCGCCCCCCACGGAGCGGCCCCGCAGCCGCCGGGACAGCGAGGAGGAGGAGGAGGAGGAGGAGGACGTGGAGATCGACGTGGATGACTGAGGGGCGGCCGGCGGCCCCCCACCCCCTCCCCGTCCCTCTCCCCCACCCCCCACCCCGACAGCTCCAAACCGGTACCCCCCGGCCCCCATCCCGGCCCCGGCAGCGCGGCGAGGCGGCTGCTGCCCCTCGCTCGGAGCAATAAGCAATAGAAACCCACCACACACACACACACACAAAAAATTAATTTAGGGTAGACTCGATATCCCTCCGCCTGTCACATCTTCGGAATGGTGCAATTACGGACGGCTTCTGTATAAATATTTAAACGTATATATTGGATTTTTTTTCCTTCCCCCTTCTTTTTGAGGTTTTGATTATTTTTTTTAATAGCTATCAATGACGGTTATTTTATCTATGAGGGAGACGCGTAACCTTGGAATAAACTCGGCTTCCAACAGATGTTTGGGTAGGCAGTTGTTTTCAAAGACTTCCGAAACGAACCACTTTAGAGAAGATTTAAGTTAGACTTAAAAGGGCAACAGCAAAAATTAGCCACTTTCCTTTCCTTGCATGTTTCAGATGTGCACGAAGTATTTTTTTTTCCTTTTAAAAATATTTTTTTTCTTTCGCAATCTTGGGAACTTGGGGATGGGTTATAATGCAAGTTGAAAAATATATACTTTCTTTTTTTCCTAGAGCATAGAGGTTTGTCTCCAATGCAATTTCTGCCTCATTTTACCAATTAAAAGCTATTTTTACCATTTTCTGCTATTGTTGTGCTTTTATTGAAAAGCTGCCTTTCGTATTTTTGATATGAAGGTGGTAACAAAAAAAAAGAAAATAAAAAAAATCCTAGAATTATTTTTTACTCTTTTTAGAATTTTTGCATGCTACGGAAATAAAAAAGGACAAATCCCAAGATCAAAGCATTTAAATATTACACTATAAATTAAAAGAAATGTACAGATTTAAGACCTGTTTTTGTTTGAATTGTACAAATTTTAAAAGGCCTGCTATTTAAGTTCCGATAGGGACAATGTCGCTTTATTTACTGTCTCTTAGAATTGTACAGATAGCTCTTTTTTCCGATACAATAAAATCTTTACCATTTTAATATACTTTTAACGTCCTTCTTTGTGAACGAAAAAACGCTCTGCTGGTCCGAGGCTACGACAGGCTTCCCCCGCACCCGGGATCTCCCATCCCAGTTGCATTTAAAGTTACTTTAACCGCAGGATCTGTGAGGAAAGTGACAGGGAAGGAGCACACAAGCAAGAACTTTATTTAGGTTGGGTGTTTTTTTTTTTAAAAAAAAAAGGTTAATGCCAGGTGGACGTTCGCAGGGGGAGAGCCCGGCGGATCGCGAAGGCGGGCGGCGCGGGAGCGCTGCCCGAGCGCGGGGGGTGCGCGGTAGCGGCGGGAGCGGGGCCACCGGCACCCCCCACCCGCACCACCGCTCCCGCCTCCAGCGGGGCACTTCCAGCCCGGAATTAGAGAGGAAAGGCGGGGGTGGGATGGGTGAGGGGGAGTAAAAGAAAGAAAATACAGATCCAAGCAGAGGAGAAGGAGTTATCACCGCCTCGGACAAAAGGAGCGGGATGTGGGAGCGGGGGGGAGCTGCCCTCCGCCCGGCGGGCCAGACCTCCCGCTCCCGGGCAAAAGCGCTGCTGTGGCGATACGAGGATGCAAAATGTTTCATTTCCTCCCTTTCCTTTTTTTCTCTCACCCCCTCCTTTTCTTCCTTTTTTTTTTTTTCCTTCTTTTTTTCTCCGCCAAAATTAAGGCTCTGCTGAATGTGTTTTCTCTTGGCAGCGTGACCTGCCTTTGGAGTCGAGCAACGTGTGTTTCTCTCTATTCTTTGCAAAATTTATGTGAGAAAGACAAATCTGGTATACAGTGGCAGAGATCGGCGGAAAAGTGTCCACATAAGACAGGGTTGGTTTGTGGGTTGGATTTTTTTTTTTTTGGTCCAGTTTCTCCGAGGCTAAATAAATCTTTCTCCTCTTTGAGAATGGATGGGGTTGTAATTTTTAGCGTAAAGCATGAAAACTGGGGACAAATGAGCCCTCTTCTCTGAAGTGACAAGCGACAATGGAGCATATACAGCCTCCTGCGGTTCGCCATGCTGAAACAAGCGTGCCCCTCCGCAGCAGAGAGAAGGCGAGCGCTTGGAGACCATATGGTTTTTGAATTTTCTTCACAATTTCCAGACAATTTGATGGATTAGGTTAACCCTCCCTTCCACTGTTTAACTCCACAACAATGGGAGCAGAGCTGTTCTCCCTTCGTCGGGGCATCTGTGCGCTTCTATTCTTCTCTCTTTCTCTCTTGGTATTTGGAACAAGCCTATGAATTACAATGAAATTCACTTTTCTTTAGCATTATTTGGAAGAGCACTTGTTTTCCTCCACCTCCAGCCCCCACCCCGCCATCCTCTCTTTTTTTTAGTTGTTTGTTTTGGGGTTTTGTTTGTTTTGCTTTTTTTACCTCCGAGTGATAGCTTTGACTTCTGTCCAGATCTCTCGGAAAGCCTTCAATCTTGTCCTTAAGTGTTTTTATGCTAAACAGGCAAATCGTAAATGCTGAGAAACTGTGACATTTATGTGAAGATCTAGTTAAAGGGCTTTATTTGTTTTCTTTATCTGTTCTTCCCCCCCCCCCCCATTCCCTCTCCTCTTCCCCCTCCTCTCCTGTCCCCTCCCTCCCCCCAGTCTTTTATTCTTTTGTCTTGGAATGGATTTAATGAGGCTGCAAACACCACAATTCAATATAACCAAGAAATTAAAAAAAAAAAAAAAGGTGTCTGGGTGTATGGAAAATAGGCTGGGAGTTAATTTGGATTTCTGATCTATTGACTTCTGTGTGCAAAGAGGAGAGATGCCGGGCCGCCTTGCACCCGCAGAAGTTTACCACACGTGGCTGGGGCGGGTTAGTAAATAAAGCCTCCTCTCGAAGATTTGCAGCGTGTTAATTTGGCTCGCCCTCATTTCCAAATAGCTGGGATTTTGGTTATTTAATTTGCATATTGAAAAACAAAAGGGTTTCATTATTTAATTTTTTTAGCTTAAAAATGAAGCGCCGGCTTGTGCCCCTCCAATGCCATGCATTTTGAAACGCGCCGTTTCCTGGGATTACCTAGCTGGGTAGATTTATTGCTCGGGGTTTGCTCTCCCTCGAATTTTAGATACAGTCCGGAACTGGCTTTTTGTCACCCTTATTTTTAATTGCTCTTCTCTCTCTCTGTTTTGTTTCGTTGTGTTTTTTCCCCCCCCGCAGCAGAAGCAGGGACGCGGTGACAGCGCTGAATCGGGCCCTTCGGGGCTGACCCAGCCGCAGCCTTGGCCCCGCCGGCTCGGCGCGCTGCTGCGGGGCCGCGCTGCGGGCGGCGGGCAGGGCCCGCACCGGACTCCCCCCTGCCCGCCCCACACCCCTACATTGCCCTGGTCCTCTAAACCAGCCCGCCCTGGGGGCGGGAGTTCTGCCCCGCCGGCCTGGCCGCCGTCGGCCGCTCCGCTCCGGGGTCAGCGCTGCCCCAGAGAAGCGGGGAGCTGGGCCGGCACCCCCGGGACTTGCTGGCCGGGGGCACCCGGGTCAGCGGCCCCCTTGCCTGGCCTTCTCCGTGCCCCAGGTGCTTCCTGCGTGGATTCGCAGGGGAGACAGAGGCAGAGACAGTCCCGTTTTCCCACCCTCGGGCAAACCCGGAGTGTTTCCGAACTCCTCACCCCAGGCCCGGTGCTCCGTGCCCCGGGGACCGGCTCCCCGCGATTGCCCCCGTGGAGAGGTGGGTAGGGGGCAGGAGAGACCGGCCTTTCCCAAACGGATAAAACTGAAAAGGATCCGGATTCAAGCGATGAAGACGGGATTCCCGACGGGAAAAATAAAGGCATAAACCCGGGCAAGGAGGGCTGCGAAATCCCCCTCAGCTCCTGGCTCGGGGAGGTTTTCACCCGCAATTTGGCAAAAGGGTGTGCAGGAACATGGCGAGGGGTTCGCGGGAGCAGGCTGGAGGCCCTGAAGTCCCCCTGTCGCCCGCCCCGTCGGGGTCTGTGGTGCTCCGGATCCCCCCCCGTCGGGGCGGGCGTGGGCGCTGGGCACGGGCAGGTGCGGGACGGCGCAGCGCGGTGGTTGCGTTCGTGCCTCGGGCATGGCGACCCCCGGGGGGTCTCGGTCCAGCCCGCACCCTGGCCCACGCTGTTCCATCCCGGCAGAAACCCCATTTCTCAAACGCCGGAGCCTGCGCGCCCCCCCACATCCTCATCCCCATCCTTCATCCCCAAACCTGACACTGCCTTGGATTTCGTTTGGAGGTGGGAGGGAAGGGTAGAGGAGGTGGTGGTGGTGGTGGGGTATTGTCTGCTTGGAAATGCTACCCTTTGGGGTTTGGGGCTTTTTTAATATTTTTTTTTTTCTTTTTCCTGGAGGGGGGCATGGAAGAGATCCATATTTGATCTTGTTCACTTCACACAAAGCTCCCAGACGGAGAATAAAGCCCCCTCCTGAATTATCCAACAGGGCTAAAGCAGGTTGAGTCAGTGAAATTCAGTTCCTTATTTTATGAGGTGTCAGGGCTGATGTCGAATATGGCAACGATAACTAATACTACAGTCTGAGGGACCAGAACGTGGTAATTAATCCCTAAGACTTAAGTGTATTTTAGTTCAGGAGAAAAAAAATCACTAATTCAATCGTCCGGAAAATTGAAGTTTGATGCATGAGTCTCTGCTGAAAGGAAAGGCTTTTTCTTCCCTATTCTGGGGTTGGGGCAGGAATCGCAGGCTTTCTCCTCCGCTCCCCGGAAAGGCCCCGGTACCGGGCCGGTACCCGCCCGCCCCCGACCCAGGCGCACCGGGGGTTGGCACACGGCGGACGGGCACGCTCGGACCCGGGGGGACACAGGGCACTCCACCCTTCCCTCCGCACCCCGCACCGCCCTTCTCGCCCTCCTCCTGCAGCAGGCACGACATATTCGCGGCCATGTCGCGACTGTCCCTTCATGTCGCGACAGGCGGAAATGCTGTCGGGCAGAGCCGCGCGCCCCGGTCGCGTTGGAGGCCGCCCAGCCCGGGCCCTTCCAGCCGCCCTGAGCCGCGGAGGCTCCGCTCTGGCCACCCTCTGCCCCCATACCTCCGGCGGCGGGGCCGGTGGGGCCTTCAGCGTCTGGCCTGCCGCTTCCCCGGCCCCGGGACAGGGCCCGTGTTTGCTCTCGGCTCTGCGGCAGCCGGGCGGGCACCGGTGGGCCCGACCCCCGGCCCCTCGATCTGTGCGCCGCGGGAGCAGCCCGGGCAGGGGCCAGGGAAGGGAAGGCTCCCGGCGCTGCGCTACTGACGGGGCCGCACTCGCTACGGTCATCCCCACCGGCCCGAGCATCCGTCTCCGCGCCGCCCGGCCCCAGGCATCCTTCAGCCTTTTTAAGCTCCGGCCTCTCCTCCAAGCCAAAGCGGGGACGCCCCGTCGGGCCGCTCCTGCCACCGCGTCTTGCCGGCCTCTCACCCGCCCGGGGGGGCCTGGCGGGTCCG